>NC_141691.1:1150371237-1152771237 GCF_964263255.1 Lissotriton vulgaris | reverse complement strand
CAGCATTTTCATGTACTTATGATGTCTGATGGTGAATGCATTATTACAATATGTCCGCCAAGTGTTTCATACTTTTGTGGAGTAATCATATTGCCACATTGTTGTTTCATTTATATCGCGCGTAAACTTTTGCTCGATACTTGACGGGCTGTATTATACTTGGATTATGTTGTATAATGTTTTACTTTTATACACATGAACAAGGCTTCTATGCTGAAACGCGTTGTGTAATAAACTGCTCATATTACACTTTGGATTTGTTTTGTCTTTTTCCTGAGAGCGCAACGTCAACCTGTTTTTCCTTGGATTACTGAATTACCGGATTGCTTCGCCGGCATTTGTGCCAACTCCCACGGGTCCCAGCACTCCAGAAGAAGCGTTTTCTGGTCCTCTGGATTAATTGAGGGGTGCACCGGACCGGCCCAGGGGTGATTCTCACCGACGCTGTGGTTTGGAGCGAGTACCTGATCGCATCACCTAACGGAGCGGGTAAGCCGTGCCTGCCTAGTCCGTCCCTTGTGTGTGAAAAAATTGTGGTTAACGGTCGGCGGACCGCGCCCACAAGGCTTTCCCCGGGGCAGCGGCTGGACGGCCGGTTTTCCTATGTGTGAGGCTCCACTTGAATTTAACCGTAACTTTTGATTGTCCTGAAGCACGGTTACAAGGTCCTGTGCTTTCCAACTGCAAGGGCGCATCATAGAGACTGTGGCAGGAGTAACTTCCCATTTCTAGGGAAGGGGGAATAGACTTTCCAAACGAATCCAACACATATTCACCATCTGCAGTTTTTTGGAATAACACAATCATGTCAGAAGAAGAGTCTGGGAGAAGAGCGGCTGCTCTCGCTCTGTTTAGCAGAAAACCAACCAATACAAACACCGGTAATGCAAAGACAACGGAAGTAAGGAGTCAAACGACAGAAGATAAAATAAAAAGATTGGAAAAACTGAAATGTGCAGAAGTAGCCAAATGGTGGGAAGCAACCTCACTTCAGAATTATGTGGATCAATCTATGGTACCTCGAGGTTTGAGAATCTTTATAACACCGACCTATGAGATACCGAACCCATTGATGCTTACAGAATGGTCAGAACATTCAGCCAGCAGTTCTAAAGGGATGTTAGAAATTCTCATTAAATATGCCTGGATAGACAGGCAGACATTACTAAAGGAGATTGGAGATCTTATCTCGGAACTATCTTTACTCATGGATGAGGAAACACTCAAAAAAACCCTGGAAAACATGAAAGAAAGGCTGTCCAAAGAAGAGGAAATCAAGCTAAGAAAGCAACGCAAAATGAACCGCGACTATGCTGACTATGACTGCGGACGCATACTAACCTTTAGCCACAAGTATGACCATTTATACAAAAAAGCTAATGAAGCATCTGGTGCGGTAAATTTAAGTGAATCCACAAACAACAACCAAACCACCAGTGGCAATGAATCTGACACCACAGTGGAAAGTGCTTCCAGCGATGAAGTAGTACGAAGGAAGAATTTTTTAGACGAGTTTCGGGTGATGCAAGAAAATCGACAAAAACAGCATCAAACGGAATTTGCCTCCCCGAAACCGAGAGGACGAGGACGGGGAAGTAGCAGAGCCCGGGGAAGAGGAGAAACCGCAAGAAAAGAATCCGACAACGTTGGGAATACCGACAAATCAAAGGGCGCAGTGGGAACAAAAAAGACACGCTCAAACAAGGACTACTAATGGACCTCAAAACGGTAAATAAAACTGTTATTAATTTATCTAAAAGGTTAATATCGGATTCTGATAAAAAGACATTGTGTTTAGGTCTCTCATTCTGCCCCTCCACTGGCTTCAATTTCACAGACACTAGAATTGAAGTTTTTAAGTTTGTGCGCAAACTAAAATTAAAAAAATGGCACAAACTAAAAAGATTGGGTCAGAATCATAATAACTCCATGAAATTGAGACCCAACTCTTCGAACCTAGCCATCAGTGATGTTGATACATTACTAATGATTTCCAATCTTGATGATAATGAAACTGACAATCAAAGTACTAGTGCCACACAATGTCTGGATGATATGAACTTGACACAAGATGCACCAGCCAAAACTGACTTCAGGGTTAAATCGACCTTCATGCCTATGCTTCCACATGACAACATAGATACTTTTCACGATTGCATTATCCAGGAGTTGGTTGGTTTACGCAACAAGAAAAACACTAGCAAACACGGAAGGTTCAAACACAATCTCTCTCTTTCCCAAAGACAAGCACTGAGACACTATGTGATGATACCAATATAGTGATACGCCCCGCAGACAAGGGCGGCAATATTGTGATCTTGGATCATGAGGCATACATTGATGAGGCACAAAAACAACTTAATGACACTAATTTCTCTATACTGGTCAATACTGAGGTCTATAACCAAAGTATCACACATATCTGGGAATTACTTGAAACTTGGAAAGATAAGGGCTTGCTGGTTTGGGAAGAATATCGCTACCTGAAAAGAGACTTTCCTAAACTTCCCATTCTATACCTGCTACCCAAGCTTCATAAACATGCTACCAACCCTCCCGGCAGGCCCATAGTGTCTTCCATTGGTAGTATTAGCGAGAACATATCTAAATATGTGGACCATTTCCTTCGTGACTATGTAACCTCACTACCCAGTTACATCAGAGACACTAAGGACTTTTGGTGCCAGATTGAGAATACTGTTTGGGAATCTGAGTATTTGTTTATCGTTTTGGATGTCCATTCATTGTACACGATAATCAATCACCAACAAGGCTTAGAAGCCTGTGATCATTATCTAGGCCATAGACCTATATGTTATCGTGAACACTCTAAAATTATTATGCAAATAATGCAATTTTGTTTGAACAATAACATTTTTTCCTTTAATGGCGCCCTCTATAGGCAAATCACTGGTACTGCTATGGGGTCTTCTTTTGCCCCAAGTTTTGCTAATTTGTTTATGGGATTTTGGGAACGGGAAATCCGCAGCAGTACCACCTTAGCAGGGGATTTTGAGAGGGTCATCATGTGGCTTCGCTACATTGATGACCTGTTCATTATATGGAAAGGATCTGAAAAGTATGCAGAAAACTTTATTACTAAGTTAAACTGCAACAAGTACAACATCTGTCTATCAGGCAACATCAGCAACATCCGAACTGAATTTTTGGATGTACAATTGGAAATAAAAACCTTAAGATTTGTACTTCCCTGTTTCATAAGGTGACAGCCGGTAACAGCGTTCTCCACGCCCTCAGCAGCCACCCAGAGGCACTCAAATGGAGTATCCCCTATGGGGAACTGCTGAGGGCAAAGAGAAATTGCAATACCATGGAAGCTTACCTGATAGAACAAGACAACATAATACACAGATTTGAGAGCAGAGGGTACCCTAGCTGGGTTCTCAAAAAAGCTAAAGAGAGAGCTAATAACATAGAGAGATCGCAGACCCTCCAGCAACAACCGAGTGCAGACACCAGTGAGAATGAAGAGTCTACCAGACTCATACTCACTTTCAACACTGAAACAGCCAGCATTAAAAAGATTCTCACAAAGAATTGGGGGATTCTTAAAACTGACACTATATTGGGCAAAAACATACCTGACCGGCCCCTCATCACTTACAAAAGAAACAGAAACATAAGAGATCTAGTGGTCAGAAATGACATCACACTATACCCCAAGATCACTGAACATGGGCTCGAAGGCTTTTACCCCTGTGGCCATTGCAAGGCCTGTAAATACAGCAAATACAGGGGCTCTGTAGAATACGGAGGCATAACTAAAAAACTGACTCAGTTCCTCACTTGTAGTACCACCTTTGTGATTTATGCCATAGAATGTACCTGTAAATTATGGTACATAGGCAGTACCAGCTGTGCTGCCAAAAAACGGATACTCGAGCATCAGAGAGCCATTGTTAACCATGATCCCAAATATCCCGTTGCACGCCACTTTGAGGAACGACATTTTTCCAATATCGCAGAATCTAACTTCTTCATATTGGAACATGTTCCCAGAAACCCCAGGGGTGGTGACAGGGTTCTGAGCCTCAGACAACGGGAATCTAGACTCATAATTGAGTTCCGGACTAAATTCCCGGGCGGGCTCAACATGGATGAGGAACTGGCCAGTCACCTAAGGGCGGTATGATTTGCCCGATTACAGAATCTTTGCTACTTGACTCTAATCTGACTTTGGTGTTTTGACTCTTTCAAGTTGCTACCGATATGTATAACCATGATTTTTCTTCTGTCTTATGTCTCATGACATAGTTTTATTGTATAGTGGATTTTATACACTCTATTTATGTTTTTTGCTCCACAGGAGGAAAGGTTGGGTCTATCAATGAATTCACCAGCACAGACTCAGTCATCCTTTGCACTCCAGAAATCACTGTTTTTCACCATGGGACTCACGATTTGTTGATTTAATTCTCTCCGGTCAGCTAGCGCACTTTATCCTTTATTTCCCATCATGCATAAGTTATTATTTGTGTGCAATTTTGGCTACGTGTTCTGGACAAATACTATATCTTGGCTCTATGACACCTTTATCAAGCCATTCCTACATAAATGTGACCCCGAATTGTGTATTTTACATAGACTGTCGTGCTCTCCAAGCGCTATTACAGAGCAATAGTACTTTGTTTGGGTTAGTTTTGTATGCTCACTTTTAGTCATATCTATACTTCGGACAATGACGGGCCCATTATTTTCCCTAACAATTGCAATTGACGTCATGTATTTTACATTGATTGTTATGTACAGCATTTTCATGTACTTATGATGTCTGATGGTGAATGCATTATTACAATATGTCCGCCAAGTGTTTCATACTTTTGTGGAGTAATCATATTGCCACATTGTTGTTTCATTTATATCGCGCGTAAACTTTTGCTCGATACTTGACGGGCTGTATTATACTTGGATTATGTTGTATAATGTTTTACTTTTATACACATGAAATCTGTAGATAACACCAAGATGTTAAGTGTACTTTCGTACCTTTCCAACATGTCTGCCAAATTGCTTACTCCTATGGGGATTAGTCCTATGCTTATGTTGTTGGTTTGAGATTGCGCGAAAACTTTTAAATACCGGAGTCACTTTTGTTGTGGTTACACGTGAACAAGGCTTCTATGCTGAAACGCGTTGTGTAATAAACTGCTCATATTACACTTTGGATTCGTTTTGTCTTTTTCCTGAGAGCGCAACGTCAACCTGTTTTTCCTTGGATTACTGAATTACCGGATTGCTTCGCAGGCATTTGCGCCAACTCCAACGGGTCCCAGCACTCCAGAAGAAGCGTTTTCTGGTCCTCTATATATAAATATATATATATATATATATATGAAACAGCAAACTCCCAACTGCTCTGGACGCAGTTAAAGCGGGCGCAGACCTCCAGCAATCTCTCAGATCAGATCAAAATAGATGAGCCAGAAAACAACGATATTTAGTTGTAGAAGTGCATTTAATAGGCAGTGAATAGTGCAGAGCAAGTGCCCTCCATGACGCGTTTCGCCCCGCGGACGGGGCTTGGTCACATGATGCGTCAGGAGTAGGCGGTGGATTAAATCACAAATAAAAGCCCAAACACCTAAAGAAACAGGTTGCAAGGGTCAAGGAACAACATTAACTGGCAATAAAATTAATGTGATAACGAGTCCATAAACAATATTCCTGAATTCATAGAATATTGAGAAACAACTAGAGCATAGTGCTCATAGGCGGCAAAACATAATAGCTCATACTTTTGGAAAAAGGCAAAAATTCATATTAGCGATGAAACATCAAGATCTTTTGCAAGTGCAATATATGAAGTTTTCCAAAACTAGTGGCCCTCACCTTGATCAAAAGGACATCACAAATTGCCAATATATACAAAAAACAAGTGATTAGACCAAAAAAGATTAGATGTTATATACATGGAATCACATTAGCGGCAGAGGCATCAATTTATGGAAGTTACCAAAAACACTTCAGATTTCATAGGTGTAAAAAACCCAGCTGTTATTTCATCTTTTGAATATCTGAAAGGGCCGATAAAACTCCCACTTTTCAAAAATGACAAGAAATATATACAATTATATACATAATGGAAAAGCTACTGAATCATAAATAATGGTGCAATTCATCAAAAGCATTCAGCCCATTGGGGGATCTGGTATCGAGCAGAATGATGAAATAAGCCTCTCTTTGACGGAGAAGTCTTTCTCGATCACCACCCCTGCCAGGGTTAGCCACTGAACACAACAAGGTATACGTAAGATCTTTTAGTTTCTTGTCGTGGACAGATTTAAAATGGCGAGCAACCGGGTAATTCATGTCCGAATTTACTATTGCCCTGATGTGTTGCAAGATACGTTGGTGTGCTTGCAACTTTGTGCTCCCTATATAAGACAATGAACATGTGCAGGTCAATTTATACACAACAAAGTCACTGCGGCATGTTAGATGTTCCCTGATTGGTATAGCACGATTGCTAAATGCAGATGTATACTCAGTGCTGTTAACTGCAAACATGCAGGCACGGCACGAGGTGCATCTATAGAAACCAGGTTTATTAAGCCAAGTGGTTTTCAATTGGTTTTCTGGTTGTGGGCTGTCAAGGGAATCTTTCATAGAGGGAGCCCTCCTAAAGGTTATTGCAGGAGATTTGGGCAAAAAAGGAGCAAGAATAACATCGGTTAAAACAATTGGCCATTCAGATCTAATAATCTGGCTAAGTTTGGAACTTTGGGCACTAAAAGTAGTGATGAATCTAGCTGTTGTCAACTTAGTATCATCGGTATCAGTTGTTGTCTTAGGGGTCAACAATGTTTCACGTGTGCGTGTAGACACTGTATTGAGGGCTCTGTCCAGTACCGCTCTTTTGTAGCCCCTGTGAAGGAATCTATTCCTAGATTCTGCTAAACATTGTTGGGTGACAATAGGATCACTACAGATGCGTTTAATTCTGATGAATTCACCAAGGGGTATGCTGTTAATTGTATGAGGGGGGTGAGCACTACGGGCATGCAAGATGGAATTGCCCGCAGTGCTCTTCCTGAACAGTTTGGATTGTATTTTGTTGTTGTCAATGTAAATCAATACATCCAGAAATTCAGCAGATGTATCAGAGATTGTAGCAGTGAATTTGAGATTTCTATCATTCACATTGATTTCTTTGACAAAATCTGCTGCCAGGGTTTGAGATCCTTTCCAGACGATAAATATATTGTCTATAAATCTCCAGTAGGCTAATAGATGGGGAAGCCAGTGAGCGTGGGTGACGCCAAGCACATGCTCCTCCCACCAGCCAACATGCAAGCATGAATAGCTGGGGGAGAAGCACGAACCCATTGCCACCCCGCGTTCCTGATGGTAAACTTCCTTGCCAAACTGGAAATAATTATTGAAGAGGCAAATTCGGATCATATCTAATAGCATTTGATTGTGATCCCTCATAGTTGCCTCACGTGAATCCAAAAAATACTGAACAGCTTCCAAACCCTGGTGATGATTAATACTGGTATACAGTGCTTCTATGTCCATCACCAGGAAACATAACTCAGGACCCCAGGTAATGCAATTAATCTTCCCCAAAAAATCAGTAGTGTCTTTAAGAAAGGAAGGGAGAGAAATCATATGAGGCTGTAAAAAAAAGTCAACATATTTTGAGATATTTTCATTCATGCTCCCCTGTGCTGAAATAATAGGGCGACCTGGGACTGGGGTAGTGCGTTTGTGAATTTTTGGCAACAAATAAAATAAAGGTGTGATAGGGTGCAAAACATTCAAGAATTTAGATTCTTCTTTAGTCAATAAACCATTTCTGAGCCAGGTATTGATATCCTTTTTTGTCTTTGCATGGCTGTTTTGCATAACAAACTTTGTCGATTTGGAATAACAGAGGGGATCATTCAGTTGGCGAGTTGCCTCTGTGACATAATCATCCTTTGCCCAGAGAACTGTGTTCCCCCCTTTGTCCGCACTTTTCACAACTATCTGATTGTTGCCTTGAATCTTTTTCACAAGTTTAGTGTATTGTGAGTTATTGTAATCACATTGTCTTTTCTTACCCAGTATCGTCCTATTCAAAATTTTTAGCTCAGTGATGACCCTATCGCTGAAAACATCCACAGCGTCTTTTGGCATTAGTGGCATGAACGTGGACTTTCCCCGGAATTCAGTAGATGGTGAGCGGTTCACTGTGACAACCTGGCTGACTGTAGGCTCATTCTGTGAGCTGTCCTCATTAGCCAAAGAAATGAGGGTTTGTAACCCCTGCAAATTCCTGACTGAAAGAGCCTCACCCGTGGATGGAATAGTTTGTTTCCTGTCTTCATCAGGCTTCTCAGGATGTAAAAGGAAATATTTTTGCAATTTAATTTTCCTTATAAACTTAAATACATCGATTCTTGCCTGCACGTAGGAAAAATTATTCGGTGGGCAATAAGACAAACCTAAGGATAAAAGTTGTTCTTCCGCTTTGGACAGTACAAGGTCAGTCAGATTGATCACAGTATTATCTTGAGTTTCAATTACTTGTTCCAATTCCTGCGCGTTCTGCCCCTCCCTCCACCTCTTTTTGGCGGCTCGTTTCCTGCGCCGGCGTTTTTGGCTGCTGGATTGCCTGCTTGGGGAGGATTGGACCGTGAGCGCAGGGAATACCTCCGGTCCTCGCTCACAATATATATATATATACAGATCTGCTTAGAACAAAACTATATGGGGGCCTGTTTTTCCCCAAGTTTCGCATGTTTGCACATGGGACTGTGGGAGGAGCAGGTCCTCATTGGTCAACACCAAGCCACAATGCAAAATCATGTACCCCTTTATCTTAGATATATAGATGATCTGTTTATGGTTTGGCGGGGAGCCAGGGAAGACGCACAACATTGTGGAGAAGTGTGGCTCACTGGTTAGAGGAGGCAGACCTGGAAGCAGAGGCCAGCCCCGGACCAGGGTTCAATTCCCTGCTCGGCGGGGTCTTGAGTCCTAAAATGTCCATGGACTCGACAATTCTCGCTCCGGTGCCTACTCGATTCACGGGTTCACACTCTGCAACTCTGGGCAATAGCTTGCTTAATCTCCACAACGGCCCCTTGCGGCGGGATGACTGGCTTTTACCTTGTGGATACCCTGCCGGGGTTATCTCACAGGGGAATACCAGGACGGGTTCCCTAAGCAAGCGCTTAGAAACCGCTCGGTGATTTGCGCTATATAAATTCCTGTACAACATTTTGTGGAGGAGTTGAATAATAACAACTTAAATTCACAATTCACTGCCACAATAGATGCTAAATCTGTCTGCTTCCTGGACACCAAGGTATATGTAGAGAGCACAGGATTGGCAACTAAGCTGCACAGGAAGCCCACTGCGGGCAACACAATACTACATGCGGATAGCCAACATCCGCATCACCTAATAAGCAGCATTCCCTTTGGGGATATGCTGCGTATTAGGAGAATATGCAGCTCAGATCAGGAATGCCATAAGGCTCAATAAGAAAGCAGAATAAGATTCCTGGCTAGGGGATATTCGGAGGAGGTCCTCAAGAAAGCAATATCCTGTTCCCAAGCAATATCAAGAGATCAAGCATTAACCCCAAAATCCAAAATGGTAGGAAATGTGGGGGACGAGACCAGGATTGAGCCTAGAGTCATATTGACTTTTAACAGACAACATAATGACATAAGGAAGATTTTCTATAAGAACTGGAATCTGGTGGCAGGGGATCCTGTCATTGGGGGGTTAGTACCAAGAAAACCAGAACTAACCTTGAGAAAGTCTCCATCTATGGCGAATAAATTAGTGAGTAACTGCCCTGAGATCACAGTACCAAGTACGTGGATGGCATTAAGTAAGGGGTTTAAGAAATGTTTCAGTTGGAAAGCATGTAGATACGGCTGCAACAAAACCCACTTCTTGGTCTCATTCAAAGAATCACGGGTGCTATAAACAAGAGACTCACATGCAAGACGAACTATGCGGTGTATTTGATGGAGTGTCCTTGTGGGTTGCGGTATGTAGGGAATACCCGGCTGCCTGCCCACAAGAGGATACTGCAGCACTTCAGGGTAATTACAAGAAAGAATCAAGCTTACCCGGTTGCCCGTCATTTTGAGAGTGCGCATGAGAGTGATCCTAAATACTTACAGTATTTCTTGATTGATACTGTGCTTCCATTAAAACGTGGAGGGAATCGGGAAGCACAGTTACGACTCCTGGAAACAAGATATATATATGAATTAGATAGTAAGACCCCAGCAGGTCTTAATGTAACTGAAGATCTGGACACCTACCTGTAGTTCCAGGAGAGTTTTGACAAAGAGAAGAAAGGACTGGAGTAATAGGACTAACCATATAGTGGAGGAATAAGATACATATAATAAATGTGTGGGTTCTGTAATATAATAGGAAGAATTAACAACATTTGAAGTACACATGCAGGCAAACCTCTTTCACCTAAGTAGTTTTTTAAAATTTCATTTTTAGAATAGCACAAATCTCACTTTAATGTGAAATTGGCACATAAATAGCACTTTAAATTTTGCACATGTGGGAAGTGTACATAATGTATAAAATTGATGTAATTAAGTTGCCCATTTTGGGACAATAACCCACTTGGGTAGTATTTTTTTAGTTGATGCACGTGGAAAACCTAATGAAATGTATAAGAATTTAAAAGTATTTATACTAGATATATTTCTATATTCGCACATATTTATTGCCGTTATGAATTGGTTTTAATATGGCAATATGGCAATTCTTTTCGGATTTTAGATACTATGTCTTTTATTCAATGAAGAAATATTCCTTGCAAGTATGTTTTCCATGTTTATGTTCAACTATATTAAACGTGGTAAAGAATGCCCGCCCTTTTGTAGACTATAAGTACCCTCCCCATGGCTATGCAACATGTCATGTGATCAAGCCTCTGGAGAGAAGCGAAACGCGTCATGGCGGACATGCTGGCGATTTTCATGCACGAAATAAAATAATTTGTACCAGACCTGGTCATTCTTTTCCTGCGGTAACATTTGGCGGGAACGCGTGGGCGTGTGGCGAGAAATTCTTCGATATATATATATATATATATATATATATATATATATATAGGTAGGTAGTTATAGTTAGGACCTAGTTTCCATAGGAAATCCACAACATTCTATTTGGAATAACTTTGGCGCCGGTGGATGAATCTTCGCGAATTTCTTCAAGAAAATGGCCTGCTTGGTTCTGCTCCTTCCCTGAAAGTTTGGGGTGATTCGACAAATGGGGGCAGAGAAAAAATAGGGGTCCCAAAACGTGTTTTCCCCATGCAATTTTCCAAAGGGACCTTCAGCCAGGGCTGCAGCCCGAACGACTTAACGAAATTACACCAAATTTGGCAGAGAGATAGAGTTTGGTTCACAGATTGTGCTTTTTGTTAAATGGTGTAAATCCATTCAGTAGTTCTTGAGAAAATTAAAAGTAAAATCATAGCGATATCTAGAGATGAAGTACAGCACGCGTACGGAAATCCGTACAATTACGAGCACGAGCTGCATGCTGATTGGATGTAAACTGTCTGTCAACACTCCAAACAGGAAGTGTTGGCAGCCATCTTGTGCTTCAGTAGCACCGAGTCACAAGAAAACAGTAAAACAAAGTTGAAAAATAAGGAAAGGATGTAGGATAGAAACATGTTGACCCTCGAGGCCTGCTCAGGGGGTCTCATATGGAAGTTTAGGCGCAAACATTTATTTAATTTATTTGAATAAAAAAACTCGTTGTACGCGTATTGTACTCGTACGCGGTGGAAAAGGAAAAAAAACTAAAAGTTCATTTTATTCCTAATTAGCACCGGGGAGGGCCAAATCCCGGGGGCAATTTTTTTCTATAATGGGGGTCTTGGAAGTGTCCAACAGGAAGAAAAGAATGGAAAAAAAAGTTTCTGCTACTGCTTCCTGCGTTTTATCAGGTCAATAGACTGTTTCCCATAACATAAAAATGTTATTGCAATAAATGTATAGAATTATAACTTGAGCAAAATCAGGATGAATTTGTGTGTGTGGACTGTTTGCTGAAAATGCTGGTGCAGCAGTTGATGTGCTTGGTGCAGTAGCAGGTGGGTTGTCCTTCAACCTCTGTGTTGCAACTCGAGCAAGGTTGTTGGGGTGTAAGTTCTTCACATGTTGCTCCATATTTGCTATGCTAAAGGAGTATTTTTGAGATGGATCACCCCTTGAAAGAGTTTGGAAAATTTTACAGGTTACTTTTGGAGCATTAACATTTTTTTGCCCTTCTGGAAAAGTAAAAAACGGCCAAATTAGAGCTTCTTTCCTCTTCTTTGGAGTTTTTTAGGAATGAAATATTCTTCTGAAGAATGGCTGGAAGATGAGTCCATTGCTGTTATTATGGTAAACTTTGTTCTATTTGACAAGATTCTCAGAAGAGATGCTTCTTTTTAGAAAGTCAAAGTAGAATTATTAAAATGGGACGTAAGATTCAACAGTATATTTATTTATTTTGTTTTTTCTATAGCGCGAATATGACCCTGCGAGGGGGGCAGAGCGCTTTACAGAGGTGTTTCAACATTAGAACCATTAATAATCATAAGTTGCAGAATACAAACTCTTCTTTACAACAGTACACTTCAGGGAAGCGTATTACAAATATATCAGAAGTGCATTGAATCACACCACCATATGTGTTACAGGTGTGTGAAGTGAGATGCTGGTGTATGACTGGACAAAATAATAATGGTTCAGTCTGACAGAAATACACAATGCTTTAGTATTTCAATGGTATTTTTTGCGTACTTCGTTCCTAACCAGGATACAAAGATAAATGTACTTATACCAATACAAACAAACACACTGACCACAAAGTAAAAAATGAAAGTAATTTTTTACTCATAAACTTTCAAATTTGTAAAACAAAATACTTCAATTGCTGTCCCTAAAACATATTTAAAACACACATGGCACGTAAATTTTGTGCAAAGAAATAATACACAATTTAAACAAGTAAAATTGTTACTTCATATACTTATTGGAATTGACAACGATATATATATACAATAATCCTGTAGGTACATCAATTTAATCTTGGATCCTACAAGGTTTTGAAAAAGGGATTGCGTCGACGTTTCGACCCTGGGAAGCGATGCGGTGATTTAACGCATTAAAGGCGGGTCTTCATCAGGACTGTATATATGTAGGACAGCCTCTTGCAGACCTAGCTCCTCTTGGAGTCCTGGTCTCTTTCTGAAGCGTACTCACAGTCGGTTTACTCAGGCCGTATAGATGTTCATTGGACCTCTGTATTGATTAGTTATACAGGGGGTAGGGTGTAGCGTTGCTCCTTTTTATTTCTGACTCGTGTGATTCACGTCCTTAACCTTCCGTTTGTTTTGATATCTTCTATCTGCCTTTCATGACTGGAAGCAAACATGGAGAGAGTATATCCATAGGTACTGCTGCCAGGACTCATTGTAGAAATGTTTCCATATAGAACAATTTCGCCTTCTTTTTGAATGCTGCGATGGATTGAATTCTTCTAATGCTAGGGGGGAGAGCGTTCCAAATTCGAGGTGCTGCCCCAGAGAACGCTTAGTCATAAGTTTTTTTCTTATAAAAACGAGCTGGTTCCAGAAGAAGATTGTCTTTGCTCCTGGTGCTTCGATTTCCTCCTGACACCGTGATTTTCTGTGCAAGGTAAGCTGGAGTTTTATGGTGCAATGCATTGTGGGTGATGCTTGCTAACTTGAAGTGAATTCTTGCCTCGAAGGGTAGCCAGTTGAGTACTTTCAGATGGGGGGAAATGTGGTCGTATTTTTTTGATCCTGATATCAGTCTTGCGGCTGCATTAAGACATGCTTTCAAAGGGGCTGTTGTGACCTTAGGAAGCCCATCCAGAGTAGTGTACCCATATACTATCCTTGAGATGACCAGTGACTGGACTGCTGTTTTCAGATCTGTTTTATTTAGGAATGGTTTTATTTTCCGCAGGTAGCTTAGGTGGAAACGGGCGTTCTTTGCCATTGTGTTAATGTGTGCAGTCATGTTTAAATATTTGTCAAGAGTGATTCCCAAAGATTTGGTGGAGTCGACAATCTTCGGGTTGCATTTTAAAGCTGTGATAAAGTTGGACCAATCTGCTAACTTGAGTTTACTTTTCTGAGGTGTAATCAGTAAGAATTCAGTTTTTTGAGGGTTTAGCTTCCGGTGATTCAGGTTAGCCATTGGAGGGTACTCGTAAGGGCTTGGTTCATAGTTTTTATATCTTCTGTCGATGTCACCTTGATATACAGCTGCGTGTCATCCGCATACATATGGAATGCAATGTTCGCATTTTGTAGTATAGCCGTTAGTGGTTCTACATAAAGATTGAAAATCGCCAGGGATAACGTAGAACCTTGTGGAACTCCAATTGTATTTCTGGTAGACCCTGACATGGTTTGGTTGACAATGAATTATTGAGATCTATTCTCTAGGAAGGAGCTGAACCACTTAAGAACTAAACCATCTAGCTCCATTCTGTTTTTCAACCTATCCAGGATTCTGGCATGGTTTACTGTATCGAACGCAGACGACTAATCCAACAATATTAGTAGACATGTGTCATTGTGGTCGAGAGCCCTTAACGCGTCATCTACTATTTGCAGGATTGCAGTTTCTGTACTATGGTTCGGTCTGAACCCTGATTGGTAATCCTTTAGTAGATTGAAATCCGAGATGTGAAGACTCAGTTGTTTCTGGACACATTTTTCCAGAATTTTAGCAAGCATGGGGATGTTAGTAACAGGTCTGAAGTAGTTTGGATCAGAAGGGTTTTCAGTTGGTTTCTTTAGAAGAGAAATGACTTGTCCAGTTTTTAGGCAGTCTGGGATTTGTCCTTGTGATAACGAGGCATTTATGATCTTAGTCCACGATGGGATTAACAGGTGGTTAAGTGAAGACCAGCACTTTGCTGGAAGGGGGACGTTATAATGGTTGTTGGGTTTAGTAGATGACTTGATCTTTGATATGTCTAGTTTGCTGATTGGCTTAAATCCTGACCATTGTTTTTTGGATTGTCACCTTCTTGTTGGAATTGTGGTTCATCTGAGGAACATTTCTCCCTTTACAAGTTTTCAGCTGATTTTTTAAGTTCCCTTTCTAGTGCGTTAGCTTTGTCGGTAAAGAAGACTGAGAAATCCTCGCTATTTAAGCTTGTTTTGGCGATGAATGGTGCTGATTTGGCAGATTTATTCGACTGTCTTTAAGTATATCGAATTGTTTCCTTGGCATGTTTGGGGTGCCATATTGGACAAGTTTACAAGTTGGGTGATAAAAAAACAATCATTGGGAGACGAGTCAGACTACCACACCGAATGGGGACGACGCAGCCTCCACTGCAATCAATAGTGGGACTGAGCTAGACGAGCCAATAGGCTCACACTCTCCTGCTCCCTCTACCGCTAGTGGGTCAACTTAAGAATCACAAACAGCTCAACCGTACGCAATATTATAATGGGAAGTGCTAAGAACCAATCAAATTTCTTCTTTTAAAGTCACATGGCTTTGAGTATGGTTACGCTGTAATTACGGTGTTCTTAGGATGCGAGTAAGCATGACGTTTCACCGCAATTGGTGTAATTGCTTTTAAAAGTAATGTAGGATTATTGGAACTTAAAAAATATGTTTTCATAATTATCCTAGATAATGTGTTCTGTTAGTATGTTCAATAAAGACATAAATATATGTTTTCAAACAATTAAAAACATTTGCGTGTTTGCGTACGGGGCGCCGTACATGACGTCACATGGAAGCTTTCATGCGACGTGTAACATGAAAGCGTATTCGTAGCGTATGCTGAGAATGAATAGCAGTACAAACTATGATGCAATCACTCTCTCACTGTCAAATCAGAGCACAGGGCGCGCTATGAGAATCGTTACAAGTGGTCACTCATGGGAAATCCGATTCAGCTGTGTGGCTTATCCACGGTATCATAACGTTACTTTTCAGCCTGTTTGAGTTTGAGGTTTGTTTGTAATACTATGCAATAGGCAGATATGGATGTTTAGGAGGCGCTTATCTCCTTGAAGCTTGGTTATTATCATGTACATATAGGTGTCTGAGGGAGGGAAAAGAAGTGTATGTGAATGGCGAGGATTGCACAATAGCACCACATCACTCCTTAATTTGTAGACACATACAATTGCATGGCTCTTGTAATCAAGATGCGCCTAATTTTGTGTGAGTTTTGAAAGGCACTGCCATACCTGCTATCATACCAACGTTCAGTTTACTGGAAACGTGAGTTATTTAATTTGAAATAATGCAGATTGTTGTGGAATGTTACCAGGCATCAGTTACTTGATTACGATAACTGAGCGTGTGATTTGCAATGAAAAAGTTGTGTTTACTCCTCTGCATGGGAAGCTGGATGTTTCCATCTGGCCGTCGATTGTGACCTTGAAAGAAGAGTCAACCAAGTGAGTCGTATAAGAGAGCTATTGTCTCAAAAAGAGGTCACTCTTACATCTGCTAGAGAAACATTTGTCCTTCATGTAGCAAACACCCGCACAGAAGTGTATGATTTATTACATACAGACGTGCCTCTGTATTTTGGGGAGTTAATTCAGAGTATCTTTAATGCGTCCTTGACTACGGGGGTACCTTACTTTTTTAAGGTTAGAAGCAGTGGCCTTGTGGCTTCTTTTCAAACTATATTTGGTGTCTTCTCTGCAATTTTCATTCGTTTTTTCCTTTGGTTGATTCCCCTAATACTCACATTAGTTCCCGGTGTGCTTCTATTAATTTGTTTACTTAAATATGGATGCACATCCTGCAGCACACGACAATATTTCTGGGCTGTTGCTGCTCCGCAACCGAATGCTTAGTTATTACGGAGCCCTGCCTCTGGCAACATTGAGTGCAGCTTATGGATTATCGTTTCGATTTTCCTTTTTCACATGCGTTCAACCTGTCTTCCTTTGCCTGAGCTGCGATTTCGACTGGGCCCTGGATTTGTGTCTCTGCAGTACGGTGTCTCCCAACGCGGATTATGACCAGCTGATGAGCTCCTTAGTGGTTCATGACTTGCTCTGTTCTGGCGGCGGGATTATGGCCTTAGCAGCGATACATGGAATAATGGGACGTTGTAATGTTTTTGCAGCGGCGCATGACTTCTTGGCACGCAGTTACATTGAAGTTGACCCGAGCTTTCCTCCGATGGTAATAGAGGCTCAGGTCGTTGAGGAACATGTGTGTTCATTCCCACTATTGAATTGGACGGCTGAAATGTTTTCAGATGAGAACAATGACTTCCTCTTAGAGGCCGTTGCTACATACTGTGCTTATACGCTGTTGGATTAAGACTCTTTGATTTTTCTACCTATACTTTATTCTTTAGGTACTGTTTTCTATCAAACAGCAAAAAAAAATTTATGCAAATTTGACCTTGATTCTGCTTTTCAGGCTTGGGCTCTGCATTCCAAGTTCGCTCACGTTTATATCACGTGGTTCTACCGAGGGAGGGTGTCGCGGGCTGGGCCTTGCACTCACACCGTGTTAAGTTAGAATGGGTTTATTAGAAGCTTAAACGCTATTTTTGCTTTCCTGCTCTGCTTTGCACACGACACGCAATTTTGATATTGTTTAGAGAAGGCTGAGTATTTTGTTTCACATGAAAATAAATTGTTATGCTACATTTCTAGACTGCCTCGCTAGTTAAGTGTGTATAGTGAGAGCATGGAACATCAAGGTTATCTTGGATACTGTGTCTGTTATTCAGAATGATCCTCGCACGTTCGACCTATAACACATATGCAGCTGTGGCCACGTCTGATACTGGCGCGTTTAATAATATATTGTGGAGGTATAGTTAGACACATTTGGAGAACATTGGTATCCTGACCGTTTGTGCAGAACTCAATGTGATCCACTACTGCTGAGTACCAGAAGTATGGGACCGTCCATGTAATCCTATGAGACCTTCTGTAGTTATAAACTAACCTGGTAGGTAGGGAGGGTGAAATGTATGTATATTTTAAACCTGTTTTCCGTTACCAATATAAGATGCTTTCTCCCTTTGTATTTTATGGAATAGTAACAATATGTTTGGTTGTATTATCTAAGGTACTGTGCATGAGATTACGGCGTTAGAAATAAACATTTAAAACTTGCACATGTCTTTATTTACTCCTTGTTTTGGACTGGTGTAAGACTATAATGGAAGAGTGCTCTTTTTATCTACCTAACTTGAGGTAATCTAAGTTGCATGTTCTGGGTTGACTAGTCATTGGTGTTTTTGATATAGGACGAAGAACCAATGAGTCACTGATTGCTAGTCTGGTAGGGGGTTTGGGTACTAAGGTGGGTTTTGGTACACCGTAATTCATTGAGGTCATAAGTCTTTATGCACAGTTCTGTGTAGGAGCAGAATTCCTGCAACAGTAGTTACAACAAAAAAGCTTGATAAAGGGCCTTGAGTTTGAATCAGAATATGAAATTGAAGAATAATTGATAACCCCAGCCAAGCAAGGGAGCAAGTGTGCAAATTTACAATGTCTTGGGCTGGGGTACTTGTTACAATAAAAATGTTCGATAAAGGCCTGCACTTTGAATAGGAATATGAAATAGAAGAATAGTTGATAATCACAGCTTAGTTATCTTTCCCCAGGGGATTTGCTAAAAGTGGTATGTTGGGGCCGTGTCCGTGTGATAACAAATCGGAACAAAATGCCCTTCATATGATCTTTTTCTGTAAATTTTATGTATTGCAGCGAAAGAAATGTATTCTCCCACTATTAAGAGGGTGTAATTTTGAACAGGCCAGACCAGCCCTGGTTTATTTGCAAATGTTAGGATCAGCTTTGATATGTTTCGGGGTGGCGAGCTACATCATAGGCGCTGTGAGATGTTGAAAGAAAATGTTGTTACCATAATTACCCCCCTTTCCATCTTTTGCACGCAATTTATTAGATAGTTTTTATATAATTGTATGTCAAAATGTTGTGGATTTTTGAATTTTAAATATTATAACTCTCCGTTAGGTGACAAACCTTTTTATTATATATATGTACTCACCAATTTAAATTGTAAGACATTTTGTTGTGTAATTAGGACCCAGTGATGTGATTAATAGGAATTTATTGTGTATGCTTTGATGATTTTAAAATTTTAACCGAATAAAGCGAAATCTTGACTCTTGACACGGCTAAGGTATGCAGCAAGTACTTGTGTGTATGTGTGGATGATGTGTTGATTGAGTGGAAGATAAAAAAGGTGAAAAATAAGAAAGGTTAGAGACACACAAACTACCCACTGCCTTATCAGTGAAGAGAAATTTTGGATTTCCAGCTTGTTACACAGATATGGTGTTGGATTCCGCAGTGGGAGCAAGAGAAACGAGTAGCACAACTAAGGAAGCAAGCTAGTGCATAATGAACACATAGTGTGCGGTAGTAAGGATGCAAGAAAGGACGGAAGTGTGGAAATTACCCACTGCTATTAATGGGTAGCTGTTACAAAGAAGGCTGAATAAAGGGGCTGCACTTTGAATTTAAATTAAAGAAGAATAATTGATAAGCCCAGCCAAGAAAGGCAGTAAGTAGGTGTGTGTATTTGTGGATGATGTGTTGATTGAGCGGAAAATGAATAAGGTGAAAAATAAGAAGAGAGGCTGCAGAGATGCAAACTTTCCAATTCTTTGTAAGGGAAGTGGGTGTTTAGTTTTCTAGTGAATATATATATATATATATAAATATATATCTTTTTTAGTAGCTTCTTCCTTTTTAATGGCCTATGTGAGAAGCCAGTTCCTCCCCCGCATTTAAACCTTTTGGGTATTTAGTCATTAAATCAATAATATATCGAGACTCCAGTCTCCTCAAACTTTGCAGTCTGTCACCGCCCCTTGGATTTTCCGGTATGTGGTCTAGCCCGAAATATTGCAGTTGGTGTCTGTTACTTGAGTGTTCCTGCTGAAAGTGTCGAGCAACAGGATATGCCTGGTCATTTTTGTCTATTGCTCGCAGGTGCTCTAAAATCCTCATTTTCAGGGGTTTGATTGTACTCCCGATGTACATTAGTCCACATGGGCATTTAAGACAATATACTGCATAGGGTGTGTTGCATGTGAGGTATTTATTAATTGTTTTTACTATCCCTGTGTCTGGAATCTCATAGGTTTTTACCCTCTTGCTGTGTGCACAGGCTTTGCAATGGTAACATGGGTGGAAGCCCTTCAAGTCTGCGAGTCTATTGGTTTTCTTCTCGATTTTCTGTAGATGACTTTGAACCAACATGTCTTTCAGGGATCTTGATTTCTTGAAAGTTACCAAGGGGTGCTCTGGAATATCATCCTTAATGCAACTGTCGGTTTTTAGAATGTGCCAGTTCTTTCTCATCATGCGTTTTAAGTAATTCGCTTCCGCCGAATAGGGGGTTACCAGCCGGAATTTACCCTGTTCCATCTTTTTGTCCATGGCAGAATGATCTTTTTCCGTCAGTAGATTTGATCTTTTTAGTGCGTTTACCTTTTGTAACGCGCTTTGTAGCGTTGACATTGCGTATCCTCTTTGTGAGAATCTACTGATGCATGCTGATGCTGCAATCTTGAAGTCTGAATCTCTAGAACTGTTCCGCCTAAGCCTAAGCAGCTCTCCATACGGTATGCTTTGTATTAATGCCGGCGGGTGGTTGCTAGTGGCATATAGTATTGAATTGCCCGCTGTACTTTTGCGGAAAAGTGCTGTTTCTATGCTATTGTCCACAATGAATACTTTTAAATCCAAGTATTCTACGCATACATTACTTATAGTGCCACTAAACTTGAGATTCATGTCATTTGTGTTGAGGACATCTATGTAGGCCTTTGCGGTGTGTTCCGATCCTTGCCAGATTATAAACAGATCGTCGATGTAACGACACCACTTGATTACACTGCCTTTTTCTCCATTCAACTCCAGCGACCTGGGTACTTGCTCCTCCCACCAGCCCACGAATAAATTCGCGTAGCTGGGGGCAAAGCAAGTACCCATCGCGGTTCCAGACACTTGTCTGTAGTAGACGTCCTCAAATACCTGCAGGGCCCCGAGCTGGATATATATATATATATATATATATATATATATATATATATATATATATATATATATATATATATATATATATATATATATATATATATATGCACAACAGTCCTTCCCAAGTTGAAAAGGCGGAGACCAGCACGGGGACAGGTAGGAAGCCTTTATTTGAGCAATATTCCACCAAGGCGAATGCATTTCGGCGTCTTGAGCCTTCGTCAGCGCCGTGGAAATAATGGGAAGAGGAAGTCAGTCTGCACCTTTAGATGTCCTGCCGCAGCTGGATTGGCTGCCGTTGCTCCTCCCCCTTGAAGGGCTCCACCACAGGTAGTTTGTACTGACGGTACTCAAACTACAGGGCCCAGAGTGCAAAGTTTTACCTCGGGGTCCCGTGGCGTTGATGATACCAGGATATGCCATTAAACAGGGTGGTGCGCTCTCACTGTCCAGTGTTTCCCATCATGGCAAAAGAAAGAGCTTCCTTCCGCCCCCACCGCACAACCACATTGCCCAGATGTCTCTTTCACGGGGGCATGCCGCGCGTGCAGCTAGCCCAATGCAAGGAACAATGTCCATGACAATATATATATTACCGACTGGCGGTCGCCAGTAGGTAGTTATAGTTAGGATTTTTTTCAATGTTAAATCTGAAAATTCTATTTGGAATAACTTTGGCACCGGTTGACGAATCTGCCTGAAAATTTCCTGAAAATGGCCTCGTCGAGCTCGGGTCCTTCCTTGAAAGTTTGGGGGGGATACGTTAAGCGGGGCCGAGATAAAAGGGGGGTCCCAAAACGCGTTTTCCCCATGTAAATTTCCATAGGGCGGTCGATTTTACTTTTAGCCCGAACGGCTGAATGGATTTCCAGCAAACTTGGCAAAATTGAAGGGACTGGTAGCCCGATGTGCCTTTGCTATGTCTCAAGATATGTGCTGCAGTGGATTTTGAGTAATTTAGGTTCAAAAAAATATATATATCTATAGGCGCTCTCCGGTGCGCGCACCGGAGTGCGCTCCTGGCGCGACACGCGACTTGCGCGCAGGAAGCTGATTGGCTCTTGGGTGTCTGTAAACATTCTAAACAGTCTGGAGCGGCCGCCATCTTGTGTCTCGGTAAAATCGAGACACAAGGGGTTTGAAAAAAAAAGGGGCAAATGACCATAAGGGGGAAGAGTAGACCCCCTCTGACCCCCTAGGTTTGATGTAGGGGCTAAAATAGGGTCCTGCAGGGCATTAAATTTTTTTTTTTTTTTTTCGTTTTGCGCGGGGGAAGCGCATGGTACGCGCACCGGCGAAGCACGGGGAAAATCCAGGACCATATTTATGAAGGCCTTGCGCTGCTAGTTTTGCGCCTCCTGTGCGTCAATTTTTGTGACGCACCAGCGGTGTAAAAAAATGCGCATTGTTATGCAATATTTAAAAAGTGACGCATCTATCTAGATGCGTCACTTTTTAAATATAGTGCAACGAGGCACATTTTTTTACACTGCTGTTGTGATGCGTCACTTTTCTGTGCGCACTCCTTATGACATTCCAGATGTGTCATATTTAATGTATGACGAATCATGTTGCAAGGAGTTACAGATACATCAGTATTTCTGACATATCTGTAAACATAAAAGTGATGCGAGGCAGGTGCAAGATTTTGACGCAACAGCATCCTAAAAGTGACGCAGAGAAATCTTATAGATTTCAGTACGTCGTTATTACCAAGCTTTTTGCGGGGGAATGCCCCCTTTGCATACATTATACCTGACGCAGATATAATGTGGCGCAGAGTTTTAAAAAGTGACCCATGTACCTAGATGCGTCACTTTTTAAAAATAGCGTCAGGTATAATGCATGCAGAGGGGGTGTTCTCCCGCAAAAAGCTTTGTAATAGCGACGCAGTGAAATCTTTGAGATTTCACTGCGTTCATTTTAGGATGCTGTTGCGTCAAAATCTTGTGCCTGCTTTACAGCAGGTGTTAGACTGACGCAAGCCCTTTCACATGGTGCTTTTTCCATGTGAAAGGACACATCACTGGAGTTGCGTCACTTTTGTGACGCACTCCAGCAATGCGTTACTTGGAATGTCATAAGGAGTGCGCACAGAAAAGTGACGCATCGCACCAGTGGTGTAAAAAAATGTGCCTCGTTCCGTTACATTTAAAAAGTGACGTATCTAGGTAGATGGGTCACTTTTTAAAATCAAGCGCCACAATATATCTGCGTGAGGTATAATGCATGCAGAGGGGGTGTTCCCAAGCAAAAAGCTTTGTAATAGCGACGCAGTGAAATGTTTGAGATTTCACTGCGTCACTTTTAGGATGCTGTTGCATCCTTTAAATATAGTGCAACGAGGCACATTTTATTACACTGCTGGTGTGATGCGTCACTTTTCTGTGCGCACTCCTTATGACGTTCCAGATGTGTCATATTTAATGTATGACGAATCATGTTGCAAGGAGTTACAGATACGTCAGTATTTCTCACATATCTGTAAACATGAAAGTGACGCGAGGCAGGCGCAAGATTTTGACGCAACAGCATCCTAAAAGTGACGCAGAGAAATCTCATAGATTTCAGTACGTCGTTATTACCAAGCTTTTTGCGAGGGATTGCCCCCTCTGCATACATTATACCTGATGCAGATATAATGTGGCGCAGAGTTTTAAAAAGTGACCCATGTACCTAGATGCGTCACTTTTTAAAAATAGTGTCAGGTATAATGCATGCAGAGGGGGTGTTCCCCTGCAAAAAGCTTGGTAATAATGACGCAGTGCGTCACTTTTAGGATGCTGTTGCGCCAAAATCTTGCGCCTGCTTCACAGCAAACCTTTCACATGGTGCTTTTTCCATGTGAAAGGACACATTACTGGAGTTGCGTCACTTTTGTGACGCACTCCAGCAATGCGTTACTTTTGTGTTTACAGATACGTCAGAAATACTGACATATCTGTAACTCCTTGCGAATTGATTAGTCATATATTAAATATGACATATCTGGAATGTCATAAGGAGTGCGTCCAGAAAAGTGACGCATCGCTGTTTTCACGTAGCGATGCGTCACTTTTCAGAAATGAGGCCTCCAGTTTATTCACTGTGTCATAACTTTCTTTTCTAACACTCACCTTCTTTCATTCCTCCTACTTCACTTCCTTTCACCTCTCATACCTTTCTGTTCTTTCTTACTCATTCTCCTTTCAATTATCAATGCACTATATTTCACTTACTCTTCATTTTTTTAAGAATATAGCTCTTTGATGAGAATTGGAGGTAGTTCTGAAAAGAACTTTTGGTTTTCTTCTTTTAACTGAACAGGAACAAAAACAGGGAATGGAAACTGCTCAACAGGAGCAAAAAGAAAAGAAAAAAATTAGGGGTGGGAAGGGCAGCGATGGTTCTCCAATGCTCGAACCATGAGCAGGACACTTTGCTCCCCATAGGTGAGGAGTTGATTGCAGTATCTGCATTTGACGACCCCATAGTTAAATGCAGGTTGTATGTTTGCCACCTGCTCCTGCGATTGCTCTCTCCCAGAAGAAGTTGCTCCTCCTGTTGATGTAGAGGCCCCATCTCTGGGAACCTCTTGTGCCAGAGCCCTGACACTTTCCCGGGCAAAATTCTGGGGGTGCCTCCTCTCCACATGGCGAATCATGGTGAAGTTGCCAAAAGAATACTTTTTTTGGGTGTTACCCCGTGACAGGACCTGTTTGCAGATCCTGCACTCTACTTTTGGTGCATTCACCTTTTTCTGGTCTGCTGGAAACTTAAAAAATTTCCAGATGAAATGTTCTTTGACCTTCGGCTGAGGAGGCTCTTCATCAATGAAATCATTGGAGTCATCTTCACTGCTGGATGGTCTGGCAGCCATGATTAATCAAGAAATATGCAACAGCAAAAAAGGCAGGTCTTTCAGTCACAAAAGTGAAAGAAGAAGTGAAGGAAATGGGTGGGGATTTCATTCATTGTAAAAAAAAACTGTTAGCAACCAATGAAAAGTGTTATTTTAGGGTCACATGACCCGACGCGTTTACGCTGCGCGCTCCGGAGCACTTCTGGTGCGTTTACGCAGCGCGATCGTAGGCGCTTCCGGGGCGCAAACGTGGCGCGATCGTAGGCGCTTTTGCGTGCGTTTATGCGCCGCGAACGTAGGCGCTTCCGAGGGCACTTACGTTGCGCGCCGAAGTGACGTCATCAAACTTTTACAGAAATGCATAATCATTTTCCTTATTAAAAAAAACTAATTTTATTTGTATGGTACGAAATGTTTTGCATTATTATTAACTTTTCATTCCTATTTTTTTTCACGAACGACAGTTGCGCTCTGGGTGCGCTTTCAGATGAGCTCACGGAAAAGCTTACCGGAGAGCTTAGCTGAAAGCTTCCCGGAGCGCGCACCCAGAGCGCAAAAGAAAAAAATTATATAAAAAAAACATGAATACTTTAAAAAAAACAGCAAATTGTAAAAAAAAAAAAAAGGTTAGAAACTCGATATACAAAGGAATTAGCATTTAAAAAACCTATGAAATTCACTGAAAAAACCATAGGTTTCACACCAGTTATAGTTAGGAATTAGCATTTAAAAAACCTATTAAATTCACTGAAAAAACCATAGGTTTCACACCAGTTATAGTTAGCTGGAAATTTTACTGATATAAAACCATTGAAATTCCCACGTTATAGTTAGATGGACTCACTATAACTTGCGCGTGCAATGCACTGCTGATGATGTCTTATTAAGCCAGTTAACCAATCAATTTTTAAAAACCATCCATTTAGACACTTTTTTAAACATTTATTCTTCCATCAACTTTTACATATACATATATAAAATATATTTATTTTTCAGAAAGACACACATTCACTGGATGGTGTCATCAGTGATGTCATGAGTGATGTCACTGACCATGTCATGAGTGATGTAATATGTGATGTCATCAGCAGTGCATTGCACGCGCAAGTTATAGTGAGTCCATTTAACTATAACGTGGGAATTTCAATGGTTTTATATCAGTAAAATTTCCAGCTAACTATAACTGGTGTGAAACCTATGGTTTTTTCAGTGAATTTAATAGGTTTTTTAAATGCTAATTCCTAACTATAACTGGTGTGAAACCTATGGTTTTTTCAGTGAATATATATATATATATATATATATATATATATATATATATATATATATATATATATATATATATATATATATATATATATATATATATATATATATATTCCGCTCAGTGGGGTTGTCCAGGTAGCGGGTAGCACCCGAGCCTGCGCGCGCCTTCCCCAAGGCGTTAGTTGGTATGGGCAGTTGCGTGCTTGTAATAGGCCCGACGCGTTTCGGAAATTTTTTTCCTCATCAGGGGCCAGCAGTAAAGTGCACAACGTCTACCATCTCCCTGTATAAAAACACGTATTGTGCTTATGGGAGATGTAGTCCATATATCCTGGATGGATGCACTTACAAGTTACTGCTCGTTCCAAAGGCTCTAACATGAGCCCCCAAACATCACTCCTGTCCTCATCCGTCACGCAGCTCCACTTACGAGACTCCTTGGATAGCGGGTCTCGTGGCCCCCGTTTCTTCGGGGTGGTGCTACCCAGCGGCAGGACGCCGCTAATGTATTCCGCTAGGTGGGGTTGTCCAGGTAGCGGGTAGCACCCGAGCCTGCGTGCGCCTTCCCCAAGGCGTTAGTTGGTATGGGCAGTTGCGTGCTTGTAATAGGCCCGACGCGTTTCGGAAATTTTTTTCCTCATCAGGGGCCAGCAGTAAAGTGCACGACGTCTACCATCTCCCTGTATAAAAACACGTATTGTGCTTATGGGAGATGTAGTCCATATATCCTGGATGGATGCACTTACAAGTTACTGCTCGTTCCAAAGGCTCTAACATGAGCCCCCAAACATCACTCCTGTCCTCATCCGTCACGCAGCTCCACTTACGAGACTCCTTGGATAGCGGGTCTCGTGGCCCCCGTTTCTTCGGGGTGGTGCTACCCAGCGGCAGGACGCCGCTAATGTATTCCGCTCAGTGGGGTTGTCCAGGTAGCGGGTAGAACCCGAGCCTGCGTGCGCCTTCCCCAAGGCGTTAGTTGGTATGGGCAGTTGCGTGCCCATCCCAGGTGTGTGAGTAATTCCATGGATGAGTGACAGTCTGTGAGTGTTTGTTTACTCTGAGTGTATCTAAGGTTATATTAGAGTCTGAAGAGGTTGATCGTATTATCACATGATTGATGTCATCAGTGATGTTGTCAGTGATGTCATCAGTGATGTCATCAGTGATGTCACTGACCATGTCTGTGAATTTCAATGGTTTTTTAATACCAAATATCAAATGCTGTCAAATGTCAAGTATGTGATAGGTCAAAACATTTTCGTGTTTATGCACGCTGATGTGCTTTGAACGCTGCCCCCCCCTTCCCCCCCCTCTTTTCTCTTAGCAGTACTCTCTCTTTGCAGATAGTGAAGGGTAGTTAACGCAGGCCTTTGCCCCCGTTGTAATCCGTCGTGCCTGCTTCTCTCTCCATTTGATTGATTGCTATCCAAGCATTTACTGTTTTAGAATTGGTTCTCTTTGGTTCATTCTGTATTTACAAACAAGCACAGAGTCGCAATACTCTGTTTAGTCTTTGCAGATAGTGAAAAATAGTTTAAAAAAACAAAAGGAATCGAGCAAAATCAGTAGGCCACTAATGGGATCTGTTTTTGACCTCGCTAAAATAGAAACATTAAGAACAACCCCTCATGAGAAATACGAAACTAGTAAGATGAACTTAGCTCCACACCATGATGGCTGCAAGACAGCTCGACTCCGCCGCCCACCCCACCCCACCCAAAATAACGACAAACCCTATGCAAATATTATACATATATACAACACACCAGCAAAGTAACAGGGTAAAACGTTTTATTAAATAACTATATACATGACAGCCTGCTGCAACATCGATCCAAATGCCTTTTGGTGACTCTTCCATTGTGAACATTGTCCCACAATCCGTTTGACCTGAAACGATTACACAAATAAAACATTTGTGAGTTTTAAATTTCCGGAGAAGTATAATTCACCAATAGTTTTCTCTGTAGATCTTTTTCCATTAACAATCCCAGTTCCATCACCCGCCCAGGATATCACTACTGTTAGTTGTCATTGTTGCTTCTGTTTTAATAAAAAATGTTCTAAGGTATTTACTGTTTTTGTTGCGATGTATATATTTATAAGTTATTAAAGTGTTATAATCCTACTATTTTTTTATCGATTATTGCTGTTTGAGATATTCCCTGTCTACAAACAGAGAAGAATAGAAATATTCTGTCTCCCTTTGCAGATAGTGAAAGATAGGTAATGCGGACTTTTGTCCCCCGTTGTAATCTGTCACTCCCCACTGATTGAGAAACTACTTCCACCCGGACCATTTATTAGAGGTACATCATCTGACTCAACCGGAGAGAAACCCTAATAAAGAAGACATATGTAAAATACGAAGTAATCCCTGTATCCTGTTAAACAGAAACTTTAGCATGAAACACACTTTAAAAGGAAAGAAATCGAACAAAATCAGTAGGCCTCTGATGAGTTTTTGACTTCGCTAGAAATAAGAAACATGAAAATGGTGAAAGAAGCCAAGCTTGACGTTACGGCAGCCACGAGGTAGCTAGGCTCCGCCACCCCCCCACTGCTCCAAGCATGTCCGTCCCACCGCCCGCCACGCCCAATAATGGTAACATGATATAAATACAAATCAGCAGATACCTACCCCCATTCCGGAAACTCCCGAAGTGCAACAGGTTCGCGGCTACGCCCATCCGGAAGACGAGGCCTTCGGCACGTGTAGGGCGAGTCCTGCTGGCCGCCGTCGGTCGGGGAGGTCATCCCGTAAGGTGGGCCAGGAGAGGAGCCGAAGCTGACGGGATTCTTCTTCTTTCTAAGATAATCACTGCGACAATGGGGGGGATGTCTTGCATATGCCACCGACCCCCCCCCCCTCGTATCTCCTGGTCAGGCCCCGGCTTGATATGAGCTCCCCATTCGGGCCTGAAGCGGCGCCCTGCAGGCCACGGGGGGGATGTCTGCCTCTGCCTCCGACCCCCCCCCTCTTATCGCCTGGTCCGGACATCACGGATATCAACGCCAGGTGTCGGCGTGGGGTGCGCTGGGAGGGAGAGGCGGCGCAAACAAGCCTCTCCCACCCCCCCAGGTGGGGGCCCCTCAGCTGCACCCCCAACGCTCCACTCTCCCCAACAAAAGGGTTCGTCCACTCTTGCGATACAGCGACGCTCCACTCGCCCAACAAAAGGGTTTGTCCACTCTTGCGATGCAGCGACGCTCCACTCACCCAACAAAAGGGTTTGTCCACTATTGCGAGGCAATGATGCTCCGCACACCCAGCGGAGGACTCGTCCACTGTTGCGGTGCAACGGCGCTTCTAAGTTCAACTACAAAATGAGTCCTGCATCCAGAAACGTTCTCCTCAACTTTGAAGATTCTATAAGAGCCACGGGGGCCCCCGACCCCCGATGGGGAATGACTGCCATGATCACCCACGGAACAACCACGACGTAGCCGCGGGACGTCGGCGCGCTTATGCCGGCACCGGCCTCAGTCTTGAAATCACCAAAATCCTGCAAGACTACCAACTTGATCAGTTCCGGTGGGACACCAGTATGACCCGGTAGGAGAGATTTTTGCCTTCCACCCCTCTTTGACTGATGGTTCATGTTGCCAGTCCCCTCTACTACCCTTCAACGAAAACTTTTGGACTGCCGAAAGAGGTCCCGGTCCAACCACGAGTTGGTGGAGACATTTTGACTATACTTCGACCTTCCTGACCTCACCCAAAATGGCGCCGGTACAAATGAAACTATTGTGCCCCGATTGCTCAGCCTTGATATCATGAGATATGTATGCAGTTTTTAGCACATGAATTGATATGGGATAAGACTGATTATATGTTCGGACAATGAATTGATCCGGGATGGGTATTGATTATACGTTCGAAAAATAAATTGACATGGGACTTGTACTGATTACACATTCGTACAATGAATTGATATTAAGTTCTAATGCATCATTGATTACTGTATTTATTGAAGGTTAGAATTGTCGACACTTTTGGTACTTGCTCACAATGAATTATCGATATGATTTTGTCGCACTTGTCGCACTTTTTACTGATTATATGTTCGGACAATGAATTGATCCGGGATGGGTATTGATTATACGTTCGAACAATGAATTGACATGGGACAGGTACTGATTACACGTTCGGAAAATGAATTGATATTAAGTTCTAATGCATCATTGATTACTGTATTTATTGAAGTAATACTGATCTCTCCGCATGAAATTAATTTTCCACATGCTACACAAGTCAATCTCATCTGCCCAAAGTTCTTTTCCAGATTTGGGACCGTTTCCCTTGCCTCTGACTCACTTATTGCTAAGTCATTGGTGGATGTTTTTGCCAGTTGGGGGTTATCCCCCAAATCTCGAAGTTGTGCTTTAGAATAATTAAGAGGGTGCCACCTCTCCATGTGCCGATGCATGGTATGATTACCATAGCGCTATTTTTTTTCGGTCCCTCTCGACAGTTTTTTTTTTGCAGATGACGCAGGTAACGAACCTGGCTTTAACTTTCTTTTCATGAGAAGGAAAAGAAAAAAATTGCCAAATAAAATTCACTTTCACATGGGACGTTCTTGGCATTTCTTTTAGTTTTTTAATGTACATGTTCATAAAACGATTATACAAATGAAACATTTGTGAGTTTAAAATTTCCGGAGAAGTATAATTTACCAATAGTTTTCTCTGTAGATGTTTTTCCATTAAAAAACCCAGTTCCATCACCCGCCCAGGATATCACTACTGTTCCCCATGTCATAAACCATTGTTGCTTCTGTTTTAATAAAAAATGTTTTAAGGTGTTTACTGTTTTTGTTGCGATGTATATATTTATAAGTTATTAAAGTGTTATTTTCCTTCTACTTTTTTTTAATGTGACACATAATTGTGAAGACTTTGATGTACAAAAAGGCATCCCTGGAATCTTCCGCTTCAGGCTCGGTCCCACACACCCTCACAGTGAGAATCCCCTCTCCAATCACAATACAGGATGGTTATCAGATTGCAGGAACGCGTGTAGTATGACGGGTGGGGGCCTTGATCTACTGTAACTTCTTTGAAGAGGGGTGATTCTTTACAGCTGGGGCCATAAACTACATCCGCAGGGCTAGGTGATAGCCTGGGACAGGCCTAGACAATCGGACACAGAGGAAGAGGAGTGTCAGAGGGTGCAGTAGTGAATAGGGTGAAAGGCAGGTGTCGGGCGGGCACAGGGTGTGATTCTCAGAGAAGAACAGCGCAGATGGGAGGAGGTTTCTAGCCCATACATGAAAAAGAGAGCGGGAGTGACCAGTGCGTGGGGGAGATGCTTGCGAGTGTGCAGACAGTGGGTCTGGTCAAGGCATCTAAAATGGCTGCTGTGCTCGACAAAAGTGTGGCATTGCAAAAAAGGCAAGATGGCGCAGACAATGTTTATCAATAATGATTTATTTATAACAAATAAAATATTTACTCGCAGTGACAAAATGGCGGTCAACACTTCCTGATTTCCATCGAATCGAACGTTAACAGACGTCACGCAGCAAAAAAAATAAAACGCTCACGCACAACCGCTGGAAGACATGTATCAACATATATGAGCCTCCTCAACCACCCTCAAAAAACATAAGGGATCAGGATACGTCTCCCGTACCCCCTTATACCCTGTAATTTAATTAAATCGAAACACAAAATGGCGAATTCCCGTTTCGCTACCAGTTTGTGGCCCGGTTCGTGATCCGGGAATCGCTTCTACCGTGAAAAATCAATTTTTTTTTATTTTCCCCACGGGACCCTTTAATAACCCCAACATCATTCCTAGGGGGTCAAGAGGGGTCTACCTTGCCCCCTTTCATTAAATTCCCCCTTCGTTTTTCACCTCTTCTTGTCTCTCGATCCTACCGAGAGACAAGATGTCGGCCGCACAGGACTGTTTAGAATGTTGACAAATGCCGGAGAGCCAATCAGCTTCGCTACGCAAAGCTCCGTGACGCGAAAAGTACGCGATCTGGAGCGCTATCTGGGACGCTGTCACAGATATATAAATTTTTTTAAACGTTAATTTCTCAAAATCCACTGGAGCACATATATTGAGACCCAGCAAAGGCACATCGGGCTAACAGTCCCTACAATTTCCCAAGTTTCGTGCAAATCCATTCAGCCGTTCGAGCTAAAAGTGAGGCCAAACGCCCTATGGAAATTAACATGGGAAAAACGCGTTTTGGGACCCCCCTTTTTTCTCGGCCCCCCCTTGACGACCCCCCCCCCAAAATTTCAAGGGCACCCAGCAACAAAATGTGCCATTTTCCTGAAAATTTCAGCCGATTCCGTCCACAAAGGCCAAAGTTATTAGACATAGAATTTTCAAAAGTCCCATAGGAAAAAAATCCTAACTATATATACCTACTGGCTATCACCAGTAGGTAATATATATATATATATATATATATATATATATTACCTACTGGCGGTCGCCAGTAGGTAGTTATAGTTAGGATTTTTTTCAATGTTAAATCTGAAAATTCTATTTGGAATAACTTTGGCGCCGGTTGACGAATTTCCTGAAAATGGCCTCGCGGGGTTCCGGTCCTTCCCTGAAAGTTTGGGGGGGATACGTTAAGCGGGGGCCGAGATAAAAGGGGGGTCCCAAAACGCGTTTTCCCCATGTTAATTTCCATAGGGCGGTCGATTTCACTTTTAGCTCGAACGGCTGAATGGATTTCCACCAAACTTGGCAAAATTGTAGGGACTGGTAGCCCGATGTGCCTTTGCTATGTCTCAAGATATGTGCTTCAGTGGATTTTGAGAAATTAACGTCCAAAAAAATATATATATCTATAGGCGCTCTCCAGTGCGCGCACCGGTGAGCGCTCCCGGCGCGACACGCGACTTGCGCGCAGAAAGCTGATTGGCTCTCAGTTGTCTGTAAACATTCTAAACAGTCCGGAGCGGCCGCCATCTTGTCTATCGGTAAAATCTAGTCATAAGAGGTGGCAAAAACAAAGGGTGGAATTGACCATAAGGGGGCAGGGTAGACCCCCCCTGACCCCCTAGGTTTGATATGGGGGCCATTAAAGGATCCCGCGGGGCCTCAAAAAAAAAAAAAATTCCGATTTTCGCGGGGGGAGCGCCTGGTGCGCGCACCGGGGAGCGTATCGAGGAGGGTACTATGGAAAAATAATCACTTCAAAAAATTGTATGTTTATTAATTGTTTTTTTTTAATTTTTTTATTTTATGTAAGTACCTACATGTAGGTACTAATGAAGAGACTTAAATTTAATGTTCACCTTCTTCTTTGTAGACATCTTGCATGTTGTTATTGTATTTTTTGTGGTATATGGAATTCATAATATAGTCTGTCTGGAAAGGAGAAACAGATCTTTTAAGCACTCCCTGAGAATTTCTAGGGGATCATGAGTAGTCTATCCTGCTCACTTATGAAAATGAGGTGTAAAATATTCATATGAGATAATATAGTGGGAGAAAGGTAGTAACTATGAGTAAACTTACTATGTAACAGAAAAATAGTTGAACAGTATACTATAAGTCTCACTTTATATTTTAAACATTTTTGGTAATACTTCATGAATTACATATAAAAAAGAATATTGTCTGAAACAATTGAAATTATTAAAGATAAATTTATTCCTCTGCTTCTTTTTCATAATTTAATAAAATTTCTAACATAATATTGTCCGGAATTTCCTCATAATTATAAGTACATGATTCCATTTCTTCCAAACATTCTATAAACTGTTCATCCAAAGAGTCATCCATGAAATCAACTTCTTTTTTTTCATCTTCTGGTTTTTCCACCTTTACTTTGATAGAAGTATCATTTGCCTTATTTTCTCCTTCCATTTTCTTTCTGAAAATTGCATATAAATTAACTATATTAGTAGAGCTAGTATACCAGAGAAGCCTAACTCAATCCATAACTATTACAGAGAAGTCTATCTCTATCTCTAACTATTAAAGAGGGATAGCATATCACTAACAGAATATTTTTTAAGAAATAAACTTAAAGTGTACAATATACTTCCATAATTAGAAGTTACCTTAGAGAAATTAGTTGAAGTTGTCAGTGAAATTTGTTTTCAAGTGTACTTCAGGAAGCAGTAGTCAAAATGGCTGTGTTTCCCTCTCTTCTTTTATATATATTCTTGTACTTAACCAATCAAACGTCAGGAAATAATCGTAGAAAATGAGAGATACTTTTTAATTGGTTGTAAATTCTAACATTACAAGTGTGTTTTTGTCATGTAATTTACCTCAGGATATTTAGACAGGCCTGTAGCCTAAATGTCTCAATGGAATTTCACCAAATTTGGGCAAATGGTAGGGACTGCTATGTAGTAGGGCGTATTCTATATTTGATGAAAGTGTCTCCATTGGGTTTTCCGTAAATTACTTTCCCACCTTTTTTTAACGAGCGCTTAGCGGTGCGCGCTCCTTTACGCGCACTGGCAGCGTTACGGGAGTCCTCCATTTTGTGTTTCGGAACAATCGAGACACAAGATGGAGGGTAAACAATGTTCGGAATGGATAGAAGGGGGAACTGTAGAGACTTCTTGACCCTCTAGGTTTTCTGAGGGGGGCTTAGGAGGCTCATAAACGTGAAAAAAAAAAAAAATTCTTTAATTTTTCGCGGGGGTAGCGCCTGGTGCGCGCACCTGTAAGCGTACCGGAAAGCGTACTTTGGTGAAAAATAGTGAAAAAAGTTAGAAAAAAATAAACGCTTTGAATGATCAGAGTTAGGGTAGCTCTGAAAAGAGCTTTTGTGTTCTGTGGTTGATTTAGGTACCTACAAGTAGGTTCCAATACACATTCTTAAATTCAGGAGGAATATTCTATTCCCCTCATCTGAGAAGTGCACTCCATCTCCTCTGTAGATGTCTTGCATGTTGTAACGCAAGTTATTATTGTATAATGAACCCATTCCATAGTCTCTCATGTAAGCAGAAACAGATTTATTTACATGTTTCTGTGCTTTCTCAAATTGTGGACCAAATTGGTTGGACCAGTTCCATTTCTGTCTTTGGCATATATTGGAATATACCAAGGCAGTGTGGGGAAAAAGTATCATCAATTGATGAAAGGTGTCCTTTAATAGCATTTCCAGACCTACCCCAGTTAATGTGCCTAGATCGTTTCCACCACAGTGCACAATTATAAGGTCAGGTTCTGGCAGATGCAAAAAGGTTTTCACCAATGGTATCAATTGGTGACATTTTAATCCTCTGTGGCCAATCCACTTGATTTCCACATTTGATAAATCAAGGTTATGAAAATTTCTGCTAGCTGCATACCTTTGAGCCCAGTGGATGTAGCTATGTCCAATAATCCAAACAGAGTACATGATGTGAGAAGGTTCTGGTCCAGTCAGATGAAGTGTGGGAATGAAATGGCAGTTGGAACAGTAGGAGTTCACAAAAAAATAATTGTGGAGTTTCTGTGCTCTTGAATCACAAGCAATGATTGGTGGATTCAGATAGTTGAAAACTGAAAGTTAGGGTGTATGGTTATGTTGTGTGAAAGAAGCAATTTGAATGGTTTAAAAAAAGTCACCAAAAGCAAAAATACCCTGTATAGGCTGCTGTATTGACAGGTCAAACATCCTTGCTGAGTTAATTTGCAACATTGTAAGATAAACTTTTGAACCTTACAGTTCAGTTAGGAGGGAGTTGCTATGGTAACAGATAGAAAGGTTTGAGAGGGGGATGGGTGTTGGTTTGAAAATAGTGAGGGAAGAGTTTTCATTGGTTGAATTAAGGCATATGTGTACAAAGATAGAGATTTTCTATGCCAGTCTTGGTTTCAGTGTATTGAGAGCACACCTTTTCCTCTGCTAAAGAAAAATTGGTGTGTGCGTCTGACACTGTTTTCAATCTCCAAAAGCATTTGTAAAGGTAAGTAATGATTCATTTAATTTAGATAGAGATTTATTTGCTCTATGGAGAATATTTGGAAGCAGATAGTTTTGTTTTAGAAGTGAAATTGTATGTTAGTATATAAGTCCTGCGCAGTGTTTCTTACATGTTATTTAAAAATCGATTTTGGGTGCAAATGAATGGTATTTTTATTTGGCCTTTTTTATGATTGCCATGTGCAGTTGATGCATCACTTTAAACATGGGTAATAAGTGATGCACTGGTGGCGCCAGGCCTTTATAAATGAGGCCCTGACTTTGTTTGATGATATTGAGTGGTTGTACTTAGGTTCTGTGCAGTGTTCCTTACATGTTATTCAAAAATCGATTTTTGGGTGCAATTGATTGGTATATGTATTTGGCCCTTATTTATGAATGCCATGTGCAGCTGATGCATGACTTTAAACATGGGTAATAAGTGACGCACTGGTGGCGCAAGGCTTTCATAAATAAGGCCCTGACTTTGTTTGATGATATTGAGTGGTTGTACTTAGGTTCTGCGCAGTGTTTCTTACATGTTATTGAAAAATCGATTTTTGGGTGCAATTGATTGGTATATGTATTTGGCCCTTATTTATGATTGCCATGTGCAGCTGATGCATGACTTTAAACATGGGTAATAAGTGACGCACTGGTGGCGCAAGGCTTTCATAAATAAGGCCCTGACTTTGTTTGATGATATTGAGTGGTTGTACTTAGGTTCTGCGCAGTGTTTCTTACATGTTATTCAAAAATCGATTTTTGGGTGCAATTGATTGGTATATGTATTTGGCCCTTATTTATGATTCCCATGTGCAGCTGATGCATGACTTTAAACATGGGTAATAAGTGACGCACTGGTGGCGGAAGGCTTTCATAAATAAGGCCCTGACTTTGTTTGATGATATTGATTGGTTGTACATAGGTTCTGCGCAGTGTTTCTTACATGTTATTCAAAAATCGATTTTTGGGTGCAATTGATTGGTATATGTATTTGGCCCTTATTTATGATTGCCATGTGCAGCTGATGCATGACTTTAAACATGGGTAATACGTGACGCACTGGTGGCACAAGGCTTTCATAAATAAGGCCCTGACTTTGTTTGATGATATTGATTGGTTGTACATAGGTTCTGCGCAGTGTTTCTTACATGTTATTCAAAAATCGATTTTTGGGTGCAATTGATTGGTATATGTATTTTGCCCTTATTTATGATTGCCATGTGCAACTGATGCATGACTTTAAACATGGGTAATAAGTGACGCACTGGTGGCGCAAGGCTTTCATAAATAAGGCCCTGACTTTGTTTGATGATATTGAGTGGTTGTACTTAGGTTCTGCGCCGTGTTTCTTACATGTTATTGAAAAATCGATTTTTGGGTGCAATTGATTGGTATATGTATTTTGCCCTTATTTATGATTGCCATGTGCAACTGATGCATGACTTTAAACATGGGTAATAAGTGACGCACTGGTGGCGCAAGGCTTTCATAAATAAGGCCCTGACTTTGTTTGATGATATTGAGTGGTTGTACTTAGGTTCTGCGCCGTGTTTCTTACATGTTATTGAAAAATCGATTTTTGGGTGCAATTGATTGGTATATGTATTTTGCCCTTATTTATGATTGCCATGTGCAACTGATGCATGACTTTAAACATGGGTAATAAGTGACGCACTGGTGGCGCAAGGCTTTCATAAATAAGGCCCTGACTTTGTTTGATGATATTGAGTGGTTGTACTTAGGTTCTGCGCCGTGTTTCTTACATGTTATTGAAAAATCGATTTTTGGGTGCAATTGATTGGTATATGTATTTGGCCCTTATTTATGATTGCCATGTGCAGCTGATGCATGACTTTAAACATGGGTAATAAGTGACGCACTGGTGGCGCAAGGCTTTCATAAATAAGGCCCTGACTTTGTTTGATGATATTGATTGGTTGTACATAGGTTCTGCGCAGTGTTTCTTACATGTTATTCAAAAATCGATTTTTGGGTGCAATTGATTGGTATATGTATTTGGCCCTTATTTATGATTGCCATGTGCAGCTGATGCATGACTTTAAACATGGGTAATACGTGACGCACTGGTGGCGCAAGGCTTTCATAAATAAGGCCCTGACTTTGTTTGATGATATTGATTGGTTGTACATAGGTTCTGCGCAGTGTTTCTTACATGTTATTCAAAAATCGATTTTTGGGTGCAATTGATTGGTATATGTATTTGGCCCTTATTTATGATTGCCATGTGCAGCTGATGCATGACTTTAAACATGGGTAATAAGTGACGCACTGGTGGCGCAAGGCTTTCATAAATAAGGCCCTGACTTTGTTTGATGATATTGAGTGGTTGTACTTAGGTTCTGCGCAGTGTTTCTTACATGTTATTGAAAAATCGATTTTTGGGTGCAATTGATTGGTATATGTATTTGGCCCTTATTTATGATTGCCATGTGCAGCTGATGCATGACTTTAAACATGGGTAATAAGTGACGCACTGGTGGCGCAAGGCTTTCATAAATAAGGCCCTGACTTTGTTTGATGATATTGAGTGGTTGTACTTAGGTTCTGCGCAGTGTTTCTTACATGTTATTCAAAAATCGATTTTTGGGTGCAATTGATTTGTATATGTATTTGGCCCTTATTTATGATTGCCATGTGCAGCTGATGCATGACTTTAAACATGGGTAATACGTGACGCACTGGTGGCGCAAGGCTTTCATAAATAAGGCCCTGACTTTGTTTGATGATATTGATTGGTTGTACATAGGTTCTGCGCCGTGTTTCTTACATGTTATTGAAAAATCGATTTTTGGGTGCAATTGATTGGTATATGTATTTGGCCCTTATTTATGATTGCCATGTGCAACTGATGCATGACTTTAAACATGGGTAATAAGTGACGTACTGGTGGCGCAAGGCTTTCATAAATAAGGCCCTGACTTTGTTTGATGATATTGATTGGTTGTACATAGGTTCTGCGCAGTGTTTCTTACATGTTATTCAAAAATCGATTTTTGGGTGCAATTTATTGGTATATGTATTTGGCCCTTATTTATGATTGCCATGTGCAGCCGATGCAAAACTTTAAACATGGGTAATAAGTTATGCACTGGTGGCGCAAGGCCTTTATAAATCAGACCCTGACTTTGTTTGATGATATTGAGTGGTTGTACTTAGGTTTTGCGCAGTGTTTCTTACATGTTATTGAAAAATCGATTTTTGGGTGCAATTGATTGGTATATGTATTTGGCCCTTATTCATGAATGCCATGTGCAGCTGATGCTTGACTTTAAACATGGGTAATAAGTGATGCACTGGTGGCGCAAGGCCTTTAAAAATAAAGCCATGAGTTGCTATTGTATAAACTTAAATATGTTGCAATTTATTGTTTATATTGTTTGCTTTTTAACATTACTTTGTTGTTTGCTAATAGTGGTCTTTCATGTGTTTTTTTAACAGAACAACAGATTCAAATCAACTTCTGAAAAGGAAGCAAAAATGCCTTCAAGGCAAAGAAATATCAAAAATACCATACGGAAAAGGAGAACATCAACAACAGAGTTTATGGAATCCTCTTCAACAACTACTTCAAAAAACACCAGAAAAGCTTCTGGTAAGCCAATTAAGTCTTTTCTTCGCAACATATGTCGTAGGAAAAAAAATGAAATTGCTAATGTGAATATACAGAAAAAGTCAACAAATCTAAAAAGGAAAGAGAAGCCCACAAAAAATGTTTCCATTGGACCAGGAGAGAAGAGAATGGTTAGCAATAGAAGGGTAAATGTTTTTAGGGACATTCGTAGGCGAATGTTTCGCAATAGGGTAGTTTTAAATTTGCTAAAAAATGATAAGAAAAGTAAACTAAAAGCTGCTTTTTACAAGAAAAAGAAAAGTGTAGAAAAGATTGTTGATCAGGCTTTTGAAGTTAAGAAAAAATTATTTATTTTAATAATCAATAGAATTAGGATACTTAATAAGGCAATGGATGTTTTCAAATCGAACAGTAGATGGAAAAGAATTATTAATCGGAGTAATTTTTGTGAAGTATTTTCTGGTGAATGGATGCATAGTTCAAGTTCTGAGCCTTTTTTTAATGAGGAGAGTTACTTTCAGGAAAATGATTTGGTGCATGCAGTTGACACCAGTGGTCGTGCATATGAGGTGAAAGATAGTTGTGTGATGGAAAAAGAGAAACTTGTATCTAGAGATGCAGAAGAGGTGTTAGCTGATGAAGTTTTAGGGAGACGTACTAAGGGTCCAGTGTACACATGGAAATGTAGTAGTATTTGTAGTGTGCGACAGGAATCAATTGATTTGCTTCGAAATTTCTTACGTACATATAGTAAAAAAAGTCTCAAACAAAAAATGAAGATCCTGCAAGAGTTAGATCCTTGCAGAGTGAGAGAAAGCACAGGTTTGCAAGGGCATTCACTAGCATGTCTTTCTAGAAAAGTTTGTCGGAGTGTTTTTCATCATTTTAGGATGTTAGCAGTGCATCATAATAACGTAAGGAAATTAGTGAGGAAGTTGTATTATGCAAAAAGTCCTGCACTTAAGCTTAAACAGTTAAATACTGCTCTTTTGCATGGATCTGAAGTGGATGTGAAGACTATTTGTGAAGAAATTGAGTTTTGTTATTTTGGGAACAAAGAGGACAGTGTAGAAATAGATATAGTAATGGATGGTAATGCAGAAGATAATGGACAAATTTCAAGTATTGAAAAGTTTGATGAGGAAATTATCAAGTTTAAGGTGAAATCAAGTGAGAGGCCTAATTTAACTTGTGTGTGTTGTCGACGGACTCATTATAAAATTCAGACTAGGTTAGTTGATTTATATGCAAAAAGTGAATTGGAAAATAATAGTGAATGGGAGGATTTTGTAAGTTATTTGTTGGTGGAGAATTCTTTTGATTTGAGTTTGGATCAGCGTATTTGCACTTATTGTTTGAAAAAATTAAATGAAAATAGAATGCCTGCAAGAGCAGTTTATAATAATCTTCAGTTGATAGATATTCCTTCTGAATTGATGGATCTAAATACTTATGAATCTATTTTGATTCAATGTGTCCATCCTTTTCAGGCTATTGTACGCATGGAGCCTAAGACAGGGAAATTGCCTCCATCAGATTTACTGAGAGGATTAAAGGGAAGAGTTGTTTATTTGCCTCTAGATGTAAAGAAAAATATTAATACAATTGGTGTAGAAAGAGTAGAAGAAGATCCTTTAGTTATTCTAGTTAATGGGGTTCCAACAAAGAGTAAGAAAATTTGGCAAGATTTAGTGGATGTTAAAAAAGTCAAGAAGGCAACGTTGTATTTAGTTAAAAACAATGAGTACTACAAAAATGTAAGTGTTGGAGTAGAGGAAACAGCTACAGAAGAAGATAGTGATTCTTCAGTTGGTCAAATTGAAAAAGTTGATGTGTCTAGAACTGAAGAAATATATGAACATTATACTGTTCATCCTTTGCATTCCAAAGAAGTAATGGGAAATGCAATTGACTTGTTTCAAATGAAGGCAGCAAAAGGAAGTCCCATTAGTGTATGGGAAGAAAGTTTGGAAGCTCGTTGTTTTCCACAATTATTTCCAACAGGTTGTGGTGGACGATATGATGATCGACCAGTTCAAATTCCTGCAGCTGAATACCGGACTCTAAGATTATATGCAGAAGATCCAAGGTTTCGTCAATGCATTCCATATTTATTTCATCTACTGTTTGAAAGTGATTTGTCTGGGCTTTCTTATGCAGTTAATCATATATTAAAAAGTGGACCTCATTTGCAAAATGTTTGTGCAAGGGACTTTATGGAGAAAGTTAATCTGCAAGACAGTATTTTGGAATCTCAGCTAATCAATCTCATGGCATGTCAACGTGGAACCAACGAGTATTGGTTTCGTCGTCATGGAGAATTGAAATGTATGCTAAGAAACTTAGGAACTCCTACATGGTTCCTCACTCTTAGCTGTGCTGAGTATGCATGGGACGATTTACTTCAATTTCTACGAGAGGCAAATGAAAACATACCAAATATAGAATTGAAAACACCAGGAGAACTGTGTTCTTTAGATCCAGTGAATGTTTGCAGATATTTTAATCATAGATTTGAAGCTATGATGTCTTTTATTACCAACAAAAAAAATCCTCCCCTTGGAGAGGTTTTGGATTTCTTTTGGAGGAAGGAATATCAAGCGAGAGGTGCTCCTCATATACATATGTTGTTGTGGATTAAAGATGCACCCAAATTTGGATCAGATTCAGATGAAACAGTGATGAGTTTCATTGAAGAGTATTCAACATGTGCTGTTCCAAAATCTACTGAAGAAAACAATTTAAGGCAACAAGTTTTACGTTTTCAATCTCATCGTTGTGGAAAGTATTGTCGTCGAAAATTTAAAAACAAGGAAAAGTACTACACGAAATGTCGTTTTGCATTTCCTCGACCAGTGATTTCTAAGGGAAGAGTAAATAATTTGATGTCATCTCTACGACATACTGTGACGAGAAAATCTCCCAAAAACACATATAATTTGAAAAGAAATGAAGAATCTAAGTACATCAACGATTACAACCCAGTGATTTTGTCCATGTGGAATGCTAACATGGATATTCAGTTCGTTGCTGACAACTCTATTGCTGTGGCTCGATATGTGACATCTTACATCACCAAAAAAGAAAAGACAGAACTGAAGGAAATGTGGGAGGACATTTCACATGAAAAGAGTCTAAGCAAGAAATTATACAGTTTCAGTCTGAAGATGTTGTCGCATCGAGAAATTGGAGCATATGAATGTTCTGATCGGTTATCATCAGCAAGTCTCTATGCCAAATCAAGAACAATCATTTGGGTGAGTCTTGGTCTTGCTGCAACACGAAACCGAGTTTTGAAATCTGTGCAAGAAATTGAATATTTGGCAGAAAAAGAACCAAACAGTAAAGATATTTTGAAGACAAATATGTTGGATACATACTATCCAAATAGAAGTACTCACCTTGAGAACACATGTTTGTATGAAGTTCTTCAAAACTACAGTTATAAGAGGAACATCACAGAAGATATCAATAATGGAAAATATGCACTCATTGGCTATGAAGGATGTCTAGTGAAGCAGAAAAAAGGACATTTGATTAATCATCGAAAATTGAGTTGTGAAGTTCCAGACAAAAGAGAATTTTACTATTTAGCTCTTTTGCAACTCTTTAAGCCATGGCGTACAGAAGAGGAACTACTTGGAGATTTTCTCTGTTATGAAGACTCTTTTAATGCAACTAAGGATACCATAGAATGTCCTATTTTTCTAAATTATCTGCAAATGTTGAATGAAGAAATGGAGCAAGAAACCACAATTGCTGAAGAGATAGCTAGAAACAGTTCTCAAGATAGTCAGAGTTCTACTTCATTGAGCCAGGATCCACTAGGAGGACCAATTATCCAAAATGAAGCTGCCACTGCCATGGATGAGGTGGAAAGAGCTATGGAACAAGCTCAAGAGGATGGAGTTAACTTAGAAGATTTGGTAACGCAACTAAACATTGAGCAGAAAAAGATATATGATGAAGTCACAGAGCAGATTGAACATGGATTCAGACATGAGAAAAAAGAGTGCTCATGTATATTATTTGACCCTGTCCGACTGTATGTAAGTGGAGAAGCGGGGACAGGAAAAAGTTTTCTAATTAAAGCCGTTGCAAGTTATCTGCAGAAAAGGACTGATTCACCACTGTCTTGTGTTGTAACTGCTCCAACTAGTCTGGCAGCACATAACATTAAAGGGATTACTCTACATCGTTTATTGATGCTGCCAGTTGAACATGATAATAAATTGCATTACAACAAGCTATCTGGAGATGCGTGTTCTGAAGTTTCAAGAGTCTTGAAGAAAATGAAACTTCTTATCATAGATGAAGTAAGCATGGTCTCAAATCTAATGCTTGCTTTTGTGCATTTGAGAATGCAAGAAATTCTTAAAACAGACTATGATGTGTTATTTGGAGGAAAACACATTATTGTTTTTGGAGATCTATTGCAGTTGACTCCAGTAAAAGGACAACCAGTGTTTAAAATGCTCACGCATGAAGATACCAGGAAGTCCCTTGGAAGCATTGGAAATGTTAATATATGGCTAAATTTTAAATATGCTGAACTGCTTCAAAATATGCGACAGGCCAAGGATGAAGATTATAAAAATATTCTACAAGATGTAAGAATTGGAAAAATGACTGAGAAAGGGAAAAAAGCTTTGCATAGTCGATTAATTTCAAATTTGTATCCAAATGAAAACATTCTTCCAGAGAATATTTTTTAAAAAATGACTGAGAAGAAATCTGGGATATGTTTGATGCCAACTCTGCAAGAATGTTCCATCTTCAACCAAAAAATGTTAGACTTAGAAAATGAAGAGATTGTGAAACTGGAAGCAATAGATAAAATAGAGCATATGGGTGCAACAATTGTTTTGTCAGAAAATTTGAAAACTAAATTGCATTCATTGGAGAAAAGTATTTCAAAAACAGCTGGTTTTGAAAAGACTCTGAATGTGTGTTTAAATTGTCGTATCATTTTGAGAAGGAATTTAAATGTTGAAAGCGGTCTGGTAAATGGAGCAATGGGTTATGTTGTTGATTTTGTGAATTACAGAAATAGAGATGGAATTGAATTTTTAAAAATAAAATTTGATGGCATTGAACAAGTACAACAAATAAGTCGTTGTTCTGCTAGATTTTTACTTGTAAAAGACTTATATGTTCGCCGAAAACAGTTTCCTGTTTGTTTGGCGTATGCGGTGACAATTCATAAATCTCAAGGTTTAAGTGTAGATAGTGCATTGGTGAACATTGGAAGATCTGTGTTTAAAGAGGGTATGGCATATGTGGCATTATCTCGAGTCAGAACTTTATCAGGATTGTACTTGATTGCGTGTGATGAGACAAAGATTTCTGCTGATCTAGATTGTGTTAAAGAATACAATAGGTTAAGAAGAGAGTATGCTCCACATTTGCCTCAATATCCTCTGTTTGAAAAACGTGTGGTAGGCCGAAAAAGAAGAAATGAGGATAATTGTAGTGAGGTAGTTGCAAAAAGACAAAAAGTAGAGAAAACTGTAATTGAAAACAGGAAGAAAAAGAATTGTGGAGAAAATGTTGTTGGATTTCAGTTTGAAAATAGTTCTGGTGTCAACTGCTATGCTAATGTAGTGGTTAATGTTGTTTTTTTTCTTAAAAGTTTACAAGAACAGATTGTTGAAAATCGGGATCAAAGATTGTGTGGTTTATTGAATTCTGTGTTTCAGAAATGTAGCAGTGTTACAGCACAAATAGAAAGTGTAACAGAAATTCGAAATATTTTAGATTTGTGTTCTGGTCAAGATAAATTTTCACAGAACATTCAGCAGGATTGTCAGGAATTTTTAATGTATATGTTTGGTGTTTTGGAAGATGAAGGTGTAGATGTAGATAATCTTTTCAGTCTTTCTTATCAATGGCAGCATGACTGCCACAATTGTAGTTTATCAAGTACTACTAGAATAGACACTGAAAGATTTATATATTTGACTTTACCAGACTGTAAATCAGTGTCTTTTAAAAATCTAGTTAAAGCAGCAGATCATAATATGGTGTGTACCCAATGTAACTGTACAATGCTGTCCACATTATTTATACAAAGTTATGGGCAGTATATTATTTTAGTTTTCCAACGATGTAGACCTGATGGAACTAAATTGACAACTTCTATCAAAAATGTTGTGGCTTCTCAGTTATCAATTTCTGGAAGGACCTTTACAACTGAAGCTATTATTTATCATGATGGATCTTCGACCACCTCAGGACATTATACATGCTACTTAAAATCTGAAAATGGATGGAGTTACTGCAATGATTCTCATTTAACTTATAAACAACGTTTGCCTTATGACTCTACAAATTCTTATCTAGTGTTTTTAAAACCAAAGTTTTAGTAAAGGGAATTGGCCTTTGAAGACGGGAATAGTTAATAAAAGTTAGTTAGTTAGTTAGTTAATCTAATATTTTAAATTATTTATCTCATGTAGATACTTTAAGTGGATCTCAAAGTAAAAAATACTGATATATCTGACACAAATTGGCCGTGAGGATTGTGTAAGGTATGATGTTTTTAGATCTTTTTTCATAGGAAGTCGATGAAATGGAACTTATAAGGAACAGCAGACTTTTTTTCCACCAAAAGGACCTTCACTATCTTCTATTTGGCCTCATGGAAAAGTAAGTGAATCAAAGATTAGTGTACATATATGAGATGTATGTTTGAATGGGTTTTTTTAAACACAATCTTTTAGATTGTGTTTTTTTTTTCCCGCTGTTATATGATGAAGACTTTGAACTCACTAATTTAAGTGGAATTCAATATATTCTGAGAACAGCAAAAATAAATAATGTAACATATTGTAGAAGTTATTGTGTAGTTTGCATTGTGTCATTTATATTGTGTTCACATTGTTATACACTCATTTTCTTTTTCACCCTTATTTACCTCTCTTTACTAATTTACACTCTTTTTTCATCGCTGTTTCTTTACTGCACTTCATTCACAACTTCTTAATCTGATAGGAACTATCTGCATTTCCTCTGTTCCTTCCACCACTTTTTATCTTTTTCATATTCTCTTAGTACCTCTGCTTTAGTTTCCTAACACTCTTTCTCTTTCTCCATTTTTTTTTCTTTCACACTCATTGTACTGTAGTTCAGTTAGTTCTTCCTTTTGTCTTTCTGTGTACTTACTCTCTCACTCCTGTTTTATCCATCGTTCTATAATAACTTCATTTCTTTCATCCGTTCACTCTGTGACTTCACTTCACTCACTCTCAATCATCTTCTATTCCTCTATTTTATTTATAGTTTATCAATCTGACTTCTCTGCTTTTCAATCATTTTTCTTTTAGTTTCTTATCTTTACTCATTTTGTTTTGATATTTTACATTCTTTTAGTATCTTTTTTACCTTTAGGAATTTGTTCTCCAACTATTTCTTTTTCCTTTTTTTTTCTTTCTACATTACTTTCTTTCTGTTTTTGTATCCTTCACTATTGCTTCATTTCTAAGTAAACTTTTGTAGATTTTTAAACCTCATGAACTGTTTCTTCTATTTTATTATACATTTTTATGTAATTATAACATGTTTTTTCCTTTATCTTTCACAGATACAAATTTGCATAGATTATATGGTAAGTGTGTTTGTAAAATGTTTTTTGTTATCACCTTTTGTTTTATTTTCACTATTTTTCTGTCACCCTACCGCACACCTATTTCCTTACTTTGCTTCCCTCACTTATTCTTTTGTTCCATGTTTACTTCCGACCACATTCAATTTTTTTCAGTACTTCTGCCTATGCACACTCCTTCACTTACCTTTTTTACTGGTTCACTTAGTCCCTTTGTGACAGTCCTTCTTTTACTCTCTCTCTTCTTTGTCTCTATTACTCCCCATGTGTTACCCTTATTCACTTACATGTACCCTCTTTCACCCCTCTTTACTTATATTCACTGATATTTACTTTCCCTCAATCACTGCTATTCTTTTCCTCTGATTCCGTCACTACCTGACATTCTCATACTTAACTGTCCTTCTTTTTACTTTCAACATCCATTTACAATCTCCCTTAACCTCTGCTTTAGTCTTCTTCCTATTTCTTCTTTCTTTTGCTCCCTTATTCATTTTTCTTTTCTCAGTTACTTCCTTTTACACTTTTTATCTGTCTTACTATCTATTACACAGTCCCTCCTTCATTTTTTTTTTCTTTTTTTTTGTTAGTGCGCTGACGGTACGCGCACCGGTGCGCGCACCGAAAGCGAAATATAAAAAAAAAATATTTTAAATTAAAAATATTATCTCAATATACATTATAGTGTTCATTTTTACAAAAACATACTTTAGCAATTCACTAAAAAACACATAGGTATGAGTATGAATAAAAAGTTAGGAATTAGCATTAAAAAAACCTATGAAATTCACTGAAAAAACCATAGGTTTCACACCAGTTATAGTTAGGAATTAGCATTTAAAAAACCTATGAAATTCACTGAAAAAACCATAGGTTTCACACCAGTTATAGTTAGGAATTAGCATTTAAAAAACCTATTAAATTCACTGAAAAAACCATAGGTTTCACACCAGTTATAGTTAGCTGGAAATTTTACTGATATAAAACCATTGAAATTCCCACGTTATAGTTAGTCGGACTCACTATAACTTGCGCGTGCAATGCACTGCTGATGACATCACATATTACATCACTCATGACATGGTCAGTGACATCACTCATGACACCATCCTTGTGACATAGTGACAGACCTCCTTTCACTATAATGTAACCCTTGAGACACATATTCAAAAATAGAAACTGAAATTTTTAAAAAAATGGAGATACCTATATCAGTTACAACAAGCAATTCAGTAATTCCACTATCTATATACACATCCACTCATTCACCAACAGTTCTATATAGTCACTCATACATATACTCACTCATCATATGAAGTGATACACCTATACATCCTGTTACACACCGACATTCATCCAAAAGTTACTCACACACATATTCACACGTGCAAATAAACTATTGGACATCCATTTATTTGAATATAGAGTTATACACACACTTCCACCTTACTTCTATTTAAAATTACACATATTTATTCTCTTAAACAATCACTTATAGAAACACATACTTATTTAAACAGGAACTCTTACAATCTCTTACTATCACATATACTCACTTATATACATCAATATTCACATATACTAGATTAAAACATATGTAGTTACTGATAAAGACACTAGTGAGACAGTCATTCACTCACTAACAAACACATATAGACACTCATCCACCCATACAGTCCTGTACATATGTTGTCTTCAAAACACATACAAACAAAGAGTCAGTCACTCATGCATCTATGTGCTAAGTAATACCCCCACCAAACCATATAGACACTCATACTGATACTAATAAAAATATCTAATAACCCATATACATACACATGAGTGGATGTGTATTAGATGGTGGTATTACTGAATTGGTTGTTGTAACTGGTATGGGTATATCCACTTTTTTGAAAATATTAGTTTCTATTTTTGAATATGTGTTTCATGGGTTACATTACACTGAAAGGAGGTCTGTCACTATGTCACAAGGATGGTGTCATCAGTGATGTCATGAGTGATGTCACTGACCATGTCATGAGTGATGTAATATGTGATGTCATCAGCAGTGCATTGCACGCGCAAGTTATAGTGAGTCCGACTAACTATAACGTGGGAATTTCAATGGTTTTATATCAGTAAAATTTCCAGCTAACTATAACTGGTGTGAAACCTATGGTTTTTTCAGTGAATTTAATAGGTTTTTTAAATGCTAATTCCTAACTATAACTGGTGTGAAACCTATGGTTTTTTCAGTGAATTTCATAGGTTTTTTAAATGCTAATTCCTAACTATAACTGGTGTGAAACCTATGGTTTTTTCAGTGAATATATATATATATATATATATATAATACCAATATAATAAAGAGAGAGCGCAAACCTTTGAGGCGGTAATCTCAGGAACCACAGCACCAATCACAACACCCAATACAGCATTGGAAAGGGCATTTGCAGCAGAAGGACATAGGCTATGCAGACGCCCACCATATACATTTAAAAGGTAAAACAATTGTGCCAGCAAAGTAGTCCCTTGTGGGCGTGTCTGCGTTGTGCTGTGGGCGTGTGCTGGGGACATGACAAATGCTGGGGGCGTGTGGTAGCTTCCGCCCTTCATGCCATGTCTCATATTGTGTGCTAATCCCACCCTGCTCCCTTTAAATACCCCTGCACCCCTTAATCATAACCCACTTTTACTCCTTAAAATACCCCAACACCCTTAAACACTAACCCATCTTAACCCTACAAATATACCCTGTACCCCAAAACCTAAACCTATCCCTAAACCCTAAAAATACCCCTGTACCCCAAACCTCAAACCTAGCCCTGAACCCTATAAATACCCCTGTACCTCAAAACCCAAACCTACCCCTGAACCCTAAAAATACCCCTGTACCCCAAATCCCAAACCTAGCCCTGAACCCTAAAATACCCCTGTACCTCAAAACCCAAACCTAGCCCTGAACCCTTAAAATACCCCTGTACCCCAAAACCTAAACCTACCCCTGAACCCTAAAAATACCCCTGTACCCCAAAACCCAAAACTAGCCCTGAACCCTAAAAATAACCCTGTACCCCAAAACCCAAACCTACCCCTGAACCCTAAAATACCCCTGTACCCCAAAACCAAACCTATCCCTTAACCCTTAGAATACCCCTGTACCCCAAAACCCAAACCTACCCCTGAACCCTAAAAATACCCCTATACCCCAAAACCAAAACCTAGACCCTAAAAATACCCCTGTACCCCAAAACCCATACCTATCCCTAAACCCTAAAACTACCCTTGTACCCTATAACCCAAAACTATATCTAAACCCTGAAAGTACCCAAACACCCCAAAACATATACCTCAGTACCCCAAAACATATACCCCTGTACCCATACTTACCGAATTTCGTTGTAAATGTACGCGTGATAAAAGTATATAAAATGTAATGCCATGCGTTATAATTACATTGCGGAGTCATGGTACTTTCGTAATGAAAGTATGCGAAGTGATGGTATGCGGAAAGAAAGTTGCGGAATAATGCGTGTTTACCTTCCCCGTTAAGTACATTGGTGGCACGGTGGCATACATCTCCAGTAACATACTCATATTTTTTCACCACCCATTTGAAAAATGCACAGGTCTCTCTCATTGATGGCCAGTACCGACTTACACATTTAGACACAACTCCCGCCACAAGTTCTAGAATTGCAAACTTTAGAGCTGGGGAGCTACCTTTGAATCTCTGCATCAGCTCAACATCCTGTGATTCCAGGCAAATCGCTTTGTCTCCCCGTGCCTACCACATATGAATGTGTTCTTCTGTAATGTAAATTGTGCTCATTCCATGTTGTCGAGTTTGCGATATATAAAATTGCAAGGAAAAATAAAGTAGGGAAACTCGTGTTCCCACACTACTGAACGCGCACTCTTAAGTGCATCAGCAGTGCACTGTGAATCGGAGTGTTTCACAGGCCTGTCACAGATAAGAAATGCTATCAAAACGAAATCCTACAAAACAGTATACTACTGGCCGGCAGCAATTCATACCCGGACAACGTCGGGACGGGCTGCTAGTATATATATATATATATATATATATACATATTCACTGAAAAAACCATAGGTTTCACACCAGTTATAGTTAACTGGAAATTTTACTGTCATAAAACCATTGAAATTCCACGTTATAGTTAGTTGGACTCACTATAACTTGCGTGTGCAATGCACTGCTGATGACGTCACATATTACATCACTCATGACATGGTCAGTGACATCACTCATAACATCACTCATGACACCATCCAGTGAATGTGCGTCTTTCTGAAAAATAAATATGTTTTATATATGTATATGTAAAGGTCGATGGAAGAATAAATGTTTAAATAAGTGTCTAAAAAGATATATATATTTTTTAAATTGATTGGTTAACTGGCTTATTTAGTGTATCTTAGTGAATACATATATTAGCGAGTAATGTTTAAATTTTTAACTATATGTATCAGTGTTTCACTTTGTGTATAAGTGGCTGCATGGGTTGGTGAGTAGCTACATGTGTGTGTATATGGGTTATTAGATGTTTTTTAGTATCAGTATGAGTGTCTGTATGGTTTGGTGGGGGTATTACTTAGCACATAGATGCATCAATGTTTGACTCACTGTTTGTATGTGTTTTGAAGACAGCATATGTGCAGGACTGTATGGGTGGATGAGTGTGTATATGTGTTTGTTAGTGAGTGAATGGCTGTCTCACTAGTGTCTTTATCAGTAACAAGATGTGTTTTAATCTAGTATTTGTGAGTATTGATGTATATAAGTGAGTATATGAGAGAGTGAGAGATTGTAAGAGTTCCTTTTTTAATAAGTATGTGTTTCTATAAGTGATTGTTTAAGTGAGTAAGTATGTGTAAGTTTCCTTAGAAGTAAGGTAGTAGTTTGTGTATAGTTGTATGTGCAAATAAATGGATGTTCAATAGTTTATTTGCCTGTGTGAGTAACTTTTGGATGACTGTCGGTGTGTAACAGGATGTATAGGTGTATCACTACATATGATGAGTGAGTATATGTATGAGTGACTATATAGAACTGTTGGTGAATGAGTGGATGTGTATATAGATGGTGTAATTTCTGAATTGGTTGTTGTAACTGGTATGGGTATCTCCATTTTTTTGAAAATGTTAGTTTCTCTTTTTGAATATGTGTTTCAAGAGTTACATTACACTGGAAGGAGGTCTGTCACTCTGTCACAAGGATGGTGTCATCAGTGATGTCATGAGTGATGTCACTGACCATGTCATGAGTGATGTAATATGTGACGTCATCAGCAGTGCATTGCACTCGCAAGTTATAGTGAGTCCAACTAACTATTACGTGGAATTTCAATGGTTTTATGACAGTAACATTTCCAGTTAACTATAACTGGTGTGAAACCTATGGTTTTTTCAATGAATTTAATAGGTTTTTCAAATGCTAATTCCTAACTATAACTGGTGTGAAACCTATGCTTTTTTCTGTGAATTTCTTAGGTTTTTTGAATGCTAATTCCTAACTATAACTAGTATGATACCTATGGTTTTTTCAGTGAATTTCAAAGGTTTTTTTTAATGCTAATTCCTAACTATAAGTCTCACTTTATAAGTAAGACTGTTAGCGCTCTAGTTGTTCTTTAAAACACTCTGGTACATTCTGTCATTGGGCTATAGTTTGAATTTGAATTTTGAATTTTTGAGTTATTTGTAAAGCGCACATACACTGAGCAGTTTCTTGGCGCTATAGATTTTCAAACTGAGGGAAGAGAGACTAAGGATTAAAGGCTTGCTCAAACAGGAAGGTCTTTAGAGCTTTACGAAACTCCATATAAGAGGGAGAGGATCTGAGAGGGAGGGGAAGGGAGTTCCAGAAGGTGGGTGCTAATACCGAGAATTTCTGGCCACCAGATCGTTTTTTCCTGAACCAGGGGATGACTAACAGGGACTTAGAAGAGGATCGTAGGTCTCTGGCGGAAGAGTAATTAGTGATGGTAGAATTGATAAATGCAGGGGCCGAGCCTGCTCGAGCTTGGAAGGTAAGGCAACCAAGGTTGAAGAGGGCTCTCTGTTTGATTGGAAGCCAATGAAGAGCCATCAAGAGCGGGGAGGAGTGATGGAATTTATGAAGGCCATACACCAGTCGGGCTGCCTGGTTCTGCACCAGCTGGAGATGTTGGAGTGCGTAGGTGGGAGCGCCGTTGTAAATGATGTTCCCATAATCGATCTTAGATAAGATCATGGCCATGACAACCAGTTTAAGTGCTGAAAGGGAAAAGAACCGGGATACTTTTCTAATAATACGTAAAGAAAAAAAACAAGAAGAAACAACTGAACTTATATGGGTGTGCAGTGTCAGGTGGTGATTGAGCGTAATGCCAAGGGTCTTGACGGCATTGGAAGGGGATGGGGAAGGTCCAAGGGAATTGGGCCAGAAGGTAGGTGACCAAGGATTGCTGTGGCCTCCAGTCCAGATCAGCTCTGTCTTATCCGGGTTGAGCTTAAGATGGTTTGCGTTCATCCAAGCCCGGATAAACAGTAGAACCGACTGGAGGCTGGAGGCACCAAGTGAGGAGGGGGAAAAGTTAAAAATAAGCTGGAGGTCATCAGCATAATTGTAGACTGTGACCTTCATCTGTTGAAGTGCAAAAATGATGGGAAAAATATAAAGGTTAAATAAAAGGGGGAGAGAGAGGAGCCCTGAGGAACCCCATATGTCACCCTGCTGGGGGAGGCGGAAAACTCCACCAGATGGACTGCTTGTGTGCATCCCTCCAGGAAGGATCCTATCCAGGCAAGGGCCTGTCCCCCTATACCCGCCGCCTTGACACGGGACAGAAGAATGGAATGGTCAACCGTGTCAAAGGCGGCGGATAGATCGAGGAGGACCAACGCCTGGGGGGTGTTGGTGTCGAGTCCTTCCCTAAGTTGGTCCATGACTGAGATAACCACCTTCTCAGTGGAGTGGCGGGGACGAAAGACCGCCTGACACGGAGCAAGATAGTTGGTGCTCTCTATGAAGGAGCTGAGTACCTGGGTAACGTGGGACTCTGCTACTTTTCCCAGGAAAGGGAGAAGGGATATGGGGCGGTAGTTTGTAGGGGAGGAGGGGTCGGCTCCTGGCTTTTTTAATATGGGGAAAATTATGGCAGTTTTCAGGGAGGATGGGACAGAGCCTGAAGGGAAATAGTTATTCAGCAGAGCTAGGGCGGGAGCTGGACACGCCGAGAAAAGCTGGCTGAGAATGCGTGCCGGTGCAATGTCGACTGGAGAGCCCGATTTAATGCGGCTAAGCAAAGGGGACAGAGATTCGCTAGTGAGGGGAGGGATGGTGGTGAGGAGACCATTGTTTACAGAAGGTTGTGGTGGAGTGAAGGTGGCATGGGGGGGATATTGGCTTTGATGAGGGCAATCTTATCAATAAAGAATTCGTTAAGCAAATCACATAGGCCCTGGGAGGGGGGAATCTTGGTAGTGTTCTGTCCGATGAGGCCAGCTCGTGAATGGTGGAAAATATTGCACGAGGTTGGCATTCTGCTGCCAGGATACGTCCAGAGAAGTATTCAGATTTAGCCGTCAGGATGGCCACTTTGTATTCTTTAAACACGGTGACAAAGTGTAGTCTACTGGTGGTGCAGTATGTTCGCCTCCAGGCTCGTTCAGCCTGTCTTACCTCTAATTTTTTTGCTTTGATAGCAGGGCTGAACCACTTGTTGGCATTGTGGGAGCGGTTGATGGTCGACCGCTTCAAAGGGGCCGCTGTGTCACAGGCACTGGTGAGCCATTGATCAAGAGTGGCAGTCTGGGAATGGGGGTCCAGACCCAGAAGATCAGGACAGGTTGTGGTTAACGTATTGCAAAGGGATGGAATATCAACTTTGTTCCAGTTCCTAGCCCAGGAGTTCTTGGGGAGAGGAAGAGGAGTTTTTTGGTTCAGGTCCAGGGAAAAGGCAAGCAGGGAATGGTCAGACCATGCACAGGGCGAAATAATAGTGGTGGACATTGTAGTGTTAAGTGTCCAGATGTGATCTAATGTGTGGCTGCGGATGTGGGTGGGGCCTTGGACGTGCTGAGTAAAATTGAGACTAAGAAGAGAATGAGGGAAGTCTTTAGAGGTAGAGTCCTCAGCGGGGTCGGGGGGCCAATAGTTGAAGTCGCCCAAGACCAGAACAGAAGCATTATTAATCGCCAGGGTGGCCAGTAGGTTCTGGAAGGCAGAGAGAAAGGCAGGAGATGACTGAGGTGGTCGGTAGGTTAGGACACAAGTGATAGGATTCTTCAAAGAAGTAGAGCGCGCTACTAGGCAGTCAGCTGCTGGCAGTATGGGCGAGTCCAAGAGCTGGAAAGGAAGATCCTTGCGGGTGATCATGGCTACTCTGCCTCCCACTTTGCTCCCTGGACGATCGGCACGGAGCATAGAATAGTGGGAAGGAAGAGAAGCAAGGACGTTAGGCAAGGAATCAGGTTTATACCAGGTTTCAGTTAAAAACTGGGGAATAAGAGTCCAAAAGATCATAAATTTCAGTCTGGTGTTTGACGGCAGATCTCATGTTAAGGAGGAGGGCAGTTGTGGTAGGAGGTGAAGAAGTAGGTGGGATGGGCCCAGAGGAAGCAATGCCAAGTATTTGGGCATAGGACAGAGTGGCCTGATTCAATTGCCAGTTGGCTTGTAGTGAGCGCAGTTCATCAGAGGTATATATCAAGGAATGCGCAGAGTGTTGTGCCCTGTGTCCCGGCCTGGCGCGGACGGGCGCAGACGGGCTTGCCTTAGGCGCGCCTTCGGCGCGCATTTGGCGCGCATTCGGCGCGTACAAAAGATTCACATAATATAGCCAATCGGAAGTGATAAAAAGGGGGCGTGGCCTCCTGAGCGAGGGTTGTGGCCTATATGGGCGGCGCTGAAGGCGGCGATGTCAGGGTCCCGCAGCAGCGATAGCTCCGCTGCGCAGTAAAGTTTAGAGGCGAAAATGCGCCCTGAGCAGTGGGGAATCAGCAGGTAAGAGCAACAAGTTAAAAGTTAAATTGACACTCACATTTTAAAAATCACGAACAGATAAGCCTACCCCGGCTTCCGCCTCAGGAGGAAAACTCTATCAACCTGACGCTAGCAATCAACGTCGGTTGCGCTACATCTGGCTGATATTTGGGCTACATTTGTATTTTTTTGTCTCTGGTGGCCATCTTTGTGCTACATTGGGCTACATTGTGCTACATTGGGCTACATTTGGGCTACATTTGGGCTCTAACATATATATAGCCCAATGTAGCCCAATATATATTTTTTCAAAGTTAATTTTCTTAAAAACCACTGGAGCATATATCTTGAGACATAGCAAAGGCACATCGGGCTACCAGTCCCTACAATTTTTCCAAATTTGTTTTTTTTGTATATTGTTTTTTTTTTTTTTTTTTGCCCTGGAGCGCTCCCAGTGCGCGCCCTAGTGAGTGCCCCGGAAAGCGTAGTATTTTGAAGCGCCCCGGTGCGCGAACCGGGAAGCGCCCCGTTAGCGCCAATGTCGCAATCGAAAACAACATCGTGACGCGTTGTGTAAGCGTGACGTATTGCGTAGCCGCACGATGTGTCTTATGACGCGCTGCGTAAACGCACCCAGAACCGCTCCGCGGCGCGGCCCGGTGCGTGAAACTTAAGCACGCCGGAGCGCGTAACGTAAGCGCATCGGGTGATGTGACTTGAAAATAACACTTTTAATTGGTTCTCATCATTTTTTTCTCCAAATAATGAAAGCCCACTCCTTTCTTCCTCATTCTAACTTTCTTCATTGAGAGAGCAAGAGCTATTTTTGAGCAAACAATTGCATCACTTGTAGCTGCAGCTGGTGCACCCCACCACCACCACCACCACCAAGAAAAGAAGGTCCACCACCACAGTTTCTTGGAGGACAAGAAGAAGAGGAGGAAGAAGAGGAGGAGGAGGAACAACCAAGGCGCTTCCTGCCTGAAGAACCAAGGCAAAGGCACGTTAAAGTGCACTTTATTTGGCAATTCTTTTCTTTTCCTGAAGACCAGAAAAAGGTGAACGCCCCCAAAGTCACCTGTCTTATTTGTGGCAAAGTCCTCTCCAGGGGCAACCCCAAAAAGAAATATTCTTTTGGTAATTTTACCATGATCTGCCACATGGAGAGGTGGCATCCCAATAACTTAGCCCAGGCTGAAGTACAGGAACTTCGAAACAACCCACCCCCTGTGGCCAGCACCTCCTCTACTGAACACTCACTTTCCGGTCCTGAAGGACGCCAAATGGTGCCAAATATTAAACAAAAATTTGGCACCATCAAAATTGTTTGCATTTTCTCCGGCAAAACATTATGTTATGGTGAACTTAGTGTCACCTTAATAAATAATGCTGTGGACAACCACCAATGCAGCAAGAAAAGGAAGCAGTAATTCTTTTCTTTTTTTTGCTCCTGTTGAGCCATTTCCAATTCCCTGTTTTTTGTTTGTTCCCTTAAAAAACACAAAAAAATATATAAAATTGTTCAAAAATACAAAAAAAAAATGTTCAGAAAAATAATAAAAAAATATAAAACAACAAAAAGAATTTTAAAAAAAAGTTATTTTCAGAACCACCTCCCATTTATAAAATATTGCTAAAAATGTTAAACTCTGGCATTCTTTTTTCTCTTTTGTGCGCTTCCCGGTGCGCTCCCCGGGCGCTCCCTCCTCGAAAATCGAAAAAAAAAAATAATAATTTGCCCAGCGGGCCCTTTTATAGCCCCCACATCAAACCTAGGGGGTCAGGGTGGGTCTAACCTGCCCTCTTATGATCATTTCCCCCTTTGTTTTGGCCACCTCTTGTGTCTCGATCCTACCGAGACACAAGATGGCGAACGCTCCGGACTGTTTTGAATGTTTACGGACACCCGAGAGCCAATCAGCTTTCTGTGCGCAAGTCGCGTGGCGCGCCCAGAGCGCTCCCCGTTGCGCATACCGGGGTGCTGCCATAGATATATATATTTTTTTGAACCTAAATTACTCAAAAACTACTGGAGCACATATCTTGAGACATAGCAAAGGCACATTGGGCCTCAAAGCTCCAAAACTGCCCCCAGGCAGAGATGCACTCAGAAGGAGACTCGCTGTAAAGGCGTTTAAATAGGTAAAACTGATCTGCACACCAAACTCGGACACAGCAGGATGCCGTCTGCAGCCTGACGCGTTTCAGAGCCCTTCGCTCTTTCTTCAGAGGCTCGGCATAACCTTGTGCCCTGACACACCCACACATTAAATACCCTCCAATGGGCTAGCTTCAATAAGCAAAACGCACACTTATGGACTTTGTAGTGTGTGTCCTTTATTAACAATCCTGGATGGATGCACTCGTAATTTTCGCTGTATCCGATTAAAAGTTCTAAATTAACCTCTGGTTGCTGCACAGTCATAAATCCTTCGTATCCTTCCCACATGGAGCGCTTGGTTCACAGATCATGCTTTTTGTTAAATGGTGTAAATCCGTGCAGTAATTCGTGAGAAAATCAAAAGTAAAATCATAGATATATCAATGGGCGCGTAGGGTACACGTATCCTCCGAGGATCATGCGCGAATCCTTATGAGCATGAGCTGCATGCTAATTAGCAGTCAACTGTCTGTCAACACTCCAAACCAGGAAGTGTTGGCAGCCATCTTGTGTCTCGGTAGAACTGAGGCACAAGAAAACTGAAACACAAGAGCGCAAAAGACGCAAAGGGGGCAGGGTAGAAATACCCTGAACCCCTAGGCCTACTCAGGGGGTCCCACAAGGACCCCCAAGGCCAACATTTTTTTAAATTATGTTTTTTTAATTGTGGGATGCACGTAGGATATGCGTATCCCGTAAAAAAAACTAAAAAAAACTTGAAGCCTGTGTTATTTGAAATTAGCCCCTGGGGGGGCCAAATCCCGGGGGCAATGTATTTAATTATAATAGGGGCCCAGAGGGGCCACCCAGCCCCGGGGAGCGCCACCCCCCAGGGTTTTAACGTTATGAATCTGGGGCCTCATGGCCCCCGCAGCCCCGGGGACCGCCACCCCCGGAGCTTCTTTTTTTTAAATCAAATTACAAAACCTGTGTGGAGGGCCCAGAGGGGCCCCCCAGCCCTGGGAACTGCCACCCCCCAGGGCTTTAACATTATGTAAGCGGGGGGCTCAAGCCCCCCACATACCCCGGGGACTGCCACCTCCCCGGGGCACAACATTTTTAAATTGGGGGTCTGTGACGGACCCCCAGCCCGGGGAATCACCACCCCGGGGCCTTTAAATATTGGGAGGAGGGCCACGTGCCCCCCTCCTGGAGCCTTGTGGTGGCCCCGGGGACTGCCACCCCCCCAGAGCTGGCTCCGGCAGTTTCCCGGGGTGCCTACTCCCGGTACACTGTGAGCAGCATGTTAGCTGCTCCCCATGTAGAAAAGCAATGCTGGCACCCGCAGGGCACGGGGAGCTGGCAGGGACTGTGGGGGGATTGGGGACTACCCACGGTTCACAACGGAGTGGGCCAGCCCCAGGGGATGGGGTCCCCGCGGCTATAACTGTCCCGGGAGGGGGGCCATGCGACCCCCTACCAAAATAAAATGGCCGGCCCAGGGGATGGGGTCCCTGGGGCCAAAAATGGCCACAGGAGGGGGGCAAGGCAGCCCCCTCCTAATAAAAAAGTTCCATTCCCCTGGGGATGAGGTCCCAGGGGCAGACTATGGCCTTGGGAGGGGGGGCCACGCGGACCCCTTCCCGATTGTTATTTTTAAAAAATTCAAAATTGTTGGCAGGCCCTGGGGGATGGGGTCCCCAGGGCTAAAAAAAATTAGAAAAAAAAGGGGGGCTACACAGCCCCCATACTTAAAAAAAAAAACAGGATCGCGGCCGGAGGCCACTCTCCCTCATTGCATTACTCTGCAAACGTGCCCCATGGCGAGTTTGCAGAGGGGAAACAAATTCCCCTGGAATACTGGGAGTCCCTGGGGGCCAACTAGCCCACCAGGTACCTCCAGTACGCCCCAGTGAGCTCCATTGCAGAGAGGTGTTCTGAGGCCATGCCCCTTTTTACACCTCTCTGCAAAGCAGCTCTGTGCACTCACTGGAGGTAGCTGGTGGACCAGTTGCACCCCAGGGACCCTCAGTATTCAAGGGGACTTAATACCCAACTTAAAACACGCCACGGGCCGCGTTTGCACAGTGGTGAAGGGAGGGGGTGTAGCCTGAGTTCACACGTGTGCAAACACGCCCTGTAGCGCGGTTTAAGTTGGAGAATTAATTCCCTGTCAATATGAGGGTCCCTGGGGGCCAACTAGCCCCAACTTGCCCACCCGGTACCTCTAGTAAGTGCCACGGAGCTGTGTTGCAGGGTGTTGTAAAAAAGGGCACAGCCTCTGAACGCCTCTCTGCAGTGCAGCCCCCTTGCGCATACTAGAGGTATCAGCAGAACTACGAATTCCAATTTACTCACCTGTTATCAGGAGAGAACCCAGTGATTCATCTTTTAGCCTAGCACTGACCCTGAAAATTAATTCTAAGCGTACTTACAGTAACTTGTATTTCCTTCCATAGGAATCCATTGTGTGGTTTTCAGCAGAAAAGTTTCTAAGTGTTGATTTTTGAAACGTACTAATATTCCTCTAAGATTATCCGAACTACGAATTCCGATTTACTCACCTGTTATCAGGAGTGACCTCAGTGCTGCTTCTTTTAACCCAGCACTGACCCTGAAAAGTAATTCTAACCATACTTACCCGTAACTTGTATTTCCTTCCATAGGAATCCATTGTGTGGTTTTCACCAGAAAAATGTCTATTTTTACAAACTAAAAATATTCCTTAAAAATCGCCTGTATGACTTAAACGCATTCTTTCAACTTTTTACAGGAGATGCACAAGCTCTGGGTCCAGGATACACCACTGAGTAAGAAAAAGTAACAATAACACTACTTACCTGCTAAGTGAATTTCCTTTCATAGGGTAACATTGAGTGGTTTCACTTGGAAATTCTTCTAAAGTGTGGATTTTTGGAACTTTAAAATATTCACTTAAAATCAGCCGAACAACGAACTCCGATTTACTCCTTAGTGCTGCATCTTTGAGCCTAGTACTGATCCTGAAAAGTAATTCTATCAATACTTACCAGTAGCTTGAATTTCCTTCCTTAGGCTAACAGTTACTGGTTTCACTTGGAAATTCCTCTTAGGGTGGAGTTTTGAAAATATTCACCTAAAATTAGCCGAACAACAAATTCTGATGTACTCACCTGTTATAAGGAGAGACCTCAGTGCTGCATCTTTGAGCCCAGTACTGATCCTGAAAAGTAGTTCTAACCATACTTAACAGTAACTTGAATTTTCTTTTCTATAGGCTGACATTGACTGGTTTCACTTGGAAATTCTTCTAAGTGTGGAGTTTATGAATTTAATAAAATTCATATAAAATCAGCAGAAGTTCGAATTCTGATTTACTCACCTGTTATGAGGAGTGATCTCAGTGCTGCTTCTTTGAGCCCAGTACTGATCCTAAAAAATAATTCTAACCATACTTACCAGTAACTTGTATTTCCTTCCATAGGAATCTGTTGTCTGATTTTCACCAGAAAAGTTTCTGTGTCTATTTTCACAAACTAAAAATATTCTTTAAAAGTTGCCTGTTTGACTTACACGCATTCTTTCAACTGTTTACAGGAGATGCACCCGTGCTGGATCCAGGAGCCACCATTAAGTAAGAAAAAGTAACGTTAACACTAGTTACCTGCTAAGTGAATTTCCTCCCTTAGGATTACATTGGTGATTCTATGTGAAAAAGTTTGTAAGTGTTAATTTTTTAAATACAATAATATTCCTTGAAAATCACTACTGTAACCAAAACGCTTTTACTCAACTGTTTACAGGAGATGTCCCAGGACTAAATCTAGGATCCAGTCCTGTGGATAGAAAAGTAATCCAAAAAGTAACTATTTGCATTTAACTAGAAACTAGCAAGTCATTCCATGCGTTACCTTTAATTTCATTTATTCTGTGGTTCATCGCACATTTATAAGACTACCTCAACTGGGCTATATAGGAGCGATCTCTAAGCACCTGTTTCAGGGCAAAGATAAGTGTTTGGTGTGCTTTTGAGCCGTTAGTATCAAACCATTTATCACCCATTTCAGTGTGTCTTCCACTAGGCAATGTTAGGCCAGACGCCACCTGAGCACAGATGTCTTCGTATGCTGTAGAACTTCAGCCCTCTCATTTTTATGGTTAAGACAAATGTTGAAACACTTTTCAGCATTTCACATACGTTCTTGAAGGAAAAGCTCTGGAATTACTTTAGTCCATTTGAGCCTATGTCCCAGATCGGAGGTCTTTATGCATGTATGTGTGGAGGGTTACACTTGTTTACTTTTTACTCCACTTGCCCCACCTAACTCAAGAACAATGGGATTGTGATCATTCTAATAACCTTTGAGACCATTGAGCACTGTAATAAACTACTTGAGAAAGCAAAACGGGGGAGATAAATACATAGTCATTATGGAATCCTGCCCTCTTGCCTTAAAGGTAGGGATCCGCTCCTCTGTAATATTTGTATTTGGCTCGCAAAGATCACCTTCTGCCAGAAGATCCTCCAGACCGTCTCCTTGCAGTGTATGCTCAAAGTGGCAATTAAGGAAACCCTCTGGTCTTAAATGGTCTACAACATGACAATCCTTCATACATAAATGAATATTAAAAAACTCCCAAAATTATAATTGAATAAAACGTGGTCTGCTTAAGTCTATAGTCCTCTAGAAAACATTTTAAAGTACATAAATGTTCATTTGGAAATTTAGACTCGAATGAATTATAAAAAATTACCCTTAACAATTTAATTGATTTGGCAGTAGAAAGTTCTACAGCTAAACAATTACTTGAACCTATGCCCACAATACAATGAGTTCCTTTCAATTTAATAATATTAAAATTAAAAGGACCCCCTTTGCTCTACCCGAGACTGAGGGCCGTGCTCGCTCATGGTAGGACTTATACCCATCCATCCAAAAATTACTTCCCTATCCCATGTCTCTTGTAAACTCACTATATTGTGAACTTTCAGAAAGTCAAGCCACCTAGGTTCTGCACTTTTCGTTCTAATACCTGCTATGTTCCAAATCAGAATCTTACAATTCAAGTTGGCTTCCTCGCTCGACCCAGTTGCCCCTGCACCCACCTCCCTTCCCAGAACACTGCTACTTGGGCTCCAAAATTCAGTCTTTAAACCATACACCATATTAAGGGTAGCTAGTTACCGGCGGCCAAGGAGAGTTTTTCAGGTCCACTAACAGTGGTATAAATACTATACAAATACTACAAAGCTATTTTACTGATTAAAAATGATTTTGCTATTAGTAGTGTGACTTGCGCTTAAGGAAACACATGAATTACTCTGGAATCCAGGAATACACCTGGAGTACTCCTGACTTGCTCTAGACTTCAGTTTAAAGACAGGTGCACTACAAGACTAAGGGGCAGATTTATGAGGCCCTTGCGCCTCCTTGCGCCGCAATTGCGTCACTTAATGTGACGCAACGGCGGCGCAAACAATGCGCCCTATTTACATCGTGACGCATCTAGGAGATGCGTCACGTTGTAAAGCCCTGCGCCATAAGGAGGCGTTTCTGCGCAGGGGGGGCGTTCCTGCGCAGGAACGCCTCCTAAAAGTGGCTGAGTGAAATCTATGAGATTTCACTCAGTCACTTTCTACGTCAATTCCTTATGCCTGCTTGAAGCAGGCGTAAGGGTGACGCACCATGCATTGAAGAGGTGGCTCCTGCAATGCGCCGCCCGTACGCCGAGAGATGCGTCACGCATCTTCACTAACTTGTACCATGGTGCGCCGCATCATAAATGCGGCGCACCATGGGTGGCGGAGCAGTGGCGCAATGTGGCGCATGTTAACTGGCGCATCCCTGGGGATGCGCCAGTTAACATAAATCTGCCCCTAAGTCACAAACATCTTAATGAATCAGGCCCCATCTATTTAATTATTCTTATAGCAAATTAGCATGCTCTCTCATTTTTCCTGTCCAGATCTCCTGGTAAGTGTTTAACATGGTTTCAAAGTAGTTTCATCTTGCTAATAATTTTTTATTCTTATATTTTTTAAGTTTTAGTTTATTGCAAGATAAAGAAGAAAAGACAGAAAATGAAGAAACAAGCAAAAATTACAATGAAGTAAAAACATCTCATGTAAATAGAAAACAAAATAAAGTATCATGAATCAGCAAAAAGGAATACAATGCAAAATTATACAATAAGGAGAGAACAATATAAACAGAATAACTGAAATTGAAAGTGAAATATACATCCAATAGAAATATTAAAAGGTATTGAGAGAAATCATGGTGGCTTCCGACCTTATTCATCTTCGATGTGGGAAGATGGTGTTGAGGAAGCAACTAGGGACAAGTAAGAGGTTAGAGGGAGCCATAAAAGATCACGTTTGATTGCCAGGAAAATGGGAGTGACAAAATTAGTGTCAAGTCTATGGTGGAAACAAACCGCATTCCACCAAGCACGAAAAGTGACGCCATTAGCGTGTTTCCAATTGGAGGTGATAAGATGAAAAACAATGGCTATCAAAAGGTCTAATAAAGCATAGTGTTGCGTTGATTGGGGGTAGATAGGGGAAAGTGAACCTAGAAAAATATTGACAATGAAGAAGGGGGATTGAAAATCTTTTTGAGTTGGTCTATACTAGTTTCCAAAAGTGGGAGATGGGCGGGCATTCAAATAGCATGTGTTTCAAATCTGCAGAAGGGCATGGGCAGGACCAGCAAGTGGGAGGGGTTTCCAAGGAAAAGGTCGATAAAACAAGTGGGGTAAATAAAGTGCAATTATAAATAAAATACAGAGCTTGGGTGGTGTTAGCAGCTCTAGAGGTCCTATGTAACTTCGACCAAATCTTATCCCATAAGGGAATGGACCAGTCCTGCAAGAAATCTTTTTCCCAGGCCAACTCAAATTTGGATTTAACTCTTTCTACTACGCACTGAAAAGATTTATAAAGAAAGGAGGCAGATGGAAGGTGATCTAATGTAGAAGATATTTGACGAAAAGGAATGGGAATGTCAATAGTAGGAGGAAGCGAATGTAGGTATTGGGTGAGAACAGGACAAAGTGAAGCATATTGTAAGCGAGAAGAAGAGGGAAGAGAAAATTGTGATTGTAAAACAGTAAAAGAAAGGGGTAGATTAGAAGAAAGGAGTTGGGAAATCCATTTCAGACCACGAGAATGCCAAGATTTCCCAAAAATTGAACGATTTCAAACCTTGATGTGCTTATTGTGTCAGATGGGTTGTAAATGAGTAGAAAGAGCAGAAGGGTAAGAGGAGGATAAATAAGGAAGAAGAAATTTACGAGAATGAGAGATGATATGGTTACACAAGGAAGTTGCATTTGATGTAAAGGCTAGTATTTCATGAAAGTCAAAAGGAGCAAGAAAGTAAGATTCTATCTGAAGCCAGAGAGGAGGATAGAAAGGAAGGTCAGAAGAGAGCCATTGAATAGCCTGTTTCAAGGAAAAGGCTCTGTGATAAGAATTAAAATCAGGAAATGTAAGTCCTCCATTAAATTTCTCCTTCTTCAGGGTAGCTATAGCAATACAAGAGCGTTTACCGTTCCATAAAAATTTAAGAAGGATGGAGTTGATTGCTTTAAAATAATGAGAAGGAATATGAATAGGAATCACAGAAATAGAGTACAGTATAATGGGTGTTAACATCATTTTAATAGAGTCGAGGCGACCCCACCAAGAAAGAAAAATGGGGTTCCAACATGTAATGGCATTGTTTAGTTTTTTATAAATGCATTCAAAATTAATCTTACGAGTATCAGAAAGAAGAAGAGCAAACCATATCCCTAAGTATTTAATTTTCGATGGCTGCCAAGAGAAATGAGAGTGCTCAAAAAGATGTTTTTGACAGAGAGAGTTCAAGGGTAAAATTTCACACTTATCGACATTAAGGCGGTATCCAGAAACTTTCGAAAAAAGGAGACTTGCTGTAGAAAAAAAACAGAAGAGAAGATTGAGGGTCAGAACAATACAAAAGGATGTCATCGGCGTAAACCGAGAGTTTAACTTGTTGAGAGCCAAATTGAAAGCCAGAAATATTAACATCATTCCTAATTTTAGTGAGAAAAGGTTCCAAAGATAAAACAAACAATAAAGGGGACAACTGACATCCTTGTCTCACTCCTCTTCATAAGGGAAAATAATCCGAAACCATGCCATTTGCAAGTATCGAAGCCTGAGGACTCGAATAAAGTAAGGATATAAGGGATATAAATTTGGGGGGAAATCCTGCCCACTTAAGGGCTTGAAACATAAAATCCCAGCCTATCCTATCAAATGCCTTCTCAGCATCAAAGGAGATGGTAGCCAAAGGATGAGGAAGTGAAGGAGCCTTGCTTAAGATATTAAAAAATACACATGAGTTATCGGACGAAAGACGGCCTTTAACAAAGCCTGACTGTTCTGGGCCAATTAAGTCAAGGAGAAGAGGATCCATTCTAAGGGCCTACATTTTAGCAAAAATGTTATAATCGGTGTTTACTAATGAAATAGGGCGATAATTCTTGCATAAAATGTGGTCCTTATCATCCTTAGGAGTCAAACAGATCAAAGCCTCTTGAAAGGATCCACGAGAGGAGCCTGAAGCAGAAAAGGACTGAAAAAGCATGAGTAATTTCGGAAGGAGGAGAGAGGCAAAGGAATTACAGAATTCAATGGTAAAGCCGTCAGGGCCAGGGGCCTTGCCATGTCGTAATAAAGAGACTGCACGGGAAAGTTCTGTAAGAGAGATATCAGAGTCTAGGGAAGGAAAGTTTACGTGAGCAGAAGGAGGTGAGGGAATATTTTGGAAATAGGAAAGAAGATTAGCCGAATCAGGACATGTTTCAGGAGTATATAGAGTTTTATAGAAGGATACAAATTCGTTTAGAATATCTTTATCCTTAAATAAAGACAAACCAGTGGAGCGAATAGATTCAATCTTCTGCCTATTTTTCCGTATTTTAAGATAATTGGCTAATAATTTCCCCATTTTATTTTGGCCGCCGTAATAACTAGAATTACACTTCAGTAAAGAATTCGAAGCAGCGGTAGTAGTACATTTATTAAAGGTAAATTTAGCATCAATGAGTTCTTCAAGAGACGATTCAGAGTTAGATTGATAATAGGTATATTCAAGTTTTTTAATGTTATCCAAAAGCTGATCTGACTGAAGTTGTGCTTGTTTCTTTTTTTGAGACATAAAATTAATAATGAAACCTCTAGCAGCTGCTTTAAAGGAGTCCCATACCATCACAAAAGGGGAGTCAGGAATTTGATTAAGTTAAAAAAATTCCAAAGCAAAAGCATTAAATTCAGCACAAAAGGAAGGGTCAAGGAGAAGAGAGTTATTACATCTCCAACGTCCAGGATAGGGAGAAAAGTGAAGGAGATCGATATCTACAAAAACGGGAGCGTGATCTGAAATTAAAATTGAACCAATGTCCGAATGAAGAGTAAGTTGGGCTAGGGACTTACTGAGAAATAAATAATGAATACAGGATTGTGAGGGATGAGAGGGAGAGTAAAAACTGTATTCTCTAAGGTCAGGGTTACATAATCGCCAAACATCAACAAGAGCATTGTTGTGGATAGAAGCAGTGAATTGGGAATGCATTTTGGAAGCGGAAAACTTGATTTTAGAATTTCTGTCTAAAATAGGATCTAAGATTTGATTACAGTCACCACCAAAAATAACATAATCAACAGCAATTATAGCCAATTTTTCCGATACGGCAGGCCAAAACAATTCAATACCAGTAGGAGCATAAACATTATATATAACCATAGGAATTGTGTCTATATTTAACTTAACTAATACCCATCGACCCTCAATATCACATTCTTGAGAAACAATAGAAACATTTAACTTTTTGTGACATAATAACTAAGCATGGGCGAATTTTGCGAATCTGGCGTTCGCGAATTTTGCGAATTTGCGAACTCGCAATCCGCAAAATCTGCGAATTCTCGCGAATTTGCGGATTTTTTTTGTGTTCGCAAGGATTTCTGCCAGTTCGCAAGGATTTCTGACAGTTCGCAAGGATTTCTGACAGTTCGCGAGGGTTTTGTAACAGTTAGCAATTGCGAACTTACATGTCGGCTCGCAACGGTCACGATTATGTGTTTCTACGTCTGGTTTATCATCATAGGCTCCCAGCACCCTCTGTTTCACCCCTGCCACCCTCTGTTTTACCCATGCCACCCTCTGGTACATCAATGCCTTATGCCACCCTCTGGTTCATCATCACTGTAGATTATGGGGGGAAAAAGCAAGCACACCTGCCTGCTTCAACTGACATGAATTAATTTGGGGTTGATTTATTAATGTGTCACTGTTTTAAAATTCCAGTCTGGCACCTGCTTCCTCATCTGTAATTTGCTTTCTGTTCCATTTTTCTTACCTAAAGCTGGTGAGCAACGCTTAAGTTTTAAGGCTTCAGCTTCAGAGAGTCTGGCTCAATGGGATAAAACCTGTTGCCTTTTAATAGGGTTATTCAGCCCTTTAAAATTCCATGTAACAACTCAGAATTTGAGTCAACAAAGTTATATAAAGAAAAACCATTAAATGAGAAGAGAGAAACTTAATGAGAATAAGTAGGAGTGAAAAAGATAAGAGCATAAATAGGGAGAAAAGAAAACTTACAAAATTATGCGTAGGCGAAAGAAGAAGAAAAGAGAATGAAAGAGTAAAGTCGAAAGAGAAAGGAGAGAGAAGACAAGAGAGAAAGTAAAGAGGAAAGTAAGAAAGCGTGATATAGAAGACAGTATAAGTCAAAGAGAGACAACTAAGAAACATACCTACAGATACAAAACGAAGAACGGGGGTGACAACGCCAGAAAATGATGACATCAACAACGAGAACAAACATCATCGAACGTCCGAAGAAAAAATGCATGTAACGTGACTATGGGAAACATCGGGGTGAAGAGGAAAAAAGCATACCTATAAAGAAAACATGAGGAGAGAATGAATTAACCAAGAGAAAGAATCATGACTAATATGTAACAAAACAAGGATGTGGGGAGAGATACATAAAAGTGAACCTGTAAGGAAAGAATTAAGACAAAGAACACTTGGGAAAGTAAAAAATTCAAATCTGACAATTAAACAACTCTAGAAGTGTCCATGACATCAGCTCCTTGGTGACGAAGAAATTCTTGAAGAGCAGAGGGTCCTCAAAAGTCGTGGTCTTTGCTTTGTAGGTAACCTTGAAGAGGCAAGGATGGAGTAAGCCAAATCTAGTGTTAAGAGCACGTAGCTGTGGCCGCATATCCAAAAAACTGCTTACGTCGATCAGCTGTTACCTTAGCCACATCCTGAGAGAGATATAGGCGATGACCTTCCCAAGTAATCTGTTTTTTAGACCTGGCTGCGGATAAAACCTGGAGAAGATCAGTATATTGTAGGAACAACATGATAAAGCCACGAGGTTTAGTAGAAATTGTTGGGCCCAGTCTATGTGCTCCCTGAATATTGAAGGTAGAAGAAGTAGGAAGGTCCAGAATTTTTAGCAAAAAAGATTGTAAAATTTGGTTGGGTTGGAACCTTCTGTATGTTCAGGAAGACCATAAATGCAGAGATTATTTCTGCGATTATGATTTTTCATATCTTCTGCCTGCCTCTTCAGAAGTGAAATGTCTTTTTCCAGAGTAGTGATCCGAGAGCACGAAGTCTGAAAGGACTCCGTCAATTGTTCCACAAGGAGAACACGAGATTCTAAAGAGGACCATTTATCGTGTAAAAATTGTAAAGTTTTAGTAGTTTCAGTCATAAAAGGTTTCAGCGCACAAATTTCCTCCAGAATAAGGTCCATGGAAGGAGAATTTGAGGAAGCGCCTGGAGATGGAGGGTCTTTCTTTAACCGCTTAGTTGACGCAGACTGCCGTAATTTGCTTGAAGACTGTGATTTTGGGATTGCCCCATGCAACATATCAGGCTTCTGTGACGCAGTTTCTTCCATGTCTGGAGGAGTAGAGTCGGAGTCTGAGCAGGTATGGGAATGAGCAGAGGTAGAGAGTTTAAGGTTGCGCAGTTTCCCCATAGAGAATGTGAAAAGATGATGAAAAAGTGACAAGGCCTCACAAAACTCTCAAAGCCTGATGAAAAATATGCAACAAGTATGTCCAAAAGTAATATATTCATCAAGAGCGTGGAATGTGCAGCGGAAAAACTGATACTGACGTAAAGAGTCAGTCATAGAATGCAAAAGCTTTGTTTTCCTCACTGAGCAACAAAATGGCGGTATTGAGGACCATGGAGAAATAATGAAAGTGCAAAAACACATTAGGTGACATTCAACTGACAGATTTCCATGCCAAATAAGGAGAAAAAGTCACCATTTGAGCACAGAAACAATTGGAGACATTGCGCTATAAAAAATCGATAATAGCGCGAGTAAGAAAAAATCAAAACAGCCGCCGCATCCAAAACGGGCCGATTTGCGACACTTTCAGGGCATAAAAAAGGAGTCAGAGGTATTGGAGCAGAATACCATGTTCACCTCAATTTTCCCCAGCGCCGTGTGTAGTCTGGAACTGATGTAGCTGGATAAACAAGCCAGTGAAAAAGTCAGTCATGAAATGCAAAAGCTTTGGTGTCCTCATGCAGCAACAGAATAACGGTGTCATAAAACACATCAGGCGTTATTGAAATGAATTTTTTTATGGCAAATAAGGAGGAAATGGTACCTTTGTAATTTGAAAACACACTTGAAGGCATTGCGCTATGAAAAATCGGCAGTAGCGCGAGTGTCAAGAAATCAAAATGACGGCTGCGTCCAGAACGGGCTGATTCGCTGCACTGTCAGGGCATAGGAGTGGTTTCAGAGGTATTGGAGCAGAGTGCCTTGCTCACCTTATAGTCCGCCACACAGAGCCAGGGCCGTACGTAATCAGGAACCGATTCACCCGGGTGAAATGATCCGGTTTCGGAGCTCGGATGACGGAGCTCCACCGGTAAGCCGCCATCTTGTGCAACGCTCAAGCCACGCCCCCCAATTTTTTATTCTTTTGAAAGATTGATTTACAACAGGTTAAAGTTCATTTTAAAAGAACTATTTCTAATGTAGGATTTGCTATGCTTCAATATTTGTATTAAAATACCATAATACCACTAGAATAATTCTCTTGAAATGCCACAAAATGCATGACGGAATTGAGCTAAAACTGTATCATATTTTGAAGCAGCACTGTTGCATGATTCAGACTGTCATACAGTACATATGTAGTGGATCTGCGAGCAATAGGAAGGGCATTTTGTTACACAATCAATTGGGCTTTCATCACAACTGACATTATTTGTAAATTAGTGGATTGGACAGAGGGTTATGCAGATATTTAAAAGGAATACATAGAAACAATAAAAAGGACAATTTGTAGTCCATAGTATATAACTTTTGATATGTGCAGAAATTGGAGGGAGACCCCTTAATATAACGTAAAACATGTGTGGGATGGGTGAGAGGAAGATAAATCGAGCACTGGAGGAAAAACAAGCTTTGGCAAATACAAAAAGTTTCACCTACGAGGCTATTGGTTTTGTTCTTCTTTCGTAGCCTTGGTTACAGCAAGGTAGCTGGTGGACGACAGCATGGTTAGTAAAAAAATAAAAATAAATAAAAGCTGTGATGATACATCTACCGCACCTGCATTCAACACGCATGATCGAATCTAAAAATATATATATATATATATATTAAGGCAAAATACCACAAAATGAATTGTCCACTACCCTCAATCACTCTAAAAGGCAATGGCATCAAAAAGCTGAGGATTTCACGAATACTCTTTTACAAACAGACCACTATTAATTGTCATTTGAATTAAACTCAGATTCACAGACTAGTGCTCAGTAAAGACAAGGCAATTTCTAATTATGTTCTGCTCTCGTTATGTCCCTAGGCTGTAAAACATTAATGAAACTCGGAATGCTCCCCTGAAACAGAAATAGACTCAAGTCCTTACTGAGCATCTTTGCAATGTTTTGCACATAAATAAATACTAAATTCTGGTTACTATAATGCACTTACCAACTAGCAGAATGGGTGAAAATCAGAATTCCAAGAAGCAGAAAAAATTCTGCATTTTACTTGCTCATTTACAGTGAAGAAATGTGGTGTTATTATTTCTCAAAATGAAAAAAAAACTTGCACAGGTATATCTATGCCTAAATAATTTGGGCCATTCAACATCAAAATCAATGTAAAATATGCATCCTTCAAAACAGACGGGATGTGCTTTATACTAAGCATTCCCATTAAGAACGTCGGCAATTCGACGACAGAAATGTTCGATGTAATTAAAACTCATAGCAAACCTTTGTGCTGTATCATACCTGCTGCTCCTACTAAAGAGCTCTGTCACTTAAAACATGTAGTGATCAAAGAGGGGGAGAAGGAAAATCCGTGATCCCACCAAGTTCCTTGGCTTCAGTTACTGTTAATCAAAAAGAGGGGGAGGGGGGATCACTTGTCCTGTGTAACCTGGGTACAGTTCTAATTAGAATGACCCTTGTTTAAAAGACCCTCATACACGTGCAATCATGGTGGTATGGGCGGTGTATCTTGATTCTCCGCCTTCGTTTACACGTCTGTGCAGAATCACGGGGTCAGTTGGTATGCACCCTCCACCCGGAGGAGAACACCCTAGGTTAAAACAGTAGTGATCAGTGATTTTTGGTGAGGTGACAGTGCTCTACTTAAAAGCAATCCAATCTTGCCGGGAAAAAGATAATTTTATTAGTCGGGATTGAATTGGCAATGGAGGATACGGTTGAATACGTGTAAGAAGAATTATTAGGATTCATACATATTCAATCCTCCTGTGTACAAAGATGGTCGACATGTTTCAGCCTTTGTCGCCCAAAGGGTCGGTACGGCTTTCTTCAGGACCAGGTGAGTTCGGTGAAGGAGGTGGCTAAGGCCTACTCTCTATTGTCGGTCGAAAATGGACCTATAAGTAGAAAAGAAGTAATGTTGCTAGGGTGTGGGTCATGACAATTAATGCAAAAAGAAAAATAACGTGGTGTATTTTTACAGATTAAAACTACGCTGTCAGACTCCCTGACTGTAGGGGACGAAAACCACCTACTCAGTACTGGCAAAACAAGATATGAATGGGGACTTTAAATGGCATTTCGTTGAAAGGTAGGTGCCGATTTTTACATGCTCCTCCCCTTCGGTACATTGAGACATGAGTAAATCAGTGGAAAATGCAAAGATCTCTGTAGAGAAGGCAGCTACTACAAATTCCCTGCATAAGTTCCAGGTATGCGGGATAATGTTATTATTAAAAAACGCTATTGTTAAAGAACGCTGTTTTGTACTACCCCAAAAAAGACGATAGAACACTCCTCTTGAAACACATACCTTCCATTGGTTTTTTGTAACTTTCCTCGGGTACCCAGAGGCTTGAAAGAGGGGCTCCTATAAAAATAAGAAGATTACAGTTTTGGTGCCCAACGAGTACTTAACTCTGTCAGGTAGTTCGAGCCTCCGTCCTGAACGCGCCATACCTTGTAGCTCCACTCGAAAACCTGCAGCTTGTGCTGTCTCTGCCTCTCGCGGTCCCGGATGCGGCTGTAGCCTGCAGTGCCGGGTTAAATGGTCGAGTTCCGCGTAGAGGTGGAGAAAAGACTTGTGAGAGTTATTTAGTCAATCATTAATAAAGCAAAATGAATGTAAACATAAAAACGATGTTTTTTCACAAGGGTGTGATATTTTCTTGGAGTATGACTTATGTTTATAATTTACATATGGAAATGAGTGGTGATTTCAAGGAAGGGAATGTCACTGACAGAAAACAGACTTCCGTGTTGGGGTCTATCCTACATGTGTTAGAGCTAGCCATTTAGTTCTAGTACTCTGATTAATTTGAGGCACTGTTATTAGTATTGGGGGTATGGTAAAAAAGAGGAAGTATTCTGGGTTCATACATTGATCACTGGAATTAACTTTTCATAGTGATGTCGGGATTTCATTCATGTAGTTCTCGATCTTTTTTTGAAAACTTGTAGAGGCATAAGTCATTTGTAGAGGCTTAGCCATGGGACACCATCGTTCAATCCCCGTTGATCTGTTCTCAGACGGTGAACCCACCTCTGTTCTTTTTCGAACAAGATGCGCTCAGCGTTATGGTCTTTGGTGGTCAGTGTTTCTAAAATGACCCATTTGAGGTCTTCCACAGTGTGTCCTTTCTCCAAATAATGGTTGGCCATCTTGGTCGTTGCCTTCTTGCATTTGACATTGCTTCTGTGTTCACAGATTCTTTGCCGTATTTTCCTGCATGTCATTCCGATATACTGCATGTTGCAGGGGCACGTGATCATATAGATCACGTGACTGGAATTGCAATTCGTGTGGGATTTCAAGTACCATTTCAGATCTGGTAACAGTTGAATCGTTCTCGTGGGCATCGTTAGGGGACATACTGAACAATTCCCACATGGAAAGTGTCCTTGGACAGGTGGTAAGTCCCAGAGACGTGTTTGTTTAGTTCTCTGTTCCAATCGCGGTCTAGTATGTACTAGGATGTCCTTTAAGTTCTGTGTTCGTTTATTAGAGAATCTTGGTTTCGGCCATGAAAGATCTGCCGAGGTGAGGATTCGCCAGTGCTTATTAATTATTTTCTTAACCTGATTCGAAGCCGGACTGTATGTCGTGACACAGGTCATGAGATCTTCTTCTTGGATTCTCGGGTTGGTCTCTAGGAGGCTTTCACGGTTCTGGTTCCGTGCTCTTTTTTTGCACTTCTTGATCACTCTTTGTGGGTAATCTCTTGCTGACAGTTTTTTGCATGGATCGTTGGCTTGGAGTTGGTATTCTTCAGTTTTGCTGCAGTTCCTCCGTAAACGTAAGAACTGGCTGAATGGGAGATTCTCCCTCAGAGGTCGTGGGTGATGGCTGTTGAACGACAGCAAGCTGTTCTTGGCCGTTGGTTTAAAAAAGGTTTTTGTTTGTAACATGCCATTGTCCACGTAGATGGTGATGTCCAGAAAGTCTAGACTCTCTTTGCTTGAGGTGTATGTAAACTTCAGCCATTGGTCTTGTTCATTCAGCCATTTGTGAAACTGTGCCAGGCTGTCAGTACTGCCTTCCCAGATAAGGAGAACGTCATCTATGTAACGCTTCCAGAAACGGATCTGTCTCTGGAAGGGGTTACATACATTGTTGACAAATGTCCTTTCGAAATCACTGACGTACAGTCCGGCCACACTCGGGGCGAATGTACTTCCCATCGAGGTGCCATGTCGCTGTTTATACATGGTCGTATCAAAAAGAAAGTAGTTTTCTGTTAGCGCCAGTCTACAACACTCCAAAATAAAATGCCTTGGTGTCTTGTAATTCCAATCCATATTGAATAGGATATTCTCCAAGGTGTCCAGAGTCTTTCCTTGTGGGAGACTCGTGTATAGACTTTCCACGTCCAATCCTACAAGGATCATGGAAGTCTCACAAAAAGTTACAGAGGTAAGGTGGTTGAGCAGGTCTCTCGTGTCCTTGAGGTACGTTGGAGTCTTTTGAGTTAGAGGTTTTAAGTATTCATCCACAAACTGGGATAAGGGTTCCAGTACTGAACCAATACCGGACACTATGGGGCGTCCCGGAGGAGGGCTCCTTGCTTTGTGTGTCTTCGGTAGAGAATAAAAATATGGTATTCTCGGGGTGTCAGTATGTAAAAAATCAGCTTCTTTTCTAGAGAGCCAGTTATGTGCCTCAGCTTCCTCAATCATCAAAGTTATGGTTTGTTGTAGTCTGGGTGTGGGATCCTCAGTTATTATTTCATAGAAGGTGTTATCAGATAGCAGTTCCAGACATTGTTCTTGGTATCTCTTTTTTGTGAGTAGGACAATCCCTCCACCTTTGTCCGCCGGTTTAATTATCAGGTCATTGTCATTTTTTAGTTCTTGAAGAGCAAGTTGTTCTCTCTTCGTGATGTTTTGAAATGGTTTCTTTGTCAGAGTTGTTAGGTCATCAAGATCATGCATTACTGCTTGCTCAAAGGTCTGTATTTCTATCGGTACCTGTGAATTCATAGGGCAGTATCTTGACTTTTTTCTGAGCGTGGTGTCTCCATCATTAGTAGCTGCTCCTTGTCCTCCAAAAAAGGCTTTCAGTTTCAATTTCCGACAGAATTCAGATACTTCACATTTAGTTTTGAAAATATCCAGGTTCGGTGTGGGTACGAACCCTAGGCCTTTATTGAGTACCTTCACTTGATCTTGAGTGAGTATCTTTTCTGTTAGGTTTACAATCAGGTCGCTGTACTCGGCCCTGCTTTGGCTTTGGTGACACTCCTGGTCTGTACTTGACGTGGTTGGTCGGACCAGGTCACCCCTCTGCCCCTTTGTCTCTGTGGGGCACGGCCTCCTCCTAAAAAAGGACGCTGGTTGAAGTTAGGTCCTAATTGTTGTTGTTGTTGATGGTTTATTGGGGGGCCTTGGAAGAAGGGAGGCATCCAGTTCTGAAAGTGTGGATTGTATGGTTGAAAGGGCATGGGGGGGCCCATTTGGTAGTGTGACCACATGTTGTTACCTCTACGGTTGCCTCGCCTATTGAAATTACCTCTTCTCCTGTTGTTATATTGGTCATCCCCACCACTGTCGGACCCATCCACTGAAGAGCCGCTGTTGGTGCTGTGATTGGAAGCATTGTCATTACTTTTGAAATCTTTGCTACTGTATGGATGTATTCGTTCGATGGAGAACCTCTTAAGCTCCTTAGAAAGTTTCTGGAGTTTCTGTTGTGTGAGATATTCCTGGTTGTCGCTCATTTCTTTGTTTATTTCATCCAGCTTTCGTTTGTAGATGCTTATGTCTACCATGGTGTTTAGTTTAGTCTCGATTACTTGTATCTTAATCTGTAATTCATCTGTTAATCTTGTCGCCGTTTTGATTATAAGTACCAGATAATCTCTGGTACATTTCCAGGAGATTGATGACCAATCTCTCCTAAAGGCTAAGTCCTTGAGGAAGATTCGTGGGCTATTTGTCACCCAAAGGCCTCTGGGTGCAGCATTGACGCGAAGATATTCAGTCATAATGATACCGTGAACAGCGGTTCTTATCTGTTCTTTTTTTAACTCTGTTAATTCATCCCATTCATCCTTGTTCACCAGGGTTTGAGTCAGATTAGCGTCCGCCAGGAGTTGGGGTCTGGCGAGTATTTCGTCTATTTCCTCTATCGAATAGCTTAGGCCAAAGTTGGACGCCATGGTGATCTTGGTCCTGCTATTATAGAGTCTAAAGTTCTTATTGACACCTACCGAAGTAGTGTGTATGTATAGATCCCACTGCTGTTCGCAGCTAGCACGTAGTGATCAAAGAGGGGGAGAAGGAAAATCCGTGATCCCACCAAGTTCCTTGGCTTCAGTTACTGTTAATCAAAAAGAGGGGGAGGGGGGATCACTTGTCCTGTGTAACCTGGGTACAGTTCTAATTAGAATGACCCTTGTTTAAAAGACCCTCATACACGTGCAATCATGGTGGTATGGGCGGTGTATCTTGATTCTCCGCCTTCGTTTACACGTCTGTGCAGAATCACGGGGTCAGTTGGTATGCACCCTCCACCCGGAGGAGAACACCCTAGGTTAAAACAGTAGTGATCAGTGATTTTTGGTGAGGTGACAGTGCTCTACTTAAAAGCAATCCAATCTTGCCGGGAAAAAGATAATTTTATTAGTCGGGATTGAATTGGCAATGGAGGATACGGTTGAATACGTGTAAGAAGAATTATTAGGATTCATACATATTCAATCCTCCTGTGTACAAAGATGGTCGACATGTTTCAGCCTTTGTCGCCCAAAGGGTCGGTACGGCTTTCTTCAGGACCAGGTGAGTTCGGTGAAGGAGGTGGCTAAGGCCTACTCTCTATTGTCGGTCGAAAATGGACCTATAAGTAGAAAAGAAGTAATGTTGCTAGGGTGTGGGTCATGACAATTAATGCAAAAAGAAAAATAACGTGGTGTATTTTTACAGATTAAAACTACGCTGTCAGACTCCCTGACTGTAGGGGACGAAAACCACCTACTCAGTACTGGCAAAACAAGATATGAATGGGGACTTTAAATGGCATTTCGTTGAAAGGTAGGTGCCGATTTTTACATGCTCCTCCCCTTCGGTACATTGAGACATGAGTAAATCAGTGGAAAATGCAAAGATCTCTGTAGAGAAGGCAGCTACTACAAATTCCCTGCATAAGTTCCAGGTATGCGGGATAATGTTATTATTAAAAAACGCTATTGTTAAAGAACGCTGTTTTGTACTACCCCAAAAAAGACGATAGAACACTCCTCTTGAAACACATACCTTCCATTGGTTTTTTGTAACTTTCCTCGGGTACCCAGAGGCTTGAAAGAGGGGCTCCTATATAAATAAGAAGATTACAGTTTTGGTGCCCAACGAGTACTTAACTCTGTCAGGTAGTTCGAGCCTCCGTCCTGAACGCGCCATACCTTGTAGCTCCACTCGAAAACCTGCAGCTTGTGCTGTCTCTGCCTCTCGCGGTCCCGGATGCGGCTGTAGCCTGCAGTGCCGGGTTAAATGGTCGAGTTCCGCGTAGAGGTGGAGAAAAGACTTGTGAGAGTTATTTAGTCAATCATTAATAAAGCAAAATGAATGTAAACATAAAAACGATGTTTTTTCACAAGGGTGTGATATTTTCTTGGAGTATGACTTATGTTTATAATTTACATATGGAAATGAGTGGTGATTTCAAGGAAGGGAATGTCACTGACAGAAAACAGACTTCCGTGTTGGGGTCTATCCTACATGTGTTAGAGCTAGCCATTTAGTTCTAGTACTCTGATTAATTTGAGGCACTGTTATTAGTATTGGGGGTATGGTAAAAAAGAGGAAGTATTCTGGGTTCATACATTGATCACTGGAATTAACTTTTCATAGTGATGTCGGGATTTCATTCATGTAGTTCTCGATCTTTTTTTGAAAACTTGTAGAGGCATAAGTCATTTGTAGAGGCTTAGCCATGGGACACCATCGTTCAATCCCCGTTGATCTGTTCTCAGACGGTGAACCCACCTCTGTTCTTTTTCGAACAAGATGCGCTCAGCGTTATGGTCTTTGGTGGTCAGTGTTTCTAAAATGACCCATTTGAGGTCTTCCACAGTGTGTCCTTTCTCCAAATAATGGTTGGCCATCTTGGTCGTTGCCTTCTTGCATTTGACATTGCTTCTGTGTTCACAGATTCTTTGCCGTATTTTCCTGCATGTCATTCCGATATACTGCATGTTGCAGGGGCACGTGATCATATAGATCACGTGACTGGAATTGCAATTCGTGTGGGATTTCAAGTACCATTTCAGATCTGGTAACAGTTGAATCGTTCTCGTGGGCATCGTTAGGGGACATACTGAACAATTCCCACATGGAAAGTGTCCTTGGACAGGTGGTAAGTCCCAGAGACGTGTTTGTTTAGTTCTCTGTTCCAATCGCGGTCTAGTATGTACTAGGATGTCCTTTAAGTTCTGTGTTCGTTTATTAGAGAATCTTGGTTTCGGCCATGAAAGATCTGCCGAGGTGAGGATTCGCCAGTGCTTATTAATTATTTTCTTAACCTGATTCGAAGCCGGATTGTATGTCGTGACACAGGTCACTTAAAACATGTACACACAACAACACTTAGCAAATATGTCCATCTTTCAAAACTGGTAGACTTTGTCTTATTTGCAGTAATTCAGACACGTCACACGCACAAACTAATTCATCATCGATTTTTCAACACTGTCTAAAGAAAAGTTCAAGACACTAACTAGCGCTTTTCCTTCATCTCTTGTACATTACTGTCTAAACTTCATTTTGCATGTTGTGTGATCAACTTCATGTGTTCCACTGTCTGATTTGTGTAACACACCTATATAATGGGTGTGGTCGTAATGAGAGTAATTTGCTGCAGCACGATTACAGGAGACTGCAGTAAAATGATGCATGTTTACGCGAAATAGTGTAACCTTGCATTGAGCACTATTAACCCAGCACAAAATGCACACATGCTTCCGAAATGGCCCCAAAGAAGTATTTTGCAGTGAGAAAATTAATGCTTAAAGCTAAATGCATCAGAAACAGTAGCCGTAAGGTGCAGTTTTGTTCCTCTGCTCTAGCGTTTTGCATCTTTACCCCAAATTACTCATGTTTACGTAATTTATTAATTTTCTACAATTTCACTTCAAAAGAGAACGTGAACTCACACTTACCTTCCAGCTGCGCCTACAACTCACACTTACCTTCGAGCTGTAACTACAAGTCACACTTACCTTCCAGCTGTGCTTACAACTCACACTTACCTTCCAGCTGTGCCTACAACTCATACTCATCTTCTCGCAGTGTCTAAACTCTCAATTACCTGCCAGCTATAGCTACAAGTCCATTACCTTCCAGCTCTTCCTATAACTCACACTATCCAGCTGTGCCTACAACTCACACTTACCTTCCAGCTGTGTCTACAACTCACACTCATATTCTCGCTGTGTCTACAACTCACACGTACCTTGCAGCTGTGCTTAGAACTCACTCTTAGTTTCCAGATGTCTGCAACTCACACTTACCTTCCAGCTGTGCCTACAACTCACACTTACCTTCCAGCTGTGTCTACAACTCATACTCATCTTCTCGCTGTGTCTAAACCCACACTTACCTTCCAGCTGTGTCTACAACTCACACTTACCTTCCAGGTGTACCTTCAACTCACACTTACCTTCCAGCTGTGTCTACAAATCACACTTACCTACCAGCTATGTCTACAACACATTCTCACATTCTCATCTTCCAGCTATGTCTAAACTCACACTTAACTTCCAGCTGTGTCTACTACTCACACTCACCTACCAGCTGTGCCTACAACTCACACTCATCTTCTTGCTGTGTCTAAGCTCACTCTTACCTTCCAGCTGTGTCGACAACTCACACTTAACTTCCAGCTGTGTCTACAACTCACACTCAGATTCTCGCTGTGTCTACAACTCACACGTACCTTCCAGCTGTGCTTACAACTCAAACTTATTTTCTAGCTGTCTACAACTCACACTTACCTTCCAGCTGTGCCTACAACTCACACTTACCTTCCAGCTGTGTCTACAACTCATACTCATCTTCTCGCTGTGTCTAAACCCACACTTACCTTCCAGCTGTGTCTACAACTCACACTTACCTTCCAGGTGTACCTACAACTCACACTTACATTCCAGCTGTGTCTACAACTCACACTTACCTTCCAGCTATGTCTAAACTCACACTTAACTTCCAGCTGTGTCTACAACTCACACTTACCATCCAGCTGTGCCTACAACTCACACTTACCTTCCAACTGTGTCTACAACTCACACTCACCTTCCAGCTGTGCCTACAACTCACACCCATCTTCTTGCTGTGTCTAAGCTCACACTTACCTTTCAGCTGTGTCGACAACTCACACTTACCCTCCAGCTGTGTCTACAACTCACACTTTCCTTCCAGCTGTGTCTAAAATGGGCCCAGTTCTTGCAGGAGGCCGGGTGGGCAAGGCCCATCCAGACATTACATTTGATCACCCTGTCAGGGCAGAAGAGGTCATGGAGAAAGCACTTATTAAAGTGCTTCCTCCAGCTCAACTTTGGGAACGTTTTTTCCAGTGCCTTTAAAACTGAAATTGGGTCGTGTGTTTTGGGGTAGAGGTGGGCGAGCAAACAAATTAGCGGGGAGAGACGATCTAAGGCTCTGGCTTGGCTCTTAGAGCCTAAGCACGAGCCGAGCCCTGACCATGTTTTCTAAGTAAAACACACAACAAAGATCACGTAAAATATGATAGTCTCTAAAATAAACAAGCATTAAAAATGCAATAAGTCTCGCCTTTTATTAAGTTAAAGCCATTTGCTTTGCTATACAATACCATTAGCAAAGCAAATGGCTGTAACTTAATCAAAGGCGAGACATATTGCATTTTCAGTCTACTAGGCCAGCCTTTCCTCCACATTCAACAGTTGTGGATCTGTGCCAACATACCAACATGGTAAGAATCGTACTTTACAGATCACTTGCACGCTTTCAAAACTTTATTGCAGAGTGCCACAAGGTTCATCTTTGACCCCTGCGTTACAGAAGATAGACACAGCACAACTCTAGAAGTGTCCATGACATCAGCTCCTTGGTGACGAAGAAATTCTTGAAGAGCAGAGGGTCCTCAAAAGTCGTGGTCTTTGCTTTGTAGGTAACCTTGAAGAGGCAAGGATGGAGTAAGCCAAATCTAGTGTTAAGAGCACGTACCTGTGGCCGCATATCCAAAAAACTGCTTACGTCGATCAGCTGTTACCTTAGCCACATCCTGAGAGAGATATAGGCGATGACCTTCCCAAGTAATCTGTTTTTTAGACTTGGCTGCGGATAAAACCTGGAGAAGATCAGTATATTGTAGGAACAACATGATAAAGCCACGAGGTTTAGTAGAAATTGTTGGGCCCAGTCTATGTGCTCCCTGAATATTGAAGGTAGAAGAAGTAGGAAGGTCCAGAATTTTTAGCAAAAAAGATTGTAAAATTTGGTTGGGTTGGAACCTTCTGTATGTTCAGGAAGACCATAAATGCAGAGATTATTCCTGCAATTATGATTTTTCATATCTTCTGCCTGCCTCTTCAGAAGTGAAATGTCTTTTTCCAGAGTAGTGATCCGAGAGCACGAAGTCTGAAAGGACTCCGTCAATTGTTCCACAAGGAGAACACGAGATTCTAAAGAGGACCATTTATCGTGTAAAAATTGTAAAGTTTTAGTAGTTTCAGTCATAAAAGGTTTCAGCGCACAAATTTCCTCCAGAATAAGGTCCATGGAAGGAGAATTTGAGGAAGCGCCTGGAGATGGAGGGTCTTTCTTTAACCGCTTAGTTGACGCAGACTGCCGTAATTTGCTTGAAGACTGTGATTTTGGGATTGCCCCATGCAACATATCAGGCTTCTGTGACGCAGTTTCTTCCATGTCTGGAGGAGTAGAGTCGGAGTCTGAGCAGGTATGGGAATGAGCAGAGGTAGAGAGTTTAAGGTTGCGCAGTTTCCCCATAGAGAATGTGAAAATATGATGAAAAAGTGACAAGGCCTCACAAAACTCTCAAAGCCTGATGAAAAATATGCAACAAGTATGTCCAAAAGTAATATATTCATCAAGAGCGTGGAATGTGCAGCGGAAAAACTGATACTGACGTAAAGAGTCAGTCATAGAATGCAAAAGCTTTGTTTTCCTCACTGAGCAACAAAATGGCGGTATTGAGGACCATGGAGAAATAATGAAAGTGCAAAAACACATTAGGTGACATTCAACTGACAGATTTCCATGCCAAATAAGGAGAAAAAGTCACCATTTGAGCACAGAAACAATTGGAGACATTGCGCTATAAAAAATCGATAATAGCGCGAGTAAGAAAAAATCAAAACAGCCGCCGCGTCCAAAACGGGCCGATTTGCGACACTTTCAGGGCATAAAAAAGGAGTCAGAGGTATTGGAGCAGAATACCATGTTCACCTCAATTTTCCCCAGCGCCGTGTGTAGTCTGGAACTGATGTAGCTGGATAAACAAGCCAGTGAAAAAGTCAGTCATGAAATGCAAAAGCTTTGGTGTCCTCATGCAGCAACAGAATAACGGTGTCATAAAACACATCAGGCGTTATTGAAATGAATTTTTTTATGGCAAATAAGGAGGAAATGGTACCTTTGTAATTTGAAAACACACTTGAAGGCATTGCGCTATGAAAAATCGGCAGTAGCGCGAGTGTCAAGAAATCAAAATGACGGCTGCGTCCAGAACGGGCTGATTCGCTGCACTGTCAGGGCATAGGAGTGGTTTCAGAGGTATTGGAGCAGAGTGCCTTGCTCACCTTATAGTCCGCCACACAGAGCCAGGGCCGTACGTAATCAGGAACCGATTCACCCGGGTGAAATGATCCGGTTTCGGAGCTCGGATGACGGAGCTCCACCGGTAAGCCGCCATCTTGTGCAACGCTCAAGCCACGCCCCCCAATTTTTTATTCTTTTGAAAGATTGATTTACAACAGGTTAAAGTTCATTTTAAAAGAACTATTTCTAATGTAGGATTTGCTATGCTTCAATATTTGTATTAAAATACCATAATACCACTAGAATAATTCTCTTGAAATGCCACAAAATGCATGACGGAATTGAGCTAAAACTGTATCATATTTTGAAGCAGCACTGTTGCATGATTCAGACTGTCATACAGTACATATGTAGTGGATCTGCGAGCAATAGGAAGGGCATTTTGTTACACAATCAATTGGGCTTTCATCACAACTGACATTATTTGTAAATTAGTGGATTGGACAGAGGGTTATGCAGCTATTTAAAAGGAATACATAGAAACAATAAAAAGGACAATTTGTAGTCCATAGTATATAACTTTTGATATGTGCAGAAATTGGAGGGAGACCCCTTAATATAACGTAAAACATGTGTGGGATGGGTGAGAGGAAGATAAATCGAGCACTGGAGGAAAAACAAGCTTTGGCAAATACAAAAAGTTTCACCTACGAGGCTATTGGTTTTGTTCTTCTTTCGTAGCCTTGGTTACAGCAAGGTAGCTGGTGGACGACAGCATGGTTAGTAAAAAAATAAAAATAAATAAAAGCTGTGATGATACATCTACCGCACCTGCATTCAACACGCATGATCGAATCTAAAAATATATATATATATATATATATATATATTAAGGCAAAATACCACAAAATGCATTGTCCACTACCCTCAATCACTCTAAAAGGCAATGGCATCAAAAAGCTGAGGATTTCACGAATATTCTTTTACAAACAGACCACTATTAATTGTCATTTGAATTAAACTCAGATTCACAGACTAGTGCTCAGTAAAGACAAGGCAATTTCTAATTATGTTCTGCTCTCGTTATGTCCCTAGGCTGTAAAACATTAATGAAACTCGGAATGCTCCCCTGGAACAGAAATAGACTCAAGTCCTTACTGAGCATCTTTGCAATGTTTTGCACATAAATAAATACTAAATACCGGTTACTATAACGCAATTACCAACTAGCAGAATGGGTGAAAATCAGAATTCCGAGAAGCAGAAAAAAATCTGCATTTTACTTGCTCATTTACAGTAAAGAAATGTGGTGTTATTATTTCTCAAAATGAAAAAAAAACTTGCACAGGTATATCAATGCCTAAATAATTTGGGCCATTCAACATCAAAATCAATGTAAAATATGCATTCTTCAACACAGACGGGATGTGCTTTATACTAAGCATTCCCATTAAGAACGTCGGCAATTCGACGACAGAAATGTTCGATGTAATTAAAACTCATAGCAAACCTTTGTGCTGTATCATACATGCCGCTCCTACTAAAGAGCTCTGCCACTAAACATGTACACACAACAAAACTTAGAAAATATGTCCATCTTTCAAAACTGGTAGACTTTGTCTCATTTGCAGTAATTCAGACTCGCACAAACTAATTCATCATCGATTTTTCAACACTGTCTAAAGAAAAGTTCAAGACACTAACTAGCGCTTTTCCTTCATCTCTTGTACATTACTGTCTAAACTTCATTTTGCATGTTGTGTGATCAACTTCATGTGTTCCACTGTCTGATTTGTGCAACACACCTATATAATGGGTGTGGTCGTAATGAGAGTAATTTGCTGCAGCACGATTACAGGAGACTGCAGTAAAATGATGCATGTTTACGCGAAATAGTGTAACCTTGCATTGAGCACTATTAACCCAGCACAAAATGCACGCATGCTTCCGAAATGGCCCCAAAGAAGTATTTTGCAGTGAGAAAATTAATGCTTAAAGCTAAATGCATCAGAAACAGTAGCCGTAAGGTGCAGTTTTGTTCCTCTGCTCTAGCGTTTTGCATCTTTACCCCAAATTACTCATGTTTACGTAATTTATTAATTTTCTACAATTTCACTTCAAAAGAGAACGTGAATTCACACTTACCTTCCAGCTGCGCCTACAACTCACACTTACCTTCCAGCTGTAACTACAAGTCACACTTACCTTCCAGTTGTGCTTACAACTCACACTTACCTTCCAGCTGTGCCTACAACTCATACTCATCTTCTCGCAGTGTCTAAACTCTCAATTACCTGCCAGCTATATCTACAAGTCCATTACCTTCCAGCTCTTCCTATAACTCACACTATCCAGCTGTGCCTACAACTCACACTTACCTTCCAGCTGTGTCTACAACTCACACTCAGATTCTCGCTGTGTCTACAACTCACACGTACCTTGCAGCTGTGCTTAGAACTCACTCTTAGTTTCCAGATGTCTGCAACTCACACTTACCTTCCAGCTGTGCCTACAACTCACACTTACCTTCCAGCTGTGTCTACAACTCATACTCATCTTCTCGCTGTGTCTAAACCCACACTTACCTTCCAGCTGTGTCTACAACTCACACTTACCTTCCAGGTGTACCTACAACTCACACTTACCTTCCAGCTGTGTCTACAAATCACACTTACCTTCCAGCTATGTCTACAACACATTCTCACATTCTCATCTTCCAGCTATGTCTAAACTCACACTTAACTTCCAGCTGTGTCTACTACTCACACTCACCTACCAGCTGTGCCTACAACTCACACTCATCTTCTTGCTGTGTCTAAGCTCACTCTTACCTTCCAGCTGTGTCGACAACTCACACTTAACTTCCAGCTGTGTCTACAACTCACACTCAGATTCTCGCTGTGTCTACAACTCACACGTACCTTGCAGCTGTGCTTACAACTCAAACTTATTTTCTAGCTGTCTACAACTCACACTTACCTTCCAGCTGTGCCTACAACTCACACTTACCTTCCAGCTGTGTCTACAACTCATACTCATCTTCTCGCTGTGTCTAAACCCACACTTACCTTCCAGCTGTGTCTACAACTCACACTTACCTTCCAGGTGTACCTACAACTCACACTTACATTCCAGCTGTGTCTACAACTCACACTTACCTTCCAGCTATGTCTAAACTCACACTTAACTTCCAGCTGTGTCTACAACTCACACTTACCATCCAGCTGTGCCTACAACTCACACTTACCTTCCAACTGTGTCTACAACTCACACTCACCTTCCAGCTGTGCCTACAACTCACACCCATCTTCTTGCTGTGTCTAAGCTCACACTTACCTTTCAGCTGTGTCGACAACTCACACTTACCCTCCAGCTGTGTCTACAACTCACACTTTCCTTCCAGCTGTGTCTAAAATGGGCCCAGTTCTTGCAGGAGGCCGGGTGGGCAAGGCCCATCCAGACATTACATTTGGCTCACCCTGTCAGGGCAGAAGAGGTCATGGAGAAAGCACTTATTAAAGTGCTTCCTCCAGCTCAACTTTGGGAACGTTTTTTCCAGTGCCTTTAAAACTGAAATTGGGTCGTGTGTTTTGGGGTAGAGGTGGGCGAGCAAACAAATTAACGGGGAGAGACGATCTAAGGCTCTGGCTTGGCTCTTAGAGCCTAAGCACGAGCCGAGCCCTGACCATGTTTTCTAAGTAAAACACACAACAAAGATCACGTAAAATATGATAGTCTCTAAAATAAACAAGCATTAAAAATGCAATAAGTCTCGCCTTTTATTAAGTTAAAGCCATTTGCTTTGCTATACAATACCATTAGCAAAGCAAATGGCTTTAACTTAATCAAAGGCGAGACATATTGCATTTTCCTCCATACAAACTCCAACAGGCTGCTAGGCCAGGCTTTCCTCCATCTTCAAAAGTTGTGGATCTGTGCCAACATACCAACATGGTAAGAATCGTAATTTACAGATCACTTGCAAGCTTTCAAAACTTGGTTGTAGAGTGTCACAAGGTTCATCCTTGACCCCTGCGTTATTGAAGATGGACACAGCACAAGGCAATGCAATTCCTATCACCTGGCACCTAGAACATACTGTTTGGTGTGAAGGACAACAACATTTCATGTTTATTGTGTCCACTTGAAAAGGTGGCCCGACCCCATACGTACAACCCATTTAAATGCCGGTTTGGAGTACCACCGTTAAAATCTATGAAAGAGCCTTGACTGCAACCAAAGCAACATTTGTATCCACATGTGTAAATTGTTCAACCTTGTAGACATCATTCATCAATGAAAAGCTATTAATCTTAGGGCAAGATCTCTAAGGAAATAAATGCGCTCAGCTTGCTTTACTGACGGTGGTTTCCAGTACAACAAAGTGTACAAACATGCAAAATGTAACAACATGAGGTTTAATTCTAGTGCTTCTGGAATGCTCTCAGATTATACCTCATTAAAGTCACGCCCAAAAGCAATAACGTGATCGTTTGCTTTCAACAAAAAAGTACATGAATTTAGCAACTGAAACAAAAATGGCTAACTCTACCGCAAACTTAAATAATATTTCACTGGGGCGTCAACGAGTAAAAGATGATTGATGCATGCCAGTATTCTAAGAAAAGATCAATAATTGAGAACTAGTGTAAAACCATTGTGAGCAACATGACAATAAATTAAAAACCCGATTTGTGGAAGTCACTAAACTGTACCTGTAGGTACATGTCTTTGAACTGGTGTAGAGATATGAGTCTCGGGAATGCAGACGAATTTGCAGATATAGGCCATTCAGCTGTCCTCGCCATTAACTTCTATAAATTCCAATATGGCATGAGCATACATACACACATATATTTGCTCTTGCGAAAATCTGCTGACTATTGCAAATTCACTTTCAGTAGACCATCTTTTTACCCACTTGGAAACAATGTTCAGTCCTGTCCTCGATAGAAGTAGATGACCTACATTTTCCTTTGTTGAAACAGATTGGAGAGGATGTTAGTTTGTGGGAATGTGCAGTGTCCCAGGCCACTTCAACCTCGTAATTACTGCTTCCCACCACCTTCCAGCCCCCGTATGTAGATTTGCAGAAGGCTAGCACACATAAAAATCTTGCTAGAATGCAATACTGATGTAATAGGAACCCTAGATCATCAGAGAGGCTATTACCAAACCTGTGATATAATGAGACTGCTGCCATAGTTTGTCCACTAATTCCATGGTACGAAAAAGGACAAGTGGATTTCTTTTCTCTAGTTAAAGCCAATAGGTCCCTCTTTAAATTGTTGAGCTACTGACCTTGCCAATGACCAATTTCACCTGTATGCAAACACATATGTCAAGATATTTGCACATGCATGTTGGACAGTCTTGAAAAGGGTTTCATACTAAAGGAATTCCATTTGAAGATGCCCACCATGACCAATGCACGTGTCTTGATGCATGCTTCATGACTAGGGCACCCAGATGCAGCAGACATTTAAACTAATTTTTTTTTTAAGTTTCAGAAAGAACATCCTAAGAAAGGAAGGCCCAGGAAACAAATTAAACCGCAAAAATAAATAAATACCCGACCAAACAAACATATAGTGGAGGGACCAAAGGCAGAGTGGAGAGTAAACATCAAATAGCAGCAAGAGCTCCTCTGCTGCAAGAAAATCTCTTTATTCAGCCACAATAGTTCGATTCTTTGAATGGATCGTTTAATTCAGGGGTGTCTTTAAAAATGATAAACAAAAAGCTAAGCATGAAGCGGATGGACAGAAGAAGCAGTGTACAAGGTTTTATTTTGGGGGGAGAATTTGAGTGAGGAAGCAGTAGACAAGGAGTTAGAAAACATACCATTCTCATTGAGTACTTAAAGTAAAAAAAGGGTAGCTGGATAATAAAAACATCAGAGACAAAATTGCTGCTGGGTAGGATAAGCAAAAGATTAGGGAGGAAATCTACAGGATCAGGAGAAGCGAAGGGTGATAAGCAAAGCAATTTATTCTTTAGTAAGGGTACGACCTAAATTCCACTCTATGTATATTAGAAACAATAAGTCTAACAGAATCCAAGATAGTGAAAACTGGCACACAACCCTCCAGGTTTAGGTTTGTTTATTGTACAGTTAATAAAAACTCACAATTATAAAAACGTACAAATTTTAAAAAAGTTGGTGTCTTCATTAAAACTAATAAAGTGCAGTAGTTCAGATGTAAAAAAAGTCTCAGCTATTGTTGTAAATGAGTCTGTGGAGTTTTCGTGTCCTTACTGCTTCCACTTTGATGACCGTGGTAGCCAGGGGTGTTTGTTTTGTTGTTATTTGACTTCTGCTAGAGAAGACCCTCTGGTTTTTTCGTTTAGTCTTTTGGCCACTATCTCAAAGTATTTTGTTATTCTGCAGTTTAGCTGAGTTTCATCAGGGTTAAAACAGAGCATCACGGCCTGCCTGCAGCTCGTTATGCCTTTCTGGTTCCATAATGTTCGTAGCAGTGAGCGCCTTATGTCCAGGAGTTTTGTGCAAATGCAGATTATATGTATAAGGTCCTCTTTCGCGGAAAGACAGAGACGGCATTGATTTGCGGGGTTTTCCCTTGCCCATGGTGCCAGGTGCGGAGCTATAGGAATTCTGCCCATGCGCATTGTAAGAAACTTATTTTTTGTCTTTTGTGTGAGGCCCATCATTAGGTAGTCTTGTGGTTTTAGAGCGCTGTAACCTTTCAGCACCGCCCAGCCGTGCGCTCTCTTAGCTAGGGTGGCTTTGTCCTCGATTAATGAAACCATCTTGGTGACTTTTGACACCACTTTTTTGAAGGTACGAGGGTCAGTTGCCGACTCCCATAAGTCTGTGAGTCCTAAGACCTTCAGTGAGTCCATTAAGTAAGTCCTTGCAGGTGAGTTGTCTCTAATCGATAGTTCCGTCCATAGATGGGCGTTTAAGGACCCTTGGTCCGCATCCCTGATTTTCCGCCAGCTTTTTAGGTATGCGCCTCTTCTCTCGACTGCTTGTTTCTGCAGGCCGAATTCTAGCCGAATTTGTGCTGGTGATGAGTTGTTGGGGAGATGGAGTATTGCCCTGTACGCTCGACTGATGGTATTGTCTAGTGTTGTTGCGTCTTTCCCTCTCATGGCCTCGCTGCCGTAGGTGAGCATAGGCTGTAAGCGAGCTTTTATTACCTGTAGGAGAGGGCCCAGGGTCCGGTCTGGGAGTACTTTCTGCAAGGGTCTTATCGATAGGTGGAATGTCGTACCCTTTCGGCGAATGGCATCTAGTTGTTGTTTGAAGGAGCCATTGCCGTCTATTATGACTCCTAGGTATTTGTAGGAGGTTACCTGGTCTAACCTCTGTCCGTTCAGGAACCATGCAGGTTTCCGTTTTTTATGGTAGTTTATTGTCATTACTTTTGTTTTGTTTAAGTTGATAGTTAATGAGTTGGTTTTTGAAAATGCATTGGTTTTATTGAGGAGATGTTGAAGACCGATAGGGGACCGACTGATGAGGACTAGGTCGTCAGCATATAGAAGATTTGAAAGCGTGATGTTGCCTAGTCTTGGGGCGTGGGATTTGACTGTCTCCAGGTCGTCGGGGAGGTCTGCGAGAAAAAGGTTAAACAACGTGGGGGCTAGGACGCAGCCCTGTTTCAGGCCTTTACTGGTCTTGATTTGTCTCGAAAGATGCGTGCCAGAACCTAACTTGATCCTGACCCAGGTGTCGGTATATAGCATTATCAGCTGTTGTAAAAGTGGGCCTGGAATTCCCCATCTGTCCAACTTCCGCCAGAGTTTTTGCCGATCCACATGGTCGAACGCGGCACTGTAGTCTATGAAGCACGTGAAGAGTGCCCCCTTAGAGGTTTTTGCAGCGTCGGACAGAAGGGTTAGCGCCATGATGTTGGTTGAGGTGCCCTGGCCGCTGCGGAATCCAGTTTGAGTTGCTGCGATGATGTTTTTTCCTGTTGCCCAAGATGTTAATTCCTCCAAAATGAGGCCTGCATAGTATTTGGCCTCTGTATCGATGAGGGCAATAAGACGATAACTACTTGGGTCGTTCCTGGCTCCCTTTTTGTAGATTGGGCTAATTATTGAGCCTCTCCAGGATGTTGGTATGCTGGCCGTTCCTCTTATTGCTTGAAATACTGGTGTCAGAGTATTGCACCAGAAGGCTGGGTCTTGCTTGTATAGGATCGGCGGTATCCCGTTGGGACCGGGGGCCCCCTCGAGTTTGCCTTTCAGGATTAGTTTCCTTAACCTATCTTGGTTGACCTGGGGTAATATTTCTTCTCGGTGCGCGGTAGGGCCCGGTATGGGTGAGTGACCTCTAGCCACGACTGGGTTTTGGTCCTCGATTGATTTAGACCTGCCGGCTTGGTTCTCTTTGTGGGGGAATGTGCCCAGTTTGTCGAGGCTCTGATACCCTGCGTCTGACCTCTCTCCCCCTGATGGCTTGATCACTGCTGGGTCCGCTGTGTTAAAGTGAGCTGATAGGTGAGTAGCCCAGTCAGATTCGGAGATGTTAGAGTCAATGCCTTTGTGGCCTGGTTGTTGTAGACTGTGGATGATCTTCCAGAAGCCGGAGCTATTCTTCTGTTTGGAGTTGTGGAGGATTTTTGCCCAAAGGTCCTCATTTAGTTGCCTTTTTCTTTCCCAATTCTTCTTTTTTAGCAGTGCTTTAAGGTTGCGGAGGTGCTTTTGGGTGCCCTCGATGTTAGGATGTTTTCGGAGTTCTTTGAGGGTCTTTTTTATTTCTTTCTTTGTGTTTTTTGTCTCTGCAGTTGTTATTTTGCCGTATGTGATCCTGGCAATGTTTTTGCCTTTTTGGGTTTTTATCTCTGTTGCGTGTTTGACTCCTATTTCCGTGACGAATCGAGCCCAGGCGTCGAGGGGTTTATTGTTTGAGCTGAATGTCTAATGTAAGATTATTTTAGCGCTATTTAGGAGTTTCTCGGGCTCAGTGGGTTTACATCTTATTCTTCTGTAGTTGATGGTGTGTTCTGTAGCAAAATATCTTCTAGGGACTGCTTTATTCACGCTGGTCAATTCAAGAGTGGATTCTAACGGCAGGTGGTCGCTTTGGGTGCTGTATCCTATCTTGAACGAGCTTATCTTCTCGTACAGTGGGAGAGATACAAGCATGAAGTCGAGGTGTGAAAAGGTGCTTGATGAGAAATAAGTCGGTGATGGTGGAATGTCCTCAGTGTGTCGTCCGTTGAGCACTCTCAGGTTTAGTTGCTCGAGATCTTGTACAAACTGGGTTGCAGTTTTGGTGTATCTATTTTGGGGGGGGAGAGATTGGCTTGGGATTTTCCAGATGGTATCCATTTCCTTTGTCATGTCGTCCGTGTTTTTTTCTCTGAAGAGGTTAAGGTTAAAATCTCCTGCCACAAGTACGTTTTCCATGTCCCCCTCAGCCATGAGCCTTGTCAGTTCTTTGATGAGTTCCCTTGACCCTGATTTTTTGTGCTTCGGATGGATGTATGTGTTTATGACGCGTAGCTGTTGAGTGACCTGTTCGTTTTTAACTGCAAATGATATACACTGTATTCCGTTTGGTGGGGTGATGTTTGCTCTTTTTGTTTCCGTTGCACCGATGGTAGGTATTGAGGAGAGTATTGCGAGTCCTCCTGAGCATCGGCCATAATGGGAGCCTCTGGTTGCCGGATGGGTCAGGGTTGTATAGCCTTGTAAAGGGATGTCATTTGGTTCCCATGTTTCCTGAAGTAGGATCAGGTCAAAACTGTTTAAGTAACCAGGAAATTGGTGTCTGCTGTAAAAATAATAAGCAATGCCAAGTTACTTGCTTATAGTAGACAAACTCAAGGTATATGCACACAGAATTGCTGGGACAAAAATAGCACAAATAAATGTAAAATATATGAACAATTTTGTCACAAATTCTGACCTAAAACAAGTTATCCCAGTTTAGTTTTTTTCTGAAGTTTGATCACATCACTTCTATATTAATACATCAAAATGGCTTCTTCTACAAGCACAATGTGCACTCAGGTCAGCATTTATTTTGAAAAGCACTCAAAACGAATCCTAATTTTTAGGATGAAGATTTCACAAGCAGGCAATATTCACCTGGAATAATATACCAATTGAGAGGGGCAATATACCAACTAAGAAGGCCTTTATCTCTTTCAAAGTTCCCTCAACAAAATCTCCTGCTTGTAACCCATTAACGTTGACCCTGAACCAGCATTCTTTAATTTCCCTCTTTTATCTCCAACTATGTGCGCCTACAATGCAAAACTCTTTGCATGTTAGATTCGCCTATAATATCTACAGCATGATTGTCATAAATGTTCTCCATGATTCCAAAACCGCTCCTTTTTGGGAATTAATTTTTCAGTGACATACAAAGTGCATGCATATTTTGTGGTCTATATTCCTGAAATATTGTCTGAAAATCAGTTTGTATTTCTAAGGTACATTGTCAATGGGCAATTACCATCCAGAAAAAACTTTTCATGAGAATACTCAGTTGAACCACCTTTACATTTCAATCGGGCATGGAGCATCTACAATGACTTGATTAATCATTGTCCATGAGCCAGCATATACCTGCAGTGGATTTACTCCCTCCATCGAATCCCAACATTGTCACTCTAAGATATACCAGTTTAATGGTGTACATTTTGAAGAAGATATCTGTTCTGTTGAATCACAGGAAGCAGGAGGGGTGGACGGAATAGAGGCAGAGAGTTACCAACATACTAGCTTGCTGGTGCACACTCGCTTTTGCACCAGCATTGCAGGACATACCGGTGCCGGTTCAATCAAAAATTGCTTGCGAAGTTGCAGTTCTCTTCATTAGACGTATGTCCCTCAATCAAAGTACTTTTCTGATCTGCATATATCTTTGCTTACCTCTCCTGTAGATTGTTTCTCTGCTGAACTCCTTAGTGCATTTTCTGTAGAGAGCAAGTCAAATTCAAACACGACTTACAAAAAACGATTATATGGCTCTTGTTCAAGATGGCGGTTCATGGCTGAGTCTGCTTAGAGGTCAGGCTCCCCAGGAACACACTGTATGAGGGCCGGACTCCTACATCTTCATCTGACTGTAATAATCCCTCTGGATGCTTTCAGGTAAGTTGCAAGGATCTTTATTAGTAGCAAGCAGGTACCATCTGCCTCACGTGATAACTGCTCCTAACTGCCTCTACCTTTACCACATACCAGAATCCCATGAGCATGTGGCATCCTGTTACCTTGACACGGGTAAGCAAGATACCACATTTCCCTTCTTTATACAAAACATAACATTAATTAACAACCATTTCAGACCAAAAACAAATGTTTATTACAGCAAGGCCAACAATGGCAATAAAAGTTGGTAACTATGTAGTACAAGATTGAACCTTAAATATCTCTAAACCAGGTTACAGATATCACACCTGTAATAATAATAATAAGATGTGCCTAGAGAGCCAGGCCAAATAATAATTGTAATGTAGATACATAATAAGATACAGGTCATACTGGTGCAACTAACTAAAACCAAAAGAGCTTTAAAAGCAACCCTAAGATTTAAAAGCAACCCTATTCTCTTCTTTACGACAATCAAATAACAACACTTCTATATCTCACGGGTAAGTTTACCTGTCCGTCAATGCGTGTTTTTGATGCCACTTTAGAGTGGGCAGCAGATTGCACACTCTGTTGTGGATGGTTATCTATGTGTAGTTGACTATCACTGGTATCATTATCAGTTGAATCTGAAAATGGTGTGGAAGTGTTCTTGTGATCACCATCAGTCACCTCATCCTATATCCATTCCATAGAAGAAGACTTGCAAACTTCACCTGAGGAAATAGAAATTTTATGTGGTCAGTGTGTCCCCCAATCGCACCCTATCCATGTACCTATGCCCCATGTATGTCCATGTTATCATGTAATTCCCTTCCCGTGCCTGTAATAGTAATGCCCCTGCATTTCCGTCTAATGTTAGCATGTTAGCATGTCAGTTATTAGGCCTTCCATGAATGAAACGTTAATTCTGCACTGAGGCCTACGTTGCCAATGCATTTACATGGTACACGTTTTTGTGGCCCAGCCGAGCCAAGGCCCTGAATTCAGGCTCCGAGCCTCTTTTCTGACTCTGAAAGCTGCAGTTTAGGTATGCATCCCTGACCTCTCCCTTACTCCCTGCTCAGCCGAGAGGTGCCCGGCCTGGCCTGCCTGCCAAGACGGTATTTTGCCTACAGTTATCTGCTCAGCTCCGCAAAAACACATTCCAGTCTAGTGAAAGAGGTAAACATATTCCGCCTGCAGAGCATAGGGCCTAGCCTTCCTGTCTCCATGCAGGTGATTTACTGAACCCGTTGCCATAGAAGGCCCATGGCCCCCACGCAATGCACGGAGAACTATATGCGCACACTAGCATTTAGTGATGAACAGCCTTTACTCGAGAGACCTTTACTTCAGACAATACATCCTCCAAACACAAGATATCAGATGTGCCAAAGGTGCAGGTCGTTCTGACATCCCAGACTCCAGACTCCTCTACTAGTGCTAAAGTCAGCCCCCGAGCTCTCCCCAGTTACACGTCAATTTCACGTCATGACCAGTTGCGCGCACATGTAGGGTAAAGGTTTCTGCTGACCCTGCAGACCTCCTCTATGCATCCACCCACCTATGACACACCTATGACTCATCAAGTGAACACCCACGTGTACGCCTCCTTACACGCCTCTTTTCACGCCCTTGTGTTCTTATCTCTCTCTTTCACTTGCTCCGCCTGGAGTGTTCCGCCTTCTCTATTCATTGCAATTGTATGGCTTTACTATATATAATGTGTTATGTGAATAAAACGTCAGATATCCCTTCCTGAACCTTAGTGGTGATGGAACCCGATTCTCCACTGACTCGAGTCATTGTAATAAAGCCCTTTTGACTCGGACACCACGGACTCTGCCTCTCATTTTATGAGCTATCCTTATTCTTTATTAATGTATAGAAACTATGTCCGGGTAATATTTAATTTACCACATAATTCTGGCGCCCGAACAGGGTCGAGTCCCCTTCCCCACGCGCCGGCGATGTAGGTGCAGCCCCCTGACCCCTTCTATAGCCGTGACAGACTAATAGTGTACACGTCAGCGGGATTTCCTGCCAACTCCCTCAGGCCCACGGAGGAGACGGAGACTGCGACCAGGCATCCACACGAGGCGGTGAGGATTGCGGACCATCCCGACCAGAGCCCAAGCCGAGAGAGCAAGGTCCGAGGTATCCCGAGGCCCACCTGTTCCGAGGCGCATGCGCAGCAGCAAGAAGCCGTAGCAGTCCAGTCCAGAATCGAGTTTCCGAGGCCTTCAGTTTTGCTTCCCGGTGAGTACCGTTGTTGGGAACGCATATAGACGGGTTCATTTATCTGAGCCCGGTCAAGACGGGTCTGGGTACACAGATCCGATAAAGACGTGTCCATTTAGGTGGGTGCGGTATAGACGTGTCTCTTTATGAGACCGGTATGACTGTACTGTTCTAGCAGTGCATACAGTAAACGAGGTTATTTTAGGACTGTGTTTTTCTATGTACTAGTTAGTATCTGTTTCTAATGTTTTAATGTCGTGGTATGAATGATTGTTTTCAGTCTATTATTGTGCTTATTGTGTTTTCGTTCAAGCTAGTTCAAACATGCCGCTGTTTTCGAAATTACGTCAGATAGGGACCAGGAAAGGGATACTCGAAGAGGCAGTTCCCGTCCCGCCTAGGGACACTCCTGGACATTTTATGTACCAAAAGCATGGCCTAGATGCCGTACTGTATTTAGATTTATGGGTAGATTACACGAAGGATCTGGAAGAGAAATATAGATGGCCTGTCTCAGGGACATGGGATGCTGAGTGCATCATGAGAGTAGAGGAAGCACTGTGGAAGAAAGCTAGACAATCCCAGAAAGATGCCATTGAGTTGTGGCGTAAAGAAGCGCATAGAAGAACGGAGAAAGAAATCCACAAAGCAGAGAGAAGTAGAGAAGCATCAGAAAAAGCCAAAGAAAAAGAGCTAAAGGAAGAAGGTGAACGGGTTAAAGCAGAACAAATTGATACGCAAAGAAATGCCCTTATTAAAGGCATGTATCCCATCCTCGCCGAGGGCCTACCTAAAGTGACCCCGGAAGTACCCAGTAACTTGCCGCCACCACTGATCCCGACTAAACTCCGTAGTCATAAACAGACAGCAGCGGACATTTTTCTTTCCTCCTATTTAGACGACGCTGCTCCAGAGTATGTAAATGAAGATCTTCCTCCTCCTCCCAACCCGACCAATGCTCCTGTCAATATCCCTACCAATCCTTTTCGCCAACAGCCCGTAGCACAAGATCAATCCGCATTAGCAGCAGCACCGGCAGTGAAAGACGACTCAAGCCAAGACGACTCAAGTCTAGGGGCATCGGGAGGGGGGCCCTCTGGAGACATACCACATACACCGCACACCCCACCACCAATAAAACGAACATTACGAGACTTAGCACTACAACGCACGCCAAAGCCCATGACACCAGCATCTCTTAGACAGTCACTTTCCGATTGTATATATGATCCAGTACCAGGTGAGGGCGTAATGCTCATATACTCAGTACGTTTAAGACGCGTTGCAGATTATTTGATCACTTTACCAGACATGAAGGAACACTTAGACAGAATATACCACTTCATTAGAACGGGGGAGAGACCAGAAAGTATACATGAGGCCATGGCAAATAGAAAGGTGGAGATTCAAAGCATGCTTTTAAAGTTTTTGATTAATTGTTTGATCAGGGAACGAGACCAGCCAGATTAAGAAGTAACTAAAAGTATGATGACTTGGAGTGACAATATAGGTGTTGGTAAACATGATACACAGAACAGAATAGAATGCATGTACAGAAAAATACGTAAGGAAATTATTGATATACACAAGAAAGAACAAGCCGAGAAACAAGCCGAGAAAGAGGACGACGAAGTCTCAGATGAGGATAATGCAGTAACAGAGGAAATTAATAAAATGAATTACGTAGGTAGGGCAAGGCCGTTTGACAGACCCATACGCCTAGATTACAATAAACGTTCCCTCTCTCCAATACCAGAAAGATATTCCCTTGAACACCTATTCCAAGCTACTGAACATGCACTGAAAAAACGAGTAGGGAGTAGTGAACTTTGTACTATGCATGAACAGGAACTAGCCCGGTCAGCAGTTCAATGGGCTTGTAATTCTAACATATTTAAAGATGACATAGTAGCGCAAACATTTTTGAGTCTTCCTCCGGAAGAACAGCGTTTAGCTGGTATGTACATGATTCTACATCTCATCACCTTGTATGAGAGTCAGCATTCTGATCCAGGTCCCTTGTATAAAATACTGGACGATTTACTCCTGGAAAGATGGAGAGGCCTAGGTACCGAATTAATTAATGTCATTCTAGATCAACGACATAAGTACTTGACTTTTCTGACCCCGCACTTGTTTCCTGCCCCACATCGAGAAAGAAAGACTTTTCACATAGACAGACAGAACCCCCTGCGAGAGGTTCATCCCGTTAGAACTACAGGGGGTGAGCTTCAACGAGTATACGTTTACACACCCTTGACGAAAATGGAATTATTGGAAATGAAGAAATTACTGCCCTGTCATGATAAAGACCCAGGGGGGTTCCACCGTGAATTAAAAGACATACTCCGCATGGGGGAGTACACATACGCTGATACCATTAAAATGTTGAAAGTACTGTTACCAGCAGGCATTTACGAAAAGCTTAAAGAAAAAGAGTGGGAGGTGGGAGAGAAAAAGATTAACTGGACAGAATTAGAAGACAAAGATAAAACACGAGACCCTGGTGTTGGTCTTGGGGACAAAGTTAAAGAACTACCCGAGCTATTAATACAGGTTTTGCCGAGATTATTGACTACTAAAAAGGAAGATTGGGATGCTATTTCAGCCTGCAAACAGAAACAAGATGAAGACACTAGTGATTTTTATTCTAGATTTGAAAAATGTTTTCTTATTAACAGTGGCCTGAAGACAAGTAGTGAATCGTACCCGCATCTTTTTGTGAGCAAATTAGTAGAGAATTCCTTACCCCAGATCAAAAATAGAGTACTGAAAGTTGAGAGTACCTGGCAAGCAAATAGCCCTTCCCAAATGTTACAAATGTTACAATATCACCAGAATCGAATTAGAGAAGAACAGGAACACGAAAAGAGACGCATGAAAGATACGAAAATGAAAGTACTAGTTGCTCAATCAGTTCCAGCCGATGGCCAGAAAAAGGGCGCAGCACCTGTCAAAGGGAAATGTAACTACTGTAAACAGCCAGGTCACTATATAAATGAATGTGCTGTCCTGAAACACAATATAGCTACAGGCAAGACGAAAGAAAGACCGCGTCCTCCTAGACAGGATAACATCCCGCAAAACACGCAAACGCCACAGAACTCGCAACAGACAGTAGCTGTACCCCAACCGATTGCTGCCACACAACATGTCACACAACAAATGTACCAGTATGCACAGTCAGCCTACCCAGATTATCAACAGTATTCATGAAACAGCCTAGAGAGGGAGGTTGGCTTGCCCCTTATTGAGGTTCCTGTAGATCAAGAGGGTCCCTATGTACATAGTCGTGTATTGGGAAAAGACAGAAAATTTCTGATTGACACAGGGGCAAGCAGAACTACCATCAGTCATGACGAGGTTCTAGGGGCACCCCTCTCAGGCTCACAGAATATTTCCCTGGGATTTTCAGGAAAGCCTATTGTTAACGAAGTGTCAAAGCCAGTTTCCCTAGGAGTTGGTCCATTGTCCCGCACTACAGACTTGTTGCTTACGAAATCATGTCCAGAAAACTTGCTTGGTATAAAAACATTGAAAGAATTAGGAGCAGTGATTTGTTGTTCCCCGGAAGGAGTGAGATTGTTTTTACGAGATTTTAAAGGACATTATGTGCTGAGAGATTTTGACCCCAGACTCCAGAATGTACCACAGCATTTATTGGTGCAAGGTCCGACTGATGTAGGTTACATGCACATTACACCACACCGTGTCACACTCAAGCAAGGAGTTGTACTGCCACGAATCCGACAATACAAGTTACCACCTGATGCTGTAGTAGCATTACTGAAAATTGTTGACAAACTCATTGCACAGGGAGTGGTTGTAGAAACTGACTCCAATGTATGTAATTCTCCTATCATTCCGATTCTTAAACGAACTGACCCAAATGCTCCACCGGTCTACAGACTAGTGATTGACCTCCGAGAATTGAACAAATGCATAATACCACAGTACCCAGTGGTCCCAGACATTTCTTCACTATTGACTGCAATTGATTCCGAAGCGATGTTCTTTACTGTCATTGATCTCAAGAACGCCTTCTTTAGTGTCCCGATCCATCCAGAGAGCCAATACCTCTTCGGATTCTGTTTAAATGGACGAAGCTTCAAATTTACGAGGGCTCCTCAAGGGTTCACAGAAAGTCCTAGTATTTACAGTCAACAATTGAAAAGACAACTAGACAGTATTCACATGCCTACTGACACTGCACTGCTCCAATACGTTGATGATCTTTTGATCACAGCACGGACAGAACGAGACTGCGAACGTGCATCACTGACAGTCTTATACTTCCTGGCAGAAAAGGGGCACAACGTGTCCCCTTCAAAGTTACAATTCTGTGCCCAGCAAGTGGTATACCTTGGACACTTGCTGTCCAAGTGGGGTAGACAGTTGACACCTGACCGCATTCAGTTAATTGCACATCTTCCACAGCCCAAGACACAAAAGGAAGTACGGGCCTTCATTGGCCTCACTTCTTACTGCAGACAATGGATTCCTCAGTACGCATATCTGGCCAAACCACTCATACAGTTGACAACACAGGAGGCAGCGTCTTCGACTGTCCTCCCTTGGACTCAGGAACATACACTTGCATTTGATGAATTAAAGAAAGCCCTATGTCAAGCACCAGTTTTAGCGACTCCATGTTACAGCAAACCTTTTACACTTTTTGTCACTGAACGCGAAGGCACAGCATTATCTGTCCTTACACAAGATCAGGCAGGAAAACACAAGCCTTGTGCTTACTTTTCTAGTACATTGGATCCAGTGGCCCAGGCTTTGCCTGCGTGCCTAAAATCAGTTGCAGCAACAGCTCTAGCAATCAGACAAAGTGATTCCATAGTGTTAGGACATCCCCTGACAGTACAGGTTCCACACTCAGTGGAAGTTCTCTTGAACCGGACACAGACACAACACCTGACTATAGCACGTCTGACAGGATATGAACTGACATTGTTCCAGCCACACATAGAGATTAGACGTTGCAATATTCTGAACCCTGCTACACTTTTACCCTGGAGCACAGCAGTCCCTGCACCGCATGACTGTGTGGAAGTAAGTAACACAGTGACGAAGCCAAGACAAGACTTGACAGACATCGCATTACCCGACCCAGACCTGACACTTTATGTGGATGGTTCATGCATGAGAACAAGCACAGGAGAGTTAGTGGCCGCATATGCAGTGACCACTGATACTGAAGTCATAGAGACACATCGAATTGACACCCTGTCTGCCCAAGCAGCAGAGCTCATCGCTCTGACCCAAGCCTGTATACGAGCCAAGAACTTGAAAGTAAACATATACACGGATTCACAGTATGCATTCGGAGTCGTACACGACTTTGGAGTCCTATGGCAAGAGAGAGGTGTTCTGACCTCCCATGGGGCCAAAATACAGCATAGTCCCCTCATTCAAGCCCTGTTAGATGCAATACACTTACCTACAGCCATAGCCATCATGAAGTGCAAAGCACATACGAAAGTCACAGACACCATTTCCCAGGGTAACGACCTGGCAGATCGAACAGCTAAACTTACAGCTCAGACTCAAACAGACATTCCAACTGACACGACAAAGACTGAAGTACCATCACTGACGAATTGCATGACAGTCAGGGATCCCTCATAAGATGTACTCGACATACAGACACATGCCACTCCGGACGAAATCAAGAAATGGACTGAACAAGGAGGGGTCCAGACAGATCAGGGATGGATGACAAAAAGCAAAGCCACATGGTTTCTCCCTGACTCCATGGTTCAAGTTATCATTAATACAGCACATAGTCCAGCACACTTGGGAGAAAAAGCCATGTTAGACAGTATACAGAACATTTGGTTCAACAAGCATTTACGTGCAGCAGCAAAACAGAAAGTGCGTACCTGCATGATCTGTTGTCAGTTCAATCCAGGCAAAGGCATTCCCGTGGAACAAGGTGGATTTCATCCTCCTGACCACCCTTTTGAAGTCCTCAAGATGGATTGTATCCAGATGGACAGATGTCGAGGATTCAAGTATGTCCTCGTAGTTGTATGTGCCCTATCTAGATGGACAGAAGCGTACCCAGTCCCATATTACACTGCTGTGACCACTGCCAAGCAGTTGGTCCGGGAATTCTTCCCGCGATACGGCTTGCTCCGTGTCGTGTACTCAGATAATGGACAGCCATTCTCTTCTGAACTGATGAAACAAGTATCTCTTCTGTTAGGGTACTAGTGGAAATTCCATTGCGTACGACACCCAGAGGCAGCAGGTCTCGTCGAGAGACACAATCAGACTTTCAAAACAAAGTTAGCGAAGGTCTGTGCAGACAAAGGCGTGGATTGGATGGTAGCCTTGCCGGTTGCCCTCTTTTACATGCGTATGGTAGCTCATTCCAGAACCGGACTATCCCCGTACAAGGTGGTTTTTGGTAGACCGCCGAATATGTGGGGTACGCCTATGCCAAGAAAGATAACCGATGTTGACAGTACTATGCTGACAGATTACCTGGCTTCCTTGATGTCTGCACTCCTTTCTTGTCGTTCACAGGTTGCAGCTGCCTTCCCCGACAACACCCAGGTAAAAACTCATGCAATTGTTCCGGGAGACCTGGTGTTTGTCCGCAACTTCGACCGTTCAAGCCCTCTGGAGCCCCGCTGGCGCGCGCCCAAATTGGTCCTGTTGACGACGAGGGTCGCCGTCAAGGTTGAGGGACGAAAAGGATGGCTCCACGCCCATCATGTGAAACCTTTCCATGGACTTGGTTCAGTAAAGGACTCTGAGAACTGTCCCGAAAACATTGACTCTAAAAACCCTTTGCTAGAAAAGACTCTGCAACAAGAGTATAGACAAAAACTACGGTCTAGTAAGTCAGACAGCGTTTAATTGTTTAAGTCCCCCTCGGGTGAAGCGGTTAGACAGGTTCCTGACATGTATAAGATCGTAGACCCAAATAGCCAGAGAGATAGGCAGAAAAAGATGAAAGAAAAGTACTGCAAGAACTTACGCAGTAGATGCATAGTAACTCTGATCATTATGTTTATTCTAAGTATATCGATTATATGTATAAGCTTGACGCTACATGTTTTCTTTCCTCCTCTTGGTTCACATATACATTCTTCCTTCAATGACACTGTAGAGCACACATTCAGTGACCTGCCACCTCATGAATTGTCATATCGACTAGCACTGCGCAACAACACTTTTATTCGTATGTTACATCATTCTCACCAGACCAGCAATGTAACGAATTGCTGGGTATGCGGCCGACTCCCACCTTATCAGAAAATGAAGGGAGTTCTGCCCCTCTTTCCTTATCCGTTTTCGCACAATGGTTCGTGCGGAGCCTGGTTTGCTTTAATGTCATCAACTCAAGACAGACAGTTCACAAACTCCCAGAGTGAATGGATTTTGGGGGACCTGAATACAGTTATGAATAAGGCATGTTTTCCCGATAAAGATGGTTTTCCCCAGAGGAAAGGAACAGATCTAGAAAATGAGGTGTACGAATTAGGGAATGTTTCTCTTAACCTCATGATTCTGAATGTCCAGTCCGAGACCAATACAGGTTCACCGTTTATAACAGTCTTACCAGTAAAAGGTGAATTATGCGTTAGAAAGAATGGTTCAGTACACCTAGGACACAGTGATTGTAATACTGTGGTCGAATTCAATGATAAAGGAAAGTCTACTTTCAAAGCTTCCCGCCATTCCTATTTCATTTGTGGTCAGACAGCCTATGTACGTCTGCCCTTAAATTGGGGTGGAACGTGTTATATTGCGTTCCTACTGCCACCTGTTTTCCTAGCCCCATCCCATTATCATCGAGACTCCCGACTTGTGCATGTTAGACATAAGAGGGACCTTCCCCCAGTTATCGATTATACTGAGTCAGCGTGGGACCAGTACAAGGATTATATTAAAGGATATTTCTGCTTCGTAGGTCCCGTCCAAAATAGTAAATTAATACGCAGGTTAACAAGAACACTGGAAGCAGTAGTGAATGAGACTACTTTTGCCTTAGGAAACTTAACCAAAGAGCAGTCTGCTATGAGACTTGTTGTTCTTCAGAACCGCCTTGTTCTTGACGTCATCCTGGCCGATAGGGGCGGGGCTTGTAGAGTGATCGGCTCCAGTTGCTGTGTGTTTATTCCTAATAACGCACCATCAGTGTATGCAGCAATAACAAGACTCCATAAGATAGCCCGTGAAATGCATCAGGACTCATGGTCTTGGTCCGGCTGGCTCTGGAGTGTAATAGCAGGATGGGGCTGGACAGTACTGTCATTCCTAGGAATAATACTGCTCATAGTATTCAGTTGCTGTCTCTGTCTGCAATGTGGCCCAGCGATTTGCGGCTTGTGTGCCACTGCTTGTATTCCCCGTCCACGTTCTTGTTCCTGTGCACGAATAAAAAAAGATGAGCAAATGATGCTATATGAACAAATTGATGGTCTCATGAAAATAGATGTGTCCTAAAGGGCGCAGTAGGGGACAAGGAGGGAATGAGGAAATAGAAATTTTATGTGGTCAGTGTGTCCCCCACTCGCACCCTATCCATGTACCTATGCCCCATGTATGTCCATGTTATCATGTAATTCCCTTCCCGTGCCTGTAATAGTAATGCCCCTGCATTTCCGTCTAATGTTAGCATGTTAGCATGTCAGTTATTAGGCCTTCCATGAATGAAACGTTAATTCTGCACTGAGGCCTACGTTGCCAATGCATTTACATGGTACACGTTTTTGTGGCCCAGCCGAGCCAAGGCCCTGAATTCAGGCTCCGAGCCTCTTTTCTGACTCTGAAAGCTGCAGTTTAGGTATGCATCCCTGACCTCTCCCTTACTCCCTGCTCAGCCGAGAGGTGCCCGGCCTGGCCTGCCTGCCAAGACGGTATTTTGCCTACAGTTATCTGCTCAGCTCCACAAAAACACATTCCAGTCTAGTGAAAGAGGTAAACATATTCCGCCTGCAGAGCATAGGGCCTAGCCTTCTTGTCTCCATGCAGGTGATTTACTGAACCCGTTGCCATAGAAGGCCCATGGCCCCCACGCAATGCACGGAGAACTATATGCGCACACTAGCATTTAGTGATGAACAGCCTTTACTCGAGAGACCTTTACTTCAGACAATACATCCTCCAAACACAAGATATCAGATGTGCCAAAGGTGCAGGTCGTTCTGACATCCCAGACTCCAGACTCCTCTACTAGTGCTAAAGTCAGCCCCCCGAGCTCTCCCCAGTTATACGTCAATTTCACGTCATGACCAGTTGCGCGCACATGTAGGGTAAAGGTTTCTGCTGACCCTGCAGACCTCCTCTATGCATCCACCCACCTATGACACACCTATGACTCATCAAGTGAACACCCACGTGTACGCCTCCTTACACGCCTCTTTTCACGCCCTTGTGTTCTTATCTCTCTCTTTCACTTGCTCCGCCTGGAGTGTTCCGCCTTCTCTATTCATTGCAATTGTATGGCTTTACTATATATAATGTGTTATGTGAATAAAACGTCAGATATCCCTTCCTGAACCTTAGTGGTGATGGAACCCGATTCTTCACTGACTCGAGTCATTGTAATAAAGCCCTTTTGACTCGGACACCACGGACTCTGCCTCTCATTTTATGAGCTATCCTTATTCTTTATTAATGTATAGAAACTATGTCCGGGTAATATTTAATTTACCACACACCACAGTCTGGAACTTTACCTTCAGAAATTTGATCACACTTCTCCATCCTGCTGTTATGCCAAACCTTGTTATCACTTAATTTTTCAGATTTGGAATACGTTTGAATAACTTGCAAAGGTGGGGAACATTTACTGTTTCCTTTCCTCACTTTGGGTCCCAAGTTGACCCTAACCCAAATCCCCACCTTTAAATCTGCATCTTTTGTGCAATGTACAAATCATGCATTTTTCTTAACTTTGACCTTACCACTGCATGTGACCACTTGTCACACACCTTCATTTCATTCCATGTCACGTTGTCCTTACTAAAAGGTTCTCCCTCTCAGAATCCAAAATGTGCTATAGCCGGTACCAGTGGGTGTAATCCTGTATGCCCAAAATGGTGCTATAAAGTTACTTTTCCCAATCTTTCCCTGCATATAAAGATGCTTGTACACTCCCCATAATGACTCTGTTGAACTGTTGTACAATTCCATTCTGCGCTGGGTGATGAACTGGTGTTTTCTTCCCACAAATACCTTTCCTCTTTAAAATATTAATTAATTTTTCTGATACAAATTGAAGGCTATAGTCACGGAGGATACTTTTCGGAATACATTCACGTATAAACAAGTTTTCTAAGAAACACACAACTTGTTTGCTATCACAATTATCTGTAATTTCTATTTCAGGACATCTGAAATAATCATCTAAGGCAACAATAATGTGTTTATAAGTTCCATCATGATCCTCAATGGGACCCAACTAATCTACACTCAATTCTTCCCATGGGTGTTCAGGAATAATTCTTGAACCTAAAGTAGGTCTAATGATGTGCTATGTTTTGTCAGCCTCCAAGCAAATAGAACACTGTTTAACAGACCTCTCCACATCTTTGTCAATTCCAGGCCATCAATATGGCAGTTTGACCATTTTCTTCAATTTGACGATGGCTAAATGGCCTTCATGATTAATTTCCAACATCCCAGTGCATAATTTTAAGAGAACTAATACCCTTTCACCTCTGCAGATATAATTAGCATTGTCAATGGATAACTCTTCTTTAATTTCCCACAAAGCCACTCCTTGATGGCAAAGATAAACACCTTACTCAAAACGTTGTCTTGTGTGTATTCCAAAACCCACTCTTCCTTCAAAATAGAATCACCATTATCATAGACGACAGCCACACTTAAATCATCCCAATAAGCACACTCAGTGTCATCATGGGGAAATGGGGATCTCCAGAGGTAATCGGCTACTTGATTCCTCTTACCTGGTAAGTACTCTTCTTCAAATATAAAATCCAGTAGTTTCAAGGTCATTCTTTGCTATCCTGGCTGTAGCCTTGAGTATTCCTTCAGAAGTCAGAACCTTAAGCAAAGGTTTATGGTCAGTATGCAAAGTGAACTGGGTAACCCACACAAACTCTCTGAACTTCTCCATAGCCCATACTGTGGACAACATCAATCAATCAATCAATCAATCAAGAAATATGTATAGCGCACTACTCACCCAGAGGGTCTCAAGGCGCTTGGGGGGGGGGGGGGGGTCCGTTATTGCTCGAATAGCCAGGTCTTGAGTTGCTTCCTGAAGGAGAGGTGGTCTTGAGTAAGACGGAGATGGATGGGGAGGGAGTTCCAGGTCTTGGCTGCCATGTAGGAGAAGGATCTTCCTCCCATGGTGGCTTTTCAGAAGCGTGGCACGGCGGCAAGAGCGTGGCTGGTCGATCGTAGTTGGCGGGTGGGAGTGTAGAAGGTCAGGCGGTCGTTGAGGTACCTGGGGCCTAGGTCGTGGAGGGCTTTGTGTGCGTGGGTGAGGAGGCGGAACGTGATTCTTTTGCTGACGGGGAGCCAGTGCAGGTCTTTCAGGTGTCCGGAGATGTGGCTGTGGCGGGGGATGTCCAGGATGATTCGTGCGGAGGCGTTCTGGATGCGTTGGAGTCTTTTCTGCAGCTTGGCTGTGGTTCCGGTATAGAGGGTGTTTCCGTAGTCCAGCCGGCTGGTGACAAGTGCCTGGGTGACCGTCTTCCTGGTTTTGGTGGGGATCCAACGGAAGATCTTTCGGAGCATACGTAGGATGTTGAAACACGAGGATGAGACGGCGTTGACTTGTCTGGTCATCGACAGGGAGGAGTGGTCTCTACAGTGCCCTCCTTTCCTTTTTTGCCAGGAGTGGTCACTACAGTGCCCTCCTTTCCCTTTTTGCCAGGGGTGGTCTCGACAGTGCCCTCCTCCACCTGCTTTAATGGACTTGGAATTGGGGTTGATGTGGTGGGAGGATGTGTCCCTGTGCTCTTCCTAGGTGTACCCCTAATATCCCACACCTTCTCAGTGGGCACAGACACTGCATGGGTAGGTCTGTGTGTTTTTTCAGTAACAGGAGAGTCTTTTGCTGGTGATGCCTCTGCGGCATCTGAGCCTGTTGTCTGCCTCATTTCTCTTTTGGCCCTGCTCTTCCCTGACTGGCTCTTGTCTTTGCATTCTGGGGGGGCCCTGTTCTTCATTGGGGATGGTGTCTGTGGGCGGCTGTGCCTGGGTTGCGTCTGTTGTGTGCTCTTGTGCTGTATCATTTTGGTGACACAGGCGAACCGCAGTCACTTTCATCTGATGTGGTTCACAAAAAGGACAAGGGCGTCCCCACCAGAAGGACGGTATGAAAGTGTGTCCACTCCTATTGAGTGCACATTATAGTGAGCTTATTATTCAATGCGCATGCCATCAATCAGGCGGGAAAGGTAAAGTTACAAAGGGTCAATCACCAATACTGACAGTGTATTTCAGCTAAAAAAAGACAATTCTATGTACCAATGATAATATGTATTTAATTGATGCCACGTGTTTAAAAAGGACCTAATTTTTGGCTATATATTCAACTCTACTTACGTCATCAAAATCTGCTATATTTAATGAATAACACAATTAAAACAATTAAGAAGAGATGTTTTCCACACCGTAAGTTTGGTAAACCTCTGTTTTGCATTTATTACAATTCAAAAAAAAAACAATCGATCATTATACATTATTACAATCTTAAAAAACACATGTTATACATTTTTGTAAAAAATGAATTAAAAACACAAAGAATCACAAGTCGACGCGACGTTTCGGTATTCAGTTTGTCTACCTTCTTCAGGACTGATTCTGGATAGATTTAAAAACACAGAGTTACCATTCTTACAGTGGTGCAGATTAAAAATATTTCTCATTGTTAAAACCAATAGATAGTGAACACTATAGGACCTATAACCACAGTTTTTGTGTCTTCATTTTTAACTAACATCTCTTAATCAACGGGCATCATTCTTTAACACAAAGTCTTTGTTTTTCTTTACAAGACACTGGTGGGTACACATATTTTACACAGTAACATGATTTAAGTTTCACATCCCATTATACTGTTACTACGCGCACCTACACTTGGACAAAACTATTAATGTTTACCTTTCCCTTGGACTGTATAGTCCAATGCTTATTTGACCCCAATTGCAAACATCTATGAGGATATGTTAATGGGATTCTCATTCTGGCGCATACCTTATGTCAGATGGAGTGAATCTCCCCACCGGACATTTATTTGCTTCTTATCGGAACTCTGTAGGCGTCAAATACATGGGCCTGTTTTTCGGATTCTGCTTTTGATATGTGATGTCACTGTATAAGATAAATGCACATATGCTATGTTTTCTAATAACCATAACACTATGGGTTTATCTATAATCAAGGCAGATTGTATTTCATGCCTAGTTATAAGGAAACAATATTTGTTATCTATATATACTATAACGTGAGTACCTGATTTTCAGCATAAATGTGCTTGATATTGGACTACCAGGAGGAGCCACCGTATTTTCAATTGTGGGTATCGTCAGTCTCCCTAGGAAATTATAATTGTTCCATATAAGTATATTTCGGCATCATTTATTTAGGAAATTCATTATTATCATTACCTATTCACTATAAGGGGATCACTCACCATTAATATCAGGTTGACTGGTGCAATTCCAATGATATTTGCTTCCAAGTCACTCCGTTTTGGAGAGAGGGTCCGTACTACATTGGGCAATACAAAACATATATAGTAGTTTTTTTGTTTTTTTTTTATAAATTATTGGTCATAATTCCATAGTAGTTTATTTTTAAATTATCTCATGTTATACGAAAAAATGGGCGATTTCAGGCAAGTTAATATGATTTAAAGTATAACCAAATTATTGCGTTGGATATATTGGGCTTATAAGGATTCTTTAAATGTAAAGTTCGAATTACATGGGGCGTTTAAATCGCTAATTTAAAATCAAGCGGTCCCTAGTTTCTAATTATCCTTACCTTTAGTTCGGTAATCGGCCTCCCGAACTAGTTTACCTGTCAGTATTGGTGATTGACCCTTTGTAACTTTACCTTTCCCGCCTGATTGATGGCATGCGCATTGAATAATAAGCTCACTATAATGTGCACTCAATAGGAGTGGACACACTTTCATACCGTCCTTCTGGTGGGGACGCCCTTGTCCTTTTTGTGAACCACTATCCCCCCAGTCCCCTATTTAGCCTGTGTGGGGTCCTCCTTTAATATTTTCACTTTCATCTGATGTGGCCACTGACAGGGGGTTGGACAAAGGCACCTGATCTGCAATGGGAGCATGTGAATGTTGAAGGGCAGACATCACTGTGGAAGACAACGCCTGGACTGTACGGTGTAGCCCACCCACGTCAGAGTGTATGCCCTCCATGTATCCAACCACCTGGCCTAATTTCATGTCATGGTTACTGAAGGCATAGAGCAGGGCGGTCTGGCCCACACAAATCTGGCGCAGGAGCTTTACACACTCTGCACTGAGGGCAGCAGAGGGGACAGGTGCAGGGGCAGCGGTGCCATGTGTGAATGTGAATCGTCCCCTCTTAGTGAAATGGATACGGGCAGCGCCAGAGGAAGTGGATGGGAGGCTGGGCACTGGCCGCTGGGTGGTAGATGATGATGCAGACTCCCCATCCCCTGTGCCTGCCAACATGGATGCATCCCCGCTGGCATCAGATGATGTGTTACTCTGTGTCTCAGCCACGGATTCCTCCTGCATACTTTGGTGCCTCTCAGATGGGCTGGTATGCTCTGTGTCATTGGCCTCCGCTGCAGTTGTTGTGCTACTCTCGTTACCACTGGTTTCTGGCTCATGTTCCTCCATGGTCTCTTGCAAATCTGCATGAGAGAGAGATACAGGGTTGTGTAAGTGTCATCATCTGCTCACACTAATTTAAATCAATGTAGTACGGGAGAGGCCCAAATCTACATGGTAACCACCACACCCTGCAATCACTGTGCAGCAACACACAACATAGACCACAACAGTGCCTGTAACGCAGAATATATGCCATGAGTGAGCCATGTTGATGCCACACAGCACTACACCATGCCCGTAGATGGAGTGCACCACACACACAACTTGCCGTGCCCTCACCAAGGGACTTGATGTGGGTACAACACTTATTACCACTGACAGACCTTCAGGGAAGAGGAGAGGACAACACACACACCTATAATGACATCACAATCCACAATGCCAAGTAGGCCATAGCAAGCACCATGTGCTAATCTGGGGCACATTGTTTTCAGATGTGTGGGCCTCAACGATGATGGTGCATGCAAAGTAGGCATTAATGAAGTCACACTCAGAAAGTGGACACTGCTGTTCACCCCAAAATAGATTCCCCACACTATCCCAATGATTAATGTCCATGTGGAGCCTAACACAGCTGGCAATGCAAAAGTACAGCAGGGAGGATCAGCTCATTAAGGCCAGGGTGGCCCAATACCTCATACAAGCACACATCCCAGCAGCCACTCACATGACACAGCACAGCACAGCACAGCAACGCACGCACATCACATGGGTCCCTGCTGCCACAGGCCCTGTACACATGCATCCACTCCCAGCAAAAGGCACCCTCCCCAGATACTGACCTCCCCTGCCTTGCTGGCGATGGTCCTTCAGACGTTCATCCAGGTCTGGATGAGTCACTGCCAGGATGCGGCCCATCAGTGGAGTCATGCTGCGCCATGCCAAACGCCCCGTGCTTGGGAGCATCCCCAAGGTAATCTCTGCCACGTTCTTTGCCAGACGGCTGATGTCGTCCCACCTCTTGTGACAGTGGGTGCATCATCTGTTTGATACCCCCAGGGCTCGCACCTTTGCTGCAATGGCCCTCCACACAGCCATACGCTGGTTTTCCTTGAGCAGCAGGTATGAGAGAAAAGAAGGATAAATGACCAGTTACACAGTGTCAGGTACCAACATCTATCAGTACAGTAGCAAGACACAGACTCAGGAACTATTGTAACATCCCTCCCTCCAAAACTGTGGCACCCCTCCCAAGGGCACTCTGCATGGCACAAACAGATGTGATTGCATGCACACATTGGGGCGATGAGGGTCCATGACAATCTCACAAATGCAGAATGCATCAGCACAATATGCATCGACAGAAGGGTATAAGTGTGCAATTATACAGGACACAGATGGGCCATATCTACTATTCACTGTGAAGGAACTGGAGCAAGGAGCATGTTTGTCTGGTGATGTTTCTCGTTCGGGTGGGCAGGCACTGGACCTACTCCCGGGGTCACACTGAGTCAGACAACAGGGGCACACTGAAATATTCACACAATCAATTACTTACCTGGCACCTACATGGCTAACATCCGGTGGCTCTGTATGGCTGACAATGTAACACACCCCAGTCACACATGCAAGTACAGGCATGGAAAAGATTGACTTTGGGACACACACACTCCCTTGCCCTGTAGACAGCTTGTCTGTCAGTGTTTGACACAACCCCACACCCCCAGGCATATACTGCAGCTGCACAACTACACGTCTGACACCCCCCTGCCCTAGAGATACATTTAGGGTGACTTACCACTACATTGGGACCACCAAACAGCCTTGGGTACTGTGCCGGCACCTCGTCCACGAGGACCTCCAGCTCCTCACTTGTGAATGGAATGGCACGGATCTTCTCTGTCCTTGCCATCCCTGTGGACATGGAATACCTGTGGTGGAAGTGAGTGGTGAGGGATCCCAGGCAGAAGGCTCTTAAGGCAGCAGCAGGAGAGGGTCCCAGGCAGCAGGCTCTTGAGGCAGCAGCAGGAGAGGGTCCCAGGCAGCAGGCTCTTGAGGCAGCAGCAGGAGAGGGTCCCAGGCAGCGGGCTCTTGAGGCAGCAGCAGGAGAGGGTACCAGGCAGCAGGCTCTGTGAGCAGTGGAAATGTGAGGCTCGCTCCCACAGATTTATAGCCCCCTGGCTTGTTTGTAAGCTGAAAAGCTGCTACAATTGGTTGTCCAGGTCTGCCTCTTTCAAAAGCATCAAATGACCGGCTCCACGGTGGAGGTGCACACCTTCCGCGATTTTCAAATCTGCATCATGCCACCGCGATCATCGCTGCCACTGGCTGTAAGCAAGGCTCCATGGCGGTGATGCACCGTGGGGGCCAGGCGGTAGCTACCGCTATGGTGCATCATTCAAAAGCATCCAATGACCGGCTCCGCGGTGGCAGTGTACACCTTCCGCGATTTTCAAATCTGCATCGTGCCACCGCGATCATCGCTGCCATTGCCTGTAGGCAAGGCTCCATGGCGGTGATGCACCACCGGGGCAGGCGGTAGCTACCGCATTTTGGGTGGCGGATCATGCCCACAGCCATCTACACATGTCTCGATGCCAATGGCTACCGCACTTGTGAAGGGGGTGGTGCTGGTGTCGCAACGCCGGGGCCAGGCAGTAGCTACCGCTATGGTGCATCATTCAAAAGCATCCAATGACCGGCTCCGCGGTGGCAGTGTACACCTTCCGCGATTTTCAAATCTGCATCGTGCCACCGCGATCATCGCTGCCATTGCCTGTAGGCAAGGCTCCATGGCGGTGATGCACCACCGGGGCAGGCGGTAGCTACCGCATTTTGGGTGGCGGATCATGCCCACAGCCATCTACACATGTCTCGATGCCAATGGCTACCGCACTTGTGAAGGGGGTGGTGCTGGTGTCGCAACGCCGGGGCCAGGTGGTAGCTACCGCCATTTTATTAACATTTACTGGCTGTGTACATCGTGAACACTGCATCAGTATACAGCAGCAACATGGTGAAGGGCACATCCTTGTACACACAATGCCATTCTTCCATATCATCCACATGTGGACGCACGTTCTGTGTGACGCACTTTGGTCTGTGATCCCTGCCATGTCACTTATCATCATTGTATCTTTATTTTGGCAGTTTGAAATAAAAGAGTTCACAAGTATTAACATTCTAAAAGTTTAAAACATATTACTCAGATTGTCACTTATGAATTTGATAGTTGATGATGCTTGACACTCTTAAGCTGGTGTAAATGATGTTGAAGTAATCAATGGGTTGTGGGTCAGTGCTGAGCTTGTCAAGGCTTGTCTCACTGTATGGTATCATACCAGACTGGTGCTTTCACATCAAATCATGCACACAACTGAAATGTTGCTGTCTACTGTGATCATTGTGTTGTGAATATGTGCAGAGTTTACATGATGCATTGAGGTGTGACAGGTACAGCAGATGGGTATGAATCAGTCAGGATCATTTGGGATACATTGGCAGATGGTAAAGCACCAGGCGTGCACATGTGAAATGTGTGGTTCAGTATGTGTGCATTCACATTGACCTATGTGTTGTTTGCGGCACTTGTGTATTGGTAGTGGAGAGGTGTGCCCTCTGTGTGTCTCAACTGGCCACCCATGTAACCTGGTGTGCCATGCATCTTTTAGGGCAGTCTTTGTTTTGCCGTGACATTGTTGAAGGTGTGTGCTGTGGCCATCTCTTGATGGTTGTCACTGACATTTGCACATTTACATCTTAACTAGGAGGAGGCCATATCTCCTACGTCACCTGACAGTGCAGGAGGACATGGAGAATGTTGCCTCATGGGAACAGTCCAGCCCGAACTGCCAAGCCATGTCTTCCCTGGACTGGAAGCAAGCTTCCGAGGACCGGTTTCTGGCATTCCAGCCGTCTTCAGCCCGGCTTGCTTGAATCCAGTGGCAAAGTGAGCAAGGGACTCACGTCTGAGTATACCCTGCCACACTAATGGCGGCCAAAAGCGGTAAAAAAGGGGATGGTGATGGACGGAGCATCTGAATTAATCAAACACTCACACCCAGTCAAAAGATCTGGGTTTAATCCAGCACCGTTCTTTAGCCCACTCTGCCACCCCAGTTCAGACATGGCCATATGCAAATCAGTCTGACCCTGTTGCCTCATGGGAACAGTCCAGCCGGAACTGCCAAGCCATGTCTTCCCTGGACCGGAAACAAGCTTCCGAGGACCGGTTTCCGGCATTCCAGCTGTCTTCAGCCCGGCTTGCTTGAATCCAGTGGCAAAGTGAGCAAGGGAATCACGTCTGAGTATACCCTGCCACACTAATGGCGGTCAAAAGCGGTAAAAAAGGGGATGGTGATGGACGGAGCATCTGAATCAATCAAACACTCACACGCAGTCAAAAGATCTGGGTTTAATCCATCACCATTCTTTAGCCCACTCTGCCAGAAACCGGTCCTCGGAAGCTTGTTCTGGTCCAGTGAAGACATGGCTTGGCAGTTCGGGCTGGACTGTTCCCATGAGGCACAGGGTTAGACTGATTTGCATATAGCCATGTCTGAACTGGGGTGGCAGAGTGGGCTAAAGAATGGTGATGGATTAAACCCAGATCTTTTGACTGGGTGTGAGTGTTTGATTGATTCAGATGCTCCGTCCATCACCACCCCCTTTTGTACCGGTTGTGAAGGGCTATGCGTGGATGTAACAGACAGGCACATGTGGAGTGACATGTATTCGAAAATGTGTTTGTGACATTTCACATGTGACCGTATGCCGGACTCTGTTTGTTGACACTTGCAGCACATTGTGTTGTCTGCCTGTTCAGTTATGTTGATGTTTGGTGTTGTGTATTTGTCGGTGATAGCACACTGATGCCAGTGACTGTTGTTCTGTTGTGTCTCCCTAGGTGCTACGAAGTCATCCTGGCCTACATGATGTACATCTTTTTTATACATCATGGACATTTTGGAGACAATCAAAATAGCAATAAAGGGAAAACTGCACACATTGTAGTGTGTAAGGTGTTTTATTTACAAAGTTGACATGTGAGGGGTGCGGGCATTTTCACATGTAGGTGGTGATGGAGCAGTGAGTTGACAGTCATGGTACTTGAGATGCAAGAGTAGAGACCACATGGATGTGGTGACCCAGTCCAACACTTACAACACATACAATTATGGGGGACCCTAGGGCTAATTTAATGACCAGCTCTGAGTGCATGCCCTATCAAATACTCATCACAAAAAGGGTATCAGAGGGTCAGAATTCCTACAGGTGATTATTGGGGACAATAGTAGTGAGTTATTACCACTATCCATACAACAGGTCTTTTTAGTGAAAGTCACAAGAGCCAGGTCAGGTCAGTGTCTGGTCTCTGGCACCCATCAGTCACCACTCGGAACCGCCCTTCATCATTTGGGGCTCCGAGGACCAACACAGCACCTGATCTTATCTCTAGCAGGAAAGGGCTGACCTTCCTGCTGGTCAGGGCGCGGTCGCTTTCAGTTGGAAAGATATGTATTAGTGATGTAACTGACGGGGTGAAAAATGTGCAGTGCAAAGAACAAAGTGATATCAAAGGATAAAGAAAAAGTGAATAAAATTGGTTTAGGAAGCAAAGACATTTTTAATTGGATATAGCTCCCAATACCAATATTAAAAATAGCCAAGACAGGGGAAAATGTATAAACTGTCTAGTGGTGGAACGTGGTCGACATGTTAAATTTATAAACTGTCTAGTGGTGGAACGTGGTCGACATGTTTCAGCAAATAATGGCCATGTGGCCTTGCTTTCTTCAGGACCTTAGATTGACGCTACTGCAAACAAAAGAACAAAAAAAAAAACAACGTGTGAAGAGGTGTTTTTTAAAAAAAAGGAGATTATTGGAACAACTTAGATACTGGTATATGTGTCACCTGGACCTCCTAGGTGTACTTGTTCCGTATCTTCTCACAAATTCAGTAGTACACTGAAAAAGAAATGCATGGCATGAGTACATCACGCACCACCTGTCCACAAAAAAACCTTTTTTCTCACCATTGATAAGTACCGACATTAGTGAAGCCTATATCCAAAGAATAAGGCCAAATGCACTGTATGTACTAATGCCTTCCAGTTCCTATAGAACTTGAAACTTTTCAAATTTCACATGCTACATCTTACCTGATTTGTAAGAAGTAGAGACCTCACCCCACCTGGCTGCGGCTCAGGACATAGGTGAAGCACCACTCTGTAAAGGTGAATAAATTCAAGCCATTGAATCATTCACCATAAACATGCCAACAACACACAACACAGGTTTAATTATTGCCGAGAAATTCTGTCATGGTATGAAGCTAGTGCATATGTGGATTTCGTTACTTATACTGTACTAGCATGGTAAGTAGAGCGATATAGGTAATATTATATAAGCTCTGAACCTATTAAGTAAATGTGCCCACAAGGATCTATAAGAGTAATGCGTGATAGCAAACCCGCCTCTCGAACCTTATGGTGGAAAGCGTGTGCCCAAGAGCGGTATTAATGCCATCCTATTAGCTCTACAAAACCAATTGTCTTGACCCGTTGTGCTCATATGCCCAGAAAAAAAACATCTCAGTATAGCGGTATGGCGTGATGGAAATCCCGCCTTTAAAACCAGCAGCGGAGGGTATATGCCCCCGGAAGTTATGCGCTGCTGCCGGCTGAATTAAAAGAAAGAAGAAAACGCTGAAAGCGTTTTCGGTGACCTTACCTTTCCGTCGGTACTCCAACGCGGCATCTGTGCCGTCTGGGGAGGTACCGGCGGTCTGTTTACTCGCAGTTTTATCACGTTGCTCATGATTTGCTGAGGCCATCACGTGATGCGCGAACAGGCCACGTCATGCGGTGGTAATGTCACAAGCGCTAGGATTGGTTGAGCCCAGAGGGGATGATTCAATGGCTTGAATTTATTCACCTTTACAGAGCGGTGCTTCACCTATGTCCTGAGCCGCAGCCAGGTGGGGTGAGGTCTCTACTTCTTACAAATCAGGTAAGATGTAGCATGTGAAATTTGAAAAGTTTCAAGTTCTATAGGAACTGGAAGGCATTAGTACATACAGTGCATTTGGCCTTATTCTTTGGATATAGGCTTCACTAATGTCGGTACTTATCAATGGTGAGAAAAAAGGTTTTTTTGTGGACAGGTGGTGCGTGATGTACTCATGCCATGCATTTCTTTTTCAGTGTACTACTGAATTTGTGAGAAGATACAGAACAAGTACACCTAGGAGGTCCAGGTGACACATATACCAGTATCTAAGTTGTTCCAATAATCTCCTTTTTTTTAAAAAACACCTCTTCACACGTTGTTTTTTTTTTGTTCTTTTGTTTGCAGTAGTGTCATTCTAAGGTCCTGAAGAAAGCAAGGCCACATGGCCATTATTTGCTGAAACATGTCGACCACGTTCCACCACTAGACTGTTTATAAATTTTCCTCTGTCTTGGCTATTTTTAATATTGGTGTTGGGAGCTATATCCAATTAAAAATTTCTTTGCTTCCTTAACCAATTTTATTCACTTTTTCTTTATCCTTTGATATCACTTTGTTCTTTGCACTGCACATTTTTCACCCCGTCCGTTACATCACTAATACATATCTTTCCAACTGAAAGCGACCGCGCCCTGACCAGCAGGAAGGTCAGCCCTTTCCTGCTAGAGATAAGATCAGGTGCTGTGTTGGTCCTCGGAGCCCCAAATGATGAAGGGCGGTTCCGAGTGGTGACTGATGGGTGCCAAGGACCAGACACTGACCTGACCTGGCTCTTGTGACTTTCACTAAAAAGACCTGTTGTATGGCTAGTGGTAATAACTCACTACTATTGTCCCCAATAATCACCTGTAGGAATTCTGACCCTCTGATACCCTTTTTGTGATGACCCAGTCCAACAGACATGTGCCATTCACAAGGCAGTGCGGGGAGGAACATTTGAAAGAGTCAATGCAGTGGGGAAGAAGGTTGCATCAGGGCTGGCTCTGTGACTGGCGGGTAGCTGGTGCTTTGCCTCCAGAGACTCCCAGGCTCTTCTTTGGATGCCCCCTTGATCTCTTGGGGGGACTGCTGCTCGGCCAGTGGCGCCTGAGGACTCACCCCTCTTTGTGGCCGCAGGGGAGGAAGGTGCACTGTCATCCTGTGGCACAACAGAGGGGGTGTAGGTGTTGTTTGGGACGTTGGCCTGTCCCTCAGTAACGCCACTTGCTGGCCCATGAGGTCCACTATCTGGCCTAGGCGGTTGTCGATGGACCTCATCAGCAGGATGAGCTCCCATAATAGTACATCAGGCCGGCCGCTTTGTCCCTGGACCTGTTGGTATGCCTTCACCACTCTGGTGAAGTGATCCAGGGATGGTGTCCACTCCTCCTGAGGTCTGGTGGTGACCCTGGCCCTCCCACCTGCTCTGCTGCCACGGACCTGTTCCCTCGCCACTCTCGGTACACGCACACTCTCCCTGCCCTGCACAGTTGTTGGTGTGATCTGGTCATCCCCTAGGAGAGGGAGGGTGCTGCAGGAGGTACTGGTGGTACTGGTGGTGGTGGCGGTGGTGGCAGCGGTGGAGGCAGAGGCCATGGCTGCAGGGGTATACTGTGCTGTTGTTGTTGCAGCAGACGTGGTGGTGGGGAGGATGGGGTCTTGGGACCTCTGCGTCTGTTCCATACCAGATGGGCCGGGCTGTAGCTCATTGTCCAAACTGTCCTGGGAGTCATCATCCGAGAGTCCATGTACCGGGGGTGAAGACTGGCTCTGCTGGTCGATGTTCTGGTCCTCAGCAGTGAGTTCTTCATCACCTGTAGATTAGATTGGTAATGGTCAGTGTTGGGCACTGTGCAAGTAGTGTGCCATTTGCATGTCATCAACTGTCTGTAAACTACACAATTGTGAACTCAACACTAGTATTATTCATTGCAACACTGTGTAATTTCATGGTGCAGAGAAACATCATTTACTCATACATGTCAGGTGTCAATGCATTGCATGCAATTGTTGCTGTATGTAGGGATGAAGGTCCCACACACACACATCAGGAAGATTGAAGATGGCTACCTGCCTGGTAGCTGAGGGAGACAGAGCAATGGCTGACACATGCTCCTGGGTGGGTGAGGCCTCCATGCAGCTGGAGTGTAGGACAGGGGGCATGCTGGGAGTAGTGATACAGCCCTCCCACCCCCAAACAGACCTCCAATGAAAGATGGCTACCTACCTGTTAGCTGAGGGAGAACAGTGCAATGGCTGACACATGCTCCTGGGAGGGTGAGGCCTCCATGCAGCTGGAGTGTAAGACCAGGGGCATGCTGGGAGTAGTGATAGAGCCCTCCTGTGGAATACAAAAACCTTGGAGTCCTTTAAAAGCAATAAGAGGCTGGCACAGAACTCTGAAATATCAAAGGACAGTTTATTACATGAAGTGAGGCTGCGTCGTCCAAAGGCCATGGCAAATGAATGAGGCAGTCTGAGGAAGTCAGAAGGCTGACGCCTTATATACATTTTCAGACTTACACAGTAAGCATACATAAAAGGGGGCAGTCTCGTATTCCTGTGAGCACACAAGGAATACCTAATAAGGACATGTGGAACCAAGTGGGAGGAGCTAACAGTTTCAGAACGTAGTGAACACATTCCTATGTAAAACTTAATCAGTAACAGATGCAGACTCTACCAGGCATTTCTGAGCATGCGTGGAAGTGGAGGAGGCTAAATATATCCTGTTACTAGGCAGACCTCAGGCGCAGCTAAAAGGAAGGTAGGACAATACAGATAGTGAGCACATGGCAGCACATGGTAGCCAAGATGGCCTCCAGAAACTAAAATGGCTTCTAAAAACGGATAAGATAACTTCTAAATGCAAAATGGCTTCTGCTAACGCTAACCCATTTATGCTAATTTACAACAGACGGCCGTTTTAGCGTTTGCTGAAGACATTCGTATTATTCAGTAGGAACATGGAAAACAGGTGCTCATTAATTTGAACATAATTTCGTCAATTTTCTAATTCATTGCTAGATAACCATTTCCATTCTAAACATTTCAGCAAAGGTATGACCAGGAATACTAAAGAACAGGACATTAGGTCATAAGCATACATACAAACAGTAGGAGGAAATAATGACCACTATCACAGAGAAAATTAGCATTTTCACAACCCTAAGCAATAGCAAATCCTAAAATCTTTCAGAAAACACTATATACTCATGAAAAATGGTGGCAATGCAATCCTTCAATGCTCTCAAATGGGATAAGGATATTCTTCACAGAGAATGAACTTCTATTCTACCTGTGCTAAAAAGAATACTACTCTAAAATACTGCAGGCAAAACAATACAAAATTAATTCCACAACACCCAGTGTCTTTACTTTTCAGGAATTACTTCTATAACCACGACTTATGCCCAGAGTCCAATTCCAAGTCTCTCTGGCAGACTTTTATTGCTCATCGAATCTCTTCATCCATCGCTGCAAGGGCCTCATCATTTCAGGCCTTCCATAGAAATGTATCTCAGCATCCGTTGGAGTGCCCTTTTTGGCAAACACTCATAGTTCAGTCAAAAGTCTCAAGTTCACAAGGGCAGTGCACCAGTGTCTCTCATCTGCGGCAGACACTACGGCAGACACTACAAATGACGTGCTCTTCGTGATCAAGGGCACAAAGCATCTCGTGCAGATCCAAGCACTGTCAAGAAAACTCCTTTAGCAAATCAGCAGCACTTTCAAACTCCAACACTCCTTGTTCGGTGTCAGAGGACGCTCAAGCTGCTCGTTCATGGGCACCATAAGATAGTGCCTCTCGCCAATCTCGAATTCTCCATTTCATTTCTTTTTCGTTGGAGCAAAGGTGAAAAAGGGGACGGTGTGGCCAACTTAGACCAAGGCTCAGGCCAATACGCAGACCAAAGGACTCAAGGGGTTCAGGCCAAAACTTAGGCCAAGGGCTCAAGGGGCTGTACACTGTCAGAGGTTGCCAGTACATAACAGGTACCTTTTTGCTTTTGTTTTCAATTCAAATTCTGTTGCAAGACCAAAGAGACTCCTTTTCTTCTGTCGTGGAACGCTGGGCAGTAGAGTGAACAAAGAACTAGGGTATACCATTGATGGCGTGCAGATTCCTTACTGGGTGCTGGGACTATAAACCAAAACTTCCTGCTTTTATCTATGGCTGTCAAGTATAGGAATTCAATTCATCTTTGTCATTCGTTCTGCAGGTGTCACTCTCCCTTTGACTCTGGAGAATCCTGCAGAACCTATCAATGTAGAAGATATGACACAATTGTTAGTTTCCTTCAATTGTTGTACAAAAACAATTCAATATTTAACAAGGGGATTGCAATCAGTTACCCTACAATCTTCAAGAGAGGGGTCATACACCATGAGACTATCATAATCTAAAATGCATTATCATTCTCATAGAACGCAAAGCAATGACTCTAGCCTCTTCAATTGTGTTTCCATATGAGAGCATGTCTTCTATCATCTAAGGGTAGACAATTACATGAACATTTTATCTGAGTGGAAGTCCTTACATATAGGGGCATCATCTAATGGGTAAACATTTTCCTAAATGAGAAAATCCAAGTGTTCCTAAATCCCTCACCTAAAACATTTCAAAAAACGAAATCACATAAGAGATGGTCAGGGGCATTCAGACAATGGCTAATTTATCAAAAATTTGAAAACAGAGAAAAAACAAGAGTACAAACTCCTAATGTTTCCATTATTAGAACACATGTGGTCCATCAAACATTAAAACAGCAGCTGAAAGAACTGAGAACCTAATTAGAATGGGCATTACATTTTTCCCACATTCAAGAATGAACATACAGTGTCTCCTATTGAGATGAGAAACTTTCCTTATTATATTATTAAATCAGTTAACCAGTCTATCACTAAGCTGACAGTCAGACTGGAAAGCATAAAAAATATAGGCCTAAAGAAAAAGTCTAAAGAGAAAGAAACAGTCTGGTCAGGTCATACTAAAGGGAATTATGCATAATGTTGTTGTTCCTATTACATCTCTGCAGTCTGGACACAATGCAACATCTGGGGAGAAGCGCTACACCATAGACAGTAATCTCAGTTAATTGTCCAGTTCCTCCTTCAAGGGAAAAAAATGAAAAATGTAGAAAAAATGAAAAAGTTAGGTCACCTTTTAACAAGAGCCACGAATCTATAATTGCATCCTTAGGTCCAATCAAGGATATGTATATAAATCTAGGCCTGCCTGTTCCTTAAGGGAGAAAGGGCAGTATCTGTATTGTGGCTTCCTGTATATCTCTTTTATTTTACTTCAATACTATTATGGTCAAATTGTAACATCCACTGGTGAGGCGAATGTATTCTCATGATCACAGTATGCAAATATCATATCTGTGAAATTTAGTATAAACGCAGATATTAACCACGTGGTGTAGAGCGACACATACCGTCATACATGTCTCTTCACAACACAGGCAAATTTGTAATAATATCAAAAAGCAGCTAATAAAACAAAACAACATCATGATCAAGCCATCAAATATACATGCAGTATAATAAGCGCAAAAAGCATAAACAAAGCACAATGGTACTTGTAATCAAGCAGAAATGCGTGCATGCATGCAACTCAAAACCCAGAATCCAGGCCAGCTTAATTTGTCAAAATCAAAAATTACACCAAAATTACACTTTCATTTTACTCACACCCCGCTTTTTGCCAGGTTATCACCAGTTGCTGGTTATCAAAACTGGCAAATACAACTTACAGTTTCGCTTGTGACCCATAGGATGAGCAAGAACCATTCATAAGGGAAAAATTGTAAAATCATGAAAAAAACACACATTTCATTTCAAAGAAATCATAATAAAAAACCCATCTCTTTTCAACATACTACTAACACAGCGCATAACAGAGTAAATCTCAACTGTTAACCACCCATCCTTCTTTTAAAACATGCTAACCCACTTTCATATTGACTGTAAAACTTTTTCACAGACACACTGCATCCCTTGCACCAGCCTTTCCATGTGGCCCCTTCAGACCCCCTGCCCTCAAGCCCTGAGAGCCTGCGGCCCCTCATGGCCCTGGGAGCCTGCGGCCCTTCATAGCCCTGGGAGCCTGCAAGCCCCTCATGGTCCCCCCTCTCCCCAAAGCCCCTGAGGGCCTGCTGTTTTCCTTCCTTTAAGGCTGGTCAAGAATGCACTTCTCAAAAACAAAAACCCTCATGTAACCCATCTAATGTGCAAGCTTGAAATTCTGCTAATCAGAGAAGCTTTTCACCAAGCAGTCGTTGCTCCATCTGTTCACTTACTTACTCCTAAACCCCCTTCTCACTGACCTTAAGGTCAAATTTCGGCAGGCGTACCGTGCGGTCCTCTCATGCCCTAGATCCTATTTCCTCCCTTAAACTTACAAAGCCAGTAACCATTCCCCACTCATTCTAAGCTACAAGATCAACCCTGTTAGAAAACACATGTTATATAAATGACTTCTTTCAGGGATAAAATGCATTTAGTAAAACATTTACTGTGAACAATTTGCAGAACATGACAACAGAGCATACCAGCATTATATTAAATTTTTTCTACCACCCTATTCAGTGGTACCCAGTTATCATCTCTAAAAAGATAAAAGACAGAATAGGCCCTGCCGAAATTTGAAATATCAATCCTGATATTAAACATAAACCTCTACACCGGGCACAGTGACTCACTGAGCTATGAAGAACAACCTCAAATAATAACAACCCACACGTTTTGTAATAGATACAAACATGCATTCTCTGAAAGCCAGAAACTCTGCAAGGCTATGGTAAATCACAAGAGTGCTATGTAAAAAAAGTCAATTTTAACTGATTTTCGACTTTTGACTTTGGGGCACTTAAAAATGAAAATCCTACACTTGCATTTCATATTAATCATCCTTAGAATGTGCTTTACATGCTGCAAAGAGCAAACATGAGGCAAAGGCATGTAATGCCTTAGAAAAATGAGCTGTTACGCGTGCGCCAAGTAAAACCCTAACACGCAAATGGCCTATTTATGCAGTCACACATTACTTTAATCAAATTTTAATTTTAGGAGGTCATAGTATGAGTATTAAGCTTTTTGAATATCCAAAAACGATTTTGAAAAACACATATTTTTTTCAAATAATTTTTCCATGTTTAAGAATTTTTTTCATTTCTTTATTATTTTTTTTCTCAAACCCAATCTGAATTGATAAAACCACATTTAAAACCCAAACTGCATCTTTTTGCCTATCAATTTAGATGCAGTCATGTAGGAGCCTATGCGCAAAAACCTAACTTAGAACAAGACATATTTTCGCGCCAGAATTTAAAAGAGGACATTTGAGCAACAACCCAAGAATATAGTTTGAGAAACTTATTAAAAGAGAGGAGACCCACACTTGAAATGTCTTCCTTTAATATAAAATAATGCAACTTACTTTTGTAACCCTTTAAAGCTCTTATTCTGAGTTCCTAAATTCAGCCTGTGTTAAAACTACCAGCTAATCTCTGGCCTGAATAAACATTCCAGTGTGTTTTATTGCCTTTCAAAAACAACACATGCTGTTCTCAAGGCAGGAAATGGCCTGCACGAAGCTGACCCTAGGAAACAGACATTTTTTTTAGAAAAGTGTGTGCCACAAAATACATTTAAACGTAGCAAAAATTCACTTTTAGCTGAAACTTTTAACATTTTACATGTATGAAAATGCATGTAAGCAAAGCAGGGCTTCAAATTCGTTTTTCCCTACAGAACACACAATTTAATTTTGAGGCTTTTCATTTTCCTAGTGAATGTAAATTTTAACTTTATCTAATTTAAGCATTTCAACAGTTTGCACATATGTGCCATTGTTTAGTCTATAATTTAAAAAGCAACATATAGCGATTTTTGCAGGTAACATGGCAAATTACTGCATTCTTATTTAATTTTCACCTAATATCAATTAATGCAACATTTTCCTTAACAGACTGAAAACATCAAGAAATCCACAATCACGCATTGAGCTCATTTCACACAGAAACAGAAATATTTCAAACATACAGGACACACAATACAGCGCTTAAGGCATGTATTTCATAAATTCGCGCCAACGCTATTCACAAGCAGAAATTACACTAACAAGAACAGAAACCCCACATTTAAACACACATTGAACCCACAGATCAATACATAGGACTGAAACAAAAACAAGCCACAAACAGATCGTAAACCAAACCAATTTGTAAATGCTAGTTGTACGTCATATTTACAAGGAATGTTTGGCAATGATGTTTCAATTCACAAGTTTTAACTGGCAGAGCACCAAAGAATCGCTCTGCATTCCCGATTCATAAAAGTGCACAGAACAAAAGGATCCTTACATGTATTATGGCCATATTTTAGTTCCCTGAGGATACAATATCACCAAGGAAGAAATATGTTTTCACACCTAAACCTATTTAGGTATCCCTTCTAAGGGAAGCCGGCTCATTTACTTCACATCACATTATGGTACCTTTCACAGAAGCAACACATTTTAACATGTGAGCTTAACCAAGGACAACAGGCATGCCAAAAAATAGTGCAGAGTATACACTACTATCAAAGGTGCAGGAAATATCCTCGCATTACCTGCCTATATGAGTTGCAACACATACATATCAAATCAAATCACATCAAATCATATTCACATCATATTCTTCGAAGATCACACACAATTCAAAGTAGACAAGTCTATCACAAATTCAAAATATGCCACAGTAAGCGTTCCTAAGACTACCTTACCATACAAAGGCATTCAAAACGTAGAACAGGCGCCGCAAAATTACTTTTACCAAACATAAGCTGTCCAAATTCTAACTGCCAAGTCTTATCTAACAGTCTATCTTTTTATGTTACATTTTAATACTCACGCCAAAAGTGTTCTCAGTCAGGGGGGTGACATCCTTGGGAGGACCAGAGGTCGGGAAGGGCAGAAAACACACCGAGCTGCAGACACAAGAAATCAGCAGAAGCGCGCCGTGCACAGCATACCTCCTTGCAGAAACCAGTCCCATGCTGCTCAGCAGTTTTCTGCCTCCTGGCAAGTTGATCACTCCTCCAGATTGTCACCTCTCTGATGAGTCCCTTCGTGGTCGCCAATTGTGGAATACAAAAACCTTGGAGTCCTTTAAAAGCAATAAGAGGCTGGCACAGAACTCTGAAATATCAAAGGACAGTTTATTACATGAAGTGAGGCTGCGTCGTCCAAAGGCCATGGCAAATGAATGAGGCAGTCTGAGGAAGTCAGAAGGGTGACGCCTTATATACATTTTCAGACTTACACAGTAAGCATACATAAAAGGGGGCAGTCTTGTATTCCTGTGAGCACACAAGGAATACCTAATAAGGACATGTGGAACCAAGTGGGAGGAGCTAACAGTTTCAGAACATGTGAACACATTCCTATGTAAAACTTAATCAGTAACAGATGCAGACTCTACCAGGCATTTCTGAGCATGCGTGGAAGTGGAGGAGGCTAAATGTATCCTGTTACTAGGCAGACTTCAGGCGCAGCTAAAAGGAAGGTAGGACAATACAGATAGTGAGCACATGGCAGCACATGGTAGCCAAGATGGCCTCCAGAAACTAAAATGGCTTCTAAAAACGGATAAGATAACTTCTAAATGCAAAATGGCTTCTGCTAACGCTAACCCATTTATGCTAATTTACAACACTCCCACCCCCAAACAGTCCTCTAATACAAGATGGCTACCTACCTGTTAGTGGATGGAGAACAGTGCAATGGCTGACACATGCTCCTGGGTGGGTGAGGCCTCCATGCTGCTGGAGTGTCGGACAGGGGGCATGCTGGGAGTAGTGATACAGGTCTCCCTCCCCCAAAAAAGCTCCCAAGCAAGTTGGACAAACATCACAAGCAAGATGGCTACATACCTGTTAGGTGAGGGTGGACAGTGCAATGTCTGACACATGCTCATGGGTGGGTAAGGCCTCCATGCAGCTGGAGTGTAGGACAGTGGGCATGCTGGGAGTAGTGATACAGCCCTCCCACCCCCAAATAGTCCTCCAATGCAAGATGGCCATCTACCTGTTAGCTGAGGGAGAATAGTTCAATGGCTGACACATGCTCCTGGGTGGGTGAGGCCTCCATGCAGCTGGAGTGTAGGACAGGGGGCATGATGGGATACAGTGATACAGGCTTCCCACCCCCAAACAGGCTTCCCACCCCCAAACAGTCCTCAAATGCAAGATGGCTACCTACATGTTAGCTGAGGGAGAACAGTGCAATGGTCGACCCATGTTCTTGGGTGGGTGTTAAACACAACGTTAGTTTATGGGCACCCTTATTATTGAACGTATTTAAGGCTGTTGTGGTCGGTCGCATCCCTGGTTCTTGGAAGGAGGCAATTGTAGTGCCGATCTTCAAGAAGGGTGATAGGTGCGACCCATGTTGCTATCGTCCTATATCCCTAATAGATGCCTCATGCAAAATCTTGGGCAGGGTTATCCTAGCCAGATTAGAAAGCTGAGCAGACTCAACAGGTCTTATAGTTGATTCCCAATATGGATTTAGACGAGGAAAGGGAACTGTCGAGCAGTGCCTGAATCTGGCATTAATTATAGGCAAGTACATGAAGGCAAAAAAGTCTGCAATACATCTTGCCTTCATGGACTTGTCAAGTGCATTCGACACTGTTTGTAGACATAAGTTGTGGCAGATGATGGATGACATGGGCTTCGAGGAACCTTTGGTCACATTGCTTCGTAGGTTACATGCAGCAACAACTGTAGCAATTAGATTTGGTCCTGGAGGCGAAATGACAAAATCAATTCCGTCAACTGAGGGTGTGCGTCAAGGATGCATTCTGGCGCCTTTTCTTTTTTTGGTATACACGAACGGGCTAGAAAAGTACTTATTAGACCAGGGTTGCGATTTTCTAAAAATGAATGGTAAAAGTATCCCCATGCTTTCCTATGCAGACGATACGGTCTTAATGACCCTAACTGGAAATAGTAAGCAAATATGTTTAGATGCCTTTCATACTTTTATGCTGGACCTTGACTTAAAGGTAAATTTCACCAAATCTTTTGTAATGTGTTGTGGTCCTAAAGGGTCAAACATCAGGAAGTTTGTGGTAAATAATCGCACAATTGGAAAGGTGGATAATTTCAACTATCTAGGTAATTTGTTTAATAACAAACTAAGCTGGACTCCACTTATGAAGGTTCGAGCCCAGAGTGCGACACGGGCAATAGAGGGCATCTTCCGTTTTTGTAGCAAATTGGGCCAAAAACATGTTACGCACCTCAAAACCCTCTATACATCTAAATGTTTATCGGTGGCCACCTACGGGGCAGGGGTTTGGGGGACTGAAACACCAACCGTGATACAGGTGGTGGAAAATAATTTCATAAAAAGGGTTTTATCAGTCCCCAAAGGCTCCTCAAACATCTTTTGCCACAAAGAAATGGGAATGGTCAGCGTATCTGACACGATTCGTTTGTCCCCTTTATTGTTATGGGATAAAATATGGCGATCTGAAGACTTGCAACTTACTAAAGACATCATCATGGATCGCGGCCTTAGAAAATTCAAAACAGATCCCTTGGTTGTCCTATGTTTGCAATATGTTAAATAAGATTGGTTTGGGTTCCTTTTATGACAACCCAGAAAAAATAGAGGGAAACCAAAAGACGGACATAAAGACAATGTATTGGAAATCATTGAATTCACCACCTTTGGATGATGTTAATGTTTATGTTCGTAATCCCCAACCTCAGTTCTATTTAACATTTACTCTCAATGTGCAATGGCGGTTCTTACTAACAAGGTTTAGATTGGATATTCTGCATTTTCTGCTTGCTTTTCCAAAACAAGGGGGGTGGTGTGAGAGGCTGCCCCCTTGCCCATGTAATAACAGGATTAGCCAAAGCACCATACATGTGGTCCTTTTTTGCTCCTTATATCAAGAGCCAAGAATCCGGTTTATTAAACCAATTCTGAAGGGGCGTCAACCTTGTACTTATAAGGAAGGGTACGATTACCTGTCTTTACTATCCTCTGTTGAAACCTGCTGTGCCATGTTAAATTTTATTAGAGTTTCGCTAAAGATTAGGAAGGGCTATGGCTAGTACCAAAATGCATATAATGTTTTCTGGCCAAAAAAATCTGCACATATGTTTACAATGGTCCTTTTATTATGTCTTTTATAAATTTGTGGAAATTGTGTATTCTTCTTTTATATGAGGTATGATGGTTTGTATGTTCAGCACTTTTATGGTCCATTTTATGAATCGAATAAAGTTTTGAAACGAGAACGGGTGGGTGAGGCCTCCATGCAGCTGGAGTGTAGGACAGGGGCATGCTGGGAGTAGTGATACTGGCCTCCCTCCCCCAAACAGGCCTCCCAAGCAAGTTGGACATACATCACAAGCAAGATGGCTACCTACCTGTTAGCTGAGGGAGAACAGTGCAATGGCTGACACATGCTCCTGGGTGGGTGAGGCCTCCATGCAGCTGGAGTGTAGGACAGGGGGCATGCTGGGAGTAGTGATACAGGCTTCCCACACCGAAACAGTCCTCCAATGCAAGATGGCTACCTACCTGTTAGCTGAGGGAGAACAGTGCAATGGCTGACACATGCTCCTGGGTGGGTGAGGCCTCCATGCAGCTGGAGTGTAGGACAGGGGGAATGCTGGGAGTAATGATACAGGCCTCTCTCCCCCAAACAGGCCTCACAGTGAAGATGGCTGGCTACCTGTTAGGTGAGGGTGTACAGTGCAATGGTGTTTGGGTTGTGAAAGGAAGTACTTATCAGTGTGTTGTTTGGCATTTGTTTGTACTTACCAGCCTCCGTTTCCCCGCCAACTCCTGTGAGACTCTCAGGATGCAGTATGGCAAGCACCTTCTCCTCCCATGGTGTGAATGTTTTCGGTGGGATGGGAGGGCCACTGCCAGTCACGTTCGCCAGCTCCCAGTTCTTGCTCCTCCTTTCCTTGACAACCCTCTTGAGATCATGTTGCCGCTTCATGATCTCCTTCTTGGATCCCAGGGGTGGTCCCTACTGCATTGACCCTTTGTACTATCCTTTCCCACATTTGTGTCCTTGTGGCTAATCGGGTCTGTTGGACCAGGCTACCAAACAGTTGAGGCTCTACTCTGACAATCTCATTGACCATGACTGTCAACTCTCCCTCTGTGAATTTGGGCATCTTCTGTGAGGTCATGGTGTGTGGTGTCAAGTTTCCCAAACACTTTGCAGAGGCAGAGCTGATGCTAGTTCCAATCGCCCGCCCACAGGTGCCGCCGCCTCTAAATAAGCAATGCCACCAATGGGGGGGAAAAGGGGAAGTGGAATGAGAGAGAAGAGACACTCCGTCTACTGCTACCACCCTTGCAGAGTTACAGGATTCTCTTGACTGCACCGTAGGGGTGCCTAATACACAGAGGGGAAAGAACATAAACAAACAACAACCACTTTTCTTCTAGATCTCTATATTCTTATTTAGTGCTCATTCTACCAGCTGTATCCAGAGTATTCGCCTCTCTTCTATTTAATATGTATGGAGTGCTCAATAAGAAGTTCTCTCTCTGAGGAAAGAAAACAACTGGTTATATAGGAGCTGCCTTACTGCCTTCTACTACTACTATTATGCTATGAACTTAATTAACTAATACCTTGAATTCTTCCTATTCTGTTTTGTATTATTACATCAATTGTCTAGGAATGAATACTCTCCATATATATATACAATAAAAGTCTCTGGCCAGTGATGGTTCCTCGCTGGTAGCGCGTAAAAGGGGACGGGGTAGGAAAAAGAGGGAGGAAGGAAAACAGGTAAAGGGCAACCGAAGGGTAAAGGTTCCTACTGGCCGAAATGAAGTTGCTGTTCAAAATGCTGCAAGAATGCTAGTCTTACTGTGCCTTCAGCGGAGTTCTACTTGCAGTCTTGAAGGTTGAACTGCCGTCGAGTAGATACCTCTCTACATGACTGGCTTCAGAAAACTCTGTTGAGTGAGGCTTTTGCTGCATTGATATCCTCCGACGGTCTCCTGAAGATTCATGGAAGAATTCAACTTGCTCCTTTCTCCTGTCAAAATTACTGTGTCGTTCTCTCCCGTCATAAACGTAGACGCAGAGAAACGACTCCGGACTCTTTTAAGTATTCAACTCAGAAACCTTGAATTACCGCTAATTCCCGTCATAAGATAGACGCGGAGCAATGGTTCCTAGCTGCTGCTTCAAACCAAAGTTTGTTGAAGTGCGCAGATAGAATCTCGAGCACTTCCTATGAACACTAGACTGTGCGGGTGCATTCTTTTACATTAAAGTACCGTACATGCGGCGGCCATCTTGAGGAGGGGATTTCTCTATTTACAGTAAACCCAAATGTTTACACAACTGGGTTTTATCAGTACATGTTTTCTTGAGTGCCCTTTAAAGCGAAGGACTGATGCTATAGTGTGTTTCCTGACATGCGGTAGTTGAAGTGTTTGTGGGTGCAGGTGTGTGGGTGTGGTGTTGGTGTGTGAGGTGTGTTGTGTGCTGGGGGATTGTTGGTGCTGGTGTGATGGTGGTAGGGATGGTGGTGGTGGTTGTGTGTGTGTGCATTGCTCTTTTGCCTCTCCTGTCAGATGTGGTGTATGGCCTTCTCTTCTGGAGTGTTGCAAAGGATTGTGGTCAGTGAAGGGCCTGGTTTTTTACTCGGCTATGTGGGTGTGTCCAACTAGAATTTGGCTGTCAGGTGTATTGTGGGAGTTTTCCTGTGTTTTTTTGTTGTTTTTTTAATTCATTTATTTTCTTTGTATCTTTAAAATGTATTTGGGGGGCATGGCTACTTTGATTCGTGCAATGTTTGCCATCACTGCGGTGTTTTTGCATCGTCTGCCATATTTTTTATTGTTCCTTCCGCAGCAGTGGCTATGCTACAGCTCTTCTGCTATCTCTCCCATTCACTCCTGCGTGCGACCGCAGCGGTTGGAAACAGAGATTCTGACCGCGGGACCCTCAGGGATATCCTAATTTCCCATGCCGTGTATCCGCTATCCTTGCGGCGGGTTGTTGCTTTTCCGCTGCTTTTCCCACCGCCGCAGTAGCTTTTATGTCATCACCGCCCGCGTTGGGCGGTTTTGGTAGGCCCGCTACCGCAGCGGTCGGTCTTTCGTGGCGGTTGATCCTAATTTGGACGCCAGTATTTCCGCGGTCCTGGCGGGCGGTTGTTTCCCGCCTCCATGGCGGTCGGGGTGATTTGCCGCCCGCCATCCTAATGGGGGCCTAAATGTTTTTGTTGTGAAATTCTGCACGAATTCTGAGTAAAATTCTGCTAGACCTAAAAAGGATCTAACCTCTTCTTTGGATTTGGAGGGGCAAGAATTACTACTGGCTTTAATCAGGCCTTTCTTGGGTGAAATGCCACAGCCTCCCACCTCATGGCCTAAGTATGTTACTGACTTCATGGCAAATTTTTTTTTTCTTCTTATTCAGCCATTATTGCTTTCTCAGAAACGTTTCTTAGAACAGCTTTTAATCTGTCATTATGCTCGTTTTTGTCCCAGCTCATGACCATATTGAATAACTTTTGGATTAGTCTTTCAAAAACGGCTGCAGCCGATGCAAGCCCGAATGGCATGTAGACAAAACGGTAACAACCAAATGGACTTATAAAAGCAGTTAAGTCTCTGCTGCTGGAGTGTAATTAGATCTGATGAGAAGCAGAGGTTAAATCTATGGTTGAGAACTATTTAACTCCTTTGGTTTGTGCTAACATTTCGTCAGTCTTGGATTAGGGGAACCTATCTACCACTATATTTTTATTTAGGTCCCTCTAGTCCCTCTAGTAAATGCACAAGCGCAAACGACCATCCAGTTTACGTGCTACGACCAAGGGAGCCATCCATTCTGCACTTTCCAATGGTTTAATTATGCATTTTGCATCTAATTCTGCCTTGACACTTTCACATACTCTTATCGGAAGGCTCCTGGGTTTGTGACATACTGGGAATGACCATCCTTCAATACAATTTTGTGTACAAATCCACATAGTTTCCCCACTTTACCAGAAAAAGCGCTGGGGAAACGTTCAATGCTATCTATCACAAAAAATTCATCCCCATCATCCAAAAGCATAATTTGAGCATACTTGGTAGGATTGAGAATAATCCCCAGGGCTCCATGGTCCATCCAACACAGTACTGAGGCCCCTTTTTTTCTGATACATATAATTTCCCTTGTGCCTGTCTGTCTTTAAACTGGAATACTTCCTTGACAAATTCAACTATGGGAATTTCCTCCCATTAAGGGGTCGATTCCGATTCTGGAAAAAGCACTCCGAACGGCCGTACGAATCGTACCCTGCAACGTCCCTCGTACGTACAACGAAGTATGATTCGTACCAGGAGCAGGACTCCGTACGAATCATACAAAGACCGTACGACTCGAATCTCCGCATGAATCTCCCGCTGAACCCACTGTACGCGGCTGCTTTTTCCAACCCGGCAAGTACGATTTGTGTCGGGTACGCATCGTACAACCCTTTTACTACGGGGGTGGTGTGGAGTGCAAAAAAACGATGGATTTAGGCCCAGATCTCTGTACTGGGGTGAATGTATGACATTGTTCTGCATTCTGTCCATCAGCTGTGGTTTTTGCATTTGTCACCCCGAGTGGGATGGGTATGCTCAGACGTGAGTCCCATGCTCTCCACACCACTGGATTCAAGCAAGCCGGGCTGAAGACGGCTGGAATGCCAGAAACCGGTCCTCGGAAGCTTGTTTCCGGTCCAGGGAAGGCATGGCTTGGCAGTTCGGGCTGGACTGTTCCCATGAGGCACAGGGTCAGACTGATTTGCATATGGCCATGTCTGAACTGGGGTGGTGTGGAGTGCAAAAAAACACTGGATTTAGGCCCAGATCTCTGTACTGGTGTGAATGTATGACATTGTACTGCATTCTACAGTCGTAAAAGTAGAGTTCGCCCCAAAACAGGTATGGAACGGCCCCCTGGGTATGGCGCGTACCCCCCATAATCATAAGGGGATGGCACATACCCGTGCGATCATGGGGGTATGCGCCATAACCCATGATCTTGGGGTGTACGCACTGTACCCCATGTTCGCTGGGTGAACGGTGCATACACCCTGGGATCGCGGGGTATGGCGTGTATCCCCCATGTTCACAGGGGTAAGTGCTGTACCCCTACAATCATGCGGGGTGCGCGCCGTACGGTGTGTATGTGATTGTGCGATTTTCCGTACGAATCGCCCTTACCTGACGTGGACCGTACGAATCGCGTCCTGATTCCCCGGTCCGGATCTTACTCGTCGGGTCATACGGCATGTGTACGAGTAGTACAGTTCACTGTTTCAGCCTTGCAATATGTACGGATTGCGACGATTCAGACGGATTCCCGAAATACAGATCGTACTACGCGACTCGGACGGACGGGTACGATTCGTACGGAGAGGGCACCGGATACGAATCGTACGGACGTTTTTTTACCAGGATCGGAATCGACCCTTAAATGTTACAGGATGGACATCCGTGGGTTTCAGCTTTTGCAGATAACTTTTGAAAATTTGTTCTACCACACCTGTTGTATAGCGTTTTAGGACCCTGGTGTAATTTTCCTGATTCATGCCCTTATATATGTATAATTCGCATTACCCTTATATAGGCATAGAAATCATAACCATATTTAGATATAACCCATCCAGTACAAATACAGGCATGACTACTTCCACTAGTTCCAAAAAGCCACTACAATTTCTTGGAAAACTCGGCTTCAGCAGTCAGGGACATCCCCTTTCTTGAATATTGATTTGTCCTAGAAATCATGGCGTTTTCAAGGAAATACTATTTCCTTCGGGTTCTTTGGTGACATTATTATGTCCGACTTTACGTCAAACCAGGCACCTTCAAGGTATAAATATGCCCACACTTGCCCTAGCAAACACACAGTGGTTGGAGCAGTTCGACTATCTACTTGCCCGACGCATCTCGCTACAGCAAGTGCCGAAGGAAGTCGACCCTCCAGCTGACGCACTAACAGAGATGCTGCCTTTCTCTCGCTGAGAATCCAGCTCCAGTGTTTCCAGGATCCCCTCGCGGGGTCAAGTCCCGAGACAGAGATACCAGACCTCCTTCATTCTAAACCAAGGTATGTAGCTGATTAGACCCTAAGAGAAATCTTAGATAGATTCTTGGCAAAGAAACTAAACCCATACTTACGTCTTCCCTCGTACCAGTTGAGTACTTTTAGTCTTTGTTATTTATGTATGTATTTTATGGCTTTGAAATCATACCATGCTTTTACAGTATTATTTTATAATACTCTTCTTGCTGTACACCAAATACTTTACCGCCAGAATTACGATTTAGCAGTTCATTTCTTTTGCATGATAAAGAAGACTGTCAATAAATACTTTTATTGAAAACACCCGTCTCTCTATTTTTTGGCACCTCGAATGAAATGAAGCATGCACGATTGACTGAGTAAAATATCAATCTATTGTTTTCACGACTCTGAAGATCAGTTTTATCTTGGGGAAACAAAGTTGTCATGTTTATGCGGTTGTCAGAAACTAATCCCTTCTTGTGTATTCTAGAAAGTTTCTAGTGACCTCTGAGCTAGCTGACACTCACAATCAAGTCTAATATATTCGATAGAGACCTAGTCGACCTAAGTCCTACGTCACATCTATAGGATATATTATTCCAATGCGCAGAGCCTATTGGGAATATAGGAACTACGGATCACTGACATAATATTGAATACAAAAATATAGAATTACCAAAATATTGATGACAAAATATAGAATGCAAAAATATCGAAGTCCTATCTACAAACAGGTAAGTACAAAAATATTGAATCAAAAATATATTTAGTAAAAATATAGAATTTTTTTAAATGTTTTAAAGTAATTTAAAATTAATGAAATAATAAATATAATTAACTAAAACATACTTAACAATACATGAATAACCTTAAAATTAGTAAATAATTGATTTAAGTTAAGAAAAATAAACATACTTTTTTTATACATATATATATATATTAACCTAATGTTAATAAAAAATATACAATATTTTTACTGTAGGATAGTGGGAGGGTAAAATTTACTATTCCCACTCCAGAGAGTGCAACAGTAGGGAAAGCATTGGATAGAGTAGGGATAAAAATCACTATTCGCACTTCAGAGAGTGCAACAGTAGTTAAAGCGTTGGATAGCGGGAGGGTAAAAAGTTACTATTCCCACTCCAGAGAGTGCAAACGTAAGGAAAGCGTTGGATAGCGTAGAAGTAAAAATTACTATTCCCACTCCAGAGAGTGCCACAGGAGGGAAAGCGTTGGATAGCGGAAGTGTAGAAATTACTATTCCCACTCCAGAGAGTGCAACAGTAGGGAAAGCGTTGGATAGCATAGGGGTAAAAATTACTATTCCCACTCCAGTGAGTTTAACAGTAGGGAAAGTAATGCCCATAAAAAATTAATTAAAATTATTTTCCAATTTAATATTATGTAATATTTAATTAATTAGACATACAAATAAATATTAGTTATTAAAAATTAATTACCTATTCATAATTAATTAACAACAAATTAATTTTCAATAACAAAAACTAATTAATAATAAAAATGAATACCAATTCATAATTAATAATTATTTAACAGTACATTAATTATCCATACACAAAAAGTATTTTTAATATGTAATTAATTACAAATAAATTACTTTCCACCCTATTCCCCTATAAACCCACAATCCACTTCAGAAAAAAAAATTAATACATTTATCATAATTATCTATTAATCAATTAATACTAATTAAATACCAAATAATAAAAATGAATTACCAATTAATAATTAATAAACAATAAATTAAAAAGCAATACCAATAAATAAATACAAATCATTTACTTAATTACAACTAAATTACTTCCCACCCTATTTACCCACAAACCGCTACTGAAAATAAATTAATAAAAGTAACCTAATTATCAATTACACAAATAGAAATGAGTTACCAATTAAAAATTAATTAACAATCAATTCAAAATGAATACCAATAAATAAATAAAAATATTTGATTAATTACAATTAAATTAATTTCCACCCTATTCCCCTATAAACCCACAACCCGCTACAGAACTAAAACGAAAAATTAAATTAAAAATAATTAGTAATTTCTAAAAATTAATATTTAATTTAATACAATTAAATTACTTCCCACCCTATTCCCCTATAAACCCACAATCCCGCCACAGAATTAAATTACACAAAAGTTAAATAACATAAAATTCATTACTTAAAATAAATTACAAAAATATTATACACTTTTCACACATACTAACATACAAAACACTTAATAAAATTTGATATAAAAAATGTGATATGTTTTAATACCTATATTATATACTTTGATATTTTGACATTCTCTATTTTGAAAATTGATATTATATTACTTACCCTCAATTCGATATTTTTCACCACTATATTGTGTCCATTCGATATTTTGTCCATTCTATATTTTAACTTCAATATTATGTCTAGTTACCAGGAACTTCCACACCATGGCGCCCAATGTTTGGTAAGGCACTAATTTAACGCTAGATACTAGAGTAACTCAGTTGTGCTTTTCACAGAGACCCCTTTTCCCGTAAAATACTCCAATAGACATCTGGATAGGGTAAAAGGATAAAAAATCTGCCATTACTGAGTACGACGAAAATCCTATATATTAGTTTTTTGGTTTGTTCAACTATGAAGAAAACAGTGTTTCAAAATATTGTGCACCTTATCTTTGTTTCCTTGAAACTTGCTCTGCAAACTTTCAGTCAACAAAAGGAGTGACGACGAGAACGGGAGAGCAGCAAGAACTGCAGCCCAACCAGGTTTAGACGCTACAGGTTTTACAAAATGTTAATGTTATGTAAATGTTAGTTGGTGTTTTGTATAGACTTCGGCTACTCCGAGGAGTATCCCGGTGCTTTAATGACCTACATTGGAAACAGGGTGGCAGGCGGCGAGGGGGCAGGCCTACTGAACAAAAAGCCAGGATTTTAGGTCCTTCCTAAAGACCAACAGTGTGGTATTCCTGCGAAGAGTAATCAGCAGGGTATTCCAGAGCGGAGGCGCCAGACGTTTGAAAGACCGGCCACCAGTCCGTACTCTTCTTATAACTGGGACCACGGCCAGAGCCAGCAACTCTGACCTTAGAAATCTGGCAGGCTGATAGAGAGACAGCCGCTTCTGAATGTATTTGGCCCCAGTAGCATGAAAGGCTTGTGGGCCAAAGTAAGTGCCTTGAAAACTATCTTTTTTTTTTTTTCAAAGTCAAAAAGGTTTATTGCATAATTAATTAAAATTATTAAAATTTTCACATTATAAATATTAATACAAAGTGTAAATATGTTTGGTAAAATTAAGTCTCCTCCCTTGTTAAAAATGATGTGGGACGATGTTTTAAAAGTTTCTTCCGGAGATGCTCCCGCTTTCTTTGAATATCAAAATGTTTTTGCTTGTTTATACAAACTTTACCACTCGTTAAAATCAAGGCAGCCTTAGAGTCCTGCTTCTTAACCTTCTCCTCGTTCTACTTGGCTCAAACTTTTTTTCACTTCTGCCATGAATTTTGTTCCCCGGCAAGCCATAATAATAGAACTCCCTCCCAACCAACAAGTTACTGCTTGTCTGCAGGTGCGGATATTTAGCTCATTGCAAATACCTTTTAACAGTCGTTGCCGTTGTGCCATAAGTGCAGGACAGACACACAAAAAATGAGCTAATGATTCTGTTTTATAGCCGCATAGTCTGCATTGCGCAGTCTGGTGGTTACCTTTCCAGGATGGTAATAGATCCTTCGAGATGTGCATGCCCATCCTATAATCTGTAAAGGCTCTTTTTAAATGCACGTTGAAGTGAGAGGTTAAGTAAGCGTGTGGTAGTCCTGCTTTGAAGGAATTGATAATGGTCCAGCCGTGTCGCCGTTTTAGTAGTGTCCCTTTATCTTCTTGAAAGGATTTTTTCCTTGGGGGAGGCGCTAGGGGGCGCACAGCGACATGGCTGCCTGAGCAGCGGCTCCGCCGGGCGATCGTCAACTCTGGTGGATCTCGCCGGTCTCGCCCCGGCCACTGGCCCCCCGAGCGCCTCAGCGGATGTGGGAAGTGCTGTAGCACATAATGCGGTGAGGAAAGGCCCCCGGCGGACAGGGATTGCTCCTCAATTTGCGGATGACCGAGGCGGAATGTCCGAGTGCCTGACAAGATGGCCGCCGCTATGGGACACAAGCGCAGCAGCATTGCAGCAGGCAGTCACCGATCTACCGTCCATGCCCACTGCAGCGTATCGGAGGTAGGGTTTTGAGGACTGGCCCTTCTGCTGCCACTGCACCATACTTTGTCGCGCTACAGAGCGCCAGAGACCCACGTTCAAGCGCTGGAGTACCTGCCTGACAAGATGGCGGCCGCAGCTCAAAAAACGCGGGCATAGCCGATCCGTCTCCAGATACGGCGGCTGTGCCACGACCCTGGCGGTGGCCCGGTACAGCGGAGGAGATAACGGCGAGCTGATCTACACCCAGCGTGGAGGGCAGTACTGAGAGCGAGCGAAGAGGATGGCATACACACGCTCCTACAGGTTGGGTGGTGATGGCTGATGGTGACGCGCGTTGAGAGCGACGGACAGTCTGCGCTTGTCAGTGCTGCCTGATGCGCTGCGTGGGCTCGCCCTTGCTTCAGGAACCAGTGGCCATTGCTGCCCTGCCCCATCAGCCCATGAGAGCCGGTACTTTCATTTTGTGGCGCCTGGATCGGTGGCTGACGAGAGTAACGGGGACTTACTAGCGACCACGTGCGTGGCCACCCCTCTTGGTTCGGAGCTCGCAGACCCCGGCATTGCAGGCCCGCCGAGGCTGGAAAGGGAGATTGCAACCTGGCATGCGTTTGGGCCTGTGGAGGCGACACACCTGCTGCGATGGCTGCTTAGAGATACCGCATGTGGAGGGAGTGTGCTGGCCATACCGCGACAACACGCCACCTGAAGGGTCAGTGAGGCCCGAGATATCATCTGCACAGTGAGCGGCCACACTGGGTCGCGTTCTCTGCACGACTGAGAGGCCACAAGCAAACTACGTAGAGGGGGTTTGTTGGACGGCGGAGCGGTCAGCGTACAGCCAGCAATCGGTCACATCACCTCGCGCCCAGGAGAGTGTCACCTTCACCCTGTGCATATAGCGCTGTGACGATCTTTTCAGCGGCAGACACCCCAAGGGTGGGGTTCACCACGGCGTCAGCGACCAGGCATACGAGGGCATCGGGGTCCACGTGCAGGAAGGCGGTCTCCCCGCCCGCCAACATGGGCAAGCCGGACAAACACCAACAGAAGCTGCCCTTTGAGGCGAAAAAAACGCAGAAATCCACTGACGGGGTGGTGGAGGATGAGGCAGGGCATGTGCCCAATAACAACATTGAAAAGATCCTGCTGGCAATACAATCGAACCTACAGGACATTAATGGCAAGCTGGACAACTTAACTTGCAGAATGGACACCATGGCGGCACGGCAAGAAAAGCATGGAGAAAGATTGGATGAGGCCGAAACACGCATCTCCGCGGTCGAGGATGAGGCGCGGGCCTCCACCTCAAAATGCGCAGATATGGAAAGGCTCCTGGAGGTGATCAGGGCGAAGGAGGAGGATTTGGAAGCGCGCTCGAGGCGCAACAACGTACGGATCGCGGGCCTGCCGGAATCCACCAACACAGGCCGCATGGAAACCTACGTGGAAACCCTGTGCAAAGACCTGTTCGGAGCTGAGGCCCTATCGCCCCTCTTCATCGTGGAGCGTGCACATAGGTCACTGGCCCCGAAACCACCGCCCGGCACCACGCCGAGACCGATTGTGGCGCGCATCCTCAACTACCGCGACAGGGATACAATCCTTCGGCTAGCAAGAGAGAAAGGGAAGATCCAGCATCAAGGGAACTCCTTGGAATTTTATCCTGACCACACAGTTGCGGTCCAGCAGGCCCGGAAAGAATACACTGCAGTGAAGGCCAAATTGCGTGATTTGAACATTGTGTATTCCATGATGTATCCGGCGCGCCTCAGGGTGGTATGGAAAGAGAAAGCGACTGTACTACCGTCTCCGAAGGCAGCACAAGAATTTGTCAAGAGGGTGCAGCGGGAGATGAGAGACAATTCGCAAAATGAACAGCGACGTGACTCGGACTAACAGTAAGGGGTTGATTCATGGTCTGCCACTGGTGAGTGTACCGTTCTGTTCCAAATCATGCGTTTTAGCATGGACACTGTTCTCCGCACTTGGCTAGCCTGCTTGATACTGTTTTCCAGTTTGACCGATTGTGGGGTTGGTTCACCGTGCACAGCGTGTTTGGGTGAAGAGGGCCCATTGGGGCTCAGAGGCTGCTACTCGATGATGCGGATCACTGCTAACTTTGAATTGTGAATGCCTCACGACCCATGCACGCTACATAACGCATTATTGGCCTACACGGCTGAGAGATACTAATACCCTATGGCGTTTGCTCTCTGCAGGCTGGTGCACGTGTGGTAAAAGGCTGCCCCTTTGTTTGCTGTGCTCAGCTCAATATGCTTTAACTATGGGACGCCTCAATCACTGACTGTCAGCGGTCCCCGATGCACTCTACGTGGCGAGCAGTACCAGTGGGAGGCGAGGGATTCTGTTCCTTGCTGATTAATTGATGTAACTGCATTGGAGACGCACTGTACCAGACATGTTGCTCAGCCAGTGGTTCTGTTGTTGGCTATTCGGGGGGTGGGGGGGGGGGGGGGGCGGCGAGTATTCACCTGAACTGCGTTTCATACAGCTTCTTTAGCATCGCCCACACCTGTACACCGGGTGGAGAGTTGTGCCCCTGGCGGACCTCTACAAGGGTATAACCCAGTAAGAGTTTGGTTCTGGGCACTGTATTTATGGTTGTGGAAGTTACGGTTTGGTGCACTGGATGGGACTGGCTTCGGCAGGTTGGGGTTGCTGGAGTGGGTGGGTTCAGGGGGGATGGGTTGTTTGAATGTATTGTTAGACCGACAGAGTGTGTAATGTCTTTTCATGCTGGTTCCAAGTTAGTCCTAGCTACTGCTGTGTCAAATGGGACACCTAAAGGAGAGGTACTGGCAATCTCTATGCAATTGATTGGTAGTATGCGATCATGCCTTATGTCATTGGATTTTGATGGGGACCAGGGAGGCGGGTAGGCACAGTTTAAACGTTCTTACATGGAACATTAGAGGGTTCTCACAGCCACGTAAAATACGGCAGATATTTGCCAGCCTGACAAGGTGGAATGTGGACATAGCATTTCTACAGGAGTCTCACCTGGCCCCGCACTCGCACGCACAGCTGGGGTCAAGATGGGCGGAGGAGGTTTACAGGGCCTCGTACTCTTCTTACTCTAGAGGGGTGATCATTTTGGTGAAACGGGGGGTGGGATTCGTGACTCGCACAGTAACACAGGACCCTTCAGGCAGATTTTTAATGGTATCAGGTACATTGAGAGGGCAGAAGGTGACATTGTTGAATGTGTACGGTCCTAACACAGACGCCCCGGATTTCTTCCGAGAGGTATGGGGGCACCTGCAGAAACACAATAGCACGCACATATTATGTGGTGGTGATTGGAACGTGACACTACGTGACGGATTGGACCGTTCAGCTAACTCAGTAGAACAACACAAGCAATCACGCATACTGGTGGGACACATGATGAAAGACCTGGGTCTGGAGGATCTTTGGAGGTTGAGGAACACTGACGCGCCTGGGGCCACTCACATTACAGCTTCCCACAACAGCTGGTCCAGGCTGGATTACTGGCTGGGCTCCTCTGACCTGGCACTATGGGTGCGACACCTGCAGGTACTCCCTCGCACGCTATCTGACCACAATCCTGTCCTCCTGCAGCTAGACATTCCAAGATACACACCTCCCCCCTTCCAATGGCGCTTTAACGCGCGTGCTCTCAGTGACGCAGTTTACGCAGACACGATCAAGAAGGCGATTAAGGATTACTTTGACCTTAATGCCCCATCGACTGATGACCCTTGCATCCTCTGGGAGGCATTCAAGGCCACGATTAGAGGGGTTTGTATTAGCACCACAGTGGGGGTTCTGAAGGATATTAGAGCTCAGATACGCAGATGTGAGCAGCAGATGAGAGACCTAGAATCCCTATATGAGTCCACTCAGGATATCCTGCACCTGGCCAAACTCCGTGAAATACACACAGAGCACGCAGACTTTCTCGACTCCGAAATGAAATATTTGAACCGCACACATGTGGCTAGAGCCTTTGGGGAAGGAGGTAGACCGGGGGCTTTCGTAGCTCGAAGGATATGTACGGGTCGCGGCCCAACTGCGATCCTTAGGGTGAAGAACGGGGAGGGAGACACACAAACCCATGCTACCGACATATTGAAATGCTTTGTTACTTCATTTGGATCCCTCTACAAGTCCCAGCCCACTGCCCCGGCTGCTGACACATATGCATACCTGCACGATGTGGCGATCGGGTGGCTGTCAGATGCGCACAGGGAGTACTTAGCGAGACCTATCACGGCGGATGAGGTTACGGAGATCATAGGCTCACTTCCGAATGGCAAGGCACCTGGCCCGGATGGGTTCACCCCCGAATTTTACAAACAATATGCAGACATCCTAGCGCCACATTTAGTGGATGTGTATGGCACCTCCTTTGAGAAAGGAGTGCTCCCCCCCACATTACGCGAAGCTATGATTATCGCTCTCCTGAAACCATCTAAAGATCCGGAGGAATGTGACTCGTACCGACCGCTATCTTTAATAAACGTAGATTCGAAAATTCTTGCGAAGCTTATGGCCAAGCGGCTGTCACCACTGATGACCAGTCTGGTACTGCCGGACCAGTCCGGCTTTGTGCCTTCAAGATCAACAGCACATAACACCAGGACTCTATTTGCACTATCACACTATCTGCAACCTTCGGTCAAAGCTGTAGCGGTCATGTTAGACGCGGCGAAGGCATTTGACTCCATTGAATGGCGGTATATGATCACTGTCCTCAATAGAATGGGGTTCCCTAAACGTTTTGTGCAATGGGTCACCCTGCTTTACACGCAACCACGTGCCAGGGTCAGAATCAATGGGTACATTTTGGATCAATTTGCAATTGAGCGAGGGACGAGGCAAGGCTGCCCGCTCTCGCCGCTATTATTTGCGTTAGCACTAGAACCTCTGGCGTGTCTGATACGACAGAACTACAAGGAATCGGCACTGCACTTCATAGCCAGGCCGCTTCACATATCACTATATGCGGACGACATGTTACTGTATGTCCGGGACCCGGAGACTCACTTGAACGCCATACTCCGGGAATACATCAGGTTCGGAGGGCATTCGGGTCTAGCTATAAATTGGTCCAAATCCTCTGTCATACCCCTCACTGACACCACTCCTACATTTGTAGTGGACTTTCCGCTGGAGTGGCAACAGGACCCTATCAGATACCTAGGGATCATGTACCACAGAGATCCGGATGAGGTGCTTAGGGCAAACTACGGGGTGGTACTGTCGAAACTGGAGGACAGTTTAAAACGTTGGATACACCTGCCCCTTTCACTGGCAGACAGGATAGCGATTGTCAAAATGAACATACTACCCAAGCTACTATACCTGTTTAATAACATTCCAATCACACCGCCGCAGGCTATCTTCCGTCACATAAACTCCCTGGTGCGGACCTTGATTTGGGCGGGTAAGCAGGCCCGTGTGGATCTGCGGACTCTTACACTTCCACTTGCACGGGGCGGCTTCGGGGTACCTGATTTCCTCCTGGACTACCTGTGCGTGCAGGCTCAATATGCGGCGTATTGGTATCACGCAGTTCCATACCTCACTCACACCGCTATAGAGGAGAGCGACGCACACCCTATTCCACTCACAGCAATAATCTCACACACCCGCCCCCCGCTGCATGCTAGAGATATCAACACAGTGGATGCTACGATCAAAGCCTGGCATAGACTAGGGCACCTAGCACACAAGACCCCACTATATGCACCAGCCATGATGCTACACCACCATCAGGAGCTCTCGGTAACTGGGGAAAGCGTCGGAATGTCCCTACTGACCAGAGCCGGTATTGATAGGATGGGGGACGTATTCCAGGATGGCGAGTTCGTGGGCCTAGACAAACTGGGTTATGTTCATAACCAAAACATCCATGTTTCGCTTCACATATTTCAGACTCACTAGAGCCCTGAGGGAGCAGTACCCTACGTTCCCATCGGAGCCGGAATGCCTTGCACCATTGCAACTGTTAATCACAACTAATGATTAGTCACACCTGGTGTCTAGGCTGTATTCAGCCGCACAATCGGAACTAGACGGACAGGAGTTGAAAGCAAAGGGGCGGTGGGATGCACTACTTGACTCACCATTGTCTGATGAAGAATGGGCTAGCGCATGCGCCCTGACACAGATACTTACACCAAATGGTAATCTGAGGATAATTCACTTTAAATTCCTCCATCAAGTGTATTACACGCCAGCGAAATTGCTAAAATTTGGGTTTCAGGAGGAGGACAGATGTAAAAGGTGTAACCAGGAGGGTGCGGGCTTTGCACATTTGGCGTGGAGCTGCGCCAAGGTGGAAGGATACTGGGGGGAGATCACTGCCACTTTATCTGTTATGCTGGAGGAGGAGGTACACTGTACACCCAAAGTCTGCTTACTGGGGATAGTACCACAGTTCAGGGCCTTGAAGAGGAAGTTCTGTGCGGTAGCACTCTTATTGGCTAAGAGACAAGTGGCGCAATGCTGGCACAGTCGTAAAGTGCCGGAGTTAAAAACATGGTTGCATGACATGTCCACCTGTCGTGACAAGTTACAAACTTATGAAGAATTGTTACCAGCTAAGTCGCGACCAAAAAATATGTGGGTTTATTTGGAGGATTATCTGACCTCCCTGCAGGATGATGAGGAACTTCCACCTATGGACTGAACGAGTTGAATGACTGCATGAGTACTAATGGGACGGGTGCAGGATGACGGCGGGAAGGGGGGGAACCTATGTATGTCAACACAACTGCTAGGTAGTACGCTAAGGTTACACTGTACGGTCTGAATTGGGGTATGTTGTTATATTGTTCTTGTTATTAAAAGAGAAAAAGTGAGACTCAGTTCTAAAACCAGCTATTAGCCATACATACGATAAACTACAGTATTCTGCGACATATGTAACATTCACTCACAATGTTGGTTAATGGAATAAACGTAGCGAGCCGGCCCCAGGGTTGTAGGCTCATGCTGTGTTAACTGCTTGATTTTCAATAAAGGTCTTGCGCAAAAAAAAAAAAAAAAAAAAAAAAAGGATTTTTTCCTTGCTACCTTGTTGGCCAATCTGCTTATGCTTGCTTTATCCATCGCGGATTCCCATGCAGCTTCCAACTCCAGCTCTTTTACGCAGATTTTCAGGTAGTTTCCCCAGGAGCACGGGGTTCCGGTCTCCCCTTGATTTTTTATAACTTCCCAGTTTAGCCAGTCCATGGATTCCGGGTCTGCAGATCTAAGTTTCTGGCACAGTTTTACGAAGCCGCTCATGCTCCTATATTTCTGGTTTTGCAGACCAAATTCAAGCCTAACTTGCGAGGCTGAGGCACATCTTGGAAGATTAAAAACTGCTTTGTAGATTTTGGTTTGGAGTTCATTTAGTAAGTCTGTTTCCTTGCCACACCAGGTGACTAGACCGTAAGACAGAGAGGGTAAAATTTGTGCTGACATGACCTTCAACAGATGTTTGTGATTTGGACAGTCCATCTTTGTTTTTAGTAGACGGTAAGCGAAGATTAGGGTTTGGGCTTTTGCGCGTATTGCAGTTCTATGCTCCGTTTGTTTTGCGCCCTGAGATATTGTGATTCCGAGGTACTTGTACGACCCTTGTTCCTGCACCTTTGTCCCGTTCACCATCCATGTATGTATATCTTAGTTTCCTTGGGTCTACCAGACGGACCTCTTTTGTTTTTTCTTTGCTTAGGTCCAGACCCTCTTGCTTTAAATATTTTGCTAGTAGGTTTAGAGCTCTTTGTAGACCAATTGGAGTTTTACTCAGCAGTACTTTATCATCAGCATATTGTAGGCAAGGAATTTGATGATTAGCCAATGATGGAGGGTGAACTTCGTCCGTCTCCAGCACTTTTGCGAGGTCGGAAAGGAAAAGATTAAAAAGGGTGGGTGCTAAAACGCAGCCTTGTTTTAGGCCCTGGTACGTTGGTATATTCCTCGTGGTATAAGCTCCATTTCCCAATTTCACCTTTGCCCATGTGTTTTGGTATAGAACTTTTATTGCCTTTAGAACTATCTGTTTCCGGATGGGCAACCGGTGAAGAGTGTACAGGAGGTCAGACGCTCTTGCTCGCCTATGTAGGCCAAACATGGCCCGAGCCGCCGAGTTCTGAACCACCTGTAGACGTTGGAGAAGATACTCCGGCAGGCGCAAGTACAGGACAATGCCATAGTCAAGCCGCAATCCAATAAGGGCTTGCACTGTAGTTTTCCTGTGTGCCAACGAGAGCAAGGAAAGGAATTTACGGAGCATCTTAAGGAGGCGGATGCTGTAATCATACCGGAAAATTTTAAGAAAACCATCACTATAAAGCTCATAACAAATCATCAAGAGGTGGTAGGGTCATCTTTGTCATAGGGGCACATGAATATCGGCAAACAGAGGTATTCTGTTCAAGGATTGTCTTCCCTGAAGCAAATCTATTAACACATGTGTTCCACTTCGACAAATTAGAGGAACCTCCAACGGAATACGTTCCTTTTGAGGACATGGAAATTCCATTAACATACCAAGGGCATGGGCTCTAGTTTAAAGGCGCCCTACAACATCAAAATCACATTACCAGGCTCGGTCCACTAGGTAGACCAGGAGCAACATGGCCGGTACTAGCCAGCTATACACCACATCCTGCCATTGAAGAAATGTCAGGTCCATAACTATTAGTTCAACTAAACAATTAATAAAAATACATAGACAATTGGTTCAATATGTCATGCGGACTGTAACAGTCCAACCTCCTATAAGGATTCTACGGCAAACCCCTCATCAGGGAAACATAAATAAAATTACACCACAAACAATACAGTCAGTCATTGGTAAATTGCCTGCAAAACAGGAACAAATTCCATTCTGGTTAGCTCAAAAAATTACTCAAATAGAGGCAGTGTTTCCAGATAGTACACTTCATGAGAAACACAGCATTTTAACAATCTGTTTACCAATGGGGATCGCAACACACCTGGAGGACTGCAACACTTGGGGTACAGTCTTTGCTGCAATCTACACAAAAACTCATGGTGCTCCATCTATAGCGGTAATACCAGACATCCAGAAACAAATTCAAAATTAATAAGGGGCAGAGCCTGCTTAAAAGCTTGGTATGAAATTTCTTAAAGATTTCAAACAGGTCTCAGCTATAATATTAGCTTATAATAAAGGTGAAGCAGCATCCATGGCGATCCGCCAAAAGTTAAAAGAACTTGATGTAATTGAGCAACCATATGAACTGGCCAGAATAATAGAGAAAATCCTATGAAGAACTAGGTAGAGATAGTTTGGGTGGGAAACCAGTAAAGCCCCAACTAACAGAAAATCCTGAAAAGGTTTTTATTAAAAACACTTTCACTACTCCTAAAAAGAAGTGGGAAAATACTAGACAAACACTTCCTAAAGAGAAGCGTTCTCAATCCAGAGGTAGGTCTTCTCAAAAGGAACCCGCTGAAAAGAGGTATAACCTCAGGAATAGGGATAATTTGAAAAAAACGGATAGATATCAAGATACTGATACTCATTCCCCTCGTACCTTTCAGACTTCCTCACAGAAATCAGAAAGAAGAGGACAGTCAGAACATAAGGAATAACATGTGAAGTCCAAAGACAATCAACACGTTCAGAAAAAAAAATCACCAAAAAGAAGGCAGCAGGTCTAAAAATCAGACATACCGAGGATCTTGAGGACACAACTCAAGAACGGGGAGTGGGTGCAGACAATGCGGGACAGCGCAGCAGAAGTTACCATAGCTTGCAAGATCCTGAAGGATCATCTGGAGACAGTGGACTTGAATGAGTACATTCAAGATGAAACAGCTGATACCAGGGTTAGTGTACCCCATAAGTTATATGAAGTAATGCTCCAGATGGAAGGGGACATAACTAGGAACATAAAAGCACTCTTTTGGGAGAATCTCCCTAAGGTTTATTACATTCTTCTAGCTGAAAAAGACTGGCCACCAACATTTGTCAGGGAGGGCCCACATGGTGAAGCGATCATTATGCCAGCCTTCTCCAATCATATTCTGATTCATAAGAAATACACCTAAGCCAGAAAATGGGCAGTAGCCCAGGCTCCAGAATTATATAAAAATCATGTAGGATGGGATAAGGATCCTCCTCACCATAAAATCCAGTTAAAAAATCAACCAACCGCTCAGAGGCAGTATCTAGTTAAACAAGAAGCTAAAAAACAGGTCGGGGAGATCTTAAATCAACTTGAATACCAAGGGGTGATTGAAACATGCACCTTACCCATGAACAATCCTTTGTTTCCTGTCTCCCAACCAGACAATACATATCATCTAGTTTTGGACTACAGACATTTAAACTCTTGTTGCAAAACATTTGCAGTACAAAATGCACACAGTGCAGCACTAATGAATAACATTGTGCGCAAAAAATATAAAACTACATTAGATATTTCAAACGGTTTCTTCTGTCAAAGTATTGCACCTGAAAGCAGGTACTTGACCGCTTTCTCAATTATGGAGACACAGCGTCACTTCTGTCATCTCCCCAGGGATTCAAGAATAGTCCAGGGTTATTTCCAGCCAGAGTAACAGAGTTACTACAAAGGTATAATGATGAGGCATTATCTTATGTCGACGACATCTATCTTACAGACGATGACTTTGACAGGCAGTTGAACAGAGTGAACACCATAATACTTGGTTTCGCATCTGAAGGGTACAAATTCAACTTAAAAAAATCAGGAATTGCCCACCTCAACATCCTATTTTTAGGATATGAACTTTCAAGTGAAGGCAAAAGCCTGGCAGTTTACTTTCTAGAAAAATGTGCGCTGCTCCAACCTCTAAAAACGCTGAAAATCTTATAGTCAATTCTTGGTTTCCTGAATTTCGGAACAACTTATATTCTAAACTACGCTGAAAGGGTTAAACCTCTCTACGAATTAATCAAACCTGATTTTAAAACAACAAATTGGACTCAAAAACACACAGAAATTTTGGTTCAGTGCAAACAGACATGTTAGCAACAACACATTTACAGACAGGAGTAAACATACGCAACCTTGTAATCATAATAATCCCAGGAAGATGCAGATTCACTTACTTAACCTTTAATGAAGGTGAAAAAGTACCAATTGCTTACAAATCACACTTGTACACACAAGCTGAAATTAAATTCACTTCAACAGAAAAAATTCTTACAGCGGTTCAAACTGCAGTAGCAAAAGAGAGAGCTCTCGCACAAGGAAAACTCATAAAGGTCATTACTCCTGTACCTGCCTTAGAGGCAGTGACAAAAGTTAGTGTTCCTAATGCAAAGGCTTTACATCCGAGACGGATACAATGGGTTAACTCTCTTGCTGCAACAGACATTGAATATGTTTTTGACCCCTACTTGAAAACCAATAATTTTTACAATATGAAGAATGTCCTCTGCTCACTGAGATTCTGCCTCTAGAACAGTAGGAATGTATAATTTATACAGACAGATCAGCACAACCCGCAATTTTGGGTAAACAAGCTTATAGTGCTGCATGCGCGATTGTTAGAGGTCGCTGGCGCGATGGTAAATTCAGACCTATGGTCATAAAATATCAATCCCTAGGAGATTTTACCGCTCAGCGAGCTGAACTACAGGCGTTCAAGATGGCGTTGGAAAATACTGATCGCGAATTCCCCACACTCATAGTGGTCGATTCGTATTACTGAGTCCAGTCTATAATGAATACTTGCAGAACTGGGTTCAAAACGGTTTTAAAGATGCAAAAGGTGGCACAATCAAGCATAAGTTGCTCTGGGAACAAGTAGTTCAGTTACAGAAAGAACTACAAAAGACTCAGCGTGATGGCGTTCATGTTGAAGGGAATTCATTGACTGATGAAGCCGCAAAGGCAGCTGTGCAAACGGCTTCCGTAGCTGCAATCACTCGTTCAAAAACAAAAATAGATGGCGAAACAATGCTAGCTGCCACAAGCAAAGGCAGAGGTGCAGCGTTACCACTAAACTATCCACTTGAATATGCACACATAATTGATGCCAACTCCGTCCCTTTTGCTTGAATCCCTGGGGTGAGGGATAGAGTAATCCCAAACAGGTGACATGAGGAGCTTTGCTACAAGAAGCACGTATGAGAGAGGGTCTGATACATCAAGGGATCTCCAAATCCATTATGGAATTAAAAGAGACGTACTGGTGTCCAGGGATGAATGCCCACATTCACGAGTTTGCAATTAATTGCCATGACTGCAATAGAAATTGCAGCAGAGAAGGTCACCAGATACCTGACTTCAGTGTAGCCAGACCAGTACAGATGCCATTGTTAGACAGCGATAGGCTTTCTACACGCAGACGTCGCTATGGACGAATGCCGTCCCACAACTATTATGACGGATTCATTTTATTGTGGCCTCAGCCCTCGGCTGACGCCCGAACTGTTATAAAAGATTTGCGAGTCTTTATCGGCACATACACAATCGGCATGCTACATTCAGACCAGGGTCCTGCGTTTAGCTCTCAAGCTTAATAAGAAGCCATGGCTAGCTTGGGCATTTCATTGCGGTACTCAAGTCCATTCCATCCTGAGGGAACTTCGGTTGTGGAAAGCAAAAACCGTGATATAAAGCAATCTATAACAGCAAGGGTATTAGGCTCGGGTGACGGGTGGGTCAAATATATAATAAGTATCCAACGTAGTTTAAACAATCTTTCAAGAAATTCTCTGGGTGGAATCACTCCATATGAAATCCATTTTGGTACTAGAATGATTGTCAAAGACCTCGATCATCATACTTCAGTGGTAGAACAAAAACCCTTTGATATCAAAGACCGTTTGGCTGTTTTACAGGACTTAAATGAAACAAGAAGAAGTCTAAGCAACATATTACAGAAGCCAATGGCCACTGAAGAAAAACCACCTGTCCCATCAAGGCCTGTCTGGATAACAAAGATTGGGGATCTAGTCAGAGAAAAGTTCGCGGACAAGAAGGAATTTGGGCCTTCATACAGAAAACCTGTGCTAGCAGTCCACGGATCAAAAACAGTGTTACTGCTGGCCCTTGCTGGAAGAAAAGAGAACCGGTTTGTATCAATTGACCTAGTAAAACCACACCATGTGGCCGATAATAAGTAGTAGGCCCAGTGGACTCCAAAGATGTAGCAGACGACCAAATCTGGCTACTATCCAAGAGGTTCAAATTGAGAGACTCATCACCTTTTAGGAATCTGCAGTGAGAAAAGAAGGACTATGCAACAAAGCCATGGAACTTGTGCCTCTAGAAACCCAAATAACAGTTTGTAAAGACACTCCTGTCTACAATGATATAACCTCTGACTATACTAATATGACAAGGGACCAAAATGCTCCAGTGATTTCAAGTAATCCGGATGCATTACCAACAATTGACCGAACTGCCTCTGACTATTTCATCAATTTTGATACGTTTTCTAAAGATCCCAGTGAACACAAAACAACGCTAGCAAATAAAACTTTTAAAGACAAAGTAACAGCACTTTTTCAGCAACTAGAAAAGACTTATCTTGTTTTACCATGGGTTGAATTTTGGATTGTGTTAGGTGTACCTTTTCTCCTACTTTGGCTCATTCTTGTATTACGTTTGGGAAAGCTGATAGATGGAACATATAGTAAAATGGACACAGTAAGTAATAAAATCAACTTGCTCCTGAAGCCACACAAATCATCTCATCGTGAACAAATCGGCCTGTCGTCAGTGAACATCACAGCCATTCCTATACCTGGTGGTATAGCATGGGACAGAACTGATTATGACATTGATAGTCCGGCAAGCTGTTGAAGATTCCACACCAATTTAAGGTTTCCTTGAGTGGCTTTGTTTCACCCAGCACATTTTCTGATGATTGAGATGTTGAGACTGTTAATAATATGATGTCAGATTTAGAAATGTCTGCAAAATTCACAAACCATGAATACTTAGAAGGTTCATCAGATTATGAACAAATATATTGTTACAATCACTATGGTCATCATTACTTGCACGAGTCTGCAACCCCAAGAAATGTTTATACTTACAATCAATGGGAACACTGTCCAACACCACCAAAAGGTAGCTCAAAAACATTCTATAACAAATTTCCATACTTCTCAGGTTTTAATGTCTCCAATCCGGAAACATTTTACTTTAAAAATGTTAATAAGACAGGAATGAAAATTATGTTAAGCAACACAAAGCAAATTTATTCAGCAGCCTGTTATGCCCAGCTGTCCTCATTAGGCTTTGACTTTTGGAATGACACCATAGTAACAAACACTGTCTGGGGTTCAAAAGACTGGCAAGTACAGGGAATAGAAGCCTTATTCGGAGCCTGTATTATTCCTGAACAAATAATGTTTTTAAATGACACTGTTCAACAAACATCCTGTCTTGGACTAGCCAAGATAAAAGATTTACACAAACTGTCCATACCTGAACCTACAGCTAATAGTACAAACACTTCAGAGGGAGAGGTCGACGTAAAAACTATTTTACTAAAAAACAGATCTGATCATGATTGGAAAAAATAGTTAATCTGGCCCACAGACACAAATAACTGCCAAGAACAAGACACAAGGGTTTTCAGTAACTAGGCCAGACCCAAGATATGTCCAGAGACATCATCCAGGGATAGTAACAACATACAGTGTAGGAAAACTGTGCCTCGAGTGGCTACAAAAATCTACACTTACAGAGGTAAAACAACACTTAACTTTACTTAAAGATGGTGTTGATTTGAGAGACTTCTTATTAGGGCCTCATACACCACATCATAAACGTTTAATATACGCCGGTATTTATGCTGCTTATAATGAAACATGGAAAGTCACGCAAATGGTAACTGCAGAACGAATACGAGAAATTGATTGTATTAATTTAGAGAAAGCTCACCCTGTAGTTGACAATGGGCCAACAACTCTGTCATCCAGAATTTATTCTTTGGACAGCATTGCATCCTCTGCCATAGACATAATGGAACAGGACTTGCTCATGTTACAATATGGACTGTCTCAATTGCGTTCTATAATGCTGCTACGCTGGACGTTACAAAATCTTAATTCAGGCTATGTGCCTTGCCATCTAATCAACACCACATCATTGTTTACTGGATTCAACCTTACAGATAAACAATTCTCATTGGCACAAAGGGGAGCAGACTATACAGTGCTGAGCATAGAAAACTGGAAAGATTACCATTGACTGTTTCTGAGAAACCAGCCATAGAATGGATAATACATGGCACAATTACACTGCCAGTAACGGTTTTTCAGTTTCAGTATTGCTTGAAATACATACCAGCAGGCCTGTATGAAAGGTTGGGTAAAGAATGCATGAAGGCAACCTGGGATTTACCATACACACACAAATGTTGGAGTGGGGGAAAATAAGTATTTCTTAATGGTACACAATGTAACAGCGCACTAGGCTGTACACTTTTAAGTCAGGGTATTAATTTACACAGAGCATGTGATGGTTCTTCGACCAACCTATCCTGCCACCTGCAAGGTTTTTCGGCAGCAGTGATAGTTCAAATTTTAGGCTGCTTTCCAATGGGAGCTACCTAAATGTTGAATGATCACAGCTGTTGTGGAATGATGCCAGGAATTGCCTATCTCGTAAGTGTGTCAGCCAGGGTCACTTGTTGTATGCAAGTTTTGTTTAGTAAAAGCAGGACAGATGGGGAGTTACCGTTATGGCCTTCACTGAACATCTCTTCTATTCAAATTGATACTTTAAGCAGAATGAAAGCCATTCTTTTACAAAAAACTGTGCAACTGACCTCGTCCAAAGAGACATATGATCTGCAAGTTGCAAAGTCCTCTGCGGAGATACATGCCTTATTATCAACAAACTGCCCCATTCATTTCGCAGAAATGTTAGGTCGTATCTTAGACATGTCTGATACCAGTGGTATTGTACATGTATTTAAGACAATTTTTTCGGGACTGTTAGCACACTTTGATGCAGTCCTGAGCATTTTTCCAAACTTCGTTCACTCAGTGTTTGGCGGAGATTCCTCTCGTTTTGGGACTCGCAGCAGGAATTTTAATTTGCTACTTCTGCTTTGATATGGCAAGCCAATCCACCAACAACGACCAGATTACCATCGCGAACACTCTTCTAGCAATAAAGTGTCGTGAGCGCATAATCCAAATTTGGGGCTTGGCTCGTTTAAGAGATCTGAATACCACACGGTTTCTTTCATTCAGACCAATCTTGCAAGATTACATCTTACCTGTTCTACGATGCCTGCTATTCATGCAAGACATCTGTCTAACAATTCCATCAGCACTGCCAACGGATGTTGACGCTTTGCTTGGTTGGGTAACGGCTCATGCATTGTGTTGTCCCCAATGGCTAACTTTCCTGATGGCGGCATTCATGGAGGTCTCAATGGCACAACAAGCTGACGATGATATACGTGGACCAACAGGCACACAGGTACCATCTACTGCGAGCATTGCTAATGCGACTGACGCCAGCGGAGAGGCTTCTCATCTGTGTACAATTGATCTGCTTAACAAGGTAGTCCAACTTTCACCTACAGTAATAGACGTATTCTTTTCAAACTTAGAAGATTTGATGTTTTCTCCCAACAGCAAGAGTGACTTATGAAGTTAGCACACAGCGTTCTGATGAACTCTGAATTCGTTCTTCAATTTTCAATACAAAACTTCTAACTTTAGAACTCAATTTTTCTTCGAATTAACTTTACCGAGATTGAATTTTTTCTTTGGGCACAAAGTAATCTGCTTAAAGTAGAACTATTCTTAGAGAACAAAAATTCTTTGAACACTGCCAAAAGACAATATTTGACCTTGTCAACAACCTAAAAATTGTATATTCTGTCATGGAATGGTCTCAACCTTTCTTCTGTATTTCAGAGCCATTTCATAAATGTTTTTCATGGCTCATTCTGGTAAGCATTTTTTCCAATGTCACACTACATACTTTGAATGAAAACAATGTTTTTTTACATGCATACAGCACAAATGCTAGCTTTCGTGTACAACCGTTTTCGAATGCATTTTATTTATTTTGGGTGGAATTGTAACCACATGCTCTAGATATCTTTTTGCTTAGTATTTAGTAATATCGAACATAATAAAGTGGAGTGGGTTTTGTATAGCGTTTTAGGACCATTGTGTAATTTTCCCAATTCATGCCCTTATGTAGGTATAATTCACATTACCCTTATATAGGCATAGGAATCATAACCATATTTAGACATAGCCCATCCAGTCCAAATACAGGCATGGCTACTTCCACTAGTTCCAAAAAGCCACACCGATTTCTTGGAAAACTCAGCTTCAGCAGTCAGCGACAACCCCTTTCTTGAATATTGATTTGTCCTAGAAATCATGCCGTTTTCAAAGAACTACCATTTCCTTGGGGTTCTTTGGTGACGTTATTATGTCCGACTTTACGCCAAACCAGGCACCTTCAAGGTATAAATATGCCCACACTTGCCCTAGCAAACACACGGTGGTTTGGAGCAGTTCGACTATCTACTTGCCCGACGCATCTCGCTACAGCAAGTGCCAAAGGAAGCCGACCCTCCAGCTGACGCACTGACACAGGGGCTGCCTTTCTCTCGCTGAGAATCCAGCTCCAGTGTTTCCAAGCTCCCCTCGCGGGGTGTTGGGAAATCGAGTCTCGATACAGAGATACCAGACCTCCTTCATTCTAAACCAAGGTACGGAGCTGATTAGACCGCTGATTAGACCCTAAGATAAATCTTGGTTAGATTCTTGGCAAATAAACTAAACCCATAATTACTTCTTCCCTGGTACTTGACTTAGGTTAGGTACATTGGGGTAGGCATATTTTAGAAGCACCAGTTGAGTACTTTTAGTCTTTGCTATTTATGTATTATTTTATGGCTTAGAAACCATACCATGCTTTTACAGTATTATTTTATAATACTCTTCTTGCTGTACGCATTATACTTTACAGCCAGTATTACGATTGTTGCAGTTCATTTCTTTTGCATGAGAAAGAAGACTGTTCAATGAATACTTTTATTGAAAATGCCCGTCTCTCTATTGCTCTGCTCCTCTGAAGAAACGAAGCATGCACGATTGACTGAGTAAAATATCTATCTATTCAGTTCAGTTCATTTAGTCTTTATTTCGAATAAAAAAATTCATAAAAGACAGCAGATTAAAAACATAATCAACATTTCATCATTTTACAATGGATCCCCAGGTACATAAAAAGTTTGGTTACAGACATATACAACAGTAAAATCTAATTGCTTTAAAAGGGGTTATAATTTCTTTACGCAAATTAACCACAGCCACCCCAAAAATTTGGCAACACAAATCACAGATTTTGCAGTGCGTAAATCGCTTAATTTAAGCAAGGCTGCGCGGCTCCCCCTACAGTTAAAAGTTTTACAGATAGGTTTCAGCCATTTTAGTCTAGGCAATCAGTAGGCAGGGCATGCAAAAAATATATGACCTATACTTTCCACCTGGTCAGGACAGAAGGGGCATTTATTACTTGTATTCATTATCCACTTCGCAGTAAAGGACTTAATCGGCAAGGTTCCCACCCGAAACTGATGATACAGCTTACGGTCAAGTGTTTTGCATATCAAGTCCCAGTAGGGTTCAAGGAACGGAGTTATCTTATGCGTTAGGAACTGTCCCGTTAGGCTATTTTCTGAAGAAAGGGTGACCAGTACAGATTTCTTTGCAGCCCAAAATAACTCTTTAAATTCCACTTTAGATGGAAAGCTAGAACATTCAGGATGTAACCATAGTTCGGGGAGGCCCATAGAATACAGTATTTGTTTGACCTCCCGTAGCCATGGGATTTTCTGGGCACCCCACAGTGATCTAACCTCGCACAATTCCTGAGCGAATAGACTAAGCTCTTGGGTCGTCCAGAGCCGACGCCAAAGAGCTACAAGGCGATACTGTGCCATCTCATTCAGTGGTCTACAGCCTAAGTCTAGAAGCAATGGTTTAACGGGGGACGATTGAGGAAGCCCCACTAGGTTCCGTAGAAACCTATTCTGTGCTGTGGTTAGTGCCGTCAAGCCTTTGTAACCCCATATATCCGCACCATACTGGGTAGCTGCATTCATCTTGGCCTCATAAATTTTTAACGCAGGTGTAATGCGTTTGGTCAAGGTTTTTTTCTGTTCCTTCAACAAGCATCCTGTAAGGCGAACAAATTTAAGAGTTAACTCCTCCAACTGGGGTTCCCACGTAAGTTGATGGTCAAGAGTCACGCCCAAATATGACATGACTTTAACCTGTTGAATTGGGACACTATCTAATAAAAATGAACTTTTAATTGGTTTATTTTTGTTAAAAATCATAAATTTAGTTTTGTCAGCATTAATCTGAAGGTCATTTATTGTGCAAAATTCAGCAAATCTGTTTAAGGCAGCCTGTAGGCCGCTCCGGGTCCTGGAAAGGAGCAAGGTGTCGTCGGCGAATATTAACATGGGATATTTGGATCCCCCCAGGGTGGGAGCATCAGTATGTACTTCATTAAAAAATGCAACCACCCAGTTGATAAACAGGAGAAACAGGGTAGGGGCCAGCACGCAACCCTGCTGGACCCCACGTTCGACAGGGAAGCTAGCGGTCACCTGACCCTGTTTCCCCCATCTTACACGGGCAAAATTATCCTCATGTAAGCGCCTAACCAGCTCTAGCAATCCAGGTGGAAGGCCCATGAGTCTGAGGGCTTCCCAAAGCTTTGCCCTGGGAACCAGGTCGAATGCCGACCTGAGATCGACAAAGGCAGCGTAGATGACACCACCGCCCAAAAGAACCACCTTCCAATACAGCATGGTAAGACGAAACACCTGGTCTAAAGTGCTGGTGCCTGATCTGAACCCTGCCTGCATGGGGGAGAGTATGTTATTTTGCTCGATCCACCCCTGTATTCTAGCTAGGGCCATTCGTGATACCACTTTTTGAATAGTATCGATCAGGCTAATGGGGCGATAGTTTTTCGGTGAAGATCGATCCCCTTTCTTATAGACTGGGAGTATCTCAGCCCCTTTCCAGGATTGCGGTATCCTTTCCCCTGCTGCGATGGAATTTGCTAAAGTTGTTATATAAGGGACCCACAGATCTAAATTCAATTAAAAAAGGTCAACTGGTACTGCATCAATGCCTGGTGCTTTCCCAGTCTGAATAGAACCTAGTGCCTGTTCGGTGTCTAAGATACTAAAGATAAGCCTATCCCCGTGGGAAACTAATGTGGACCCTGCTAAGGGCTCACCAGCCAACTGGGCGATATTGGGATTTTTGAATTGAGCGGAAAATAATTCCACCCAATCTGCAGCGGAAACATGATTTTCAGGGGTTAGTGAGTCTGAGCCCCTGCCCCATCTGACTATCTCCCAAAACTTGGTTTGGTTGGACGACTCACAGGCTTGAAGAAGATCAAGCCAATATGAATCGTCCCATTCCCTTTTAGCTTCCCAGATAATGCGTTTATAATCCTGTCTCGCTGCCCTGATGTCAGGGGTATTTCTAGATTTAACTGCAGCAATAAGAATGCTGTGGGCTTCTCTGCAGTTTTTATTGTACCAACCTTTGAATTGCTTCGCTTTATGTTTTCTACATGGCCTAGTAAGAAGTTCCTTAATAGCCGCGAAACATGCCTCATGGAGATCAACAATATTGGGCTTAGGCATGTCGTTAGGGGATGGTGCATTCATCCTATCTCTAGTATCTAGGGCCAATTCTTCTATTTGGCAGACAAGCTCTTGATCGGCTATAACCCTTGGCCATTTGACCCGTCTTCTGTTGTCACACAAAACAAGGTCAGATGTAATGCAAGCTGTTTCTGCCTGGGGGAGCCCTAGTCCAGGAACCTTTAGTACAAGTGAGAGGGGATTGTGATCACTCTCTGGCCTGGTATCTATTGACATGTCAATTACAGTAGCCCAGGATTCCATGTTGATCAATATGTAATCAATGCGACTTGCACTAGACCCATTATCAAAGGTTGGTTTTCCCGCCTTATCGGATAAGCTACGGCCATTCACCGCCCGGAGCCCCCATTCTAGGCAAAGCCCAAGCCAGTGGAGGGCAGCCTCCGTACCTCTGACACCCTTAGTTATTGCTAGCGGGGGAATATTCCAGACTGAATCTTCATCTAAACTTATGTCCTCAGCAAGGTTCTGGATGGGTTCAAATGAGCAGTTCAAATCACCAGCCACTATAATGAGCTGGTCACTTTTATACTCATTTAGGAAAAATTCCAAATCATTAAGGATAGGTTGCTTCTTACCACCCTGACATCCTCGAGCGTAGATATTAATAAGGATGATATCCTTACAGTTTTCTTTGCTTAGGGATATACAAAGGAGATCTGGGTTCGACACCAGGATTTCCTTAACGCTGAAGCCAAGTGTGTTTTTTATCCAAATGGTGAGACCACCCGAAGCCCTGCCCTTCATACCCCGCATTGCTGGTTTATAAAAGTTTAGAAAGCCTAATCTAAACAGGGGGACAACTGACCAGGTTTCCTGGAAAGCGATGATATAATGTGTAGTAATGTAGTCTGCCCAATCATCATTATCCAGGCGACCCCGTAAACCTGCTATATTCCAGGAGGCTATTTTAATTTCATTAGCTGGGGTAATAGGGCTAGGAGTCTCAGACTGTTCCAAAGCTCCTAGCTCAGCCGGAATGAAATTATGGGCATTGTCAAGTGTTACTCGTGGGCCCGATGATGGCATAGAACTAGCCATGGTGGAAACTGTCAGGGTGGACGGAATAGGGTTAGCTGGGTGTTTTATAGCATCTGCCCCCCGAGTCAGTCAACCTCCTCTAAGCAGCCAAACATATTTGATGTGGGGGCCCCCTGCCACCAGGTACTCTGGTTTGGTCCGCCATTCCCAAATCCCCTGTGCCTGGGCTTATGGATTGTCGTCCAAGACCCTCCCAATCTATGTTGGTTTCTAGGAGGATAGAAAAAAGTGAGGCGTCTAACAACGACTGTGTGGTCATCTTCACAAGGAGCCCATGAACAAAGATGCTGTGCTGTATGGGGGTCAGCAAAGGACACCACTATGCAGTCACCCATGATGGTTTTGTGGGTGGGTCCAACCCATGGTACTCTCCGCACCATTAGGACCCGGCTTCTTTGATGACTAGGAAGCTGTCTATTTGTATTTAGCCAGTGTATTACCTTATTTGTAAGAGACCAGTGGTCCTCTTTTGTTTGTGAATCAAGAGTAGGTACACCAGCTAATACAATGACATATGGGCTGGCTTCCGGCGGTAGGTCAATATAACCACCACGGAAGTTAGGTCGACTAGATTCAAAAAGTGGCAGGTTATTATGAGTTAATTGGTTAGGCTGCTGTGCGGCAGCTTGAGGCCTGGGTTTTGAACGTACTACATTCTGTTGGGGAGGTGGTTGAACCCCAGCAGGATGTGCTATGACCTTAGCATGACAAGCGTTTTGTTTGGGTTTGGATGGTACTGGGTCCTGGGACGGGGGGCAAACGCTAAGATTTGAAGTAGTAATAACGTTGTCCCCAACTTTCGTGCGAGGTTTAGGTACAGGTATGGGTCTTAGCGATAGAGGAGCCAGGGCTTCTGGCACTAATGGCTGGGGAGTTGGGCCCTCTCCCTGGGAAAATCTAGCTTCCATTTGCTTAAGACTGAAACTAGCCAAAGTGACTATTGTCCTGTCCATTTCTAACAAATGGTTTTCCATTCTGGAAAGTCTAAGTTCCAAGGGGGTAAGTAGCTTTTTAAGTGTGTCCCAAACAGTTTGTAAGAATTCCTCGTCCCCCCTCTTGTCCCCCTCTACCACACTCAGTCTACCCTCCCCTGACCCATCTTTACTCATGTCAGGAAGAAATGCCACCGGGGGAGCATGCACAACACCATTTAAGGCATGGGTAGTGTCACTTCCAGGCAAAACTATGTTGGTTTTATCATTTGCCTCCCCAAGCCAAAGGTGCCCAATGGCCGTCGACAATTAAAGAACTGGGCTCTTGCAATTTTGGCCTTTTTGCGGGCAAATGTGGACCTAGCCAAACTTTTCTTCTGCTGTAGGGCAACTTTTTTAGCATGTGCAGCAACCTTGGGCGGGATACTTTTTACTTGAGAGCTTACACCAGCCACGAGAGTGGGTGGTGTAGACTCCTCCAGAAGGTTTAATAAGGGTTCCTTGGCTTGCTCAGATGGAAACGAGGATGGGGGGTGGTGTATATCAGCCACTGTAAGCAAGGAACGAGGACCAGATATACGCTCTGGGGTTAGTGCTAAAGCAAGGTTACCTAAAGATGATTTCTTGGAGGAAGCTATATTTAAGGACAGTTTACGTGCAGCATCAAGTTCAAGGGAAACCCTATGCTGCATTTTGTTAATTTCGGCATCAATGGCCAAATTGGTCTTTGTGAGGAAATCATCCAGGGTCCCATTAGGTCCTTTTAGGCCCTTGGCAGTTTTGCTGCGGGTGGCTCGTGTACACATGATAAGCAACGAGGAGCTAAGACACAAAATAGAGAAAAGCTAACTCACATGAAAACAATGGGTTCAGCCAAGTGATATGGCCCAGACCAGACCTCTAAGACCTCGAACGGCCTCAAACGGCCCGCTCTTAGCCCGGTCTTCGCCCCAGGCTGCGTCCCGCGCTGCGGGAGAACAGACAGTGTTTATAGTGTTTGAAAAGGGCGGGGGCGGAGCTCCAGGGAGAGTGGACCGGAAGCTGACCACGGTCTCGCAGGGACACCTGGGTCAGGTAGTCCCTGCACGCTCGCAGCCCTGAAGTCCCAGAGTTCAACCAGGATCACCCCCACCGAAAGCGGCCAGAGTCAGCACCAGCACACGGTCCCTCGATGAAGCGACACACGCGGAGCGGGTGCGGCGAGCTGCTGAGCAGGAAACAAGAGGTGAGCGCAGGTCCAGCAATGCGCTAGGCAGCAACAAACGATGTGTCCCAAGGGTCAATGGGAAGCCCAGGTGGTTATAACAGCCTTCCGATGGGCAGGGGGCGGAGCTCCAGGGAGAGCGGACCGGAAGCTGACCACGGTCTCGCAGGGACACCTGGGTCAGGTAGTCCCTGCACACTCGCAGCCCTGAAGTCCCAGGGTTCAACCAGGATCACCCCCACCGAAAGCGGGCAGAGTCAGCACCAGCACACGGTCCCTCGACGAAGCGGCACCCGCAGAGTGGGTGCGGCGAGCTGCTCAGCAGGAAACAAGAGGTGAGCGCAGGTCCAGCAATGCACTAGGCAGCAACAAAAGATGTGTCCCCTCTATCTATCTATTGTTTCCACGACTCTGAAGATCAGTTTTATCTTGGGGAAACAAAGTTGCCATGTTTATGCGGTTTTCAGAAACTAATCCCTTCTTGTGTATTCGAGAAAGTCTAATATATTCAATAGAGACCCAGTCGACCTAAGTCCTACGTCACATCTATAGGATATATTATTCAAATGCGCAGAGCCTACTGGGAATATAGAAACTACACTACACACCGAACATTGAATAATGGTATAAGGATATCCAGAAACAGGTCCAATTTGTAAATGTAGACGACCAATCCTTATGTCATACATTGTTTTTTACTTAGATTTGGTACTAACATCCAACACTACATTTTCGCCATCCCACTCGTCTTCAATACAATGTATGCCGTCTTCACTGGAAGATTCAGTGCTCTCATCACATTCCTCATTCTTATTATCAACACACCCTACATATTTCTTGTCTCCCTTGTGGGGTTTCTTCCTGCAAACATTTGCAAAATGACCAATTATACCACAATATGTACATTTTGATATTATGGTCAGACGCCACTTATCTCTAGCCATGTGATCTTTGTACCCACACCTGAAACAGGATGGACGTCTGTCTTCAACTTCACTTTTATTAACGTTTGGATTTTTCTTTCTGACGTCCTTGTAAGTGCATTCTCTCTCTTCTTCATAACTGCTTTATAGCGTGAAACCTTGCCTACAATTTCTTCCTCACCATTACTCTTCAACGCCACTTTAGCACACATCTTTGAGACATTTCACCTTTCTTTACAATTGCAATAATGTCATTCAGAGCAGCATTCCCACGTACTCAAAGCTTTTCTTGGATAGCTGTCTTATTGGAATTCATAACCAATTAATCTCTAGTTAAATCATTGTATGTAGTTTCAAATTTAGAGGATATCGCTCACTTCTTTAACGCAGACACATAGGGCCAGATGTAGGTGGCCAAATAGCGGGCGCTAGCGAGTGCTATTTGGCTGCAAGCAATATAGGTGAGTTTAAACCTATTAGTAAAATAAGGAATAACAAAATTGCAATTCCTTATTTTGCGCTTGCATTTAAGGAATCGCAAATTGCAATTCCTTAAATACAATGTAAGTAGCACAATAGAAAGTGCACTTTACCCTTAAGGAATCGCTAATTAACACCAACTTCAAGTTGGTAGTAATTAGCGATTTCCATTGAAAAAGCACTTTTTTGCTTTTTTTAAAGTGCCATATGGCACACATTCATTCCCTTACGGCATGTTCGTGCGCCACATGTGCACACATGCACATTTCAGGGGTGCAACAGGGTGTCCTTTTGACACCCTAACACCCTTGAAATAGCGTCCGCTATTTGCCAGTCACTAATAGCGAATCGCAAATGGAGAATATCTTCCCATTCATTCCTATGGGCCTCCTAGCCCATATGATTGAATAAGTAGGTATTCCTTATTAGCAAATCTCAATTTGTGATTCGTTATTAAGGAACATTAAGGATTCACCAATATTTTAGCGATTCCTACCTACATTCAATTTTGCGAGTCCTTAATAGCGAATCAGTAAAATTCGCTATTAAGGATATGCAAATATGATTTTACATAAATCCGGCCCATAGTCTTCTACTGATTCAGATTTAGATTGTTTGTTTTCAAAAAAAGAATATCTATTGATGCCCATACAAACTGTTGGATGATAATGTACATCTAAATCTTCCAAAGCTTTTAAGAAAACATTAGCATTTTCATTTGCTCTTATTTTTTTTCCCATCTGATTAAATACCCGTGAACCTTCCGGACCTAAACTATGTAATAGCATTTTCTTTTTCCTAGAAGGAGTGAACTCATCCTCATTTTCCTTGTCTAATGCTGCTATGTAATTTAAAATATACTCTTTCCTGTTAGACCATTTCAACAATGGTTCATTAGGACGTGAAAGAAAATGGACGGGGGTACTAGACCACAACCTTGAGAAGACATTTTTCCTCTGAATAGAAGGATTTAAATAGGTTTGCTAAATGTAATTAGTAATGCATTTAATAAATGAGAAAATGTAATTAATTGCCAGAGAAATATGCGAGAATATATGTAAATACTGCCTCAATATTCTAAATATTTTAACCAGTGTCAGCTGTGCGTGACACCCAACACGCAAGACTCCCTTATCTAAATAGAAAAGGTTACTAAAATCAGTAAATACCAGGTAGGTGTGCTCATCACCGGATGCAGGCAGATGAAGCCTAAGGAGGATTACTAGAAAAACCTGCTTGTTTTGAAAGCCACTCATCTGGAAACCTGAATCGTTCTCTGCTAGCAGTCGAAAAACATGAATATCAAACAATCTTCACTTGGGGCACTGGAATCGTCCCAGTCAGTGCTCCATAAGGCAGTGGAAGCATATCGTTCAGAGATTGCTCAGCATGATTCATAGCTTAATACTCTCTCATTCAGGGTGGAAGAACAGGTCACGCCGAAAAAATCTGCAGATATGTCTGTTCTGAAAGGCTTTTCCCGCTCTGAGTGACTGGGATGTAGACAGTGTGATCCATAGGGCACATCATTTGTATTTAAACCTCCCAGTAAGTCTTCTTGTTATCCCCAGACTATCCTTATTTATATTGGAAACTTTATCCTGCGACAAGAGATCCACCGAGACACGACTCCCAAGTTGCCTGTTAAAGCCAGAGGGGTGGAATTTCTTTTCCATTCTGAATTCTGCCACCAAACTGTGGTGAGACGTTGGCAGTTCCTGGAGCATATCCCAGCACTCCAAAAGCTTGGGGCATCTGTCTCTCTTATGGAGCCGGCAAATTTGCGGAGCCGAATGAAGTGTCAGACGTTTGTTTCTTCTGAAGGTCAACAATTTCTGAAGCTTTTAATTCAATGGCTGTCATGTGTCAGAGAATGCTCTATTTGCTATCTATTTGTTTTTCTGGCTTAATGATAATTCCCAAGTATAAGGGTCTTCAACAGGGGTGGTCTGTATTGGTTCATGTTTTTGATCTTGGGAGAGGAGGTATTGTCTTATGATGCTTAGTGGCTAGGTTGTTTTCTATTTTGGAGTGTTGTTGGGTCTGTGCAGTATACTGGAAGATTGTTTATTCCCCCTGTTTTTACCTTTTCTTTTTGATCCCATCTTTTTCTTTTCCTATGCTCTCTTTAATAGGGGATTCACTATCTGTGTTTGGTTGTGTTTATCACTTTATGTTGCATTCCTGGAAGGGGTGGGCTCAGCGGCAGCCAGCACGGATCTGGGTCAGTGGGGCGGGGCGAGGTGGTAAGGAGCTGCCACTGGTCGAGCTGCAGATTGGTTCATAGGGCATAACTTAGGGGAGGTGGGTCAGTTCACTCTTATCAGGTGGGGAAGTCGGGAATACTCAGGGTTTGAGGATTGGTACTGGTTGCTCCTTGCACAGAGCATAGGAGTGGAAAATGTAGGAAATGTGACTTTGAGAAATGTGGCTGGTGTGGGGACACTGATACCTAATTTTGTCTGGCAGTACACTCATGGAGCTTGTTTGCAGCAATCTGTATGGTTGAAGAGTAGCTCCGCAGATTTGGAGATGCAATGTCAATAGGTAAATGTAAATGCATGTGTCTTGTAAAGCGTAATGGCAGGTGTTCTGGACAGCAGTATGGAAGGAACTGAACACCACAAATTATATGTCTTCAGAAGACACATGTATCTCAGCCAGAAAGTTCTCAGTTTAAGGAGTTTGGACATAGAGTCATATCGATCTCATGTTTTACCTCTGCTCAGAGGTGTGTTGCACTATTAGTGCGGGATTGCAAATGGGGGATTTTGCATCAGAGAATGGATTTGGGGGGCAATGGCTGTTAATGACTATCCAGAAGGATAGAATTTGCTTTACCATTAGGGTTGTTTATGGGCCAAATACGTATGACCAGAGGGGTTTCGATTTTTGGTTGACCAATCTTCATTTATGGCCACCACCCTATATCATCTGCGGTGATTTTAATGTGATGTTATGCCCTAATAGTGACTTGGTATCTCAGTCTCCAGTTTCTGAGCAGGTCCTTGATGGCTTGGCTTGTAGGGGTTAGCACCGACACAGGGGGCTCTGCACCAATCAATTTCCTCATATGCTTTTGTTGAGCTCTGGTTATTCTGTACAACCAAACAAACCAGGATTTACATTTTACTTTTTGTCCCCATAAAGCTATGTCACAGTTAGGCATGCTTCTGGTCAGGAACACGTTAGTCTCATCTTCAAAGCTGGCACTCAATCCGAGTGTCTTTTCTGACCATAATTCTCTATTTTTGTTTATCCAACCTAGTGAGCCCATTCAGACATCAGGGTCCCTGGGTTGGACATTTGAACACAAATTACTACCTGAGGATGGGTATGTCTGCTCTATGAACTCCCACTTACAAGAGTTTTGAAAATTTAACATTGGCTCAGCATCACTCTTGGTGGTCTTGGATGCCCTTAAGGATCTTGCCAACGGGGATGACAATGACAGAGGAAATAGCGGCTCATTTGACTCTTAGGGCCCCATTAGGATGGCGGACGGATCGCCCCCGCCGGACCGGCGGTAGTCACCGCCGGCCAGGTGAGGGCGATCCACCCGCCACCCTTGCAGAAATTACCCGTGCCATATTACAATAGCTAGGGGGTCCGGGGCAGACGGGAAGACCGGCCGCCTCTTTTTCGCCCGGTCGGCATGTCAACCGGGCGTAAAAGGGTTCAGTATGGTGGCAGTGTCTGAAAGACACCGCCAGCCATATTAGAATGTGGCCTTAGAAATGCCTTAAAGGGATTCGAAGTCTGCTTGAGGGGACGCTGTGGCCCCCAGGGACTCCGGGGATGGTGGGGGGTGCAAATGGGTGTACCTAAGGTACCCCCCTGCATTTCAATGTACAACGTGGCAGGCACCGCGCAGTGCCTGTCACATTGTGCATTAAAAAGCACAACATGCATTTTTGGCATTGCGGCAGGCGGTGCTTTCAGCACCGTCCGCTGCAATGGTAAAAATGCAGGATGCGCCCACCAGTATGGCGGGCGCATGCTAATGGGATGTGCAGTACCGCCGCACCCTTAGTGGGAGGTCCCATTTCCCACTGGAATGGTGGGCGGACAAAGTCTGTCCGACATACTAATGTGCCCCTTTGTTTTTTAGCGCCCAAGTTGGATATGGCATCATCACTAAGGATGGCCTTCAGGTTGAGTGGCTTCTGTAGGAATCTATCGCCCTGTGGGCCCTCTTAGACAATTAGGGGGTCATTAGGATCACGGACGGACTTGCGTCCGTCCGCGACCCCTGAGTAGGAGAGAACGTCCGCATGGGCTGTGGCGTTCCCTCTGTGCAGATTAGGATGTGACCGCCACCCTGGCGGTCACATCCTCTATTTTTAACATTGCGGCGGGTGGAGCTTTAAGCTGCACCTGCAGCAATGTTAAAAATGCACGCATTGCATTTGAATGTAGAAAGTGGCAGGCACCGCGCAGTGCCTGCCGCTTTCTGCATACAAATGCAGGGGGGTACCATAGGTACCCCCCATGTGCACCCCCCACCCCCCTTCACCTAGGGGGCCCGCAACGGGCCCCTGCAGTGAAGTTACACATGCTTTTCCACGGCGGAAAAGCCGCTGCGGAAAAGCATGTTTCCAAGCACATCCTAATCTGGCTGAAGGTGTCTGAGAGACACCGTCACCATATTAGTGCTTTTCCGCCACGGTTGTAAGCCAACCGTGGAGGAAAAGCTGCAGACGGAAACCAGGACCCACCAGCCATCCTAATGTGGCGGTGGGTCTTGGTGGGTCCGCAGAGGATTTTCCGCATCCTCCAGGCCGGCGGTGGCTTCCGCCGGCCCGGAGGATGCAGAAAATCCTCCATCCTATTCAGCCCCTTAATTTGGGATCGGGCGGTAAAAAACAGATGAGTCAGGCAAATTTCCAGCTTCAAAAATAGAGAAGAAATTGTGTTAAATGACTCCTTTAGAGTAAGGGATAGCTCATGCTATAATACCATTCAGCAGAGATGGGGTGGGAATGGGGAGCTCATGGTCAATCCTGCAGCCATTAGAGATGTCTTTTATTATGGGCGTGGCTTGGATGCCGCGCAAGATGGCCGGCTAGGTACGGAGCTCCGCCGCATCGATAACCTCACGGAGTCTTTTTCCTGATGTAACCGGGACGCTACTGAATACCGTCGATTAATTTGGCTGGCGGAACTTTACCGGAATCAGCGGAGCAGTTTTTCACCGCTTGTGGAGCCGTTTTTGCCCTTCTCCGCGATGAATTTCCTGCCCCTCACGGAGCCGCCATTTTGAAGCTCTTCCGACCATCGAAACCTCTGCTGACAGGAGCTGTCACTTCACGACGTGTCACTGGACACCAACGACTTTTCAGACGCCGACTTCGTTCAGGGGTGAGAATTATATATATTGTGCAAGACGCTTTTCCTGCATTTTTTCTCTCATCTTCCACATTTGAAGAAACGTCCTTCTACGGCTTTTCATCCCTGACACCTGAATGTTTCTCGAACTAAACATGCTCAGTGCTCTGAAATACTTTTTCTCTTCAATTTTTTCCTCATGGCGCTTTGACGACAACGTTCTTAGAGACTTTCTACCTGTTCTCATGCGCCTCAACTACTTCAAGATGCTCCTTCATGTGCTTCTATTTTAGTCATCCTTTCATTTCTGTACTCGTTACCTATCCTACTCATATTCCCTGTTGCCTTTTCAGTTGAGCTACGTCAAGGTGCTTCCTCCTCTCGCTCGCCATTTATCTGAACATTTCATATGCACCTTTAGTCGCCTCACAGGGATTTGAGACTGTTTGTCGCACGTTCATTTCTTTCTATGGTCAACTTACGTAAACCTAAATTTGTCTTCACATCATCGGGGAATACTTCTGGAGCTGCTTCTTCATCTGGTACAGATAGAGCCACCGCATCTGCGAAAATGACGACTCCAAAATCATCATTGGCTCATACTAACACCAGTAAGTCTTCCCCACCCGCACCGGCGGGCAAGCGCCTCAAACAAAACTCTCCTACGCCAGAAGACAATTCTTCGCATTCTTCTACTGACCAAATCCTCGAAGAACTACGTGCGCTGCGCCCATTTATTGAAAAAACGAGTACAGATATGCAGCTCTTAAAGGACAAATGGGAAAATATGGATGCCCGTCTTTCTACAGTTGAACAACTCCTTCCTGATGTTCAGTCCAATTCACAACGTATTGACTCTTTAGAAAAAACGGTCCTCTCACTCCAAAAACATACAGAGGATTTGGAAAACCGAAATAGGAGGAATAACCTCCGTATTTACAATCTGCCGGAAAATCTTGAGGGGGACAACCCAGTGACTTTCTTTACCACCTTCTTGCCGAAACTTCTGGACCTACCACCTTCCACCTCCATCAGTATACAAAGAGCCCATAGACTAGGCGCCAGAACGGGCTCCTCCTCAAAACCTCGTGGAGTCATTATTTTATTCCTGAAATACACAGATCTTCTATTGATTCTCTCAGCAGCGAGGAGTATAAAACAAGTTTCTTGGCAAGGTCAACGAGTCTATCTATCTCAGGATGTATCTAACGTCACTGCCTCTAGACGTAAAGAGTTTCTGGCTATGCGTCCATCTTTGCGCGCCTTGGGAGCACGATATGGCTTATTTCATCCTTGTACTCTCAAAGTCACCTATAGAGAAAAGACTTGGTCGTTTCAAGAACCTGGAGAACTACGGAACTTTCTGCTTCTACACAGTGAAGAAGGGATGGATGCCTCTTCTTCTGCCTCGACTAGTGGCTGAAATTGAACTTTTATTACCTGACCTGTTTGTCCTCCTATTGGCTTGTCTTTGACTTTATGTATTCTCCTTACTTCTCATCTCAGTCTTTACACTCTCTTCTCATATCTCCTTTTTCCTTCATCTGTATCTGGCATCTTCTATGTATCCCTCTATTTTCTGTTTCTACTTTCTGGACCTCTACTGTTACGTTGACATGTTCGGTATGTTTTAACATTTTTCCCTTTCTTTCTTCCCCAGACGGATATGTATCGGATACTCCCCTCAACACTTTGTCCCATTCCATGTTCCTTTTGTGCGGTTTCGATGTGGTTCTTCTCCTGATCCTGGTCCGTACGTCTTGTAAAGCATCACCACCTCCCCACCTTCCCTTTGTGTATTTTTTCCCTTTCAGGTATGTTTAATACAGTCATCCTTCTGGATTTGTACTGTCTTCTATGCATTCTCTCTTTTCTTTCTTCTGCCTTCCCCACTGATCTTCTTTCCTTTTTCCCATCCCTCTCCTACTCCCTTTTCCTTTTTCTTCTCCTTTTTCTACCTGTTCTTCCTTCTTCCTTTTTGAAGAACTTTATGGTTAATACTTCTATACAGTTTGCATTATTTCATGTACAGTATGCTTTTGCAATTCTTGATTTAGAACAGTTTATTAAGCTTTCACCTTCAAAGTTGTTTCATGGAATGTGAAAGGATTTAATCACCCTATCAAAAGGCAAAGAGTACTTTCCCACCTTTCCTCTTACAACCCAGATATCGTCCTTATTCAAGAAACTCACCTATCTGACATTGAATCTTTAAAGCTAAAGCGACTATGGGTTGGAACTGTTTTATTTTCTCCCGCTTCTCAAAAAAAGAATGGAGTAGCCATTTTGATTCATAAGCGACTTCAATGTAAAATCGTTTTAGAGGAAAAGGATGATGAGGGACGCTGGGTCTTAGCTAAACTACTAATTAACAATATCCCCCTTACAATATTCAATGTGTATGGTCCCACATGTTTTGATTCCTCTTTTTGGCCCTCCATTACAGCCAAATGTATTCAACATAAAAATGATGCTTTTATATTAGGTGGAGATTGTAACCAGATCATTGACCCATTTTTAGATCGTAGATCCTCTGTTCGTTTCTCCCCTCATAAACCACATAAACAATTCCTTGACACTATTACCCAAGCTCACCTTGTAGATTCCTGGAGACTCACTCACCCAGACGTTATGGATTTCTCCTTCTTTTCTCCTCCTCATGCTTCCTTCTCCCGCTTAGACTATATCTTTCTTTCCTCATTTCTTTCTCAACACCTTATTTCTTCTTCTATTGAACCGATTGTCATCTCTGATCATGCTCCTATTATTACTGTTTTTGACCTTCTTCCTCCTATTCCTAAATCTTCTCGCTGGCGCTTCAACCCTTCTCTTCTTACTGACCCTCTTTTCTCCTCCTCTTTTCGTTCCTTTGCTTCTGAATTCTTTCATCTTAATTCTACACCTGATACCCCACCTCATACTCTTTGGGATTCCTTCAAGGCCACAGCCCGAGGTTTTATTATTGATTTCGTATCTAAAAAGAAGAAAAAGTTCCTTCAAAAACGTAAACTCACACTTGCCCATATTAAATCTCTGGAACATCAATTCTACACTTCCTCTGATAAGATTATGTCTCCTGAATTGCTTAAAGCTAAGATTGCCTTTAACAAACTTACCACAGATTCTGCCTCCTCTTTTCTCCTCCGGAGCAGCGCCCGATTTTATGGAGGTCGTAACAGGTCAGGTAAATTGTTGGCTAACTATTTAAAGTCTCATAAAGAACGTACCAATATTGATTCTATTTACTCCCCCTCTAATGTACTTCTTCATACCAATGCAGAAATTTTGGAACAATTCCACGCTTTCTATGAGACTCTATATACTCCGGAAAACCCTCCCACCCCAGAGCTTATTCAATCCTACTTTGACAACATACCTCGCCCAGATACTTCCCACCTCGATATTTCGGCTGTTGACTCTGATCTTACTATTTCGGAACTGTCCTCTGCTCTATCCTCCCTCACTAAAGGCAAAACCCCAGGACCTGATGGATTCCCAGTTGAATTTTACCTACATTTTTCGGACCTTCTTTTACCCAAACTTTTATCGCTCTTTCAGTCTTTTTGTTCCACTGGTTCAGCCCAAGGCTCCTTTCAGGATGCTACCATATGCCTTATCCCTAAAGATGGTAGAGACCCTAAATTCTGTAAAAATTATCGACCCATATCTCTAGTTAATGTAGATTATAAAATTTTTGCGAAACTATTAGCTCTTCGCCTTGACCCACTCCTACCACATCTCATAGGGAAAGAACAATGCGGTTTTGTTAAGGGCCGATTGACCTCGGATAATTCTAGACTCTTCCTTAATGTTTTAAGTAAAGCCCCTTCACTATCGATTCCCCTTGCAGCCATTTCCGTGGATGCTGAGAAAGCCTTTGACCGGGTTGACTGGTCCTTTCTTCTGGCCTCCCTAAAATGGCATGGCTTTACCCCTAAATTCATATCTTATATTTCTTTGATTTATTCTATGCCCAAAGCTCCTGTTCTCGTTAATGGTCAACTTACTTCCCCATTCACACTCCAACGTGGTGTTCGTCAGGGCTGTCCCCTATCACCTCTTTTATTTATTTTGGCACTGGAACCTTTCCTTACCTCCATACGCAATAATCCAGCCATTTCTGGCTTCCCGTACGGTAAACGTCATCTTAAATTGTCTGCATATGCTGACGATATTCTTTTGTTTATTTCGGATCCGCCCACATCAGTCCCAGCTTTATTAGACGAATTTCAGAAATTCTCTGTAGTTTCTGGTTATAAAATAAATTCGGACAAAACAGAGATCCTTCCTTTAACAAAATTTTGTCTCCCCCACTATTTCACGGCCACTGGCTTTGCTTGGAATTCTACGAAAATTAAATATCTCGGTGTTCTGTTTTCTAGCTCTATTTCTTCCTCTATTCAACTCAACATGAATGCAGTCATAACTAGAATAGACTCTTTACTCACCTCTTGGAATCCGCTATTTCTTTCCTGGTGGGGCCGTCTTGACTCCATCAGAATGATGATTGCCCCTATTCTGATTTACTTGCTATCCATGCTCCCACTTCGCATTCCAGCCTCCTACTTCCGTCGCATTGATTCTACGTTGTCCAAATTTCTTTGGAAGCAGAAAAAAGCCCGCATTTCGCTTCTCCACTTACGTAAATCTAAGCTTAATGGAGGTACCAACTTTCCAGACTTTCGCCTCTACCATAAGTCCTTTTCCCTTCGACAAGCTTCCCGCTGGTTATCCCAGGAACCCTCCCCTTTCTCTCCCCTATGGCTTTCTGTTGAACAGGAATTACTGCTTCCATACTCTTTCCAGGAAGTAATTCGTTTTACCTCTAAAGCCCCATGTCTTAACCCTCTTTTATTCAAGCATACTTCTTCTCTTCTACGCCCTTTAGTTTCCCCTACCTCAGTGACACAGGAATCTTTCCTACTAATGCCTATATGGTACAACTCACTTCTGTTAATTAACAATCGACCTATCGCATGGCCCTCATGGAGAGCGAAAGGTATCATTTGGATACGTCATCTTTTTGATGGCTCATCCCCTTGCTCATTTCCTGCATTTCGTTCTCAGTTCCATTGCCCTCCTTCTTTTAGAAAGAAATTCCCTATCCTCATGGAAACCATTCTAGATCGTTATTACTCTCTCCCCTCTGAAGACCTACCTACCTCATCTTCTTCCTTACTCACTGTCCTTTCCACAACTCCTAAAGCTTCCATCATATACCGCTACTTTTCAGCCCCCAATCCAGATCGCCTCAAATCTAAATTAGAATTGTCTTGGGAGGCAGACTTACATTCTTCATGGCCGACTTCTCTTTGGGACAAAATATGGGCTCGATCCTTGAAGACTTCCCGTACTGCCTCTCTCACTCAATCCCTATTTTTCTTTTATCACAGACTTTACCTCTCTCCTCTTTCTATCTCTCGCTTTCAACCTGATGCAACATCTGAGTGTTGGACCTGTAACGCCCCTTCTGCTGATCTTTTTCACCTCTTCTTTCTCTGTCCTTCAACTCGTATTTTCTGGTCTCAGCTCTTCTCCCGCCTTTCTCGCATTTTCAACCTCTCTATTCAATTTTCTCCTTCTTTAGTATTTCTTGGCAGCCTTTCAGAAGACATAGACCTCCCCCCACACTCTCGTGGTCTTTTTGACCTTATGCTAGCTTTGGCCTTACAGCATATTGTCTCTAATTGGAAATCTTTGAACAAAATATCTCTCAATTGTTGGTGGAATCTTGTATGTCATTCACACAGACTTGATGTGGCCTTTGCCTCCTCCTGTAAACCTTCCCGAAATGTTGAACTTTATTGGCTACCTCTTACTCTCTACCTCGACCAATCCGCGAAACACAGTTACTCTCCACTATCTTCGGATAATTTCAAGCCCCCCTGAACACATGTACTCTTGCTTGTAGTTTTTCTGCACGTTACTTTTCAATCTCAATATTGTAATTATTTAGTTTATATTGACCCCATTCATACTTCTTTTTCATTCATACAATTACTCATACGATGGTTTTTTACTGTACTTTTGATTGCCATTTGCTGTATTTCTTATTGTTGCTTACCCATCTTATACGATGAATACCATGTTTTTGCTTTTCCTTTCTCCTCCCTTCCCCTCCCTCCTTCCCTCCCCATAACTTAAAATGCTTTGTTTTTTCATCGTGATATTGGCTGATTCTATGTACCTTCTCCCAGTTTATAACCTTTTTCTCATATTTGCTGATGTCACCTTATTGTATTACTTATTTTTTCTCTAATAAAGCTTTCAAACATAAAAAAAAAAAAAAAAGAGATGTCTTTTATTGGTTCTATCAATCCCTCTTTCAAGATGATTGTTCCTCCTCTGATGCAGATAGTCTCTGATTCGTTGGGTGCTATTTCCATCATAAGGTGAGCCATATCCAGAGATTAAAACTAGAAGCACCTTTAACTTGTTGTTCAAATATGAATTTACCTTGTTCTGAAGATTGTCTCAAAGCACACAGGTTTCAGCCTCCAATTTATGCATTACATGAAGCATCATAAAACAATTTTTACATTTCCTTGGGGAGAGAAATCTAGGCCTAGTCAAGGGGCCATAAATGTGGTCATTTGATAAGAGGCAAAGGTGGGCCTCCACCTTGTGTGTACAAAATGCAGGGCCATTGGGTACGTGTCCAAATATCCAGCTTGGGGAGCACGTTATCACTGCATTTAGTGTGCATGCTGTAATCTGATTGGCTGTGTGTTCCTAACTTAGCGTGGCATCTGACTGTATGCTGTTTTGGGGAAATGCTCGTCCCTTGGCCAAACATGTTTTATTGGGGCCAATCTCCTGAGACTATTGTGGTTTCGCCGTCTATCTGTGGACTCAATCTAGGTTTTCCTGTTTATGAGCTTGTCTAAGGGTTACATGTCCCCCCTGTGATCTGTCAATCAGTTGCTTAAAGCCTAAGTTGCAGGGTCTGCCTGATCGCATATTTTTAACTTTTGGTTGAGGGGAAGGTCATTACCGGTGAATTCAACAACGGAGAGGCAAGTTCATTATTACACATTCATATCTCATGGTGTACATCAAAATCATATTGATCAATATTAACATTTCCCCCTAGTTGAGTTTTCAATTACATCAGTTGCCCCACACTTCATGTCAGTCACATTGCTTGAAATGTGTTTCTGCTGTGTCTCTTACTAGCTCCGGAGTTACTTGCATTCTACCTAATTTGAGGAATGTGTTTTTACAGCAAGATATCCACACTTACAGGGGACCACACAAAAACAGGACACACATTAGAATATAGAGCAATGATATGAACTATCTGGTCACTCGCAGGGGAAGTCAGGAAAACAAATAACAGTCCTGTTGTGGGGCATCTGACCTCCTTCTACATGTCAGCTTGTAGAAGTGCAGTGTTTGCATTGCACGAGTCAGTGCCCCATTTACATACCACTTCCAGGGATAAAAGACAGGAGGACACACCAATCTTTGCACATACCCCACACCCCATCACAGTCATCAAGTCCAAAAAATACTGATATTGCATTAGCATGAAGCAGATTACTCTTAGTTCTTCCTTGATAGCATTTAGGCCGAGCTCCGTATTGCTGATCATCAGGAGGCAGCCTTTGTTTGTTTGGTGAAGATGGGTATGGACCCTTCCACGTTTACTTGAGAGTCAGAAAACAGTCTGAATTCTTCTGGAATGCCTGTGTACTGAGCCCAGCCAAATTATCAGCAGTTTCTTTTTGCTCGAGCCTAATGAAAGAGAGTTGTTTTTTTCTGAGGCGAATGTTAAAACAATTCGGACAAATCTTCTACAGAGAAGACTAGGGTTGGGGTGTTTGTGGTACATGGCACAGAGGCATCACCATTTCTGGGTCATTTGAATGTAAGCACACTCGCCACTCGGCCAATATATATCCATCAGCGAGGAGGTGCCCCATTGCATGTCTGGTACGTGCAGTATTACTCCACAATTTCCATTGGTTCCAAGTGGGAGTGTTCCTTTGCCTCTGAAACACAAGGAATACAGTGTACATTTATGTACAGTTAGGGCTTGTCCCTTCCCTTCTAGCCACATCTACCTATCTATCTCAATGCCTCATGTTCCCTGACATGAGGTATCTATGCTGGCATGCAACCCATTCCTTCTAAACTCATTTTCCCTTGTACAATTGAGGTGGATGGCCCTGCACTGGAACACCATGCCTTGGGTCCATTTGTTATTACAAAAGACTCCCCCAGACATGCTAAGAGCGACCCTTGGCCACAGATGGAGTCAGGAGCGGACATGTTTGTGCACTGGTGCAATAGTTTCATTGTACCTGTTGTAGCACGGGCTCCCGGCATTGCTGGGGCTTGGTGGGCTACATGATATGCACGGGGGATCAAACTTCAGGAACATCTGGCACCCTACTGGGATAAGGTCAGAATTATCTGGGTTTGCTGACAACATCCCTGCCCTCTATCTAGTAGTTTGCTGCCCAGTAAAGGGCCTCCACAAGCAGATTGGTGTAACACAATACTGGAATGGCAGGCAGTAGAGAGAGCACCTCTGTACCTGCTATGTAGGGGAGGGGCAGACGCCTTGCTTCTGGGTTCTCAAACAGTGCTGTAGATCAGGGCTACCTCGAAGATGGCCTATTGTTCTAACAGTGCCTCTTTTCTAGTCTATTTCTGTCCTACGTATTAGGTCCAAAATTGCGCCCTCATGTGGTCTATTGTGCAGGTGTAGGAGGTTCCCCCCTCTGGCCAGGGCAACGCTTGTCTTAGTGTGTACGTGCCAAAATGTATGTAGCTTTTTAGCCAGCATGGGGAACCTAGTTTTTATGCAGTTTAAAGGCACCTCAATGATGGATTGGGATCTGTTTATGGGAGTTGTACACTTCTAACCTTTCAAGGCTTTTGGATAGTTGTAATTTCTTCTCTGAATCTGGGGAAAATAAGTACAAGGGATTATGCTAGCAATAACTACTTTTACCATGAGCTCAGCTTAAGACGAAAATGCATCAAACAAACTTAGTACATAAAACAACGCATGAAAAATAACCTGTAAGAAAGAACATTGGTTAGCTCAAAACATTATGAATTGTAATTTGAGCAGCAGAATAGCAAGATGTCAACAAATTACGTTTTTTTCATATGCACATCCAATTGATAACTGGTCATCACAGTCAACATAAAACAGAGTTGCAATAAACTACCAGCACATTAGCATCAAAACATGCATCAAGTGAAAATCACAATTAAAATAGAAGTAAAAGAAAAAAGAACAACAGAGAAGAAAAAAATGATGACTTTTCCAAGAAAACGTAACCAGCTCCTAGAGGATGCTGCCCGATGAGCCCAATAGTCTGGCAATATCGGCTCAGGGACAAAGATAGCAAATTTAAAAACAGAAGAAGGAGCACCTCAACAACTGCAGGCCCTTCTTGGCCAAGTACAAGCTGCAGCTTACTTTCTGAGGTTCAAATATGTCCCTAATGTCCGAATTACACCCTATATTACATCCAAGGGGTCATGTGTACCAGTGTATCACACCCAGTGGTCCAAGCAGATAACACCTCTCACTTCTTTCAGATACTATCACAGTAATAATGGTCCTGGAGATGGCCTCTTTGGCAGGGGGCTAGTGAGCGTGATTCTTCTAGACAACAAGAAGGCCTTTGATGGGGTCTCCTGGCATTTCCTGTAGGGGGTCTTGAAGACCGCAGGTTTAGGCTCTGTCTTTGTCTCCAAAATCTGTTGCCTCCATTTCGACCTTAAAGCAGAGATCCATGCTCTTGCTCGCTTTCAGATTCCATCCCTATCTGTTGTTGTATCAAGCAGGGTGCCATCTCTCTCCTCCGTTATTTGTTTTATATATAGAGCCTTTCATTAAATCCTTTAAACTGTCTGAAGTTGTTGAGCCCTGAGAATACACCGGCATGAAGTTAAAGTTCTAGCTTATGCAGGAGATGTTGCAGTTCCAACCCCAAACTGATCAGTGGCTTATGTACAGTAGAAGCAGTGGCTCAATCACTCGGGGAAGTCTCTTGCTATACACTGAATTCAGATGACTCAGGTATTGTCTAACACCACTCCCCATGGTCAAAATGAAAAATGGGTACTGTCAGTGGTGTATCCACCTTGCGAAGATTGTGAATAACAATTATGGGAAGCTTTACCAATATACAGTTAATGTTTTTACTAAATGGAACCATATTCATCTTGGTCTGATTGGCCACAGTAATCTTAATAAGATGATCATTCTTCCGCGGTATCGTTATCTCTTGTTGTAATCCTCTCTTTTTTTCAGTGGCCTTCTTTACTGAGATTGATGCATTTTGGCCGAGATTTATATAGTGTTATAGAAAGCATTGCTGTAAGATCCAGTTCCTACAATAGTCTAAATAGTATGGCAAGGTTTTGCGGTTTAATATCCAGACTCATTTTTTTCATGACTTCATTAGGGCCTGGGGTGGGGTCATCCTTACAATGGCATCTGTTCACTGATTTCCTGCTGCTGGGTGAATCAATTACCCCTGACATTGCCATCGTGGACACATTGTACTTCAAGAGAACTCGGTTTAAGACTTCAAAAGTCTTACATCTTATTTGGGATTTGCCTTAAGGGTATATTCTCTGGCATTACCCCTTCAACCAGCTCACATATTTAGAATATAACCCGAATTTATCCTCCTGTGGCCATTACAGATTCTGGGATAACTGGGAGAGAGCTAAACTTTTTGTCTTAGGTCAATAGTTTGAGGGTGAAGTCCTTCTCTTTTTTGAGAACCTGCTGCAACATTTCTCTCTTCCCCATACCTATTTTTACCGCCATTTGCAATTAGAACACTTCATTTCTAGTTATAAAGAAAACTAGATGAAGTGGTCTGATACATTCCTTATTGGACCTTATAATGAAAGTTCCAATTTAAAGAAATATTTGGCTGGTGTATCAGCTAATCTTTTTTTTTCTCTCAGGATCACTCCATTGACCTGTTCCAGATAAGGGCTAATAAATTGAGCTAACTTATCAAGTAAGAATTAACGGCGAATTTGGTTAAGAAATCGCAAATTAACACCAACTTGTAGTTGATGTTAATTTGCAAATTCTTTTAAAAACGCACAATTTGGAATTTTGAAGGTGGCATGTGACGCACACACATGCCTATAGGACATGTATGTGCACCATATGCACACACATGTACATTTCAGGGGTGCAGCAGGGGGTCCTTGAGACACCCCTGCACCCTTGAAATTATTCTCAATTTGCGATTAGCAAATTGCGAATCGCAAATTGAGATTAATTTCACAGTCATTCCTATGGGCCACCTGGCCCATAGGAATGAATGGGAAATTATTCCTTAACTGCGAATTCGCAAATTGCGAATTCACAAATAAGGAAGAATAAGAAATCGCTAAAAAATAGCAATTTTTTACATACATCCCATTTTGTGATTTCTAAATAGCGATTCTTTAAAAATCGCTATTTAGAAATCGCAAAATGGAATCTTGATACATCTGCCCCTAGATCTCCTTCCAACTATTCCGCCTGGGGTTAATTTTTTGTTAGGAGGTTCTGTGCTCGTGTTTATTACTCAATGGAACGCTCAGCGCAGGCGCGGAATTCACGCCGCGCAGGCGCTCCGAGCGGGCCATGACGGAACCGCTCCGTCATCAGCACAGCGCCACCGCAACTGATGACGGAGCGGGTCCGTCATCAGCAGGTAACGGGTTAATTGTTTTACCGACATGATTCGAACAATTTTTTCTATTTTTCTTGGAGGTATTGTTGGTAAACTGGGAAGCAGATTAGTATATTTTGGCTCTATAATACTCATGGGGGATATTCTCAAGAACGTGTTGTAATTATTGCAAAATTGGCTTTAAGGCAACTTTTCACATAGTAGTCTGTTGCGGGAAAATAATGTTGTGTTGACATTGTATTCTCAACACGGCGATACCATGCAATAGTCTCACGATAATGCGTCCACCTGTGATGTCATATTGTACTGCCTCTCGGCCTGTGTGTTTGGGGCTCAGAGGGGTGTCATCATCCAAGTCCAGAGTGCATATCCTTGATCACCTGTGACAGTGCAGGGAGACATGAGTCAATGGTTGGTTCTGCATGATGAGTTGCCAGGCTCACTGGTTCATTGGTGTGTGATATCTGTGACATAGTGATTCCTGTTTGACATGTACTGCTTTTAGCAAATCAGCTGCATCAATGTGTATTAAGTAGCCTCACTGCTGCTCCTCCCTCCCCCAAACCTATTTACAATTGTGCGCAGCGCGGTTGCATCACTTGACTCCTATGGCACACCATTGTCATGCCTGTCTGCGCATGTCCACAAGCCTAACAACAACACTGTGATGTTGTACATTGAAGGTGGGCAGGCACGTGTGTGTAGGCCTATGGTAAGGATAGGATGGACACAGATGTAGAGTTCATGGCTGGCTGAACTCGCGATGCAGTTGAGGGTAGACCTTTGGCTTATATTGTGGTAATAGCGTCACACACAACCGTTGACATGTATGATTCCGGACCCTGAGCGGGCTTTCGCTCCCTCATTTATCCCTTCGGCCGAGGGCGCACTTCGGGGGCATGCTACATTGCAACATTGTCCATTGAGGGACAGGTGGCACAGACACTACAACAGCGACATACGCATTAGTTACTTTCTTGGCAAGGGCAAAACATAACCATGCCCAGAGCCCCAGCTTGATGAACCACACCCCTACGCTGGATTGTTGTACACCAGTCCACTCCGCTTATGCTTACAGGGGAGTACAACACAGCTACACAGCTACATGTCCCAGGTCTACCCCACTGCCTGAGGTTACATGGTTGTGTCCGCTGTACACAGCACATTGTTATGTGGTAGGGCCTGCACCCTCATGCATACATAATGGCAAAATGGACACACTTAGATAGTTTATGGAACTGGCTATGGGCACGTGCGCCCGACGGATGCACTACGGACGGCACAGGCATACCACCACGGGACGGTGACTTGCAGTGCACTGAGGTATGGCCACGAAAGCTGAGCGGGTCCTCCCCGATGTCCAAGGTGAATGTCGGGGAGTGTTTCGGGGGACAGTGGAAGGTGTTCTTCCAGGGCATGATGCAGAGAGCAGAACCAAGCAGAAACAGGCAATATGGAGGAGATGAGGCCTGTACAATGATATGAACTCTGCTATAAATAAATCAAGGCTCAGTTCCAAATGTATGACCTACTTGACTGCAGTGTAGGCCAAAGGCATTAGTCAGCAAGGGACCACAGACATGTGTCGTTGGAATGCTATGCACTGTGTTGGTGGCACCACGAATGGAGTACATTGATATCAAACGTCCCAATAACATATGAACTCGGCCATCATGATATCAAGACTCACTTCCCAATATGTGACCTACTCGATTGCAGTGTAGGCCGTACGCAGCGGTCAGCAGGGGCACACAGCCACATGTTGTTGGCTTGCGATGCACAGAGTTAGTGGCACCACTGCATTTGTTGGTAGTGTTCGATTACCTTCATAATGACGATCCTGAACCACGTCTTCCTCTTACACCTCTCCTCGCGTACAATGATAGGAACTTTGCCATAAATAAATCAAGACTCAGTTCCAAATGTGTGACCTAATTGAGTGCAGTGTAGGTCAGAGGCAGCGCTGGAGTACGTCAACGAGAAGGGAGTGCTGGGGGCCTGTGTCACAGAGGCCAGCGATGGTCTGAGAAGGCTGCCAAGGTCGCTGGTCTTGGACCGGTGTCTGCAGGTGAGCAGTGAAGCCTGAGTGTGCAGGGGTGGCCAAGATGGGTCTGGGGACCAGCGGCCTGGGGTGCAGCAGGCGCCCAGGTTCGCAGGCACCATTGCTCATGCATCGGCCTCATGGCGCGGTGAGAGGCGCCGCACTGGCAGACACATTGGCCATTACGAAAGAGAACCACGCCCAGAGCAATGGGCTTTTTATTCACACCGGTACGCTGGCCTTGCGTATGCCTGGCCAGCCCACTCTGCTCATGCTTACAGAGGGGGCATAACAAGCTACATTTCCGCCATCTTCCCCACTGCATGGGGAAACCTGGTTGCATCCACTGCACTTTAAAAACCAGCAGTATATGTCGACACGGACATGTCTGTGGTCTGTATACTGCAGTCTGGTCAGCACATCCACACCACACCTGGCATTGTGTACATTCTTATTCATGGGTCACTTGCCTCCTGTACAGATGCCTGCTTCCCACCTCTCCCCACATTCTGCTATTGTGTGACTGAGGTGCCATGCCGTTGATGGCTTGTGTACATGGCTAGCCCAGGTTACCACAGTAAGTTGTGCCATTGTGTCTGGTAGGTGGGCATGTTGTTTGGCATGTTGTATGTGAGTTTAAAATGTGTGCATTCCCAGAGTTGTGAGTTGCATGATTGTGGAGTTGAGGTGTGTGGTGATTTCATTTGGTAGTTACCAACGAGCAGTACATTTCCATAGGTGCCATCCTTGAAGTGGTGATGATGGACTGTCGGAAGATGTAGGAATCATGCACACTGCCAGGGTAGTTGGCGACGACATTGGTGAAGAGTTCCCGGTGGTCCACTATTGCCGGTACATTGATGGAATATGTGTGCTTTCTGTTGTGGTAATTGTGTACAGTGTTGGCAGGGGGCACAAGTAGGACATGTGGGCAGTCAATTGCCCCCAACATGTGCGGTAAGCCAGCTATGGAGTAGAAATCTTGCTTGGTCTCCAGCTGTTCCTGGCAAGTGTGGGGGAAGTAAAGTTGCCGGGGATACCAAGCTGATGATGGCATCCAAGATAGTTGTGATGAGCTTTGATGGGGCTGCCTGTCAGACTCCTCCGACTCTGGCGATTGTTGGTTGGAAGGTACCAGAGGCCAATAGGTGGAGCACAACCAGCAGCTTTGTCTGTGGCGGGATGTTGGTTGTCCGCTGTGTTGGTACCATCAGCCTGTGGGCAATGAAGGTCAGGATGCGGAGGATGGTTGTCCTTTTGAGCCTGTAGTGGGCAATGACATCCTCTGGTGTTAAGTCTGTGAGGCTGGTACATTTTCTGAAGGTCCACTGTCTTTGTCTGCGCTGCCTCTGTGGTATTCTGGGGGGGCGGGCCTGGGGGTGGTGATGGTGGGTGTTGTGGCCCTCTTGGGGCTCCGAGCTGCATGATCAGTAGCTCCATGGCATCTGTTGTTCTTCAGGTGTGGCTCTGGCCTGGGCTCCCTTTTATGGTGCAGGTTGTTGTCCGACTAAACACCAGGTAAGAGCAGGTTTTGGGATGATATCGTTGATCTGGCTGGTAGTTGAGAATATTGCGAAGTGGTGTTGTCGTGGCTGTTTGCACGGAAACGCCTATTCTGCATATCATTAGCATTAGTTGCCGGTGTAATCGGTGGCAAAGTTTTTTGCAGCTGCTATTGCAGGGAAACTGGTGATATTGGCTGTTAGCACCAGCTTGTGAATAGGGCGATAAATTTATCACCACTTTGGCTGCGATAAAGTGCTGCTAAATTGGCGATAAGCCCTTGAGAATATGCCCCATACACTTTAGGGCACAACAAAGCTTTCTTGCTTATTTCCATTTCTTAGGTTTCAAATGTATTTCCCTATAATGAGCGTGAAAAAATTCTGGTGTTGAGGAAAGCGTTTGCGGATATCGGGCTCTGTCTCATTTTAATATGTTTTTTGATGATTATCAGTGGAATGGTTGCATGAGTGCGAGGGCAATCTACAGTCATGAGTAACAGTGTAAAAATCCTCATTTAAAAAAAGATTCTACGAAATGTAGCTTTCCAGCCGCTAGCAAAAGGTTTAAGGAGAAGAACTGAATGTAGACATTTAAGGAGGAAGAACTGAATTTAGACAGGATCGTGAGTATGCAGTATTGTACCTCGCAGGATGTTGCCAGAAAGGTAGGTGCCAATTGGGTAAATTTCACACAGTTTCAGTAACGGCTGCTACCAATCGCAAGTGGTAATGCGGCAGCAGGGACGGGGGGCCGCGATGGTGTTGAGTTATAGGATGGAACAACACAAAAAAACCAAAAATTACCTGGGCTGGCCAGCCGCCAAGCGCCAACCTCTTCTCCGACATCTTCTTACTGTCTCTGCCAGCTTCTGGAAGGAGCAGGAAACACCCGGGCTCCAAGGCTCCCTATAGCCAATCACAATGCTGTAATGCAGCATTTTGATAGGTCTGAGTTCCGAAGCACAGCGCTTAGACGGGGACTGGGAAGCAAGGGGTTGTTATTTAATGTTGTTGGAGCAGGTAGAGAATAAAAGAAGGTTAACCAGAGTTTATGGTTCAGGGTCAGGTAGAGGTAGAGGTAAAGAAAGGAGATGGATATTTAAGGTTCAGGGACTCAGAAAAGGAAAAGGGAGGTAAGGGCTTTAAAATAGGGGGAAAAGTTGGGGTTAATAAAGAACAAATAATGGCAAAATATATGAAGAGGGTTTGGGGTAAACTCCCCCTAAAACACTTTAAACAAAAAAACAAAGACATTTGACAGTTATATTTAACAGATGCAACTACAACCTGTCCCCATGCCATGCCAATGTTGTCATCAATGAAGTCATAGACAATGTCATGAGTAATACTATTGAATTTCAGTGTGTTTTGTGTTTGAAATGCAATGTTTAAACTACAGTTTCCACCTAACTATACCGCCATTTTATCCTTTGTTTTTACAGTGAATTTCTAGGATTCTTTACTGTAAAGTATCATTACATTACCACATGTAACTATTGCAAACACCTCCCCTGGTCTTTTACTTTGGGTGGCATAAAGTTGGCCACAGTACCTGCACCTAACTCCTTCACTATTTACCGGGCCCTGCACCTAACTCCCGTGGTCAACCAACCCTGTGCCATGCATGACATTTGGCCATGAGCAGTGTGGGTTGGCCACAGAGCGGGCCTACGGTCAGAGCCAGTGTCTACCCTCTTGGCGTCACCCACCCCTCCTACAAGCACAACCTTCGGCGCATTTAGTGTCCTGTGCCTAGGCCCTGCATCAATCGGCCGCCGGTTGCACAACCTTATTATGAACCAATATAAACTGTGCCATTTTAAGTAAGGTAGACCTACTGTCTTTGTCTATGGGTCAAAACACCAAAATAGAAAAAACAAGGGGCATCTGGGTTTTATCAAGGGGTCAGCACACTGGCTTCTGCAAAAAGTCACCACTAACTATAATAAAATACTCACACATCGCAATGTTTAATATTAGTAATTCTCATAACATGTTTTAATTAAAGCATTATTAAAGAAAACATAAAATATGTATTTGAGTCTTTTTTTTTTTTTCTCCGGCAAAGCACAGTAATATAACCAACTACACAGGATCCCTGCACTCCAGCTGAAAAGCATACAGTGTCAGGTTAGTGTGCTTTAAAATAATGTGGTATTCTTTCCCGGGTCATGGATTCAATGTCCAGGAGACTTACTATGTTACTTTTGAATGTTGTGGGGGTTTGTGCAATCCCAGCAGCCTTCTACAACATTAACAAATTTGCTAGGGCACCACAAGGATCCAAAACACATGAATAAAAAGCCCTTACAGGTAATTATGGAGCACTCCCTGCCTGAGAAGTGAATATTAAATAGGCAGATCATGCTGCTCATATAGTATTCTTGTTTCTCCTCTTTTTTTATTCTTTGTGTATTCAGGTGCTAAACTGGTGCACCTTCACATTTTAAAAATGTATTTTCATAAGTAGGAGTTTGCAGAGGGAGCCCCAGGGCCTCTGTGGACCCAGCTGGCTCCCTAACCACACTAGTGGTTAAAGCTGGCCTTTCTATTATATTTTCAAATGGGTGCCCCAGTGCACACCTGGGGCATGTACGAGTTCATAAAGCTTTTGGGGCTGCAAGAAAAGCCCCACTGTCCAAGTGAAGTCTACAAGCTCTTTCACTTTGCTCATATCTTGGCATGTGCAGCGTTTTTCTGTACTCCCACATGAGCAGAAAGTTTTGCTTTTTGTCTGTGTGAGTATGGGCAGGGAAAAGCAGTGTCCTAGGGAAGGGCTTTCCATGGCTCTGCTCTCATAGGGTCCAGGGGATGAGGACCCTCTCTCACATTATGCTCATCAGCCCAGGGCTGTGGACCTTGGGGCCTCAATGAGGCTCACTAAGGGAGGGCATGTGCCCCATTCTCTAATTTTAAGGATCAGCTCCAGGGTACTACGGGGTATATTACCAAGCAATAGCGATAATTATCGCTATTGCTCGGTTAGAGACAATAAATTACCGCTGAGCTGCGGCGATTTTTATCGCAGATAAACCTTGGTATTATCCATTGATTTTCAATGGATCTGCATAGCTGAAAAAATGTTTTGCTCCCCCATCAGGCCTAAAAGGAAAGGAATCACTATACTGCCCCCACATGTTTTTTCACGTTTTTGACACTTTAATTTCTCTGAAAGTATTAAATTGATTTACACCACATCAGAAAAAGTACGCTTTTCAGGACCAAGATGTAGCCTCTTGCCATATTTGGAGTAATTTCATTCAGCTGTTTTGGCTGTAGCTATTTCCATTTTTCCATGGACAATTGCATGGGGAAACCTTATTTGGGACCTCCCCGTTTTCTTGTCACCTCCTAGATCAGGGATACTGAAAGTGTGGCCAGGGGCCGCATGCAACCCTCCTGACCTTTAATTTTGGCCCCCTGGTGAACAGCAGCACTGAGCTGCTGTTCACGTGGCAGAGCAGGAACATTCAGAAAGCTGCAAAAGAAACAGGCATACTTTATTTACACACTTTACACATTAGATAAGTAACTATAGGGAAGAAAAGAAGGTGACCTAGACCACTTATCTTTAGGAACACCCTTTATTTTTAAGACATCTTGCACCGAACATGTAAAACCGTGATACACTCTCAACAAACTACAAAAAAAGTGTATTTTATTAACAATCATGGGTGTATTACCTTAGTAGATCACATTGTCATTGCATTGAAAGGGGCTTATTTGCAGTGATAATTTTGAAACATGATCATGGAAACACTCATGCCACCCCATTCTGAAAACAATGCCACTAAAGAAATTAATGCTTTGACTTTAATTCTTGGTGCTTGAGAATAGACCATAGGTGGCAGTCATTTGAAGGCTTGGTTTGTTGTCCACACCATGCATCTGCTTTATTTCCCTCTTTACTCACCTTTCATCACCGACCTTCCCATTGGTGTCATCAGTGCGGCCCTCAGGCATGCACCCGAGAGTGCTTTGTGGCCCCGGGGAAAATGTTTGTGAGCACCCATGCTCTTGATGGATCATTCAAACACTTTCCAGGAAGGAGCTGAAGTGGATGAGACTTTTGTTTAGAACGTTTTGTGAAGATTCATCAAACTGCACCATAAAATTTATCAAACCAAAATATCAATTTCCTTCGGCGTAACAGGGTATACATCATCATTCATCTGCATACTGATAGCCTTCCTGGGCAGAAAGGGGGAGAGGAGAGGTGTGTTCTCCCTTCACACAAAGGACCTCTACCCCATACTGGTAGGCTGGAGCCAGGGTTGGGTTTGAAGGGATCCTTGTGATCTTCAGAGAACTCTTTTGAAGTCACCCCCTATATCAAGGGCAAATTGGGGAATATGTACCAGGGCTCTGGCCCTATCAAATCAATACTCCTTTACTTGGGGAAGAAATCTGCTGGAGTGAAGATGGCCGTAAGGATTGCCACTGTGCTGTGACTGACTGTTCCAAGATACTGCTTCTCTGCTTTGCTGAGCTGCCCTGCTGCCTGCTGATCTAGCCATGCTGAGGATAAGGCCTGGGCCCATCCACTTGGGACCAGAGTGACTCCAATGGTTTGATGATTTTTCTCCTGTTTTGAGAAGTCTCAGGGCTATAAAATACTTCCTCCATCTTCATCTGGTGCTGCTGGATGCTGCCATCAGTGAGTCCTGCCCTTGCCTGCGGTGCCTCTCCAGTCCTTTGGAGTCTTCAGCACCGCAGCTCTTAAATCAAGCTTTTTTTAGGAATTTTGTGAACGCGACCATGTCAATTCACTCTGAAACCACGTTGCTTGCAGGAAGGATTAGCGCTGGCAGTCACAAGATCATCCCTTCGCACTGCAGTATCACAGCTTCCCTCTGCCTCATCCCAGCCCTTACTACATGAGACATCCCTGCCTCCATGACATCCCATCACATGTAAAACACATACTGTTTTTAGATAAGACACTGAAATCCAATAGCTATTTCAATGGCTTCTATAAAATGATATCTTCCCCTATCCTACCACCTGTCTTCCTTGGTGTCCTACACGGATGGCCCATCCTGCCTTTACTTCATGGGAGCTTCAATCTATGGTGAGCAGTGACCATCTTTCTTAAAGGAATTGAAGTTTTTTATTCATTTTAAATAGTCCAGTTTTAGGTATGCTCACAGTCTTGCATTGAAGAGTTTTTTCCAATTTCCGTTGGGCGCAGCTCCCTACCCATGTGTCAAGATGGGGTAGGGAAGGTCAGCTGTACCTGATAGAGCCATATAGGCATTGAGAGAGAGAAAGGCACACAGGGCCTTTTCAATGTCTTCTGAATCTCATGAGTTGAGATTTTGCTGGCATGGAAATGGTTATTGTCAGGAAATGGACGCTTAGTAATGTGTTTCACTTTCTTATTCCTGATGGAGCTTGTAGAACCTCAGAGAAGAGAAGAATGTGCAGCCTGAGCAGGACTGTGAAGAAGAGGTTGTGCAAATATCTTGTTTGGATTTGCAAACAATAATCAAAGAAGGACTTGATTCTTATTTATTGGGGCCTCAGTCCATGAAACCTGGAGAGAAGGATGGGTATGATGTGGCTAAGGAACCCCATGGTTGCTATATCCAGCATCAACAATTGCGAGAATTCACAAACTTGGATTAGATGAAAAGGCTCAGGATGCCGATGAATTCTTCATTTTGTATAATTCTTCAATGCCAAATATTCTACCTTTCCATAATGTCATTAAGGCTATGTTGTTAATTTAATGAAAGGATGTAGACAAATTGTCTTTTCCTAGATTTCTCGCTAAAAACATTTGGAAGCAAAAAAACTTGATGACACTTTTCCATAGATTCCAAAAGTAAACACCATTCTTGCTTTGATGGCATCAACTTCTCTCTTGGCTTTGGTAGAATCTACCCTTCTTAATCCAGAGGAAAAAAAGGGGAGGCCTCACTCAAATGGTTTTATAATACTGCAAACTATGCCATCAGAGTCAATACCTATGCAGTTTATGCTACTGAAGTCTTGTAAAGGATTTTCGTGAAGTGTCTGAATATCTACAGGCCAATAAGGGCCCTACCTTACTAGTTGGCAGTTGTTTTCCCTCTGTCCAAGTAGGAACCCACAATCCTTGTCAGAGTAAGAAGATTATACCCTCAGAATAACGCGTACTCAGTATTTGTTAGCTTTGCCAGAGAAGTCAGGCCTATCCCCAGAAGCAACATGTAAAGTATTTGTACACACGCAGAGTAACAAAGTGAAAACACTAAAAAACATAATCAATATTTATATGAATAAGATTAGACTAAAATGACATAAATCCAATATTTGCAACTCAAGAGATGAATTTTCAAAGTTAAATAAAGGTATAGTTCTTTAGATATCAATGGTTGCGCTTGAACAGGACAAAGTACCTCCTTAGATGCTTTAAAATCAAAAATGGTGTATGACGCTGGGGAAGTGAGGTATCAAAAAGGGAGGTGATGTGTTGGTTCCATACTGCTATACAGGTTGTTGCCATGTAGGCACTTGGGGACAGTGGATGTGCAGAGGAGTTGAAGTGTCACGGTAGGTAGCGATGCACTGGTTCCTCAAGGTGGTGCAAAGTCATTGAGCCACTAATGCCTGGTGATGATGTTTGGAGCAGGGGAGGGGACGTGTCATTTGAGGCATGATACCTCCAATTCTTATTGTAGGGCTTGGTCATTGATGAATCGATGCCCAGAGGCCATGCATCGTTGATGCATCGAAAGTCAAACTGCACTGCGTCGATTTCACAGTGTTGAGTAGGCACTGTGCCTGATATAGAGTGGTGCATTACAGACTTTGGCGATGTGGTACTCGAGACGCACGCACCCGCAGTTCTTTGTAGGTACTGCTGCAAAAGGTCAGGATCTGCATTGAAGGTCTTGGTCATTGTGTCAAGAGCTGCCCATGTTTCAGTGGCGGCAGCAGTGATGCGCTGAATTTTGCAATGATGCAATAATTCCAAAAAACCCTGGGAGTTAATGCATTGAGTACTCTTTTGTAGCACCATAACTGACGTCCAAGGGTCCAGGATCTGGATTTGGTACCACTTGGAAGGACAAAGCTCTCAGCATAGAAGCCCAGGTACTGGTAGGTAATGTCTTCATGTCCCTGGGACTTCTTAACAGGAGGCAAGATTAATTTAAACCCTTTGAGAATCTTAGAAAGCAGGATGTAAAAAGCAAAGTCCAGTCCATTCACTCCCAGGACAGAAGCAGTAAACAGCAAGCAGCAGGCCAACACAACAAAGCAAATAGCAAAGTAGCAGTCCTTTCTGATGCACACAGCTCTTCTTCCAGGCAGAATGTCCTTATTCCAGAAGTGTTTTGAGTAAATGGTGTCAGAGGTCCGGTACTTATACCAATGCCAGCCTTTGAAATAGTGAAACTTCAAAGGAAAGTCCTTGTAGTGCACAAGATCCTAGAATTAGCTGGCCTAGACTCCAGGCACACTACAAGGAGGTGGATACTGCTTTGTGATGGGACTGGCTTAACCCTATTCAGTTATAAATGTCAACTTCTCTCACCATTCTAGCTCAGGAAGACCCATCAGCCTGGCTATTTGCCATTATGATATGCAGGGCACAACTCATCTCCCCTCGTTTGTGACTGTATAGAGTGAATTCATAAGGCCCAACTGAACATCCAACCCAGTCGGGTATTCAGTGACAGGCAGAGGCAAAAAATGGTTAAAGTAAGGAAATGCCGTCTTTCTAAAGGTGGTATTCTCAGACCTTCCATTTATAAAGCTACTAAACTAAAATATGTATTTTTAAATTGTGAGTGCAGAGACACCAAACTCCGTTTTTCTATCAGCTCCTTTTAGACCCGGGATCCCTGGTTGGCTTAGGCCAAATAGGGACTCACGTTTCAATGTCACGGAAAGGAAGGTCATCTTCTGAGATAGCCCTCTCACCCCCTTGGTAGCTTGGCACGAGCAGCAAGGCTTATATTCAAGGCAAATGTGTAAATAATTTTCAAACACGCTCACAGCATCCCAATGATGACACCACAAATAGACTCCACAAAAGTTTTATAAAAACAAGTATAAACTTTATATAAAAATATTTACGATAAGACCACACAATATAATTCCAACATATGCATATTTGCAATATTCCTCCTGGCCAATTGTTAGGCCAGCCAGCCCTTGTAAGTTCTGGCGATATTACTGAGTATTTCTAAACATTCTACTGTAATTCTAACACCATGTTATGCAGATTGAAATGCTAGAATCAGGGACTTTTGCGATGTACAAATAATCCAATGGGTAATACAACCACCAGGCACGTTGTTATAAAGATGTAAGGCAATGCGTACTACACTAATCAGCTATTTCTTCATGCAAGAATAATGCACTGCATGATACTCTAATCAGGTAGTTTGTTATGCAGAAACAATGCAATGCGTTATAGGACAATCAGGTAATTCGTTATGCAGAAACAATGCCATGCGTCGTACACTAATCGGGTATATCGTTATGCAGGAAACATGCAATACGTGAAACACTAATCAGGTACTTCGTTACGCAGAAATGTTGCAATGTGTCATACAACAAACAGGTAGTCCATTTTGCAGAAATGGAGTAATCCGTACTACTCTTCCTGACCGATCAAGGTGCCTCAGGTGGTCTCGCCACTCTTGCTTACTCGCAGGTTGCCTCTGACAATAGTTGCCTCCAACATAGGTATGGTATAACGCAAAAAGTGCAGCTCCGCGCTCCGGCCCCGGTACTGCCACTCCCATAGCAACACAGGCGGCAATATGAGCCGAAGCAAAGGCTTGTGCTGCTGAACTGAGAGAGAGGCCAGGAGCGTCTCCCTCCAAGCCCCCGCCCTGCCCCAGGAGTCGACACACGTTACCTGGGGGGCGCGAACTCACTCTCCTCTCCTCGTCCAGCGGTTTGTGCCTCCAATGTAAACTTTGGGGCTTTGCAACGGCAGGCTCGGGCCGGTGGCTCACCTCTTCTGGGGCTGCCGGTCCGGGCCACTACTGCTAAAAAGATCTTAGGCTGCCACAGCACACATGCACACAGCATCGCTGAGATTTCCTTGAGCTTTGGGTGTAAGATCACCTGGCACTCCACACGAAGGTCTCAGGCTGCATGAAGATCACGCGCACAGCGTCACTGAGACTCAATTTAACTCCGGGTGCACAATAACAAGGCAAATCCTCGCCACGGTCACACGGTGCATAACGCTAACGAACATTGCGTAGAGGAGACTCACTTCGATTCCTGATGCATGATAACATGGAAAATCCTATGCTTGAGAAAGAAGACTGTTCAAGAAATACCTTTTATTGAAAACGCCCGTCTCTCTATTACTCTGCATCTCTGGTGAAACAAAGCATGCATGATTGACTGAGTGAAATAGTTGTCTATTGTTTACTCGGCTCTAGAGATACATTTCTTATCCTGGGGAAGGTTGTCATGTTTATGTGGTTGTCAGAAACGTATCCCTTCTTGTGAATTCGAGAAGTTTTCTAGTGACCTCTGAGCTAGCTGGCACTCACAATTAAGTTTAATATATTCGATAGAGACCTAGTCGACCTCAGTCCTTCCTCTAAACTATAATATATATATATAATTCCAATGCGCAGAGCCTATTAGGAATATAGGAACTACACTACAGTCTCACTGTGAACAATGCACATGCTCACAGCGTTGATGAGAGTCACTTGGATTCCGGTGCACACAATAAGAAATCAAATCCTAATGAAGGTCTCACGGTGCACAACACACACGCACACAGGGTCAATGAGACTCACATGGATACCGGTGCACACGATAACTGGGCAATCCTCATAAAGGGGTTCAGGCTGCACAAAGCACATGCACACCGCATCGCTGATCCTTGCATCGGCTCCAGGTGCCCACGATCACAGGTCACACCTTACGAGGGTCTCAGGCTGCAACAAACACTTGCACATAGCGCTGCTGAGACTCTACTGGAAATGTTGTGTTCCTGTTTCTGGTTGTAAGATCGAGAATGGAACCTAATAAAAAAGCCCCCACGCAAAGAGCCCTCACTGACATGACACCAGTGGTAGGCAACTACAAGTGCCTTGATTGTACTGCCTGTGAATTTGCAATTGAAACTAAAGAACTGAGTTTCAATAATAACACCGTCCGATCTCAAACCCTGACTAACTGTAAAACCACCAATGTGGTTTATCTCCTACTATGCCCATGTAATATGGGGTATGTAGGCGAAACAGCAAGGATGATGTCAACTCGCTTATCGGAGCACAGATCAGCTATCCGCACAGGCAAAACGCAAGCCCCTCTGGTCAAACACTACTTAGAGGCCAAACATAAACCCAACGACATCCGTTGGTTCATCCTGGAAAAAATCCAAAAATCATCCGGTACACTTAGTACACAGGTGCGCAAATGTCGCGAAGTATATTGGATTTTCACCCTGGACACTTATACTAAGGGGATGAACAACGAAATACCGTGGGACCAAGTCCTCAAATACAATTACGGTTAAAAATAGGTTCCAATGTTTTTCTACATCAGACACTTCTGATACTTAGTACCCCTGACACAAAGGCACATTGTGCTCCCGTTGATCGTCCCCCACAGTCATTTTTTCCCCCCCATGTCTGGATAAACTGACATATATTCCGCCAATATCCAACACATAAGGGCTTGTTTCACCCTTTTCTTCCCCCATTCCAATATGTCTGCCCATTTTTAGTATTGCCCATTGACGCTATCCCACACAGTCCGTCATTGATTTCTATGCCGAACCAAACTCGGACATGCATTGGTCTTCTCGTGTGAGTACCGCTGTTAAAACTCACCCGGCGCCATTCAGTTACCCTTATACCTGGCTCTATCCGCAAAGACGCCGGCAGATCCCCTCATTGGAAGGTGAACGGAATCCTACTATCAGGTAAGCATTGACCCCCGATCCCCTACGCTTTGCCCTATTAAGCAGCGTCCATGGCCGTTCTCTTACATATCCTGAATATATATCTTCGGCTTTGTCATTTTTCTGCCGTCTAGAGCTTTTCCGCTTCACTATCGCCATGACGGCACTCGTCCGGTAATTGTCAGCGCTCTTGAAGACGCCCACAGACCCCCATTGGAGGATTAGTGGACACCACCTGAAGGTATCCATCTGTTGCCTGCTATGCTTTTGGCCGCTTTTGCATACTAGGAGAGCAGTTGTTAGAATAGTCTTCGCCAACCCTGCCGTCTTTTATGTTTCCCAACATGTAGATTGTCAGCGCTTGCAGAGCCGTCCACAGACCACCATTTGGAGAACTATTAGACATATACTAAAGGTATCTATCTGTTCCTCCATGTTATAGCTATGACCGCTTCCACAACCTAGGAAAGCAGTCGCTAGAACAGTCTTTGCTAATCCTGCCGTTATTCATGTTTCCCGACACGTAGATTATCTACTCATTACCTCATTGGCGACAGGAGCTCGCAGCCCTTCAACTTTGCAGGACCAATTCCAAAGGTACTTTTTCTGCCCTGCTCTACCTATTAGACTTGACTGGACCTTAGTATGATCTTTATAATTTTACCATATGTCCTTCTGTACCCGGCAGCCCTCAAATCCCACTGGATATATAAATACCAGAAAATCCCATCAAAGGAAAAACGAGTAAAACATTTAATAAAGGTACTCATTCACCCCCTAGCTTCTTTATCGTATTTTCTGAACATTTTTTCAATCTGGACTACTAATATCTTTACATTTGTCATTATATTATCATCCAGTACCTACATCTCAAGACAGACAATCCTGCATTTCAGACAAATTCGACCCCCTTCCCTGTGAGAATCTGCACCATTTGCATCCAGGTATAATGCTGGTTCTCCACTAACATCCGCACCTCTTTCTTCCTCCTCCCCTTTTTTTCTTCCCCTCTCTTTTTCTCCCCTGTTCTCGTTTCTCCAAACACTTTTCCCGTCTGCCCTCCCCAACCTTCTCTTTTTCCTCCCCCTTCTCTCCTCCTTGTTTTCTTGTTTTCTGGTCTTCACCCTCTCTTCTTTTCTCTTTTCAACTCTCTTTCTCCGTTTTCCCTTCTCTTCCCCTCTCTTCTCCCTCCCAACAACATCAGTTGTTTGTGTTCACAGTTGGTCAGTATCAATATTATAGAATACTGTATAGATAATTACTATGTGTGCCCCCTCCTTTCCTATCTCCCCCATTCTGAAATGTACTGCAATATAGCATTCCATACAGTTAAGCCTGTATACAGACAGTTAGGATTGATGTTATATGTATATAATCACGCATGTACCAGTTTAAATGGGCAATACATTGTACATAACTGTAAATATTAGGACAGGTTTGAGCTCATATAGGACACTATTGTTTCGTCTTCCATCACTGTATAAATGTAACATAATTTTCTGTGTTTTTTAACATGTAAATATTTAGGACAAGATACAGACACTGACAAGCTTTGCTATTATTTGTATTTCTTTATGTGCATAGGTTCACTTGGACATTCACATGGCTCCCTGATGAAGGCCCTCAGCCGAAACGCGCGTAGATGTCATATTTAGCCATGTTTTTATGTATAGTGTGTTGAAACAAGCTTCCATACAGTTCACAAATCATAATTTCTTTTGAAATGTATTGAACTGCACTAAGAATCTAATGAAGTGTATATATATGTAGATCAACCATCACATGTATAGTAGAGGCACACACACAGCAAAATTCGCAAAAAAGTAAAAAATGTTTTTATAATAAATATAAAGACATTGTCATAATCTAATAAAATAAAGTCTATATTTTTGTACCATGCACTTTGTTTCCCTATAGTCATTGCTGTTACTTGTCAGGTTTTGTCCTTTAGTTAAACCAGTTCCTAATTACCCTTTTTTTCAAATATTGTACCCATCCCGAATTAGGAACTCTAGTCGGGGATACCCCTTCCTTTTTGCATATATTTTCGCCACAGCCTGTCTGTGCGGGGGTCTAGTTAGTTTGATTTTAATCTTAGCTCAATTCTGTACCTCGAACCTGTACCTTTTTCTGTATTTTTTGTATTGTCCACCCTGTTTATCTATTCATTCCACTTTGCACTTCCTCTATCCCCTGCCCCCTCACTTATCCACTATGGACAAATTACTCACGTTTGGATTTTCTGATGAGGACTTTGTGTCCATGGTAGGTGAATTAGCTGCTACAGAAAACCCGGTAAGCACTAATTTACAAAACACTGACTATCAACAACTGTTAGCCCTAAAGAAAAAAACAAAAAGAATAGAACTGCACGGCCACTTTATGCTCCAATATTTAAAAGCTGGAGTCATCCCCCAGGGCCTACGAGTTAAAAACATTCCTGGGCTTTTCGTCCAGATAAGAAGATTCCTAGAAAGATGGTCCCTCATAGCAAATAGATGCTCTAGGGATCTCATGATGCTGATAGTGGAAACTGCTAAGCATCTAGTAGAGGCTCTTCTAGTAGAAATAGCAGACTTAGAGCTTAAACTCAATAACAACACAGCTAAAGAAGATGCAGTAAAGAAACTAGAGGAGATGGAAAAAGACCTGCAGTCATACAATGACTATCTCCTAAAGAGGAAAACAGATAAACTTAAAAAAGATATCCAATACTTTAGCAATGAAAAAGTCTACCCTTATCTGGCAGGAAACTATTATCAACCAGAACCTTTGGGCGACACCACCTCTGCCTCTAATCAACATCCCATTCCTAAAAAAGTGACCACCTTTTCCAATACGTCAGGGTCTGACAATGAAAGCACCACCAGTGACCCAGACCAAGGAGGACAACAAAGAGGAGGACAAAATAGAGGCAACAGGCCTTTTTTATCCAGACGAGGGAACCCCCAGGGACGCTGGAAACCCAGATACCAGCCACGATACAGGGGCAACTCACAACAATACAATCAGCATTATCCACCGCCCCCCCAACCCTCAGTATCCAGGCCCTTTGATGCATGCTTACCCTCCTCCTCAGAACTACCAGGAAGCTCCTGCAATATACTCCAACCCCAACCAATTCCTTGTGACCCGACATGCGCAATACTGGCGCGATTAGAAGAAATACCTATCTTCAATCTGAGTAGTAAATCTCTCACCCCAGCCACAGAAAAGCTACTAACCAAAGGGCTCTCTTTCGTCCCCCATTGCAACATTAACAGATTTGAACTCTTTAAAGACCTCATGACTTTCTTCAGAAAGATCAGACTCCAAAACTTCTTCGAATCGATTAATCCAGAAGTAGAAGATACCATTAATCTATCAGGTCTTAAACCAGCATCCACTTTTTTACCAACTCTAGAACAAGTATCTCCAGAAATTGCCACATTTGAGCATGTAGTGTACAATAAACTCACAGCTGCCACCAAATATATACCCCCTCCCAGTTTTAACATTTCGATTGAGGAACATCAAGCCCTTGCGGCATTAAAAGCCGACAAAGATATCACGATCAAATGTTGCGATAAAGGGGGAGGCATAGTTGTAATAGACACTAACCAATACATACTGAACATGGAGACATTACTACATAATACCAACCACTATATCCCAGTTCAGAAAGATCCTACAAAAAGATTTCAATCTGCAATTCTGTCTCTGACAACTAAAGCTCTTGACGACAATGTGATCTGTGAAAAGGAGTGGCAATTTCTTAATGTTCGCCAACCCAAAATGGCAGCAATATATGGAGTCCCGAAGATACACAAAAACAGTCATGATCCACCGTACAGACCAATAGTCTCCACTATTGGATCCATCACCGAGCCCTCATCCAAATACATCGATACCATCTTAAGGCCTCATATTCCAAGAACCCAATCCCACGTCAAGGATACCAGAGTTATCATTAACATCGTGGAATCTCTCACATTTGACCCTGAAAGACAATGGCTAGCCACTATGGACATAGAGGCCCTATATTCCAACATTCCCCAACTGGGAGCCATTAAAGCTGTCTCCTGGTTCATTGACGCCTACCAAATTGACTGCCCCAAAGATTTCATTCTGGACTGCTTAAAAATAGTCTTATCAGAAAACACTTTTGACTTTAATGGTTCCCTTTATCAACAAACCATGGGTGTCAGCATGGGGGCCTCGTGTGCGCCCACCATGGCCAATATATATATGGCTGAATTTGAGTCCAAATTCATTTACAATGAAATTGCCCCCTTTAGCGAGTCCATTTCATCATGGGCTCGCTATATTGATGATATTTTTTTCATCTGGACCTCGGAAACAGAACCACTGTCTACCTTTGTGTCTTGGCTCAATCTATGTGATAAGAACATACATTTCACTGCAACATCCAGCCAGACACATGTGGAGTTTTTAGACATTAACATCATCAATAACAATAACCACCTCAGTGTAGATTTGTATGTGAAGCCAACTGCTCGCAATACACTTCTACACTACACTAGCTATCACCCGAAAACTCAAAAATCCAGCATCCCTTTCAGTCAGTTCTTTCGAGTACGAAGGAACTGCTCTTCTGTGACAGACTTTGACAAAAGAGCAGCCGAGATGAAACTCAAATTTATATCTCGAGGATATCCCAAGCGTCTAGTCCGTGACTCATATAAAAGAGCAAGGTTCTTTGACAGACAGCACCTACTAACGCCTCAAAACAAAGAACCTCCATCCAAGATGGTCTTTGTAACCAGACATTCTACCATGAATGCAAAGCTTCAACACATTGTATTCTCAAATTGGCACATTCTCAATGCAACAAAACCTAAAGAAAGTCAGCTCCCTAAGCCAGTGTTTGCATATAGGAAAAATAAAAACCTTAAAGATCTGGTTGTAAGATCGAGAATGGAACCTAATAAAAAAGCCCCCACACAAAGAGCCCTCACTGACATGACACCAGTGGTAGGCAACTACAAGTGCCTTGATTGTACTGCCTGTGAATTTGCAATTGAAACTAAAGAACTGAGTTTCAATAATAACACCGTCCGATCTCAAACCCTGACTAACTGTAAAACCACCAATGTGGTTTATCTCCTACTATGCCCATGCAATATGGGGTATGTAGGCGAAACAGCAAGGATGATGTCAACTCGCTTATCGGAGCACAGATCAGCTATCCGCACAGGCAAAACGCAAGCCCCTCTGGTCAAATACTACCTAGAGGCCAAACATAAACCCAACGACATCCGTTGGTTCATCCTGGAAAAAATCCGAAAATCATCCGGTACACTTAGTACACAGGTGCGTAAATGTCGCGAAGTATATTGGATTTTCACCCTGGACACTTATACTAAGGGGATGAACAACGAAATACCGTGGGACCAAGTCCTCAAATACAATTACGGTTAAAAATAGGTTTCAATGTTTTTCTACATCAGACACTTCTGATACTTAGTACCCCTGACACAAAGGCACATTGTGCTCCTGTTGATCGTCCCCCACAGTCATTTTTTCCCCCATGTCTGGATAAACTGACATATATTCCGCCAATATCCAACACATAAGGGCTTGTTTCACCCTTTTCTTCCCCCATTCCAATATGTCTGCCCATTTTTAGTATTGCCCATTGACGCTATCCCACACAGTCCGTCATTGATTTCTATGCCGAACCAAACTCGGACATGCATTGGTCTTCTCGTGTGAGTACCGCTGTTAAAACTCACCCGGCGCCATTTAGTTACCCTTATACCTGGCTCTATCCGCAAAGACGCCGGCAGATCCCCTCATTGGAAGGTGAACGGAATCCTACTATCAGGTAAGCATTGACCCCCGATCCCCTACGCTTTGCCGTATTAAGCAGCATCCATGGCCGTTCTCTTACATATCCTGAATATATATCTTCGGCTTTGTAATTTTTCTGCCGTCTAGAGCTTTTCCGCTTCACTATCGCCATGACGGCGCACTCGTCCGGTAATTGTCAGCGCTCTTGAAGACGCCCACAGACCCCCATTGGAGGATTAGTGGACACCACCTAAAGGTATCCATCTGTTGCCTGCTATGCTTTTGGCCGCTTTTACATACTAGGAGAGCAGTTAGAATAGTCTTCGCCAACCCTGCCGTCTTTTATGTTTCCCAACATGTAGATTGTCAGCGCTTGCAGAGCCGTCCACAGACCACCATTTGGAGAACTATTAGACATATACTAAAGGTATCTATCTGTTCCTCCATGTTATAGCTATGACCGCTTCCACAACCTAGGAAAGCAGTCGCTAGAATAGTCTTTGCTAATCCTGCCGTTATTCATGTTTCCCGACACGTAGATTATCTACTCATTACCTCATTGGCGACAGGAGCTCGCAGCCCTTCAACTTTGCAGGACCAATTCCAAAGGTACTTTTTCTGCCCTGCTCTACCTATTAGACTTGACTGGACCTTATATGATCTTTATAAATTTACCATATGTCCTTCTGTACCCGGCAGCCCTCAAATCCCACTGGATATATAAATACCAGAAAATCCCATCAAAGGAAAAACGAGTAAAACATTTAATAAAGGTACTCATTCACCCCCTAGCTTCTTTATCGTATTTTCTGAACATTTTTTCGATCTGGACTACTAATATCTTTACATTTGTCATTATATTATCATCCAGTACCTACATCTCAAGACAGACAGTCCTGCATTTCAGACAAATTCGACCCCCTTCCCTGTGAGAATCTGCACCATTTGCATCCAGGTATAATGCTGGTTCTCCACTAACATCCGCACCTCTTTCTTCCTCCTCCCCTTTTTTTCTTCCGCTCTCTTTTTCTCCCCTGTTCTCTTTTCTCCAAACACTTTTCCCGTCTGCCCTCCCCAACCTTCTCTTTTTCCTCCCCCTTCTCTCCTCCTTGTTTTCTTGTTTTCTGGTCTTCACCCTCTCTTCTTTTCTCTTTTCAACTCTCTTTCTCCGTTTTCCCTTCTCTTCCCCTCTCTTCTCCCTCCCAACAACATCAGTTGTTTGTGTTCACAGTTGGTCAGTATCAATATTATAGAATACTGTATAGATAATTACTATGTGTGCCCCCTCCTTTCCTATCTCCCCCATTCTGAAATGTACTGCAATATAGCATTCCATACAGTTAAGCCTGTATATAGACGGTTAGGATTGATGTTATATGTATATAATCACGCATATACCAGTTTAAATGGGCAATACATTGTACATAATTGTAAATATTAGGACAGGTTTGAGCTCATATAGGACACTATTGTTTCGTCTTCCATCACTGTATAAATGTAACATAATTTTCTGTGTTTTTTAACATGTAAATATTTAGGACAAGATACAGACACTGACAAGCTTTGCTATTATTTGTATTTCTTTATGTGCATAGGTTCACTTGGACATTCACATGGCTCCCTGATGAAGGCCCTCAGCCGAAACGCGCGTAGATGTCATATTTAGCCATGTTTTTATGTATAGTGTGTTGAAACAAGCTTCCATACAGTTCACAAATCATAATTTCTTTTGAAATGTATTGAACTGCACTAAGAATCTAATGAAGTGTATATATATGTAGATCAACCATCACATGTATAGGAGAGGCACACACACAGCAAAATTCGCAAAAAAGTAAAAAATGTTTTTATAATAAATATAAAGAAATTGTCATAATCTAATAAAATAAAGTCTATATTTTTGTACCATGCACTTTGTTTCCCTATAGTCATTGCTGTCACTTGTCAGGTTTTGTCCTTTAGTTAAACCAGTTCCTAATTACCCTTTTTTTCAAATACTGTACCCATCCCGAATTAGGAACTCTAGTCGGGGATACCCCTTCCTTTTTGCATATATGTGTTCCTGTGTTTCCGCAACAGGTAGCCAGCTCACCTTGAGCCCTTGGGGATAAGTTACTTCAGGACACAGCACACAGAAAAGTCCTTTCAAGCAGGGGGATAGAGCCCACAGCAAATTCCCTTTAGCCTTTCCTTGGTTAAAACAGCAAACTGCAGGCTAGCCCCAGAAAACACAGCAAGGGTCAGTCCTCTCCTTCAGTCCATTCAGTTGTTTCTTCCTTGGAAAAGGTCCTCTTGACCACGAAGTAGCTCCAGTCTTGTTCATACTTGCTTAAGCCATTCTCTAAAGTTCAGGAGCTTCAGCTCGCATAGTTATATCTAAGCATGGGCGAATTTTGTGAATTGGCAATTCACGAATTTGCAGATTTGCGAATTGGCAATCCGCAAAATTCGCGCGAATTTGCGGATTTTTTTATTATTGCATGTTCGCGAGGCCCTTTGCGTGTTCGCGGGTGTTCACGAGGCGCTTTGCAATTTCGCGGGGGGGGTTTGCCTGGTTAATCACTGCCACCCTCTTGTTTTTTATGCCCATCTGCCCTCTGTACCACTTGTTTCTGTGCCCTTCTGCCCTCTGCCCCACTCATTTTTTGTCCCCTTCTGTCCTCTGTCCCACTTTTATTCCCTTCTGCCCTCAGCCCCACTTAGAATGGCGCCAGCAAGCTGCCAGCGCCATTCTAAAATAGCTAGAAATAGCTTCAACAGGAAGCACTAATAGATAAAGTAAAGCAGGTGCTCCAGTTGAAGGTCAAATTAAGTTACACAATCATTAATCACCCCAAGTTTGGGGTGATTAATGATTGTGTAACTGAATTTGAGCAGCACCTGCTTTACTTTATCTAGTAGAGCTTCTTGTTGAAGCTGACTTTTGTAACTATTTTAGAATGGCTCTGGCAGCTAGCTGGCGCCATTCTAAAAGAGTTAAAAAAGTCAGCTTGAACTTTTGACCCAATCCATCCGTTTGCGGATTTTCGTTCGTGGATTTTGCGGGAAATTCGCGAATCTCACGGATTGCGTATTTACCGAAAATCCGTGAAATCCGCGAGCGGAACGGATTTTCCGCCCATGCTTAGTTAAATCCCTCAATGGCTTTGACGTTTTTGTGTACAGGGGGCACTGACCCCTGTTCAAACCAGTTCTGGGTGCCTCATTGACAGTGACACCTTCTTCCTTCTTCAGCAGGAGATGGGACAATTGTTTTATAGCAGCAACCCAGGCATCTTCACCTCAAGGGGCTTCTCATCCCCCTACACTCCAGACGCAGGTTAGCCTGTTGCTGTCCCACTGCCTCCCCTGGGTCAAGACATTCCCCAGATCCTATCGTTTTCATATCCCGACAGTCAATCCACAGCCAGGCAGAGACTCACAGAAATGTTAGAGCACAAAAACTCAGCCACTTCTAAAAGAGTGGCTTCTAAACACACAATGCAAACACCACCTTCATAAAAAGAAGTGTTATTGCATTGTGAGTTCAGGCATACTAAACTTCACCTTTCCATCTTAAGCCTTTGGGAAGATAGGCTGGAAAACATATTACACAGCCTTCCCATACTATCCTATGGGCAAGATGGCCTTTCCACAATGAAAAAGGAAATGGAAAATATTTCACTCTCAGGACATGGCACACACCTTAGTACATGTCCTACCTTTCACATGCACTGCACCCTGCCCAGAGGGTACCCTGGACCTACCATAGGGGTGTATGATGTGCATAGAAAGGGAAGGGTAATGTCTGGCAAGAGAGTGCACTTTTCAGAACAACATGGCAATTTAACAAACTGCGCGCAGGCACTGCAATGGAAGGCCTGAGTTCCCTTTTTAAGGCTACTTGTGTGGGTGGCACAATTAGTGCTGCAGGCCCACTAGTATCATTTGCATTACCAGCCCTGGCACACATAGTGCACTGTACTTTGGACTTTACTAGTAAGGAAAACATACCAATCACGGACAACCAATTACCATTACACTTTACCCAGGTAGCCCTTGCACTTTGACACTGTTTATAAGTGGCAAATTGTCCAAAGCATCTAAGTGGGCAAAACAAAACCTATCATAGCACCAAAAAGAGAGGAAGTAGAGGCAAAAAGTCAAGGATAATCAAGCCGAAAAATGGCAGGTCTTGCACGTGTCCCCTCCAGCTGAAAAGTGGGGGAACTACCCACCCTCATGGGAGTTCTCATCACTAAGGCGGAAAATCTGGACAGACCATCAGCATTGGCGTGTTCTGATCCAGGCCGGTGTTCCACCAAGAAATTCATTCACTGTAGGGAGATGGACCACCTCAACAGTTTTGGTTTCTCACCCCTCATCTGCATCAACCATCTGAGCGATCTGTCGTCTGTCTGAACCAGAAAGTGAGTCCCAAACAAGTAAGGCCCCAACTTCTTCAGCGCCCAGACCAGCGCAAAAGCTTCCCTCTCAATTGCACTCCACCTCTGTTCCCTGAGAAGTAGCCTCCTGCTAATGAAAGCTACGGGTTGGTCCAAGCCCTTGTAGTTCAAATGGGAGAGCACTGTTCCCACACCATGCTCTGAAGCATCTGTCTGCACCACAAACTCTTTAGAGAAATCAGGCGCCTTCAGCGTGAGCGCCATGCTCATGGCAGTCTCCAGACATCTGGCAGGCAACAGTCCAGATCACCTTCTTGGGCTGTTTTTTTATGTCAGTTCTGTCAAGGGGGCAACAATGGTGCCATACCCCTTCACGAGCCATCTGTGACACCCAGTGAGTCCTAGAAAGGCCCTCACTCCTTTCTGGGTCTTGGGGTGTTCAAAATCCAGAATGGTATCAACCTTTGCCGGTCGGGGCGCCACCCGGCCACCCCCTACCTGGGGGATGGCCTAAGTACACCACAGAACCCTGCACTATCTGACATTTACTCGTCTTGATAATCAGGCATGCCCTATGCAAGGCCTTCAACACTTCACAGAGAAGTTGGAAATGTTTCTCCCAACTGGTGATGAACACTGCAATGTCGTCCAGGTAGGCTGCGCTGAATTCTTCCAGCCCACTCAACACCTGGTTAACCAGTCTCTGGAAGGTGGCAGGGGCATTCTCTAACACAAAGGGCATAACTCTGAACTGGCAGTGCCCCTCTGGCGTTGAGAACGCTGACCTCTCCTTGGCCCCCTCGGTCAAGGCAATCTTCCAGTACCCCAACATCAATTCAAATGTACTGAGGTACCGGGCAGCTCTTAACCAATCCACAAGCTCATAAGCACTGAGGATGGAGGTGCGTGTCAGTCTTAGTGACGGCATTGAGCCCACAGTAATCCTCACAGAACCAGAGTTCTGGGGTGGCACCTGGCGCAGCAGCTTTTGGCACAAGGACCACTGGGCTAGCCCAGGAGCTGCTGGATGGCTAGCCCCAGCCCTATTGCCAGCATCTTGGAAACCTCCTCTTTGATGCTGGCTCTGACGTTATCAGCTACTCTGTAAAATGTTTGTTTTACAGGCCGGCTGTCTCCAGTGTCCACATAATGCCGCACCAATGGGTGACTCCTGGGATCAGGGAGAACAGAGAGGCGAACTGACCCAATATCTGGCGACAGTCCCACTGCGTTTCCGGGGTCAGGGTAGGCGAGAGGTTCACCCATTCCACTGACCCATCCTTCTCCTTGGCTGATAGGAGGTCAGAAAAAGGGTTATTCTCCTCTTCCGCCCCGTCATCTGTAGCCAAGTGTATGGTCACCTCCGACCTTCCAAAGTTTGGTTTGAGGTGGTTCACATGGAGGACCCTCAAAGGGTTCCTAGGAGACTGGAAGTCAACCAGGTAGGTCACTTCACTTCTGCGCTCTACCACCTCATAAGGCCCAGTCCACTTGTCCTGGAGCACGCAAGGCTCCACTAGCTCCATCACTAACATTTTCTGCCCAGGTTGAAACTCGACCAGAGAGGCATTCAGGTCATACCACCGTTTCATCTCTTCCTCGCTGGCTTCCAGATTCACCTGAGCGAGTTGCCGGAAACGCCTAGTTTGGTTAATGAAGGCCAGCATGTAGCTATATATATCCTGGGTGGGGTGTACTAGGAGCCTTCTCCCAGCTCCCTTCACCAAACTCAAGGGTCCTCTTACAGGATGCCCATACAGGAGTTCAAAGGGGCTGAATCTCAAGTACTTCTGTGGCACCTCTCTGTAAGCACATAGCAGGCATGGTAAGAGGATGTCCCACTTATGCCTCATGGGTTCTCAAGACCCATAATCATGCCCTTCAGGGTCCGGTTAAATTTCTCAACCGGGCCATTACCCTGGGGGTGGTAAGGTGTGGTGAATTTGTAGGTTACACTACAATCCTTCCACATAGTCATAAGTGCTCCAGTATTCACCAAAAGATGAACACACTTGCCATCAACAATAAGGTCCACAACAGGTTTGACACACTTCCGAGTCCTCTTTGACTACCACAATGACATTGGTCAAGGAACTCTCAATTTCATTTACGGAGTCACACTTATCCTCAGAATAAATGACGTTGCCGTTCCCTCATACACCACACATTTTAGCAAAATGCCCTTGCTTCCCACACTTCCGGCATGAGGCATTCTTAGCCGGCCAAATCTGAGAATTCGGAAATTGGGAAGGAAAACCACTCTTGGCACACACATTCTTATTTGAATGAATTTTCTTTTCATGTCTGACCGGGTGACTACTACTCTTAGGTTAAACAAATGACTTGTATTTCTCCCCTTTTCGCTTAGCGCCCTTGTGCTCATTGACCACACCAGCAGCGTTTTTAAAGGATAGGTTTCTCAACTTTGAATATTCAGTTGCTGGCTATTTGAGCTTGTCGTCAGTTCTCAGGAGATCGTTCTCAGACAGTTCCTTTGGGTTTGAGACTGATTAAATATATTCGGATTCAGAAGCCCAACGTTCATGCCCTGTGTGAGACGGCGTCCCCGCCGCCCCTCACCGGAGACCGCCCTCCCTCGCACCTACCTCCGTCCCTTCCACCGGGATTGCGAATGTGCAAGCCAGACATCATGAGACACACAGGAATCGGCGGGCCAGCCATAACCAACGCCTCCCCGCCCCTCTCTCTTCTTCAGGGACCAACCAGAACAACGTGCACCGAGGAACCATATCCCTCCGGACCCGGAAGTCCCGCCCTCGGGGCGGAGTCAACCCAGGATAAAACCAGGACGCGAGAAGAGCACAGGGTCGGAGTATCGTGGCAGGAGGCTCAGACTAGCGCTGGAGAAGAAGAAGTGACGGCTGACGACGAGGAGTGGACCGAAGAGTGGTGGAGCCCACAGGAGGTGGCTGAAGAGCGGCCGTAACTCACTTGGAGAGTTACGGCGGACCGGGTGAGTGTCTTAAGCCTTCCCTAAACCCCGCTCACTAGGAGTTCCTGTAAAGCCCTGTAAATAACCCTTCTCTTTAGCAATCACGACCCCTGCACTGTAAATATCAATATACAGCACTCGCACTGTTTGTGTGACGACCGTTTACTGCTTCCTCGCACCCCCCACCCAGACACCCTTTCTATCAACCCTTCCCTGTGTTCCAGCCTTCCCGTGTCCCCCTTTCCTCACGGTATCTCTTCCTTTCCCCTCCCTTTATCACTTCCCGGGTGACGGTGTTCGGCATATAGCTTTGAAAGCCAAGGATAAGACTAACGGTCCTTTTGTTTCCTCTCTTATCGCCCTCCGTGGACCTCCCCTACATCGGAGCTGTCGGTGAAGTTTCCGAAGACCCAGGACTACACGCAAGACCCGGAGCGGAGAGCGGATACGGACCCCCCTGATCTTTCATGTGCTGTGACATTCCATCTGCCTTTTTGTGAAATAAAACTGCACTATAGCTCACTATATACGGCCTCCTCGCCTGCTTTTCCGGCCCGCAGTACGCCCACCATCACATCTGGGTTCAGAAGTGGGATTAGCTGGAAGCATGGAGGCCGTGGTTAAGCAGATGGCGGAATCCCAGGAGCAATTTGGCAAGCTTATGGAACAATTCCTAAAGACCGCTGAAAACGATAGGGGACAGCTCCACGATGTCCTAAAGGGCCAGGGGGCGACCCATGAACAAACCATGGAAAAACTGACAACAGCCCTGGGACAACCAAGACCAGTCTCCTCATTTCCGTCAGTTGTCCTGCAGAAGTACGTCCCGGGGGAGGACCCGGACTACTTCTTCACCAATTTTGAAAGACTAGCACAAGCCGCCAACTGGCCTGTAGATCGTTGGGGTCAATACCTGGGTCCCCTTCTGACCGGCGATTTGCAGGCGGCCTACCAGCAGGCCAATATACAAGGCACCACCCCTTATGCGGACATCAAACGTTGTATCCTTGAACGCCTTGGCATTGATGACGACACCTATAGAGTTAAATTGCGGCAAGCCAAGGAGAGGCCCCAGGAAAACCCAAGGGCCCTCTCCTTTCGAATCAAAGATCTCGCCAACAGGTGGCTTCGACCCGAGACGGCTACCAAAGACAATATTCTAGAGAAAATTTATTTGGAGCAGTTTTTGAACTCCTTGCACCCGGCCACCCAGCGTTGGGTGAGGCAGCACTCCAGGCTCACTCTCGAAACTGCTATAGAGATAGCCTCCGCCTACAGCAGGGCACACGAGCTCCAGCGGGGAAAAGAGGAACACACAACCAGGAATGTGAATCCTATGACCACACGTCCTTCTCGGCCCCAACCGATGAAAAGAACCGAACCATCTTCCCTCTTGGGTCCACCGGTCCTGTTCCGACCCCCCAACCCTGGACCCCAGTGTTACTCCTGTGGCGGGTTCGGCCACATCGCCCGGATGTGTCCCCAGAAGGAGGAACCCATGGACATTGGATTTGTAAGGAACTATCTGTGCAACCCTCCTGGCTCCACTCCCCCGCCGTTTCACTGTCCGGTGACTGTGAACGGACAACGACTCATGGCCCTTGCTGATTCCGGGTGCCGCCAGAGCGTACTCAGACCACAAGATCTGGCTCAACCCGTCCATGGCCCTACGGGTGTAGTAGCCATCCAATGTGTACACGGGGACACCAAGCGGTACCCTACCACTCAAGTACGAGTACAACATAAGATGGACCCCGGAACGAACCTAACCGTAGGTCTTGTCCCCGCACTACCTGAGCAGGCTATTCTCGGTAGTGATTACCCGGGATTGCCTACGCTCCTTCATGATACGTCAGAGTCCCTGACCCAGTGGTGGAAGGACGCTCCTTATCCGGGACAAACTCCTCCTGATAGACCGCCCAAACCACATAAACCAAAGAGTCAGAAGAGAAAGGAGAAGAAGGAGTATATCAGTGCCTACCCCGTGTTAACAGAGGAACACCCATGGCAGACCGATAGAGAGTTCAGGGCGGCCCAACAGGAAGACCCGCTCTTACAGGAAGCTTGGGGAAGGGCCCTTGACCACGAAGACCCCTTACAAGTAGGTCCATATTTTTTTAAGAGAAATGGGTTGCTGTATAGGGGAGGGGGGGCCCAACAGACCGCACAGTTGCTCATTCCCGGTCCCTTCCAAGACAAAGTCCTCTTCCTTGCCCATAGCCATCTTTTAGGGGGCCATTTCGGGGATGAGAAGACCAGTCAGGCAGTCTTAGATAAGTTCTATTGGCCGGGAGTGCATCAGATGATTAAAACCTACTGTCGCGAATGTGTAGTCTGTCAGAAAAACAGTCGTCACAGACCCCCGAGAGTACCCTTACAACCCCTACCTCTCATAGATGTCCCCTTCAGCAGGATAGGTATGGATATCATAGGGCCTCTCCTACCCTCCCGCAGCGGGTGTCGCTATGCTTTGGTGATAGTTGACTATGCCACCCGCTTCCCAGAAGCTATTCCCCTACGTCAGCCTACCACCCAGACAATAGCGAAAGCCCTGATCACCCTATTCTCTCGAGTGGGGTTTCCCCGGGAAATCCTGATGGATCAGGGTACCCCCTTTGTTTCATCTCTTATGAAACGGGTTTGTGCTGAGCTGGGAATAAAGCAAATTCGTACCTCGGCATACCATCCGCAAACGGATGGTTTGGTAGAGCGTTACAATGCCACCATAAAACAGACCCTGAAAAAACTCTTGGGCCTAGAAGCCAAAAGGTGGGAGGACATTCTGCCCTTAGCTCTGTTCGCCATACGCTGTAAGAAGCAGAGCAGCACCGGCTACTCCCCTTATGAGCTCCTGTATGGCCGTCCCCCCCGTACCCTCCTAGACATGGCCCAAGAGGCCTGGGAAACCGAGCCGGATCGAACACGACCGCTCCCGGAGTATATGGAAAACCTAAAAACTCACCTAGCCATGATCCGGAACATAGTCCGACAGAATCTTGAGAGTGCCCAAACCAGCCAGAAGAAGCAATACGACAAGGGCACTCGTCCCCGGGTTTTTGCTGACAACGATCTTGTTTTACTCATGATGCCCTCCTCCGACCAGAAGCTCTTGGGGAGGTGGCAAGGCCCATACACCATACTCCGGCAGGTGACGCCAGTTACCTATGAGGTGGAATTAGACGCCATACGTGGTACCACCCAGATATTCCACGTGAATCTGCTAAAAAAATGGGAGGGTCCCCGTCCGGTGTTGTTAGGAGCCAACAATTCCCTGGCCTGTCCGTTTGACCCGTGTCTGGACCCCGACCTACCTCCTCTACAAGCCCAAGAACTGCGCAGAGCCCTGGGGCCTCTTAACGGGGTCTTCTCTTCTACCCCTGGTCGTACCAGTGTCACGGAACATACCATCGAAACCGAACCCGGGAAAATAGTCAGATTAAGACCCTATAGAGTCCCCGAGGCCCGTCGGGCAGTGATAAAGCAAGAGATAGACGACATGCTAAGGATGGGTATAATAGAGCCTTCCGTCAGTGAGTGGAACTCCCCTATCGTCCTTGTCCCAAAACCCGATGGGTCGGTCCGCTTCTGCATAGATTTCCGGGAGGTTAACAAAGTGTCCACCTTTGACACCTATCCCTTGCCTCGGGTGGATGAAATGATTGAAAGGATAGGGAAAGCAAAGTATATTTCAACCCTAGATCTTTGCAAGGGATATTGGCAGATACCCCTCCGGGAACAAGACAAAAAAAAGACCGCCTTTTCCACCCCGGAGGGGTTATACCAATTCCTGGTAATGCCCTTTGGTCTTCATGGCGCACCCGCCACATTTCAACGAGCTATGAATCGTGTCCTGAGACCCCATGCACAGTACGCGGGCGCCTACCTGGACGATATCGTCATATTCAGCGATAGTTGGCCCCAACATGTGAAGCATCTCTGTGATGTTGTCTCTTCCCTAGGCTACTTTGGTTTCGCCATAAACCCTGCCAAAACCACTCTAGCGGCCAGAACGGTCAAGTATCTGGGATATCTACTAGGGGAGGGTTTGATAAGACCCCAGGAAAGTAAAACCATAGCTATTCAGTCCCTGTCCTTTCCCCAAACAAAAAAAGACCTCCGAGCATTCTTGGGCCTTCTAGGGTATTATCGGCGGTTTGTGCCTAATTTCTCTCAGAGAGCCGCTGCTCTGACGGATCTCCTGAAGAAAACTAACCGCTCAGATGAGCTGCTACGGAATCCCTCTCCCGAAGCCTGTAACGCATTCACAGACCTGAAAGGTGCCTTGACCTCCAGCCCTGTGTTAGTACCCCCGGACTACTCCCTACCCTTTATTCTGCAAACAGATGCCTCCGAGCATGGTTTGGGGGCCGTCCTGTCCCAGAAGGACGCCCTAGGGAATGAACGACCCATCCTCTACGTGAGTCGCAAACTGTTTCCACGAGAAAGACATTACGCAGTGGTGGAAAAAGAAGCCCTGGCCATAAAATGGGCCATCGACAATCTGCGATATTACTTGGAGGGCAGAGACTTTATCCTTTACACTGACCATGCTCCCTTGGAGTGGATGGCTCGGAACAAGGGTCAAAACGACCGAGTCCTCCGCTGGTTTCTCTCCCTTCAGCCCTTTCACTTCAAAACTCTACATCGAAAGGGGAGTGACCAGGGCAACGCCGACTTCCTTTCTCGTTACCCTCAGAGCCCATCCCGTACAAGAAGGACAGCTAGGGGAGGGGTATGTGAGACGGCGTCCCCGCCGCCCCTCACCGGAGACCGCCCTCCCTCGCACCTACCTCCGTCCCTTCCACCGGGATTGCGAATGTGCAAGCCAGACATCATGAGACACACAGGAATCGGCGGGCCAGCCATAACCAACGCCTCCCCGCCCCTCTCTCTTCTTCAGGGACCAACCAGAACAACGTGCACCGAGGAACCATATCCCTCCGGACCCGGAAGTCCCGCCCTCGGGGCGGAGTCAACCCAGGATAAAACCAGGACGCGAGAAGAGCACAGGGTCGGAGTATCGTGGCAGGAGGCTCAGACTAGCGCTGGAGAAGAAGAAGTGACGGCTGACGACGAGGAGTGGACCGAAGAGTGGTGGAGCCCACAGGAGGTGGCTGAAGAGCGGCCGTAACTCACTTGGAGAGTTACGGCGGACCGGGTGAGTGTCTTAAGCCTTCCCTAAACCCCGCTCACTAGGAGTTCCTGTAAAGCCCTGTAAATAACCCTTCTCTTTAGCAATCACGACCCCTGCACTGTAAATATCAATATACAGCACTCGCACTGTTTGTGTGACGACCGTTTACTGCTTCCTCGCACCCCCCACCCAGACACCCTTTCTATCAACCCTTCCCTGTGTTCCAGCCTTCCCGTGTCCCCCTTTCCTCACGGTATCTCTTCCTTTCCCCTCCCTTTATCACTTCCCGGGTGACGGTGTTCGGCATATAGCTTTGAAAGCCAAGGATAAGACTAACGGTCCTTTTGTTTCCTCTCTTATCGCCCTCCGTGGACGTCCCCTACATCGGAGCTGTCGGTGAAGTTTCCGAAGACCCAGGACTACACGCAAGACCCGGAGCGGAGAGCGGATACGGACCCCCCTGATCTTTCATGTGCTGTGACATTCCATCTGCCTTTTTGTGAAATAAAACTGCACTATAGCTCACTATATACGGCCTCCTCGCCTGCTTTTCCGGCCCGCAGTACGCCCACCATCACACCCTGTTACTATCTTGGGGTTTGTCAGCTGTCTGTTCTTAGGGGGTTCTGGAAGGCTAATTTTGAGCCTCTGCAATCAGTGTCACTAACATGACTGTCATCTAAAACTCAGCTTCTTGTGGCCATTACATCATTGCAAAGATTGGGTGAGCTAGGGGCTCTTACTATTGTACACCCTTATCTCTCTTTTGTTCTGACAGGGTGGTCCTCAAAATATATCCTTAATACATTCCCATGATTGCACTCCCATTTCATTTTTCCCAGAAGATTGTTCTTCCTGTATTTCAGGATGAGTCGGCCTCTTCCATTCTGTCCATTCTATATTTCTAACATGCTTTGGCCATTCATCTTGATTGTACTTGAATATTTTGAGACTCAACATCCCTTTTTGTTGCTCGGTGCTAAGGTGGTACCTAAAGCTATTTTGAGTCGGTGAATGCATCAAGCCATTCACAGGCTTATTCTGTGGAAAGGGTTCCTCTCCCAGGTTCCTTTTAGAGTCTTTCCCTTCCTGGAGTTTTACTTCATCGGCGGAAGGAGGTGGAGTTCCCCTGATGTCTAGAATTTTAATCTTATTCTCTTTCTTATTAGTTTTACACCAAAAAGATATCTACTAACACTAAAAACTATTGCTTGTGTGGTGTCTGATTGCAAGATTCCTGCCCCCTCATTACAGGATCTAATACCCAAAAGCTTACAAATGGGTTTGATCCATTTCCTCCTGCAATGTATATAAGCTGGGCAGAAGAATACTAGGTGCAATTTGTTCTCTTTTGCACCTATGTGGCATATGGTACTACAACCATCGAGTACATCCCCAGCGCTACAGGTCCATTTTACTGTATTTGCAGAACACCGTGGCGTAATTTCAAATAGAGAGATTTTGCCAGCTGTGGTTGTATTTCACCCAGAAAGGATTCAAATGTCCCATTAAATTTTATTGAAAGAAACCTTGTAGATAAAGTGTCTAGTTTTGAACAGTAGGACAAGGAATCTTGATTAAAAGCCCAGAAGGTTGATTTCAACAATTTCTTTGAACCTGTGGACAATTCATAGGGATGATCCAAAACTGCTTAAGTCCTAGTTTATAAAACCAGTCACGAACATGATTTAGGCTCAGCAGCTTATGTTATTCTCAATTCTAAGAATGTCCTCTAGGCCTTCTCTGTAATGAATAAATTTGTCTGTTGACCTCAGGCGAATCCAAAACAATAATGGCTGTAGAACTGCCTGCTGATCAGTGCGACGGATATTTAAATCCAACACTACTGGTATTAACGGTGTACGCTTAGGTAAGCTTAATAGCTTTCTAGAAAAATTATTCTCGACCACCATAACAGTATTCTTTATACCCCACAGTTCAGCCCTGTATAGGCATGCAGATTGCACCCTATATTTATATAATTCAGGGGCAGGGGATACAGCTTTAAAGAAACTATTCTTGTGCTTCTTTATCATTGGCACAGAGTTTTGGAGTAATGTAGTCTTACTTTTTTCCAACTTTGGCCTCCAATTCATTTTAGAATCCAATCTAATACCTAAATAGATTTGTGTGGGTTAACTGGCATATATTTCATTTTCATAGAATTTATTTCCAGGCCCATCTTTTCACAATAAGTGTTGAAAGTGTTTAATAAACTTTGCAGACCTTTGGGGGTTTGTGATATTAAAATAGTACCATCGGAAAATAAAAGTGCTGGTACTGGCACCCCCCCCTAACTTGGGAGAATCATGTTTGCAGCCCAAGAGGTATTCAGGGATGTCATTAACATACAACGAAAATAAGGAAGGGGCCAACACGAATCTCCCTTCCTTACCCCCCTTTATAAGTGTATGTGATCGGTAAGTTCACCATTTGTACCCCATCTTACCTTTGCAAAATTATACTTGTGTAGTCTTATAATATGCATGAGGATTTCTCCTGAAATACCCTGATCTTTTAGTGATTTCCACAGGAGATTTCTGGGGATTAAGTCAAAGGCTGCATTAAGGTCCAAAATGGCAAAGTACAAATTAGTTTTCTTAACTGTAATATACTTCCAAATTTTACAAATAAACTTGGTCTATTGTGCTAGTTTTAGCTCTAAAACCTGCCTGGATCTTAGATAAAATACTGTTCTCCTCAATCCAATCACTCAGTTTGTTTAACATTTTACGTGCATATATCTTTTGTAAAACATGATGTTGGACTTGGCCCTTTTTCCCAAAATTTATTGCTTTTCGCCCCCCGTTTGAGGACGTCTCCCCCATGGTAGACAGTTGTATAGGGCATGTGTGGTGTGAGATGCCCTAAGAAATGTACTGCAATGGTGTGCACATGTATTAACCACCCATTGTAAGATTGTACCCTGGTAACATGCTGCTTTAAAAATGGATGCCATGGCTGGGTGTGGTGCCACCTGACTGCAGTAGGAGATAGCGGTCTAGATGTTCGGTTCCCAGCCATCCCAGCTGTAGGAGGGAAACCCTGGAACCCAGGGTGCTCTACTCCTCTCCCTGAGCCAGTTAGAACCAGTTCCCCAGAGGCTTCAGACACTGTCTGGAAGGTGGGGTGAGGGGCGCATAAATAAGGGGGGCTGTGCCACCATGTGCTCAGTGAGAGCAGGGACATGAACGTGAGGGGACTGTTGGCAAGCGCCTAGAAGAAAAGAGCGCACTATCTGTCTGCTGACTAGCACTTGGAGAGTGCAGCGCTATATTCCCAGCACAAGAGGGTGCGACGCTGTGCCGGGTAGCACTGGATGTGTGCTGCATTTGCCTTTCCAGGGGAAGAGGAGCTGAGGCCTACAGCGCTGGAATGAAAGGATTGTGCCCCCCTGCGCTGTGCTACTAAATCGCTGTCCTCTAAGCGCTGTGGGGCCAGGAAGAACTGTCGGCTTAAAAGCGCTGCAGGTGCCTACCCCGCGTCATTGCTGCCCTCGCACGTGATTGCTGCACCCTTTCACTGATTTTGAGAACCAGCGGGAGCCTACCCCGCTTTATGAATAATTTATAAGTGGGTGCCCACCCCGCAGGATTGCCGCCTGGAGGCACCGCCGCAGCCCGGGAGAACTGCCGACTTCCGAATCGCAGCGGGAGCCTACCCCGCATGCGGCCAGAGAGAGGGCTGCTTATTTACAGAAAGCGGGAGGCCACCCCGCACTTCTGGATTGCCAGAGATCACTGCTGTGGCCACAAGTCGGAGAGGGAGTCATGCGGAGGCCCGGCGTTCTCCATCAACCGAGCCGGTTTGGGCCACATCATCGGTGGAGATGGGGCTTGTCTGGAAGCAGGAACAAGCCAGAAGAAACTGGACGGAGCAGCGCGAAGATCGCCGGTGATTAGAGGGGCCCCAGAGCAGAGCAAGAAGATTGCCTGCACGACTAACTCAGGACCCGAAGAAGCCTGGGGAGAGCGGAAGCCGACACCGCCTCCCCCCTTCGAGCGGGTGCTGTAAGTAACCCGCAGGGCTCCCGGGTGGAAGGGAGAGCCCTGCATCCGCCGCCCTGCCTGCATCGGAAAAGAGCAGCCTCTCCTCCCCTTGAGCCCGGTGAGTGGGAGTTCTGGGAGCTTCATGGGTGGGGCACTTGTCCAAAGGGGGCATTCCTGACTTCCGAGCCCCGGGGGGGGGGGCTCCGATGTCCCTGTGTTGTTGTTGGAGCCATACCTGGTTTGAAGCCCCTGTGGGGCCCCACCACGCATAGGACCACAGTGGCCTAGGGGCTACACAGCGACGCCGCAGTTGCGGGTCGCTGCAGCGGCTGCCAATCCAGCAGAAAATCAATGCTTTGGGCGTCACACATCGCACAACTGAGGACTTAAAAAAGCGATGGTATGACATGAGGGCACGTGTGAAGGAGAGAATGGCTGACCGGCAGAAACAAGCACGGAAGATAGGCGGGGGAAGCTCCACAGCGCCTGCTCCTACTGCCCTAGATGAACTTTATAGAGTCCACCCTCCAGCCAGCGAGAGTCAGTGGCATCGGGGACGTGGATAGCTCAGCAACAGCATCCAAGAAACAAGGTAAGATGCATGCACAGCATGCCGTCTCCCCTCCCTAACTCCAATCCCCTACATTAATCCCACTCCAGATCATGTTTTATGTAAATTCAGCAATGCATTATGGGAAATGTAGTCCCTATCAACTGGTAGCAAATCAGCCAGTCCCCAATAAGCATAGGCATGTCACACACATCAATAGATAGTATGCGGTCGGGTGAGGATCGAGTAGGTAATACCGAGCGGGTTTACCGATAGGAACATTGTTTCCACGAGGTGATCCTGCCCTCGCCTGAGACCATGAAGTGCTAATTAGCACCTATAGATATGCACCAATAAGATACAAAATCGTATGTATACAACACGCATGTTTATTAATTAACAGCGTAAAGATAAAGATATTGTAATTAGACACATTTAATTTAATTAAATATAGGAGTGGAATATACAGGGCTGGACCCTGTATGGTCCTGATGAAAAGCTTGGGGGAGCTTGAAACATGTTGACCACAGAACACTGATCTAGCCCTAACTTAAGGCCAGATAACAGTGTCACCCCTTTTTAATATACCAAACTAGGAGCAGAATAAATTGTTGAGGCCCACTAGCACGGTATTTTTAATCACACACCCACTCCACCATCACCACACTTTGCACCACACATAGCCCGTCACAATAAAAGTGCTCCTGCGTAGTCCGCTATTCGCAGCATGCCCCTTTTCGTAGAGAACTGGGAAGCCCCAATGATGAAGCATGTCACCGTGGGGAAACCCCGGTGAGTGAGGGGACTCTAGAAAGACATTTTTCTTTCTCACTTTGGCAGACACTGTTAAAATTTAGCAGTTACCATACATACAAACTAGGTCTCTGAACCCTTCACAGGGGTTCCCTATTTTCAGATGGTGGCTAACAACAGGAAGGTTGATGACATGAAGGAGGCCATCTACTGCCTCAACAATACTGTGGCAGAGGGAATGAAAGAGGTATCGGAGGCAGTGAGGCAGTTATGTGGCAGAATGGATGATGAGCGCACTGCAAGGCGGAGAGACAGGCAGGTACTTGCAGTCTTCACCAAGTCCGTGAACAAGCTGTGCAATGCAACCCATGTGCTGAGTCGTAGATCTGGGGCCATACAACTGGAAATGGCAAAGTGCAGCCGTGAGGTTACTCAGGTCCTGGTTACAGTCACCAGTGCGGTAGAGGTGATTCAGACTAACCAGATTGCTGCCACTGGTAAAGGGGATGTGGACGAGAGTGAGGAGGCAAGCAGTTGCAGCACTGAAACCCCCCACTTGCCAGAGAGCAGGTGGCGCAGTTTGAGGCATGGTACTGCTGCAGGACACAGCGCATGGTGAGGACAGTGTGCATGCTGAACGCAGCACTGGTGTGCGGGGCGCAGGAGATAGGCATGGCCCTCTGATCCCCTTCAGTTGTGGGTGATGTAATCCATTGGACACATTGCTGGTGTTACGATGTGCTGGGCAATTGCATGTTGTAAGGTCTATTAAACACACTGACACAAATGCATTACCTGGCTTTGGCTCATTACTTACTCAGAAATAATTTTGTGTTATCTATGACCGTCTCTGTCTCCCATCTGCTGCAGCTGCGCTGTTCTGTAGCTGTGTAGCTTCCTCATCCTCCTTTTCAGAATCACACATTTTCACAGGTGTCCCCCTCTTAGTGGCAAGGTTTTGCAGCATGGCACATACAGCTATGATTTTGCAGTACACCAGGGGCTGGTACTGCCATGCACCTGCACTTTTGTGCAGCTACCGGAACAAGCTTTTGAGGAGTGCAAATGTTTACTCAACCACATTGAGTGTTGATCTATGTGCAACATTGTATCGCCTTTCACTTGGGGTGGATGGGTGCAGGTACGGAGTCAGGATGAAAGAGCGCACCACATAGGCACTGTCACCTGTGTGTGAGAAGTAAGTAAGTAATTCACAGTGTACCATAACAGCAACAGGTGTATACTTCAGGGGTTGTCACATGTACTTACCTAGCAGATAGCCTTCTCCAAATTCACCTGCAAGGAGATGGGTTTAAATCCCACTGTTCCTGAATATGTATGAATCATGCGTGCTCCCTGGGAATTTTGAAACTATGTCGATGATGATGGAAGATGTATCACATATGACCTGGACATTGATCGAATGTGTGGACTTGCAATTGCGGTAAATGTACTCAGTGGCAGCATGGAGGCAGATTGATTTATGTGTCCCGTCAATGCAACCAATGACGTGTGGGAACTAGGCCATCTGATAAAAGTCCAACTTTGTCTTGAGCAGTTCTGCCTGTGTGCTGGGGAATTTGATAGTGTGTGCCATCCTTTGCAACATGGCATCCAGTAATTTCTGCAAAAAACGCGACAGGCAACTCTGTGAGACTCCACCTGCCACAGCTATTACCCCTTGGTAACTGCCAGATGCCAGGAGGTGCAGGCAACAGAGTACCTGTACATGAATGGGTATTGCATCAACCATTGGTGTCTGGTGCTCCAGGAGTGGGTACAGGTCCCGTATCAGGTCCAGGATGGTGTTTGGGTGGAGCCTGTACCTCGCATGGATTTCAGCCTCAGTCAGTTGGAAAAGTGTAACGCCCAGTCTGTACATGCGCTCCTCCGGTCTCCACAACCTCAGTCGTAAACGTAGACGCCTTGCTATCACGAAGAGGGCTGCCATTGTGTTCACATTGTTGCATTTTGGGGATGTTTATATGCAGTGTACCGGATTACCGCCTGCTTTGAGTCAGTGCTAATTACTGATTCTTAAATACTGATTTTTAGCAAATTCGGTATTACCGAATTTTGGTACATCACTTTTGCAATTTTTTACCGACTTCTTCTTTACCGATTCGGTATTTTTGTCTGCCAATCGGTAAATAAGGTATCGGTAACTGGTTTCCCTTATTTTGACAGATTCCTTATTACCGATGATGTTCGGTAATACCTACATCGCACATGGCTAAATACCGGTCGGTAACACTGAAATTTACCGAATTTCGGTGTCACCGACCGGTATTTAGCCACCTACATCTGGCCCTTTATTCCCAAAATGTCTTGACAAGGGTAGTCGATTTGCTTGATATCAACACCGAGAGTCGTTTTTACTCAAATGGCAAGACCTCCTGAAGGTCTTCCTCTGACTGAGGGAATAGCAGCAGTACTAAAAGTTTTAAAGCCTACCCTGTAAGGATTTTCCAGGGCCCAAGTTTCTTGCAATAATACTATTTCACTTTGAACAATATATTCCTGCCATACTTCATCCCTTTGCTTTCTCTTAACCCCTGCAATATTCCATGAGATCAATTTTATTATCCGTTTTGCATTCTTCCTTATGTCATTCGTGGTCTATTACTACGGCTTCATTTTCTGATCTTGGGGCGTCCCCAGTCATTAGCAAATTTACAGGTATAGTTGTCATTTATAATATCCCCCTCACTACCCTGAGCTAGTGAACATATCTCATCATCCTCAATACTCATATCTGTCAAACATCTTAATAATTTTCTGAGTTCCTACACACTATATTAGTATGGCTGTTGAGTTTACATGTTTGATCCCTTTGACAAGTATTCATACTTAGGTCTACTTGCTCCCTTTTGAATTACTAGAGGGAATTCCTATAACTGTCTTATCAGTAATTATAGGTCCCAAAGCACTAGGGGCAGTTACCAGCATCTTTTCCTTTTAAACTTTGTATAATTGTTAGTCTTGGAGATCCAAGTCTGACAATGCTTGGAACTTTTTAGATGTCCTGACTAATGGAAATCTGTTTGTTTTCTTCCCATCTTGAGGTTTATAGAAATATCCTAAAGGGAGTACACAAATACTAGTATTAGGGGCATGAGTGGTGTCACAATGGTTTAAGAGGTAAGGAACCACCTTTGGTCTGTGAAAATTACCCACAATACAATGACCCCTTATACTCTTAGTGGATTGCCCTATCCACCCTACTCTGCGTACCATTAAAATTTCATCAGTATCCGATGGGTGGACGTTCCTGTGTTTTGTCAGCCAATCTACAGTTTTATTCCTTCGATCATACCAATTTTCTTTCTGCCCTATCCTTAGTGCATGGACCCCAGCCAAAACTAGAACATAAGGGCACGAAGCCGGAGGAAGACGTAGTACCTCCGAGTTAGGGTTCGAAGACTCATTAATTACCTCGTCCCTTGTACTTCTAGCAGGGGCATTCACAACGTCTTCTTTGTCTAAGGATGTCATATATCTACCTTGTGGGCCATGCAACCCCATCATATTTAGCCCTTCCGTTTCCAAAGTCCGTTCCCCATGGTTAGAAGTGAGATTATTCACATTTGCTTGATTTCTGTTGATTTTATCATCATGTACAAGTGACGAGTGACTATCCACCATTGACCTCAGGTCATCCTCTCCCGTTCTAATTAACTGTGAACTCAGACGCTAGAAAGCAAAATTTGTCCCACAATAGAGCAACATTTTTTTCAACCAAGTCACAGAAAGAGGTGACAGCCACTCCCAACCCAGGGTCATTCAATCCTGCGTCAAAATCGGTCATGACTCCCTTGGTATTAGCAACACTGGGCGCTGGGGAGGGCGAGAACATCTCAGTTTGTGTTCCAACTGAATTGGTTCTCAAGGGGAAGGAGGAGGCATTGTAAGAACTATTAGCACTGGCATTATCTTGAGCAACCTTTCCACCAGTAACCCCCTTTGTTTTTCTTGTCCCAGTCCCCCGCTTTCTTTTGTCTAGCGGGACCTTGGCCTTTCCAGCTGCCACGTTCTTTGCGGTCCTAGTCCTAGTGGCTCTACTCGACAATTCTGGTGAAATTGGAGATGTTTTGAAGGTTGGAGGGGGAGGGGGAGGAGTAAGTGAGACACTTATAACAGTACTAGGCAGGCGTTACCGGGCAGTGACCCCCATACAGGTGAAAAGTACCAGTTGTTAAATGTCTCTGCAATGTAGACGGGTCCAAAGAAAGGCATCGCTCAGTGAGTTGAATTTCATGGGATAAGAGTGACTTTGCTCTAACCAAGAAAGCATCTAGCATACCCGCCACCCCCTTGCATTTTGCCATTTTGGGCAAACTTTGTGGATTTGGCAATATGAAAAAAGCTCTGTATCGCAGCACAGTATCTTTGTTCTATGATGGGTTGCAGAATACGCAGGGTCAATAGTTAGGATCCAAGCTTTTCAGGGGTGGCCCAGCCCAGCCTCTTTCTGCCTCTGACGGGCTTGGGCTGGCCCGCACTTGGCACCCTCGCACACGCGTCCCGTGCTGTGGGAGTCCTGGCCCCTTTCTGAACGCCTCCTGGTGCTCAAAAATGCGGTGCGCGCGCCGCAAAGGATGTTGGGGGATGTAGTCCCCTGTCAGCAGGCAGTGGCAATGATCGGGCATGGCCCAACAGCGGTCTTGTGTGCCCCCGTAGCAGTGACCACCGGTGAAAGCAGATCAAGGCATTTCCACAACAAGTAAGGAATACGGGCTCACATCGAGTGGCACCTTTTTGAAAGCTTCCTGTTGCTTAAAAATGTGGTACACAGTGTGCACGCATCAAAGGATGTTGGGGGATGTTGGGGCATGTTGCCCCCTGTCAGTAGGCAGTGGCAATGATCGGCGTGGCTCAACAGCGCTCTTGTGTGTCCCTGTAGCAGGGACCACCGGTGAAAGCAGATGAAAGCATGTCCACAACAAGTAAGGAATACCGGCTCCCGCGCTGCAGGAGCTCTGGCCCCCTTTTGAAAGCCTCCTGTCGCTCAAAAAAGCTGCGTGTGGCGTGCACACCGCAAGGATGCTGGGGGATGTAGTCCTCTGTCAGCAGGCAGTGGTGATGATCGGGCGTAGCCCAGCAGCTGTCTCATGTACGCCCGTAGCAGTGACCACTGGTGAAAGCAGATGAAAGCAGGTCCACAACAAGTATGGAATATGGGTTCTTACCTGTTAATCTGCTCAGCTATTGGCCTAGCAGTGATGGCTGACAGCTTCTAGAATCACTCAAAGAAGACTCTGTTTTTATTCACATCTAAAAATGAATACAGTCAGAAAAATAAATAGTTTTCTGTCTGTATTTATCTGTAGAAATCAATAAAAACAGAACATAGGGAGAAAATTAAAGCCTTAAAAACATTTATGTTTGACTTGTTGGGTAAGAGAAAATACTATTTTGTGAGAATCAGGATTACATGAGAACCTGCAGCACTGCACCTTGTGACAGGGAAAGGGTGGGAATGTGGCATATTTAAAAGAATTTGGTGTATTCTTGCCTTTTCCCCTGAACTGGTGCTGTTTTGGCTGCATAGTGCCAATGTAAACACCCTTGCACCATGGTACAAGGCTGCCTGCGTTGTAAAGTGGGTTGTTGTTGTGCAGGAAGGGGGGCTTGGGGGGGGGCAGCTGACCCCGGGGAGGCCCCCCCGGGCGGTTTGGGAGGGCAGGGGGGGGGGTAGGTTTTGCAGTCTCCCGGGCATTTTTTGAGTTTGGGCTGGTTTTCCCTACGTGTTATAGCCCAAGTATAAATTCTGGTGACTCCGCCTCTCGGACACCATTTTAGGTTCGGTGACCTGGTGGCCGGGAGTTTGTCTGTGAGAAAATTTTTGTCTTGAGGTATTTAGTGTTAGTTTTGTGTTGCTTAGTCTTTTCATCGTCATATTCTTGAATTATGGCTGCTGAGGACTATAGAGTTCTGGAGGATATTCGACTTCTCAGTGAGGCTGGGAGGTTGGATTTAGTTATCGGTAATACTGAGGGCCCGTCGCGGCCTCATCGTCAAGCTTCTGACGGTGTCGCTGCTGTGGTGGCGGCCTGTGTCACTCCCAAGCTTTCCCACTCGGGGGCGTTGAGCGAGCGTGGCCGCTCTCGTGTTAAAAAATCGACCCAGAATGTACAGGCACAGAAGATGGATGAGGTGGCGAGTGATGACGCCCAGCGGTCTTTGGTTACGGTAAGACCTGCTCAGGTAGAGGTTTTGACTGCTGGGGGTCCGCGTGAGCTGTTTCAGGCCCGACGGTTTCGGTGCGGGCGGGCTCGGTGTCAGCACAGCGGGGGAGGAGAGGTGCTCCGCGTGGCAGGCAGAAGCATTCTGCTTCGGCCTCCGCGTTGGTTTCAGTGTCAGTTACCCGGGGAGAGGGTGAGGAGCGGGTGCGCGTTACTTGCTCCCCGTCGCTCCCCCAATTGAATACCTTTACGTTCGAGGGGGATGGTCATACCTTGGCGGATGTTTCCACGAGTGATTCTATGCCGAATTTGAGTGTGTTGGAGGGGTTGCAGGCCGTCTGTCTCCTGTTCATTCTTTTCTTAGGCAGGAGGTTAATGTACGGCAACAGGAGCTTCAAGTTCAAGTGGCAGAGCCAGTTTTCGGTCAGGGTGCTATGGGACAATTCAGCCCCTTGTTGTTTTCCCCTTCTCTTTCCAATAGGGGTGACGTGGTCTCTGTCCATAGTGGGTCAGTAGGCGAAGTGGAGTGGGTGCAGTCGGTGGGTGGATGGATATGTCTTTTGGGGCTCAGGGACAGGAAACTTGCATGTTGACTTCTCCAGTTCCTATATTAGGGACCAGTAAGGTGGTTCCTTTGAATGTATTGCCTTCTGGTTCTTTACCCTCTAAGGGAGTTGGCCGAAAGACGTTTGGTGTGGGAGCTGGGTCTTGGGAGGGACTGGATATTTTTCCTTCCTGGGCTGAGGGTGTTCGTGGGGACGGTAAGGGCGGGAGTGGAGTGAGTTTTGGTTTTCAGGAGGCCAGTGATGTAGGGGCTCAGAAGCAGGTGGCGCCTTTTGGCCAATCTTTAGGTCCTGCGTCTGCTGTGTTACAGTCTATGCTGGAGTGGAGCAGTGGTGAGGAAGTGGTGGAGCCTTCCCCTCCTCCTCTTAGGGTTGGTTTTCCTTCAGGTGAAGTGGTGCTGCAGGATAAGAGTTTTATGCAGGGAGATTGGTTGAGGCGGCCTGTTGGTCCTGGTGTTGTTAGTAGTCAGGGGCCCGGCACATCAGTCCAACCTTTTTCTTTTCAGGTCAGGGAACGGCATGGGACAGCAGACTCGGTAGGGCGGAGTCCAGCCCATTTTTGCCGAGGAGAAGGGAGGGTGGAGCCAAGCGCGGCACATTTTGTACCGGCGGGGGATCCCGGCGCGGTCAGCAGACGCAGGTCCGGCGTGACCTCACTGGCCCCTACATATCTTCACACACGGAGGCTGGATTATTCTATTGCAAATCCTGCCTGGAGTAATAAAAGGTCAGGGGAGTACCGGCGTGTACAGTCGGCTCCCCCTTTAAGTGTTCAACAAAGGGTTGGTAAGGCCCAATCCGGTGTGGAAGAGCCTGGTAAGGCTCATAAGAGACTGTTGGTTTCAAGCCCTCCCCAGTTGGAGGAGCCTTTGCTCTTGGATTATGATGAGGAAAGCCCAGAGGAAGGGGAATTGCGTGATACTGTGTCGAGGGGCATTTTCATGCTTCCCGTAGTGTTTTACAGGCACCAGTGGCGGTGCAGGCAAAGAAAGTAATGGTGTCCGGTCCAGCTCGAGAGCCAGGCCCCGTTAGAAGGGTTCCTCGGATGGCGGACAACATGGACCACATGGCATGGAGGTCAGGGCCAGGGCAAGCCCCCGTTTTAAATCCAGGTGAGCTTTGTGAACCACGGGCCAGACCAAAAATGGTGTCTGTGGGGATTGGGGGTGAGTCAGGAGTTGGTGAGACAAGTGGTAAATTGTTTAAGGGGTGTTATGTCAAAGATCAAGGGGTAGGAACAGGTGATGGGGAAGATGCGGCCGCCAAGGTTGAGAGTGGCACGAACACTGGGCCCGATTCACAGAATGAACTTAAGACTAAATCCTAAACTTACTACTATTTGGTATTCACAGAATGCACTTACTACTTTCGGGATTCACAGATTAAACTTACTACTTTCGGGATTCACAGAATGAACTTACTACTTTTGGTATTCACAGAATAGATTTAAGACTACTAACTTTACGTCCGCACTCGGGCTGTAAATTCTGGCCCGGGGCGGAGTTTCCGGCTTGGGGCGGAGCTTACGGCCCGGAGGCAGAGCTTACGGGCCGGAGGCGGAGCTTGCGGCTTGGAGGCGGAGCTTCCGGCTCAGAGGTGGGTATTTAGCCATGGATGAAATCTCCACCTCTGGGCCGGAAGCTCCGCCTCCAAGCCACAAGCTCCGCCTCTGGGCCGTAAGCTCCGCCCCTAAGCCGGAAACTCCGCCTCCGGGCCGGAATTTACGGCCCGAGTGCGGACGTAAAGTTAGTAGTCTTAAATCTATTCTGTGAATACCGAAAGTAGTAAGTTAATTCTGTGAATCCCGAAAGTAGTAAGTTCACTTTGTGAATCCCGAAAGTAGTAAGTTCACTTTGTGAATCCCGAAAGTAGTAAGTGCATTCTGTGAATACCAAATAGTAGTAAGTTTAGGATTTAGTCTTAAGTTCATTCTGTGAATCAGGCACACTGAGTCCACAGGGGAGGGAAAAGATCCTTTGCATAGCAAGGAATTGAAAATTAAGAAGTTACCCTATATGGGTGTGACCAAGCCTTTGGATGCCCATTTGATGCTTTCTATTAAAGAAAGGATTTTTATTTTACGCTAGTGTGTATTGTGAAAAGTTTCCGGAGCGCTGCGTTGCTTTATTTAAATACATGGATGTTATCAAAAAAGCCCAAATCACCGGGAGTGGTTTTGCTTGGGCGCATATGATGAAGAGTTCAGGGCCCGTATGGCGTGGGACCCTGATGCCAAGTGGGGTGAACTGGACACGGATCTTTGGCAACACACAATGGGTGTGTCAGTTGGTGGTAAGACTATTTTCACGGCCAGTGGCTTACCTTTGGTTTATCGGCCCTTTCAAGGAAAGCCCAACAGGGGAGGGGTGGGCAGCACAGCAGTCTCACAGTCAGGAGGGGGGACTTGTTGGGATTTTAACAAAGGGCTCTGTTCAAGGGAGTTCTGCAGATTTCGGCATGAGTGCACGCAATGTGGTAGGGGACACCCATCCGTCAAATGCTGGGGGCCTAGACCAGCAGGTGGGCAACAGTGGTCCCAGCAGGGTGCTAGCGCGTTCCGGCCCCTCCCAACAATCCCAGGCTAACAGAGGAGGAAGTCTGCTCCTGGGGTTGGGTCCAAAGGCTCGTACTCCGGTTAAGTTTGATCAGCTGGCAATTAGTTTGAGGGGCTACGTTGATGTAATGGCTCAGGATATTTTGTTACAAGGTTTTCGAGATGGTTTCAGATTGGGATATTCTGGCCCTCGGGTGCGGAGGTGGTCCAGGAACTTGAAATCAGCTGATGAGTTTCCAGCGGTGGTACAGGAGAAACTAGACAAAGAAGTGCTGGAAGAACGGATGGCAGGTCCTTTTGTTGATTGGCCTTTGGAAGACTTGATCATCTCACCTATAGGAGTTGTTCCTAAAAAGGAGCCTGGCAGTTTCGGTTAATCCAACATTTATCATGGCCAGAGGGTGCCTCGGTGAATGATTTCATTGATGACGAGTCAGCTTCAGTGTCCTATTTATCTGTGGATGTGGCCATGTCTTTGGTAGTGGCTGCGGGCCCTTTAGCTGAAATGGCAAAATGCGATATCAAATCTGCATTTAGACTGCTTACAGTCCATCCTGAGGACTGGTGTCTTCTGGGTATCCATTTCCAGGGGAAGTGGTACGCGGACAAACGACTCCCAATGGGTTGCTCGATGTCCTGTGCTCTTTTTGAAACTTTTAGCACTTTTTTACAGTGGTTTTTCACTCACAGAACTGGTCATGAGCTGGTCACTCACTATCTAGACGATTTCTTTTTGTGGGGCCTCAGGGATCCTCTGAGTGTAAGGCAGCATTGGAGACATTTCAAAACCTTATGAATTTTTTGGGAGTGCCACTGGCACCCGAAAAGACAATGGGTCCTTGCGCGACCATGTCCTTTTTGGGAATTGAGCTTGATTCAAGATTAATGCAGGCTCGTTTGCCTCAGGATAAGAAAGTGAAAATGCTGGACCTCTTACAAACAATGTTGGCAAAATCAAAAGTTACAGTGAAAGAGATACAGGTTCTGTTGGGTCATTTGAATTTTGCTTGCAGGGTGGTGATGGCGGGCAGAACTTTCTGCAGGCGTCTGGGCAGGGCTCTGTCAGGTCATTATTTGCCTCATCACTGTGTGCGTCTGACAGCTGGAGTGAAAGAGGATTTGCGGATGTGGTCCACCTTTTTGCATTCCTTTAAAGGGGTGCCTTTGGCCCGAGAGGAGGACTGGTTGTGGGAGGTTCACATTTTTTCAGACGCAGCAGGCAGTGATGGTTTTGGTTTGTACTGGCAAGGCAGGTGGTGAGCGGAAAAGTGGCCGGAATTGTGGACGAATGGTGGTAGAAGTATTGCTTTCCCGAAACTGTTTCCAGTGTTGGTAGCTTTGACGCTGTGGGGGCAGGAATTGGCCGATAAAAAAGTTTTGTTCCGCATTGATAATCGGGCTGTTGTGCACATTATCAATATACAGTCTGCCAAGGATCCCCAGATTCTGAAGTTGCTGCGAGTGTTTGTGTTGGGGTGCCTTAGATATGACATCAGCTTTAGGGCGCTGCACATTCCTGGTGTGGACAATGACATTGCGGATGCTTTGTCTCGTTCGCAGTGGGAGAGGTTCCATGGGCTTGCCTCGGAGGCGGACAGGACACCGACACGCATGGTCGGCAACACAGGGTCCTACAGTTGGTGGTAGGTTCGTTGTCATCTTTTACTCGAGCCGCATATGACCTGGCTTGGAGGGACTTTTTGGCATCTGGAGCCTGCTGGCGTGAACCTGGTTGGAAGCGTCTGGATGATGTGGTTCAATTCATTCTGTCCTTGATAGATAAAGGGTTATCTAGGGATAATATTGCTGGGAAGTTAGCGGGCATATCCTTCATGGGTAAACTCCTTTGGGGTTATGCTCCTTCGGCCGGTGAAGTGGGGAGGAGATTGTTGGAGGGCTGGGCTCGAGAAAGCAGTATGCAGCAGTCAGTTCGTAACCTTTTGTCTTGGCAGAACTTGGCCCGGGTGGTGGAAGCACTACCTTCTGTTTGCACAGATGATTTTGAGGTTTGCTTGTTTTCCACCCTCATGGTGTGGATGTTTTTTGGAGCATTTAGGTTTTCGGAGTTGTTGGGCACTAAGTTCCATCAGGGTGTGGGTTGGGGGATGTTCATTTGTCTGAGAAAGGGGTTCATGTTTGGCTGCATCATTCAAAAACAGATCAAAGAAGTAAGAGTAAGGGTGTTTGGTTGGAGGCTTCCTCCCCTTGTATTACGTGTCCTTTGCGGTGGGCCAGGAGATGGTGTTCTGTTTCAGGTGGGGCTTTGGAGGCTGGCGTTTTTCAGCATTGAGATGACGCCAGGGCCACTGATTATCAGTTGCGCATGGTACTCCGCAAGGCTTTGAGGAGTATTGGTTTGGATGATAAGAAATATGGCACTCATTCTTTTCGAATTGGGGCAGCAACTGAGGCTCATATCGGGGTTGGTCTGGGCAAGATATTATGCGCTTAGGGCGTTGGTCATCCAGGTGTTTTCCGCGCTATGTATGACCTGCTGTGGGCGATGCGCTTGCGTCTTCATCTTTGTCTTAAAATTTGATGCTGCCTTTTTCATTCCAGGTTCGGTGGCTGGTCCCCGGTCAACGGCTCTGACTATTTGGATTGTGGGCCATTCATTCGTGAAGCGGGCACAGATTCAAGCACAGGATAGCTATTTTGGATCATTGCTTGGTTTTAATGAACGTTTTTTCAATGTTATTTGGAGAGGGAGAGGGGGCATGTGTTGGAAGGAATTGGTGCCTGCTCTTAATACTTGGTTGGGTGGGGGCTCCTGTCCTGATGTTTTAGTTATTCATCTGGGTGAAAATGATTTGTGCAAGGGGAAGGGTGTGGTTCTGTTGCGTGCAATAAAGAAGGACCTTTCTCTATTGAAGCAGCAGTGGGCGGGTTGCCATGTTTTTTGGACGGAATTGGTTCCGAGGAGATCCTGGTGAGGAACTCACAAGCCCAAGGCAATTGATAAGGCTCGGAAAAATATTACCTCAGAGGTTGCTAAGTTTTGCAGGGACCTGGGTTTTGGTTGTGTGTCGCATGGTGACATACGGTATGATGCAGTGGAATTCTTTCGGGATGATGGTGTACACCTTTCTCGGTTAGGTATGGACCTTTATCGATTGGAGTTGCGTGAAGTTCTGTCTCGCTGTCTGAAGATTCAGGAGTTTGCTGGTTAATCTCGCTTTTTTCGTTTCTTAGTTTATCTGCAAGGTTTTTGGGGGGAAGAAAGGGGGGTGTATTTCTCCCCCCTCGCTTTCTGGGTTTAGTTGTTTTTTGTCAGGCTTGGTAAGTTTGTGGTTGGTTTTTTACTTGGTTGGCACATTCGGCAGGGGGAATTGGGAATGACGACTGTTTGGGATGGTTGCATAGGCTGGGGGACCAAGAGGGGTTTGAGGGCAAACAGTGGAGTTTGTTTTATGCTTTGGATGGTTTGTAAAGTTGAAATGTTTATGCAGAGTTTATGCATTGTTGGATTTGTAATGATGTAATATTCGGGTGGGGGCGGGGTCAATGACATGTTAGGGGTGGGGGCGGGCTGGGGAAAATTAAGGAAGGTATTATTTAGTGAGGTTTAGTTTTGTAAGGCATTGGCTGAGGTTTTAATTTGTTAATGTGCACCTGTTTCAATAAAAGCGGCCTTTTTCACACACATATACTTGTCTGGTAGTCTGCTCACTCCCCTCTAGCCCCTCCTTCCCAAGAGGAGATTGGGGGGGCAGCCAACCCCGGGGAGGCCCCCCCCCCCCGGGTGGTTTGGGAGGGCAGGCGGGGGGGGGGGAGGTTTTGCAGTCTCTCGGGCATTTTTTGAGTTTGGGCTGGTTTTCCCTACTAGTTATAGCCCAAGTATAAATTCTGGTGACTCTGCCTCTCGGACACCATTTTAGGTTCGGTGACCTGGTGGCCGGGAGTTTGTCTGTGAGAAAATGTTTCCCTCCCTCCCTCCCCTTTTTTCCGTATTTTCCGGATTTTCGTTTATTTAATTTATTTTCCCCTTTTTTATTCTTCTTAGGTTTTTTCCTTTTTTTCAATTTGGGCGCTTTTCTGTTGGAACAGGTGGACATGGGCTCAGTTTTATGTTACCCTTGTCGCTTGGAACAGGTGCGGTGTGGCGTTTAGTTGTTTTTTGTCAGGCTTGGTAAGTTTGTGGTTGGTTTTTTACTTGGTTGGCACATTCGGCAGGGGGAATTGGGAATGACGACTGTTTGGGATGGTTGCATAGGTTGGGGGACCAAGAGGGGTTTGAGGGCAAACAGTGGAGTTTGTTTTATGCTTTGGGGGGTTTGTAAAGTTGAAATGTTTATGCTGGGTTTTTGCATTGTTGGATTTGTAATGATGTAATGTTCGGGTGGGGGCGGGGTCAATGACGTGTTAGGGGTGGGGGCAGGCTGGAGGAAATTAAGGAAGTTATTATTACTGAGGTTTAGTTTTGTAAGGCATTGGCCGAGGTTTTAATTTGTTAAAGTGCACCTGTTTCAATAAAAGCGGCCTTTTTCACACACATATACTTGTCTGGTGGTCTGCTCACTCCCCCCTCGCCCCTCCCTTCCAAGGGGTACCTTGCTGCACAAAAACAATCCCCTAAGGTATTTTCCTCTTTCCGTGTGTGCTGCAGAATGGAGCACACATAGAAAGAGGAACAGGAGAGGAGAAATAAACATATTCTCCTCATTCCCCCTCACCTGGGAAGGCGTAGGTGTGTGGCACATTCCCATGACTACCATCTCTGGTAAATCTGTGAGTGCGTCGCAAAACAATGGATGTTGCGTGGGAACACCCATGCAACAGTCATGGAAAGCCTTCCTAGTGCAGAGTATAGCAAGGCAGCCATTTTACATGGTTTTGCTTTACTTGCGATTTATGAAGCGACTCAGGGCCACACAAAGTAGCCTTGTGTGGCTTCATAAATCTCATTTTTGAGTTGCGTAGCTCTGGCACCACGCTGCAAGAGGGATGTAATGGAGGTCGTAAATATTCCCCATAGACTTTAGAAAATCACGTGCACATATCAGGAGCAATAATCACATACTTTTTTCTTTGCCCCTTTGGTTCAATTGGTTCTTTGAAGCAGCATGTAATATGGTGTGAACCATTAGTATTCTGCATGTGTGTTCCTGTCGCACAACAGGCCCTGCGCCTTATTTCACAAACCACTAAATTCCGGAGTCTTCGGTATGAAATTAGTATTCCCACCACAGACTAATTATTTACGCATTTTATGCAGAGGCCTCCGATTTCGTAACAATCTGTCCTCGTGCGATATTAAAAGGGAAAAGAGAATGCTAATATACACAACATTAGCTTCGGTCCTTGCGACTGCAGCGCTCACGGTCCACATCACCTTGTGTCTTCATTTATGGGGACAGCCAGACCTTTCTGGATGCGCTTCCCGTTCTTTTTCAAACTCCTGCAACTCTTTGTAATAACTTGCAAGGTGAAGTGAACGATCAATCGGCTGCCCACTCCCCGAAAATGAAGCTACATTTAAAAGGGCCTGAGAACACCGTTTCCTTAATTGCGTGTATTGATTGGTTTAATCCGGCGGCTAGATTCAGGGTCGCCCTCTGATATCCTGCAGCACTGTAAAATGAGCCAATCTTTGATTCATGCATTTTGAAATTGAATCTGAAACCAAAATTTCCAACCATTAAGTCCGTGTTTTTTATCCCACAGCTCAGCTCCCCCCGGCCCTGCGTTTTTTTCCCCTTACAGCGATCAACGTCTAACAAATGTGGTTGTTTCCTTCTAGCACAACCTGCCAAGGAAAAGCTCAGGGACAGATTGCTCAATCTTTCCTCTATTTTCTCCTTTGCTCAAGGATACTTTATCCCGAAGAGTAATGCCTACAGCAAGGCAAACTGACAGTTGGTAATGACGTACATTTAGCAATGTTATTGTTTGATACAAAATTGCTTAAATCTATGTTTCCGTACAATTGCACACATTGTGCAATATTATGCTAACATCTTGAGCTATTTGATATGAATAAATTACTTTTTTGCAAGTGATATTTTATGGTAATGGTGTACTACTGCAAATACTTTGAAGGATGATTTCTGCGGGGATTGTTTTGAAGGTTGCTGTGTCGGCATGCGAACAGGCTTATTATATGTGTGCTGGTTAAAATGGGTATGTCTGTGAACATTTGTTTGTGTGTCTGCATGTGTGTGTGTATGTGTGTGCAGGCGAACAGACATGTGAGTGCTGGTAAAAATGTGTATGTCTGTGGCTATTTGTGTGTGTGTGTGGGTGCGTGTGTGTATGTGTGTGCAGGTGAACGGACATGTGAGAGCTGGTAGAAATGTGTATGTCTGTGGTCATTTGTTTGTGTGTGTGTGTGTGTGTGTGTGCAGGCAAACAGGCATATATGTGTGCTGGTTAAAATGTGTATGTCTGTGGACATTTGTATGTGTGCATGCATGTGTGTGTGTGTATGTACATGCGAATAGACTTATATGAGTGCTGGTTAAAATGTGTATGTTGCCATTTGGATGTGTGTGTGTGTGTGTGGGTGTGTGTGTGTGTGTGTGCGGGTGTGTTTGTGTGTGTTTCATCCAAGACAGCAAGGCAACTTGCTGCACTGCACTGAGTGTAAGGGAGAGAGTAAAAATACAGCATTTTACTAAGTTATTGCCCACTGCTGATCTATCTTTGCACTTGGACACTTGTGGCAGCCTAGGGCTAACTCAGGCTCCCTTGTACAATGACTCAGGGGTGCCTGTGTAGTGGGCAGAATGGTTTGGGTGAGAAAGGGACGCCTTCCTGCACACAAGCTATTCTTAGAGGCGTATTTCTCTTCATATGTGTGCTCCAGAATGTGGCATGTACGCAAAGAGGTAGTAAGAAAGTGAAATGCACGTTTCTCCTTGTTACAGGTTTACATAATTGTGGGGCATATTATCAAGGGGGTTTATCTCCACTTTTATGGCTTTAAAAGCCAAGAAAGCGGAAATAAAATTATCTCCCTATTACCTAGCTGCCGCTAACACCAGTTAGCGACAGCTAGTAGGAGATAGCGACCATCTTGGACCCCGCTTTGCATGTCAGTGAAATGTATCACTAATGACATGCAAAGTGGGCGTGCCAAGATGTTAGCGACTGGAAACAGTCGCTAACATCGCTATCTCCTATTACCAACTTTTGGAGATATTTGCGCTAAGCGTGAATATCTCCAAAAGCTAACACCTGCCCCTGAGCAGTTCTTAGCCATGTTATCCAATGGTAGGTGGATAACATGGCTAAGAGCATTAGCTTGGTAATGCCTGAATATCGCTGACTTTTCAGCGATATTCATGCATTATTTCCGATTTTTATCGCATTTGCAATAAACCTTGGTAATACCAAGGTTTATCTGCGATAAAAATCGCCGCAGCTCGGTGATAATTTTTTCTCGCTAACCAAGCAATAGCGATAATTATCACTATTGCTTGGTAATATGCCCCTCAGTTAATCTGGGTTTACATCAGAATATATAGATGAATACATTGAAACACCCAAGCTACACCCATGTAATGCCTCACCAATGCAGAGAAACGCAACAAAGTCTTATACTTTGGGTAGCTTTACTTTTTGTTTTAAATCCCATGCTAAGCTATGCAAATCTTGATTCGCGTAGCATGGTAAATTTCAAATTACATTTTGCATTGTGGCCGCATACAAAGGGCGTGCCATGCCTCATAAGTGAGGAGTCATTTATCACTGATTCTTTTTAGCTTAAATGAATGTACTCAAAGGAAATATTGAATGAAGCTGATACAATTAGAGCAACACTGGCTAGAAGGAATAGGATTGTTGGACCCCAAATATTATTGCATTAATGCTATTATTATAGAAAATGATATATGTTGCTCCGGGTGAGAATAAAGTGATTGCGTAGTGTTCAAGTGTGTGAAATATGTAAAAGTGAACACAAAAAGTAAAGAACACATGAAGCAAGAAATAATTGGGTGTCAGTAGTTTGGTATCATGGATTTAAAAAAAAAGTTTATTATTAAATGTCAACGTTACCTCTCGTGGTAGGTCAGGTGCTGCTCCAAGTATGGGGTATGACGAAGTATTGACCCTTGGAGATGTTTAGAATAGATCATTATCAGGACTGTGTTGGGGACACTTTGGAAGTTAGCAGCCCTTAGAATGTAGTAGGTATTTTAAGAAAAACTAAAAACATTGCTTAGATTGAAATTTATTGAAAAGGATGGTACATTCTTTATTACAGTTACAGAGGATGTACAGAAGCCGTGGTGCAATGTCCCTGTCTTTAGAAGAATATTCAGTGGCCTCATTTCTTTCCTCTCCCATGTCTTATGGCAAGCATTAGCTCACTAGTGCTCTCATTTAGCATGATGGTGAGGGCAAACCTTTAAGAAATAAAAAAAGCAAGTTCAAAAAATTAAATCCATATTCTGGCCATCAAAGTATTTATATAGTCTCACACGTGAAAATATAGGCAAGCAAAATAGGTTTATGTGGAAAAATTAAGATCTAGCCATAAAGTGCAGTGGTACTAAGTAGTGAAAATGCTGCACCATTGAAAGCTATTCAGACTCACCAAAGTGCATGCAACTATCATAAATACATTAACACCACACCAGTCACTCACTGAATTGACATCCACACAGCACATTCATGGTGCAAGAGACTATATGTTGAAACTCCAGCTCATACCTGTAGAACTGTAAGATATCAGACAGCAAGAATATGTGTAATACTATATAAACATAAAAGGCATGGACAATAAACCAGAGGACACCTGGCTCACTGCAGCAGCCTTATGATTTGCTGGACTCCTGGTGTTTTATGCCGGCTGTGAGGAAATCTTCCAGTCTCTTCACCCAGTAGCAGAATACCTTCTGCTAACTCCTCAGTCTCATGTCCTCTTAAAAGGCACCCAAGGGGCAATGTCCTTAAGAGACTTAAGTGGGCCAGTGCCACTGGCCCTAGAGAAACCCATCCTATTCATGTGGGTCAACTGTAGTCAAAGTCATTAGTCCTTCTTTATAGGATATTAGGTGGGATCTGCAGATACCCATCCTATTACTGAGGGTCAACTGTTGTCAACGTTCTTAGTCCATCCTTGCAGAACAACTGGTGGCTTCGCCTTCCAGCTGGTCTGGTTATTCTTCCACCATCACTGCCTTCCAGATCCAAGGTCTACGCAACTGTCTATCCCTAGTGCAGAGGTTTCTAAGTGAGGGTGGAATGTTTTAAGGGCCAGGCACCAGTGGTTAATCCTATGATGCGACATCATCACATTCATAACCCTACTGAACAGCTTTCTGGGACAATACAAAATGGCGATTTCAAGTTTTATCTGAAAATAGGTCCTCTTAGAGCCTCGGCTCTGTCCCTAGTTGAAACAAATGTCTGATGCCTTCCTAACAAAACTTCAAATGCAAGCTCCTCCTGTGTTAGCTTCAGAGGCCTGGACTAATTCCTTTGCTGTAATGCCGGACGCTATCAGAGACATTTGCTTGGGGACGCTATCAGAGACATGTGCTGTCACATCGCATCAGGAAAATCTCGTGGAACCTGTTCGCGGATCCCGCATCGTCACTGCTGCTATCAACGGACTTTGGGAGTTGTTGTGGGTGATTGACAGGGCTGCAGGGCTGCGAGCGCCGGGACCGGGACTCGATATCCCAGGAGTCCCGGCAACCCCGAGGCCGTCACACCTGGCCCGCTCTCCCTGATCGCCCCGCACCACCCTCACTTCGCTTAAAGTTCTGCCTGCTGTTTGGTCTGTGGGACGCTATCAGAGACATTTGCTGTCACATCGCATCAGGAAAATCATCACTGCTCGCAGAACCCGCTTCGTTGGTCCCGCATCGTCACTGCTGCTATCACCGGACTTTGGGAGTTGTTGTGGGTGATTGACAGGGCTGCAGGGCTGCGAGCGCCGGGACCGGGACTTGATATACCAGGAGTCCCGGCAACCCGGAGGCCGTCACACCTGGCCCGCTCTCCTTGATCGCCCCACCCCACCCTCACTTCGTTTAAAGCTCTGCCTGCTGTTTCGTCTGTGGGACGCTATCAGAGACATTTGCTGTCACATCGCATCAGGAAAATCATCACATCTCGCGGAACCCGCTTCGCGGGTCCCGCATCGTCACTGCTGCTATCACCGGACTTTGGGAGTTGTTGTGGGTGATTGACAGGGCTGCAGGGCTGCGAGCGCCGGGACCGGGACTCGATATCCCAGGTGTCCCGGCAACTCAGAGGCCGTCACACCTGGCCCGCTCTCCCTGATCGCCCCGCCCTACCCTCACTTCAACGGCCCAACTTATTTAAGTATTTGAGAATCCCGCTGCGCGGGAGCGCGCGGGAGTGCCCGGGGCGAAGCCCGGGCAAAGGGCGGGCCCTCTGAGGCCCTCCGAGGCCAGAACAGGCCGGCTGGGCATCTCATTTTTTCCTGCAGTCTTGTAAGCAAAGGAACGCTCATACCTGATGCCCCTTTGTTTCTTTGTTTCTTCCATACTCACCTACATTACCGCCAATACTTCTTTTTTTGCTTTTTCTTATGGTTAACAGTACCTTTTACTACCAGCACTTTCTTGCTATATTTTGTCATACATTATTGAAATGTCTTCACCCATTCCTAAACTGATTGTTGAAGGGGGAGCCAAACGAGGCACGTTAGATAATTTTGTTATTAGGTTGGCCTCCACGGTCGATAGGGACCTAGCCTTAGCGGAGCGACGTGCCAATAGGCGCCGCTCTATTGAACATATTAAGAACAAAAGATCCTCAGAGGGCCACACTTTCTCAGGTTTGCCTCTGTTAACTGACAGAGCTGAAGGTCCTAAGAGCCCAGAGCCCCCGCTTGATTCCAGTATTCCCTTACTACTCCAGGAGAGGGTTAACTCCCCAGATTCTTTGGCCGTTTCCAATTCTGTCATCAATCTTTCCACCTCGCTGGTTAGCATCCTATATGAGGTGGAACTTTTGACAGACAACCCACCACTAGTGACTGAGCCACCTCCCAAGACTAATAAACGGCCTGTAGATGTGGACTTACACCGTTGTCATGGTCCTCCGCCTAAGAAAAGGCGAAGGAAGGGACATGGGACAGCTAGGAAAAAAGCTACGTCCTCCCCCTGTACTAAGAACCTGACCACTTACCTTTAGGTTCACTTTCTCCGTTTGTTAACACTATTCTTTCCCCAGATCAGCAGGGAAGAGATCTATTGGGGAGTATTGAGAAAATGATCAGATCGTTTACTTTGCCCTTGGTGGAGAGGCTCAAGAGGATAACTGTGCAGCTGGATGAGCTAGAGAAAGTCTTTAAGGGGTCCCACAAGAGCACCAAGGGTTCAACTGGGGAACCCTCTGCCCCTACTTCCAGTATCGTCCCCCTGGCTCCTGTGCCCCGGATCCAGGATAAATACCCCAAACAACCTAAAAGTATTGTGTCACAGGTTACTACATTTCCTGGACACGATACTAATAGGCAGGACAAGGAAGTAACGGGGCGTGTGACACCTAGTTGTCCATTACCCAAACTCTTAGTTGCAGATGACACTGTTGAGCCCCATATTCCTAAAAGACACACAGTCAATTTGTCCCCTGAAGCGGCCCCTTTCGTGGTAATTTTAACGGGTGTATTTTGAGAAAGTGACGATGTGCACACCTCCTTTATTCTTTTAACTCCATATTTTATTTGTATTGATGTTCTTCGTCAAACTGCGTGCTCCCCGGAAGACGTGGTCAGCCCTTTGCCACGCCAAAGATATGAACAAGAAAGTTGGGAGCGAAAATCCGCCCCCATCCAGGTGCACAGCCTTAGTGTACTAGCATACTGAAAAATGCCACAAACTTCTTCTTGTTGTCCAATTATTTTATTTTCCAAATATAATCCGATGTTATTCTTTTTTTCGAGTTTTCTCATCTCACAAAAGGGACGCTTACACCTTCACTATATTCTTATTGGTGCAGGAATGCCCATCCAAGCCTTCTCCTGCGCCATGACAGTGCGCATAAGTTAATCCATAAACTTCATTCTTGTACACCCAATGCTCCGCCCTCCCTCTGATGTATTTTCCACGTTGACTGTGTGGTGTTATTTCTACGATCTCTCAACTGTCAGCTCATATCAAAATCAGCTTTTATGCAACAACCACATTATCACATATGATTTAAAACATAAGCCGCAAGGCCCTCCAAGTGTCCAACTTCAATGATCCTTTCATTTTATAAAGGATCATTGAAGTTGGACACTTGGAGGGCCGTGGAAAATACATCAGAGGGAGGGCGGAGCATATTGAATACTTGGGGTGCTTTGGGATGATCAGGGTCACGGGGGACGAACTTAGGAGAGCAACTGTTTATGCATAACATGAGGAGTAAGGTTGTAAGTTAAAGTGCATTGTGGGATTTGGAGGCAGAAACTGGACAAGAAGGAGAGTAACGATTAGGTTACGTAATGAGAGAGGTTTGATGTGTAACAGATGAATGGGAGGGGAGGAGACAACCGATTGAAAAAGGTTAAAAGTCAAAGGGTAGAAAATCAGGGCGGTTCCGGCGGAATAGTGAAGAGGCCAGGAGGATGTTTGCACTTTCTCGGAAAGGTATGGTTTAAGAAGCAGGATTACGGAATGGGAAATAGAATGTTGCCTTTTTATTTAACATCGTGAGTTTGTCAGGAAGATGGGGCAGGACAATGTTTCATTTGTACCTGTTTAAGAGAATAAGGGGAGATGGGCAGAAAGCAGGGGTATTCATTTACAATTGCAACAAGAGATCACATTTCTTAGCGGGAAAACGTTGACATGGGGAGTTAGCAATAACTGCATATATAATGAATAATGAAGGGCACTGAGTCACGTACGGAGTCTAACAGATGTGTTTTACATTAATAGAATTTAACCCCTGACGAAGAGCCAGAGTTTAGGCTCGAAATGCATTGGGTGTACAAGAATGAAGTTTATGGATTAACTTATGCGCACTGTCATGGCGCAGGAGAAGGCCTGGATGGGCATTCCTGCACCAATAAGAATATAGTGAAGGTGTAAGCGTCCCTTTTGTGACATGAGAAAACTCGAAAAAAAGAATAACATCGGATTATATATGGAAAATAAAATAATTGGACAACAAGAAGAAGTTTGTGGCATTTTTCAGTATGCTAGTACACTAAGGCTGTGCACCTGGATGGGGGCGGATTTTCGCTCCCAACTTCCTAATTTTAACGGGTGTCCCAGTTTTAGAAGTAGGCAAGAGAGAAGACCAAGTCCAACTTAAAAATGAAGCCATTCACTGGCTAAAACAGAACCGGCCCCTACCCCTTCACTTGAATGGTGAAATACTTATGGTACGGCGACTTGCATGGTTGGGTCCCAGCCCAAAAAACATTACATGGGACATAGTTATAATCAGTTTTAAACATAAAAGGGTGGTTAGCCACATTCTGAACTGGTCCTCCCTTACAGGCAGCAGCTTGATTACCCCAAGACATCTGCCTTATTTCTATCCCAGAAATGTGTTAAGTCCAGTGGTGAAGTCAAGATTGTGGGTTCCCAACGCGGATAGTCCAGTCAGGTCATTTAGGCACCCGCAGGTTAACCGTATGAGGAGACAACGCTATCATCCCGAGGGCCATCATCACGCTCTTAGACCTCCATTTGCCCCGCCGTTTCTAAATATTGCACATTCAGCCCATCTGGCCTATTTGAATCCTTGGAACCAGTATTTAAACGTTCCATGTTTTCCACCCGATCCTTGGTCATTAAACCGGTTCCAAATTCCCCTCCATAATCGATATGATAGTCTGCGTGACTTGGAGGGTGTGGACTGACTGAGTTGTAAATTCTCTGCACCAATTTGTTCGACAAGTTTTTCATCTCCAGCACCCATTGACAGCAGCCCAGATATTTTAACTGGGCTGCGCCATGGAATTGCCCCAGTCATTGTTTCAGGGCTGTGCGATGAAACTGATTTAGTCACCACTTGTAAATTGGGCCCTGCCATTCCCGAAGCTCCTGATACCTGTACTGAAGTCACCACTCGTAAAATGTTTAGTTGCAGATTTGGTTTTTTCACTGAGCAAGGACTTATTTGGGGCCATCACCCCAAAAGGGAGGGATTGTATTATTGTTTGCGGGGGGATTTCAACCATAATTTGTGTGATCTAGGTGGGGGGGCTGTGGATTTACCGGGACAGGTGTGGAAGTTTCATCCCCACACTTTTCCCACTTGGATGGGGGCGAATCACTGAACGAATTGTTGGCATCCTTTAACCTAGATTTTGTAAACAGACTGTGCTCCCCTTGTGTTGATTTCAGTGGAACTTTTGTGGGGAGAGGGCATGGTACCATCATAGACTACACTGTTGCCTCTGAAAGTCACGCCTCTTGGTATACAGGCTACTCTACTCATCCTGTAGGGTTTAGTGATCATCTTCCCCTTTCCTTTGCCATCAAATTCCCACAGGCCCAGCATAAAGCCGTGACGAGAACACGCAAAGTCGAAAAGCGAGTTCGAAACGCGTCGGCACAATGGAGACAAGTATCTAACGACAGCTAGCAAGGAGTTGCTCCTTGTTTGACTGAGATTGAGATTTAGTCCTTCAGTCTTTCTTGTATTGTTTTGAACATTTACCGCTCTCTCCATTTGATTTCTTCTTTATTTGAGTGCTAACACACTTCTTTTCCAAGGAAGATAGTGTAAATAATGAATATTTATGGTGATGCACAAACATTTGTGCAAATGGATATATGAAATGTTCAGATTGATGTTCTGTTGTTTATATCTAATGTGTTTTTGTATATGTGTTTTTGAATAAGTGTATGTTAAATGTATATGGTATGTCTTTTTCGGACAAATGAATTTCTAAATCTAAAAACAAAAAGTAAAAGGGTATAAAATAAATAATACCAGACAAATTCTGACATTTTCTCTATTTGTCACTCCAAAGAAGGAGATCACTTTTCTGTTTGGTCAGCACTTGCTTTTTTAAAATTTTACACCCAATCTGGCATGCTTGGATAGATACCCTTTCTTTGCGCTGAAACAGTTGTTTAAGCTAAAAGAGCTGCAAACCAAGAAAGACATGAAGAAATTGGAGTTTCAGAAAGCCCTGAGGGACGGGACTATAGTTAACCCATTGCTGAGAGCACCATGGGATGGTAATCAGTGCTTTAAATGGAAAAAAATAAGTACAGGCACTCATCAAATTGAGTTAGGGGTGTGGCTAGTGGGTAGGGCTAGGGACGGGGCTTGGGATGGGATATGATACACTGGCACTTCTTCCATCTGATGTGTATTCATTTTGTACTTGCATTGTCCTTGTTAGTAATCCTAAATTCCCCATATGTACAGATTCCTTCTGCACATGTGACATAATACATGCTTAGTAATTAATAGCTATTTTGCTGTTATGACCCACTAAAATAAATATGCAATCCATTGCACTTAAAGTGTTCTTCACATATTCTGTGTGGTCTTTAACCATAAATGTTTTGACACTGCTCAACAATGTGATCTTTAAACCTTCCTTGTCTGATCATGAACCATTGCTGTGATTTAGGCCAGCACTGAGTGATGTTCGGCCACCACTGTACTATCTTGTGCCAGTGATGTGGATTCCTGGTTCAGCCCTATAAGACCTTGCCTCTGAACTTTCAGATTTGTGCTTGGTACCCTGTTTTTCAGAGAACACAGACCTCGAAAAGATCAGGATGAGCTGACACAGAATAGCACTTAGTTCATAATGGCATGCATGAAAAAACATGTGAAACAGGGGGGACTTTTAGCTTTAAATTATAATTACATTTTCTCATCCTTTTTCTTTCATTCTCAAGAAAGCTAACAGAAAATACAATTGAAATGTATCTCTCTAATAACTATTAGGTTTTCCCAATAGGTTGACATGTATACATTGGTGGGCTGTAATGTAAGTGGTCATGATCCTTCCAACTATCTTTACTACATGACAGGAGATTGCAGGGGAAAACCCTGGCACAGCAGCATCAATATGCAGACTCCTAGACTACTGCTTTACCATTTTTTCTTTTAAACTAGGTAACACCAAACCATATTTGTACAGTCCTGGGCATCGTCCCTCCTTTAGCACAATAGTTTTCTCAGCAATGTGGGATACTGGGTGTTGGCACTTTAGTATGTTAATTTGGCATTGTCAAACTGGGTCTGCAGCGGGTGTACGGAGCAGAGTAGAGGCAGTGATAGGTGGGACCTGTGTTAGTTCATGGTTTTTAAGCGCTATGGAAACAAATCGATGACAAACATTTTTAGCGTCTGGAAGGGGGATGTCAAACATCTCAACCATCCCTCTTTATGTGTCATGAATCCCCCAGCCCAGGCGTGGCACAGCCAAGCATGAAGGCAGATGTGCAATTGTGTCTCCCTCACACCTCGTCTTTTTACATTGTTGTTAGTTGGTATCAGGAGGTGAGTAGAAAAATAATCCAGGGTACATTCTTTGTAACACTATGCACATATCATTATTTTAGCTCAGTTATCCCTAAATATGACATTACATTCTTTGAACAGTATTACTATTTATGAATTACAGCCACCACACTTTAGAATACTTAGCATCTGCCACCCTCTGAAGACAACGAGAATCTATGAACTTCTAGTGTCCTGGTTCTACCTATCCTACATAACACATGGAAATATGTTTGAGGCCTCAGCTAATCAAGACTGACTGGCTTGTGTTGTCTTCTGGATCAGAAGAAATCTCAGCTCACAACCCACATTTCCTTTTGAGAACGGTGATTTAAAAAGGGTGTGTTGCCTACAGTGAAGGACAGCCTAAAAGAACTAACTAAACACAACAGATGGATTCTGCAAGTCTCTCTGCAATTATACCCAATTCATCCATTCCCCATATTAAAGATTGATACAATGATAATATGGAGCAGATGATCCTTCTCTTACAACCTCCCGAATCCCTTTAATGCATTTTATGCAGCCATGTCAGATTCTATTAATTGCTGCCCCCTACCCACCATCCCGCACGCACATGCACATACATGTGCCCCTAGTCCTCTCTCATCTTAACTTGGGACAATAGAAAACAACAAATGCAGCAAAAGAACATCACAGATCTGTCCTCTTTCAGATCCTGCAGGAAAATGAATTGCAGCTAATCGCCTTTTCATTTTAAGGTTTTGTCAGAGACAGCTTTAGCTCTCTCATCAGCCTTATAAAATTAATTTCCATAAATAAAAAAAAAATGTAGAGGGGAATTTCACTCAGTGGTCTTCATCCCTGGATCTGTTCAGCTAACATTCACTCTCTGCTTCCACTCACCACAGCAAATAGCATGAGGGTACAGCAGCAGCCCATGAAGGCAACTAACCACCTTGCACTTTGAGTGACAACATTTTTCCTAATCACATGGGCACATTTGCCCTAAACAGTGCACTTCACTGGCAGGCTGGTGGGCCAGTACTTTAGTTTGGCAATTCTTTTTTTCTTTCCCGATTTTATCTATTTTCAGTCATTGTGTTTGTTTAAAATAGGTCTCCAGGTCACAGTAATTAAGAGCCAATGTATCTTTTCCTTGCACCAATAAGAATCATACTTCATGTGATGTGTATTAAAACTAAAAAGGGGTTCTAAACCAGTTGAGGAGAGGATGTTGCCAAAAAACTAGAGCAGTTGACCTTGAAGCTGGAGAACCAGGTTCAAGTTTTGACAAGGATGCTCAACATCCTGTGATTCTGGGCCAATCAATGAATTTCCCTGTGCCTTGCAGAAGAATTAATATGTCCGTAACGCAACTGGTGCTCATGTAAAGTACTCTAAATACCTTGGAGTCTAGTTTGCGTTGTATAAAACTCCCTGCCCCAATCAAAAAATTATTCTAAGTCACATGCCTGATAAAGCGCACTGATACTGTTAAATTATATGCAATAGTAAATCATTTTTCATTTAAATATATTTTTGGATGCTTAAGCTCACCACTTGTCGAAGGCATGTTTTCTTTTTTGTGGCATATTAGTGCAACAATCTTTTTCGACTTACCAATTGCACCAGTGTGATTGCCCACTCCCAGTCTGTGACAACAGTGCTGACTCACCAACACTGTCGGAAGATGATGACGATGTTGTCTCCACATGCGAGTCCTCCGGGACGGTCCTGTCCCCCTCTCCAGGGCTGGCCCCTTCGGTGTCAGTCTGCGTGTGCGCGACATCTGATCCGGATGCATTGCCTTCTGTCATCTCCGCCGTCTGTGGCTGAGTGCCCTCTTCCAAAGCTGAAATGCACAGGAAATTGGTGTAAGTCATGGGCACACTCACGTACAGTACTGCACCGGAATCCCTAAAGCCAATGATGACAATGTCCATCGATCCCCCAACCTGCACAAGGCCCACCCCAACCAGTCATCCTCACAGGAATTTAGTGGCGTTGGCCGTAATCCATGTACAGCATGCACACTGGGCATGAGGAATTACATCTGCACACAAGTGTTGCAAAGGGGTGACGGAGGACTACAGCATGTGCATGAAAATTGGACCGCTTAGCGGGTGGTGTCTCAACATGCCGCATCGGAAAGTGAAATGTAACTGCGGCAATGTCACCAACATGCCATTGGAACGAGCCCCACGATCGACGGAAGTCCATAATGTGTGTAGTCAACCATACATGCATGGCACTCACAAGCAACATACACTGACAGTATGCTTACCGCCACGTTGCTGTTCATCCACACGCAACCGCTCAGACAGGTCAGGATGCGTCACAGCTATGATACGGTGCATGAGAGGGGTCATTGAGCGTCGAGCCAGACGTGCCGTCCTTGGAATCATCCCTAGTGTCACTTCCGCTACATTCTTGCTCAGTCTGGAAATGTCGTCCCAGCGTTTGTGGCAGTGTGTATGTCGTCTATTGGACACCCCCGCTGCTCGTACTTCACGTGCTATGCTCCTCCACACGTCCTTGCGAAGGTGCAGCTTCACCTACCATGATGGGAGACAAAAGGGTGGAAGTCAGTGGACAGTTGGCCAGTCACACAGATAGGAGCAACACATTTCTCTCATGCACATATCGAATCTTTTGTTGGTCACACATCACACCGCCAAGTTTCTAGAGCCCAGGTGTCATATGACACCTCATGCACAACAACTTATCCCCCACTGCACTTACCACCTGTCCGGGTGCGCCGTACAGGCGTCCGTAGTTGCGGAGCACAGCGTCCACGAGGATATCAAGCTCCGCGGCGGTGAAGGGACGAGACCGGATCTCTTTGACTCTCGACATGCCAAGGTCACGGAGTATGGCACTAGAGTGGCAGTCGGTGGTCAGCTCCGCAGCAGCAGGTGGAGGTGATGGTCACAGGCAGCAGTCGGTGGTCAGCTCCGCAGCAGCAGGTGGAGGTGATGGTCACAAGCAGCAGTCGGTGGTCAGCTCCGCAGCAGCAGGTGGAGGTGATGGTCACAGGCAGCAGTCGGTGGTCAGCTCCACAGCAGCAGGTGGAGGTGATGGTCACAGGCAGCAGTCGATGGTCAGCTCCGCAGCAGCAGGTGGAGGTGATGGTCACAGGCAGCAGTCAGTGTCAGCTCCGCAGCAGCAGGTGGAGGTGATGGTCACAGGCAGCAGTCGGTGGTCAGCTCCGCAGCAGCAGGTGGAGGTGATGGTCACAGGCAGCAGTCGTGGTCAGCTCCGCAGCAGCAGGTGGAGGTGATGGTCACAGGCAGCAGTCGGTGGTCATCGTAGAAGGTATGCTTTAGCACATCACACATATATAGGGCCCTGTGGCCATGTCAGTGGCGTACGGCGCCAGCCATTGGTCAGCCGTGAAAGCATGTTCGGAATTGGGCCAATGATTGGCCCTGGTGTTGCGGTGAACAGCATACGGTACTTGCTATTGGCCAACCGTGGCCCATGTCCACACCTCCCATTGGCTGCACGTGCACAGACCGTCACGCTCACACACCGGCAAGTGCATGTGTTAGACACCGGGACGGATGCATCATTTGCAACAAAGTTGTAACAGTGGCGTCACCATGGCGGGACACGTATTCGGCGGGGGAGGTGGAGGCCAAAACATCCATAAGCTGATGTCAATGCACATGGCAGTTCATGACCCCCCTTACAGTGACATTGCATCATCCAGCCTACACCGGCCGGCCCAGGCCTGCCCATGACCGCCGTTCCGGCCATGCCAACTACCGCCGCTTCAGGCCCCCTCCACTACCGCCATGCCAGGCCCAGCCCATGACCGCCGTGCCAGGCCCGCCAGGGCACAGCGGTAGTGGAGGGGGCCTGAAGCGGCGGTAGTTGGCATGGCCGGAACGGCGGTCATGGGCTGGGCATGGCAGTGCGGTAGTGGAGGGGGCCTGAAGGGGCGGTAGTTGGCATGGCCGGAACGGCGGTCATGGGCTGGGCCTGGCATGGCAGTAGTAGAGGGGGCCTGAAGCGGCGGTAGTTGGCATGGCTGGAACGGCGGTCATGGGCTGGGCCTGGCACGGCGGTAGTGGAAGGGGCCTGAAGCGGCGGTAGTTGGCATGGCCGGAACGGCGGTCATGGGCTGGGCCTGGCACGGCGGTAGTGGAGGGGGTCTGAAGTGGCTGTAGTTGGCATGGTCGGAACTGCGGTCATGGGCAGGCATGGGCCGGCCGGTGTAGGCTGGATGATGCAATGTCACTGTAAGGGGGGTCATGAACTGCCATGTGCATGGACATCAGCTTATGGATGTTTTGGCCTCCACCTCCCCCGCCGAATACGGGCCCCGCCATGGAGGCACCACTGTTGTAACTTTGTTGCACATGATGCATCCGTCCCGGTGTCTAGCACATGCACTTGCCGGTGTGTGAGCGTGACGGTCTGTGCACATGCAGACAATGGTAATGTTGAACGCGGGCGGCGTATGGCCAGACGTAAACAGCAGAAGCAGTGCACCGCCATGGCGGCGTCAATGACTGCATGTCAGCTGACGATGCACCTTGTTTCATTGTCTGCAGCTGCATGATGATGGTTGTGTGCGTGATTGCGTGACTCCACACTTCATGCTCTATCCCATGTGTGTCCATACCATGCCCATCGGTGTGCCACTAATGTCCGTCACTTTTGGGTCATGTCACATGTCTTGTTGGCAGTGATGTTGAGGTGAGACAAAGTGCATTGCACATGTTGCAACACATCATGTAGCTAGTGGGTGCACATTGCTACGTCAATCCATGTTGTTGTGACATTCAGAGATGTCACACATATGCTAATTGAACACTGCCTATTACATGTTGGATAGAGTGCGATGACATGTGAATGAGTTGCACAGACATGCGTTGTATGTGAATTGACTTCCATTCCATTTACTCCCACACAGGAGGGCTCCAAATGTCCATCGCCCATACACTGTGCTGGAGGATATGGTGGACGAGGAGGTGATCAGGAAATTCAGGCTTGATCGACGTCGATTGCTGGAGCTTGTGAATCAATTGTCTCCTCACCTGCAGCCACGAAGAACCTATCCAGGCTCCATTTCACCCACCCAAAAGGTGATGGCGGCACTCCATTTTTTTGCAACAGGCACATTTCAGTACACTGTTGGACATGCGGGGTGAATGTCACAGGCCATGTTCAGCACGGTACTTCGGGATGTACTGACAGCCATGATGCTGTACAAGAATGACTACATACATTTTCCACAGGTGGCAGAGTTGGCAGCGGTCAAAGCTGACTTCTATGCACTGGGTCGCATACCACACGTTGTGGGTTCCATTGATGGCACGCATATTGCGATCATTCCACCACGAGCACGTGAGCAGGTGTTTAGGAATCGGAAGCACTTCCACTCCCTAAACGTGCAGGTGGTGTGCCAGGCCGACAACATTATCTCACATGTTTGTGCAAGATTTCCTGGCTCTGCACATGACGCCCACATCATGCGGAGCAGCATTGTCCCCCAACTGATGGCAAATCTGCGTCCGGCACAGGCCTGGCTTGTTGGTGAGTATGCTGTGGTGACAGGAGTGATATCTGTGTGGCTTTGTGTGGCCACATGTTCAGGTAGTGATGTTTCTCTCTCTCTCTCTCATTTCCACAAACACAGGCGACTCGGCTTACCCAAACAGGCCTTGGCTTCTAAGTCCAATACGCAATCCCACTACAGCAGGAGAAATGCGATACAATGATGCCCATGGTAGGACACGTCGAGTGGTGGAACGAACATTTGGCCTGCTTAAGTCTAGGTTTCGGTGCCTGGATAAGACTGGAGGGGCCCTGCCTTACGCACCAGGCAAAGTATGCAAAATTGTGATTGCCTGCTGCATGCTCCACAACCTGGCTGTGCGCAATAACATTGAACTGCTCTTGGACCCAGATGAACAGCAAGTTCCTCGCCCTCCCGACCCACCCATGTCGACTGATGAGGATAGTGGTGAGGAGGAAGGTGTGGACCAGAGGCGGCAGCTCATTGAACGCTACTTCCCTTGATTGTGAGTGTGCTCCTCTTGTGCTGCTTGTGTATGCCCTGTGTAGGTTTGCTGCTCTTGTGTTATTGTGTTGGGCATCATCTATGTGTTTTGTTATGTGATGTATGCATGTGTGTGTGTCTCTTCATTTATGGGTACATGCACTTCTCCATGATGTGTGTAGTGTCATCCATTCGTGTAGTGATGTGTGTGGTTTGTTGAAAGTTGCACTGCAGTGAGTTGGGATGAGTGTGATGGTGTTTCCTAACGTCTGTTTGCGATTTCTATGTTTCCCTAGGTCACTCCCTTGCGGCATGATTCTGTACCAGTTGGATCCCTGAACCTGGTTACGTCTGTTTCTGATGCAATCATGTGAATAAACATGGAGGCAACACATCATTGAGTGAGTAAGTGTTATTTATTTACAGATTGTGCATAGGTGTAGGTGCATATTTACAAATGAGTGAAGGGGTGGGGGAGTGAGAGTCCAAGGTAATGGCAGATGAGATGTCCGTGCAGACACCACATAGGGTGTTGTCTGCCTAGTGCAGCAGGCCTGTGCCAGGTGGGACCGGATAGTTGGCAGGGTGGATGGCAGGCTCAGGTACTCAAAAGAGTCATTGTCGGCTCCTCTTGGAGCGTGTGGCAGGAGCTCCGACACTGCTCTCGCCCACTTCCTGCCTCGGACGGCCCCTCCGTCTTTGTGTCGGGACGGAGTCAGCTGGGGGCGCTGGCTGATCAGGTGGCACATCCGCCGCCAGGGGCGCAGGTGGCGGTGGCGGTGTTGTTGGCGGTGCCGTTGTATGAGGGGGGGTGTGGTGGGTGGTGTTGGCGGATGTCCTCGTGCTAAAAATGTCCACGAGTTGGCCAAGCCACCTCTCGATGGCCCCCAACATCGCTGTGTTGTCCACAAAGTCCTGGTGGGCCCGGTCTGCATGTGCCTGGCTACGTGCATAGCCCGCCTCCACCCGGACTAGTGCTTCAAGACACTGTTGCACGGCATTGGGTGTAGTGTCATCATGCCTTCTTTCCGCTGTGCTCCTGACTGCAGGATCTGCCCTTGCATTAGTGGAGAAGTGTGGCTCAGGGGTTAGAGGCGGCAGACCCGGAAGCTGAGATCGGCCCTGGACCAGGGTTCAATTCCCCGCCTCGGCGGGTCTTGGGCTCAAAAATTCCACGGACTCGATAATTCTCGCTCCGGTGCCTTCTCGACTCACGGGTTCACACTCTGCGACTCTGGGCAATAGCTTGCTTAATCTCCACAACGGCCCCTCGCGGCGGGATGCCTGGCTTTCACCTTGTGGATACCCTGCCGGGGTTATCTCACAGGGGAATACCAGGACGGGTTCCCTAAGCAAGCACCGGGAAACCCTTTGTGGGTAGCTGTGCGCTATATAAGCTCAAATACATTTACATTTACATTTACATTTTGCCTCACTCTCTCCCTGCGTGGCTGGGATGGCGCTGGCCCAGCGTTGGCCGGTGGGTTGGGCAGGGTGGCAGGGGCAGAAGTGGTGGTAGTAGTGGTGGTGGAGGTGGTGCTGGAGGTAGCTGTGCAGGTCACAGTAGCCGGTGTTGTGGTGATGCCAGAGCCCGTAGTTGTTGTTGGTGCAGGTGTGACCTGCGAGCCAGAGGCCCCTGGCTGGCTGCTTGATCCGGCACCATCCTCTGCCCCGGAGATGGCTGGACAATCGTCCCCTGAAAGTTCAGAGTGTGGGGATGCTGGAGGCCTGGTGTTAATTGCAGCAGTCAGATTAGGATCCCCTGCAAAACAAAAATGTGAGGATGAGTCATGTTGCCTAAACGTGTACATTTATTTATATTTGACATTCAGTCGGCATTGGCACACACCCCACCCACCACCACCACCCTCTCTATGGACATGGGGGCCTGTGGGGAGTTGTAGTTCCGTCCCCTCACACACCCCACCCACCACCACCACCCTCTCTATGGACATGGGGGCCTGTGGGGAGTTGTAGTTCCGTCCCCTCACACACCCCTCCCACCAACACCACCCTATCTATGGACATGGGGGCCTGTGGGGAGTTGTAGTTCCGTCCCCTCACACACCCCACCCACCACCACCACCACCCTCTCTATGGACATGGGGGCCTGTGGGGAGTTGGACTAGTGACCCCTCACACACCCCACCCACCACCACCACCCTCTCTATGGACATGGGGGCCTGTGGGGAGTTGTAGTTCCGTCCCCTCACACACCCCACCCACCACCACCACCCTCTCTATGGACATGGGGGCCTGTGGGGAGTTGTAGTTCCGTCCCCTCACACACCCCACCCACCACCACCACCCTCTCTATGGACATGGGGGCCTGTGGGGAGTTGTAGTTCCGTCCCCTCACACACCCCACCCACCACCACCACCACCCTCTCTATGGACATGGGGGCCTGTGGGGAGTTGGACTAGTGACCCCTCACACACCCCACCCACCACCACCACCCTCTCTATGGACATGGGGGCCTGTTGAGAGTTGTAGTTCCGTCCCCTCACACACCCCACCCACCACCACCACCCTCTCTATGAACATGGGGGCCTGTGGGGAGTTGGACTAGTGACCCCTCACACACCCTACCCACCACCACCACCCTCTCTATGGACATGGGGGCCTGTGGGGAGTTGTAGTTCCGTCCCCTCACACACCCCACCCACCACCACCACCCTCTCTATGGACATGGGGGCCTGTGGGGAGTTGTAGTTCCATCCCCAAACACACCCCACCCACCACCACCACCACCCTCTCTATGGACATGGGGGCCTGTGGGGAGTTGGACTAGTGACCCCTCACACACCCCACCCACCACCACCACCCTCTCTATGGACATGGGGGCCTGTTGGGAGTTGTAGTTTCGTCCCCTCACACACCCCACCCACCACCACCACCCTCTCTATGGACATGGGGGCCTGTGGGGAGTTGGACTAGTGACCCCTCACACACCTCACCCACCACCACCACCACCCTCTCTATGGACATGGGGGCCTGTGGGGAGTTGTAGTTCCGTCCCCTCACACACCCCACACACCACCACCACCCTCTCTATGGACATATGGGCCTGTGGGGAGTTGTAGTTCCGTCCCCTCACACACCCCACCCACCACCACCACCCTCTCTATGGACATGAGGGCCTGTATGAGTGGTTTAGACATTGGTGAGTATGTGGACTGCATGCAAGGCTGGGGTATGTGAGATGTGTCTTCAGAGTTGTGTGAGGCACACCGTGTTGTTGTGTTTGTGGTGCTTGGTTGGTACTTACCAGCCTCTTCTCCATCATCAAGTCCATCAAGGGTCTCAGGGTGCAGGATGGTCAGCACCTTCTCCTCCCACTCGGTGTACGGTAGGGGCTCCGGGGGGGTTCCACCGCCTGTGTGGTTGGCCCGGAGGAAGTTCTTGGCTCTGATGGACTTCACCCGGGTCTTGAGGTCGTGCCACCGCCTCTGGATTTCATGCTTGGTCCTCGGGACGGTCCCGGAGGCATTGACCCTGGTGACGATCCGGTCCCACAGGCTGTTCTTCCTAGCTATGCTGGTCTGCTGCACTAGGGATCCAAAGATGTGGGGTTCAACACGAATAATCTCATCGACCATTACCCTGAGCTCGGTGTCGGTGAACTTCGGATTCTTCTTGGGTGCCATGGTGCTCGGGGTGTGTGTTTGTGTGAATTAGGAGGTGCTGGTGTGTGGTGTTTGGGTATGGTGTGGTGGGTGTTTGTGTGCAGGGTGTGTTTGGGTGTGGGTTATGTGTATGATTTAAATTGTTTGCTGTTGGCCAAGTGTTGTCTCCTGCTAGCAGCTATGCTGTGATGCAGAGGATTTCTGGAGTGGGTGGGAGTTAATTTATAGTCTGTGTGTTGGCCCTGTGTGAATGTTGATTGGCAGTCAGGTGATAGGTGGGTGTGTTGGCAGGTGTGGTTTATGCAGTTCTTGGGGGTGGGTCATTGTGTCTTGTGTTTGGTTTAGATGTGTCAGGTGGGTGGTCGTCCATTTTCCTGTGTTTGGTGATGAATTCTGTCGGTATGTATGCCATTGGTTTGACTGTAGGGATGTTGGACTTCCGCTGTGGTGCACCGTTTCTCCTAGCATTGGTACCGCCGCGGACGTGGATCGCGGTGGCTACCGGGGTACTTGCGGAGTTATCCTAATTGCGGACACGGACACTACGCAGGTATCGCGGGGGAGGTTGTTGTTCTCCTGGTCATGTGCGTACGCGGCGGTCGGTGTTTTGGAGGTTCCGTCCGCATGCCGCGGCCTCAGGTGTCTTCGACCGCCGCGGACGGAGATTGTTGTGCTCCGTCCGCTGCGGTCGGCGTTTCGGTCACATTTGATCCTAATCGCTATTGCGGTTTTTCCGCGGGCAGGTCCGGAGTATCTTGCCACCTTCCTCGGCGGACGGAACACGTTTCCGTCCGCGATCCTAATCGACCCCTATGTGTTAAGATTGGAATTATTGAATGTGAGAATAGGGATCAATCCCGCCCGCTCAAATAAAAGAATAAAAAATATATTCATGGATGACTGTGGTAAATGTACATGTGGGTTAGATTTAAAATGTAAAATATAGAATAAGCTCATATGGAATAAGCTCAAGGACATAAGCAATTAGGCTCCTTATGGACATGCAGTTATTTCACATTGAAATTGACTTGGTGAAGTTTGTACAAGAAGCAAACAGACTTCTCATACAATAAAGGAAAAGGAAATGGGAAGGGGTGACCAAGGAGGGATAATAAGAGGCAAATTATTTTATGTATTGAATTTTTAAGTATGTAGTCTTGTCTTATAGTATGTTAATACAAAAACAAACTTTTATGAGAAAATAATGAAATTTGGTTTTAGGTTCTTTTAAGGAAAGAAAAACATTTTATAGTTGTATTTTTATCTGTGTTATGATCGTGTGTGTAGTTTAAAGACCTATTGGTCATTATAAACTTATTTTTTACTTGACTTGACTACTCAGTTTATTACATTTATTACTCCTGATTTACCAATGACACGACATTCACTGTATTTCAAATACATATATATCGGTTTTGGATCTTCTACACTGGTCCCTGCAACATACCTGTTCTTTCTGCCTATTTGTTTAATCCTCTATACTTACATTACGATTTCCAACTATTATGTAATGCAGGTGTAAAACGTGTGACAATAAGGGACGGTGGGCCGCTTGCAGACAAAGTTCCAAAGTACATGTGTCTGCAAAGTTGCATGACAACCACTGACAGGAGGACTTACGCTGGGTTGGAGGTGCACGCTCGCACCGCAGCAACCCTTTTTAACCTTGCCCTCAGTGAGTCCATGTCCTTTCAATACACTGGATTCAGACAGAGGGATCAGATGAATGCAGTTGCATAGTCTTCTAAAATTAATCAAAGTGACCTCTCCATGCTGTTATTTATGCTTGGCACTTACCCTTATTTCTTTTTTTAGCTTGACTGTGGGTATTTTCCTCTTCTTATGCTGTAGAAATACGAAGTCGCGTGAAACACTTTTGGCGCATGTTTACTAGGATTCCAACGTAGACAAAGAATGACAGACTACCCAAGGTATGATTATAATCCTTGTCTTGTGTAGGCTTTAGGCTAATATTCACCTGGCTGATATATCGTGATTTGGACTTTTCAAGGAGAATTTCGTCTTGAAGGTTCCCTGCAGACATATTGAGAAGATTCTTGAAGCAAATGATCAATCAGCAAAATATAAGGTTGTGGTCTTCTTCCACTGATCACTTTACAAGATGTTTTCACTTCTTTAATCCACGTGGAATAGGGTTTGTAGAACAAATGCCATCCCCTTCCATATATATTTATTTCTTTCCTTTTACCTTCACTTGAGGGTCTACAGGAAAGTTTGACCCATTTTGGATTGCCACATTGGTACCAATGGAGGATGTACTGAATATTTTAGAAGCCAGCTACTTTTAGTAATCACAAGGCCATTAAGGTGAGAGGTGTATGCATATATCCTCTGTTTCACCGTATCGATATTTTGCATACTCAATCATGACCCCCCCTTTTCTTTCCCTTACAAAGTGCCTTGAAATATATCCTTTGTCCTGAAGAAGACCTGTGGAGATGTTTTTCACTTACACTCTTTGAATAGGGGTCGAAACATTGACGTACAGATCAGATATGCTGTTCTAGGACTTCACATGTTGGTGCACAATAATAAGGTTATAAGAGCTAATTTATTTGCTAAGTTATTACGGGTGCCTAAAAATTCTTTCTTTTTTAATTTGTATTGCAAATGATAAATGTTGGTTTATGTTAAATACGTGTCACTTTTCTATGTATTTAATGATATATGGTGTTGAATTGTCTTGTATATATTTGTTTTTTGCTACATGACATATGAATGATATATATTGTTCACTTTTTTTAATCTATAGTGTCAGTCTAAGTGTGTTTTTGTATTTGAGGACAATATATCATTAATTAGTTTTTCCTAGTGGTCATTGATTAGTTTTTCCAAGTGGTCAGGACAAAAAAACAGTTTAAAAGTAATCCTGCCTTGCTCGACAGAACCAACCATTAGTACATACTGTTCTAGTCCCCCAGGTTCTGTGAGATACTGGGCTACCCCCTTAATCTTTAATACACTGGAGGTAGGGCACCATATGAAGTATATCCCAATGAAAATCCTCCTTGTCACCAAGTTTGGACCTACCCCAGAAAAGTGCCGCATTAGGTTCAGGGATGGCCAACGATGCAGAACCAGTCTCTGGTGGATTTCTTTATTACACCAGCTGGGCACTGAATCGTTGAGTGTGGGGCAGCAAAGTTGATGATTTTAACTTAGGAAACCATAGCACTCAGTCATTAGTTAAAAGAAGTTCACAAAGTTCAAGCAGTAAGGACTTGTGTTAAACAAAACTATTTATTCAAGTTATTGTGGATTTTGTGATCATCGTACATTCACATCCACATATTCATTCTTTGAAACTGAGCAAAACATGTTTTTCGTCACACAATGACTTTTTTAAGGCTTATATATTGCAATAATGAGGTCATATATTCCATGTATCTTCACTCACAAGGATTTGTGGGTTATACAGTGTAATGATCTCTGGAGCCCCACTCCTGTGAGATGTGATGTGCTAATCAAATGTATGCAAATAGATGCAAATCAAATCTGTATAAAATGTGTATATTGCCAGATCCAAAGATTTAACTGATGACAGGCACACTTCGAGCTCCAACGCCAAGGACGAAAAGTGTATGGCTTGAACTTTTATACCAGCCTCCTAAAATACAACACTCTCAGAGCTGAATGTTTACTACAGGGCACGGCCTTCTGTGTGGACAAATATCCAATCCACACAGAATTGATTTGCGTCCGTTTGTTTAACACATCACATCTTGCAGGAGTGCTGTTAGTCAAGTCAAGTCAAGTCATAACATTTATATAGCGCGCTACATACCCAGAGGGTTTCAAGGCGCTTAGGAAGGGGGGTGGATTATTTGTCAAATATCCACGTTTTAAGCTGCTTTCTGAACGCTAGGTGATTCTGGGTGAGGCGAAGGTAGGCGGGAAGTGAGTTCCATGTTTTGGCAGCCAGGTATGAGAAGGATCTGCCTCCCATGGTGGTTTTGTTGATGCGAGGTACAGTGGCGAAGGCTTGGCTGGAAGAGCGAAGTTGGCGGGAGGGGGTGTAGAAGGATAGTCGAGAGTTGAGGCAATCTGGTCCGATGTCGTAGAGTGATTTGTGTGCGTGGGTGAGGAGTCGGAAAGTGATCCTCTTATTGACGGGTAGCCAGTGGAGGTCTTTAAGGTGACCAGAGATGTGTTCGTTGCGTGGGATGTCTAATATGAGCCTGGCTGAGGCGTTTTGGATTCGTTGGAGTTTCTTCTGGAGTTTAGCGGTGGTACCAGCGTAGAGGGTGTTTCCGTAGTCCAGTCGGCTCGTGACTAGAGCGTGGGTGACTGTTTTCCTTGTTTCGGAGGGTTTCCAGCGAAAAGTTTTTCTGAGCATGCGAAGAATGTTAAAGCAGGAAGAGGATACGGCGCTGACTTGTCTGTTCATTGAGAGTGAAGAGTCCAGGATGACGCCAAGGTTCCGTGCGTGGTCTGTCGGGATGGGTGCATTTCCGAGGGCTTCCGGCCACCAGGAGTCGTCCCAGGCAGAGGGGGATTTACCTAAGATGAGGACTTCTGTTTTGTCTGAGTTCAGTTTCAGACGGCTTTGTTTCATCCAATCGGCGACTTCTTTCATTCCTTCGTGTAGGTTAGTTTTAGCGGTACTGGGGTCATTGGTGAGAGAAAGGATCAGTTGAGTGTCATCCGCGTAGGAGATGATGTTGAGGTTGTGTTGGCGGGCGATGGCCGCGAGGGGGCTCATGTATACGTTGAAGAGGGTGGGACTGAGTGATGATCCTTGTGGTACGCCGCAGATGATTTCAGAGGCCTCGGACTTGAATGGTGGGAGGCGGACTCTTTGGGTTCTTCCGGTGAGGAACGAGGTGATCCATTCCAGTGCCTTTCCTTGGATTCCGATGTTTCTGAGGCGTTGTAAAAGGGTGCTGTGGCAGACTGTGTCGAAGGCTGCAGAGAGGTCGAGGAGGATGAGGGCGACTGTGTCTCCATTGTCCAGTAGAGTTCGAATGTCGTCTGTTGCTGCGATGAGGGCGGTCTCAGTGCTGTGTTTGGCTCGGAAGCCAGATTGTGAAGGGTCGAGTGATTTGTTGGCTTCGAGGAAGGCGGCGAGCTGGTTGTTGACAGCTTTCTCGATGACTTTGGCCGGGAATGGAAGAAGCGAGATGCGGCGGTAGTTTTTGAGTTCGGTGGGGTCTGCTGTTGGTTTTTTCAGAAGGGCGGTGAGTTCAGCGTGTTTCCAATCTTCTGGGAAGGTAGCGGAGTTGAAGGAGCAGTTGATGACGTCTCGGAGGTGCGGTGCTATGACGGAGTCTGCTTTGTTGAAGATGTGGTGAGGACATGGGTCTGTAGGGGATCCTGAGTGGATGGAGTTCATCAGGCGGATGGTGTCCTCAGTGGAGATAGGGTTCCAGGCGTTAAGGGTGTTAACAGGGGGAAGGTGGTCAGCTGATGGTAGGGTGGGTTGGCTTCCGGGTTGGTTGTCGAAGCTGTTGTGGATGTCAGCAATCTTGTTGTGGAAAAAAGAGGCTAGGGAATCGCAGAGGGTTTGAGAGGGGGTGATGTCGTTGGAGTTGGCTGAGGGGTTGGAAAATTCCTTGACGATGTTGAAAAGTTCCTTGCTGTTGTGGGCGTTGTTGTCAAGTCGATCTTTGAATGCTGTTTTCTTGGCTTTTCGGATCAGTTGGTGGTGAGTACGGATGGCGCTTTTGAAGGCGACCTTGTTGCTGGTGGATGGGTCTTTTTTCCAGGCCTTTTCAAGGGAGCGGCACAGTTTCTTGGATTTTTTGAGGTCGTCGTTGAACCATGAGGCCTTTTTGATGCCAAGTTTGTGTTGACGTTTTTTCAGAGGTGCTAACGTGTCGGCAGTGTTGGATAACCAAAGGGTGAGGTTGGAGGCGGCTTCGTTGGCGTTAGAAGAGAGGGCTGGGGAGGATTGAAGCCAGACAATGATTGTGAAAAGGCTAGTGTTTTCATAGCAATACACAAGCCAGGTGTATAGGTAACTCAAAATAAGGAGGAGAAATATTTGTACCCCATACCCTTGTACCCCTGGAGTGGGGTGAAAAGGTGACCTAGAGAAGGGACATAGTTAGTCCCCAGATATCCATAGACTGCATTCAGGTGAATGAGGTGACAGGGAACTGGGAGGAGTGCCCATCCAGGGTGCCATGACAGGTCAGTTTTCTGGGCGTACCTCTACCAAGCAGAGAGTATAGCAACCCAGATGTAGGGGTGAAGGAAGTGACCTGTTTAGGGCCACCGGGTCACTAATGACCGCTTCATAGCCTTCCGTACTAAATCAAGAGCAGGTAAGACTGTAGAGAATATAAACTAATAACTGTTTATTCATATAAACTCAGAGCGGAGCCCCATCTGCCCAGTCGCTAAGAGTGCTGCAGAGGGAACTGAAATCGACCAGCACAAAGATACATTTTGTACATTTCGTAACCCTGCGAATACACGCCCACAAGGGAATCTACCAAGCAGGTGCAGTAAAACTGTGAAATACAGAAAAAACTGTTCAGCGTTCCTATCTTACACAAAGTATCATGGTCCAAGGTCATTCCATTTGGAGCCTGCCACCAGACAAGGAGGAGAGGACCTCTATCTGGTGAGAAAGCTATGCGCTGACATGAACAGTGTGCTCATTACTGAAACAAAACCAAAGTGAAAAACAAAACTCAAAGAGGAACTTTTCTTGGAATTAAATTAGATTTGTTTCGAACAGCATAAATTGCGCTCAAATAGAAAATGGTGCAACGAAGGCTAACGTACATGGAGAAATGCGTAAGTATAAACAATTTCTATTCTAACAGACCATCTTTTTAGCATGAGCTAAAACATATTCTAACAGCAACAAGCAGACACAAAACTTCAAACAGTAATACGAAATTACATTGATAAACAATTATGAGCGCTCCATATTATCAACATCAAGAAGTGAAACAGTAAGGAGAGAAGAAGTTCCAAAAATTCCCTCTTTAATGTTCATCATATCCTCAATATCCTTTTGGATCATTATTGCAGCATTTGTGTCATGAATTGATATTTTCTTTTAGGGTGTGAGAATAGTAGTACAATCGGAACAGCAAAAGGGAAGACACTGAATAACAACACAGCAGAGCACCAATACATCAATCACATCATTCACTTTTTCAAGAACCCAGACACAGCTACCAAAAAGAGACCCACTCAAATTCCCACTTTTCATTCCTTTGACATTTTCAAGAATATCTAAAATGTGTTGGGTGATATTCTTTTCCATATTCCTGATCCAGACTACACACCGATTGCCAACTACCGTGTATACACCACCACACTTAGCCAAAATAAAATCAACTGCATATCTGGTCTGTTCTTAAAATATGTGCATGCTGTGTAATTGAGTGGTGATGTTGTGCAAAACTGCTTCTGTAGAATTAGAAAAAATTTGCTGCTTGAATCCAAAATATTCTCTATCTTTCTCACCCCTAACGGTAGAGGTACCACCCAAAGTGAAAATAGAAGAAAGGATGTATCCAAAAGTGATCCTATTAGTCTAATTATTGACTTCTATATTGGTCACTCCATAACAAAACTCTTTTGTGAGAGTCCTTTTAACCCCATCAGATATTAGGCTTAGCGTATTTAGATGGAACACCTAAAGGCAATAGCATTCTAAGAGCTACATCATCGATAACATTGTGTACATTGGAATATGTTCCATTGGAGAAAAAGTAAAACCCGGTTGTGCATAAATCAGTCCCTCATAGTCTACTGCTGTATACCTTAGTTCATTCCAAAAGTACTCAGATCTTTGTCATTCACCAAAGGCATCATATTGTTGTACAGCACTATTCCTAGACAATTTATATAAAGTGAAGTGTCAGTGCTATTCACAATGGTGCAGCAAGCAGGTTAATAACCAGCCTCCCGAGTGACTATCAATTGCTTTATTGCCAACCCACCATTTGTTTTTACATATAGAAGTTGACGCAATAGGTATTGTTATCACAACCTGGATAACCCATTCTCATTGGTTTTCTATGATATAGACATGATCCAGGATAACTAAGACCAAATACCCCCTTTCACATCTGTGTACTGAAGTGGCCAAGCATAAGTATAATTCACAAGTATCAATGGATTTGAATTCCAGTGACTACTGATGGAATAAGCTGTCCCTTCTCCAACGAATCTCTTATGTGTCTCCAGGAATACATTACTCAGGGCTGTTCTTTTGTTTCTTTTCGGGTTGACAACCTTACCCTTACTGTGTAAAGGTACATCTTGGTAAATTTTCCAAAACCCACGATACCCCACACAATATTATTATCAATAAAACCCAAAGAACAACACATATTATTTTGTTTTTTCGTATCCACATTGTATTATGCTGTGCAGCAAGAACAATTGGCTGCTTTTGTCAGCTACCTTTCTACTAAAAGGATGCATAATGGATTTGCAAAGAGGCAAGAATGCAAAGAAAATATACAAATTCCCAGCAATGTCCGTCAAAGCCTCACTGGTATAGGCTCCTATTGTCCATCAATAAGTTGGCACTCTTGAGCACCGGCAGTGGAACAGACTCTCTCCTAAGCTCTTCCATCTTTCCCACGTTGATAATGTTGGTATGCCTCAGGGTATACTTCTGGTCTCCATAGCTAATGTTCAAACAACAAAGGCAAAGTGAGCACACTATTCTCCACTAAGGTCAATTAATGCTGTTGGTACTATGACTCACTACTACCTGTTGTGCACAGTCTATCCCTAATCTATTTCTCCTTGGACTCAGTATCCCTCAGCAGAGGGCCCAAATTGCACATGGTACCCCCAGCACCGTGTGATCAGCAAACTAATGCTCCTGGTAAGCTTGAATATTTGGGGGAACAGCCTCATTCAAAACATTAGCATTTTATTTATATGTCTGGATCCGCTGAAAGAAACGTACCTGGGCACCTGCTAGCACACTTTGTCACCTATGCCCTCTTTCACCCACTGATCGTATGGTCATGGCAAAGGAATCCTCTGATAGTGCGTAGCATGTACCCAGTTCCTTCGGTCAGCAACCTTTACAGCTGTCCGTGTCACCAACAGAACCCGCTCAGGACATTCCCAGCATGGTTCCAGACTTTTCTTCCACTGGAAAGTCCTAATAAAGACATAAACCCCAGGCTGAATGTCATGGCCGGGCCCCTTCAGCACAGAAGGTAGGGATTTGCGTCTCTGTGGTTGAATAGAATGGAAACCTTCTGTTAACTGGCCAAGATAATCAAGCAACACAGGATATTCGGTTCCATGTTTAAATATCGATATAACAAATATTGATGAGAAAAATATCAGCTGTCTATACTTAAACAGATAAGTACAATATTATTGACTCAAAAATATCGATGTAAAAATAAGGATGTAAAAAATATCGATAAAAAAATAATATAACTGAAATAAAATAAATAAATATTATTAACAAAATAAATTACAATTTACAATTACACATCTCATGGACAAAGAGCACAAATGGTTTAATATAATTAGGTGTACCAAGCACCAGAGCTGAGCAAAGCAACGTTTTTAATTGCTCAAAAAACTGCTGACATTCGGGCATCCATGACAAGGGCAAAGGTTTCATTAGTAGTAAAAAATGTGGTGTCCACTGTCAGCAGTACGAAGTAATAACTATGAAAGAGCGTACATATTTCTGAGTGTGCAGAACGGGCATTTTAACAATAGTACTGATACACTCAGGGGTCAACCTCCTACCATCCTTTGACAGTAGGTGACCTAAATAGGTAACCTTCTGTTGACAATACTGAAATTTAGAAAGAGAGATTTTATGACCATGATGTGCCAAATGCAATAGCATATCAAAAGCAATCAATAGGTCATGGACATATTGCACTAATACATTACCTGGAGGAAGCAATAGTGAATCCAACTGACTTTTTAGTGCCTGACTATAGATACTAGGGCTTTCCGCATAGCCTTGAGGAGCCCGACAGAAACTAAAGCTTCTGCTGGCCAGTGTAAATCCAAACAAATATTGACTGTCTGGGTGAATGAGAATACTAAAGAACGCATTTTTCAAATCAATACAGAAAAGTACTGAGCAGTAGATGGAATCATCGATAAGAGCATAGTAAGATCAGGAACCACCGGAAATTGTGGAACTACAATTTTATTACCCTCTCGCAAATCAATCACAAAGCGATAGACATCATCAATAATATCAGAGGACCCTGAAGGTGTCCTCTTAAGGACCGGAAAAATAGGGCTATTTCAAATGTTTGCAGACGTTTCCTCAACTACTTCCTTCCATATCAAATACTGAATAATCTGAAGAAGAACTTGTTCGCCTGCCTGTGGTATCTTGTACTGAGGAATGCGGGGCAGGACAGCATTATCCATAACTTGTATAGAAACTGGTGGTATATGTAACAGATCCACATCTGTCTCACCTGTGGCCCATAATGTGGGTGGTACCTGAGCAAATTCAGCTGGAACGGGCGCATCCTGAGAGAAACCCTGCATAGTACTCACATCCTGACCCATAGTCATATATAATACCTGCAGGGGAACGAGAATGCAATTTCTTCAACAAATCCAAACCCATCAGATTTTCACCACAATTAGATGTCAACAAGAACGGAGATTCCAATGTGACAGGACCAATTGTCAATGGAAGGGGGAGTGAAATGCGGCTTACAAACGGTACACCTGAAAAACCTACTGAAACATTATTGTGGCCAGACAGAACAGCCCCGGGGACCCTATGTTGAGAAACAAAGCTTTCCATCGCACCTTTATCCACCAAACATTCCTTAGCCGAGACTTGTAAATCTGCTGTGACATAAGGACCAAGCTGATCTGCAGTTACTGGAACTGGTCACTCATTCTAGCCCTGGCTGTCCTAACTATAAGACATAACTGTCACATCATCCATGCCATAATCATCATGCAAATATTGCCCATCTCTCTAGTATTCTTATTTCTGTCAGTCCCACTGCCCCACCACCAGAACCTCATTCTCTGGGGGATGCGACCTTCTGAAAAAGCAGTGGACACTGACTGTGCCAATGTCCTTCTTCCTTACAATAAGCACACTAATTCAGGCCCAAAGGTGTCCCCGAAGGCTGCCTAGTATGCGGTAGTTGTCTAGAGGATTTTCCTTATCCCTTACTATTTCCACTAAAACCTTGCTGCAGCAACACCTTCATATTTAAATCCTTTTGCTTTCTATCAATTGTATCCTTCTTCTCCTGATCACGATGGTTGCAATATTGGGCCATATTCAAAATAACAGAGGGAGAAGACATAGACAAGTACTCTCAGATGCCTGCATACGAGTCAATTATTTCAGAGAGGTTAGTTACAAACTGGTCAACAAATAAACAAACTCCTCCCTCAGTGGACATGTCCTGCCCACTGTAATCCAAAAACGTGTCTTCAAACTGAGTAAAAAAAGTCAGACACACTCTCATCCTTCTTTTGTCTATAAGCTGTCAATGTAGCCCAACTTACTTTCTTAGGTGGAATAAGTGTGTGCATATACGTAATGATACGGTCAGCCAAAGCAAGTGTTTCAGCGCAGGGTTTATCACCTGGCCTTATTTCCTGATCTCATCCTTTAATCACATCCCATGTACCCCTCAACTCCGCAACATGATCTTGAGTGTGAACTTGTCACCAAATATTGACAGGAACAAGAAGATAAAAAAGCATTTCAATATCAGCAAGAGTCATTACAGTAGAAGAGGCAGCCTCTGGTAATTTTCTACAATAAGCTGTAGGATTTTTCCTAGGGTTGGGCAACATAGCCTTAAGGGCTAAAACCACACTTCTTTTCCACGGAGTATGAACCAATTGCTCCTAACAACGGGCAGCTACAGCTGGTCTGGTGACGTTACTGAGCCAGTCCGTTAACTCAGGTATCTCTGGATAATATATTGGATGGACCTCACGCATAGTCATTTTAGTGGGACTCTTTTTATACAAGCGGTCTATGTAAAAAACTATAGTATGAATATTCGCGAGCACCTGTCCTGGGGCTAAATCAGCTATATAAGCATGGTCCTTAATATCAAGTAACACTTGTGGAACCTCCATTTTAATGAGTGTGCGCCAAAGATCAATCAATGTAGCAGACATATGCTGAAGAACATGCTGCTGTAGACAAGGCTCAAACTCACGCACAGCCTGCCCAATGTCCTCAGCGCCATAAATCGGATTACTAGCCCACTTCATAGACTGTCTTGCTAACACCTCCTTCTTTTCTTCTCCTACTCCAGATCGCACCAACTGACACATCCGTTCCCTGAATTTCACCTAATCCCTTTTCTCAAACCCTCGTACTGGCATGTCAGCATGAAAAAGTATTGGAGGATAAAAAACAAGAGAAGGAGACGCGACAGAGGTAGCAGATACAATCGTTGATGTTTGCACCGGAGGAGAAGGAACGGAGGACACAGGAGTTGAAACGGTAGATGTACTAGAGGTCACAGTCCGCAACAATGACGAAGACAAAGAAGGAGCAGGGTGTGTGGGAGCCAAAGCTGTTGAAGTAACAGCCCTAGATACAGAAAAGGCTACAGAAGATGAAGAAAGCTAACGTGACTCTGAAAGAACAGTGGGGTATATCCTCTGTGGGGCATAGGGAGGCAGGGGTCTAGTATCTAACAACTCCTCTACAAAATTATCGTTCTCTTCTTTAGCCAAATAAGACTTGTCCATATGCAACCAAAACCTCCTATGTTCACATTCAATTCCTGACTCCTGTTTTTCCCTATCATATTGATAGAGCGCGGGCTCACCTTCTCGTTTTACCATACTCACCTGGGCCCATAAAATGTACTCACTTCGAACAAGTAAACCTACTCTTTAATCAGGATTTTTATAAACCATTTAGGACCTATGCCATTTGTCTTACCAATCCTTACCAATCCTTGCCACCGGTGCCTAGAGTCCTAAGGGATCAAGGGGGTTAGCATAATAGGCAGTAAATAAACATTTGCACTCAAAAAATAACCACAGACTCTGGAAGGATTTAAACACTTTGGGGGCCATTAGGATGACGGACGGACTTAGTCCGCCCGCCATCCTATCGGACAATGGGACCGCCCACCATAAGGGCGGGGATCCCGTGGGGGTCATTAGGATGCGCCCGCCACAGTGGCGGACACATGCAGCATTTTTAACATTGTGGCGGGCGGTGCTCTTAGCACCGCCAGCCACAATGCTAAACATGCATGTATGCATTTGCATACACAAAGCGGCAGGCACCGCGTGGTGCCTGTCGCTTTGTGTATGCAAATGCTGGGGGGAACCACAGGTATCCTGCGTGTGCACCCCCCACCTCGCCTTCACTTCGGGGGCCCGCAGGGGGCCCCCAAAGAGAAGACCGCCTGCCTTTACGTGGCGGCATTGCTGCCAAAGAAAGGCATCAGATTGGGCCCACAGTAATATGGCTGGCGGTGTCAAACAAACACCGCCACCATATTAAACCTTTTCGGCCCCGGTCACTTGCGACCGGGGTGGAAAAACAGCAGACAGTCTTTCCGTCGGCCGCGGACCCCCAGCCATCCTAATGTGGTGGGGGGTCATTTCAGTGAGGATGGCGGGCGGATTGCCCCTGCCAGGCCGGAAGTGGCTGCTGCCAGCCAGGCAGGGCCAAAACCACCCGCTATCCTAATAGGCCCCCTTATCTATGTAAATTCTTAAATGTCAGAGTCCATACCAATTCAATCAAAGCTCGTTCAATTAGGAAGAATATGATCAAAGCAAGATGATGTGAAAGTATTACGAGAATATTATGACAGAGTGCTCTGCCAGCATCTCTGCTCTCGATCGCCATTGAGTGTGTTGGGTCAACATTTTACATACTCCGCCCTCTTTTGCCAATAATATATCAAGAGCAAGTTGAGTTTGTAATACCATTGATCTTACCGCAACTAGTTTGGTATTGATCATTAACAAATCCACTAGCAGTATCAGTCGATTAACGATCCACCACTGTTGACAATTTACAAATTCTTTGAGTATTCAGAACCACTCCCACTGAAAGTAATATTGCACTAAATATGTCACCTACAATTTCAGCAAATGGTTCTATTTTACTACGAGTTAATCCATTTGTTTCTTCATTACTTCCAGTGATTTTCTCCACATGGTACACTTTGGGAATACTATTCCAAAATAGCAACTCCCATACCAATGATCAGGCAATTTAAAATAGGTCTTGGTCCTACAAATGTAATAGATTCCAGGATAAACTGGTTCAGTTCCATCCTTGAAACCCCAACCCCCCAACAACTTTGAAATTATATTCAAATTCACTGGAACCGATGAATATATTGGTATAATAATGAGTTTTTTCTCTTTGGAGACATAGTTTCCCTTTCTTTTCGAAATCCAGCAACATAGCAGCTTGAGTCTGGCCATTAGGGTTAAACTCTTTATTTTCAGTCCATTTAGGAATCAATGGGTGCTTGCCTCTGGTGAACAAACAATTTAGTAAAAGCAGCAATGCAAGCGTGAGCATGTGAAAACATAGTGCAGCCATCTTTAGTTCTAGTGCACAGAAGAAAAGTTTTCCCTCCAAAGCAAAGAATATGTCACATCATGTGAGTGTGATAGACGTATGCGCAGAAAAGTTCCAGCGTTGCGACGGCCATTTTAAGACACATTCGAGTTACGGTTAGTAAAAGCACATAGTCAAGCTTCCCCTAGATACTAGAAATTTTTGTGTGGTGCATTGTTAGTAAGACAAAACATGTTTATTAAAGTACTAGCAGCCCGCCCCAGCGTTGCCCGGGGCAGAAGGGGGCTGGGGGCAGCATTTCAGGCTTGCGTGCACTCCCGCCTCCTCCCCGCGCTTCACTCAGCCGCACACGTTCCGCCTCTTCCCAGCACTTCACTCAGCCGCACACGTTCCGCCTCCTCCCACCGCTCCCGTGCTTCACCTACCTCAGCCCGACATCACCGCCCCTTGTTCCACCTCCTCCCATCGCTTCTCTGAGCCGCAAACGTTCCGCTCCTCCCTGCGTTTCATGTATCTCAGCCCGACTTCACCACTGCTGTCCGCCGCTCCTCCCCACGCTAGTTGATGTCAGCACGCACGTCCACGTTGTTAGCGCACACGGTCGGCGCTACTTCTTTGGGACTACTTTCTTTTTATTATTTATTTTTTAAATAACGTTAATTTTTTTTGTTTATAGCCTATGTCCATCTACAGGACCCCACCTTTCCAACGCTGTATTGGGTGTTGCGATTGGTGGTGTACTTTTCGAGTTTACCTGGCTCAAGGGACACAGTTCTCTCTTTATAATAGCAGTATAGATTGCGTTTTAAAGGGAGGAGGTCAATAGGGCCTGGGAACCGCAGGAGCAGAGTTGGTTGGTCCATGCTCGGGCTGGTGGATACAGGTGCAGAGCAAACAGGTCAGCCAGATGTCATGCTTTTTGAGGTCCTTTCAGTCAGGAGCAGGCAACTTGGAGAGGTGATCTCTGGACAGCTAGGCCACTTTGGAAATGGGTCTCAGGTGTCTTAACAACCCTCAACGGGTGCTTGCTTCTGGTGAACAAACAATTTAGTAAAAGCAGCAATGCAAGCGCTAGCATGTGAAAACATAGAGCAGCTATCTTTAGTTCTAGTGCGCAGAAACAACGTTTTCCCTCCAAAGCAAAGAATATGTCACGTCACGTGAGTGTGACAGACGCATGCGCAGAAAAGTTCCAGCGTTGCAATAGCCATTTTAAGATACTCAAGTTATGGTTAGTAAAAGCACATAGTCAAGCTTCCCCTAGAAACTAGAAATGTTGTGTGGTGCATTGTTAGTAAGACGAAACATGTTTATTAGAGTATTATGTTTTATTTCGAGAGGGTTGATTCCAAACAAGTCTCTGTACAAGTGAAACCTTGCTCCATCAATATGCCACAGCTTTCTGTGTCAGTGTTTGCATTTTCCCTTTCCATGCATCCCTCTTTATCTTTAACTACCTCTGTCTGGCCTCCTTCTGCCAAGTCCTGAGGTAGTCAAACATCGACTGCCTACTTCGTCTCTTAAATAACGGTTCCCGTAAAAACACAACATTTTGTTAATGAAAGGTGCCCGTCGAAGGCCACTGCAACTCGGCATTCTCCAGCTTATATTTTTGCCATAGTGCACTAAACATAATAGGGCCAAGGCCATGTTTCACATACATATCAAAAAAAGGGCTGACTTTTGGAGGCGGCGGAGTTTCTTTGAATCAAGGATCTGAAGAACAACAACAACAACTCAAATTCCAAAGTTTGCTCAGGCCAGGCATTTTGAAAGAAAAATGAAATTGTTAGTGTTACCAGGCAAAATATTTGCAACTACTTCTCAATAAGACAGTCCTTCGACTGTACCAAACGCAAACCCAAACGGTACCATACCCACAAAGAACCAAAAGAAACTCACCTGATATCAGTAATTCAATGAACCAGTTCTCCACTTCCAACTCTTCAGACCAAATGGTCAGATCCAAGGGGTTTGCTGTTCAGTGCTCCAGTAGGGATAACCACTGGGCAAGGCACCATCCAGCAGGACAGAAGGAGTAGCTGCTCCAATAGAAACTCTTCTTGCAGGGGTCCCTGAGCCGTCAGTCCGGCCCGAAGATGTCCTCGGCCTCCCCCTTGTTTGCGGAAAGGGATTAATCAATCAACCGAAGGAGTTCCTGTTCGGGCTCCAACTGAAGAAAATTGCCCATTTTGAGCCACCCAGTTTACTAATGACCACATCTCAGCCTTCCGTACTAAATGAACGGCCGATCAGATAGTTGAAAATACAAACCAATAGCTTTTATTCATATGCACTCAGAGCGGAGCCCCATCTGCCCAGTCGCTATGAGTGCGGCAGAGAGAACGGAAATCAACAAGCATAAAGATACATTATTGACATTTCGTAACAGGACTCTTCTTCTCGATATTTGCCATTGAAGGTCTTGTACCCCTGTATTGGCATTCTGCAGCTCCAGTAGGTTCTGGGTCTATAAACTTGATGAGGAGACAGATCAGACCCTCTACCGCTCTTGTACCTTCTTTTACAATGGTGTTGTGTTGAGGTCATGGGGGAGCAGCAAGTCGACAAACCGGACTTCACAGGACCTTGCCTGCAGCATGCCGGGGTGTAATACCTTCACTCCAAGTGAGCTTCTCTGAGATTTATTGAAGGCTGGAGGGCCTCCAGGGTTCTTGGAGTCTCTTCAGGTTCGAGATGACACATCAGGCTGTGACTCTAAAGCCCTTGAATTAACAGTCAGGGTTTGGTGCCATTTTCTTCTGCAGCATGGCTTCATTTCTCGTGCAGCAGGTCTTCTTTTTCTTGGTCTTCTCTGTCTTGTCATCTGATGTTCAGGTCTGGTGCCACCTAAATAGTGGATTTAGGGGCATAACAAGGGAAGACATGTAGGAGCCAATAGGCTATCTACATTTACAGTGTCTACACCCACAAGTGACAGCTTCCTGTGGGGAAAAGGCCCTATTCTAGCCCCAATGCATGTTTTCCCACCATCCCAAGAAGGTGGAATTTCAGGGGAGGGGTTCACATTACATGTCCCACCCTAGGTGTGGCAGTAGGCTAAGCAGAAACCCCTTTACTAATCTACATAATTTTCCTGCCTTTACTCCCACCAAAAGTGGAGCAGGAAATGGAGATTGGCTTCCCCCACTATCTGCAGATTTCTGTGTTTGATTTTAAAGGTTGCATCACCTTTGAAACTTCCCACCCGGGAAGGTCATCCTGTTCTAGAGGAGTCGTGACGCACCTCCGCCCAATGCAGGCTTTGTCTCTATCCTCTAAGAATCCTGTCTCTCACCCAATCATGTCAGAAACATTTCTGGTAGTGGCATGCTGGCATAAACAAGTCAGGAACAAACCCAGTGCAAGGTAGATTTTCAGGGGACCTTCTCCTGTGTCTGTGTGAATGTATTAATAAATCAACCACTGGTATCTGTGAGGATTTACTAAGGCTAGATGTTTGGTACCATACACCTTAGAAATCAGTGAAGCCATCATGCACTCGTAATGGCTTTCCTGTGCACTTACAACCTCTCAGAATAGACAGGACATTGTAGGGGCATATCTGCTCATGCTGACATGCCCACACATAGGATATAGAGCAGACTACCTTAGGGCTAAATGCCTGCAGCTGGGGTGACTTGCCTATAACTTATGCAGTGTATGGGTAGCATGGAATGTAAAGCGGTGTGCCATGTTGCCTCATCGGGTTTATATGAACCAAGATATGCTGCCTGCAATGGCAGTATGAAAAGTCTAGGTAAGGGGTCTCTGGGTTGGCACAGCCAGTGATGCAGCCCCAAAGGACCTTTTTCGATACTCCTGCACTAAGTACCAGGGGAAATATTTACTAGAGGCTTACAGGGGTAAATGAAGTTTTACCAATCATGGTACAGGTTTGGAGAAAGGGATCTGGACTTTGGAACCTGGTTAGCAGGAAGCCAGTGCACCTATGGTTTGAAATCACATCAGAAATCAGGCAAAAATTATTGGAGGTTAACCATTCAAAAGAGGCACTTTCCTAAATGAGCTCCCCAAACGAAAGAGGATGAAAATAACCTTCGAAGACCATTCCCTGTAGTGATATGGACTGCCTTAACAGTATGGGAATCTCACCTTTCATCTGCATTAGCCCTCTGAGAGGCATGTGGTTGGTTTGAACAAGGTAGTGAGAGCCCAAACAGGTATGGCCTCAGCAAAGGCTTCCCTCTCAATGGCAATCCAATGGTGTTTCCTGGGGAGTAGCCTTCTACTGCTGAAATCCCCAAGCTGGTCTTGACCTTGGTCTTGTATTTGTGGTAGTACAGTTCCTATACCATGTTCAGAGGCATCAGTCTGCAAAATGAACAGCTTGGTATAATCTGGAGCTTTCAGAACAGGTGCTGAACACATTGCTTCTTGCAGAGTGTCAAAAGCCTTTTGAAGGAGCTCTGTCCAGCTCAACTTTTTGGGCATTCTTTGCTGGCCAGTTCTGTGAGTGGTGCCACAATAGTCACTATAGTGCCATAATCCTCCACAAACTTCCCTTAGTACCCAGGCAAGCCAAGGAAGGTCCTGACTTCAGTCAAGGTTTTTTGGAGCTACGCAGACAGAATGGTCTGGATCTTGGGTTGTAACTAAGGATTGAACTTGGCCTCCTCCATCAAGGTGGCCAACATATACAACCTTTCCCTACCCTATCTGGCACTTGCTTGCCTTGTTAGTGAGGCGTATTTCCCAAGGTGGATCAGATGATCTTGCTAGTTGGAGTTAAAGATAGCAATATCATCTAGATAAGCTACACTGTATGATTCCAAGCCAGCAAGGACTTTGTTGACTAACCTTGGAAAGTGACAGGTGCAGTTTTCTTCCCAAAAGGTATCACAGTAAAATGATAATGTCCATTTGGGGTTAAAAATGAAAATCTCTCTTTTAGTCCTGGAGGCAGTTCTATTTGCCAGTACCCTTATGTGTAATCAAAGGTACTCAGATTTTTGGCTGGTCCCAACCTGTTAAATAATGCATCTGTGCTTGGTATTGGGTGTGCATTGGTTTTGGTCAAGCATTGAGACCCCTATAGTCCACAAGGAGCCTGATCACTTTCTTACCACCGTGGGTAAGAGGTTTGGAGACTAACAGTACTGGGCTTGCCCAGGGTCTCTCAGATGGGTCTATGCCACCCAATTCCAGCATCAGGCTTCTCTCTTCCACATGATCAGACCACCTGTAGATTTTGTTTTTGATGAGTAGGCTTTCACCAGTGTCCACATAATTGGTACACCAGCTAGTCTGACAAGGGGTCACAGAGAACTGATTTAGGAATTCCCTTTAATTAGTCTGCTGCTGTGCAGCGAGGGTGTCTGACAAGACCACTCCTTCCACTGACCCATTGGTTTCGTTGTTAGACAGGAGGTCAGAGAAAGGGTCACACTCTACTTCCTGATCCTCATCTGTAACCATAAGCATGGTCACATCTGCCCTGTTATAGTAGGGTTTAAGGCAGTTTACATATTAACCATCTTAGGGTTCCTATAAGAGCCAAGGTCCACCTGATAGGTGGCTACCTATTTTTTTCTAGGATAGGGTAGGGTCTACTCCACTAATCTTGGAGAATCCTAGGGGCCACAGGCTCTAAAACCCACGCCTTCAGCCCTGGTTGGAACTCCTCCATAGCAACATTTTGGTCATACCACCACTTCTGGAGCTCTTGGCTGGCCTCAGGGGTTTTGTTTGCTTTCTCCATGAATTCAGCTATTATGGAGCGGACACAAAGTACATAGTCCTCTATGTCCTGTTTAGGTTCATTGAGAGGCTTCTCTCATCCCACCTTCACAGGGCACAATGGTCCCTTAACACGATGGCCAAACAAAGGTTCAAATGAGGAGAACCTTACTCTCTTCTGTGTCACTTCCCTGCAGGCAAAATGAAGGCATGGCAGCAGGACATCTCATCTCCTGAGCTTTTCAGGGAGTCTACCAACCATTACTTTCAGGGTCTTGTTGCCATTACAGTGCAGATGGCATGGGGTGGTGAACCTGTAGGTCACTCCACACTCCATCCACATGTGTTGCAGGTAACCAGACATGAAGTTTGTAACTCTATCTGACACAACCTCCTTAGGGAAGTCCACCCTGGTAAAGATACCAGTGAGGGCCCTAGCCACTGCAGGGGCAGTGGTAAGTTGATGAAGGATAGACCAAGGATACCTGGTAGCATAATCACTAATCACCAAATTATACCTGTTGTATGATGGAGTCAGGGGGTCAAGGTGACCAACAATGTCAATACCAACCATCTCAAAGGGAACCCCAACCACTGGAAGTGGAATTAATGAGGCCTTTGTGTGGTCATCTATCTTTCCACTGGCTTGTTAGGTGGCACAGAATTTGAAAAAACACTCCACCTTCTGGTGCATCCCTGGACAGTAGCAGTGGATTACTAGCCTGCTCCAAGTTTTGACCTGGCCAAGGTGTCCAGCTACAGGGCTGTTATGAGCCAAAGTGAGGAGGAATTCCCTAAACTCCTGTGTAAATGATTCTGCATCCCAATTGGTCCTGTGGAAACCATTGACATCCCCTCTTTCCTGTGCAGCAGATTGCTGTCATAGGCTTTCAAGAGTGGGGCAGATCCCCTGTCCCGGGCAGAGATGTCCCCTAGAGGGTCCACCTTGGCCCAAAAGATCAGCCTGGTAGGGCTCCAGCTTCTGAGGGTCAGTTCCTTTGGAGGCTGGCTCTTCTTTCTCCTGGGAAGAAGGATCTATTGTCTGATTTGCAGCTGGCTCCCTGTCTACTTGCCTCTTCTCCATGAGGGCTGGGTCATTCTTTCAGACCCCTGCACCTCTTTTGGACTCTGGGCTCTGCTCTGTGCTATGATTTTTTTACACACACCCAGTGTGATATATCAAGCACTTCTGCATAGATTGTCAGTTCTACCTCATCCCAAGCTGAGGACTCCAAATCATTGCCAAGCAAACAATCACATCGGATGGATGAAGACACTGCTACCTCTTTTTGACTAGTCACCCCTCTCCAGTCAAAGGGCACCATCAACATGGGATGGTTTGTTGTCACATTGTCAGACTTGTTGACTGGATAGGTCCTTCCATGCAGATACTGTTCTGAGAACACTGGCAGCTTCGTCACCATGGTGACACTAGCACCAGTGTCTCTCACTGCCTTCACCCTACTCCAACTAATAATAGGATGCTGTCTGTAATTTTGCATGTTAGTGGGCTGGACAGCTAAGGTTGCTATATCCACATCCCCTACTAGGTGTGTTCTCTGACAAGGTCAGTGCTCTCCTGAGATCCCATCTGGAAACTGGCAACTGAGGGTGGACTAGAGGCATTTTGTTTGTTTTTACATCCAAGGTCTCCAATTTGGTGTCCAAGTGCCCTAAAGTGTGCTACGGTCATGTCATGAACTCTTTTAGGGATCCCATTTCTTACTATGATACCCTCCCCTGGGCTGTGATGAGTTTTTGGGCCCACAATCCTGAACAGATTTCTGCAGGGCTGAAGTAGACTCATTTTTTCTCTTTTTGGTCATCATCATTCCCTTGGGGGGACATTTTGGCCTCTTTCTTTTGGTCTCCCCCACCAGTGGTAGTTTTAGTCAACCTTGTTTTGACCCAGTAGTCTGCCTTCTTTACCACCGCTAGAGTAAAAAGTAGACCTAGATCAACCAGTTGCTGATGTAACTTCTCATTTTAACAATTATTCAAAAGATGCTCTTTTATAATTAAATTGTATAACCTTTCACAGTCATTCAGATCGTTACCTGTTAAACAACTACCTAGTGTTTTCACTGAGAGTCAGCAAATTCCACCCAGAATTGACTCTGAAATTTTTGGGTCTCCCTGAATCTTACTCTATAATTCTCAGTGGTGAGTCAAAATCCCTTAATCAGGGTACCCTTCTCGAGGCCATAAGACTCAACATCTTTTTTAGGCAAAGTCAAGTGTCTGTCCCCGCGTTTTCCTGAGAATAGTTCCCACAAGGGAGGAGCTTAGTTCTTTTTAGCTATTTGTCTTGCTACACAGGCTCTCTCAAATGCATTTGGTGATGTCATCACCTCTGAATAGTTAGGGATAATCCTTTTGGGGAGTTTTGAGTCATAACTACTTCCACACGCCCTATTTATTTATATGCTGCCACCAGAGATAGGTCCTAGGCCCATCTCTTTTCACTCTTTCTCTAATTGCAGGAGCTGAGCCTCTAACTTTAATCTCCTAGTCAATCGTTTTACCATGAGATTCTAATCTGAGGGGACTGCAGCTGTGTCTGAGTGGACTGAGTCATCCATTCTTAGCATGACCTTCATTAGAAGGCTTCTCATCCTCAGACTGAGTCACTAATTCTGGATTATCCCTTTCAAACTGAGCCATCAAGTGTTTGAGATATTCCTTCTTGGGGCGTTAGCCTATATTGATACCAAGGCCCTTAGAGAGGGCCCTACGTTGAGCATGGTGTAGGTCCATGTGAGAGGCCAAATTGAGCTCCTGAGCTGGGCTATCGGAATCAGGCACTATTTTAATAAAGTTGGGACCTTTTTTATGATATTACAAAAATACCTATACACTGAATGCCTTGTTCTAACAAAATCACATACTTTTAAATTGCTGCCCACTTATTTTTTGTAACATAACCAAGGATCTTTCAGTTAATTTAAGAAATTTTGAAAAAAATAGACCAATAAAAAAATCAAAAAAGATAGTTTTTGGAGTTACTCATGTGGTCACTTATTGCCAAAGTTTTCCAGCAAATGCAAGGTATTCTATCCCACCATTGAACCACCAATGTAGGAAACTGGCCCTTATCGGGTGCCTCGGCGTCTCTTGATGGGCGCTTGCATTAGGTGTTTTGTGAGTTTGGATGTGACTCTTCTTCTTGTTATTTGCTGTTATATGTCCTGTACCCTGGGTATGGTTATGCCATGGCTCCGGTGGGTCCCGGTGTCTCCCATCTTGGCGAAGAGATCGATCTGACCCTCCCGCGCTGTTGTACCTTCTCTTGCTTTCGAGCTGTACTGAGGTCATGAGGGAGCAGCAACTCGACAAACCGAACTTCACATGATTGGGGCCTTCAGAGTGCAGGAAAGTGATACCTTCACTCCAAGGAAGCTTCTCTCGGATTTGTCTTAGACTGGTGGGCTTCCAGGGTTATTGGAGTCCTTATAGGTTCTGAACAACAGAGCAGGAATCAATTGTTGAGTCCTTGAAACAGCAAGGATGGTTTGGTACCTTATATTTCTGCAGCGTGGCTTCAGTACTCTTGCAGCGGGACTTCTTTATCCTGGTCTTCTCTTGTCTGTCGAATCTGATGTTCAGGTATCGGGTGCCACCTCAATACTGAATTTTATGGCATTACAATTGGTGACAGGTAGGAGCCAATGGGATACCTACCTTTACAGTGTCTACACCCTCTAGTGGCAGCTTCCTCTGGGAAGAGGCATACTCTTGCCCTGACAGGATGTTTACTCACCACCCTAAGATGGTGGAATTTCAGGAGAGGGGTTCACATTGCATGCCCCACTTAGGGGTGATGTAGGCTAAGTGGGGACAAGCCTCCTAATCTAACACCAAAAGTGGAACAGGAAGTGGGGCTTGGCATCCCCCTCTATCTGGAGCTTCCTGGTTTGGATTTCAAAGTTGGCAGCGCCTTAGATGCTTTCAGCCCAGGAAAAGCCATCCTGTTCTAGAGGAGGTGTGACACACCTTCACCGAGAGCAGGGGTTGTCTCTGTCGTCTGAGCGTGCTGTCTCTCTCTCGATGAGGTCAGAAACATGTTTGCTAGTGGCAGGCTGGTAGAAGCAAGTCAGCTTAGTAGGTTTCCAAGGGACCCTCTAAAGGGGCCTCCTGTGTGAATTTATTACTACATCCACTACTGGCATCAGTGAGGATTAAGACACGATGTTAGGATTAAGACAAGATGATTGGTACTAAACACCTTAGGAATCAGCGAAGCCATCATGGAGCTATGAAACCTGTGTTGATAAGTAGCCAGCCCATGTACTCTTCATAGCTCCCCTGTGCACTTACATCATCTCAGAATAGACAGCACTTTGTAGGGGCATATCTGCTCATGCTTACATGCTCCCACATAGGATATAGTGCACCCTCGCATAGGGCTACAGGCCTGTAGTTGGGATGACTTATCTATATCTTATGCAGTGTATGGGTGGCATGGCACACAGGGTCGTATACCATGTCGACTCTTTGGATTTCTTTGCACCAAGACACACAGTCTGCAATGGCAGTATGCAGAGCCTTAATGAGGGGGCTCTGGGATGGCATAACCAGTGTTGCAGCCCCAGAGGATCCACTTTAGTACTTTTGCCCTGGGTACCAGGGGTACCATTTATCAGGGACTTCCAGTGGTAAGTAAGGTTGTGCAAATCATAGTACAGGTTTCAAGAACAAGATCTGGCACTGGGAACCTGGTTAGCAGGGACCCAGTGCACCTAGAGTTCAAAATCACATCAGACAAAAAGAGAGAGCTAACTATATCAAAAGAGGTAATTTCCTATACTCATGCATCCATTCACAGACCCACTCATAGACCTAAGCACCTACTCAGACTCATGCACCTAGTCACAGAAACACTTGGAGACTCATGCACTCACTCACCAATCCACTGAGAAACCCATGTACTCACAGATATACTCAAAGACTCAGGTACCCACTCAGAGACTGACACACCCTCATGGAGGCATTCACAAACCCACTCAGACACTCTCACAACTACTCACTGACTTACAGAGACACTCACTCAGACGGTCATGCACCCACTCAGACAGTCACTCAGAGTCTCATGCACACACTGATAGACCCACTCAGATGCTCATACAGTCACTCAGACTGACTCACACACAAATGGAGGCACATGCAAACTCACTCAGACACTTTCACACACACACTCACAGACCAACTCATGCACAACTCACACACACAGTGAGAAACTTATTCAGCCACTCCCAGGCCCAATAAAACACCCATTTACACACCCATTGAGATACTCACACACTCAACTCACACACCCAAAGAGACACTCATGCACTCACTCACACACTCACTATCAAACGTTACAGGTTACAGTTAGGATCTAAAATGTAAAAAACTTGAAAATGCACTAAAAAAACATTACAGGGATGTTATATTTAGGAAATAGAATTTATAAAAAACTTAGAAATTTATTGAAAAAGACAAAGGGTACAGGGACATTATAGTTCGTCTCAGATTTCACTCATACAAGACCTGTAAAATGAAGCAATTATAGTTACCTGAGCTAACTATAATAAGCGCCCCTGCATGACACTGCTTATGACCTCACATATGTCATCAGTCATGATATGGTCAGTGACATCACTCATGACATCACTGATGATATCATACACTGATCCACTCATACATCTGCATTGCCACTCATACATTCATTTACCCATCCATAAAACCACTTCTACACCCACTCACTCATCCATACTGCCACTCCCTCAGCCACTCTCTTCCCATACTTCTACTCACACAGCCACTCATTCGCCCATACAGTCACGTACACTGCTACCCACTCACCCACTCAGATACTCTCATACCCACTTATTCACCCATACAACCACTCACACACCAAGTCACTCACCCATACAGCCTCTCACCAGAGCCACTCACTCACCCATGTGACCACTCAAACACCAGGCAACACACCCAAACAAGCACTCACATGTGTACTCACTCACGCATACAGCTACTCACATAGAAACTCACTTTCCAATACAGCCACTCATACAACCAATCAGTAAAACAAACACCCACTCAAAAAGCCACTTAGTCATCCATACTTCCACTTACACATACAGTCACTCACCCACACAGCAACTCACACAGCCAAGTAGTCAATAATATAGCCACTCAATTATCCACTTACAGACCCATACAGCCACTCACTCTCCCATACGGCCACTCACTCATTAGTACAGTCAGTCACAAAACCACTCCCACTCCCATTCAGTTACTCACAGACTCACTTATTCACGCATACAGGTATTCACACACCCACTTATTCATCCATACAGCCACTCACATACTCACTCACACACCTATACAATCATCACGCACCCACTCATACACTTATACAGCCACTCAGACATACTCACACATGATATGCAGTCACAGAGGCGCTCACATAATCTATGTTAAAAATAGTATCACTCATGAGTGGTACACAAAGTATGGTAATTTAACTTATGTAGTATCTTATGCCAGTGAAATGCAATAGGAATGATAAACCACGAGTTTGCAACCAGGTTTTCCACAGATTTAAAAACTAGGAAAACTGGTAAATGAGCATGTGCATGTTAGCATCTTAAATAAATACCTGGGGCAAGAGTACCTACACTGGATGGGTTTTTGGTCTGTGCTAGCTATTCCAGATTTGTTATTCACACCTTAGCACAAATATTTCAGGGTTTGCTAGTTTTCTGGATTTGATTTGTTGCTCTTTCTGTCATTTCTATGAATAACATATGAATTGTATTCTTTTTGCAGACAAAATACGTAAAATAAAATTATTCACTGCAAAAACAATGAAAGCAGCAAAAAAAAGTGACATTCAGGGACAGATTTATAGACACTTTGCACTGGGTTTGCATCACAAAAGTGATGTAAAGCAGCACAAAATGTTTTGTTTTGGATTTACAGTGCACAGAATGTTTGCACTGGAATGTTGTTCCTTAGTAACACAAAGAGCTGCTTTACATTACTCTGCATTGAGGGGACATTCCCTAGTTGGTACATGGGCATTCCCATGCAACCACACATGGTTTTTGAATAACGTTTTCATCTATAAACAATAGTACACAGGGTTTTGCACTAAAAAGTATACCACTTTGAAGCAGGCATTAAAAAGGTAAATGATTTTAATTCTCTACACTTTTTCCCACTTGCAACTGTATAGCACAAATCTAAAGGAGGAACGTTTTCATGTTTGTCTAGGCATAGTATTTTTATTGACAGGCTACCCTTCCAGCACAAAATGTATGCTAGACATCTTGCACACCCTCCTGCACTATGGTGCAAACGTGGGCTTGTAGTGCGCCACCATATAATTGTGCGTCATCTCTAGGGAAAAAGCAAGCTAATGCCATATCTCTGTAGATATGGCACGCTCCTGCGCTCTCCCTATAATGCAACACCGCAAAGCAACTTTGGGTGCTATGCTGCATTCTGTAACATGTTTCTAAATCAGGACCAGATTGTCATACACCTATATTATATCACGCTGATGACACATAGTTGCAAATTGGTGCAGATTAGTAGAGACTTAAAATTAACACCACCATGTACATTTTATGGCGTTTGCTGCAACGTTTCTGCTATTGGTTTAGGCAAAGTCCGGATTTTGAATAGACAATTGCAGCACAAATCGCATTAATATATATATATATATATATATTTTAAGTTGGAAAGTGAAGATGTATTGAAATAAATTTGCAATTATAACACAAAAAGAAACAACATATTTATTGAGCATATAATCACAAGTCTAAAAAAAATAACACCATCAGGATAAAAAATATTAGTAATCACATAACTACATTGGAATAATCTATATACATTTAAAGAATAAACCAAATAGATAGATCAATTTCATTAACAAGCAACAAGTTACGGAGGCTTAGGCACTTCTTCAATTCGGAGTTTGTGAATTTGTGCTTCATGAGCAGATTTGTCCACAAAATGAAGTAACTGGTAGCCATCAAAGATTTATTTTAATAGCTAATGTAACAGGATAAACATATGCCCTATCAAGTCTGTGGTGGTAACACACCCCATGCTACCATGCTTGAAAGGATACTTGAGACTTATCCTTCCAACATTTAGTCATTTGTTGAAAGACTACTGCAAGAAGTAAATCTACTATATACAAATCTTTGGCTTGAGATGACCAATAGTCAGAGGTGCTGCACAGGAAAAGATTAATACAATTAAAAGGGGATTGTTAAACATAGAGTTTATCTGCTTTCAAACCTTTACCCAGAAGTCATATATAAGGGGACATTCAAACAACATATGTTTAAGATCTACAGACGGCTGAGAACAAGACCAGCAACTGAAAGAAACTGTCAAATCTAATTTATGTAATTTAACAGGTGTGATGAAAAGTCTATTATAGACTAAAAATATTGTTTGATTCATATTAGCCACCCTAGAAGACGTTCTTATTTTGATCCAAATGTTATTAAAAAAGAACATGAGAAAAGTGGTTTGCAAGTCAAGCTCCCAAAGATGTTCCACTTCTGTTTCATCTCTCTCCTCAGGAATATGTTGTAAATGTTTATATACTTGAGCAACAGATGGTAATGTATCTAACAACTTACAAATAGGAGAAGGTGAGGATGAAGACATCTGTTCAGAAGGGATTTTGAAATAAGCTGTTTGCACTGCTGAGACAAGTTATCTACATTTGTCCTTACACAAGTCTGGAAAGGAAAAAAGTAACTGTACTTCCGAAAAGGGCAAACAAGTACCATTATGGCAGAATTGAAAGACCCACTTCAAACCTTTGGAATACAAACCTTCCCAACAAAAATATTCTATCATTAATGTTAATCAAAACATTGCACCAAGGAGAAGCAGTTAAAAATTGACCCCTGGGGGATTTATAAGAAATAAAGATGGGGGAAGGTATCTTGCATGTATTCATAAAAATTGAAAGATGTAGGTCTGGAAGTGAAAGATACACTTTCCAACAGAGAAGAGGGATTCAAAAAGGATTGCTCCAAATCTTTCCATAAAGGGGTAGGTACAGAATCATTATCTTTTAAGAATAAGGAAGATTGTTTAAGATAAAAAACTAAATGATACTTACAGAAGTCCAGAAAATTGACTCCCCCATATGTTTTGGTCTTTAAGTTTACAAAGAGACATCCTAGCCTAGCTTTTTTGCCATTCCGTAAAAATGTAGATAAAATTGAAAATATCTTCCTGTAGTAATATTGGGGAATATTAACAGGTATATTTGAAATATAAATATTATAACAGGAACAAGCACCATTTTAATAGTATCCAGATGACACCGCTAAGATAAAAATAAGGAGCTCTAGGGAGATGTAAGATCAAGCAAGAGTGTACATAATGAATTAAGGTTTCGCTCAGTAAAATTCTTAACAGAATCCGAGAACCATAATCCAAGATATTTAATTTTATCTGAATTCCAGTGAAAAGAAGATTACTGAAATCAGCATGAAAGCATACATTTTGTAATGGAAGGATTTCACATTTATCCGTATTTAATTTATAACCTGAGACAGATGCAAAGTTATCAACTTCTAATACAAACACTTGTAAAGATGGCTGTGGATGAGAGATAAATAACAGGATATCATCAGCATAAATGGAAAGTTTAAGCTGAGTAGTTTCATAAGAGAAATCTGTGAGTTGTGGATTAGAGCGAATCTTTATTCAAAAGGGTTCTAAGGCGAGTATAAATATTAAAGAAATTGGGCAATCATTTTTACATAATCTATGATCTATACCATCCTTGGGAAGAAGACATATCAGTGCCTCTTGAAAAAAGCCACCTTATGTCTCAGAGGAAATGAAATAAAGATAAAGCTGATGTCATTTAGGCATGAGAAAGAAAGAAAAATATGAGTAGAATACAACAGTAAAACCATCAGGTCCAGGAGCTTTGCCTTGCTCAATACATCGAATAGCATTAGAAATACCCTGTATTTGAATATCCTGTTCTAATATAGAGAAATCTATGTTGGATGTGTAGGCGAAGGAATGGAAGATAAATATTGAGAGGGATCTTATGCACCAGATTGGGACTCCAGGGAATAAAGTGTCTGATAAAACTTTGTAAATTCCAAAAGTATATCTTCACTCTTATGCAGATTCTGATTGGAGGAAGTCAGAATAGAATCGATAATAGTGCATTAGTTCCTTATTTTAAGATATTTGCTAAGAAGTTTCCCTGCTTTATTTTGATCCACATAATATTTTGCACTGGCCTTGAGTAAATAAGAGTTGGCATTTTCTGTAGAGATCTTATTGAATTCAAATTTAGTGTTCATAAGATCATTCAAGATATTTTTGGAATGTGATTTGTAAAAGGAATGTTCTAATTTCTTGATATGTGAGGTAAGAGTCTTTAACTTATTGGCAGCTGATTTCCAATTCTGAGAAACAAAGTTAATAATAAAGTCTCTAGAAGGGGCATTGAAACTATCCCAAACCACCTGAGGAGATATCTTAGGAGATGTATTTTCCTTAAAGAAAGTATGAGCAAATTGTTCGATAGTACGTGTAAACTGCAAATCTGACAAAACTCCACCGTTGAGTTCCCTGAAGAGAAGGAAGGTGTTCCAAGTCCAGAGTCACAGGTTCATGATCAGAAACCAATATGGATCCTATATCAGAGTTGATAACTTGCTGATCAAGATTATTGGAGATACAAATGTAATCTATCTGAGACTGAGAATAATGGACAGGTGAAAAAAAAGTGAACTCTTGAAGCGTTGGATTGCATAATCACCATGTATCAACTAGAGATCGTTGGCTAGAGTCACTTTAAATTGAGAATGCATGTGGAAGGTATGAATCTAGTTTTGGAACATCTGTCTAAAATAGGAGCAAAAACCATGTTACAATCACCACCAACAATCAAATACTCATCAGTGTAGGTCATCAATTTACATAACACTCCCCGCCAAAAGGATTTATCTGGCGTAGTAGGTGCATAAATAGTAACAATGGTTACAGGAATTTTATCAACAAGGAAAGAAACTGAACCACATCTGCCATCACAGTCCACATCTTGGGCAAGAGTTTGTATGTTAAGATGTTTATGACATAAAATCGTTACCCCGTTGAATTTTTTCGAGCTTGGAGAAGCAAAAACATGACCAACCCATTGTCTTTTGAGCTTAGAGCCTTCTTTGTCTGGAATATGTATTTCTTGTAATAAGGCAATATTCCCCTCTAAATCAGAGATATGAGACAAAACCCTCTGACATTTTATAGGGGAGCCTAATTCTTTAACATTCCATGAAATCATTTTTAAAGTCCTCCACAACACAATATTATTTCAAAAACAATACAATAAGTGATAGTAACTGGTGTTTTGTGAGAACAATATGAATATGATAAGAAATAACCTTTGAAATGCAACACTATAACAAAGTAGATTTCAAATAAAGTAAAGATTAAAGATAGAAGGCAGGAGAAAGAATAGAAAAAAGTAATAGATTGATAGGCAACAGTAGAATAGAAAGACAAAAGAGGAGAGAAAAGAAAGAAATTAGATATATAAGCATGTGATTAATACCATCCGAGAAAAGTAGTAAGAGAGAAGAAAGACAGAAGGGACAGAGGCAAGAAGAAAGAAAAATACACAAACCATATATAAGATACAAAAAATGACATACCAAAAAACACACAAAATTTGAGGGTAGTGGAACCACAAAATGAACTGTACATCAACCAGAGCTCTTGGAACGGGTACAGGAGGAAGACAATATACCATCAGACAAACTGAGAGTCACATGCACGGCTTTGAAAAGAATGTACCTAATGAAAAGAGAAAGAAAGTGAGTCACAAAAAAATTAACAGGTACAATATAAAAACATATAACCAGAAAAATATAATAGGTTACTGAGACATAATAAAAAAGATAAACAGTGGATCTAGTAACGTGCATATCCTCCAGTCTGCAAATGTCCAAAAATCATTGAAGAAGGCGGGGATCCTCATAGGACGTAGTCCTATTTTTATATGTGACCTTAAAAAGTCTAGGGGGAATGAGACCAAATATGGCATTGATGTTCCGTAGCGCTGGTCCCATATCCAAAAATTGCTTTCTTCTATCCGCTGTTGCTTTGGCATAGTTTTGTGAAAAGAAAAGAGTAGAGACTTGCCAGGAGATTTTATCCTTGAATTTAACTGCTTGTAAAACTTTCAACAAATCTGTGTACTCTAAAAAACACAATATTACTCCTCTAGGTTTACTCGATGAGGCTGTTGAATGTGGAACATGACCCAACCGATGAGCTCACTGAATGTTCAATGGAGGGGATTCCAGAATACCCAAAAGTTTTGGAAGAAAGTATTGAAAAAAGGAGGGAGGTTTAGTGCCCTCAATACCCTCTAATGAACCATAAATGTGTAGGTTATTGCATCTGTTGTGATTTTCAAGGTTTTCAACCTGTTTTTGAAGATGTGAAATCTGAGACTGCTTAGAGGGAACCTGAACGGCGACAGAGAAAAAAGAATCCACTTTGTTCTCCACTGAACAACTCTACTCTCTATATGCAACCACTTATCGTCTAGCTGCTAAAGATGAATATTAGCCTCTTCCATGTATGGCTTAAGAGTCTGAGCCTGAATTTCCTCAAGAATTCGTTTTTTTATTGTTTTAAAAAAAAATCTTTTTATTGCATTTTCAAAAGATAAAGGCAGTAAAACTACAGTGCAAGGTAGCTCAAAATAAAAATTAATATAAACAATATGTGATTGATACATACTGAAAATCATGAACTGCATACATCAAATCAGTGAACTTACTCGACAATAGGGGTGACAGGTTATGGTCATAAAGTGTCTCAATCTGCTATATCTGGAGATCTGGCTAAGGCTTGTTGTTGAAGAAATTGGCATATTGGTTCCCAAATATCCTTGGGGTTAGGACAACGTTGGTAGTTCTTCCCCATAAAGATTTTCCTTACAATATACCATGTGTTTAAGCCAAGGTTCAACCTTCATTTTTTTGGGAATATTGGAGAAGAGACACAAAAAGCGCGGTAAGATGACCGTTTTCATAATTGCAATGCGATCAGCCAGGGATAATGGCAGTGAACTCCATCTTTCGACTTATTGATTGAGTGTGGTACACGCTCGTCCATCACTTGTTTTTATAACGACTTTGGGGTCGTGATGAATCCAAACCCCAAAGTATTTAACTGGATCTGCGGTCCATAATGGGAGATACTCAATAGTCTGTGTCGGGTTATAGCTGTCAGAGGTCTAATCACTCATTTGTCCCAATTAACGGTGAGACCAGAGATCAGCCCAAACTTTATATACTCTCTCAGCACCTGCGCCAAATAACAACAGGACTCCCTGATAAAAAGGACCATGTCATCAGCATAGAGGGATATGTCAACAGGTTGGTGTATGAAATTGAGAGCCATCTCTCTATGTTGCTGCCGAATCACAAATGCCAGGGGCTCAAGTGCAAGAGCAAACAGCAGTGGTGTTAAGGGGCATCCCTGTTGAGTGCCTTGTTTATTGGGAATGGCTCTGATGTCAGACCCACCATCCACGCTGACGGGTCAATATATAGTAGTCTCACCCAGCACAGAAATATTACTGGAAACCGCATCTGCTGTAGGATTTGGAACATGTAGCTCCATTCTATGGAATCAAACGCTTTAACCACATCTAACATTATGGAATCAGGGTGCAGGCCAGGATCCAGTACTTGCATCATCGCGAATATGGTTCTGAGATGTGGGATATTGATCTTTCTGGGATGAAACCAGATTGGTATCAAACATGGCATCAAAAGCTGGAGTTTGGTGGCAAGAATGTTCGTGAGTTAGCATCAAGGTTGATCAGGGATAAGGGCGATATGATTCACAAAGGTCAGATGGTTTGTCCTTTTTTTGGAGGGGGATGATTAATGATTGACAGAGGGGCGGTGGCAGAATACCTGATTCATGTGCTTCAGCGTATATTTCTAATAAGTGAGGTGTGACTATATCTGTATATTCTGTATAAAATGTGGCCGTAAGGCCATCCAGCCCCAGTGCTTTTGTGTTAGGTAAGGCACATATCGCCTCTTTTATGTCCAATTCATCAATTGGTTGACACAAATAAACATGGTGTCCTTCCACTAGCCACGCACAGGCTATGTCTGCCAAATATTCTTCTATACCTAAATCAGGCGCTACCTCCTGTGACTTGTACATCGAGGTATAGAAATTTCAGAATTGGTCCACTATTTCCGGGGGAGTGTAATATTCCACCCCTTGAGAGCAAGTTATTTTGTCTATGTGATGATGTTCGGTGTGAGATTTGAGTTTTGCAGCTAGGTCTACCACCCTCCACGTATGCCCTGGCTATATGTCTACGTGACATATAATGGATTTTGGATTCTGCTAGTGTGTCAGATTCCAGAACCAGCTTCTGGATACAAGAGAGTGTGGTTATGCATGGATAAACTGCATAGTTATTCTAAAGGGCCGCTAGTGTGGTCTCTATTTTAGTAAGTAGACCTCTGATGTCTTTCAAGAAACCGGCTGTGGTGCTGATGCAGACCCCCCGTATTGTCACCTTAAAGGCTTCCTAAAGGGTGGCAACACTGTCAACTGTGCTTGCATTTATCTCAAAATATTGTACTATGGCTTTTCTAACTGTATCAGCATAAATGGGGTCCATTAAAGCCTCTGACCGAAAGCGCTACGTGAACGGACGGTGAACTGTGGTTTGAATTTTAAAAACAAGCTGCAGGACTGGATTTATCCAGATTGGGGTCTAGGTAGGTGTTAAGATCCCCCCACACAATGGCCACCTCCGGCCAATCTCTCTGCATGCCATACATTCTCTGAAAGACCTCAAGGTAATCTGCTACGGGCCCGTACACATTTATGAAAGTAATCAGTGAAGTCCCAAGCTTACCATGGACCACAGCACAGTGTCAACTTTCAAGTTTAATTTATTTGTTTGATTAATTAAAATCTTACAAAAAAAGTACACATTAAAATATCTTCAACAATAAAAAGTTTAAGAACATCATACAAATAATAATGATAATCTTTTTAAAAGAGGAAACTACAAGAAATTTTCCTTAAGGCCTTTCGCAATCACAGTTAAAATTTTTACAAAAGCAGCATTCATTAGTACATCGTTCGGGCTTAGACGGTACACAGTCAAAATATCGAGTAGGAAATATCGACCTACCATAATATCGAGTCTGAAATATCGAAGGTGCATAATATCGAAGGCAAGAATATCGTAGGACAGAATATCGACCCAAGGTAAGTAATATCGAAATACTTAATATCGATGTAAGTAATATCGAAGTTAGTAATATCGATAGCATATATATCGATGTTACTAATTTCGATGACACTAATATCGATATTTGTATTATTGTATAGTTTTTTATTATGTATGTGTTATATGTTTAATTTAAGTATTTAAAATAATTACTATTATATGTGTATACATTTTATATAATAATAAATACATTTATAAGTAAATTTTATGTTTTTGTACTGGAGCGGGTTGTGGGTTTATAGGGGAATAGGGTGGGAAGTAATTTAATTATGGTAAATTGATTAGTAATTAGTAGGATTTATTAATAAATTATAATTAATTGGTAATTATGTGAAAATAATAGGAAAATATTTTTAATTAATTTATTAATTGATATATATGTTCTGTAGCGGGTTGTGGGTTTATAGGGGAATAGGGTGGGAAGTAATTCAATTATGGTAAGTTGATTAATAATTAGTAGGATTAATTAATTAATTATAATTAATTGCTAATTAATATTGATTAATTGGGAAAAAAATTAATTGATTAATTGATGTATATTTTCTGTAGCGGGATGTGGGTTTATAGGGGAATGGGGTGGGGAGTAATTTAATAATAATTAATTAATTAATATATGTTTTTAAAAATGTATATTTAATTTATTGGGAAATAATTAATATTAATTAGGTAATTAATTATTATAATTTTGTACATATTTAAAATTATTAATTAATTGGTAATTAAATAATAATAATTAGTTACATTAATTAGAGTAATTTATTTATATATAATTTTTATTTACTTTTAATTAATTAATTGGGGAAAATAATATTAATTATTAAATTATATTAATTACAGCTAATGTGCTAATATATTTACTTTATTTGTTATTGTTCATTAATAATTAATTGCTAATTAATTAATATTAATTACGTTTGAGTAAAGGAGTATTTTTAGGGTTCAGGGTCAGTTTTGGGTTTTTGGGTAAAGGGGTATTTTTAGTGTTCAGGGTCAGTTTTGAGATTTTGGGTAAAGGGTTTTTTTTAGGGTTCAGGGTCAGTTTTCAGTTGTTGGGTAAAGGGGTATTTTTTGGGTTCAGGGTCAGTTTTCAGTTCTTGGGTAAAGGGGTATTTTTTGGATTCAGGGTCAGTTTTCAGTTTTTGGGTAAAGGGGTATTTTTAGTGTTCAGGGTCAGTTTTCAGTTTTTGGGTAAAGGGGTATTTTTAGTGTTCAGGGTCAGTTTTCAGTTCTTGGGTAAAGGGGTATTTTTAGGGTTCAGGGTCAGTTTTCAGTTCTTGGGTAAAGGGGTATTTTTCGGGTTCACCGTCAGTTTTCAGTTTTTGGGTAAAGAGGTATTTTGAGGGTTTAGGGTCAGTTTTTAGTTTTTGGGTAAAGGGTTATTTTTAGGGTTCAGGGTCAGTTTTCAGTTTTTGGGTAAAGGGGTATTTTTAGGGTTCAGGGTCAGTTTTCAGTTCTTGGGTAAAGGGGAATTTTTTGGGTTCAGGGTCAGTTTTCAGTTTTTGGGTTAAGGGGTATTTTTTGGGTTCAGGGTCAGTTTTCAGTTTTTGGGTAAAGGGGTATTTTTAGGGTTCAGGGTCAGTTTTCAGTTCTTGGGTAAAGGGGTATTTTTAGGGTTCAGGGTCAGTTTTCAGTTTTTGGGTAAGGGGGTATTTTGAGGGTTTAGGGTCAGTTTTCAGTTTTTGGGTAAAGGGTTATTTTTAGGGTTCAGGGTCAGTTTTCAGTTTTTGGGTAAAGGGGTATTTTTAGGGTTCAGGGTCAGTTTTCAGTTCTTGGGCAAAGGGGTATTTTTTGGGTTCAGGGTCAGTTTTCAGTTTTTGGGTAAAGGGGTATTTTTTGGGTTCAGGGTCAGTTTTCAGTTTTTGGGTAAAGGGGTATTTTTAGGGTTCAGGGTCAGTTTCAGTTCTTGGGTAAAGGGGTGTTTTTTGAGTTCAGGGTCAGTTTTCCCTACTGTTGCACTTTCTGGAGTAGGAATAGAAATGTTTACCCTTACGCTATCCAACGTTTTATTTAATTAATTGTTAAAATATCAAATGTTTATTTTATTTTTTATATTACTTACATTTTATTTATGTTACTCTTTTATGTTTGCAAATATGTTAGTAAATTAGAATATATTTCATTAATTTATAAATTCATAAAATAATTATTAATACTTATTGTTCAGTGCATATATATTACATATTTACTGTATATATTTAATTAATGTATTCTTAATATATATGTATTATTTATTACTTTTAAACATTATTAGATACTTTTAAATATGTTTATTTTATTTATTAGTCTTATAGACTTAATTTTACATTTATATATTTAAAAAAAAGATATTTTTAACATCGATATTTTTTTTTTCGATATTTTTGTACTTACCATGTTGTAGATAGGATGTCGATATTTTTGCCCTCGATATTGTTGACTCGATATTCTTGTAGGTCGATATTTCTGTAGTCGAAATTCTGCCAGTGATTCGGCTTAGACATGCCAATGTTGCTTGTCTACAAGTTCTTATACCTCGAGCATTAAATAACCGCCTGAGAATTACTTGCCTTTCTGCTTCTATTGCCGGACACAGACAAACCAAGTGTAAAATATCTTCTTGTCCCCCTTTACATAGCCTACATATCATATTGCCTTCATTTGACTTCCATGGTGGAAGATGGCACAAACCTGGCCATAGACCAAAGCGTACTCTTATAAATGTTTGCTTACTTTGGGCGGACCAGGGAGTTTGTAGATAATTTTGGACTTGCTTTTTTTATAGCCGTTTACAATTGTCCATGAGTGTTTTCTTTTTCCAATAGTTCTTTGTCTTTTACGAGCGATAGATGAATAAGCAGTTTAGTAATTATTTTTTTAAAGTTTTCCTAGGTGATTGTGTTTTCTCAAATTGCTGTTATTCCAAATTCTTATTTTGCTTTATTTAGGTATGTCCATGCTTGAAGTTTCTGGTTGACTCTTACTTCTTGCCGTAATGCTCGAGAATGATGATTGTCCTGATCATTTTTACGTGGTTCCAAACTTTTAAAATTTGGCCTTGCCGAGCATATTGTTGATTATTTATCCCAAACTCCAGCCTTATTTGTGCCTGTGAGGCATTACATGGTAGGTTGAATAGTATTTTGTAGGTTTTTGCCACTGCAATGTTAATTAACTCCGCATCCTTACCGTTTAGGACTTCGGCACCGTATGTTAAAGCTGGTAATAGTTTAGCAGATATGATTTTTAATAGAGGACCGTATGTCAGTGCAGTTAGATTCTTTGGATGGTTCTAAATGCTGCAACCAAGATATTTGCTTTCCTGGTGATATCTTTCCTTTAGGGGAGAAAACTTCCACTCTCATTAAATAGGACACCAAGATACCGATAGCTATCCACTTGCTCTAGGTGAGTTTGTCCCAGCATCCATTTATTTTTTTGTCTTCTGTTCCTTGTGACGACCATTATTTTTATTTTTGCCTCATTTATTATCATTTGGTTATCCTTTGCATACCTAAGTGTACGATCGATTAGTCTTTGTAGTCCCACTTTTGTGTGACTCAGCCACAGCACGTCATCTGCATATAGCAAATTCGACCTTTATTTTCTGGCTAGCCTAGGCGGGTGTGAGTTAACTTCATTTAGTGCTTTGGTGAGGTCGGCTACAAATAAGTTAAAAAGTAATGGTGCAAGCACGCAACCCTTCTTAAGGCCGTGTGTCACCGGTATTTTATTGTATAGTGATCGGCCATCTCCGATCCGCACCTTGACCCAGTTTTCAGAATACAGTAGTTTGATAAGGTTCAGTAGCGTGCCAGGGATTCCATAATCTTCAGGTTTTTTCCATAAAATGGTCCTATTTCCAAAATCGAAGGCCGATCTGAAACAAAAATAGAGGGACTGTTTAGCTAAAAGTGTTTTATCCGTTAAAACTGATAAGATTAACATGTTAGTTGTGGTTCCTAAGCCTTAAATGAACCCTGTTTGGTTTGGGGTAATATTAGCCTTTCTTTGACCCAATCTGACAGAATTAATAATAAAAGACCCGCAAATAGCTTTGCATCCGTGTCTTGGAGAGTGATCAAACGATAGTTCTCGGGTAGTTGCCAGTTACCCTTTTTGTAGACAGGAGATATTAATGATCCTCTCCAGGATTCCGGTATTTGCCCTGTTTGGATAACTACGTTAAAGACCTTTGTCAAATTAGTAGCCATAGAGCGGGGTCCTCTTTATAAAGTGCAAACGGAATTCCGTTGGGTCCCGGCGCTCTGTCCTTTTGTCTCTTTATTAAATTGGCTACCTCGCTCTCTGAGAAGTCTTTCACCGGATCATTTTCTTGTTCTCTTTCAGTGATCTCTGGCTGAGTGTCATCCTGTGAGCGAAACTCGGCTTCAACGTATAAGGTCTTTTTGAGAAATCTTACCCAGTCCTCTTCCATTATTGGCGAGGCTATCACATGTTTATTAGGTCTGTTCATTTCATTAATTATTTTCCAAAATTCTCTGGAATTTTGTTGGTTACTTGCTTGGAATATTTTTGTCCACAAGTCTTGCTGGGCTTTGTTTTTTTCAGACCACAATAATTTCCTCAAATTATTTTTCGCACTTCTAAATTGATTTCTAATTTCCTCGTTATCTGGCATCCTAGTTAGCTGTTTTCTTAGTCTGTTGCGAATCCGCCTTACTTTTTTAATTGTGTGTGCGAGATGAATACTAATATCTCTTATTATTGTCGTCCTAATTTGGGATTTCCTGCTAGTTGGAGTATCTTCATCTAATTCAACTACCTTCTGAGTGAACTGTTCCCAATGTGTTAGTGTAGACTGGATAGGCTGTTCATTAAAACATTCTTGGACCAGTTTGTGGGCCTTTTTTTCCAAAACATATTTTTTATCAGGTTTCCAAATGAGTTTTCTATGGTTAATCGTACTGATCTGACCTCGTGTAGTTACATAATTTTGGTATTTTGGAAGTTCGAGATACATTTCCAATATTTGCTGGCTGTGGTCACTCTCAATTACCTTTTTAAGTCTATAGGAACCAATTTTATCAAACATCTCTATTGATAATAATGTAAAGTCTATTCTTGATTTTGATTCATGATTATGAAATAACCAGCCAGCGGGTTGATCGATTGGGAACCTGTTGTTTAATGCACGTAGACCCATTGCTTCCAAGTCCATCAGTCGATTTTTTCTAATTGGATTTTGTTTGGTAATTATGCTAAGGTCAACAGCTTAGTCCGGGATGGACCATTCATAATTTTGAGAGTGGATAAAATCGTCCAGTGTCATTTGAATCAGCAAGTTTATATTAAAATCCCCTGTAGCTAGAATCTTAACGGTTGGGTCAAGTATTATTTGTTCCAGTAGAAATGTTACCAGTTCGACACTTATGTTCTTGCGAGATGACTGGTTTGGTGGAATATAAATGTTAAATATTATTAATGTATTCCTGTTTTTTTGCTCGCCGGATGCAAATGTTATCTTAACTGCTTGTATATTTGCGGTATTGGGGACCAGCTGTTCATGGTCAATTTGCAGGTCGGTCTCAATGAGTATTGCCAGTCCCCCACATGGACGTCCAAATTTGCAATATCTGATGGCTGGGACGTAGTACCCTTTATAACCTTGTAAAAAGAAAGCTTCCTTTTCCCATGTCTTTTGTAAGCATATGATTTGGTAAAGATTTGACAAGGAATCTACTCCAGCGTTATTAGTTTTTTTACCTATTCCGTTTATGTTCCAAGAACATATGCAAACTTGGTGTCGAGGATACCTCCTTTCTTCGAATTTGTTTTGATCATTTTTCTGTCACTGGGCATGCAGTGCATTCCGTATCCAACTTTCGTTTATTTGCTTATATTCTACAACTTTTATTTCTTCCATGCTCTCTTCTTTAGCCTGATGTGTACTACCCTGTGGGTTTTTTAGTATTGAGTATACCGGATTGTTCTTTGATTCCTTAGGAGCTTTTCTTGGGAATTCTTCCTTTTTAAACGGGGTTGGGTAAAGTTTGGGCAGCAGTTGACTAATTTTTATCCCCCAATTTCGGAAAATTTCTTGCTCCTGCATGATTTGATCCACTAAACAGGCTGTATTTAACGTTAGAACTGTGAGTGGCTGAGTACCATCCACGTTTTGTACAAAGCCCACAGATTTAATGTCTTTTGTAGTTACTTTTTCTAATGAAGGTATTGATTTAATTCCTTGTAAGATATTACCTCTATTCAGAATGTCACTGTTGCCTCTTGAGTCGTATAATGGTGTCAATATTATTTGTGACAACATCTTTGAGAGTAATAAGTCCGTTTTGTTTTCAGTTACTTTTTGGGGGGTTTTACAGATGATTAGTTTGTCTTGGCCAGTCTTTGGAATAGTTAGTTCTTCATTATTACATTTGTAGTCTCCAATACCCATCTTTGTATTTGCTGGTTCTGATTTAGTCGTAGTCTCACCTGACTGCTTTTCTAACGGGACTGAGTACTTTTTTTGTTGCAAGGGATTTGTGGGATCATTCAGTGAGTTGTTTTTAACTAGATGAATTGTTCTCTGTACCCTTAAATCTAGGTGATTTTTTTTCACCATTTAACAGTGTGTTAGACTCTGGTTCAGAAAATACTATCTTTGCTTTATTCGGGGTACTTTGTATATCACGTAGATGGCACCAGGAAATACATCCATTTCCTTTTTGAGAGCGTGTTACTTAACAATCCTGAGTTTTGTTTTGCTCGGCCTGATACTGTTTTTTATTTCCTTGGTTTGCCTTTGCTTCAGTTGTTTTTGGACTGTGATATCTTCTTCTTTAATTTCATTGCATACATGTGGCTTGTTATCCATCTGGTCTTTAGACGATTTGTTAAAAATGTCATAATATTTTTTTCTTTTTCGTTCTTTACCACCGTTTTGAACTGGATCATCTCACCCTCGCTTTTTCTAGATCTATTTCTTCTTGTATAGAGTCTTCCTGGTTAATTTCTAGGGATTACTACGAGGGGGGAATATATTTTTACTGTGTTTTGATTTTTTACCTTATTTCTTGCTTTACAAATTATTTTCCTTTGTCTCTTTGACATTTTATGTACTTGACCATTTTCCTTATCCTTTTCTGTAATTATTTTTCCGTAATCTTTTTGCATGATGATGGGTAACAAATCAGTTTCCCCATTCTGACCTATTAGATTTTCCATTTGCTTTGTTTTGTTGACTTCCACCAGTTCCCATTACTTTCTTACTGGAGTATTAATATGATCGTAAATGGGCTGCGGGGCTTGACCTGTTTCCTCTTTTTTGTTGTTATATTTTTTGTGAACTAGGACTTTCACATCCTCTAGTATGGTGTTAACTACTTCAGGGATAGTTGAAAGTTTATTTATGATTGGTTCACAAGTGCATTGAAAGTTGTTAGTTGCTGCATGTTTTTGAGCTTTAGTTATTAGGTGGTTTAGTTCTGACTATTTTCAGTATATTCCACTGACTGCATTAGCCATTACTCCCAGTATTTCAATTTGGGTGTCCATTTTATTTGACTGATATGTCAGTGCTTCTGATGTTAAAGTAGAAGTTTGGTAGAATATATCCCATATAGATCCTGGGTCTTGACTTATTATGTTTTTTGGTTTTTGATCTATTTTGGTATGCTGGATTTTGTTGACTTCTTCATCTATATGATGTTCTCCTTCCAATATCTTTTTTGCTGAGTGATCCTCATTGCCTATACCATTCGCATTCGGTGTATGTGATACTTGGCTTCCACTTTCTACACAAATCTCCATTAAGAAGCTATATTCTGTGTTTGCATGACTCACATCCCCATTTATTGGGATAACACAGGCTTGTTTTTCTTCTGTAAGGTTTGTGGTATTATTCGCAAGTTTTTTTATTGGTGTAGATTCTGCTACATGTGATTTCGATGTGTCCATGTTGATGTTGGCTGATTCTTGCATTTTCCGCTTTTTTGTTATGTCCACTTTGACCTCTAATGGTAATGATAGTGGCATTTCCTGCTCCTTATTTGTAGTAGTATTCGCAAACTTTTTTAATAATGTAGATTCTGCTACATGTGATTTCCTAGTGTCAATAACATTATTACTTGTTACTTGCAATTTCCTCTTATTTGTTATGTCCATTTTGACCTCTAATGGTATTGGCATTTTCAGTGCTATAGATTGTTGCTGCAGAGGTGTAATTTGTATTGACTCTTCAATCTCTCTTTTGTCCTTATTTGTTACCTCAGCATCTTTTTGCTGTGGTGGAGTGTAATATATTAGATCCCTTCTTAGGTCCCAGATTTCGTATAATGAATCCTTTTGTTTGATTTTGTTTATTGAATTTTTTTCCTCGGCTGAATTTACTGTATCACTGTTTTTTCCTTTATAGATGTTTAACGGTTCAATTGGGGTTTGTAATTGGTTTTTAAATGTGTCTGATTCCATTGACATTAGTACCCCGTCGGGTCAGCTAAGAAGTCGAATTTCTGTGGTATTTTAGTTGACTTTTCGAACATCCGAGCAATTGGTGAGATTAGGGTCTGATTTAATCCTTTTACCTGCGCTTTTATCTTTTTTTGTACCTTGGGTGCTTGGTTCTTCTGCACCCTTTTTGTCAGGGGACCTGTTGATCTTTCCTTCCCAGAACGCATCCCCAGTTGCCTTGTTATTAGGATACTTGTTGGATTGCAGCAGCGTTGTTATCACAGCGCGGTCATCCACGCTCACACCTGCTTGCAACCTGCCACCTCAGGACCTCTCTGTATTTGGACTCACACACGAGCAAATCAGTCAAAGGCTGTGCTCCAATTTCCAAAGAATGCGTTGGGAAAGTGTAGTGGTTGAAAGTGTAGCAATAACTCCTTCAGCCTTCTGCCTTCTACCTATAGCCCTAACCCTCGCCCTCACGCTCATCCTCACCCTCCCAAGCCCATCTGCCCCTTGAGTAAGGGCAGCTGCCGTCAGGGAGAGAGCCGGGACAGGAGGGTCGGATCGGAATGGTAGTTGGATCCCCTTGCGTAGAGATAGTCCCTGGCGCCCCTAGGCTCCCTACTGCCTTGTAATTGGCCTATAATCAGCGCTATTTTATTTTTTATTTTATTATTTTTTATTTTTTTTGAGCAGGAAACAAGCAGTGCCACTCAATGCCTGTCGGTCAGTGAGGACAGTATGCAGCTCTCTCACCATTAATGCCGTGGGTCGTGGGTCGTGGGACTGCCGGGCTAGGCAGGGCAGAGCAGATTGGAGAGATTACGTCCGGGAATGTCCGCTGTTACGGGCTTCAGGTTGCCGACTCTCCTCACCGCACTCCTCACAGTCCGTCCCTGTTTGCCACCTTTTGGGACCGTACACCGTGCACTGTGTTCTGGCTCCTCGATTGTTTGCTCCGCTGCTCCACCGCTCTGTTGCTCTCGGCTACTCTCTACGAGACTCGTTGCTCTCGTTGTCTGCTCTCTAGCGCCACCTCCGTCTCTGTTAGTCACTGGTTGCTATTGATCAGCGGTACAGTGCGATGTTTGGGGTGGTGGGGTGGTGGTAGGGGGGCTTGCTGAAGAGGGATTCCCAGCTGTTCTAAGATCCCAAAATGCAAAATCTCCGTTTTTTGCACATGTTGCACACGTTTCTTTCTATGACCTTCTGTCTACGGCGGCTTTTGCGGAAGCTTTGCAGCCAATGCACCACACCCACCGCTACCGCCGCTGCGGGGGTCACAGGTCCTGCTTTTCCACTGTTTACGGGGTCACGGGGCTTGGGGACCAGCGGGTACAACGTCCGTGATTCCTATCCGCTTGCCGCTTCGCCCCACTGCCAAATACCACTGCCAAATACCGCCACCGCCAAACGCTGGCTTTTCAGAAGCCGACAGTTAACTTCCTGGCGCCCGGCGTTCTTTTTTCCTCTTGTGGTGTCCGCTGGTGTCCGCCAAAGCACACACCTCACACACCTTACTGCCGGGCTGCTGTGTGATGAATGCTCGGAACTCTGCTCTCTGCTGCTCTCACAGCACAGCACAGCGCAGCACAGTGTCCCCATCATCTATATAGGTTTTGATTGGTGTAAATGGGATACCTCTTTTATTCAGAATGAGAACTCCCCTGGCATAAGAGGAATAGGAGGAGGCCAGCTTGAACCCAGCCATTTGAGTGCTGATGGAGCGGACTTTTGAAATAAGTTTAGAATTAAGTACGCTGATTTAAAAACTCCCATCATTTTTAATTCACTAATGAGTGTTGCATGTTTTTGTACTGACTCAACCTAGAATAATGTGCACCGACATAAACATTTGGGTTTAATTATATGTGCTCTTGTCGTGTTTGTCATTTTGTTTTAAATAATATATTTACCTTGTCTTTCTTATTGTCAAACATTAATTGCGGCTGTTTCAAATAATAGCATGTGCATTCTTTTAAATGTGCTTTTGTTTATGTCGTGTCTTTTTATGTGACTGTGCTATGTTTGTCTTTTGTATGCAAAGCTAGGTAACATAGACTAATGGGTTAACATTAGCAAAGGGGGTGGGTAACAGAATAATTATTTTTTCCTGAATTAATTATTGTCTTGTGTTTCCTTGCATACTAGAGTCATGCTAAAAAAGGCCTGTGGCCTATTTCTAAAATGGACGCCCAAAGTCCTGCCTAATGTTGCGAGTCTCGGAAGAGCCTGTGACACTCATAATCAATGAACAATGCCGCTCTTGAGGAAACGTGATTTTTGCTATATGAAAGGCAAATGACTTCATCAGGTGACATTTCTTGACCAATCCTGCTTCGTGTCCCTCGGATATTTGTATTCTTTTAGTTAGTTTTAGATAGGAAAAAGTTATAAAAATTGCCCCCTTGGAAAGAGCACTGTTGGCTCGTTCCTGTGCTCCAGAGATGGTGTCGGACTTTTGATTCACGTAAGATCCATCATACTTCACTTTTTCCCTTTAGGTTTTCTTTAGTTAAAGTTAGGGAAATAGGGTTTAGGGAAACTTCCTAATGTTTGAGCACTTCTCATGCTGATTTTGTTTTGAGCTGACAGTCAAATGTGTCTTTCTAAAAAATAATTCTGCTTAATAAAAATGCTAATAAAAGAATTTAAGCTTTAAAATGCAATTTGCTTTATAATAAAGTTAATAAAATAGATTTTGAAATGACAAGCTGGTCTTGTTTGTTTCCATGAGTTACCATTAGTTAATCCATTGCCTACGATTCTGACTTATTTAAATGTTCTAAAATGTTTCTGATTAATTAGTTCATATGATTCAGTTGGTCAATTCATGACTTAGTCATTTAGGGCCTGGTGTTTGATTTATGAATTATGGTGAGTATCATAGTGTAGAGTAGTTCATATGAGACTGAATTTCCTTTGGCCCGCTGGATCAAATCTTTTGTAGCAGAGGATGGTTACTATGGTAACTGACATGTTACATGGTAATTACATAGGATACATGTTTAAAACATGTTAAGTTTTGCCAGGTTGTTATTTGTTGTCGAAAGGTTTTTTTCCAGCAGTGAGAAAAATCCTATTTGCCGGCAGAGTAGTGTGACAGGTGAAGTTACACAGTTCATTTGTTCTGTTTCAAATTAGTGGTACTGAAATATCACTATGTGTTGTGGACGTACTACACAAGTTTAGGGATTTTTTTTAGGTATGACAGGTTGCATGAATAGTAAGGTTTGCCTATCAAATTGTAGTTCTGAGTATAGGGACTAGGAGCCCGTTTTAAAACTCATTGCGAAAAGAGTAGTAGGATTTTTCCAAACTTATGTGAAGGGTGAGGTAGCGTCGTCTATGCTTACTGGCATTTCTGGATTTCTATTGGTTGGTTAAAGTCCTGCCGAAGATTTCATGTATGCATGAGTAGGTTTTCCGTATGAAAGTTGTAAAACTGTTTTTGTGAAAATAGCGTCGCCTATTTCATGAGGGTGGAATCTTGAATGTATGGTAAAACTATCACTTTATATAGTGAAACAGCAAATGGTTTGTTTTTCTGTAGTTATTAACTGAAATCCATAGAAAGGGATTGTTTTAAAATGGCGCTGTGAAAATATTTTGTAAAGGAGGGGTGAGTTTACGGAGTGACACTGATACGCGCAGCTTCGCTGCAGCGGCAGTATACGTCACAGGGTTCGCACTGCGATGGGTCGACATACGTCACAGCAAGCACGCTGATTGGTTCACGTGACCAAAACGAGCTGTTAGCTGATTGGTCATTTCTGAAAACAGGTTTCTCATTGGTTGAGCGAGGTAGTGACGTGGCTTAACCTGATTGGCTTGTTGGTGAGTTTCGCCAGCCAGGTTGTTCACATTCTACCCCAAGGAGTCTTCCAGGAATTTCTCCTAGTGCACCTAGGGAGACTGAAGATTCACCCAGATTTATGAGATTACTCGAAAGAGCGAGATCGGGTAGGAAAACAAATAATCCAAGAGAAAGTTCGAATTCGAGAAATAATTTCCCAAAAAATGATAAAAAGACAGAGTTGCCTGGAGCTATACCAAATATTACAGACTATTTTAGAGCGAAGGGAGAATTATTTCAACAGTTAACAAAAGGCATGGAAGCAGTGACAGTTCCAGTTACAATTGGTCCTGTAGTATCAGTTTTTGACCAGAATGAAAATAGACATTCTGTTTTAGCAAATCCTTTAACCCCTTCGAAGCTAATGATGAGCTGGGCTCATCATGGCGCTTACCTGCCGTGCGCGGATGACAAGGCCAGCTCGTCATGAATTATGGTGATTTTGGTTTTTCAGCGCAGGACGGGAAAACGCCTAGCAGCCATGTGGTTACATGCAGAAATTCAAAGAGTGGCTGAAAAATTTTATTCTGAGTTAACAGAAATTCACATAGATAAAACAATGCCGAATTTAACTTTAAATCAAAGTTTGTCAAATGTCACACCATCAGCTGCAGAATCAGATTCTGGTTCCATAAATAAAACAGATTTAACACAGATTCCTCAACAAGTTCCTGAGTCTAAACAACTTGATGTTGCAAAATTAAAAGCAGATTTAGAAGAATTAATTATTGGCACAATTGGTACTGACTGTTTAAAGCAATATCAGGATGATGAATTGTTATTCATTTGCAAAAGCATTCAGTGGAAAACTAAAAATGAATATGAACAATTTGAAGAGGTGGCTGCTGAATTGGAAATAGATTTGACTCGCAAAAGCATTACATTTTTTTTTTATCCTCATTTGCTTTCATTGGATCCAAACTATCAAGACAGAAGATTACCGCAATCAGAAAGTCAGGCCGTGCCTCTGTACTGACTCAGCTTCAGCTGGCGGGGATAGTGTAGGAGGGATGATAAAAAAAACCCCTTCAGTATCGGCTGGCTGGCCATGAGATTCTAACATGTGGGCAACTCTGTTAGACCATAATGCCTGAAACATCGAGGCCCTTTTAAGCAATGACACAACTGTGGTGGCGCCAGAAGGTGAGCCATGTCAGCATTAATCATCAAACCTGGGGAAAAAAAAACCCAGGTATCAACATGGCTTCTCCAAAAACTTCCAGAAGGCTCTTTTCGCCTGGTTTCCTCCCCTTGCCAAATCAAGTTTCGAGATCTGGAGAATTCAAGAACGCCATTCATAAAAGGTAGGTGGCAAAGCGTCCTTCCAGTGTCTACAAATTTCCCTGCGGGCCGCCAGAATGGAATCGAACACTATGTTGGAAGCAGCGTTGCGAGTGTTTCCACTTAGACCAAAGATGACTAAGCCCAAGTTAATGGTGACCTGACAATCCAAAATCAAAGACAATTCACTGCTTATAGAATCCCAGAACGGAGTGATTTGTGGGCATTCAAAAAACATGTGGATGTCTGATGCCGCCACCAGTCTGCATCTTGGGCAGGAGACAGGCCCTATTTGTGAAAATTTTGACAGTCTCTGCGGGGAGTAATAAGCTCTATGTATTGTAAATATTTAGTTCCTTCTGAGCCAAGCAGGCTTAACCAGATCCCACAGTACTCTGCATGAAGTTAGCCAAACTTCTTCCACATCTACTCCTTGCATAGACTCCGCCCACAGTTGCGATGGAAGGCAGAATTTGCTGTCTGATTCCTCTATGATCATGTTATACCAGATAGAGATCTCTTTTTTTATAGGTGGTCTATCAAGCAGGCATACTTCTAGCTCGCTCAGTCCCCCTAAAGGGAATTTGCTGCTGCGTGAGGGCAGTGTATTCTGCGCCTGGGCCCAACTTGAAATCTGTAGATATTTAAATCTAGAAAATCACGGACCGACTTTGTTGGTGAAGTAGTTCCATGGAAGCAAAGAACCATCAGAAAATAAGTCTCTCCAAGATGTGATACCTGCATCTTTGAGTGGTAGAGCTAAAACCTCTTCTGCCCAAGGAGGGGGTGCAGGTAGGGCCCATATTGGAGCTCTGCTTGAAAAGTATCCTAGATTTATCGAGTATCTCACTCTGTACCATGTATTGCCCATCCCTCGTAGTATCTTCAGCTTTATCTTTTTAAAGAATTTGGGATCTCCAAACTTAAAAAGGATACTGGCTTGCCCAACTCCCTCACAACTCAGTAAAGTAGAAAACATAAGGCCCAAGCCTTAATCAGCTGGTGTCTTGAAAAGCATGCGTGCATGCGTTAGCTGGAAAGCCCATGCGTAAGCCTGAAGGTCGGGGCCTGCCAGCCCGCCCTTCTCCCTCCGACGCCTTATCTTTTTCCACGCAATTCTTGGATTCTTATTGTTCCATATAAAGGAGGATATCTCACTCTGAAGTTTTACAATTAATTTAGGATCAAAATACAATGGTATTGAGTTAAATAAAAATGTGATCTTTGGCAGTATGGACATCTTAACTAAATGTACCTTCCCCAAGATAGTGAGAGGGAGATGAGCCCATGCTCTCATCAATTTTCAGCACTGTGCTGCTACTTTTGCAAAATTTAGGGCTGCTATTGTGTCTATATTATTATCTATGACTACCCCCAGATATCTCAAGTTAGCTCTTGATGTCGCGCTATGTGTGTTTGGGTCAACATTCCAAGACATTGACTCTGTTTTCGAGGCATTCACCTCGTATCTTGACACCTTTCCAAACTCCAAGGCGAGATCTATAATCACTGGGAACGCTGTATTTATATCTGGTGTGAAAATCATGATGTCATCTGCATAAAGAGACACTTTTCTGGTCCAATCGCAAAAAACAAATGGTATAATTTGTTGGTTCTCTCTCAATTTTTGTGCGAACGGCTCTATGTATAAGTCAAATAGTAAAGGTGACAAGGGGCAACCCTGTCTCGTTCCCCTCGTTACCTTGAATGATTCGGACAAACCTCCATTAATCAAAATAGAAGCCGAGGGGTTTCCATACAACAGTTTTACTGCTCTACGAAATTTAATTCCCACGTTGAACCCCAACAAGGCCTCTGACAGGTATTGCCAATTTACCCTGTCGAAGGCCTTGGTGGCGTCCAAGGTGAGAACCGAAAGGGGCAGAGTCTCCTTAGTCGCAAGATCTATAGCTCCCACCAGGTCATATGTAAGCTCGAACAACTGCCTCCCCTTTCCGAAACCTTTTTGGTTAGGGTTTAGTATATCTGGAGCTACCTGACCGAGCCTTTTAGGCAATATTGCCGCCAGAATTTTATAGTCGGCATTTAGAATTGAAATAGGCCGATACGAACCGCAGGCAGATAAGGGTTTACCAGGCTTCGGGATTAGTGTTATCGAGGCGCTATCCCAGGATGCTGGGGGTGCCTCTCCCTCCCTCAAGATCCTATTAAACAGTTCCACCAACGCAAAAGCATTACAGAGTGGATTTTTCAGAGAAAGATATAGAGAACCTAAATACCACAGGCAGAAAAACTCAAATAAAAGAATTAATTGTGTTTCTAAAAAGATTAGGTGATTTAAGTAAATCAAGAGTTAAGTGGACAAAGAAAAGAGAAGAAGAAAAGAGAGAAAGAGGAGAAGTTTTTGGTGAATTTCCTATGAGGGAAATAGCTGGTGGGGGTTATGTTCATGTTCCATGGACAAGACAGGATATTCTACTCTTTACAAATGATTTTCCTCGGCTGAGAGAAAAGCCGGTGGAATGGTATTGTCAGGTTGACAGATTCATTAAAGTCTCAAAGTTCTGTGTGATCTAGATGGTTTCTTTGACATTGTTGTCCCGTCAGATCTTTGGACAGAATGTAAAATTTCTTTTAGTTGGCCCAAAGAGGAACCGCCTCGACATGAGGTAACAGGCACTCCTTCAGACATTGTCATGGATTACTATGACAAAGTAATTGTCTGGCTGAAAGACAAGGTTCCTGTTAAAGAAGTAGATTGGGTTAAAATAGACAGAACAAATCAAGAACCAAAAGAATCAGTTCATTCCTTTTATGAAAGGTTACTCCTGGTATTTAAACAATACAGTGGCTATGAAAAATTAAGTGAAAGTGACATGAGCCACTTCATTCACAGGTTTGTTTATGGCCTGAGACCTGATATTTGGGAAATGATTAGAAACGGAATTGTCGGTTGGCAATCACTCTCAGTTGATGACATCCTGAGAAAGGCAAAATACTGCAGTGATGAGTTAGATGCAAAACAGGAGAAGCTCAAGGAAAAGGCAATGTGGGCAAAAGTGAAGGTAGCTGAACAGCAGATATTGAAATTGGAGGTGGAGATATCGTTGGTGAAGGTGGGTCTTTTTTTACTCTTTTCACAGATGACAGCGTCGACGTGCCAGGCAACTTAGATGTAACTCTGGAGGAAGGTAACGTAATATTTGTTAGGGCTGGACTTGATATTACCTCTTGCTCAGAGTCTGCCATGTTATCTTTGAGAACACTGAAAGGATTGTAATCAACCACAGATGAAGAGAAACTCGACTTAGAACAGTGAGCTGGCTTTGTTCTCTCCATACATAAATATCACAAAAAAGTAGGTAACAGGAAGACTGGGGAGAAGTGCTGTGATGCAATTTCACTGTATATAAAAATGCCAGGAAAAAGCCAAAGGTGCCAGAGGACAATAGAGATACCTCAAACCCATTCAGGAGGCATAAGAATGATGAAAAACAGTGCAGACCAACATTAAAACCGCCAAAAAGACATCAAACCATTGATGTCTCATGGTAATGAGGAATGCTGTGTTTTCTGTGAGGAGAATCAACTTGAGGTAAAAAACAAAATGGCGGACACGACTCCTGAGAAGCTTGCGTCAGCTAAAAGAAATGCAAAATAAGTTTTCCTGCTTACTGTGAGGACCTTAAAAAGTTAATAAAACTGCATAGAAACTCTTACATCCTCCCACTCCGCCTCGGAGCTTACGGACGAGCGACCAGTCCAGTTGGCGCCCCAGCCACGGCCCCATTATTATTTTTTTTAATGTGGCACAGGAGGATGTACCAGGCTGTAAAACCTCTACCACTCTGTCTAATCCAAGACAGCAGAGTGTAGCCACCCACTTAAGTCTCATGTCATCTCATCCAGCCTGGCCTTTTATTTGTGCAGCATGGTGATTGCACTGGTGTTGGAGGAGTGGTATAAGCTGCAAACACCCCTCGCACAGCTGTTTAATACCTGAGCTGGTAGTTAGCTTGCTAGAAGCAGCATCTGATTTTCTACTTAGATATTAGGGGCAATATTATCATGTCATTGCTTCGCACTTGCAACTCACTACGGGGTGCATGTGCGATGTAACTACTGAGTGCAATTGATCAAGCCATTCAAGGCCACCCTACGTGGCCCGGAGTGGCTTGATAAACCCAGAGTAATGCAAAGCAGCACAAATCTCAAGACTGGGTGGAGTGTTTATGTTTTTTCCACTAGGTGAGGCATAATGAGGAAAAATATGTTTATTTCTCCTAATTTTATTTCTTTTTCTATGTGTGCTGCATTCTGCAAGGGTACCTGCTTTGGCGCTAGGCAACACACTGTGTGCTAGTGCTGGGAAAAGCCAGGAATGCGTTGTATAATGTTAAATACAATGCATTCCTGCCTTTTACCTGTCACGCTGTGCAGCAAAGTGACTAGCTGTGCTATGCTGCGTGACATATTGGTAAAAATGCCCCTAGGTTTGTGAGTTGTCTTACTCGGCTAGACTACTTAAATCCAACCATTTTTTGAACAGTTAACATGGATATTTATGATGCCATACAACCTTAAGTACCATATTTACCTATCCGATGTTGTAGTTAGCATTGCATATAAAGTGACACACAAGAACATAGGTAGGTGCCTACTACCATTTCGATAAATGGACAGAATCTTAAGACTTGCATCTCAAGCTAGAACATTAGATTTCGCTTTCTACTTTCTTCTGAACAAAAAAAGAGTTTTCTAGTATAGGTAGTTAACAGTATATCCACACAATTCCCATAGAAGCCCATGTTAACACCAGAACCTGCGCTTCTATGGGAATTCACAAGGGCATATTATCAAGCCCATTATCGCCACTTTAGCGGCAGTTTTCTGCCGATAAAAGCGGCGAAAATATATTGCCCTCTCTTGATAATATGGCCCTTTGTTAGAAAAGGTGAGGGTAAATAGTGTAACTGCAGACAGTGAAAAAGAAAGGGGAGGTCCCTTGGTGGACACACTTGTATCAACTACTTGATGTACTACTTACACCAATATTAGCCCATGTATTAGAAAGGGCCTTTAGCACTATGAAATACACAATTGATTAAGTTCTATGTTTTCTTTTTATTTTTTGATTAAAAACAAAATCCTAGATATTACAAATTCTTAAAACAGCTTATCACTATCTCGTTAAAACATATACATTGCCTACACATTAATATCCATATATATTTCATCAATCTATTACAAACATAAAATAAGACCTTTCATAGACACTATATCATCAAAAAGAGAGACAATCAACAGACGCTACTATTTGTCATAAGTATACACATCAGGGGAAAACCAGATATGTAAAGCTATTCCTGGACACGCTTAATTTTTCATGTCTGCAGAATAGGCTATGTCCTTGATTGTGTGGATATAGGCGTCGACGCGTTTCGATGGTTTTAAAAAGGATAGACCATCTTTATCAAGAAAAATTGATAAGTCTCTCTTATAAATAGTGTAACTCCATGGCCACTGATTTTGCGTGAGTGTCAAAAAGGCTAAAATGACAGAAGACACCTGCTAGGCTAGACTATTATCTAAAAGATCATGGGCTTTTACATCCAACTAGGAACTTGTCAACATATTCAGGTCCCAAGTGGCATTTAACTGCAGCGAACTCGATTCAATTTCTCAATAACACATGATTGTGCTGCCTTTAGAAATGGACTGCAAAGGTGATGCTCTTTGTACGGTGGTGTATGAAATACGCAGAAAATATACCTTGGACATCAACCTTGCATTACTTGCCACAAGAGATGCATTCTTATTCATGCTCTATGAAAATGGATAAAAGGAAATTCAGGTTGATCTTTTCTGTTTCTTTTTTCTTTAGAGGACAATTGCTGTTCCCTGTCTTAAACGGATACATATTGGAGAATGTGCTCTTTCTCCTCAAAAGAAAATAAAAACTTGCAAAAAAACATCCTTTCATTCTGTGCTTTTGTACATATGCTAGCAGTGCTTTAGAAAGCGGAAACGATTCAGTTCTATAACTGACCTTGTTTTAAACATCTGCGTTATTCTAAAAGATCCTTTATTCTATTGTGAAAACATGATGTTTCTCTCAAAACTGCTGAACCCTTCTAAAAGATGAATCATGAACTAAAGACAGTTGTGATGATTTGTAGTGGGCGAATTTCATTTCCTGAGTAGCTGACATAATGTGTTTCTGATAGTATTGTGTGCACCAACTGTGCTCTTCTTGTGTGTCTAGAGTTTCTGTCCTTGAGCTTGTAGTAGAAGGCAGGACTGCAAGAAATTTTGATTAGCAAATATATTGTGAGTACCTTCTCTTGGAGAGTCCCCTGTGTACAGTAAAGTGGTGCGTGTTCTTGACTTTTGATTGATTGTCTTTATATATGATGTAGCACTATTGCATAATTAGAAGTTTTAACATCTGATGATGTCTCCACCATATACCATAGTACATTAAAATGAAAAAACAGCAATGTGATGGACATGGCTGGCTTTAGCGCTGGTGGCTCCCGGTGGGACAATCATTTCTGGCGCCCCCCCACCACATGACTGCCTCCTTTGATTCCCTCACTTTCAGCAGGCAAAAGTGCCCCTCACCTCTCCAAGCATAAATTATTGCTAAACTTAGCGCCCCCACCTGAGGTCAGCGCCCCCCTCCCCAGGCTAGTGCCTACTGCGGCCGCACCAGTTGCACTGCCCTAAAGCGGCCCTGGTGATGGATGGAATACTTGAATTAATCTAACTCACTAGCAATAGCATGAGCCACATCCCAATCCATCACTTTTTGCCCACCATGCCACCTCAGTTTGGATGCAGCCATATGCAAATCATGCTTGACCCTGCTCCTAATGGGAGCAATCCAGCATGAACTTCCACGCACGTGTTTCCTGAACTGGAACACAAGCAATATAGGACTGATTTCACCCTAGTTATGGGGTTCAACAACCGGGTACAGCTTGGTTCTAGTGACACCGTGTTCACGGGACCCACATCTGGGCATACCCATCTCACTTAGGGCAACACTATAAGTATACAAAGCCCTTACTGCCAGGGTCTCCCTGCGGTAATATACAGTGAAAAATGACCTGTATGTCCGCCCACCTTAATTCGGTGTATAATAAACAAATGGTCACAGTAGCAACAATTTTAGAAAAATAATTAATGACATTCACAACGTCAGTAATCCTTTGTCCTTTACCTTTACCCACTCACTTTGAAGCCAACACTCCTACCCATCCTTCCCTTACACTAGAGCACTTTGAATATGTATTGATCTATGATGCTAGAGCAACTTATTTGCCGAAACAAACGTGCTTAATGCTTTGAAAATAAATTGCATGAAATGCATAACTGATGTTGTGAATGTCATTAATTCTTTCTCTAAAATTGTTGCTACTGTGACCATTTGTTTATTATACTGCTATTTCTACCTGGGTCTAATAGCATTTCTGGTTACCCCATTGATACTCAATCTTCTAAATTAGGTGGCCGGACATAGAGTTCAGCCTCTAACAGTACTTACACCATCAGAGGGGTGTGGTGTCCACTGCGGTTACACCAAAAGCCTGCGCACTTCTGAATTTGCTGGGCAGACGATTATGCTGGGGTAAGAATACTCCATAGAATCCTTAATATTGCCTGCTATTACAGGCTTGAAATCCAGCATGTTTGATAAATACAGTCTACCCTGGTTAAACGTGTGGCCTTTCTCGGCCAATGTGAAGAAGAATTATCTTGTTCATAGGCTTTAGTTTGAGAAGCAAGTTACATTCTGCACTGCAGTGATTCTCAGGTAGAGCTGCCTGTCAACAGCGTAGAAATGGAATAATTCAGGAGCGTGTTATATGATACATGTAAAAAATAAAGAGCCTCAAGGAAAGAATTGATTGGGGTACCTTAGTGTAGAGTGGAAGGCTCAATAAACAGCATGCTAATGTGATGTGTTTGGAGCTGTGGGCAGGTAAGACTTGAACTCCCTGCATATTGGGCTTCACATTTTCATCTGTAAGTCCATAGTTTTCAAGAAAGGGGTGTATTCTATTAAAATTATTTGTAACGCGCACTATCACCATCGGTTTCTTGGCGCTCGTTGATATATATAGCGTTGTATAGGGTGTAGTGTACCCTATCAACTGTTACTGACAGGTAGATAAAATAGGATGTAAATCGTCTTGATCTATAGTGCAGAGCACATCACCAGTCATTTATATTATAGCAGTTTCTGTCCTACAGCTGAGTCAGAATCCTGATTGTCAATCAAGCTGATCATAAGGAAGGTGATTTTTATTGATAACAAGATTAATTGATTTGTCACTCAGCTCTCAGGGACTTGGCTCAGAAAAGGAGGCTGGATACACGTCTGGGTCTGCTCCCTAGTTACTAAGTAATAAACAGTCTGTGCTAGTTGTTTATAATGTTCAATACTGTACCATGTTTCAGGGCTTAATTGACCAAACTTAATACGTAGGGAATGAGAATAGAGCTGACCTACTTCACCAGCATTAGTAGGAACAGGATCTGAGAAATAAGTCTCAGATCTTCAATGGTCTTTGCCTCATCTACTTGCATCTTTCACTTAGAAAGATAAACAGGGTGTTGAGGTTTTACAGGTGATGATGCTGGAGGGCGTACTAAGACTGTCAACAGAGAGAGAGGGCTATCTTTCTCTTATTGTCTTGTAAGAACGTTGAGAGATTGTCACAGTTTCTGTGGATATATATGTGTGTGCGTTCAAACAATTTCACCATGTCAATCACAGACTTGAGGCAGGAAGACTTAGATTAACACACATTTCTTTCATAGGCTTTCAATTGAACCGTAGGTTGGAAAAGTATTGAGAACAAGGATTTTGTTTCTATATTCACGTTGTCACTCTGAGAAAATTGGGCTATTTAATCTGCTGCCTCCTTCAAAATCAAATTGAAACGAGATGCCTTTTCTGGTTGCATCAGATGTAGTATTAACTTTGTGGAGATTATTTCCAGAACAGACTTCGCTGTGAGGTTACGGTACAGAGAAGGGTGAGCTATACTAAGAGGTGGTCAGCCCACTGGACCTAGATGATCAATCTCATTACAGACAGTATTGATATTTAGGGCCGGGTTCAACCCCTTGACATGAATTTATAAGAAATATAGATGTTTTAGATTAGATTATTGTGTGCTAGTTGAAATGCATCCACATCATACAAATCTCTCCAATGTAGACAAACATTTCCAAAGAGTATGCTATTGTGTTATCAACTGACAGTTCCAGTAGCTGTTCCATTTAGAGTGTCTGAAAAGTCGTTTTTTTGTTTCTGACATTTTTACTTTATTTAAAAGGCATTTTAAGGTGAGGAATTGATCCATTGTCAGAAATATGCATTGGATGCTCAGTGAATTAATGCCACGCTTCCACCTGATTCCCCTTCAAGCTACAGATGTTCGATGAAGTATCCCCCTGGTAAGAAAGTATACAGCACTGAGCCTGTAAGTCAGATTGATATAATAAATAGTAAATTGAGAACAATGTAATATACACGATCTAGATAATTGTAGATGGGCAATCTTGTCTCACATATTTGCAGGAGGAGTTTATTATCTGATAGTAAGGGCTTTATTAATTAGGATTTGATATTTAGGTCCAATGGGTCCAAAAAGGTAAACAGTACAACAAAGGTGAGGAACACAAATGTAGTGACCTAACTGAAGCAGTAGCCAAGTGAAGGAAAGTAGGATCTGCTTTCATTGTTACCCCCACTTTTTGCCTTGTGTTATGCTGTTTGTGATCAGTCTGACTGGGATTCTGCTAATCAGGACCCCAGTCTCTGTGCTTTATCCCCAAAATTGATTAGGGTGAGTACTTAGGCACATACCAGATTGGCTAATGGTGTATCCTTATAAGTCCCTAATATATGCTACTGAGGTACTCAGTGCATAGGTACTCCAAGGGTCCCCCGAGGGCTGAAGCATTTATTATGCCACCCATGGAAAACCACACAAACTGTGACAACAGGCCTGCCATTTCAGTCTGTGTAAGCTGGTGCTAGCACCATTTATGACAGATATAGGTTTCCTAAGGTCACTACATTTAAAATCTATAAGGCATCTCTAAAACAGGCCTTTCAACCCTGAAGGCAGGGTGCTAGGTTATAAGTGTGAGGGTGACTCTGCATGAGCAGGACACACCTACAACCTTGGGATCCATTCTCCTGGGTTGCAAGTGCATCAGCCATTGCTATATATGGAGTTGCCATGCTTCTTTATGCGATGGCCAACTCCAAACTTGCTGTAACAAACCCTGTCATGTTTGGTATCAAACATGTTGAAATCATACCCCCGCAACGTAGGTAGTGTGGGAGGTATGATTTCATACACTGTAAAACTCCTTTGGAACGCCCTCAGTACTTTCGGTACCAATCTTCCAGAACTGGACAGCAAGCATCACCTGTGACCAAGATCTTCATCCTCACCACATCACTTGCAACGTGGGCCTGCATCTTTGGTGCGCTGCTCGAGGTCCTCTTGCAACTCCAGTGCCTCCAGCCAGTGGATCCTCTTGAGGGTCTTCTTTGATTCCAGTGAGCTCCCCTGATTGCCCAGGGTCTACTCTGACTCCCCTGTTTATGGTGAGTCCCAACTCTGTACCTTGTTCACTTTCCATGCTGGTTGCAGTTGCCAAGGCTTGTTGGTGCTCACGAAGAACACCGACCCCTCATCTCGAGATTTCCAACGTGAGACAGCTCGTGAATGGCTCCTGGTCTACCACAGTGTTGCCTGGTCTGTACAGCTGCAGCTCCAGAGTCACCATCAGCTCTCCTGCAACACCCAACATCGGTGGGCATTCGTCTTCTTGTCCTCCTGGTCACTCCTGAGTGGCATAGTCTCTGTCTCATCTGCTTGCAGGTACTTCTCATCTTGAATCCACCTTTGAGTTCCACTGGACATTTTCACCTTGTCCAGCAGTGGCATCTTCCTGAAGTCCTCCATTGAGGTTGACGGCGGTTTCCGATGCTACTTCACACCTATGCACCTGGCCACTGGGAGGTAACCCTGGATCATCCCAACCCTTTACTTAGTGTAATTTAGGGCTTACATAAGGGTGGGTCCTAGATTCGTCATAGGAAAAGATTCATAACAAGACACCACTTCATCTTCAACCGTCAGGGCACTCTGGACTTTGCTGGACCTTGCTCTGGGGTCAGAGACTGCAACTTTGAAGACTCCTGCTGCTCCTGGTCTGGTCGGCCTGCAAGTATGCTGCAACATCTGTGCTAATCCTCCATACTGGAACCTTCCAAGGCCTGTGGACATTCAAGACACCTGAAGGAAACTCCCTTAAAGTGAGGGAGTCACTTCCCTGTATCTGCAGGTACTGCAACAAAGCTGACCCGTCTGCTGATACTGGGCTCCCACAGACTTCAAAAAGCACAACAACACCGGTGGTGGTTCTTCACATCCCTGGAGGCTGGCCCTGTCCTCTCACCAAGTTTGAGACTAGTATCCCTCATCGGAATGCCGAGGAACCAAACAACTCTGCACTGGTTTGACAGGCCGTTGCAAAGGCTTGTTCGCTTCCTTCCGCCAAGATCTTGGGGCTCCAAGCAGCCCCTCCCTCAAGCATCTACTGTGACCAAGATCTTTGTCCTCACTGCATCACTTGCCCTGTGGGCTTGCATCTTTGGTGAGCTGCTCGAGGTCGTCTTGTGACTCCAGTGCCTGTGGCAGGCGGGTCCTCTTGAGGGTCTTCTTTGCTTCCAGTGAGCTCCTCTGATTGTTCGGGGCTTACTCTGACTCCCCTGCTTGTGGAGAGTCACTTGGACCTTGCTGGTCCCAACTCTGCATCTTTTTTGCTTTCCACATTGGTTAAAGTTGCCAAAGGCGTGTTGGTGCTCCTGACGGACACCGACCCTTCAACTCTCGACAATCGACGTGGGACATGGATAATTCAGGTAAGGTGCACCACTAAATTATTTATTTTCCAAAATAAATGATCAATGGACAAATGTTCCTTTATGTTTTGCATTCTTGTTTATTTCAATTGTATCAAAAAAACAGGCTCCAGCAAACGCGTTTCTTTCAATTCACATTAAACTTCATCAGGGCTTAATTCAATCGTGGGGTAGCGAGATTTGAACAGTAAGTATGAGCACATAAAATGTGCATTATTTCCCCAGAGTTCCATGTGTGAGAACCATTGTTGCTGTAATACAAAATATAGGAGTTTCTTGGTAGGGCTTAAGATTATGTGCCCTAAATCAATGCCTCCGCTGTGTGTATGTGACGTCTTTTGTCGGGACCATTTCCGACGTGGGACAGCTTGCAAACATCTCCTGGCTTTCCACTGTGTCACCTGGTCCCTACAGCTGCAACTCAAAGTTCACCGTCAGCTCTTCTGCAACATCCGACATTGGTGGGCATTCGTCTTCCATGCCTCATGGTCACTCCTGAGTGCCATAGACTTCGTCCCCTCTGCTTGCAGGTACTGCTCATCTTGAATCCACCTTTGGGTTCCACCGGACACTTTCACCTTCTCCAGCAGCGGCAACCTCCTGAAGTCCTCCATTGAGTTTGACAGTGGTTTTCCAAAGCCACTTCACATCTATGCACCCAGATTCCCTGGTGTAGGTATCCTGGTTCCGAGGTTATCCATGAGGGGGTGGCTCTCCAACCTTCTGTCTTCCATAGGATTTCTTCAGGGTCCACTGGGAAGGGTCCTTCTTCTTTAAAAATGCATCTGCAACTCACCCATTGACTTGAATTTAATATACAGTCTTGTTCCTACTCTGCACACGGCCTCTGTGGGGTTCCTGGATACTTACCTCAGGTGGGTCCTTGGGTCCCCAGCACTTCTACGTCTTCTGGGTACAGTCTTCACTTGAGTCGTGGTTCACATACCACTATTTTATTTTATGGTTTGGTCTCCCCTTGGCAACCACTGTGTACTTGTGCTACTTACCTGTTTCACAGTTGAAGTCGGAGGTGAACGCAAACCTGGAATTCAAAAAGGAAGTGGTAGAACAACCACAGCAACCAATACAAAATCGTAATCAAAGGCAAATAGGAGTTCAGGCAAAAGGTTCAGGGTCAAGGGGTCCCAAAATGTAAGCAGTGCAACAAAGGTGAGGAATACGAATGTAGTGACCGAACTGAAGCAATAGCCAAGGATTCACTACTATATGGAAAGTTACCAGGCACTTTCATAAGGGAATTGGACTGCTTATGGGGCCTTGCTGCCACTCTTGACCTGACGTTCTACAGAGCCTCAACACCAGGGTCATTTATTAAAGGACTTTCAGGTTCCAAATGCCATGTGATTCAATATTGAAACCGTGAGAAAAAAATAACATTATTTTTCATTCCAGGAGTTGGTGTGTTTCATGAAATAAAAGAACCCTCATTTGTATGGTCCATCTCTACTATTACTGGATGTAAAATCCCCTCAAGGTACTGTTACTATTGTGTAAAATGCACTCTTCCTAAAATAACTCTTTGCATTTGTTTTATGGCCACTCTAAACTGGTCTTTAATAACATTTAAGTTATTCTATTGTAGATTATATTGTGTCCTTTCCTTTAAACAAATCATTTTGTGCATATTAACCCCTTATTGCTGACTGGAGTTTTAAAAAAAGTCACTCTTCCTTCGCGTGGAGAGGGGTGTGAGAATTGTTGTAAAAAAGGTGAGAACATTATCTGATGCACAAATCATTACATTTCTGATTGCTAGCAATCGAGAGTGAGGCCTTCCACAGCATAAGTGTAAACAGAGTTGTGGATAGTTGAAGAAACCTCCAGGATCTTTGTCAATGGCTTTCTCTCATTAGAGGGACTATAAAAGTAAAAGAGAAGGTCAGTTTTAAGGGAGCTCTTACTCCCACAGTGGTACTATTGAGCAAATATTCTCCCTGGGTAATCTCTCATATCTTGTTTTTGGCATTGTTCATGATGTATTTAGAAATATTAGGAGGATATATTATAAGATTTTGTGAGTGTTAGTTTAAGACTTAAAGAGTAGTTTGTTTAAAATGGAGGTTTTTTCCTCTGTGTTTTACTTTTGGAGATGAGATCAACAACATTCACTATGCCTAGCTATTATCACATGACTTGTGGAATCAGCAAAATACATGCTTTCGACTTTCAATCAATGTATGGCACAAGAGGAGTTTATTTGTCCAAATTGTTTTTCTCACATAACTTCTCCCCCTTTACTTGCCTCTTTGGTGTGCTGCGACGCCAGAAAGACTGCGTAGCTGGTTGTGTGAAGAAGGGCGTGTTGTGAGGGTAAATAAAATTAAAAGTGTCTAAAAGGGTATCAGTAAAAAAAAAGCTAGAAACCAGCCAAGAGAGGCACTCTTGGAAGAAAAGGTCAATAACCTTGACTCAATACCACTTACATGTGTAACCACATATAACAGTCTGTCCAATTTAATGAAGAAAACTATCAGTAAACATTGGAATATCATAACATCCTGTAAAGAGAACTGGGAGAAACCGCTCTTCTCTTTCAAAAAAGGAATGAGTCTGAAAGATGCCCTGGTCCACACTCGCCCAAAGGAAAAGCCTCCTGACAGTTTGCCCACAATAACTGCTGCATGGGGTTTACCAAGGATTACCGGGCACTACCCCTGCTCTGACTGTAGTGTCTGCCATCTGACAGAAGCAACAAAAACACTATCGCTGGAAACAGGCAAGGTTTGGACACAGAGAGAACACACAAACTGCAACTCAATGAATGTGGTGTATCTGATTACCTGTCCCTGCCAGCTTCGCTATGTTGGCATGACCACACGCAGGGTCAAACAGCGCATCTGCGAACATCGAAGCAATATCAGGTGCAAAAAAGTAACAACCAAGCTTAGCCGCCATTTTCTAGACAGGAACCATACACCAAATGACATGAGGTGGACTGTAATCGAAGCAATCAATGGCACAACAAATATTACAAGCAGACTCTTTGAAAAAGAGCAGCGCTGGGTGTATCGTCTAGGCACTAATACCAACGGCCTCAACGATGACATCCCGTGGAATACTGTGCTATCTTGAACAGGATACCTTGGTACCCATAACTTCTCTATAAAGACAAGGCCATCTGGATGTATGCTATTTGGATTGGTTCCTCTTTGTGCCCTCTATCAGTAATATCCCTTTATATGTACCCTGCTACTTTCAGTGGAAACCCATAAGGCAACCTGCTGCCCTTAACTGAATTCCATTAGGCGACAGGCTGACTAGTTTCTGCACCATTCACCGTTAATACATTAGTATTTATGTATATCATCCCAATCACCTATAGTGCATTCTACTACTTCTATGTACTATCTGCAAAATATTAAAGATTTTCCATAATCATAGAATATACCTAATTCTATTTGAATGTGGTCACAAACGACCCATGAATTAAGCCTTTGAACCGACACAGAAGCCGGTCAGGCTCTCTTTTTTGATCTCGCGTCCAAGCCTCAACTTGGTTCCTGGCCGCGCCCCTTCCACACTGGGCGGGCGCATCCCAAGCCTCGTTTTGGCTAGACACGGAAGAACGCAACGTGCAGCCCGACTGCATGAATACTCAGTTACCGGCCCCGCTCTCCATCGTCGAGGTCCGGTTTCTGAGGCTGAACACAGGTTTCTAGCGGGCTGAGAGCGTTGAGGGCGTGAGTGCACCGGGACCACAAGATCGCTGATCTTCCACAAAACCAAGCTAAGTGCTATCCGTGCAATGGGGATCTAATAGCTAACCTCTTTCTTTTACAGGATGTGCCAGGCATGCTCCAACCCCCCTCCCGAGACCCATGGTGCAAGTAGCGCCCATATTTAAAGTGAGATACAAATCTAAGTTACCATCTTAGGGGGTCACAGACCTTTGGTCCATTGATCCCTTCATAAGGAGTACATATATTGTGTTTTTAACCTTTCCTCCCACCAATTGAGTTTTTAAAGACACCCTTATCACTTCACTTCCCAGAGTTACCGATATCATCCCCATAGGGTTACGTGGATGGTGTTAAAACTAGTGTCTACTTTGGGAAACACAACTTATGCCACAAACTAAGGAGCACTACGACCAAACGCAATGGCACTGTATTAATTAATTATGTTGATGTTTGTCTGTGTTTGTCTGTGTTCTTCACTTCACAGGTGCTGAGATACTCCTGATTTTGGAGCATTTTTGGAATGAGCGACCCGCTCTTCCACTTTTTCTAAAGCACTTTTTTCACCTTTTTATAATTTTCACTTTCACGCCCCCAGGTCAGGGTGGACGATTAGAGAGTTCATACCGCCGGGGTTTAGTCCTGATGAATGCCTTGGTAAATTGAAACCACCCTTATGGCAGAAACATGTTGACTGACTTAATGTATTTGCTCTGAATTTAACCAATCCTAAACCTTGGCAACTAAATTCAGACACATAATACTCTTTATCCGTGTCTTAGGGATCACCCATTAAACTTTTTGTACTGATACCCTTTTAGACACTTTTAATTTTATTTACCCTCACAACACGCCCCTTTTCACACAACCAGCTGCGCAGTCTTTCTAGCGTCGCAGCACACCAAAGAGGCACTCGGCCTCTTTGGTGGGGCCCAGTGATGAAGCATGACACTGACTAGGTCGGTGTGTGAGGGCCTTCCTATCCACCCAAAGTGAGTGTGTGATCCTTATCTATCTCGCTCCATCTCTGTGGCAGTTCTGAGACTGTTTTGACCTCTCTTTTCTTGTTTATATGCATATTATTCTACATTTCTCACGTTACACATTGACATTGTTCGACCTTATATTACGCAATCTCCAACTTGTTATTAATTTATTAAGACATATATTGATGCTAGACTCACTGAATAAATATCTTTTATCAGAGATATTGATGAAACCAAAGGGTAATCAAAGCTTGAAATTGTCCTAAAAGATTATATACAGTAATTTCCAGTGATAAGTATATATATCAATTCATCACATTTATTACAACAAGAGGTCTATTTTTTAAAACCTACAACACCTATTTATCTAAGTCAGACTCATATCTAGGGGTATAATGTACCTATCATTTTTAATGAATTGGACATTAGGAGGTGTAGTGTAACTTAATTTACCCCTATAGAAACGTTTAAGTCAATGGATTTAATTAAAAGTCTTGGCAAGCGAACATATCTCCTTCCTATGACTCAAACTTAAATCGTTATCATCTATTCAGCATCCTAGTTATTACCCTCAAGGATCGAATTATCTTGATTTATATCACTATTTCGAATCTCTAGTGACACACATATCCTAGGTAAAATGTTTGTATCTAAAAACAGGAAAAAATGGTGATACTCATTGTAGCTTAAAGTTTCTATGTTACTCATAATTATTTCTAAAATATCCTATATCTATAGAAACCTTCTGTTGGCTATCTAGAGTTATATCAAGAGAACATGATCTCTATAGGTTAGCCTGTAACTTCACTTTATTTAGGACGCTTTGTGTAGCCTCTAGTAACACACACGTAGTGGACGGAATTAGGTAAATACAACTTAATGATAATACTCACTATACCTTATATATTCTACATTTCCTAATACTAGTTCATAAAAAACTCTTAGTTGTAAAATAAAGAGCAACTTTAAATTTAAGTAATACCTCCGTTTTATATGAGTTCCTCGGAGTTCCACTTCTCTCATATCCCAATGTCATAGAAACGAATCACCACCTATCCTTATGTTTTCTATAAAAAAATTCAAAATTAAAACCAAAGTACTATAAAGTACCATCTAAAAGATAATAAATTCACCTTCATAATCTAATTCTTACCGGTAAAGACGTGAGATATCTCGGCATATGGGAGTCTTTGCGTTATCGGCGTTTAGCATCGTCGCCATCTTTGTTAAGGCTATTTATAATTTAGAAATGTTACGAAAGGGAAGAGGGGACTGGCTATTCTTAATTATAATAAATTATATTTTAAGCCAAAATAAGACGCTTAAATCTAATGAAGACACCTCGCCAATTAATCGTATTAGCCTCAGTTTTTCCTATATATCATTACTTATTGTTATATTTGGAATCACCCAAAAGTTATTTCATAACATCCTAATTAAATTATATGCTCATAATATAACAGACAAAGAGAGTAGCACATCTAAAAAATATATAAATCGCCAAAACCAAAGTTTAACGGCAATCGACTCGCAAAAATGTGTTAAGAGCTACGAACCGATAATGTCTGTTATGGGCGCCATCTTGGAGTGGCTATTTGTATCGGTAAATTATATGTTGAGTCTATTAAAGTTATTAATTTATCATGTTTTACCATTCAAGAATCACGATAAAATATAATACCTATCTATCCACTCGCAGTGTTGTTTTAGAAGTGGCTATTTATATCAATCAATTATATGTTCAGTCAAATGAAAGGTATTAAATTATCGTGTTATTCCTTTTTTAAGAATCATTATCATTTCTATCTATCCACTCGCTATAAGGTTTAGAGAAATAAGATCCAATATATAATTATTGCATGAACAATCTCAAAAATAATGGGTTCACAATCATATATACGAAGAGCTACTTTACAGTATTAAATCTAATCCAATATATCTCATGGGTGACATCTATCAACAACTATTACCAATACATTACCACTTATCATTTAAATTCCTAAGAGTTAAATCTAATTCATTATATCTCATGGGTGACATCTAACAACAACTATTACCAATACATTACCACTTATCATTTTGATTCCTTAGTAGAGTATATTATATATAAATTCACAGTCACTATATAAAATAATAAATTCCCCTCCCTACTTAATGCATACACAAGGTAACATATATAATAGTTCCCTCTAGTTAAACTAGTTACAGTCTAAAATCAATATTATTTTGAGATTGCGTATATATATCCCCAGACAGGAATTCCTTATGCAGTAATTGACAATGTAAAGATGAGGTAAGTCGAATACTATCTCTAAATCCTATTATCCCATTTATTCCTTATTAATGTATCCCTTTATCCCAGGAAATATTGCATTTCATCATCAATAATAATCCCGTGTTCCACTGCCCGTAATCTAATAATCCAGAGTATTTCAGCCTGTCTCACTTTAAGTTCCCTATTCCCTCCCCTTACATTTGGTGGGATGCTCTCCAACCCATGAAATGAGAAACTTTTATTGGGACAATTTAATGCATGCAGTCCTATGAGGTATTTTTGATCCATATTTTTAAAAGCTCTATAATGTTCCGCTATGCGTTCTTTCATGCTTCTTATAGTGCTCCCTATATAGATCTGCTGGCATTTGCATACTATTATATATACTACATATTTTGTTGTACAATCTATATGTTGTCTTATATAATATTTTTTAGATCCATTATATGCAAATTCTTTCTTATCCATAAATGCCAGTCTACACAGGCTGCAATTATTGCATTTAAATGATCCAATATTATGTGTGTGTAGCCAGGTTTGTTTTACTGTGTTGTCTCTTAGGTAACTAGGGCTGGTAATATTGCCCCAAGGATCTACCTTTCCTGTATGTTATGCCTGGATATTTAGAAATATACCTCTGTAATGATGTATTAGTGGTTAAAAGGTGCCAGTGACGTTTCAGGATACCATATATTTTATTGGACCATGGGTGATACGCTGTAATCAGTTTAACAGGTATTATTTTGTTTGGATCATTAATCCTAGTTTGTAAAGTATCCAACCTCCTCAACTTTTTCACTCGATTTTTAGCTTTACCAAGCACTTGTGGATTATAACCTCTGAATAGGAATCTCTTTTCCATATCATTCAAGGTATCTAGAAAGTCAATATCTTTAGCACAATTCCTCCTTGCTCTATAAAATTCACCATAGGGAATTGCATTTATTTGCGTTCTAGGGTGAGCACTATCTGCATGTAACAATGAGGAATGTCTGATATAATATCGACAGACAGAATATCGAACTACAAAAATATCGGAACAAAAATATCGACATCAAAAATATCGGAATCATATCTTCATAAAGGTAAGTACAAAAATATCGAAAAAATAATATCGTAGTACAAAAATATCGGAATTAAAAATATCGTTTTTTTAAATGTATTAATAATAATGTAAAATTAATATTAAAATACATATAATTTATATATTTTTTAGATGTGCTACTCTCTTTGTCTGTTATATTATGAGCATATAATTTAATTAGGATGTTATGAAATAACTTTTAGGTGATTCCAAATATAACAATAAGTAATGATATATAGGAAAAACTGAGGCTAATACGATTAATTGGCGAGGTGTCTTCATTAGATTTAAGCGTCTTATTTTGGCTTAAAATATAATTTATTATAATTAAGAATAGCCAGTCCCCTCTTCCCTTTCGTAACATTTCTAAAGTATAAATAGCCTTAACAAAGATGGCGACGATGCTAGACACCGATAACGCAAAGACTCCCATATGCCGAGATATCTCACGTCTTTACCGGTAAGAATTAGATTATGAAGGTGAATTTGTTATCTTTTAGATGGTACTTTATAGTACTTTGGTTTTAATTTGGATTTTTTTTATAGAAAACATAAGGATAGGTGGTGATTCGTTTCTATGACATTGGGATATGAGAGAAGTGGAACTCCGAGGAACTAATATAAAACGGAGGTATTACTTAAATTTAAAGTTGCTCTTTATTTTACAACTAAGAGTTTTTTATGAACTAGTATTAGGAAATGTAGAATATATAAGGTATAGTGAGTATTATCATTAAGTTGTATTTACCTAATTCCGTCCACTACGTGTGTGTTACTAGAGGCTACACAAAGCGTCCTAAATAAAGTGAAGTTACAGGCTAACCTATAGAGATCATGTTCTCTTGATATACCTCTAGATAGCCAACAGAAGGTTTCTATAGATATAGGATATTTTAGAAATAATTATGAGTAACATAGAAACTTTAAGCTACAATGAGTATCACCATTTTGTCCTGTTTTTAAAAACAAACATTTTACCTAGGATATGTGTGTCACTAGAGATTCAAAATAGTGATATAAATCAAGATAACTCGATCCTTGAGGGTAATAACTAAGATGTTGAATAGATGATAAAGATTTAAGTTTGAGTCATAGGAAGGAGATATGTTCGCTTGCCAAGACTTTTAGATAAATACATTGACTTAAACGTTTCTATAGGGGTAAATTAAGTTACACTACACCTCCTAATGTCCAATTCATTAAAAATGATAGGTACATTATACCCCTAGATATGAGTCTGACTTAGATAAATAGGTGTTGTAGGTTTTAAAAAATAGACCTCTTGTTGTAATAAATGTGATGAATTGATATATATACTTATCACTGGAAATTACTGTATATATTCTTTTAGGACAATTTCAAGCTTTGATTACCCTTTGGTTTCATCAATATCTCTGATAAAAGATATTTATTCGGTGAGTCTAGCATCAATATATGTCTTAAAAAATTAATAACAAGTTGGAGATTGTGTAATATAAGGTCGAACAATGTCAATGTGTAACGTGAGAAATGTAGAATAATATGCATATACATATACTGCTTCCTCTTTCTAGAGTGGTTTTGAGATCTTCCTTTAACCCTTTTGCTGCTAGGCCTTTTCCCCTCCTGTGCTAAGCCCTTTTTTGGCGATTTGGGGTAGTGCGCGCTTAGGCCCTTGTAACTTTTTGACCACATAAGGGGCCAGATGTAGGTAGGCATTTACCGGTCGGTAACGGCCGAATTCGGCCGTTACCGACCGGTAAATGCAATTTGAGATGTAGGGCCCTCTATTTTACAGAATCAGTAAATTTACCGATCGGTAAATTTACCGATTCTGTAAAATACCGAATCGGTATTTTTTCCGATTCGGTAAAATTGATATGTAGGTGGGACTCTTCTGAGTCCCACAAGCATTACAGAATCGGTATTTTACCATCAAATACTATTTGATGGTAAAATACCGATTCTGGTGTGCATGCACATGTGTGCATGCACACCTGTGCCATATGACAGGCAGACCTGCCCCTAGGGCTTGTATGCCTGCCACATGGCACCCAATCCTATTTAGGGGGTGCCAGGGGGTGTCAAAGTGACACCCCCTGCACCCTTGTGAAATTCGGTATTTACCGATTCGGTAAATACCGAATCGGTAAAGCCTATTGATTTCTATGGGCTTTGAAGCCCATAGGAATCAATAGGCTTTACCGATTCGGTATTTACCGAATCGGTAAATACCGAAATTTACCGATTCGGTAAAAGGGAACATCTGGATTCCCTACATACCAACCCCTCACATTTACCGAATCTTAATTACCGAATCGGTAAAATTCGGTAATTTTCGGTAATTAAGATTCGGTAAATGTTACTTACCTACATCTGGCCCAAGGTATCCACGCCAAATTTGCGTCCTTTTCTTCCAACATCATGTGGATTCTAAAGGCGCCCAGGGTTTGTGGATTCCCTTGGAGGGGTCCCAGAAATTAACCAAAATATAGTGTTTTTTTCAGAAAAATGGGAAAAACGGGCTGCAAATGAAAGCCTCTGAGTTTTTCCATGAAAATGTTATCAAAAAAGGGTTTGTGGGGCTGAAATCTCCATTTTCTCAGCTTTTAGGAAATGACAGTCTTTTGTCAGAGAACCGACATTTTTCACACAGTTTTGGCATTTTTCTGGGACATAGCCTATTTTTGCTATTTTTAGAGCTTTCCACCTCCTTCCAGTTAATGGTGATAATGAGTTTGAAAGCAATAATGGATCCTAGAAATCTGTACATTTTCGAAAAGTAGACAAAGTTTTGAATTCAGAAAGGGGTCATTTGCCTAAATCCATGAAGGTTTCTTTATAGAAACTAACAGTTAGATATTGGAATAATTGAAAATGTGTTGAAAAGAACAGCCTTTTGTCTCAACATTTTCACCTATAACTTTTTCTAATTTTGACAGCTCTTGGAAAGCAATATACCGTTACATTCGTTAGACCTTCCTGGTTGTGGGGATATATTGGACTTGTAGTTTTACCAAGAACCCGACGAACCCAGATCCAAAAACTGAGCAGCAATTTGCAATGGTATTTTTTCATTTACTGGGTATAGAGCATTGTCTTGGAAAATGTATACATGGAAAAATCTGTATGAAAGACACCTATGTATTTCTGAATTAAGTACAAATTATAGAGTTCAGAAACAGTATATAATTGCTAATTTTCAAAATTGGGAATACTCATACTAGCATGAAAATTATTGGTCATTTTTCAAAAAAATTTTTTTTACACAATGTCTCATTGAAAGGGAGAAATTCGCGAAAGTTCAATTGGTAATAACAGTTGATTTACAAATCTGAATTACCCCAAGTCTCCCAATAAAAACGGTACCTCACTTGTGTGGGTCGGCCTTGTGCCTGCGACAGGAAACGGCGCAAAATGCAACGTGGTGACACCTAAATTATGCAGTTACTAATTGACCCTTTTTTAGCAAAGTGCCTACCTGTAGTTTTTGCACCCTAGCTCTGCCGGCACCTAGGGAAACCTAGCAAACCTATACATTTTTAAAAAGTAGACACCCAGGGGAATTGAGGATGGGGTGATTCGACTGCCTACCACCAGGTCTTGTTACCCAGAATCCCTTGCAAAGCTAAGAATTTGACAAAAAAAACACATTTTCCTCACATTTCTGTGGAGGAAAGTTCTGGAATCTGCGCGGATCAACAAATTTCCACCCACCCAGTGTTTCCCCAGGTCTCCCGAAAAAATGGTACCTCACTTGCCTGGGTAGGCATAGTGGCTGCGACACGAAACAGCGCAAAACGCAACGTGGTTGCACCTCAATTTCCCAGTGAAATCTTGCGCTCTTTGGACAAAGAGACTACCTTTTGTTTTTGTGCCCTAGCTCTGCCAGCACCTAAGGAAACCTAGCAAACCTATACATTTTTGAAAACTAGACACACAGGGGAATTCAGGATGGTGTGACTCGTCTGCCTACCCCCAGGTTTTGTTACCCAGAATCCCTTGCAAAGCTAAGATTGACAAAAAAACACATTTTCCTAACATTTCTGTGGTGGAAAGTTCTGGAATCTGCGTGGATCAACTAATTTCCACCCACCCAGCGTTCCCCCATGTCTCCTGAAAAAAATGGTACCTCACTTTTGTGGGTAGGCATAGTGGCTGCGACATGAAACAGCGCAACACGCAACATGGTCGCACCTCAATTTCCCAGTAAAATTTTGCACTTTTTGGACAAAAAGACTACCTTTTGTTTTTGCGCCCTAGCTCTGCCAGCACCTAAGGAAACCTAGCAAACCTATACATTTTTAAAAAATTAGACATCTAGGGAAATTTAGGATGGGGTGACTCCTCTGCCTACCCTCAGGTTTTGTTACCCAGAATCCCTTGCAAATCTAAGATTTTGACAAAAAAAACACATTTTCCTGATATTTTTGTGGTGGAAAGTTCTGGAATCTGAGTGGATCAACAAATTTCCACCCACCCAGCGTTCCCCCGGGTCTCCCGAAAAAAATGGTACCTCACTTGCATGGGTAGGCATAGTGGCTGCGACATGAAACAGCGCAAAACGCAACATGGTCGCACCTCAATTTCCCAGTAAAATTTTGCACTTTTTGGACAAAAAGACTACCTTTTGTTTTTGTGCCCTAGCTCTGCCAGCACCTAAGGAAACCTAGCAAACCTATACATTTTTGAAAAGTAGACACCCAGGGAAATTCAGGATAGGGTGACTCCTCTGCCTACCCTCAGGTTTTGTTACCCAGAATCCCTTGCAAAGCTAATATTTTGAAAAAAAAAACAAATTTTCCTAACATTTCTGTGGTGGAAAGTTCTGGAATCTGCTTGGATCAACAAAGTTCCACCAGCCCAGCGTTCCCCCAGGTCTCCCGGAAAAAATGGTACCTCACTTGCGTGGGTAGGCATAGTGGCTGCGACATGAAACAGTGCAAAACACAACATGGTTGCACCTCAATTTCCCAGTAAAATTTTGCACTTTTTGGACAAAAAGACTACCTTTTGTTTTTGCGCCCTAGCTCTGCCAGCACCTAAGGAAACCTAGCAAACCTATAAATTTTTTAAAAGTAGACACCCAGGGATATTCAGGATGGGGTGACTCCTCTGCCTACCCTCAGGGTTTGTTACCCAGAATCCCTTGCAAAGCTAAGATTTTGACAAAAAAACACATTTCCCTAACATTTCTGTGGTGGAAAGTTCTGGAATCTGCGTGGATCAACAAATTTCCACCCACCCAGCGTTCCCCCAGGTCTCCTGAAAAAAATGGTACCTCACTTGCGTGGGTAGGCATAGTGGCTGCGACATGAAACAGCTCAAAACGCAACATGGTCGCACCTCAATTTCCCAGTAAAATTTTGCACTTTTTGGACAAAAAGACTACCTTTTGTTTTTGCGCCCTAGCTCTGCCAGCACCTAAGGGAACCTAGCAAACCTATACATTTTTGAAACTAGACACACAGGGAAATTCAGGATGGGGTGACTAGTCTGCCTACCCCCAGGTTTTGTTACCCAGAATCCCTTGCAAAGCTAAGATTTTGACAAAAAAACACATTTTCCGAATATTTCTGTGGTGGAAAGTTCTGGAATCTGCGTGGATCAACAAATTTCCACCCACTCAGCAATTCCCAAGGTCTCCCGAAAAAAATGGTACCTCACTTGCGTGGGTAGGCATAGTGGCTGCGACATGAAACAGCGCAAAACACAACATGGTCGCACCTCAATTTCCCAGTAAATTTTTGTACTTTTTGGACAAAAAGACTACCTTTTGTTTTTGCGCCCTAGCTCTGCCAGCACCTAATGAAACCTAGCAAACCTATACATTTTTGAAAACTAGACACAGGGGAATTCAGGATGGGGTGACTCGTCTGCCTACCCCCAGGTTTTGTTACCCAGAATCCCTTGCAAAGCTAAGATTTTGACAAAAAAAACACATTTCCCTAACATTTCTGTGGTGGAAAGTTCTGGAATCTGCGTGGATCAACAATTTCCACCCACCCAGCGTTCCCCGCAGTCTCCCAAAAAAATGGTACCTCAATTGTGTGGGTAGGCATAGTGGCTGCGACATGACGCAGCTCAAAACGCAACATGGTCGCACCTCAATTTCCCAGTAAAATTTTGCACTTTTTGGACAAAAAGACTACCTTTTGTTTTTGCGCCCTAGCTCTGCCAGCACCTAAGGAAACCTAGCAAACCTATACATTTTTGAAAACTAGACACCCAGGGAAATTCAGGATGGGGTGACTACTCTGCCTACCCTCAGGTTTTGTTACCCAGAATCCCTTGCAAAGCTAAGATTTTGACAAAAAAACACATTTTCCTAACATTTCTGTGGTGGAAAGTTATGGAATCTGTGTGGATCAACAAATTTCCACCCACCCAGCATTCCCCCAGGTCTCCCGGAAAAAATGGTACCTCACTTGCGTGGGTAGGCATAGTGGCTGCGACATGAAACAGCGCAAAACACCACATGGTCGCACCTCAATTTCCCAGTAACATTTTGCACTTTTTGGACAAAAAGACTACCTTTTATTTTTGCGCCCTAGCTCTGCCAGCACCTAAGGAAACCTAGCAAACCTATACCTTTTTGAAAAGTAGACACCCAGGGGAATTCAGGATGGGGTGACTCCTTTGCCTACCCTCAGGTTTTGTTACCCAGAATCCCTTGCAAAGCTAAGATTTTGACAAAAAAAACACATTTTCCTAGCATTTCTGTGGTGGAAAGTTCTGGAATCTGCGTGGATCAACAAATTTCCACCCACCCAGCGTTCCCCCAGGTCTCCCGGAAAAAATGGCGCCTCACTTGCGTGGGTAGGCATAGTGGCTGCGACATGAAACAGCGCAAAACACAACATTGTCGCGCCTCAATTTCCCAGTAAAATTTTGCACTTTTTGGACAAAAAGACTACCTTTTGTTTTTGCGCTCTAGCTCTGCCAGCACCTAAGGAAACCTAGCAAACCTATACATTTTTAAAAAATAGACACCCAGGGAAATTTAGGATGGGGTGACTCCTCTGCCTACCCTCAGGTTTTGTTACCCAGAATCCCTTGCAAATCTAAGATTTTGACAAAAAAAACAAATTTTCCTGATATTTCTGTGGTGGAAAATTCTGGAATCTGCGTGGATCAACAAATCTCTACCCACCCAGCGTTCCCCCGGGTCTCCCGAAAAAAATGGTACCTCACTTGCATGGGTAGGCATAGTGGCTGCGACATGAAACAGCGCAAAACGCAACATGGTCGCACCTCAATTTCCCAGTAAAATTTTGCACTTTTTGGACAAAAAGACTACCTTTTGTTTTTGTGCCCTAGCTCTGCCAGCACCTAAGGAAACCTAGCAAACCTATACATTTTTGAAAAGTAGACACCCAGGGAAATTCAGGATAGGGTGACTCCTCTGCCTACCCTCAGGGTTTGTTACCCAGAATCCCTTGCAAAGCTAAGATTTTGACAAAAAAACACATTTCCCTAACATTTCTGTGGTGGAAAGTTCTGGAATCTGCGTGGATCAACAAATTTCCACCCACCCAGCGTTCCCCCAGGTCTCCTGAAAAAAATGGTACCTCACTTGCGTGGGTAGGCATAGTGGCTGCGACATGAAACAGCTCAAAACGCAACATGGTCGCACCTCAATTTCCCAGTAAAATTTTGCACTTTTTGGACAAAAAGACTACCTTTTGTTTTTGCGCCCTAGCTCTGCCAGCACCTAAGGGAACCTAGCAAACCTATACATTTTTGAAACTAGACACACAGGGAAATTCAGGATGGGGTGACTAGTCTGCCTACCCCCAGGTTTTGTTACCCAGAATCCCTTGCAAAGCTAAGATTTTGACAAAAAAACACATTTTCCGAATATTTCTGTGGTGGAAAGTTCTGGAATCTGCGTGGATCAACAAATTTCCACCCACTCAGCAATTCCCAAGGTCTCCCGAAAAAAATGGTACCTCACTTGCGTGGGTAGGCATAGTGGCTGCTACATGAAACAGCGCAAAACACAACATGGTCGCACCTCAATTTCCCAGTAAATTTTTGTACTTTTTGGACAAAAAGACTACCTTTTGTTTTTGCGCCCTAGCTCTGCCAGCACCTAATGAAACCTAGCAAACCTATACATTTTTGAAAACTAGACACAGGGGAATTCAGGATGGGGTGACTCGTCTGCCTACCCCCAGGTTTTGTTACCCAGAATCCCTTGCAAAGCTAAGATTTTGACAAAAAAAACACATTTCCCTAACATTTCTGTGGTGGAAAGTTCTGGAATCTGCGTGGATCAACAATTTCCACCCACCCAGCGTTCCCCGCAGTCTCCCAAAAAAATGGTACCTCAATTGTGTGGGTAGGCATAGTGGCTGCGACATGACGCAGCTCAAAACGCAACATGGTCGCACCTCAATTTCCCAGTAAAATTTTGCACTTTTTGGACAAAAAGACTACCTTTTGTTTTTGCGCCCTAGCTCTGCCAGCACCTAAGGAAACCTAGCAAACCTATACATTTTTGAAAACTAGACACCCAGGGAAATTCAGGATAGGGTGACTACTCTGCCTACCCTCAGGTTTTGTTACCCAGAATCCCTTGCAAAGCTAAGATTTTGACAAAAAAACACATTTTCCTAACATTTCTGTGGTGGAAAGTTATGGAATCTGTGTGGATCAACAAATTTCCACCCACCCAGCATTCCCCCAGGTCTCCCGGAAAAAATGGTACCTCACTTGCGTGGGTAGGCATAGTGGCTGCGACATGAAACAGCGCAAAACACCACATGGTCGCACCTCAATTTCCCAGTAAAATTTTGCACTTTTTGGACAAAAAGACTACCTTTTATTTTTGCGCCCTAGCTCTGCCAGCACCTAAGGAAACCTAGCAAACCTATACCTTTTTGAAAAGTAGACACCCAGGGGAATTCAGGATGGGGTGACTCCTTTGCCTACCCTCAGGTTTTGTTACCCAGAATCCCTTGCAAAGCTAAGATTTTGACAAAAAAAACACATTTTCCTAGCATTTCTGTGGTGGAAAGTTCTGGAATCTGCGTGGATCAACAAATTTCCACCCACCCAGCGTTCCCCCAGGTCTCCCGGAAAAAATGGCGCCTCACTTGCGTGGGTAGGCATAGTGGCTGCGACATGAAACAGCGCAAAATACAACATTGTCGCGCCTCAATTTCCCAGTAAAATTTTGCACTTTTTGGACAAAAAGACTACCTTTTGTTTTTGCGCTCTAGCTCTGCCAGCACCTAAGGAAACCTAGCAAACCTATACATTTTTAAAAAATAGACACCCAGGGAAATTTAGGATGGGGTGACTCCTCTGCCTACCCTCAGGTTTTGTTACCCAGAATCCCTTGCAAATCTAAGATTTTAACAAAAAAAACAAATTTTCCTGATATTTCTGTGGTGGAAAATTCTGGAATCTGCGTGGATCAACAAATCTCTACCCACCCAGCGTTCCCCCGGGTCTCCTGAAAAAAATGGTACCTCACTTGCATGGGTAGGCATAGTGGCTGCGACATGAAACAGCGCAAAACGCAACATGGTCGCACCTCAATTTCCCAGTAAAATTTTGCACTTTTTGGACAAAAAGACTACCTTTTGTTTTTGTGCCCTAGCTCTGCCAGCACCTAAGGAAACCTAGCAAACCTATACATTTTTGAAAAGTAGACACCCAGGGAAATTCAGGATAGGGTGACTCCTCTGCCTAGCCTCAGGTTTTGTTACCCAGAATCCCTTGCAAAGCTAAGATTTTGACAAAAAAAAAACATTTTCCTAACATTTCTGTGGTGGAAAGTTCTGGAATCTGCTTGGATCAACAAATTTCCACCAGCCCAGCGTTCCTCCAGGTCTCCTGGAAAAAATGGTACCTCACTTGCGTGGGTAGGCATAGTGGCTGCGACATGAAACAGCGCAAAACACAACATGGTCGCACCTCAATTTCCCAGTAAAAGTTTGCACTTTTTGGACAAAAAGACTACCTTTTGTTTTTGCGCCCTAGCTCTGCCAGCACCTAAGGAAACCTAGCAAACCTATACATTTTTTAAAAGTAGACACCCAGGGATATTCAGGATGGGGTGACTCCTCTGCCTACCCTCAGGGTTTGTTACCCAGAATCCCTTGCAAAGCTAAGATTTTGACAAAAAAACACATTTTCCTAACATTTCTGTGGTGTAAAGTTCTGGAATCTGCGTGGATCAACAAATTTCCACCCACCCAGCGTTCCCCCAGGTCTCCTGAAAAAAATGGTACCTCACTTGCGTGGGTAGGCATAGTGGCTGCGACATGAAACAGCTCAAAACGCAACATGGTCGCACCTCAATTTCCCAGTAAAATTTTGCACTTTTTGGACAAAAAGACTACCTTTTGTTTTTGCGCCCTAGCTCTGCCAGCACCTAAGGGAACCTAGCAAACCTATACATTTTTGAAACTAGACACACAGGGAAATTCAGGATGGGGTGACTAGTCTGCCTACCCCCAGGTTTTGTTACCCAGAATCCCTTGCAAAGCTAAGATTTTGACAAAAAAACACATTTTCCGAATATTTCTGTGGTGGAAAGTTCTGGAATCTGCGTGGATCAACAAATTTCCACCCACCCAGCAATTCCCAAGGTCTCCCGAAAAAAATGGTACCTCACTTGCGTGGGTAGGCATAGTGGCTGCGACATGAAACAGCGCAAAACACAACATGGTCGCACCTCAATTTCCCAGTAAAATTTTGCACTTTTTGGACAAAAAGACTACCTTTTGTTTTTGCGCTCTAGCTCTGCCAGCACCTAAGGAAACCTAGCAAACCTATACATTTTTTAAAACTAGACACCCAGGGGAATTCAGGAGGGGGTGACTACTCTGCCTACCCTCAGGTGTTGTTACCCAGAATCCCTTGCAAAGCTAAGATTTTGACAAAAAAACACATTTTCCGAACATTTCTGTGGTGGAAAGTTCTGGAATCTGCGTGGATCAACGAATTTCTACCCACCCAGCGTTTCCACAGGTCTCCCGGAAAAAATGGTACCTCACTTGCTTGGGTAGGCATAGTGGCTGCGACATAAAACAGCGCAAAATGCAACATGGTCGCACCTCAATTTCCCAGTAAAATTTTGCACTTTTTGGACAAAAAGACTACCTTTTGTTTTTGCACCATAGCTCTGCCAGCACCTAATGAAACCTAGCAAACCTATACATTTTTAAAAACTAGACACACTGGGAAATTCAGGATGGGGTGACTCGTCTGCCTACCCCCAGGTTTTGTTACCCAGAATCCCTTGCAAAGCTAAGATTTTGACAAAAAAAACTCATTTCCCTAACATTTCTGTGGTGGAAAGTTCTGGAATCTGCGTGGATCAACAAATTTCCACCCACCCAGCGTTCCCCCAGGTCTCCCAAAAAAATGGTACCTCCTTTGCGTGGGTAGGCATAGTGGCTGCGACATGAAACAGCGCAAAACGCAACATGGTTGCACCTCAATTTCCCAGTAAAATTTTGCACTTTTTGGACAAAAAGACTACCTTTTGTTTTTGCCCCCTAGCTCTGCCAGCACCTAAGGAAACCTAGCAAACCTATACATTCTTGAAAAGTAGACACCTAGGGGAATTCAGGATGGGGTGACTCCTCTGCCTACCCTCAGGTTTTGTTACCCAGAATCCCTTGCAAATCTAAGATTTTGACAAAAAAAACACATTTCCCTAACATTTCTGTGGTGGAAAGTTCTGGAATCTGCGTGGATCAACAAATTTCCACCCACCCAGCGTTCCCCCAGGTCTCCCAAAAAAATGGTACCTCACTTGCGTGGGTAGGCATAGTGGCTGCGACATAAAACAGCGCAAAACGCAACATGGCCGCACCTCAATTTCCCAGTAAAATTTTGCACTTTTTGGACAAAAAGACTACCTTTTGTTTTTGCGCCCTAGCTCTGCCAGCACCTAAGGGAACCTAGCAAACCTATACATTTTTGAAACTAGACAAACAGGGAAATTCAGGATGGGGTGACTCGTCTGCCTACCCCCAGGTTTTGTTACCCAGAATCCCTTGCAAAGCTAAGATTTTGACAAAAAAACACATTTTCCTAACATTTCTGTGGTGGAAAGTTCTGGAATCTGCGTGGATCAACAAATTTCCACCCACCCAGCAATCCCCAAGGTCTCCCGAAAAAAATGGTACCTCACTTGCGTGGGTAGGCATAGTGGCTGCGACATGAAACAGCGCAAAACACAACATGGTCGCACCTCAATTTCCCAGTAAATTTTTGTACTTTTTGGACAAAAAGACTACCTTTTGTTTTTGCGCCCTAGCTCTTCCAGCACCTAATGAAACCTAGCAAACCTATACATTTTTGAAAACTAGACACAGGGGAAATCAGGATGGGGTGACTCGTCTGCCTACCCCCAGGTTTTGTTACCCAGAATCCCTTGCAAAGCTAAGATTTTGACAAAAAAACACATTTCCCTAACATTTCTGTGGTGGAAAGTTCTGGAATCTGCGTGGATCAACAAATTTCCACCCACCCAGCGTTCCCCGCTGTCTCCCAAAAAAATGGTACCTCACTTGCGTGGGTAGGCATAGTGGCTGCGACATGACACAGCTCAAAACGCAACATGGTCGCACCTCAATTTCCCAGTAAAATTTTGCACTTTTTGGACAAAAAGACTACCTTTTGTTTTTGCGCCCTAGCTCTGCCAGCACCAAAGGAAACCTAGCAAACCTATACATTTTTGAAAACTAGACACACAGGGGAATCCAGGATGGGGTGACTACTCTGCCTACCCTCAGGTTTTGTTACCCAGAATCCCTTGCAAAGCTAAGATTTTGACAAAAAAAACACATTTCCTAACATTTCTGTGGTGGAAAGTTCTGGAATCTGCGTGGATCAACAAATTTCCACTCACCCAGCGTTCCCCCAGGTCTCCCAAAAAAAATGGTACCTCACTTGCGTGGGTAGGCATAGTGGCTGCGACATAAAACAGCGCAAAACGCAACATGGTCGCACCTCAATTTCCCAGTAAAATTTTGCACTTTTTGGACAAAAAGACTACCTTTTGTTTTTGCGCCCTAGCTCTGCCAGCACCTAAGGTAACCTAGCAAACCTATACATTTTTGAAACTAGACACACAGGGAAATTCAGGATGGGGTGACTCGTCTGCCTACCCCCAGGTTTTGTTACCCAGAATCCCTTGCAAAGCTAAGATTTTGACAAAAAAAAACATTTTCCTAACATTTCTGTGGTGGAAAGTTCTGGAATCTGCGTGGATCAACAAATTTCCACCCACCCAGCAATCCCCAAGGTCTCCCAAAAAAAATGGTACCTCACTTGCGTGGGTAGGCATAGTGGCTGCGACATGAAACAGCGCAAAACACAACATGGTCGCACCTCAATTTCCCAGTAAATTTTTGTACTTTTTGGACAAAAAGACTACCTTTTGTTTTTGCGCCCTAGCTCTTCCAGCACCTAATGAAACCTAGCAAACCTATACATTTTTGAAAACTAGACACAGGGGAAATCAGGATGGGGTGACTCGTCTGCCTACCCCCAGGTTTTGTTACCCAGAATCCCTTGCAAAGCTAAGATTTTGACAAAAAAAACACATTTCCCTAACATTTCTGTGGTGGAAAGTTCTGGAATCTGCGTGGATCAACAAATTTCCACCCACCCAGCGTTCCCCGCTGTCTCCCAAAAAAATGGTACCTCACTTGCGTGGGTAGGCATAGTGGCTGCGACATGACACAGCTCAAAACGCAACATGGTCGCACCTCAATTTCCCAGTAAAATTTTGCACTTTTTGGACAAAAAGACTACCTTTTGTTTTTGCGCCCTAGCTCTGCCAGCACCTAAGGAAACCTAGCAAACCTATACATTTTTGAAAACTAGACACCCAGGGGAATTCAGGATGGGGTGACTACTCTGCCTACCCTCAGGTTTTGTTACCCAGAATCCCTTGCAAAGCTAAGATTTTGACAAAAAAAACACATTTCCTAACATTTCTGTGGTGGAAAGTTCTGGAATCTGCGTGGATCAACAAATTTCCACTCACCCAGCGTTCCCCCAGGTCTCCCAAAAAAAATGGTACCTCACTTGCGTGGGTAGGCATAGTGGCTGCGACATAAAACAGCGCAAAACGCAACATGGTCGCACCTCAATTTCCCAGTAAAATTTTGCACTTTTTGGACAAAAAGACTACCTTTTGCTTTTGCGCCCTAGCTCTGCCAGCACCTAAGGTAACCTAGCAAACCTATACATTTTTGAAAACTAGACACACAGGGGAATTCAGGATGGGGTGACTCGTCTGCCTACCCCCAGGTTTTATTACCCAGAATCCCTTGCAAAGCTAAGATTTTGACAAAAAAAACACATTTTCCGAACATTTCTGTGGTGGAAAGTTCTGGAATCTGCGTGGATCAACGAATTTCTACCCACCCAGCGTTTCCCCAGGTCTCCCGGAAAAAATGGTACCTCACTTGCGTGGGTTGGCATAGAGGCTGCGACATGAAACAGCTCAAAACGCAACATGGTCGCACCTCAATTTCCCAGTAAAATTTTGCACTTTTTGGACAAAAAGACTACCTTTTGTTTTTGCGCCCTAGCTCTGCCAGCACCTAAGGGAACCTAGCAAACCTATACATTTTTGAAACTAGACACACAGGGAAATTCAGGATGGGGTGACTAGTCTGCCTACCCCCAGGTTTTGTTACCCAGAATCCCTTGCAAAGCTAAGATTTTGACAAAAAAACACATTTTCCTAACATTTCTGTGGTGGAAAGTTCTGGAATCTGCGTGGATCAACAATTTCCACCCACCCAGCGTTCCCCGCGGTCTCCCAAAAAAATGGTACCTCAATTGTGTGGGTAGGCATAGTGGCTGCGACATGACACAGCTCAAAACGCAACATGGTCGCACCTCAATTTCCCAGTAAAATTTTGCACTTTTTGGACAAAAAGACTACCTTTTGTTTTTGCGCCCTAGCTCTGCCAGCACCTAAGGAAACCTAGCAAACCTATACATTTTTGAAAACTAGACACCCAGGGAAATTCAGGATGGGGTGACTACTCTGCCTACCCTCAGGTTTTGTTACCCAGAATCCCTTGCAAAGCTAAGATTTTGACAAAAAAACACATTTTCCTAACATTTCTGTGGTGGAAAGTTATGGAATCTGTGTGGATCAACAAATTTCCTCCCACCCAGCATTCCCCCAGGTCTCCCGGAAAAAATGGTACCTCACTTGCGTGGGTAGGCATAGTGGCTGCGACATGAAACAGCGCAAAACACCACATGGTCGCACCTCAATTTCCCAGTAAAATTTTGCACTTTTTGGACAAAAAGACTACCTTTTATTTTTGCGCCCTAGCTCTGCCAGCACCTAAGGAAACCTAGCAAACCTATACCTTTTTGAAAAGTAGACACCCAGGGGAATTCAGGATGGGGTGACTCCTTTGCCTACCCTCAGGTTTTGTTACCCAGAATCCCTTGCAAAGCTAAGATTTTGACAAAAAAAACACATTTCCCTAACATTTCTGTGGTGGAAAGTTCTGGAATCTGCGTGGATCAACAATTTCCACCCACCCAGCGTTCCCCGCAGTCTCCCAAAAAAATGGTACCTCAATTGTGTGGGTAGGCATAGTGGCTGCGACATGACGCAGCTCAAAACGCAACATGGTCGCACCTCAATTTCCCAGTAAAATTTTGCACTTTTTGGACAAAAAGACTACCTTTTGTTTTTGCGCCCTAGCTCTGCCAGCACCTAAGGAAACCTAGCAAACCTATACATTTTTGAAAACTAGACACCCAGGGAAATTCAGGATGGGGTGACTACTCTGCCTACCCTCAGGTTTTGTTACCCAGAATCCCTTGCAAAGCTAAGATTTTGACAAAAAAACACATTTTCCTAACATTTCTGTGGTGGAAAGTTATGGAATCTGTGTGGATCAACAAATTTCCACCCACCCAGCATTCCCCCAGGTCTCCCGGAAAAAATGGTACCTCACTTGCGTGGGTAGGCATAGTGGCTGCGACATGAAACAGCGCAAAACACCACATGGTCGCACCTCAATTTCCCAGTAAAATTTTGCACTTTTTGGACAAAAAGACTACCTTTTATTTTTGCGCCCTAGCTCTGCCAGCACCTAAGGAAACCTAGCAAACCTATACCTTTTTGAAAAGTAGACACCCAGGGGAATTCAGGATGGGGTGACTCCTTTGCCTACCCTCAGGTTTTGTTACCCAGAATCCCTTGCAAAGCTAAGATTTTGACAAAAAAAACACATTTTCCTAGCATTTCTGTGGTGGAAAGTTCTGGAATCTGCGTGGATCAACAAATTTCCACCCACCCAGCGTTCCCCCAGGTCTCCCGGAAAAAATGGCGCCTCACTTGCGTGGGTAGGCATAGTGGCTGCGACATGAAACAGCGCAAAACACAACATTGTCGCGCCTCAATTTCCCAGTAAAATTTTGCACTTTTTGGACAAAAAGACTACCTTTTGTTTTTGCGCTCTAGCTCTGCCAGCACCTAAGGAAACCTAGCAAACCTATACATTTTTAAAAAATAGACACCCAGGGAAATTTAGGATGGGGTGACTCCTCTGCCTACCCTCAGGTTTTGTTACCCAGAATCCCTTGCAAATCTAAGATTTTGACAAAAAAAACAAATTTTCCTGATATTTCTGTGGTGGAAAATTCTGGAATCTGCGTGGATCAACAAATCTCTACCCACCCAGCGTTCCCCCGGGTCTCCCGAAAAAAATGGTACCTCACTTGCATGGGTAGGCATAGTGGCTGCGACATGAAACAGCGCAAAACGCAACATGGTCGCACCTCAATTTCCCAGTAAAATTTTGCACTTTTTGGACAAAAAGACTACCTTTTGTTTTTGTGCCCTAGCTCTGCCAGCACCTAAGGAAACCTAGCAAACCTATACATTTTTGAAAAGTAGACACCCAGGGGAATTCAGGATAGGGTGACTCCTCTGCCTAGCCTCAGGTTTTGTTACCCAGAATCCCTTGCAAAGCTAAGATTTTGACAAAAAAAAAACATTTTCCTAACATTTCTGTGGTGGAAAGTTCTGGAATCTGCTTGGATCAACAAATTTCCACCAGCCCAGCGTTCCTCCAGGTCTCCTGGAAAAAATGGTACCTCACTTGCGTGGGTAGGCATAGTGGCTGCGACATGAAACAGCGCAAAACACAACATGGTCGCACCTCAATTTCCCAGTAAAAGTTTGCACTTTTTGGACAAAAAGACTACCTTTTGTTTTTGCGCCCTAGCTCTGCCAGCACCTAAGGAAACCTAGCAAACCTATACATTTTTTAAAAGTAGACACCCAGGGATATTCAGGATGGGGTGACTCCTCTGCCTACCCTCAGGGTTTGTTACCCAGAATCCCTTGCAAAGCTAAGATTTTGACAAAAAAACACATTTTCCTAACATTTCTGTGGTGGAAAGTTCTGGAATCTGCGTGGATCAACAAATTTCCACCCACCCAGCGTTCCCCCAGGTCTCCTGAAAAAAATGGTACCTCACTTGCGTGGGTAGGCATAGTGGCTGCGACATGAAACAGCTCAAAACGCAACATGGTCGCACCTCAATTTCCCAGTAAAATTTTGCACTTTTTGGACAAAAAGACTACCTTTTGTTTTTGCGCCCTAGCTCTGCCAGCACCTAAGGGAACCTAGCAAACCTATACATTTTTGAAACTAGACACACAGGGAAATTCAGGATGGGGTGACTACTCTGCCTACCCTCAGGTTTTGTTACCCAGAATCCCTTGCAAAGCTAAGATTTTGACAAAAAAACACATTTTCCTAACATTTCTGTGGTGGAAAGTTATGGAATCTGTGTGGATCAACAAATTTCCACCCACCCAGCATTCCCCCAGGTCTCCCGGAAAAAATGGTACCTCACTTGCGTGGGTAGGCATAGTGGCTGCGACATGAAACAGCGCAAAACACCACATGGTCGCACCTCAATTTCCCAGTAAAATTTTGCACTTTTTGGACAAAAAGACTACCTTTTATTTTTGCGCCCTAGCTCTGCCAGCACCTAAGGAAACCTAGCAAACCTATACCTTTTTGAAAAGTAGACACCCAGGGGAATTCAGGATGGGGTGACTCCTTTGCCTACCCTCAGGTTTTGTTACCCAGAATCCCTTGCAAAGCTAAGATTTTGACAAAAAAAACACATTTTCCTAGCATTTCTGTGGTGGAAAGTTCTGGAATCTGCGTGGATCAACAAATTTCCACCCACCCAGCGTTCCCCCAGGTCTCCCGGAAAAAATGGCGCCTCACTTGCGTGGGTAGGCATAGTGGCTGCGACATGAAACAGCGCAAAACACAACATTGTCGCGCCTCAATTTCCCAGTAAAATTTTGCACTTTTTGGACAAAAAGACTACCTTTTGTTTTTGCGCTCTAGCTCTGCCAGCACCTAAGGAAACCTAGCAAACCTATACATTTTTAAAAAATAGACACCCAGGGAAATTTAGGATGGGGTGAATCCTCTGCCTACCCTCAGGTTTTGTTACCCAGAATCCCTTGCAAATCTAAGATTTTGACAAAAAAAACAAATTTTCCTGATATTTCTGTGGTGGAAAATTCTGGAATCTGCGTGGATCAACAAATCTCTACCCACCCAGCGTTCCCCCGGGTCTCCCGAAAAAAATGGTACCTCACTTGCATGGGTAGGCATAGTGGCTGCGACATGAAACAGCGCAAAACGCAACATGGTCGCACCTCAATTTCCCAGTAAAATTTTGCACTTTTTGGACAAAAAGACTACCTTTTGTTTTTGTGCCCTAGCTCTGCCAGCACCTAAGGAAACCTAGCAAACCTATACATTTTTGAAAAGTAGACACCCAGGGAAATTCAGGATAGGGTGACTCCTCTGCCTAGCCTCAGGTTTTGTTACCCAGAATCCCTTGCAAAGCTAAGATTTTGACAAAAAAAAAACATTTTCCTAACATTTCTGTGGTGGAAAGTTCTGGAATCTGCTTGGATCAACAAATTTCCACCAGCCCAGCGTTCCTCCAGGTCTCCTGGAAAAAATGGTACCTCACTTGCGTGGGTAGGCATAGTGGCTGCGACATGAAACAGCGCAAAACACAACATGGTCGCACCTCAATTTCCCAGTAAAAGTTTGCACTTTTTGGACAAAAAGACTACCTTTTGTTTTTGCGCCCTAGCTCTGCCAGCACCTAAGGAAACCTAGCAAACCTATACATTTTTTAAAAGTAGACACCCAGGGATATTCAGGATGGGGTGACTCCTCTGCCTACCCTCAGGTTTTGTTACCCAGAATCCCTTGCAAATCTAAGATTTTGACAAAAAAAACACATTTCCCTAACATTTCTGTGGTGGAAAGTTCTGGAATCTGCGTGGATCAACAAATTTCCACCCACCCAGCGTTCCCCCAGGTCTCCCAAAAAAATGGTACCTCACTTGCGTGGGTAGGCATAGTGGCTGCGACATGAAACAGCGCAAAACGCAACATGGTCGCACCTCAATTTCCCAGTAAAATTTTGCACTTTTTGGACAAAAAGACTACCTTTTTTTTTTGCGCCCTAGCTCTGCCAGCACCTAAGGGAACCTAGCAAACCTATACATTTTTGAAACTAGACACACAGGGAAATTCAGGATGGGGTGACTCGTCTGCCTACCCCCAGGTTTTGTTACCCAGAATCCCTTGCAAAGCTAAGATTTTGACAAAAAAACACATTTTCCTAACATTTCTGTGGTGGAAAGTTCTGGAATCTGCGTGGATCAACAAATTTCCACCCACCCAGCAATCCCCAAGGTCTCCCGAAAAAAATGGTACCTCACTTGCGTGGGTAGGCATAGTGGCTGCGACATGAAACAGCGCAAAACACAACATGGTCGCACCTCAATTTCCCAGTAAATTTTTGTACTTTTTGGACAAAAAGACTACCTTTTGTTTTTGCGCCCTAGCTCTTCCAGCACCTAATGAACCTAGCAAACCTATACATTTTTGAAAACTAGACACAGGGGAAATCAGGATGGGGTGACTCGTCTGCCTACCCCAGGTTTTGTTACCCAGAATCCCTTGCAAAGCTAAGATTTTGACAAAAAAACACATTTCCCTAACATTTCTGTGGTGGAAAGTTCTGGAATCTGCGTGGATCAACAAATTTCCACCCACGCAGCGTTCCCCGCTGTCTCCAAAAAAATGGTACCTCACTTGCGTGGGTAGGCATAGTGGCTGCGACATGACACAGCTCAAAACGCAACATGGTCGCACCTCAATTTCCCAGTAAAATTTTGCACTTTTTGGACAAAAAGACTACCTTTTGTTTTTGCGCCCTAGCTCTGCCAGCACCTAAGGAAACCTAGCAAACCTATACATTTTTGAAAACTAGACACCCAGGGGAATTCAGGATGGGTGACTACTCTGCCTACCCTCAGGTTTTGTTACCCAGAATCCCTTGCAAAGCTAAGATTTTGACAAAAAAAACACATTCCTAACATTTCTGTGGTGGAAAGTTCTGGAATCTGCGTGGATCAACAAATTTCCACTCACCCAGCGTTCCCCAGGTCTCCCAAAAAAAATGGTACCTCACTTGCGTGGGTAGCATAGTGGCTGCGACATAAAACAGCGCAAAACGCAACATGGTCGCACCTCAATTTCCCAGTAAAATTTTGCACTTTTTGGACAAAAAGACTACCTTTTGTTTTTGCGCCCTAGCTCTGCCAGCACCTAAGGTAACCTAGCAAACCTATACATTTTTGAAACTAGACACACAGGGAAATTCAGGATGGGGTGACTCGTCTGCCTACCCCAGGTTTTGTTACCCAGAATCCCTTGCAAAGCTAAGATTTTGACAAAAAAACACATTTTCCTAACATTTCTGTGGTGGAAAGTTCTGGAATCTGCGTGGATCAACAAATTTCCACCCACCCAGCAATCCCCAAGGTCCCCAAAAAAAATGGTACCTCACTTGCGTGGGTAGGCATAGTGGCTGCAACATGAAACAGCGCAAAACACAACATGGTCGCACCTCAATTTCCCAGTAAATTTTTGTACTTTTTGGACAAAAAGACTACCTTTTGTTTTTGCGCCCTAGCTCTTCCAGCACCTAATGAAACCTAGCAAACCTATACATTTTTGAAAACTAGACACACAGGGGAATTCAGGATGGGGTGACTCGTCTGCCTACCCCCAGGTTTTATTACCCAGAATCCCTTGCAAAGCTAAGATTTTGACAAAAAAAACACATTTCCGAACATTTCTGTGGTGGAAAGTTCTGGAATCTGCGTGGATCAACGAATTTCTACCCACCCAGCGTTTCCCCAGGTCTCCCGGAAAAAATGGTACCTCACTTGCGTGGGTTGGCATAGAGGCTGCGACATGAAACAGCTCAAAACGCAACATGGTCGCACCTCAATTTCCCAGTAAAATTTTGCACTTTTTGGACAAAAAGACTACCTTTTGTTTTTGCACCCTAGCTCTGCCAGCACCTAAGGAAACCTAGCAAACCTATACATTTTTGAAAACTAGACACACAGGGAAATTCAGGATGGGGTGACTCGTCTGCCTACCCCCAGGTTTTGTTACCCAGAATCCCTTGCAAAGCTAAGATTTTGACAAAAAAAACACATTTCCCTAACATTTCTGTGGTGGAAAGTTCTGGAATCTGCGTGGATCACAAATTTCCACCCACCCAGCGTTCCCCAGGTCTCCCGGAAAAAATGGTACCTCACTTGCGTGGGTAGGCATAGTGGCTGCGACATGAAACAGCTCAAAACGCAACATGGTCGCACCTCAATTTCCCAGTAAAATTTTGCACTTTTTGGACAAAAAGACTACCTTTTGTTTTTGCGCCCTAGCTCTGCCAGCACCTAAGGGAACCTAGCAAACCTTATACATTTTTGAAACTAGACACACAGGGAAATTCAGGATGGGGTGACTAGTCTGCCTACCCCCAGGTTTTGTTACCCAGAATCCCTTGCAAAGCTAAGATTTTGACAAAAAAACACATTTTCCGAATATTTCTGTGGTGGAAAGTTCTGGAATCTGCGTGGATCAACAAATTTCCACCCACCCAGCAATTCCCAAGGTCTCCCGAAAAAAATGGTACCTCACTTGCGTGGGTAGGCATAGTGGCTGCGACATGAAACAGCGCAAAACACAACATGGTCGCACCTCAATTTCCAGTAAATTTTTGTACTTTTTGGACAAAAAGACTACCTTTTGTTTTTGCGGCCTAGCTCTGCCAGCACCTAATGTAACCTAGCAAACCTATACATTTTTGAAAACTAGACACAGGGGAATTCAGGATGGGGTGACTCGTCTGCCTACCCCCAGGTTTTGTTACCCAGAATCCCTTGCAAAGCTAAGATTTTGACAAAAAAAACACATTTCCCTAACATTTCTGTGGTGGAAAGTTCTGGAATCTGCGTGGATCAACAATTTCCACCCACCCAGCGTTCCCCGCGGTCTCCCAAAAAAATGGTACCTCAATTGTGTGGGTAGGCATAGTGGCTGCGACATGACACAGCTCAAAACGCAACATGGTCGCACCTCAATTTCCCAGTAAAATTTTGCACTTTTTGGACAAAAAGACTACCTTTTGTTTTTGCGCCCTAGCTCTGCCAGCACCTAAGGAAACCTAGCAAACCTATACATTTTTGAAAACTAGACACCCAGGGAAATTCAGGATGGGGTGACTACTCTGCCTACCCTCAGGTTTTGTTACCCAGAATCCCTTGCAAAGCTAAGATTTTGACAAAAAAACACATTTTCCTAACATTTCTGTGGTGGAAAGTTATGGAATCTGTGTGGATCAACAAATTTCCACCCACCCAGCATTCCCCCAGGTCTCCCGGAAAAAATGGTACCTCACTTGCGTGGGTAGGCATAGTGGCTGCGACATGAAACAGCGCAAAACACCACATGGTCGCACCTCAATTTACCAGTAAAATTTTGCACTTTTTGGACAAAAAGACTACCTTTTATTTTTGCGCCCTAGCTCTGCCAGCACCTAAGGAAACCTAGCAAACCTATACCTTTTTGAAAAGTAGACACCCAGGGGAATTCAGGATGGGGTGACTCCTTTGCCTACCCTCAGGTTTTGTTACCCAGAATCCCTTGCAAAGCTAAGATTTTGACAAACAAAACACATTTTCCTAGCATTTCTGTGGTGGAAAGTTCTGGAATCTGCGTGGATCAACAAATCTCCACGCACCCAGCGTTCCCCCGGGTCTCCCGAAAAAAATGGTACCTCACTTGCATGGGTAGGCATAGTGGCTGCGACATGAAACAGCGCAAAACGCAACATGGTCGCACCTCAATTTCCCAGTAAAATTTTGCACTTTTTGGACAAAAAGACTACCTTTTGTTTTTGTGCCCTAGCTCTGCCAGCACCTAAGGAAACCTAGCAAACCTATACATTTTTGAAAAGTAGACACCCAGGGAAATTCAGGATAGGGTGACTCCTCTGCCTAGCCTCAGGTTTTGTTACCCAGAATCCCTTGCAAAGCTAAGATTTTGACAAAAAAAAAACATTTTCCTAACATTTCTGTGGTGGAAAGTTCTGGAATCTGCTTGGATCAACAAATTTCCACCAGCCCAGCGTTCCTCCAGGTCTCCTGGAAAAAATGGTACCTCACTTGTGTGGGTAGGCATAGTGGCTGCGACATGAAACAGCGCAAAACACAACATGGTCGCACCTCAATTTCCCAGTAAAATTTTGCACTTTTTGGACAAAAAGACTACCTTTTGTTTTTGCGCCCTAGCTCTGCCAGCACCTAAGGAAACCTAGCAAACCTATACATTTTTTAAAAGTAGACACCCAGGGATATTCAGGATGGGGTGACTCCTCTGCCTACCCTCAGGGTTTGTTACCCAGAATCCCTTGCAAAGCTAAGATTTTGACCAAAAAAACACATTTCCCTAACATTTCTGTGGTGGAAAGTTCTGGAATCTGCGTGGATCAACAAATTTCCACCCACCCAGCGTTCCCCCAGGTCTCCTGAAAAAAATGGTACCTCACTTGCGTGGGTAGGCATAGTGGCTGCGACATGAAACAGCTCAAAACGCAACATGGCAGCACCTCAATTTCTCAGTAAAATTTTGCACTTTTTGGACAAAAAGACTACCTTTTGTTTTTGCGCCCTAGCTCTTCCAGCACCTAATGAAACCTAGCAAACCTATACATTTTTGAAAACTAGACACAGGGGAAATCAGGATGGGGTGACTCGTCTGCCTACCCCCAGGTTTTGTTACCCAGAATCCCTTGCAAAGCTAAGATTTTGACAAAAAAAACACATTTCCCTAACATTTCTGTGGTGGAAAGTTCTGGAATCTGCGTGGATCAACAAATTTCCACCCACCCAGCGTTTCCCGCTGTCTCCCAAAAAAATGGTACCTCACTTGCGTGGGTAGGCATAGTGGCTGCGACATGACACAGCTCAAAACGCAACATGGTCGCACCTCAATTTCCCAGTAAAATTTTGCACTTTTTGGACAAAAAGACTACCTTTTGTTTTTGCCCCCTAGCTCTGCCAGCACCTAAGGAAACCTAGCAAACCTATACCTTCTTGAAAAGTAGACACCTAGGGGAATTCAGGATGGGGTGACTACTCTGCCTACCCTCAGGTTTTGTTACCCAGAATCCCTTGCAAAGCTAAGATTTTGACAAAAAAAACACATTTCCTAACATTTCTGTGGTGGAAAGTTCTGGAATCTGCGTGGATCAACAAATTTCCACTCACCCAGCGTTCTCCCAGGTCTCCCAAAAAAAATGGTACCTCACTTGCGTGGGTAGGCATAGTGGCTGCGACATAAAACAGCGCAAAACGCAACATGGTCACACCTCAATTTCCCAGTAAAATTTTGCACTTTTTGGACAAAAAGACTACCTTTTGTTTTTGCGCCCTAGCTCTGCCAGCACCTAAGGTAACCTAGCAAACCTATACATTTTTGAAAACTAGACACACAGGGGAATTCAGGATGGGGTGACTCGTCTGCCTACCCCCAGGTTTTATTACCCAGAATCCCTTGCAAATCTAAGATTTTGACAAAAAAAACAAATTTTCCGAACATTTCTGTGGTGGAAAGTTCTGGAATCTGCGTGGATCAACGAATTTCTACCCACCCAGCGTTTCCCCAGGTCTCCCTGAAAAAATGGTACCTCACTTGCGTGGGTTGGCATAGTGGCTGCGACATAAAACAGCGCAAAACGCAACATGGTCGCACCTCAATTTCCCAGTAAAATTTTGCACTTTTTAGACAAAAAGACTACCTTTTGTTTTTGCGCCCTAGCTCTGCCAGCACCTAAGGTAACCTAGCAAACCTATACATTTTTGAAACTAGACACACAGAGAAATTCAGGATGGGGTGACTCGTCTGCCTACCCCCAGGTTTTGTTACCCAGAATCCCTTACAAAGCTAAGATTTTGACAAAAAAACACATTTTCCTAACATTTCTGTGGTGGAAAGTTCTGGAATCTGCGTGGATCAACAAATTTCCACCCACCCAGCAATCCCCAAGGTCCCCCAAAAAAAATGGTACCTCACTTGCGTGGGTAGGCATAGTGGCTGCAACATGAAACAGCGCAAAACACAACATGGTCGCACCTCAATTTCCCAGTAAATTTTTGTACTTTTTGGACAAAAAGACTACCTTTTGTTTTTGCGCCCTAGCTCTTCCAGCACCTAATGAAACCTAGCAAACCTATACATTTTTGAAAACTAGACACACAGGGGAATTCAGGATGGGGTGACTCGTCTGCCTACCCCCAGGTTTTATTACCCAGAATCCCTTGCAAAGCTAAGATTTTGACAAAAAAAACACATTTTCCGAACATTTCTGTGGTGGAAAGTTCTGGAATCTGCGTGGATCAACGAATTTCTACCCACCCAGCGTTTCCCCAGGTCTCCCGGAAAAAATGGTACCTCACTTGCGTGGGTTGGCATAGAGGCTGCGACATGAAACAGCTCAAAACGCAACATGGTCGCACCTCAATTTCCCAGTAAAATTTTGCACTTTTTGGACAAAAAGACTACCTTTTGTTTTTGCACCCTAGCTCTGCCAGCACCTAAGGAAACCTAGCAAACCTATACATTTTTAAAAACTAGACACACAGGGAAATTCAGGATGGGGTGACTCGTCTGCCTACCCCCAGGTTTTGTTACCCAGAATCCCTTGCAAAGCTAAGATTTTGACAAAAAAAACACATTTCCCTAACATTTCTGTGGTGGAAAGTTCTGGAATCTGCGTGGATCAACAAATTTCCACCCACCCAGCGTTCCCCCAGGTCTCCCGGAAAAAATGGTACCTCACTTGCGTGGGTAGGCATAGTGGCTGCGACATGAAACAGCTCAAAACGCAACATGGTCGCACCTCAATTTCCCAGTAAAATTTTGCACTTTTTGGACAAAAAGACTACCTTTTGTTTTTGCGCCCTAGCTCTGCCAGCACCTAAGGGAACCTAGCAAACCTATACATTTTTGAAACTAGACACACAGGGAAATTCAGGATGGGGTGACTAGTCTGCCTACCCCCAGGTTTTGTTACCCAGAATCCCTTGCAAAGCTAAGATTTTGACAAAAAAACACATTTTCCGAATATTTCTGTGGTGGAAAGTTCTGGAATCTGCGTGGATCAACAAATTTCCACCCACCCAGCAATTCCCAAGGTCTCCCGAAAAAAATGGTACCTCACTTGCGTGGGTAGGCATAGTGGCTGCGACATGAAACAGCGCAAAACACAACATGGTCGCACCTCAATTTCCCAGTAAATTTTTGTACTTTTTGGACAAAAAGACTACCTTTTGTTTTTGCGGCCTAGCTCTGCCAGCACCTAATGTAACCTAGCAAACCTATACATTTTTGAAAACTAGACACAGGGGAATTCAGGATGGGGTGACTCGTCTGCCTACCCCCAGGTTTTGTTACCCAGAATCCCTTGCAAAGCTAAGATTTTGACAAAAAAAACACATTTCCCTAACATTTCTGTGGTGGAAAGTTCTGGAATCTGCGTGGATCAACAATTTCCACCCACCCAGCGTTCCCCGCGGTCTCCCAAAAAAATGGTACCTCAATTGTGTGGGTAGGCATAGTGGCTGCGACATGACACAGCTCAAAACGCAACATGGTCGCACCTCAATTTCCCAGTAAAATTTTGCACTTTTTGGACAAAAAGACTACCTTTTGTTTTTGCGCCCTAGCTCTGCCAGCACCTAAGGAAACCTAGCAAACCTATACATTTTTGAAAACTAGACACCCAGGGAAATTCAGGATGGGGTGACTACTCTGCCTACCCTCAGGTTTTGTTACCCAGAATCCCTTGCAAAGCTAAGATTTTGACAAAAAAACACATTTTCCTAACATTTCTGTGGTGGAAAGTTATGGAATCTGTGTGGATCAACAAATTTCCACCCACCCAGCATTCCCCCAGGTCTCCCGGAAAAAATGGTACCTCACTTGCGTGGGTAGGCATAGTGGCTGCGACATGAAACAGCGCAAAACACCACATGGTCGCACCTCAATTTACCAGTAAAATTTTGCACTTTTTGGACAAAAAGACTACCTTTTATTTTTGCGCCCTAGCTCTGCCAGCACCTAAGGAAACCTAGCAAACCTATACCTTTTTGAAAAGTAGACACCCAGGGGAATTCAGGATGGGGTGACTCCTTTGCCTACCCTCAGGTTTTGTTACCCAGAATCCCTTGCAAAGCTAAGATTTTGACAAACAAAACACATTTTCCTAGCATTTCTGTGGTGGAAAGTTCTGGAATCTGCGTGGATCAACAAATCTCCACGCACCCAGCGTTCCCCCGGGTCTCCCGAAAAAAATGGTACCTCACTTGCATGGGTAGGCATAGTGGCTGCGACATGAAACAGCGCAAAACGCAACATGGTCGCACCTCAATTTCCCAGTAAAATTTTGCACTTTTTGGACAAAAAGACTACCTTTTGTTTTTGTGCCCTAGCTCTGCCAGCACCTAAGGAAACCTAGCAAACCTATACATTTTTGAAAAGTAGACACCCAGGGAAATTCAGGATAGGGTGACTCCTCTGCCTAGCCTCAGGTTTTGTTACCCAGAATCCCTTGCAAAGCTAAGATTTTGACAAAAAAAAAACATTTTCCTAACATTTCTGTGGTGGAAAGTTCTGGAATCTGCTTGGATCAACAAATTTCCACCAGCCCAGCGTTCCTCCAGGTCTCCTGGAAAAAATGGTACCTCACTTGTGTGGGTAGGCATAGTGGCTGCGACATGAAACAGCGCAAAACACAACATGGTCGCACCTCAATTTCCCAGTAAAATTTTGCACTTTTTGGACAAAAAGACTACCTTTTGTTTTTGCGCCCTAGCTCTGCCAGCACCTAAGGAAACCTAGCAAACCTATACATTTTTTAAAAGTAGACACCCAGGGATATTCAGGATGGGGTGACTCCTCTGCCTACCCTCAGGGTTTGTTACCCAGAATCCCTTGCAAAGCTAAGATTTTGACCAAAAAAATACATTTCCCTAACATTTCTGTGGTGGAAAGTTCTGGAATCTGCGTGGATCAACAAATTTCCACCCACCCAGCGTTCCCCCAGGTCTCCTGAAAAAAATGGTACCTCACTTGCGTGGGTAGGCATAGTGGCTGCGACATGAAACAGCTCAAAACGCAACATGGCAGCACCTCAATTTCTCAGTAAAATTTTGCACTTTTTGGACAAAAAGACTACCTTTTGTTTTTGCGCCCTAGCTCTTCCAGCACCTAATGAAACCTAGCAAACCTATACATTTTTGAAAACTAGACACAGGGGAAATCAGGATGGGGTGACTCGTCTGCCTACCCCCAGGTTTTGTTACCCAGAATCCCTTGCAAAGCTAAGATTTTGACAAAAAAAACACATTTCCCTAACATTTCTGTGGTGGAAAGTTCTGGAATCTGCGTGGATCAACAAATTTCCACCCACCCAGCGTTCCCCGCTGTCTCCCAAAAAAATGGTACCTCACTTGCGTGGGTAGGCATAGTGGCTGCGACATGACACAGCTCAAAACGCAACATGGTCGCACCTCAATTTCCCAGTAAAATTTTGCACTTTTTGGACAAAAAGACTACCTTTTGTTTTTGCCCCCTAGCTCTGCCAGCACCTAAGGAAACCTAGCAAACCTATACATTCTTGAAAAGTAGACACCTAGGGGAATTCAGGATGGGGTGACTACTCTGCCTACCCTCAGGTTTTGTTACCCAGAATCCCTTGCAAAGCTAAGATTTTGACAAAAAAAACACATTTCCTAACATTTCTGTGGTGGAAAGTTCTGGAATCTGCGTGGATCAACAAATTTCCACTCACCCAGCGTTCTCCCAGGTCTCCCAAAAAAAATGGTACCTCACTTGCGTGGGTAGGCATAGTGGCTGCGACATAAAACAGCGCAAAACGCAACATGGTCACACCTCAATTTCCCAGTAAAATTTTGCACTTTTTGGACAAAAAGACTACCTTTTGTTTTTGCGCCCTAGCTCTGCCAGCACCTAAGGTAACCTAGCAAACCTATACATTTTTGAAAACTAGACACACAGGGGAATTCAGGATGGGGTGACTCGTCTGCCTACCCCCAGGTTTTATTACCCAGAATCCCTTGCAAATCTAAGATTTTGACAAAAAAAACAAATTTTCCGAACATTTCTGTGGTGGAAAGTTCTGGAATCTGCGTGGATCAACGAATTTCTACCCACCCAGCGTTTCCCCAGGTCTCCCTGAAAAAATGGTACCTCACTTGCGTGGGTTGGCATAGTGGCTGCGACATGAAACAGCGCAAAACGCAACATGGTCGCACCTCAATTTCCCAGTAAAATTTTGCACTTTTTGGACAAAAAGACTACCTTTTGTTTTTGCACCCTAGCTCTGCCAGCACCTAAGGAAACCTAGCAAACCTATACATTTTTGAAAACTAGACACACAGGGAAATTCAGGATGGGGTGACTCGTCTGCCTACCCCCAGGTTTTGTTACCCAGAATCCCTTGCAAAGCTAAGATTTTGACAAAAAAAACACATTTCCCTAACATTTCTGTGGTGGAAAGTTCTGGAATCTGCGTGGATCAACAAATTTCCACCCACCCAGCGTTCCCCCAGGTCTCCCGGAAAAAATGGTACCTCACTTGCGTGGGTAGGCATAGTGGCTGCGACATGAAACAGCGCAAAACGCAACATGGTCGCACCTCAATTTCCCAGTAAAATTTTGCACTTTTTGGACAAAAAGACTACCTTTTGTTTTTGTGCCCTAGCTCTGCCAGCACCTAAGGAAACCTAGCAAACCTATACATTTTTGAAAAGTAGACACCCAGGGAAATTCAGGATAGGGTGACTCCTCTGCCTACCCTCAGGTTTTGTTACCCAGAATCCCTTGCAAAGCTAAGATTTTGACAAAAAAAACACATTTTCCTAACATTTCTGTGGTGGAAAGTTCTGGAATCTGCTTGGATCAACGAATTTCCACCAGCCCAGCGTTCCCCTAGGTCTCCCGGAAAAAATGGTACCTCACTTGCGTGGGTAGGCATAGTGGCTGCGACATGAAACAGCACAAAACACAACATGGTCGCACCTCAATTTCCCAGTAAAATTTTGCACTTTTTGGACAAAAAGACTACCTTTTGTTTTTGCGCCCTAGCTCTGCCAGCACCTAAGGAAACCTAGCAAACCTATACATTTTTTAAAAGTAGACACCCAGGGATATTCAGGATGGGGTGACTCCTCTGCCTACCCTCAGGGTTTGTTACCCAGAATCCCTTGCAAAGCTAAGATTTTGACAAAAAAAACACATTTCCCTAACATTTCTGTGGTGGAAAGTTCTGGAATTTGCGTGGATCAACAAATTTCCACCCACCCAGCGTTCCCCCAGGTCTCCTGAAAAAAATGGTACCTCACTTGCGTGGGTAGGCATAGTGGCTGCGACATGAAACAGCTCAAAACGCAACATGGTCGCACCTCAATTTCCCAGTAAAAATTTGCACTTTTTGGACAAAAAGACTACCTTTTGTTTTTGCGCCCTAGCTCTGCCAGCACCTAAGGGAACCTAGCAAACCTATACATTTTTGAAACTAGACACACAGGGAAATTCAGGATGGGGTGACTCGTCTGCCTACCCCCAGGTTTTGTTACCCAGAATCCCTTGCAAAGCTAAGATTTTGACAAAAAAACACATTTTCCTAACATTTCTGTGGTGGAAAGTTCTGGAATCTGCGTGGATCAACAAATTTCCACCCACCCAGCAATCCCCAAGGTCTCCCGAAAAAAATGGTACCTCACTTGCATGGGTAGGCATAGTGGCTGCGACATGAAACAGCGCAAAACACAACATGGTCGCACCTCAATTTCCCAGTAAATTTTTGTACTTTTTGGACAAAAAGACTACCTTTTGTTTTTGCGCCCTAGCTCTGCCAGCACCTAAGGAAACCTAGCAAACCTATACATTTTTGAAAACTAGTTACAGGGGAATTCAGGATGGGGTGACTCGTCTGCCTACCCCCAGGTTTTGTTACCCAGAATCCCTTGCAAAGCTAAGATTTTGACAAAAAAAACACATTTCCCTAACATTTCTGTGGTGGAAAGTTCTGGAATCTGAGTGGATCAACAAATTTCCACCCACCCAGCGTTCCCCCAGGTCTCCCAAAAAAATGGTACCTCACTTGCGTGGGTAGGCATAGTGGCTGCGACATGACACAGCTCAAAACGCAACATGGTCGCACCTCAATTTCCCAGTAAAATTTTGCACTTTTTGGACAAAAAGACTACCTTTTGTTTTTGCGCCCTAGCTCTGCCAGCACCTAAGGAAACCTAGCAAACCTATACATTTTTGAAAAGTAGACACCCAGGGGAATTCAGGATGGGGTGACTCCTCTGCCTACCCTCAGGGTTTGTTACCCAGAATCCCTTGCCAAGCTAAGATTTTGACAAAAAAAAACACATTTTCCTAACATTTCTGTGGTGGAAAGTTCTGGAATCTGCGTGGATCAACAAGTTTCCACCCACCCAGCGTTCCTCCAGGTCTCCCGGAAAAAATGGTACCTCACTTGCGTGGGTAGGTATAGTGGCTGCAACAGGAAACGGATCAAATCGTATGGTGGTGAATTTACAATACCCAATTGGAAAACAACCTTGATTTTTGGGGGGGGGCACCTTAGTCTTTGGCCCGGCGCTCGATGGTATTCTTTGGAAACTACCAAACCCAAACAGTTCTGAAAAGTAGACACCCGGGGGAGTCCAGGGAGGTATGGCATGCGTAGGTCCCCCAATGTTTTCCTACCCAGAACTCCTTGCAAACCTTAAAATTAGGTAAAAATATCACTTTTCCAAATTTTTTTGCATGGGATCTCCGTGCTGGCAAAAATGTCCTACCACCCAGCGTTCCCCTTGTTCTCCCGAGTAAAAGGATACCTCACTTGTGTGGGTGCCCCAAAGCAGAACAGTCCAAAAATAAATTTTGAAAAAGTAGTATTTGAGTTTTATAAATTAAGCCCCCCTGCCTTAGACACAGGCCTTTGGCTCACCCACACAAGTGAGGTATCATTTTACTCGGGAGAACAAGGGGAACGCTGGGTGGTAGGACATTTGTGCCGACATGGAGATCCCACGCAAAAAAGTATGGATAACGTTTTTTTAACCTAAATTCATGGTTTGCAGGGATTTCTGGGTAGGAAAACATTGGGGGAGCCATGCATGCCATACCTCCCTGGACTCCCCCGGGTGTCTAGTTTTCAGAACTGTTTAGGTTTGGTAGTTTCCAAAGATGCCCGCCGAGCCCCGGTCCAAAAACTCAATCCTACCCCCCAAAAAAGAAGGTAATGTTGCTATTGGTTATTGTAATTTCTCCACCGTACGATTTGGACTGTTTCCTGTTGCAGCCACTATGCCTACCCATGCAAGTGAGGTACCATTTTTATCGGGAGACCTGGGGGAACGCTGGGTGGGAGGAAATTTGTTTGAGCCCAGTGACGCCGCGCTTTCCCACGCATAAAAAGTGTGAAAAAACTGATTTTTCAAAAATTGAGGTTTGCAAGGGATTCTGGGTAAAGGAACGTTGGAGGATCCACGCAAGCCATACCTCCTTGGAAGCCCCCGGGTGTCTACTTTTCAGAAATGTATGGGTTTGGTAGGTTTCCCTAGATGGCCGTCTAGCACAGGCCAAAAACCCAGGTAACCCCTCTTGCAAAAGCTGGCGGTATTGACATTCAATACAACCAGCTTTTGCAAGAGGGGTTACCTGGGTTTTTGGCCCCGTGCTAGACGGCCATCTAAGGAAACCTACCAAACCCATACATTTCTGAAAAGTAGACACCCGGGGGCTTCCAAGGAGGTATGGCTTGCGTGGATCCTCCAACGTTCCTTTACCCAGAATCCCTTGCAAACCTCAATTTTAGCTAAAAAAAATCAGTTTTTTCGCACTTTTTTGCATGGGAAAGCGTGGCATCACTGGGCTCACACCCAGTGTTCCCCCAGGTCTCCCGATAAAAATGGTACCTCACTTGCGTGGGTAGGCATAGTGGCAGCAACAGGAAACGGTCCAAATCGTACAGTGGAGAATTAAGTTTTCAATTTGAGAGCGTGTGATTCAAGGAAATTGTGACAGACAATTTCAAGTTTGCAGGAGATTCTGGATAAAAATCAACAATAGAATTCACCAGAAAGACATGACCATATACTTCCATGGTTTAACAATAATAACTAAATTTAGTAAGTTATTTATAGCTATAATGTACACCGTAACAGAGTTACTCAAAAGTCAAACATTCAAGGCACGGCTAAGTATTCCTCAGAGACACACACATACAGGTTGGATTTGGCACGAGGGCGAGTGATGGTTCAGTACATAAAATTTTATTAACAAGATATTTCAAAAAATGAAATGCTCTGTCAATAAATAAATGCATAAAAACCGAACCAGTGACTCGCAACTCGTGAGCTGTAAAGCCACGACAAGGCACCAACCGTTTTACAGGCCATTCACGCGCCTTTCATACCTGATACAAACCAGACCATTGACACCATCCGGAAAGAACAGCAACACATTACAACAATCACAATAAGAGACAAGGTACACCCTACTTCAGAAAGAGATAAAAGACAAACATTACTGCACAGCCATCTAATCCGCAAGCACACACACATTCTGGTTGGATTTGGCACGAGGGTGAGTGATGATTCAGTACATACAATTGTATTCGTAAGTAATTTCAAAAAAATGAAATACACTGCGTATAATTGAAAGTATGATAAACTGAACCACTGACTCACAGCTCGTGAGCTGTAAAGCCACGTCAAGGCACCAACCTCTTTACAGGCCATTCATACACCTTTCGCACGTGTGACACATACAAAACATTCACACCGCCAGCCGCGGACCCATCACATTTCAACACTCACACCAGCAGACAGCGCCATTCAAGGGCCCATCACTTTCACACGCCCACATTTCTGACACTGCAACTACACAAAATGATGGACTGCGTGGAGTGTCACTCAACTAGCAGTGTGTGTAGTGACCAACAGAAAGTAACTACTCACACACTGCCAGCCAAGCACCAGTCCACCCACACCACCATCCAAGCACCAGACCATGCACACCGCCAGCCAAACACCACTCAGCACACAACGACAGCCAAGCACAACCCTGTGCACAGACAGCCAAGTACCACTCCACACACACCACCAGGCAAGTACCACTCCACACACACCGCCAGCCAAGCACCACTCCATGCAAACAGCTAAGCACCACTCCACACACACCACCAGCCATACACCAATCCACACACTCCACCAGCCAAACCCACCTCCATGCACAGACAGCCAAGTACCACTCCACGAACACCACCAGCCAAGCGCCACTCCACACACACCGCCAGCCAAGCACCACTCCGTGCACAGACAGCCAAGTACTACTCCAAAAACACCACCAGCCAAGCGCAACTCCACACACACCGCCAGCCGAGCACCACTCCACGCACACCACCAGCCAAGCACCACTCCACACACTCCACCAGCCAAACCCAACTCCATGCACAGACAGCCAAGTACCACTCCACGAACACCACCAACCAAGAGCCACTCCACACACACCGCCAGCCAAGCACCAATCCGTGCACCAACAGCCAAGTACCACTCCACGCACACCACCAGCCAAGCGCATCTCCACACACACCACCAGCCAAGCACCAGCCGGCACACACCACAAACACATTTAGATTTCTTTTTTTGAAAAAAACACTAAACAAATGGAAATACCTACAAAACAGCTAACACAAATTCTTAAACTAAACACTTTGCACTAATGCCAATCCTTGAAACAAACTAAACATTTCTTACAGAATGCAGATCAGGCAATTCAATTTAGAGCTCATTAAAACTCCCAAAACTTCTTTTGCGTGTGGTACGATTTAAAACAAGCTGACAGACACAATGCAGGCTTAGATGGACAGTCAGGACAGTATAAACGAGACTCCCTTCGCACGCCTCTTCGCCAACAGACTCTGCATCTTTTAGTCGGAAAGTCTCTTGCGGGAGTGGAAGGAATAGATTCAGGAAAGTGGCGATCTTTCAATCTAGCCACTTCCTCCACCACTCCAAATCTAGGAACACTTGCCTGCTCCAAAAGTACAAGCCTGCCTATTATAGACTCCTGAAACTTAACAAAAGGCATCTTATTCTGAGGACAAGACTTCTGATACACAACAAAAGCATTAAAAAATGCCAAGTGGAACAGATGGATAGCCAACTTCTTGTACCAAACGTAAGCCTTTCGAAGAACAGCATAAGATTCCAACCTCTGATCTACTCTGTCAACACCTCCCATGAACTTATTGTAATCTAAAATGCACACAGGTTTGCGCACTTCAGCACCCTGACCCCAAACAGGCACAGGTTCTGTTCTTTCATTGTGGATAGTAGTCAGCATGTACACATCTCTCTTGTCTGAATACTTCACAGCTAGAAGCTCCCCACATCGCAAAGCCGTAGACTGTCCCCGCACAAGCCTTTTGCAAACAAGTTCCTTTGGGAAACCTTTACGGTTACTGCGCATTGTGCCACAAGCAACAGTGCCCACTTTGCCCAACTTCTTAAACAACCGCACACCAGTGTAGAAGTTATCTACATATAAATGATGGCCTTTGTTAAATAATCCTCTACCTAGTTCCCACACAATTTTCTCAGTCACTCCAAAAGAAGAAGGACAACCAGGAGGGTAAATGCTGGACTCCTTACCAGTGTACACCCTGAAATTGTAGACATATCCAGTCTCACTGTCACACAGCATATACAGTTTGATTCCATAGCGTGCCCTCTTACTAGGAATGTATTGCCTAAAAACTAAGCGGCCCTTGAACAACAGCAAAGACTCATCCACTGCAATTTCTTTACCAGGGACAAATATCTCAGGAAAACGATCAACAAAGTGATCCAGGACAGGTCGAATTTTAAACAAACGGTCACAATCAGGGTGATCGCGTGACAACGCTAAACTATTATCAACAAAATGCAACATCCGAAGAAAAGGCGTATACCGATCACGACTTATGATTGCTGGAAATATAGCTGTTGACATCAAGGGGCTAGTGGACCAATATGAATTAATTGATGGCTTCCTTAGCAAGCCCATCAAAAAAGTTAATCCCAAAAACTTCTTCAACTCTTCAACATTTGTGGGAGTCCACCGGATTGCCCTAGAATGGGGCTTAAGGCTGGCACTGTTGGCCCTCAAATATTGTTCTGCATACAAATTGGTTTGATCAACAATCTTGTGCAAAAACACATTGTCAAAAAACAACTCAAAAAAATGTATTGGCAGAAAATTCTCAGTATTCACTCCACACCCAGGAACACCAGTGAACTCTGGCAATGCCGGCTGCACCATGCCAGGGGGAACCCAGAGGCCATCCATATCAACGGGGGGAGCAGCCACCCCAGCCTGCAGCACCGAAACATCTTGCTGCTGTTCACCAACGGGAAGCCTAACAGCCACAGATACTTCTGGCTGCACAACATCAACAGAAGACATAGCATCCCCAGAGGGCTCTTCCTGCACTACAACAACGGGAAGCCCAGCAGCCTGAGATGCTTCTTGCTGCACTACACCACCGGGAAACCAAGCAGACCCAGATGCCTCTTGCCCATCTACACCAATGGGAAGCCTAACTGCCACAGATACTTCAGGCTGCACAACACCAACAGAAGACATAGCATCCCCAGAGGGCTCTTCATGCACTACACCAACGGGAAGCCAAGCAGCCTCAGATGCTACTTGCTGCACTACACCACCGGGAAGCCTAAAAGCCACAGATGCCTTTTGCTGCACTACACCAGCAGGAAGACGAAAAGCACCAGATGCCTCTTTGCGCACCACAGTAATGTGAAGCCTTTTGGGCGCAGGCTCCAGCCCACTTACCTCTTGCCGACGTAAAAAGAAAGGAAACCTTGCGGCCCTAGGCAGCAGCACAGATTCCTCTTGGCCCACTACCGGCATCACAATGTCCTCCTCTAACATAGGCCCTTCATCAGCACTAGAAGAAGATTCATCATCCGATGATGATGATACCATGCGAAGAGAAAACTCACTGCCTGAATCTTCTGCCCCCACCTGGGAGTCCAAATCGGAGTCAGACTCTGAACCATGGTCATAGGAAGACTCAAAAAGCAAACCAAGAACCTGCTTAGCAGTAATCCTGCGACTAGCCATTATCCTTCAAAAGCAAGAAGACTTCACACACAAGTGAACAACAACCTACACTGTGTAAAGTAAGAAGTAAACAAGGTAAGGCTTTCACAAACAGATAAATACAATCCAAAACAATTTCACTCTAACCAAATATAGCTACACTCACCAGCACCTACTCTGTTGAGACACAGCAAAAAGAAATGATATCCCACTAGAAAGAAAAAAAGAAATGCACATCAAGCACTAATACTGAAAAAAAAAAAAAAAAAAAAAACAGAGCCACGCAAACTGGTACAACCTTTTTCAAAAAGACAAACATCAAGGGAAAGTAGTACAAAATACATTCACTTACCAAGCACAAGCAACTACACAAGCTGCAAACAGACACGCAACCTACAACAATCCAAACAGCAAAAGCCTGAAACAAGACAAAAATAGAGAAGAAAAAAAAATAACTACCACATTTCACAAACAATATAACAATTCAAAAAACAACTCACAAACTTGCCCCCCAAATTTAAATTCGGCAAGATGGGCCACCAAATAGGGCTTAGACCAATTGGGATTAGATGAGGTTTAACATCAAGACACTGGATAATTTTTACTGCCAGACCCCTTTGGTGCCAGTCAGTCTTTTGCTCCTAACAGTACCCCCATCACACAGGGGCAGTAAGGACATTCATATACCTTTTGTACGTGTGACACAAACAAAACATTTACACCGCCAGCGCCATTCAAGGGCCCATCACTTTCACACGCCCACATATCTGACACAGCAACTACAGAAAAAGATGGACTGCGTAGAGTGTCACTCAACTAGCAATGTGTGTAGTGACCAACAGAAAGTAACTACTCACACACCACCAGCCAAGCGCCACTCCACGCATACCGCCAGCCAAGCACCACTCAGTGCACAGACAGCAAAGTAGCACTCCACGCACACCCCCAGCCAAGCGCCACTCCACACACACCGCCAGCCAAGCAGCACTCCGTGCACAGACAGCAAATGACCACTCCACACACACCACCAGCCAAGCGCCACTCCACACACACCGCCCGCCAAGCACCACTGCGTGCATAGATAGCCAAGTACCCCTCCATGCACACTGCCACCCAAACACCACTCAGCGTACTCCGACAGCCAAGTACCACTCCACACACACCGCCAGCCAAGCTCCACTCTACGCACACCACAAGCCAAGCGCCACTCACCGCCAGCCAAACACCGCTCCACGCACACCATCCAGCCAAGTACCACTCCACACACACCACCAGCCAAACACCACTCCACACACACCACCAGCCAAACACCACTCCGTGCACAGACAACCAAGTACCACTCCACACACACCACCAGCCAAGCGCCACTCCACACACACCGCCAGCCAAGCAGCACTCCGTGCACAGACAGCAAAGTAGTACTCCTCGCACACCACCAGCCTTGCGCCACTCCACACACACCGTCAGCCAAGCACCACTCCGTGCACAGACAGCAAAGTATCACTCCACGCACACCACCAGCCAAGCGCCACTCCACGCATACCGCCAGCCAAGCACGACTCAGTGCACATACAGCAAAGTAGCACTCCACGCACACCCCCAGCCAAGCGCCACTCCACACACACCGCCAGCCAAGCAGCACTCCGTGCACAGACAGCAAATGACCACTCCACACACACCACCAGCCAAGCGCCACTCCACACACACCGCCCGCCAAGCACCACTGCGTGCATAGATAGCCAAGTACCCCTCCACGCACACTGCCACCCAAACACCACTCAGCGTACTCCGACAGCCAAGTACCACTCCACACACACCGCCAGCCAAGCACCACTCTACGCACACCACAAGCCAAGCGCCACTCACCGCCAGCCAAACACCGCTCCACGCACACCATCCAGCCAAGTACCACTCCACACACACCACCAGCCAAACACCACTCCACACACACCACCAGCCAAACACCACTCCGTGCACAGACAACCAAGTACCACTCCACACACACCACCAGCCAAGCGCCACTCCACACACACCGCCAGCCAAGCAGCACTCCGTGCACAGACAGCAAAGTAGTACTCCTCGCACACCACCAGCCTTGCGCCACTCCACACACACCGTCAGCCAAGCACCACTCCGTGCACAGACAGCAAAGTATCACTCCACGCACACCACCAGCCAAGCGCCACTCCACACACACCGCCAGCCAAGCAGCACTCCGTGCACAGACAGCAAATGACCACTCCACACACACCACCAGCCAAGCGCCACTCCACACACACCGCCAGCCAAGCACCACTGCGTGCATAGATAGCCAAGTACCCCTCCACGCACACTGCCAGCCAAACACCACTCAGCGCACACCGACAGCCAAGTACCACTCCACACACACCGCCAGCCAAGCACCACTCCACGTACACCGCAAGCCAAGTGCCACTCACCGCCAGCCAAACACCGCTCCACGCACACCATCCAGCCAAGTACCACTCCACACACACCGCCAGCCAAACACCACTCCACATGGTAATCAGACAAAATATCGAGAAAAAAAATATCGTAAAGACAAAATATCGAAGTTAAAATATCGAAGGTAAATAATATTGGGAAGCAAAAATATCGGATACAAAAATATCGTAATAGATAAGTATGATAAAATATCGAAAACAATAATATCGTATGACAAAATATCGACAATACAAAATATCGTGTTGTAATGGAAAAAAAAAATAGTAGTGAAAAAAATATCCAAAATTAGTAATAAAATTTTTGCACAAATGTTAATATAAAAATAGTCAAATATATCTAATAAAAAAATATTATAAAAAAACATATCTAGTTTTAGGAGCAGGTTATTGGGTTTATAGGGGATAAGGGTGGGGAGTGTATTAAAATGTATGTTAAAAAACATAAAATAATTAAAAATATAACAAATCATTTTAAATTAAAAAAAATAAAAAATTTATAAAAATAATATAACATTTATGAATAGATATCTAGTTTTAGGAGCGGGTGATTGGGTTTATAGGGGATAAGGGTGGGGAGTGTATTAAAATGTATGTATAAAAATATATATTTATATAAAAAAAATGTAATATTATTCATTAAAAAGGAAATAATTAGTGTCCAGCTCCTACATCAATTTTTAGTTAATTGGAGTAGGAATAGTAGTAATTTATTAATTAGTGTTCACCACCTACATCAAATTATCTTTAATTGGTGTGGGAATTTAATTAATTAAATAATTAGTGTCCAGCATCTAAATCTAATTAATGTAAATTGGAGTATGATTAGTAATAATTAATTAATTAGTGTCCAGCACCTACTCCAATTTTATGTAGATTGGAGTTGGAATATTAATTATTAATTAATTAGTGTCCAGCACCTACTGCAATTTAATGTAGACTGGAGTTGGAATATAAAGTAATTAATAATTAGTGTCCAGCACATACTTCAATTTAATGTAGACTGGAGTTGGAATATTATTTAATAATTAATTAGTGTCCAGTACCTACTTCAATTTAATGTAGGATGGAGTTGGAATATTAATTAATAATTAATTTGTGTCCAGCACCTGCTCCAATTTAATGTAGACTGGAGTTGGAATATTAATTAATAATTAATTAGTGTCCAGCACCTACTCCAATTTAATGTAGACTGGAGTTGGAATATTAATTAATAATTAATTAGTGTCCAGCACCTACTCCAATTTAATGTAGACTGGAGTTGGAATATTAATTAATAATTAATTAGTGTCCAGCACCTACTCCAATTTAATGTAGACTGGAGTTGGATTTTTTATTAATTATGCTTTAGTGTCCAGCACCTACTCCTATTTAATGTAGACTGGAGTTGGAATATTAATTAATAATTAATTAGTGTCCAGCACCTACTCCAATTTAATGTAGACTGGAGTTGGAATATTAATTAATTATGCTTTAGTGTCCAGCACCTACTCCTATTTAGTGTAGATTGGAGTTGGAATATTAATTAATAATTAGTTAGTGTCCAGTACCTACTCCAATTTAATGTAGACTGGAGTTGGAATATTAATTAATAATTAATTAGTGTCCAGCACTTACTCCAATTTAATGTAGACTGGAGTTGGAATATTAATTATTAATTAATTAGTGTCCAGCACCTACTCCAATTTAATGTAGGATGGAGTTGGAATATTAATTAATAATTAATTTGTGTCCAGCACCTACTCCAATTTAATGTAGACTGGAGTTGGAATATTAATTAATTATGCTTTAGTGTCCAGCACCTACTCCAATTTAATGTAGACTGGAGTTGGAATATTAATTATTAATTAATTAGTGTCCAGCACCTACTCCAATTTAATGTAGGATGGAGTTGGAATATTAATTAATAATTAATTAGTGTCCAGCACCTACTCCAATTTAATGTAGACTGGAGTTGGAATATTAATTAGTTATGATTTAGTGTCCAGCAACTACTCCTATTTAATGTAGACTGGAGTTGGAATATTAATTAATAATTAGTTAGTGTCCAGCACCTACTCCAATTTAATATAGGCTGGAGTTGGAATATTAATTAATTATGCTTTAGTGTCCAGCACCTACTCTAATTTAATGTAGACTGGAGTTGGAATATTAATTAATAATTAATTAGTGTCCAGCACCTACTCCAATTTAATGTAGACTGGAGTTGGAATATCAATTATTAATTAATTAGTGTCCAGCACCTACTCAAATTTAATGTAGACTGGAGTAGGAATATTAATTAATTATGCTTTAGTGTCCAGCACCTACTCCAATTTAATGTAGATTGGAGTAGCACTATAATTAATAATTAATTAGTGTCCAGCACCTACTCCAATTTAATGTAGACTGGAGTTGGAATAATAATTAATAATTAATTAGTGTCCAGCACCTACTCCAATTTCATGTAGACTGGAGTTGGAATATTAATTAATTATGCTTTAGTGTCCAGCACCTACTCCTATTTAATGTAGACTGGAGTTGGAATATTAATTAATAATTAATTAGTGTCCAGCACCTGCTCTAATTTAATGTAGACTGGAGTTGGAATATTAATTAATTATGCTTTACTGTCCAGCACTTACTCCTATTTAATGTAGACTGGAGTTGAAATATTAATTAATAATTAGTTAGTGTCCAGCACCTAATCCAATTTAATGTAGACTGGAGTTGGAATATTAATTAATTAGTGTCCAGCACCTACTCCAATTTAATGGAGACTGGAGTTGGAATATTAATAATTAAATAATTAGTGTGCAACATCTACTCAAATGTTATATACATTGGAAAATTTCTATATAATAAGATTGTTACATTATAGTAAGACAATAATAAAAATAGTTCAACATGATTGTACAAAATTTTTTTTATTATGTATTTAATTTTCACAAATAACAAGTTTTTTCATAACAAAATCACATTTATGAAACTTTGGTTTTTATGATCATATTTTCTAAACACAATGATAAGCAAATTTACAGAAGCATTATATTTTTTAAATTATTGTTAATAATATGTAATTATTTTTGGTTTTGTATTACATATTGTACTTTTAGAAAATAATGTAGAAATAACAAATGTTTTTTTGAAAAAAAATATTTTCTGCTTCTTTTCTAAACATCAAACATTTATAATATAAGTCACACAATTTGTTAACACATTTTGTACATTTTTATATTTGTGAGAATGTAGTTATATTTCTATACATTGTTAAAATAAATATTATTGTTTCATAATATTTATTTATTACATTTATATACATATTTGTAAATCAAATCATAGTAGGATAAAAGTAAATATTTTTTCACAATAATTGCAATTTTTGGTTTCTTTTTGGCTATTTAGTTAAGTATTGATATTATATTTTATACTTGGGACTATTTTATTGCTTTTGGGTTCTTCATTTTGTAACCGGGTTAGGTCGTTTTGGGTTATTTGGATGAAGAGCTGATCGCGTTTGGGAGACACTTCACGTCGCTTCAGGTAAGGTTTATTTTACATGTTTTATGTGTATTTTAATGATGTTTTGAGAGTAGTGAACTTATATTTAGTGTTGTTTAATGTGAGGGAGTTATGTTTTAGATTTAGAAAACAAATATTTCCTTATGGTACATACACGTAGTTTTAGTTAGTTAAGTCATTATTTATAGAGTTAATTTTTGTCAGTTTACTGTATATCTACTAGCGAAATCATCTATTTGACTATGTTTGTACCTAATTATGTATTACTTTATGTGGGTGGGAATGTCTGTTTTCTATGTTTTTGTCATAGGTGTACGCTACATCGGAAGTTCCGTTTTTTTTTAAGGAAGTGTTTGTTTGTTTTATTCACCACTGCTTTACAAACACTTCTTTAAATTTTTCGGTTTTCCTGGAGCGATTCTTTATTTTTCTACTTTTTCTGGTTTTTTATGGTTCTTCGATGGCTCTGCACAACGTGGATTTCTTATTTTGGGAACAGTTGTATTTTTACATATTTTTTTGGGTTACTTTTGCACTAACTGGATTACTTTGGTGGAGAAGGATGTTATTGGATTTACAACATGATTGGTAAGTCCTTTCTTTGTTATCTTGTGTGGGTGGGTAATGTGATTCTTAATATGGAATTGTTTTCTAGTTGTTATTTTGTTTTAATGTGTGCATATATGTGAATAATATCTCTATATATTGCATATATTAAATACTTTAGAAGCTCACCTTTGATATTTTAGTATACTTAGGTGATAGTTTTAGTGTTTTATAAAATGTTGGGAATTAATCAGAGTAGTGTTTTGGCAATGATGTTTAAGTATTCTATGCCTTTTGTACTAGGGTACAGTTTTACTTGTTCTTCTAGGAATTTGTGCATTTGCTTATTTTGTTTTGATGTTTTAGGGACAAGTTCAGTTACAGATTGGTCCATTCTGAATTCCTGGTAGCTCTGTTCTTTCTGTAGGCATTTAATGAAATGTTATAGAGTAGGTTTTGTTCTGCCAGTTGATTGTACAAATGCATTGTGCCAACCTTCTACTGCGTTGTTAGTTTTAGATTCTCCATTAAGGGTACTTCTGTAAACGTTCCACCAGGGTATTAGGAATTTGGGATTTCTTCTGTTGCCAGATCTGTGGAGTCTGCCTACCCAGGTGTCTTCAAAGTAGTTGAGAAATGGACTTAACTTAGCTTCATTTTGTTTGTAGAAGGGGCTGTCTATAAGAATGTTGTAGTGTTCTGCTACGTCTGTTTCTGGGACATAAGCAAGTGCAATGAGTTTTTTAATTTGGAAAGCAAAAGATGATTTTGTAGCATATTCTACACTTAGGGTAGTTTTTGGAAGATGTCTCCATAAACACTGGTTTAAATGATAGTAGCAGCCTTGAATGCAGGTATGGGGGTGGATTTTTAGGATAGTTGAGAGCATTGCTTGCTCAAAATCAAGAATGATTTTTTCTGGAGAAAAATCATTTGTTTTTTGTTTTATAATATTTAATAATTCCATATATGTGAAATTATTTTTGTTTGGTAATAGTGCATATAGTAATGGTATGTTGCAGTTGTGGTAGAGGCCATGTATTGTGTATAATTGGAAAAATGGTTTGGGACAGATGTTAAATGTTCCATCCATCATCCAATATTGGCTTTGCTGAAGTTTAACTAAATTCATATTTGTACCAAAAATTATACGTCTTTTGTCATTGTTTTCGTTGTCGTAAACTATAAATGGTTGTTTGTTTAAAGTTATAATTTGGTTAGCAGTTAAGTTTATATCATGATATGTTCTGGGAGATGGTGTTGTAGTAGTAGTAGCTTTTTTAGTTTGTGCTATAGTTCTTTTTAAGGAGAGAATATTTGGCATTTGGGTTGTGGCAGTTTTAGGGATTTTAGGAATGGCTTCTTTTAATATGACATTTGTTTGCTTTTGGGAACCTGTACTAGCTTCTTTTATATTTTCCAAAGCTGTTCTAACTTCTATTTCAGTAACATTAGGTGAATGATCGTGTTCCCTAGTATACAGTACTGTAGCTTCTCTAGTTGTTGCTCTTCCATAGCACTTGTTAGAATAATATTTACAACATTTCCAATTAACTTTCATGCCATATTGCTTTTCTTGTGTATAAGTGTAACCCATGTAGCACAGTAATAGTTTTCCTTTCTGGCTGGTCACAAATTCAGCTCCTTCAATCATTTTGTACTTTGTATATCTACAAAATATATATATAATAGTTAATGTCAAATAAAATGTGAAAATTATTCTAAGTTAGTGATAAGTAGGAATGTATATACTTACGTGTTTTAGAATTCACTGCAAAATTAGGATCTGCTTTATTCCTTAGTTGGGGATACTTGTTTGTGATGTTGTTGTAGCTGTTATGAAAAACATGAAAATAGTATATTACTAAAAAATGTTTGTGTATATTTACAATGTAAAAGCTAATTTGTACTACAAAAGTGGATACTAATAAGTGTAGATTTATGATTAACATTGCGAAGATACTTACATATTTTATTTTGTTGGTCTTTGCCAGTATAGTTGTTTCTTCGGCTTCTGGAGAGTAGTTTGTAGTGTTATCTTAAAAAAATAAGGAACATATGTGTTAGAATAATCACCATGTTGGTAGGTTTTTTTACAGAATATCTGGTAATTATGTTCTTTAATATACTTACTTAGTGATTAGTATATTTATTATTCCGAATGTGGAGTTCTGTATAATGTCTGTATATCTATTTGTAGTGTTTGCTCTGTAAAAAAACAATATATAATACAAACTGATTAGAACAAGTGAAAACGTTTTTAGTTTTTTTCCACATTAATTTCAGTTGACTAATACTTACTTAGTAAAATGTAATGTAGAAATAGTACTGATGTCCTTAGTTCATTAGTAGTGATGTTTTCAGTAGTAGAATCTTGAGAAAAAAAAAGAAATATATGGGTAAAAAATTCATTCTTTCAGTGTGTTTAGATTTATGTGCACATAATTAAAAACTGTCAATTTACTTACATAGTTATTATAATCTGTATTCCTATGCTTTTGTTCACAGTTATTTTGTGTAGAATATTCAGTAGTCGTAGTATCTAAAAAAATGGTTTTATATAATTATTTAGCATGTTAAGTAGTATGAATAGAAAAGGAGTACTGGGTATTTAGCAGGTAAGTAAGTAGTAGTAGCAATTAATGCAGTTTCTATTTTATTTACTTACTTAGAAGATGTAATTGTAGGTTGATAGTCTGGTTTTTCTAGTTGTTGTGCAGCAATTCAGAGAGAGATGAATCTCCTTCAGTGACTTTTAGCAAGTACTTTGTGTTTAGAGTTTAATTGTTTATATAGGGGAGTGCCAGTAGTAATTAGTTTGCTATTGGTTTATTTTAAAAATTAGGTTTGTGATTGGTTAGTTAGTATATTTGAATTTCAGTTGTGATTACTTTGTAATAGAAGTGAAAAACTAAATACATTATAAAATTATAAACACTTGCATAGAATATATTTATATGTGTAGGTGATATAATTATATAAATAGTATATTTTTGAAGAATTAATAGTGTGACTATAGTGTTAATTTAAGTAGTGTGTGTTTATTTAGATGTTAAAACATATAAAACGTTAATTTATTCTGCAAACAGATGCATATAAAAAGTCGATATTGCTGAAAATCCGATATGTTAGTGCACAATATTTTTGATGTCGATATTATAGTTAATGTCTATATAATTTTTAGAAAGCGATATTTGTGTTTACCGATGTAAATGTAGTCGATATCAATGTAAACGATGTTTGTGTATGTCGATATTAAAAAATCAATATTTTTGTATATATCTAGATAAGTATAGGAAGTCAATATTAGTGACATCGATATATTTGTTCCGATATTTTTGTATGTCGATATTCTGAATTTCGATAATTTGTCAGACATTCACTCCACACACACCACCAGCCAAACACCACTCCGTGCACAGACAACCAAGTACCACTCCACACACACCACCAGCCAAGCGCCACTCCACACACACCGCCAGCCAAGCAGCACTCCGTGCACAGACAGCAAAGTAGCACTCCTCGCACACCACCAGCCTTGCGCCACTCCACACACACCGTCAGCCAAGCACCACTCCGTGCACAGACAGCAAAGTATCACTCCATGCACACCACCAGCCAAGCGCCACTCCACACACACCGCCAGCCAAGCAGCACTCCATGCACAGACAGCAAATGACCACTCCACACACACCACCAGCCAAGCGCCACTCCACACACACCGCCAGCCAAGCACCACTCCGTGCATAGATAGCCAAGTACCACTCCACGCACACCGCCAGCCAAACACCACTCAGCGCACACCGACAGCCAGGTACCACTCCACACACACCGCCAGCCAAGCACCACTCCACGCACACCGCAAGCCAAGCGCCACTCACCACCAGCCAAACACCGCTCCACGCACACATCCAGCCAAGTACCACTTCACACACACCGCCAGCCAAACACCACTCCACACACACCACCAGCCAAACACCACTCCGTGCACAGACAGCCAAGTACCACTGCACGCACACCGCCAGCCAAGCACCACTCCACGCACACCGCAAGCCAAGCGCCACACACCACCAGCCAAACACCACTCCGTGCACAGACAGCCAAGTACCACTCCACACACACCGCCAGCCAAGCACCACTCCGTGCATAGATAGCCAAGTACCCCTCCACGCACACCGCCAGCCAAACACCACTCAGCGCACACCGACAGCCAAGTACCACTCCACACACACCGCCAGCCAAGCACCACTCCACGCACACCGCAAGCCAAGCGCCACTCACCACCAGCCAAACACCGCTCCACGCACACCGTCAGCCAAACACCACTCCACACACACCACCAGCCAAACACCACTCCGTGCACAGACAGCCAAGTACCACTGCACGCACATCCAGCCAAGCGCCACTCCACACGCACCGCCAGCCAAACACCACTCCACGCACACTGCAAGCCAAGCGCCACTCCGCACACACCGCCAGCCAAGCACTACTCCTTGCCCAAGGGGTCGCTACCTAAAAACAAAATTTTAATTTCCTCGTGCTAGTGGGCATTTTCTGCCCCACTGGGGCAAAACGGCAAAAGAAATGGGCCGATTTGCCCCCAGGGTGGACAGAAAAACAAAAAAACCATCATGGCTACCTGGAAGCGACCCTTACACAAGGGGTCGTTTCTCAAAACAAACACATTGCCCCAACAAAAAACCCTGGTGCTAGTGGGAAATTTCTGCCCCCCCTGGGGGCAAAACGGCCAAAAAACAGGCCGATTTGCCCCCAGGGGGGGCAGAAAAACAAAAAGTTAAATATGAGGCCACCTGGAATTGACCCTTGCCCAAGGGGTCGCTTCCTAAAAGCTAAAAACAAAATCCCTGGTGCTAGTGGGCATTTTCTGTCCCCCCCTGGGGGCAAAACGGCAAAAAAAAACAGGCCGATTTGCCCCCAGGGGGGACAGAAAAATGTAAACAAAAGCCATGGCCGCCATCTTGGCTTCACAAAACAACCCTGGTGCTAGTGGGAAACTTCTGCCCCCCCCTGGGGGCAAAACGGCGGAAAAAAATGGGCCGATTTGCCCCCAGGGGGGGCAGAAAATCAAAAATTATATGGCTGCCCACCTGGAAGTGACCCTTGCCCAAGGGGTCGCTTCCGAAAAGCTAAATAAACAATCCCTGGTGCTAGTGGGGGCATTTCCGCCGCACAATCGCGACGCTGTGCGCGATCGTGAGGCAGAAATGCCCTGCAAAGAGACATCAGGGGAAAGGAAAATCTCTTTCCTCTTCCCTGATGCCTCTTCGCTGCCCCAAACCCCCGCCGGACACCAGAAACCCACCTTCTTCTCCAGCGCTCAGGAAGCAAATGGCTTCCCGAGCGCTGGGAATCCCTGATGATGTCAGCGCGGGGCCATGACTGAGAGCTGGGTGAACCTGTTTTGCTGACACTGGAACCAGTGACAAGAGGCTGGGGGGCACATAAGCTAAGAAGAAGGTGCAAGTGGAGACGTCCCCCTCTACCCCGGTTTGCGATCAATCATACAACATTGGTGAGCTCAATTGACATTGGGGAATACAGCAATGCCGGAGAGACCCATACATAGCTCCACCACCAGAAAAGATACAGCTGAATCATCTTACTGAGCTGTGGTCTACTGCCAAGACCCCCTGTAACATTAGCCTGCGAGATGGCCCCTAGGGATTCCTGGAGGTGGCAGGGGCCTCTGCCTTTCAGTTGGAGGCACAAGGTACCCAGGATGGGGTACCTTTCAAAGACAATAACAAGATGGTACTGCAGGGCATATGTGACTATCAAACAGCCATTGAAACTGAAATTTGATGCTATTGCTATTGACAAGGGCCCTGTGCGAGCAGATCACAGAAAATTGGTGGGCAAAGTGGGAGAGTCAGAACCCACCCTTGCCATTATGAAACCGTTGGCCACTACTCTACAGTTGCTGGTGAAAGAACTGCAGGGGGACTGCGGACCCTCCGAGAGACAGCAGACTATGCAGAAGGTCAATCATGTTGGAATAATATCCGAGTGTTGGGACTCCCAGAATTAGCTGAATTACTCTCACAAGAACTGTTTCTGAAGAACTGGTTGCTCACAAATATGCTCAAGAACAAACTGTCTAAGGGCCGTATTATGAGTTTGGTGGAGCGGCAGTGGGACCGCCCTGATACTGCACCACCAAACCCATGTTTGAACCTCCCACCGGATTAGGAGTTTTCTCCTGTCTGGTGGGCTGCTCTTTGGCGTTCGGCAACTGCCTATGAAATAGGCAATTCAATGCGAACATCAATGGAAGTCCTTACATAGAATGGACTGCTGCAGTGAAGAGCAAATGGACCCCTCCTTTCAGGACGCGTTTGGGGCAGAGATCAACAACTACTTTATCGAAAATAAGGTCTCTGCCTCCCAGTCCAATCTGGAGTAGTACACTTTTAGCATGGTCCTCTGTGGCCTTTGTATAAAGACATCTTATGGGGTCAAACAGACTCTGATGCACAAGGTTGTTGAGGTAGAGAGGCAACAATGCTTGTTAGAACTGTCACCAGTAGAAAACAAGACTGCTAGATGGTGGTTAGTGCCAGGGATATCCTCCTGAGACAATGTCAACCCAATAAATATAACACTTTATTCACACATATTTACACTTAGCTACTTAGGGCCATAACAACCCTTTGGGAGCCACAACCTTTAGTTTTTTTACTCATGACAGGGGAATCCATTCAATAAATTGACGTATCACCGAAATCATCTTGTCATTTTTAGACTCACTAACCTCTTTATGAGCACTACCTCACATGCATCAGATGGCTCCTAATCAAAAGATCTCCAAAAAAGTGACCCTTCGGAGGATCTGTAGGGCAGTGCAGCTTTGGCCCGTTGAGGAGCAATCACCCTATGATGAAGCATGACATCCCTTGGGATGTGTGAGGGCAACAACTAAGAGTCACGCTGACTCCCCCTCCTACTCACTTCTTCTTCATAGGAAAAATGACCCCTTGTTTTGGTTTATACCTTTCATGGGAGCACGGGCACCTGACCTTTATTAGCTCCCTGTCTCCCCTTTATCTCTTTTTGTTAGAGTGACATTTAGCACAGCTGCACAGCCAAGGGTCACGTCTATCTTGATCTCTTTATCTATTTTTCCTTCTTTTCCACACACCCCAAATTATGGATGAACACCAAGGGCTGAGTTTTAGTGAGGATATTGTACCAGAAATTCTCAAAACACCATCACTATTAGGGACAGATGGGAATCCCTCAACCAGCACCCTTCAAAAAACAACAAGGCAAAATAGCAATGCACAGAGCTATCATGACCAAGTACCTTCGAGCTAACATAGCTCCTAATGGACTCATACCAACAGCACCTCATCTCTTTCTGGAGGATCTGATCTTCAGACAGTGGAGCCAAATTGCATGGCAATGCACATGCAACTGGCTCATATTGATTATCTACATTGCCAAGCTACTTTCAGAGGCACTCATTATCAAAATCAACATTGTAGAGAATGCTATAAAGACTGGAATCAATATAACCACCTTTAAATCGCGACAGACAGAAATCTATATGGAGATGAATGAACCCAAGCACCATCTCATGAAACAAAAGATACACAAATTACAGGAGGATATAAAAAAGAATTTAATAAGGAAAATATCTACCCGTATATCAAAAAAGAGGACTATCAAACATCAGGGAGTGATGTATCCTTAGAGGAGGGCTTCACAACATCCAAATCCAATTGATCAAACTGTGATTCCGGCAATGATAGTTGGGGTAGCAACACCAGAGGTTGAGGACAATTACTGCCACCACAAATGTACGGCTACCACCCTTTAGGTTGACAAGGAGCATCACCAACGTGGTACCCAGGTTTCTCTGGACCAAAACTACCATTTTAACCAGTTTTCCAATGCCAGGCCCTCCACCTTTTTGAAGCAGAGGCAGATGGACACAGATATTCAACAACAAACCTAGAGCCAGAACGCCAAGAGAAATTAATTGTCAATATATCCAATAGAGTCCTTACAGAGGATGAAACGCCAGCACTCAGGAAATGCCTAGGGTTTGCCTGAAGGATGATCAGTCTAAACTAGCGGGTAAACTCTATACTTTTTTCAGAAAGACCAGACTATGATCCTTCTCAAAAGACAATGTAGGCATTACCAAATTGGACTCAGGACTAAGGAATGCCTCCAGATTTACTCCTACTACAGCTGTGACTCCCAGTGGAATACCTTTGAAATTGCTGTCCTAAAAGACTTCAACAAAAGAAAACCCAGGAAAATCTTTTGACAATCTACGTGCCAGACAAACAAGAGCACAATCAAACTTGACAGCAGCCCCCAATATAACAATTAAACAAGCTGATAAAAGGGGCGCTACAGTCACAATGAATTAAAAGGACTATGATACTGAATGCCAGCGACAATTGGGCAACATTCTATATTACAAGAAACTTGAGACAAACCCTACAGTTACCCTGCCCACAAGAATCAAGATCATGGTAATTGAAGCAGAAATAAACGGTTGGATCTCCAAAAATTAAGCTAAATGTCTTGTGAAAAGATCTTCTTGGACTCTGTACTTCTACACCCTTCCGAAAATACATAAGAGAATCCACCCCCACCTGGTAGACCAATAGTGTCCAGGATCAGATCTCTACTCAAGCTTTTAAGTCAATATTGTGACCATTGCTTACAACCTTTGGTGCAAAATACCCCATCCTTCCTGAAGGACACCAAGGATGCACTCCGTCTTTTTAACAATTTGCCTAATCCACAAAAGATTACGTTTTTAGGCACTTTATACCAACCTCCCTCAAGACGCTACCATGAGAGTTATCAACCCCCTTCTAAGGACAACTACGATCCTGACTTCCACTCCTGTGGACTTCATTATAGATGGTACAACATTTGACTTGAAATACAACTTCTTCCAGTGCAAGAACCATCTGTATCACCAAATACACAGCACCTCTATGGGAAGTACATTTGCACCTAGTCTGACGTGTCTCTACATGGCCCATATCAAAACCACACACATTTGTATGAATACCAACCCCCTATCAAACTGATATTGACAAATGAAAATGTTACATCAATAACATCCTTGTCTTCGGGGGGGGGCACAGAAGAGAAATGTCAAAAAGTCCACCTGTGGATAAATTCAGTGGCTCCATACTTAAATTTCACGTTATAGAAGTCCAAGGAGGAAATTCCTTTCCTCTACCTCCTTATTTCCCTGGATCATGGTAAACTCAAAACCAAAACTTTCAAGAAAAAAACTGACTGTAACCTACTTCTCACTTTTGGTAGTCACCATCCTAAGGCACTATGTGAAAACCTACCTTATGACCAATTTGTAAGCCTGAGAAGGAATTGCAGCAATCTTACTGATTATCATCAACAACAAGCAGATGATCTAAGCTGAAACATCGTGCACGGCAATACCCTAAGAAAGTGATCAGAGATGCGAACAAAAGAGCACGTAACAATCACTGTGAAGCCCTATTGGAAACCACTGTAAACCCCAAAGAAGACACCATGACTTGCTAGCGAATTTTACCCCCTTATTGAATAAGATCGAGAACATTATCTTAAACCACTGGAAAATTGTCAACACAGGGAACCTCACTTTGGAACGCCTTCCAAAGAACACAAAATCTTAGAGATTTTCTAGTCCACACTAGACCTCAGCCCCCGGCCAACGACCCAGCAAACCACACTATGGAACCTTCCAGCAGTGAGGGGCCACTATTCATGTGGCAGATGTAAAACCTGTGCCCCCACCTGCCACACAAAAACCTTACAGATAGGGAACATCAAATGGACGCAAAAATATCATATTAATTGTAACACAAAGAACTGTGTATACCTGATTCCGTGCCCCAGCAATTTACATTATATGGGTATGACCACTAAACCAGTTAAAATCAGGATCAGGGAGCACAAGGGTACAATACACTGTGGCTGCAGCGCGACCAAGATGAGTAATTTCGACTTTTCCATTATCAAACATTCCTGGTCTTGTACTTCACAACCTTGTATATACAATGATCCTCTGATTTCTGCTGTTAAATGGAGAGAGGCTACCACATGTGTCAAGAATATCAACTATTCATATATAGAACAGGTGGACCACACTTTGTGAAGAATTTCAGAGAGAGAGTTTGTAAATTTTGTGACACACTTCACCACCCCCTTTGATGACTTGATTACCAACCAAATAATGTCAGATACCCCACACAATACTTTCACCATTCTAAGATGGCGGCCCCCGTCACTCTGCAGATTACACTTACTTGCATGATTCCTACACACTTCCGGTGATGTCCCGGAAGAGACCATTTCAAACCCCAGAGTATTATATATTCTAAAACCATCCCACCCCCAAACACTTACAGGCAGACGAGAGGATAGGTAGGTGCGCCTCCATGCAGCTTTCGCCACACCGTGAATACTCTCCATGATGGAACATATGACATAATTATATGACCTGGCTCTGTGTTCCCTGCTACAGCAATTGATGATAAGCACCCTCTTGTTTGATCCAGGGGGAATGCCTCTAAGTTCTTTGAGGTAAGAAGACTCCCCTTTCTAACTCTGGGGTACTCATATGTGAGACAAAAGGGTTTGGAAGTTACAGAACAATGACAGCGCATTTTTCATACTTTATTTGTCATCTTTTGTTTTTTTTTCCACTGTCTACAATGTTAAGCACATACAATGTACTAGAACACATCTATGTTATAACTGATTTATTAACCCTTATAAGAGGACCTCATTTTTCTTAGGTCTTCATTGAGCTAAGAGGCATATTAATGACTATGATACCCTTACATCATGACCCAATTGATATCATGCTGAGGTGATGAAACTCATATGTTTAACTCTCACTAACTTGCTAATGATTTTTTTGAAACGCTAATTTACAACGTTGCTTCTCTTGTCAACCTCTACACAGACCTTGTCTGGCATCCTAACTGATGCCAGAAATATGATGATGGTCAATGTGAGAGGTACCCTCTGGTTGTATTAGAGCCCATATACCAGATAAATGGCAACACAGATTTTTATGTTCTTTGTTTCCCTTTCTAACCCCTTGTCATTTTAGATTGGATCACTACAAGGATCTAACAGGTGTCACTACTTCATTTTTGGGAGGCCATTATAAACATACTCCAACCTTCTTTTTTGCCTTTTCTTGGTCCTGGAGAAGCGCCAGGGATCTCCCCCTCCCCCTCATGACATCCAGCTATACCATTCAGATGTTGACCTCCAACAGAGCAACTGAAATAAAGGTATAGATGGAATACAACACACTCCTACATTCTGGCACCATCTCCTGCTTTCCCCTCTAGACCTAGTACACATCATCAAAATTACAATTTTGCCGCATCTCCTATATTTCTTTATGGCCCATACCCCAGCAGTGGTGCATAGCTATGGATAAGCTGAAGTGCATGCGGTTCCCAACCTATAAACATACTATGTGTGGCTATCCAATTGGATTATATGAAAACTGTGAATCAGAATGCCTGCTTCCACTATGCTCAACTAAACTACCTTCAATGCACCTATATCACCGGTCAGTCTGGCTAGTTTGTAGACGGGGCACTCTGCAGAGTGTCTTACATGCTGGGCTGACCTAGTTGATTTCTTCCATACGGTCTTGGACTGTCCTCACATTTTTGTATACTGGTTCACTCTACTTGGTGTGCTAATGGAATTGACAGGAAAGCTGCTTTCCTACACCATGGCGGTGTGACTGTTGGGACTGTTCCTGTGACCAGAGAAGGTCAAGCATTCCTCAAGATTCATACATCTGGCTTTGCCACTGCTGAAGTAGGCTATAGAAGGCACAGAAACCCCCCCTGGTAGCTATCTGGCTCCGGCACTTTATTAAATATGCCACAGCCGAAATTAATGTCTTGACGCACGCACACAGACCAGCCGGGCTAGGGGAACACTGCCACTGATTGAGACACTTTACTGCTGGCAGTACATGCCAAATCAGGAATCCTACCCCCTTATGGTCCAGCTGATGTACCTGCATATTTTATTCACCAAGCCACTAGGGTAATGGAAAGCAGTTACAATTGGTAACATGGTCAACATGGTCCACCGGTGACTTGCAGTCAATTGCAGGCCAACTGCCAGCCTGTATGGATTCGTGGGGGGGGTGGTCAAGTGGGTCTGATACCATCTCATGTTCATCGTATTGCTTGTTGACTGATATAGGAATGAAAGGTCGGACCAGGTTTATGTTGTGCAGGAGGAAACCTAAGGGGCAGAGACTGAACCACTGTGCATGGAATATGCTCGAGTGCATGGACAAAGATGTGATTGCAGTCTATGGGCCAGAAGTACGACCATTAGAGATTGTGACTCTTAATTTGTGAATTTTAGTGACTCGCAAATTGTGATTTACAATCTCTAATGTACAACAGTGTCTGGGACAGTCTTTTCTCATTCCAAATGTTTTGCAAAGGACCTGCCTCCTTAATATTAATATTCATGACAGGTCGCATTTTGTGACCCATTGGAAATGGCCGGCACTCGCAGGGATGGGGGCCTGCTTAGGTCAGCTAAGATTCATATATCTTCAAGCAAAGTGGCATTCAGACCTGTTTAGCAAGGGGAGATTTTGGAGAGGGACATTTGCTAGGTAAATATGTGCAATACAGCATTCCAGTCATTGTACAAATGTTAATGTCAAACAACTACTGACAGCCTTAAATACCTCACATGTAGGTGACAGCGCATACGCCTTGCGAAATTACCTGATGACACCTTATCTCAATCCTATGACTGCCGCCCAAAGGAGATACAATGCAGCACATATCTCAACAAGGAACGTGATAGAGTGAACATTTGGGCTGCTGAAGAGTCGATTCAGACTCCTTCATAAGACCGGAGGAGCAATGAAATACAACCCTGAACAATGCTGCAAGATAGTGGCAGCATGTGCCATGCTGCACAACATTGGGACAAAGGGAGGCTTGGAAATGGAGCTGCCTGACAGTGACTCGGAGGATGAGAACCAGCAAGTCCAACACCACCCTGTTCAACAAGGATCAAGCGTAGCAGAAGGGCGCAAACGCAGATTGGAGTTTACACAGAATTACTTCTAAGGTGAGTAATGATGACACAAACACAGTACATGAAATGAACACTTCCAAAGTGACGAGTGGCACAAGAGTCTTGCCAAAAAAGATATAAAAAATGAAAATAAGTATTACTTGAAACTCAGTGATTAGCTCACATTGTAACAATTGTTAATTCACCATCTCAGGTACATATTGTGCATGGGAGCCTAGCGCTTTTTTCTGCGAACACCCAGATGCCAGTCAGCGGCAGCAGCTTCTTGCTTCAAGTTGGTAGTGGATGGGGTGGCATTGCGTGTATTGCGTCTCACTGCACTTGCAACTGGCATTGTTGTACTGCTCATGCTTGAGGCACACTCACTACTTTCTTCCTGTGCCGACATGTTGCCTCCACTAGTAGATGCATTCATCATCTCAACCGCATTTGTAACTTGATCTAGTGCTTTGGCAACATCCCCGCTCCAATGACACATTTCGGTCTGCATTGTCACAGATCTACGCGCCAGCAGTGTTGTTGCTGTGGCCAGCCTATTGTTAGACTTTACTTGCAGTTTCAGCTGCTGCATGAGTTGCCGATGCTGTCTATTGTGCGATGCATGCCCCTCCTGCATGACCTTTGTCAGTGCCTGCGCACTACTGACAAGTACTTCTATGTTGCCTGACATTTGTGACTTTTCCTCCTTCACTAATCGAGTGTTCTTGGCCTGCAGGTGATGTGATTGGAGCATCTGTCCCTCCAAGCCACCCCAGACCTTATTTGTCTGCTCCACCTGCTGTGGTCTGCATGCTCTGTGTCTTCTACGTTGCACTCTGAGATTGCCTCTCCGGGTCTATGTTGGTGTAGTTGTGGCGCTAATACTTTGACGAATGCTGACATCAGGTGCTGCATCGGCCTCATCATCTGATGCCATGGGAACCAGTGTGGGGACAGGTGACCTACGGGAATGTGGTACACGTGACCTAGTAGTTGGCAGAGCTGATGTGTCCTCAGGTTCTGAAGCGCTGCTGTGCTGCATATCCAGGACCTCACTATCCCCGGCCTCACCACGTTCTGTATCTGTGAGGTTAAACAGTGCAAAACAGCATTAATGTATGACAAATATTACATTTCATTTTCGTTTGAACATCTGCTACCCTATTTGAAATCGTTTTTTACATATGTGTGTGTTTGTCATTGTAACTGCTTGCCCTGACTACATCTCCTATGATGCACTTCCCATAGAAATGAAATTGTAGTAAATGCTTAACAGTGTGCGCCTGCGCTGTGCTGGGCTAACATTCTGACTTCAGTAATTGGGACAATGTAAACATGCATTCCTCTTACCTTCAGACGTGTGTGCAGCTCCTGCGGTGTCCAGCTGCGTCACACCAACAACAGCTTCTGGCTGGATTGTTGACTCCACCAAATCCTCCATGGGAGTTTTTTCAGTGTCTGGCGGTGTACCCCCTCCTGTTTTCTCTGCCTCCTTCAACCGGTCTGCAATGCGCACCTTGGCCCGACTGCACAGGTCGTACCATCTCTTTTTTAGTTCTTCAGAGGTACGGTGAGTCACCCCATTGGCATTGACTCTGTTCTGGATCCGTATCTGTTAGAACCTGGGATGTCAGGTCACCTAGGGTAGCCTGGCCTAGGGGTAAGACAAGCAATTCTAGAGGCACAAGTGTGAAGGTTGCAGACCACCCAGCAGTAAATCCACGCAATAACACTTAAAAAGGACACTACACCAATTTGTTATGAAAATAAGTACTGATTTATAAAAATAATATACTCTGCTCTTCGGTTTCAAAATATACAGCTTAGGACATTTCAGGTTATCTTAGAAATAGCAATTATACCTTTTAAACTGTTACGCAAATTATCAATTAGCTTCTTCAGTACATTACATTTAGATGTCTTCAAATCAGTAGTTCCACTTCCAGAGATGTTAACCTGTTTCAATAATTATTATCAATAAAACATTGAATCAGACACCAGCATTAATATTCTACATTCAATCTGTGAATACTCCTGGAATGTGTAATTGGACTCCAGTATTAATTAACTTTAGCTTCCATAAGGTGCCCTTAATCTTCCTCCCACAGTTCCTCTCACCCTCCTAACAACTAAGCAGGCACTGTGAGGGCTCAACTCCACAAGATTTTCACCTGGGTATTAGCAGTCTCTAAGAGGAACTGTTATCTTTATTTACTCAGCAGGCCCCACCTCTTCTACACAGCTGAGGGCAATGACCAGAGTAAAAGCTACCTCCACGTTAGCTCTGATACCACTCTTCCCCTGTTATTCAGAGCTCCCCAGGGTCCCCTCTCCTCTACTCCTCAAAGAGAGGAAGTCAATCTCTAGTGGCTCAGTTCCCCTCGCTCCCCACGTTCTCCTTACTGTAGCGTGGAGACGATGCTTTCCCAGTCTCCACGCGTCGCTGCTGCTCTGAGGCTCCACAATAGCGCGAATTGCCAAGTTCACCACTCCACGCCCAGCAAGCTGCTTCTCGGTGCTGGCGTGGGGAAAACGATAATTTCAACTGTCCCCTTCTACAAAGGACGTCTCCGCTGCCGGTGTCTGGCCTCGGAACACACCCCTCGTGATGGGCACGGCCGAGACTAAGCTGCGCAGGCAGGCGCTGATTCCGCTCCAACCTCCTCAGACGGCTCCGCCTCACAGAGCCCGGCGGCTCTACTGGGCATGCGCGGGAAGTGAGTGTCTCACTGACAGAGACCGCGCTGCTCGCACTGCGCTGCCCTTCTTCTCCGCCCACCCGGAAGTCGCTGAGAGCCTCTCCAGGTCCGCTCCTCACCTCAGGGCTTGCAGCAGCAGGTCCAAATCGGCGCCGCTCGCCTTGCACCAATCAAAGGCAGAACGGCTCGTTGATTCCCTGCCTCCGCTTCATCAGCGCTCACACGCCAGTTCAGGACCAGCACAGCTCGTGGACTCGCTGCCTCCTCTTCTCCAGCCCTCGTTGCAACCGGTAAGAAAAGGGTCACGGTAGGGTTGAGGCACCAGCAGTCAGGCAGAGCCTATTCACTAGCTGAGCAAAGAGGGGGCACAAGGATTAGCCCCACTCCGTTTGGGTTTCTTACTGCAACAGTCTCACTAGGATCTTTATGCTGGGCAGAGGACTGCGCTCCGCAGCGCTGCAGTCTCCTTCTCCTGTAGACTCCCCCTGTATAATTTAGATGAGGGGCAAGCTAGGCGCCCAGGGTCTCCAGTAACCCTCAACAGCGGGGTCAGGACAAGTAACCTAAAGGGGGCAGTGTGGTGATTCAACAAGGCAGCTTCCCAGTCCAGGAGGTCAACCCTATGTCTAGCCTCTTCCCACCCTTAGCTACAGCCTGTCCTCCAGCTGACTCTCACAGGTAGACAAAATGGCTGCCCAGCATTCCGCCTTATATAGGCTGACCCTCAGTGGTCCAGAATGGACCAGAAGGTTCTGGAAAGCCCTATGCTAGGCTATGGGCAAGTTCTGAGATTGACAGTTAGGGCAGTTGGTAGCCACCATTTTGTGGTTCCAACTTTTCCTGTCAGAACAGGCCTCTGGGCCTGAGGTGAAAAATTATGAGGGGGAAAAAGAACACCTATCCCCTTGACCAACACCTAGAAAAAGTTAGTGGACAAAAATTATCAAGAGTATGAGGGGCAAAAAGGGGACAAAATAAATATTAAATTGGAGGGACTACGCAAAAAGCCAGACAGGTCTAACAGTATCCATATCTTCTTTTTCTCCTGCTCAGGTACCTTGAGAGAAGCTTTCCCAAAAAGCTTGTTGCGGCTGTGCACTACTCCCTCAATCAGAGTTTCAATTAATTTTTCTGAGAATTTTACTTTTCTTTTCCTGCCACTTTGGCTGTCCTCTGCTGTTTGTGCAGATTCCATTTTCTGTTGTTTGCAGGTGTTCTCAGTCTCTCTCTCAAACTCCTCTCCTGCTCCCAGAGCCAGCTCCCTCCTCTCTCTGAGCCTCAGCACTGAAAGTGAAGCTTGGAGTGCACACTTCCTGGTTCTGACATCATCAACATGCATCAATGTGCGACCCCGGAAATTGCGAAATCGCAATTTCCGCAATCGCAATTTGCTAGTTTGCTAATACAAGAAATCGCAATCTTTTCTGCGATTTTTTGCGATCTGTTATTTTTTCGCAGATTTTGTGATGCATCGTGTTTTGCGATTCCTTATTTGCGATTCCTTAATAATCGCAAATAAGGAATCGCAAACTAATTTCTTGATGCATGTGCCTGCAAGTGATTGGTAAGCGTTGTTTTGTTGCAACACTTGCTGTTGGTTTTTGATGCCTGGGATTGGTAAGGTAGTTTAGTAACGCTTACTGTAGCTTTGGAAATTTGGAATTTGTGTTGGCCAACTTGGATTTGTATGTGATTGATATATGAATTGCAATTTATATAGGCAGGTAATGAGGAAAATTTTCTCAGTTTTGAAATGATTTGAAAAGCACACAGTACAAGAGTACCTTAAGTGCTACTTTGGTTATAATACTGCTTATTCACCACTATTTTCGGCATGCCTGTTTCAAGCACACATCGAAGAATGTGTTGCTTTTTGAAGGTACCATAGTGAGATGTGAAGTGAATTAGCCGGCTCCCCTAGAGGGAATACCTAAATAGGTTTAGGTATAAAAACATATTTCTTCCTTGGTGATTCTGTACCCCATGGAATTCAAATACGGACATAAAACAAACAAGGATCCTAATCTGTGCACGTTTAAAAATGGAGATATGCAGAGCGATTTTTTGGTGTTCTGCCAGCCAAAGCTAGTGAATTGAGTGTATTTTGGCTTCTTGATAATAAAACAGTCTGTTGGGCTGTTTTTGCAGTCTTTTGGAAAACATTGAGAAGCTCTACTTGTAAATATGACTTACAACTAGTATTTACAAATGTTTTAGTTTAAGTACAGTGTGTGAGCTGTCCTTTGTTTCTGTCCTAAATGTTGATCTGTGGGTTAAATGTATGTTAAAATGTCTATGTGGTTCGTGGTTTCACATTAGTGGTACTTTGTGATTGTGCTCTTTGTGAAAGAATGGCTTGCCTTAAGCGTGCTGTTTTGTGTGTTCTTGGTGTATAACCCCCCTTCAGTATATGTCTGGAATGAGCTCAATGTGTTTGTTTGTGTTTTCTTGCTGTCATCAGTCTGTTATGCAAAATATTATTTAATTAATATCAAATAAAAAATGAATATAAATCCAGAAATGAACCATATGATATGCTAATTAACTGCATGTTACTATTACATTGATAGAGTAAGCAACTATGCACATGTACAAACTACCACAATGCTTAAAAGATAAAATTAGAATTCACATTCATTAGGAATAAAATAGGACTCAAAAACGAAATTGTGTGTTTTGCAATAAATAAACAATTATAAAATGTTACAGCATGTTCCTTAGATACATTGTGTTAGATATAAACAGGCAAACACATCATCTGAATAAATTGGATGTTGCTGAACTAAACACATATTATAAAACATGCATTGAAATGCCTCAGTTTTAAATAGACTGTCACCATGCTTACATTTCAACACTAAAAAAAGCTTTCCAACAGCAGTGTTTTAACTTCCGCTGAGAAACAGCTGTCGTTTTGATTGTTGGCACGGAGAGGAAGGGCTGTTGACTCAGCTAAGTGGAAACATGGTGTAAAATCCTGCATTTCAGACTGCTGTTTTAAAAAGTTACAAAAATCAGGTTCAAAATTTTAGGTAACAGGAAAACATTTAAAGTAAGGATATCCTTTCTTAATGTCTTTTTACATAAGTACATTTGTGGTTCTGATGTTAAATATTGATTGTCCTTGTAAAAAATGGCGCAAAATGTTTCATGTTTCAAGTTAGGCTTCTGTGCTTAGGCTTATGAATGAATGCGTCGAAATATGATAGGCAAGAAATGAAGCTTGCTTTTCATATGTGGAATTATCAAAATGATTGGCTTTATAAAAAATAAAAACAATTATGGAAAAAAAATTATTACAAAATAAGTGCTTTTAAATTCGTTTTTTTATCTTTATAAAGCTTAAGAATCATACTGTGAGCTCCTAGCATTAAAATTAAATTTAAGTTGTGTTGTACCGCATAATGAGGAAACTTGCATGTGAAATTTCAGTTTGCGCAGGTGTAAAAAACTCATTTTTATAAGGGTATACATGAGATATTTCTAATGTCCAATTTCTGGAATGTGTAGAGAACATTCTGAGGATGACTAATATGCAAAATAAAATATAGGATATTCATTTTTAAGTGCCCCAAATATCAAAGTCGTAATTGGGTAAACTTCAATAATTTGAAAAGAAATTCTGCCATTCAGAGCAGCTTTTAAACTGTCTTAGGCTTCAGTAAATGCATACATTTAGGTATACTACAAAGAGCTGACTTCTATATTGCTAGAAAAGTATATTGCACACTGCTTATAATTGAAAATATGTACGAAAACCAGCAGAAGTTATTCTCTTAACTCTAAATTGACAAACAGGGGAATGGGTCTGCATTCCAGCCCTCTGTCTTAAGGGTGACTTTGAATTGGGAAAGCAGCATGGGAACCCTAGCACAGCTGGGAAGGGTTAAAAGTCAGTTCTATATTTAGAAGCCTGGCAGGGCTCCCGGAGCAAGTTTTGGTTTGACATTTTGACCTCTGAAACTTTTTGAAAGATGACAGGGGAGAGAAGGAGAAGTTTTACTTTTTTGGCAAAAGCAAGCACTTTATGCACTCGTATGATAAAAAATGATATAATGGTATATGTGAACTTTGATTAACAAAATGTTTTGCCATATATACAACAGCACTAATGATTTTAGTCTGAGGATTACTGTACAAAAGCTGAGGCAATGAAATTTAGTTTGACTTCATGTGCCCTCATGTTACACTTGCACATTTGTTAAAGGTATTGGGGGTTGGGTATTCATGTTTTTTAGTTCTCTCAAAAGTGCTATGTACCTCCTATAACTTAGTTTATGCCCAGTTGCTACAAATAGGGGTTGTTAGTGTTTGCAGAAGTGAAACCTGTTTCAGGTTTCCTACTGTGAAAATGGGGGGAGGAAGCTGGCTCTTCTACAAATTAAGGGAAGGTAAAATGTATGTTACTCTCTCGTTTTCTTAATTTTTTTTAGCCTGTCTAAGCTGTCTGTGAAATAGCAATGAGACATTTAATTGGCTATTAAGTAATACTGTTTTAAACATTGTTAGAAATAATAAAATGAATAAGTATATATGTTATGTTATTGTTTATCCTGTTTGATGAAATTATGACAGGATGAATAGTCTGTATTGTTGTTCCCGTATTTTGACCTTTAAGGGGAAGTCGATGTGGGTAGTTTTTGTTCTAAAATTCTTAGGTGATAACACCATTATTGTATGTTATTCTCATGCTTCATAGTTTTGCAAGGGTATTGCTAGTTTTTATTAGCTAGTCTGTGCAAATAAACTGACAGTCCTTATTAGAGCTGATGTTGCATAGTTTGGATCATGAAAAGTAGAACGCAGGGAGATGCCCATGTGATCCTTAGCAAATATTTTTTAAGGAAATATTGTTTTATAGGTAAGAACCATTGTTAAATTAGCAGTTTTGGACTTTCCTGTTGCTCCTATACCATGAGAGCATGGTCCTAAGCGTACAATGTAGGTGCTTTTATTAAGAAGAAATCATTTTAGAAGTGTCTGCAGTCCTGTACAAGTAAAGTAAAGTTTATGAGCAAAAGTGTAGAACATTTCCTCTTGAGGGGTTTTAGATTAGTACACAGGAATATACCAATGTAAGGATTTAGGGTATGTTTGTATTGATTTTCTCTTTTCCTAAGAATTTAGTAAATAAATACTGACTTCCTTGGCTGCTTGGGATTGGGTGATGTATTACTCTTGTCAGCTCACCAAAGAGTTGCTTTTATACTTGTCAATAGATCCAGGATGTTGTTTTTTTTACTCTCACATAGATAGATGAAGTGGTTGTTGGGTGCCTTGCTAATATATGGGGCATCCCAAGACTAGGAAGTATTCTGAGACTATCCTCTCTGTTGATAGACTGTTTCTGTGCCTTGCCTAAAGACCTCTTGTTCTGTCCACCAATGGATATTTGCTGCCTTACAACCATTGCCAGATGGACCCAGACATCAGATTCAGCCTGGGGAGTCAGCGTCAGCACCAGTCCAGCTTGAAGCCAAAGTGAAGGTAACCAGCACAGGCATTGCTGGTAACTAGGACCTCAGTGAAGGGGAAGCCATGGGATGAAATGTGTACTCCTGCCACTGTCTTGGGCGAAAGATGGGGTCATAAACCAGAAAGGAGAAATCGTGGATCAGCTGAGAGTCACAGACTGACTAGAATGGCGAGGAAGCTTTGCTTGAGGTGACCCCTTTTGAAACAAGGGTTGCTTCAGAGATCCTAGCACCAGGCCTCTGAATCCTGATCCCAAAGTGAATGCAAGTTTGCACCTTTGTTTGTTGGTCAAGAGATACCTGAGCACACTAGATGCAAATGTGTGACCCCAATGAATAAGCAGTGCGCCAGCAGAGCAATATAGGAGTTAGGGAAGGACTTGAGTTTAAGGTATAGGTGCAGTGTCTCTAGTGCCTGTTAGATTGAAGTGAAGAAAACTGGTGCACTGCCTGAGACACTGGACAGGATCGCTGAGAGCATTTGCCCTGGTGGGTGACTGCCCTACCCTGAAAGAAGAGACTTTTTCCTTGAAACTGGGCTGTGATTCTTCAGTTGCGAGTTGTGCAGCTCCACCGAGAAAACAACAAGAGCCTGCCTGGGAGGCTCAAACGGAAACATGGAGAAGACTCCCCTCTGGCTTGAGCGATACAGTCCCTGTATCAAAAATCTTGGGTGCGTATCAAACTCTCATGGGACCATGCTTCTGCTAAGATCTACACGGATAGAGGCCTAAAACAAGGGTGTGTGCTAGCCCCATTACTATTCAACTTATACACAGCGGACATGGAGAGGGCCCTGACTGGCGCCGCCCTGGCCACTCCAAAGATTGGAGGGCGCAAAATATACTTTATGCAATATGCTGATGACCTGGTCCTTCTGGACCACACGAGAATGGGGCTGCAAAAGGTGCTGACTGCACTGGCCGTATACAACGACAAAAACAGGCTTGTAGCTAATCGAACGAAATCAAAGGTAATTATATTCGGGCATCACCCAAGGAAAAAATCTTTGAAATGGAGGTTAGGCAATCTTTTGCTGGAAACTACACAGTGCTACATCTACTTGGGCATTTGTTTTCAGGAGTCGGCGCTCCCAAGTGCCCATCTTAAGTCAATCCAGGCCAAAGGTAAATCCATCACCTATGCCTTCTGCAAGCTGCAAGCCTCCCTATAGAGTCCGTCTACTACGGCCATAAGTAGAGTGCTTAAAGCCAAGCTCATGCCGGCACTCAACTACGCCCTCCAGGCATTCCCGGGTAAACTCAGCCATGAACTAGAAAAAATTAATTGCAGGGCTTATAAGAGACTTTTCCACCTGCCAAGCTGCACCAGAATCATCCTCGTTCGCCTGGAGTTCTCACTCAACCAGCAAAACCTGGAAGAGCTGGCCACCTTAAGCAAATATTATTTTCTAACAACGGCGGCACAAGAGAACACACTGAAGGCAGTCCTGAAATGCATTTTCAGTGAGCCAGGCAACCCTTGGTCGGCCACCCTCGAAGTGGCTAAGGCCCATCTCAATCTTGCCATGGACTCCTGGAATCCTGAACATGTTACATATTCTGCCATCAAAAATGCGATTAAAAAACAAGTGCGTGCGCGGTCACAGGAACTGGACCTGGAGTCCCTGAGGAGAAGAAAAGACCTGCATGAGACCCTGTGTTTCCTGCACACCTTGCACACTCCTAAACAGCATCTCTCGGAGGCAGTGGGAAGGGCAGCCCTCCATAATATCTTGGCCTACAGATTACACCCATTGCCCCTTAAAGAACTATACCCATGTGGCAAGGCCAGCCTAGGAGCACAGGAATGCAGGCTCTGTAGCTATAAATGGGAGTCATTGGCACATCTTCTCTTCTGTTGCCCTGCCCTGCGGATGCCCCGCAGTTTTTATTTTAGGCCACTACTTAGACATTCTGGGTTACGCACTGCAAAGGATGGGATTTTTCACCTTAACACCCTGTCCATGGTTATGCACATGGCCGCCTTTGGGAAGCACGGGCAATGCTGATGTCTTCTACTGGTCGGATCACTGAGTCCGTTGCCGGCCCATGAACCTTTTCCCTGGCATCCCTGCATTCTTGGAGCAACTATTTAAGACGATTTTTGAAATTTCCTTGATTTTAACTTTTGTAATGTGATGACTTTTTATTTCTGGTTTTATGTAATGGTTTTCAGTAACCAACAATAATTATCATTCTATTCTATCATTCTATTCTATCCCTCTGGCTTGGTTGTACAGCGGCTTTAACTTTCCCAAGGACTTCTTCTGTTTCTTGTTAATAATGTACCCCTTTGGTCGTCCCATTTTTTAGGAGGAGCAGCCCTTTGCAGATGTTTGTCCTACTTCCTATGGCCCTGTGTGGTCCTCCTGGTCCCAAATATAATTGATGTTAAAGCCCTCATAAAGGGAACAATGGAAACGTTTACTAAAAATGTTTTTATTAGATATGTGCTTTTGGCTATTCTGAAATTGAAATGAATGGTCACTGAAATGCATAGGAGCCCTGAAAATGTTTACTAGATGATTCTATGATTTGCTTTTGCTTAAGGTTAATTATGACCCGATGCTTTGTTCCCTTTGTATTCATGCTTATACCTCATATGTTCCCGCTTAATGAAATGTTTAGAATTGAAAATGCCCACCTAGCAATGAATTAAGATATTGATACATTTATGAAAAATTAATGTGCAAATATTTTCTCTGTTCCTCCTGGATCAAAGGTATGTCTTTAGCTCATGCTAAAAGGACTATCTGTTAAAGATTGCAGGGATTTGCAAGCATGAGCTGAAAGCCATTTCTGTACTTGGCAGCCATTTTAGTTAGCCATGTGCTCGCCATGTGCTGTTTCCCTCTTCAGAGCCTTGCACGTGCTCAGAAGGGCCTAGCTAGTAGAATGCACCTGCTCCTCTTATACAACTGTCATGCTATTTTTACTGATGTATGAAGTGATTCTCCTCCCACTTTGTTGAGCAAGCAGGTCTTGCATGCCCATATTAGGCCTTTTGCAAGCTTAGATGAGCCAGGACCTCCCCTTGGTTTTATGCTGACTATGTAACCTTAAGCATATATAAGGCCCCAGTTTTCTGTACTCCTTAGACTGCCTCATGCAGTTGCCAAGGGTTCTGTGTGGTTTAGTCTCCATCATCCGAGGTTAATAAATATCTATTTTATATTTCAGCTTCTGTGGCAATTTCTTCTATGTTGGTTTAAAAAGACCAAGGTGTATCAGTGAGACCCGTGAGAAGGTTTCTATGTTCTTCAGTAGGGTACATATCACACATGCACTGGATATCAGCATGCTAACAATCCACAGACTGGTTTCTTTTGGGTTTTAAATATGGACATGTGAAGTGTTTTTAAGCCAAACATTGACACTGATAGTACTTATCATATGTTTCATTTACAGATTATCCCCTGAAGAAGGAACTGCATTTAGTTCCGAAATGCATTGGGCGCCAACATTGAACAGCAATAAATTTGAGAAAATGATTCTTAACATAAGTTTTGCTTTTTGTACATGTATATGAAAGTTCACAATGATTGAATGATCAATTCATTGACATAGTGGCAATGTAATGCACAATTATGAAAAATTGTTTTTGAGTTTAATAAATACTGTAATATACTGTTAAAAGTTGATTTTTATATTGTGGTGTTATTACGACAGGTGAAGTGTGTGCAACCAAGTCAAGCATCGATGCTTGTCATATCCAGGTTTAACTAAAGACTGCCATGTGTAGGCAGCATGTGTTTCCAAACTTAAGATAAGGCTGAGTCCTGTGTGAGCTATTTTTAAGGCAGCCTCCAACTTCTTGTCCACCAGGCCAGTTAAACTAGCACCCTCAGCAAGCCGAGAGGGCTTCCTATTGAGATTGGTAAGAAAATGATCAAGAGAGATGGTCTGAGGTAATTCAATCTCTTCCTTTGCCAAAGGATACAATTGGCTCATGAATATAGATAACAAGACCCTCTCAGGGTTTCTCCACTCACTTCTTATAACTGAAAATTTGAGACGGGCGTCATCTGAGTTGAAACCCTATTTTAGACCAGCACAATATGAAGACTTGAATGCTTGGGAGCGGGCTGCACACACAAAGGACTAGCAAAGGTGCCAAATTTGAGCACAAAAGGCAGGTTTTTTTGGGGTAGATTTTAAATGTGATGTAGAAACAGCAAATGTGGAAAAGAGATATGATTGAAGCATCTAAGTTATACCCATTACTGACGACCAAAAAATCAAAGACATTCCAGGGAGAGAAAGTTAACCATAACTCTGATAGTGTCATACAGTTTCCATTTTCTCAGTAGTAACTGTACGTTTTTTAGACATCATACATTTTGGAATGGTGCCAGACTGATTCTAAGCACCCCCTTAGGATAGGTTGTCCTATTGACGTGCTAGCTCACAGTTCCATCATATGTACTCCTTAGCCTAGTAAGGTAACAAACGTTTCAGGCAACCTAGGAACATGACAACTCTGACTCCCCCGGGAATTATGGTAAAAGATCTAGAACCTTTTTGCTCAGTTGCTCGTGCTCAATCAGAAAGGTACACAAGAATACATAAAGGGGCATTTTCAATATTTATTGAACCATTGTGATTCTTGTATAAAATGTATGCGCTGCAATGATTAATAGGCAGAAGCAGATATAAAAATGATTAGCAGTATGAGAATAGTTAAAAGGTTGAACAATTCCACCATTGTGCTAAGCCAGTGTGTATATGCTGGTATATAAGTGCTGTGTATAGGGTGCCCCTACCATGGACTCCCTAACCTAGTTGCCTACGTCAGGTGTTCTGCCAAGAATACGCAAGTAACTCATCATCACTTGAAGTGAAGGTATGTAGGTCCTCATCTTGGTCACAAGTTGGACATCCCTCCTCACAGAAAGTAAATAGGAATCATCTGGGCTGAGACTCTGACACAGCAATGACCTCGCAATGGCAGCAGAGTGCTCCTCTAATTTGGGTAGGGAAATGTGTTTGTAATTATGATAACCTATCCGTGTTTCCATGTCGAGACTTCAGCCTGGCCAACATTGTTTAATGTCTTTGTGATAGCCTTGTCGACTCATGGATGAATAATAAACAACATTTGCACAATGTGTGTCAGTCCTTGTACAAATTGTTTAAAGTGCTGTGATACTGTACTTAAGAAGGGGAACTGTAAGCAATGCGGTTTCAGAGAAACTAAGGCTGCTCGGTCAGGCAAGCAAATATTTGTCAAAATCATTGTGTAGAAAAAAAGGCAACTTAAGAAGCATGTACATGTAAAATGGCAGTGTGATCTTCCCTGGCCTAACTTAACTATATGTCCATAGTGATTTTTGTGATGATTTGTTAATGGACTTACTGTACTCCCAACCGTCACCTTATAATGTTGTCCAGCCCTCTGGTGATGACAGTGCCACCAATAATGGTGCTATTGCACCTGTTGACCAAGATGTAAACCAGATAGGAGAACCTCTGTGCAGCCCCAGTTGTGACTGTTCTAGAACCAGCAGATATTGCTACAACTATTAATATTTCTACTGCCCTTGGTGTACCAGGGCCAGGAGTGATGACCCCTGTTATAAGGACCCAGTCACTAACTGTTCCCCCGATACCTGTAGTTTTCATAGCGGCTGCTGGAATTCCTGCTACTAATATTACTCTCATGGCACAGAATTTACAAGTGCCATCTTGGAGTTCCAACCAATTTACAATGCCTTTAGGCCAAGGCAGAAGCTTATTTCTCATTACTCCAGTTGTTCAAGGTGCCGCAGGATTATTATTTATTTATTTTTTTTGGAAACCTTTATTGCACAATTTCAGCAAACAGTTACGGGCCTACAACCACCTGGCCGGCCTCGGCTACGACTTAGAGCACATTAGCAAATTTACGCCAACTCAATAGCACATCGATATAATTAGCAAGCATAGCAAGTTACACTATAACCAGAGCGTCTATTGAGTCACAGGAGGAATTAAGGTTAATTTAAAAAATATATAGAATGTAAAGGATCAACAGCCGAACAATCTAGCAGGGAGCACCGAGTGGGCAAGGCTTATAACAGAGCAGTCGGACAGCAAACGTTTTTAGGATATTGGTGCAAAGGCTATCAGTAGGTAGGCAAAAAACCATGTAAGCAACACACCAGCCATCGCCCATCCCGGCACAATAGGCAACCCCGATACCTCCCACACGACCGCAGGAAGCGGAGAACAGCGAGGGCATCCCAGTAACCCAGCATATCGATCCAAAGGAAATAAGAAAAAGAAAGACAAAGAAAAGAAGACACAAAATAGAGAAAGGAGGAGAGAAGGTCCATAGTAACTAATGGAAAAAAAAACAAGAACCCCAACCCCCAAAACCCCACCCTGCACCCCTGCAGAGGCTACGGCCTATCCCCCCCTAGCAGCGTGCCTGTCACCCTCAAAACGAACCCGAAATGTAGAAAGAAGACATAAGCAAGATAAGGCCATAGAGCAAAGAATAAGGAAACCCAAAATCCCCACCTCACCAGCCCCCCACCCTGCATGTCGAAGAGGCAACGGCCCACCCCCCAACTAACGTGCCCGTCCCCCCAAAGAGTCCCAATGATAGGGAAGAAACGGGGGAAAATCATGAATACCAAATGCCCACCCTCCCCCCCCTTACACATAGTAGCCCAGGTTCGAACACAAAAAGACCCACAGATCACCAAACAATAAATGCGGCATATCGCAGATCAGAAAAGCGTCCTTAGCTCATTAGCAAACCGGGTATCCATCCTGCAAACCAAGGAAGATAAGTTCACCCCTGGCCCACCTTGACCCTGCCATCAATACGCAACCACTGATATTTAGCAACGCAGTTCAACTCCAGACAGTCAGGATAGTCAGGCAAACAAAGCAGAATCAACTTCTTGGGAAACTCCAACAGCCGGGGGCCGAGAAGACCACCATTCCAAACGCGGAGGCGCTGCAGGACGGAACCGTGCCAAATTCCCAAGTCACGACACAGTACAAGCAGCGTAGAATGGACGGGCAAAGAAGCAGCGTGAAGAAGACAATCCATCTGCTCACCAGTGTCGGGCCCCAATGTCTCATGCAAACAGTCAGTCGACTTTAACGCGTCCCCAACACTAGGCAGGGCCCCCCGCGGAGCCATCTGTAGGCATTCGTCAGGTACATCCAGTGCCAGTGGGAAATCACTAGTGGCAGCACTCTCCCTTGGACCGTCGAAGTCCTCAGCAGGCGATAGAGCAGAAATGGCGTCCAGTTTACGCCCGAGTTTCCTGCCCTTCCTCATCCAGGCAAGGCGGAGGGATCCCAGGGCAGCAACAAGGTCCCGAACCGTGGGTTCCATAGCGCACGGCCGGCACAGACTCACTTGTACTCAATATACCGTTCGCCTCAGCCAGCGTCAGCAGCTCACACAATCGCGCCCGGTCAAGGAGCTAGTGATAAAGGTAACATACGGGTAGCCATCACACTATGTAAACACTGGTGGTCCACTGTACTGCAATGGCCGCAATCATGTCACTCTGACCGTGGGCGCCTGATAGGAGGCGCATGCAGCAGTCGCACTGAGCTGTGTGGGGTCGCATCACCACGGGCAGTTCCGCCAGCCGCATACCAGATTGCCGATATTCATGGCACCGGGGTCCACAGAAGAAAGACAGGTCTGCCCCAGAGTGTGCAGCGTTACACCCGACCCAAAATGGCGCCCCTCTGTCCATCCAGCCGGTCCAAACAAACAGCCCAAGAACAAAGGAACCGACTTACTGGCCGACGATGCAGAATCTCCTAATGCGGCCGTATCCTCGGCAGCGCAGGTCAATCACATCCGCCTGAGCAACGTAAATGCTGCCTCCCGCGATGATGAGCGACGGGTGTCCCGGCCTGCAGAGCCGCGTACTCGAGTGAACCCAGCCACCGGCATCAACTTCCGTCCCCTCGGACAGTGGACGGGCTCAGTCTCGGTCTGGGCGAAGAGGATCGGGAAGGAGGGCTACCGGGCCCATCCAGACTCGGGAGTTGCAACAAACGAATCCTCAAGTCTTCCGACGCCGCAGCAGGTCGGCCCGAGCTTGTGCAAGCGGGGGAAGGCAGGATAGTGAAAGGATTAATGCCGTGGCGAGCGGAGCTCGCAAACTAAGCGGCCATCTCGCTTCGCGCTCGGCCACGCCCCCCTGCCGCAGGATTATTGAACTTTGAAGTGATACTCCGTTTAAGGAATCCCCATGAAGTCAAAAGACTCAAGAGGACAAAAAAGAACTGGTAGTTCAGTCAAGTTTAAGACCCCTAGACATTTTCAGAATAAGGGTAGAGTTAGAGGAGCTCATTAGGCGAAACCATTACCTTAACCATATGGAGTAGTATCAGGAGAATTAGCTTATATATTTGAGCAAAGATGTTACCCGACATACAGTGCAAGCGAATGATAAACTAACAGAATTGGCTAATGGGTATGATGTAGACCTTTCTAGAAGTACAACTTTAGAGAGGAGCTTTTGAGCTCAGTTAGCTGATGAAGCAATTGTAAAGTGAGGACTTCTGGGAGGAAGTTACATGTTATGGAACTGGCCAGTTAAATAAAGAATGTGAGTAGCCTTAATACACTAAAGTTCATGTGGGCCAGTAAAAGAAAGGAAAGGAAGAGAAAGGATTACGCTTGGAGTACAGTAAAGATACCTCCAGCATCCCCAAATGTATCAATGGCTATGATTTTGCCTTTGAGGGAGATACATGGAGGGGGACATGTGCATGTGCCCTGGGGTCGAGGTGATCTTGCTAGATTTACAAATCAGCACCCTCCAAATTAAAGGAGAGTCCCGATTTGAGGGACACTCATATCGACCATTTTTGGAAAATGTTGAAAGTACTGTGGGGAAATGTAAACCCTTTTTTGACATAGTGGTTCCCAGTGATTTGCAGGCGAAATCCAATATGTCTGTACAGTACCCAAATGCTGAACATCAGGGAGTAACTGGGACAAATGCACTGTCTCCTATAGTGATAGAGAAGCAAAAAAAGTAATTAATGTAAAGAAAGAAAGAAAGAAAGAAAGAAAGAAAGAAAGAAAGAAAGAAAGAAAGAAAGAAAGAAAAGGTCTCACTAAAGGAGATTGACTGGCTGAAGATTAATTGAACTGCTCAAGAGGTTAAGGAGTCAATGCATGCTTACAATGAGTATTTGTTGCAGATGTTCAAAGAGCATTGCAGTTCGATAACTCAGAATTTAATGTATGTAATATAATACATCGGTCATTTATAAAGTGCTCTGTTACTCCAGAAAGTGTCCAGAAATGGGTAATATAAGCAATTTTGTGTCACAATTTTTCCTTATTGCTTCCAGAGATTAGCCTACATATTCAACAAAATGTGATTTGTTGGCAAAGTAAGCCTTTGGAAGAGATACTTTGGTATGTAAAGTTTTGTAGTGATGAACAAGAAAGGAAACAGAAAAGGCTTAAAGAACAGTTATTGTTGGCTCAAACTAGGCTTACACAGAAAGATTTTCAGAATGGAGAACTTGTGGAAACTAGTGGTGGAACGCAAGTTGTTGGATACCATGGTGAAGGGAAGACAATGCAAGGTGGAAATGGTGCTTCACAAGGTAGAGGTTGCCGTGTTCTAATCGATCTTAGAGCAGGGATAGAAGTGGGGGCATTGAAGCGGTACTTTGCATGTCATTATTGTGCTAGGTTGAATCACTGGGAGTGGGAGTGTCGAGTGTATCACAATCAAATGTCCAGTGAATGTCACAAGCCAATGTGATGCAGGTTCCCCAAGCACTGGTGCCCCAGCAGAATATGGGGAACAAGAGTTTCAATCTGAACCAGGTTCCCAGAGTTAATCTGAACTCTTTTGCAAATCAAGTCACTCTCCAACATTTCCACGTTTTTGATGCTTCTGATGGTTACAGTTCTTATTAATCACAATGATGATGCCTGAGGGTGAGGAAGATTGCTTGCTCAGTGCAGTCTTGGATGTAGACAAGAGTGGTCCATTCATAGAAACTGAGGTGAATGACCAGCCAGTGGCTGTTTTTATTAGACACAGGTGCTACCCATCCCACTGTCAGAAAAGCTGCACTCCTAAACCTACCCCTCTCGGGATAAAAAGATTAAAGTTGCACATGTTGCAAAAAAACGGATTATCAAACCTGTTTCACATAGGCTACCATTCAAAAACCGGTTCCTTAAAACAATACCATCCATTTGTGATATATCACTCTAGTCCATTCAACTTGTTAGTACGCCATTTATTGTGCAAGTTAAAATGCACAATTTAGTGTGCACTGAAGGGTTTGAGTTCAAGACTCGTGATTTTTAAATAATTAAACAGGTGACTGCAGTTGGGTTGTTTCCTTTGATGACTGTGCCCCTAATCTGAGACACTGTTATTATTATTATTATTTCTGAGTTTTATATCGCGCCTGGTTACCCTTGGGCATCCCCGCGCTCTTCCGGAGAGAGGCACCATAACAAAAGACAGAGGCATTAGGCAGGGAACAGGTGGGTCTTTAAAAGTTTACGGAAACGTAAAGTACTCGTTTCAGAGCGTAGGAATAACGCAAGGGAGTTCCACAAAGTTGCAACGTTTATGGAAAATCTTCTGCCGCCAGTCCTGGCCTTCCTTACTCTCGCAACTTGCAGCAGATGTTGGTGATCTGAGCGCAAGGTACGAGGGGCCTTGTAGGGTTGAACCATCTCCCGTAGGATAGGTGGTCCTTTCCCCTGCAGGATTTTGTGGGCCATGCAGAGTGCTTTAAAATTCACCCTCTCTCTGATAGGAAGCCAGTGAAGCGCCTTAAGCGCCAGGCGGGCAGATTGACGCCTGGGAAGATCCGTCAAGAGCCTAGCAGCAGCATTTTGTACTTGCTGCAGTTTGTTTAGGGTTGTTTCTGGGGCCCCCAGAAACAGCGCGTTGCTGAAATCCAGCCGTGAGATGATGAGTCCCTGGATTAGCAGCCTCCTCGAAGCCATCGGGAGAAGAGGTAAGATCTTCCGGGCAGACCGGAGCAGACCAAAGCACACGCCTGCTGTCTTTTTAGCGTGTGTCCTAAAAGAGAGGTCCTGCTCCAGCCACACCCTAAAGCTCTTAATCTCCTGTTTGGGGGTGGGTGCCACTCCCAGGCAGCTGGGCTAGCTGCTAGGTGAGAGGGAGGGAGGGGAGTTCCCCAGCATCATCAATTCGGTTTTTGAACCGTTAAGTTTGAGTGCTGAGCTGCACATCCACGTAAAGATCTGAGATAAACAGGTGTGCAGCCGGTCGGTTGGTTTGCCGACTGGGGGAGCCCTACCACCAGCTGGGTATCATCATCTTGATACCCAGTGGCAGCACCAAACTCTCCAGTGGGGCCATATAAATGTTGAACAATGTAGGGCTCAACGATGAGCCCTGTGGCACACCACACTGGAGAGGGACAGATGTTGATTTCTCCTGGCCTTCCCAAACCTCACTGTGAAGCTTGAAGTCTGCGATTTGTCATTAAAGATATCGGACTTATTAAAGGGGTTAAACTTGTACAAATTACTGTTAAACCTAACACTGAATATCCTCGAATGCCACAGCAAGACAATACACCAGACACAATAGCTGGGTTTGCCGCAGTGACTACGTCCATGAAACAGCCGGATTTAGGGAGTTTATGTAATTCCCCTATTATGGGCATGCAGAAGCCTAGTGGCAAGTACCACAATCAGCAGGACCTGCAAATTATTAATAACATTTTTGTTCCATGTTGTACTGTGGTATCAAATCCGAATCACTGACAAATTATCGATTTTACAAAAATCGACCTACACAAATATCGTGTCTTAAATATAGATTACAAATACATCGACGCCCTATACTTATTTATAAAATTACTAAAACATCGATCTTACTATATCGATATAAAAAAACATTGACAGCACAAATTTCGAACACACTTATATCGAAAAATATAATATCGACAGTCATTATTATATATAGAACATTACAAAAACATCGATTACTAAAATATAGACAGCAAAAATATCGGCATTATCTAAATATCGACATCTCAAAATTATTCTAACAATTTTGTAAAACACACTAAACATTAAAACAATTTACATAATACCCATATAACTATGTATATACATACTAAACACTATTAAATAAATAAATCTCTCTAAAATAATTATAATAAATAACTACATCAATAAAAACAATTGATACAAACACATTTAATATATACACATATTTAATTCTAAATTATACATTTTTACAAGCTATACTATTTTATTAAAATATTTATAACATACTTACTAATACACTAAGTCTCTGGGTAAACTTTTAACATACAGGCAACTTTATTAATTAACTTAAAAAAATTCAAACTAACCAATAGAAACACTTTTCTAGGTATCTAACCAAACACAAACAAACACTAATTAAACATACCCTATATAAAGAGGTGAAATTAATATTCTAAAACCAGCAAAAAAATATTCAGCTTGAAGGAAAACTGCACATTTTTCTACTACCCTAAACATTCTTCTTCTATGAAAATACTACAAATCACCAAAAAGTAAGTAATCTTATTTTTCAGAATAAAATGTTACATTAAATGTAACCTACTGTTCATTGTCAAAACTTTAAAACTGCTTTTCTATCTATCTCTACATATTTCCTAAACAGATTCAACTTTAAGAAACAGATGAACATTTTCTACAAAACTAAAACAACCAACTTAAAAAGTAAGTCTAATAAATGTCCTCTTTAAACACTAAGAAAATGCTAAATAAATAGCTAAAATGTTATAACCATCTAAGAAACTCCTACTTAACTTTTAAATAAACACATGTTTTAAATACAGAAATAGTGAAATGCTTGTTTTACAAAAACCTACTTCTATTACAAATACTAAATAAATAATTAATCATACCATTATTTATTTCAACAGATACCTTTAAAAATAAAAGCAGCAACATATCAACAAAGGATCTACATTCAAGAACTACAAATTCAAAGTTGGTAAGCATAGAAGACATGCACATGTACTATTATTTGTCTTTTAAAAACTCACAATGTTAGTACTTGACTTTATTCAAATTTCAAAAATGTATTTTTTTAACTGATATTTCTTTCAGATAAAATGTACAAAGCTTTTTAATAATAAAATATAGTACCCTACCAAATGTGTTGCCAAAATACACATATAAATATTCACTAAAATATGCTTAATTTTCTTTCCACAGACCACTAAAATCTATAAAAGCATCAAGCAACAAAAACATCTACTTTGAAATTCTACAACTTTACTATTGGTAAGTACCTAAAAATGTTACATACCTAATTATTTACTCTTTTAATAAAAATACCGTTTCAAATATTATTTAATACACCTTTTCTAGATTTAAGAAACCAACAATGACAGAAGAAGCAAGATTTGTAACATCTCAGAAAGGAACATTTTTGTTATGCTATATGGAGTATACTTATACTCAGGAAAAACAAAAAGATCTTAAAGTTAACTGGAAATGTACTAAGTATTACTCTAACAAATGCTATGGCCGTGCAACAACCAGAGAAACAATTGTAAATAATACCAATGAACATAACCATCCACCTACTATCTCAGAAATAGAGGTTAGATCTACTCTAGAAAATATTAAGGAACAAAGCAGCACCTCTGACCTACCAGTGTAATACTTAAGGAATTACTACCTAGAGTACCTAGAGAGGCAAGAGGTCAGTTACCAACAATAGCTGCTATAAAAAGAACCATAGCTAGGACCAAAAAAACCAGTAGACCAACAATACCAAAACCTAAAACTTTTGAAGAGGTCATAATTCCACCTGAGCTTACCATATCTCATAATGATGAACCTTTTATCTTCTATGATAACAACAACAAAGATAAAAGGATAATAATGTTTGCTACAAACAACAACCTAATAAAATTAAACGATAGTCAAACATGGATGATGGATGGCACTTTTAGCATATGCCCTAAACCATTCTATCAATTATATACTATACATCGGCAATTTCATAATACTTGCATACCATTCATCTATTGTTTGTTACCAAACAAACAAACTTCTACATACACTGAAATATTAAACAAAATAAAAGAAGAAACAACAGACTTCTTTCCCCTAAAAATTATAATAGACTTTGAACAAGCAATGATAAATTCAATCCTTAAAACATATCCGCACACATCCATACAAGGATGTTACTTCCACTTTAACCAATGTCTATGGAGACATTTGCAAAAATCAACACTTAGGGCTCGATTCCGATCCGGTAAAAAAATCCACTGTACGATTCGTATTCGTAGCCCTTTCCGTACGTATCGTACCTGTCCGTCCGAATCGCGTAGTACGATCCGCATTCCGTGAATCCGTCCGAATCGTCGCGATCCGTACGTATTGCAAGGCTGAGACTGTGAACCGTACGACTCGTACACACGCCGTACGACCCGACGAGTACGATCCGGACCGGGGAATCAGGACGCGATTCGTACGGTCCACGTCAGGTAAGGGCGATTCGTACGGAAAAACGCACGATTACATACACCCTGTACAGCGCGTACCCCCCCATGATTGCAGGGGTACGGCACGTACCCCTGCGATCATGGGGTATACGAGCCGTACCCCCATTGTACGATCGGTGTACGAGCCGTACCCCCATTGTACGATCGGTGTACGAGCCGTACCCCATGTACGATCGGTGTACGAGCCGTACCCCCATCGTACATGGGGTACGGCTCATACACCGATCGTACTTGGGGTACTGCTCGTACACCGATCGTACATGGGGTACGGCTCATACACCGATTGTACACCGATCGTACAATGGGGGTATGACTGGTACATCAATCGTACATGGAGTACGGCTTGTACACCGATCGTACACCGATCGTACAATGGGGGTATGGCTGGTACATCAATCGTACATGGAGTACGGCTCGTACACCGATCGTACACCGATCGTACAATGGGGGTACGGCTGGTACACCGATTGTACATGGGGTACGGCTCGTACACCGATCGTACAATGGGGGTACGGCTCATACACCGATCGTACAATGGGGGTACGGCTCGTACACCCCATGATCGCAGGGGTACGGTGCGTACCCCTGCGATCATGGGGGGTACGCACCATACCCGGGGGGGCGTTCCGTACCTGTTTCGGCACAAACTCTGCTTTTACGGCTGTTTTCAGCTCCCGTAGAAAAAGGGTCCTATGGTGCGTACCCGCCATGTATCGTACTTGCTGGGTCGTAAAAACCAGCCGCGAACCGTACAGATGTCGCGTACAGCAGGTTCCGAGGGAGAATCGTACGGAGATTAGAGTCGTACGGTGTCTTGTACGACTCGTAAGGAGTACGGCTCCTGGTACGAATCGTACTTCGTCGTACGTACGGGGGACGTTGCAGGGTACGATTCGTACGGGAAAAACGCTCCGAGCGGCTATTCGGAGCGGTTTTTCCCGAATCGGAATCGACCCCTATGTGTTGAATATACAACCAATATTACATTTGCATATCAAATAAAACACCTCATAGCCCTAGCATACGTGCCAATCACCGATGTGGCTAAACACTATAACCTTTTATTAGAAAATTCTTTCTATACACAAAATGAACAAAAATTGGCTCCACTATTGGATTATTTTGAGGACACCTGGGTGGGCAGACTACACAGGTCAGGCCACAGACGCCAACCTAAATTCCTAATAATTTGGTGGAATGTATATCTACCAACCCTAAACCAAGAAGCCAAGACAAACAACGCAGTGGAGGGTTGGCATAATGCCTTTCTATCTTCAACCGGCCGAACAACTCCTACACTACACAAACTCCTAACAGCAATAAAAAAAGAACAACGTTTTCAAGAATTAAGAATGGAGCAATCTGTCTTACAATTAAAGCCCAAACTATCAAGACAAACTGCCCAAATGTACCAATATTTACAACAACAAGTACAACTTTACCCCAGTACAAGAGGACTAGAATACTTAAAAATTATAGCCAAAACACTAAACTGAAAATGCTAACCCTATAACATTTTCAACATCAAAAAAATGCCTTAAATATAAACAAAGACATCTCCTTCACAAATTATAACATATTTATTTTGTCTAATAAATTAAAAAAAAATTAAATATGTAGACAAAATAAATATCTAACTAAACAAAAACAGTTTAAAAATAGAACATTTCCCAACCCACAAAAATAATAATATAAAATCACTTACCTTTCACAGCAACGTAATTAGCAAATCCAATGATCCATAACAATCCATGTAGTAATAAATCCACAGCATAAACAAAAATTGGCCCAATAAAATGTAAAAATACAACTGTGCAAAATACATCGAACATCCCAATAATTCGATAATTCTGAATCCATCAAAAACCCAAAAATGGTACAAAATTAAAAGAAACGCTCCAGGAAACCCAAAAAATAAAAGAAGTGTAAAATACATATCAGTTAAAACAACTGAAACACACTTCTTTAAAAAAAAAATGTAACAGCTCGGAAACTGACAAGGCTCTTTCCAAAAACCTAGAAGAGAAAAATAAACATTCCCACCCACATAAAACTTAGAATAATACATTAATTATGATCATAACATACATATTTCTAACCAAAACTAAATAAACAGCCACAAACACAATAACTCCAAGGCAGTAAACCGAGAAAACGCAAAGAAAACGAAAAAACGTACATAACCAACTTCATACGAAGTAAATCCTAATATAGTAGTTCACAAACCCTAAATAACAAACTACTACCTTCAAAAATTACTTAAAATAGTTAAAATATAACGAATAGCACTCTTACCTTCACAGACGTGAAGTAGCTTCCAACCGTGAACTTGAATCTTCTAAAATGACCCAAAAAGACTAAGAGCGGTTACACAATAAAAGACCCAAATGATAGTATTACCAAAGAAATAGTGAAATAAATGTCAATTAAATTTATTTTACTAGTAGATAATTTGTAAAACTGTATAAATAAATTTTCTACATTTGTGCTATGTATTTTTGTTTTTTCTATAACAATATTATTCTATTAATATATTTTTTATAATAACAATAATTATTATTATTGTTTAATATGTAATGTTATAATAAAGAAAACACATTGTGTTAAAAATTGTGAAAATAAATGTTGTATTTTTCTGTATTTATTTTAAAATGTTACTAATGTTTTTAATTTATTAATATTAATATTATAAAATTAATATTAATAAATTAAAAATATGTAACTGATATTATAATTAAAAAATGTAATAAACAATATGTATATTGTATGATATTAACAATAAATAATATCTATGTTGTTATTTGAAAATACATCAACATATATAACATATATTGAACTGCACATTTATATGTTAAAAATGTATTACTATGTCAGTTAATAACAATTTTGTTTTTTTTCTCTTAAAATGTATATACTCTATATATTGTATTCTTCAATGTTTTGTCATTTACTATATTATTTACATATACCAAAAATTTACTTTACTGGAAAACTATCCAAAATATAAAAAATTATTTGACAATTTACTTCTATTTATTTGTTTAAATTGTATACATTCATTTATGAAACATGTATTATTTGCTTTATGTACTATATGAACAAATAAAGAATTTCTTTTTAAAACTGTGTAAATTTAGTCTACTACCTATTATAAAATCATGACTACCAATATATAAAAATACATTATTTTTAACTTGATGTATATAGATAATAAAAATGTTAACATATATACAGAACTATTGTTATCAATTTACTACTCACACATAAATCTACAATTTATTTAAGTAGATGCCGGACACTGAACATAATACATTTACTAATCCAACTCCAATATAAATAACATTTAAATTTATACTAAACACTTAACCTATTTAATTTACTATTCCCACTCCAAACTACATTTAATTGGGGTAGGAGATGGACACTGAACCTATTTAATTTACTATTCAAACTTCAATCTACATTTAATTAGGGTAGGTGCTGGACACTGAACCTATTTAATTTACTATTCCAACTCCAATCTACGTTTAATTGGGGTAGGTGCTGGACACTGAACCTATTTAATTTACTATTCCAACTCCAATCTACATTTAGGGGTCGATTAGGATCGCGGACGGAAACGTGTTCTGTCCGCCAAGGAAGGTGGCAAGATACTCCGGACAGGTCCGCGGATAAACCGTCATAGCGATTAGGATAATATATGAACGAAACTCCGATCGCGGCGGACGGAGCACACCAAACTCCGTCCGCGGCGGTCGGAGTACACCAGAGACCGCCGCAAGCGGATGGAACTGAAGAAACACCGGCCGCCGCGTACGCACATGACCGTGTGAACATCCACATCTCCCGCTTTACCTGCGTAGGCTCCATGTCCGCGATTAGGATAACTCCGCAAGTACCCTGGTAGGCACCGCAATCCACGTCCGCAGCGGTAACAACGCAACGAGAAACCGTGCATCACAGCGGAAGGCCAACACGAACAACATCCCTACCGTCAAACCAATGACAAACAGTGCAACGGAAGTAAATAGCAAACACAGGAAACAGAACTACCACCCACCTGAAACATCAAAACTAATCACAAGACACAATGACCCACCCCCAAGTACCAAATAATGCACACCAGTCAACACACCCACCTAGCACCTGACTGCCAATAACCATTGAGACAGGACCAAGACACAGACTATAAAAGAACTCCCACCCACTCCCAAAATCCTCTGCATCACAGCATAGCTGCTAGCAAGAGACACAAGAGTACCTACAGCACACACCTATGGAATACACACAACCACCACCCAAACACACCCACAACACTAACACCCACCACACCATTCCTACACACCACACACCTGCACCTCCCAACTCACTCAAACCCACACCCTGAGCACCACACACCATGGCACCAAAAAAGAACCCCAAATTCACGGACACAGAGTTAAAGGTAATGGTGGATGAAATCATCCGTGTAGAACCCCACTTATTCGGGGCCCTAGTACAGCAGACCACCGTAGCCAGGAAAAATCACATGTGGGACAGGATAGTTACTAGGGTGAATGCGTCCGGGACCGTGCCGAGGACCAAGCAGGAGATACAGAGGCAGTGGCATGACCTCAAAACCTGTGTTAAAGCAATTTGTGCCAAAAACCATCTCCGGGCACATCACACTGGCGGCGGAACCCCCCCGGAGCCCTTACACTACACCGACTGGGCGGAAAAGGTGCTGAGCATACTGCACCCAGAGACCCTTGAAGGAATTGAGGAAGGAGAAGAGGCTGGTAAGTACAAACCAAGCACCACGAGCACAACGACATGGCGTGCCTCACACAACTCACAAGACACATCTCCCAGGCCCCAACCCATGCATGCAGTCCACATACTCACCAACGTCTAAACCACTCCAACAGGTCCCCATGTCCACAGGGAGGGCAGGGGTGGTGGGTGGGGTGTGTGAGAGGATGCACTACAACTCCCAACAGGCCCCCATTACCATAGGGATGGCGGTGGTGGTGTGTGGTGTGTGTGAGAGGTCTCTAGTACAACTCCCAACAGGCCTCCATGTCCATAGGGAGGGCGGTGGTGGTGGGTGGGGTGTGTGAGAGGATGGCACTACAACTCCCAACAGGCCCCCATGTCCACAGGGATGGCAGTGGTGGTTTGTGGGGTGTGTGAGAGGTCACTAGTAACACTCCCAACAGGCCCCCATGTCCATAGGGAGGGCGGTGGTGGTGGGAGGGGTGTGCGAGAGGATGGCACTACAACTCCCAACAGGCCCCCATGTACACAGGGATGGTGGTGGTGGTGGGTGGGGTGTGTGAGAGGTCACTAGTACAACTCCCAACAGGCCCCCATGTCCACAGGGATGGCGGTGGTGGTGTGTGGGGTGTGTGAGAGGTCACTAGTACAACTCCCAACAGGCCTCCGTGTCCACAGGGATGGCGGTGGTGGTGGGTGAGGTGTGTGAGAGGTCACTAGTACAACTCCCAACAGGCCTCCATGTCCATAGGGAGGGCGGTGGTGGTGGGTGGGGTGTGTGAGAGGATGGCACTACAACTCCCAACAGGCCCCCATGTCCACAGGGATGGCGGTGGTGGTGGGTGGGGTGTGTGAGAGGTCACTAGTACAACTCCCAACAGGCCCCCATGTCCACAGGATGGCGGTGGTGGTGGGTGGGGTGTGTGAGAGGTCACTTGTACAACTTCCAACAGGCCTCCATGTCCATAGGGAGGGCGGTGGTGGTGGGTGGGGTGTGTGAGAGGTCACTAGTACAACTCCCAAAAGGCCTCCATGTCCACAGGGATGGCGGTGGTGGTGGGTGAGGTGTGTGAGAGGTCACTAGGACAACTCCCTACAGGCCTCCATGTCCACAGGGATGGCGGTGGCGGTGGGTGGGGTGTGTGAGAGGTCACTAGTACAACTCCCAACAGGCCCCCATGTCCATAGGGAGGGCGGTGTTGGTGGGTGGGGTGTGTGAGAGGTCATGAGTACAACTCCCAACAGGTCTCCATGTCCATAGGGAGGGCGGTGGTGGTGGGTGGGGTGTGTGAGAGGTCAATAGTACAACTCCCAACAGGCCCCCATGCCCACAGGGATGGCGGTGGTGGTGGGTGAGGTGTGTGAGAGGTCACTAGTACAACTCCCAACAGGCCTCCATGTCCATAGGGAGGGCGGTGGTGGTGGGTGGGGTGTGTGAGAGGATGGCACTACAACTCCCAACAGGCCCCCATGTCCACAGGGATGGCGGTGGTAGTGAGTGGGGTGTGTGAGAGGTCACTAGTACAACTCTCAACAGGCCCCCATGTCCACAGGGATGGCGGTGGTGGTGGGTGGGGTGTGTGAGAGGTCACTAGTACAACTCCCAACAGGCCTCCATGTCCACAGGGATGGCGGTGGTGGTGGGTGGGGTGTGTGAGAGGTCACTAGTACAACTCCCAACAGGCCTCCATGCCCATAGGGAGGGCGGTGGTGGTGGGTGGGGTGTGTGAGAGGATGGCACTACAACTCCCAACAGGCCCCCATGTCTACAGGGATGGCGGTGGTGGTGGGTGGCGTGTGTGAGAGGTCACTAGTACAACTCCCAACAGGCCCCAATGTCCACAGGATGGCGGTGGTGGTGGGTGGGGTGTGTGAGAGGTCACTAGTACAACTCCCAACAGGCCTCCATGTCCACAGGGAGGGCGGTTGGTGGTGGGTGGGGTGTGTGAGATGTCACTAGTACAACTCCCAACAGGCCCCCATGTCCATAGGGATGGCGGTGGTGGTGTGTGGTGTGTGTGAGAGGTCTCTGGTACAACTCCCAAAAGGTCCCCATGTCCACAGGGATGGCGGTGGTGGTGGGTGGGGTGTGTGAGAGGTCACTAGTACAACTCCCAACAGGCCTCCATGTCCACAGGGATGGTGGTGGCGGTGGGTGGGGTGTGTGAGAGGTCACTAGTACAACTCCCAACAGGCCCCCATGTCCATATGGAGGGCGGTGTTGGTGGGTGGGGTGTGTGAGAGGTCACTAGTACAACTCCCAACAGGCCTCCATGTCCATAGGGAGGGCGGTGGTGGTGGGTGGGGTGTGTGAGAGGTCACTATTACAACTCCCAACAGGCCCCCATGTCCACAGGGATGGCGGTGGTGGTGGGTGAGGTGTGTGAGAGGTCACTAGTACAACTCCCAACAGGCCTCCATGTCCATAGGGAGGGCGGTGGTGGTGGGTGGGGTGTGTGAGAGGATGGCACTACAACTCCCAACAGGCCCCCATGTCCACAGGGATGGCAGTGGTGGTGGGTGAGGTGTGTGAGAGGTCATTAGTACAACTCCCAACAGGACCCAATGTCCATAGGGAGGGCGGTGGTGGTGGGTGGGGTGTGTGAGAGGATGGCACTACAACTCCCAACAGGCCCCCATGTCCACAGGGATGGCGGTGGTGGTGAGTGGGGTGTGTGAGAGGTCACTAGTACAACTCTCAACAGGCCCCCATGTCCACAGGGATGGCGGTGGTGGTGGGTGGGGTGTGTGAGAGGTCACTAGTACAACTCCCAACAGGCCCCCATGTCCACAGGGATGGCGGTGGTGGTGGGTGGGGTGTGTGAGAGGTCACTAGTACAACTCCCAACAGGCCTCCATGTCCACAGGGATGGCGGTGGCGGTGGGTGGGGTGTGTGAGAGGTCACTAGTACAACTCCCAACAGGCCCCCATATCCATAGGGAGGGCGGTGTTGGTGGGTGGGGTGTGTGAGAGGTCACTAGTACAACTCCCAACAGGCCTCCATGTCCATAGGGAGGGCGGTGGTGGTGGGTGGGGTGTGTGAGAGGTCACTAGTACAACTCCCAACAGGCCCCCATGTCCACAGGATGGCGGTGGTGGTGGGTGGGGTGTGTGAGAGGTCACTTGTACAACTTCCAACAGGCCTCCATGTCCATAGGGAGGGCGGTGGTGGTGGGCGGGGTGGGTGAGAGGTCACTAGTACAACTCCCAAAAGGCCTCCATGTCCACAGGGATGGCGGTGGTGGTGGGTGAGGTGTGTGAGAGGTCACTAGTACAACTCCCTACAGGCCTCCATGTCCACAGGGATGGCGGTGGCGGTGGGTGGGGTGTGTGAGAGGTCACTAGTACAACTCCCAACAGGCCCCCATGTCCACAGGATGGCGGTGGTGGTGGGTGGGGTGTGTGAGAGGTCACTTGTACAACTTCCAACAGGCCTCCATGTCCATAGGATGGCATTGGTGGTGGGTGGGGTGTGTGAGAGGTCACTTGTACAACTCCCAACAGGCCCCCATGTCTACAGGGATGGCGGTGGTGGTGGGTGGGGTGTGTGAGAGGTCACTAGTACAACTCCCAACAGGCCCCCATGTCCACAGGATGGCGGTGGTGGTGGGTGGGGTGTGTGAGAGGTCACTTGTACAACTTCCAACAGGCCTCCATGTCCATAGGGAGGGCGGTGGTGGTGGGTGGGGTGTGTGAGAGGTCACTAGTACAACTCCCAAAAGGCCTCCATGTCCACAGGGATGGCGGTGGTGGTGGGTGAGGTGTGTGAGAGGTCACTAGTACAACTCCCTACAGGCCTCCATGTCCACAGGGATGGCGGTGGCGGTGGGTGGGGTGTGTGAGAGGTCACTAGTACAACTCCCAACAGGCCCCCATGTCCATAGGGAGGGCGGTGTTGGTGGCTGGGGTGTGTGAGAGGTCATGAGTACAACTCCCAACAGGCCTCCATGTCCATAGGGAGGGCGGTGGTGGTGGGTGGGGTGTGTGAGAGGTCACTAGTACAACTCCAAACAGGCCCCCATGCCCACAGGGATGGCGGTGGTGGTGGGTGGGGTGTGTGAGAGGTCACTTGTACAACTTCCAACAGGCCTCCATGTCCATAGGATGGCATTGGTGGTGGGTGGGGTGTGTGAGAGGTCACTTGTACAACTCCCAACAGGCCCCCATGTCTACAGGGATGGCGGTGGTGGTGGGTGGGGTGTGTGAGAGGTCACTAGTACAACTCCCAACAGGCCCCCATGTCCACAGGATGGCGGTGGTGGTGGGTGGGGTGTGTGAGAGGTCACTTGTACAACTTCCAACAGGCCTCCATGTCCATAGGGAGGGCGGTGGTGGTGGGTGGGGTGTGTGAGAGGTCACTAGTACAACTCCCAAAAGGCCTCCATGTCCACAGGGATGGCGGTGGTGGTGGGTGAGGTGTGTGAGAGGTCACTAGTACAACTCCCTACAGGCCTCCATGTCCACAGGGATGGCGGTGGCGGTGGGTGGGGTGTGTGAGAGGTCACTAGTACAACTCCCAACAGGCCCCCATGTCCATAGGGAGGGCGGTGTTGGTGGCTGGGGTGTGTGAGAGGTCATGAGTACAACTCCCAACAGGCCTCCATGTCCATAGGGAGGGCGGTGGTGGTGGGTGGGGTGTGTGAGAGGTCACTAGTACAACTCCAAACAGGCCCCCATGCCCACAGGGATGGCGGTGGTGGTGGGTGAGGTGTGTGAGAGGTCACTAGTACAACTCCCAACAGGCCTCCATGTCCATAGGGAGGGCGGTGGTGGTGGGTGGGGTGTGTGAGAGGTCACTAGTACAACTCCCAACAGGCCCCCATGCCCACAGGGATGGCGGTGGTGGTGGGTGAGGTGTGTGAGAGGTCACTAGTACAACTCCCAACAGGCCTCCATGTCCATAGGGAGGGCGGTGGTGGTGGGTGGGGTGTGTGAGAGGATGGCACTACAACTCCCAACAGGCCCCCATGTCCACAGGGATGGTGGTGGTAGTGAGTGGGGTGTGTGAGAGGTCACTAGTACAACTCTCAACAGGCCCCCATGTCCACAGGGATGGCGGTGGTGGTGGGTGGGGTGTGTGAGAGGTCACTAGTACAACTCCCAACAGGCCTCCATGTCCACAGGGATGGCGGTGGTGGTGGGTGGGGTGTGTGAGAGGTCACTAGTACAACTCCCAACAGGCCTCCATGTCCATAGGGAGGGCGGTGGTGGTGGGTGGGGTGTGTGAGAGGATGGCACTACAACTCCCAACAGGCCCTTATGTCTACAGGGATGGCGGTGGTGGTGGGTGGCGTGTGTGAGAGGTCACTAGTACAACTCCCAACAGGCCCCCATGTCCACAGGATGGCGGTGGTGGTGGGTGGGGTGTGTGAGAGGTCACTAGTACAACTCCCAACAGGCCTCCATGTCCACAGGGAGGGCGGTTGGTGGTGGGTGGGGTGTGTGAGATGTCACTAGTACAACTCCCAACAGGCCCCCATGTCCATAGGGATGGCGGTGGTGGTGTGTGGTGTGTGTGAGAGGTCTCTGGTACAACTCCCAAAAGGTCCCCATGTCCACAGGGATGGCGGTGGTGGTGGGTGGGGTGTGTGAGAGGTCACTAGTACAACTCCCAACAGGCCTCCATGTCCACAGGGATGGCGGTGGCGGTGGGTGGGGTGTGTGAGAGGTCACTAGTACAACTCCCAACAGGCCCCCATGTCCATATGGAGGGCGGTGTTGGTGGGTGGGGTGTGTGAGAGGTCACTAGTATAACTCCCAACAGGCCTCCATGTCCATAGGGAGGGCGGTGGTGGTGGGTGGGGTGTGTGAGAGGTCACTATTACAACTCCCAACAGGCCCCCATGTCCACAGGGATGGCGGTGGTGGTGGGTGAGGTGTGTGAGAGGTCACTAGTACAACTCCCAACAGGCCTCCATGTCCATAGGGAGGGCGGTGGTGGTGGGTGGGGTGTGTGAGAGGATGGCACTACAACTCCCAACAGGCCCCCATGTCCACAGGGATGGCAGTGGTGGTGGGTGGGGTGTGTGAGAGGTCACTAGTACAACTCCCAACAGGACCCAATGTCCATAGGGAGGGCGGTGGTGGTGGGTGGGGTGTGTGAGAGGATGGCACTACAACTCCCAACAGGCCCCCATGTCCACAGGGATGGCGGTGGTGGTGAGTGGGGTGTGTGAGAGGTCACTAGTACAACTCTCAACTGGCCCCCATGTCCACAGGGATGGCGGTGGTGGTGGGTGGGGTGTGTGAGAGGTCACTAGTACAACTCCCAACAGGCCCCCATGTCCACAGGGATGGCGGTGGTGGTGGGTGGGGTGTGTGAGAGGTCACTAGTACAACTCCCAACAGGCCTCCATGTCCACAGGGATGGCGGTGGCGGTGGGTGGGGTGTGTGAGAGGTCACTAGTACAACTCCCAACAGGCCCCCATATCCATAGGGAGGGCGGTGTTGGTGGGTGGGGTGTGTGAGAGGTCACTAGTACAACTCCCAACAGGCCTCCATGTCCATAGGGAGGGCGGTGGTGGTGGGTGGGGTGTGTGAGAGGTCACTAGTACAACTCCCAACAGGCCCCCATGTCCACAGGATGGCGGTGGTGGTGGGTGGGGTGTGTGAGAGGTCACTTGTACAACTTCCAACAGGCCTCCATGTCCATAGGGAGGGCGGTGGTGGTGGGTGGGGTGGGTGAGAGGTCACTAGTACAACTCCCTAAAGGCCTCCATGTCCACAGGGATGGCGGTGGTGGTGGGTGAGGTGTGTGAGAGGTCACTAGTACAACTCCCTACAGGCCTCCATGTCCACAGGGATGGCGGTGGCGGTGGGTGGGGTGTGTGAGAGGTCACTAGTACAACTCCCAACAGGCCCCCATGTCCACAGGATGGCGGTGGTGGTGGGTGGGGTGTGTGAGAGGTCACTTGTACAACTTCCAACAGGCCTCCATGTCCATAGGATGGCGTTGGTGGTGGGTGGGGTGTGTGAGAGGTCACTTGTACAACTCCCAACAGGCCCCCATGTCTACAGGGATGGGGGTGGTGGTGGGTGGGGTGTGTGAGAGGTCACTAGTACAACTCCCAACAGGCCCCCATGTCCACAGGATGGCGGTGGTGGTGGGTAGGGTGTGTGAGAGGTCACTTGTACAACTTCCAACAGGCCTCCATGTCCATAGGGAGGGCGGTGGTGGTGGGTGGGGTGTGTGAGAGGTCACTAGTACAACTCCCAAAAGGCCTCCATGTCCACAGGGATGGCGGTGGTGGTGGGTGAGGTGTGTGAGAGGTCACTAGTACAACTCCCTACAGGCCTCCATGTCCACAGGGATGGCGGTGGCGGTGGGTGGGGTGTGTGAGAGGTCACTAGTACAACTCCCAACAGGCCCCCATGTCCATAGGGAGGGCGGTGTTGGTGGCTGGGGTGTGTGAGAGGTCATGAGTACAACTCCCAACAGGCCTCCATGTCCATAGGGAGGGCGGTGGTGGTGGGTGGGGTGTGTGAGAGGTCACTAGTACAACTCCAAACAGGCCCCCATGCCCACAGGGATGGCGGTGATGGTGGGTGAGGTGTGTGAGAGGTCACTAGTACAACTCCCAACAGGCCTCCATGTCCATAGGGAGGGCGGTGGTGGTGGGTGGGGTGTGTGAGAGGATGGCACTACAACTCCCAACAGGCCCCCATGTCCACAGGGATGGCAGTGGTGGTGGGTGGGGTGTGTGAGAGGTCACTAGTACAACTCCCAACAGGCCCCCATGTCCATAGGGAGGGCGGTGGTGGTGGGTGGGGTGTGTGAGAGGATGGCACTACAACTCCCAACAGGCCCCCATGTCCACAGGGATGGCGGTGGTAGTGAGTGGGGTGTGTGAGAGGTCACTAGTACAACTCTCAACAGGCCCCCATGTCCACAGGGATGGCGGTGGTGGTGGGTGGGGTGTGTGAGAGGTCACTAGTACAACTCCCAACAGGCCTCCATGTCCACAGGGATGGCGGTGGTGGTGGGTGGGGTGTGTGAGAGGTCACTAGTACAACTCCCAACAGGCCTCCATGTCCATAGGGAGGGCGGTGGTGGTGGGTGGGGTGTGTGAGAGGATGGCACTACAACTCCCAACAGGCCCCCATGTCTACAGGGATGGCGGTGGTGGTGGGTGGCGTGTGTGAGAGGTCACTAGTACAACTCCCAACAGGCCCCCATGTCCACAGGATGGCGGTGGTGGTGGGTGGGGTGTGTGAGAGGTCACTAGTACAACTCCCAACAGGCCTCCATGTCCACAGGGAGGGCGGTTGGTGGTGGGTGGGGTGTGTGAGATGTCACTAGTACAACTCCCAACAGGCCCCCATGTCCATAGGGATGGCGGTGGTGGTGTGTGGTGTGTGTGAGAGGTCTCTGGTACAACTCCCAAAAGGTCCCCATGTCCACAGGGATGGCGGTGGTGGTGGGTGGGGTGTGTGAGAGGTCACTAGTACAACTCCCAACAGGCCTCCATGTCCACAGGGATGGCGGTGGCGGTGGGTGGGGTGTGTGAGAGGTCACTAGTACAACTCCCAACAGGCCCCCATGTCCATAGGGAGGGGGGTGTTGGTGGGTGGGGTGTGTGAGAGGTCACTAGTACAACTCCCAACAGGCCTCCATGTCCATAGGGAGGGCGGTGGTGGTGGGTGGGGTGTGTGAGAGGTCACTATTACAACTCCCAACAGGCCCCCATGTCCACAGGGATGGCGGTGGTAGTGAGTGGGGTGTGTGAGAGGTCACTAGTACAACTCTCAACAGGCCCCCATGTCCACAGGGATGGCGGTGGTGGTGGGTGGGGTGTGTGAGAGGTCACTAGTACAACTCCCAACAGGCCTCCATGTCCACAGGGATGGCGGTGGTGGTGGGTGGGGTGTGTGAGAGGTCACTAGTACAACTCCCAACAGGCCTCCATGTCCATAGGGAGGGCGGTGGTGGTGGGTGGGGTGTGTGAGAGGATGGCACTACAACTCCCAACAGGCCCCCATGTCTACAGGGATGGCGGTGGTGGTGGGTGGCGTGTGTGAGAGGTCACTAGTACAACTCCCAACAGGCCCCCATGTCCACAGGATGGCGGTGGTGGTGGGTGGGGTGTGTGAGAGGTCACTAGTACAACTCCCAACAGGCCTCCATGTCCACAGGGAGGGCGGTTGGTGGTGGGTGGGGTGTGTGAGATGTCACTAGTACAACTCCCAACAGGCCCCCATGTCCATAGGGATGGCGGTGGTGGTGTGTGGTGTGTGTGAGAGGTCTCTGGTACAACTCCCAAAAGGTCCCCATGTCCACAGGGATGGCGGTGGTGGTGGGTGGGGTGTGTGAGAGGTCACTAGTACAACTCCCAACAGGCCTCCATGTCCACAGGGATGGCGGTGGCGGTGGGTGGGGTGTGTGAGAGGTCACTAGTACAACTCCCAACAGGCCCCCTTGTCCATAGGGAGGGCGGTGTTGGTGGGTGGGGTGTGTGAGAGGTCACTAGTACAACTCCCAACAGGCCTCCATGTCCATAGGGAGGGCGGTGGTGGTGGGTGGGGTGTGTGAGAGGTCACTATTACAACTCCCAACAGGCCCCCATGTCCACAGGGATGGCGGTGGTGGTGGGTGAGGTGTGTGAGAGGTCACTAGTACAACTCCCAACAGGCCTCCATGTCCATAGGGAGGGCGGTGGTGGTGGGTGGGGTGTGTGAGAGGATGGCACTACAACTCCCAACAGGCCCCCATGTCCACAGGGATGGCAGTGGTGGTGGGTGGGGTGTGTGAGAGGTCCCTAGTACAACTCCCAACAGGACCCAATGTCCATAGGGAGGGCGGTGGTGGTGGGTGGGGTGTGTGAGAGGATGGCACTACAACTCCCAACAGGCCCCCATGTCCACAGGGATGGCGGTGGTGGTGAGTGGGGTGTGTGAGAGGTCACTAGTACAACTCTCAACAGGCCCCCATGTCCACAGGGATGGCGGTGGTGGTGGGTGGGGTGTGTGAGAGGTCACTAGTACAACTCCCAACAGGCCCCCATGTCCACAGGGATGGCGGTGGTGGTGGGTGGGGTGTGTGAGAGGTCACTAGTACAACTCCCAACAGGCCTCCATGTCCACAGGGATGGCGGTGGCGGTGGGTGGGGTGTGTGAGAGGTCACTAGTACAACTCCCAACAGGCCCCCATATCCATAGGGAGGGCGGTGTTGGTGGGTGGGGTGTGTGAGAGGTCACTAGTACAACTCCCAACAGGCCTCCATGTCCATAGGGAGGGCGGTGGTGGTGGGTGGGGTGTGTGAGAGGTCACTAGTACAACTCCCAACAGGCCCCCATGTCCACAGGGATGGCGGTGGTGGTGGGGGAGGTGTGTGAGAGGTCACTAGTACAACTCCCAACAGGCCTCCATGTCCATAGGGAGGGCGGTGGTGGTGGGTGGGGTGTGTGAGAGGATGGCACTACAACTCCCAACAGGCCCCCATGTCCACAGGGATGGCAGTGGTGGTGGGTGGGGTGTGTGAGAGGTCACTAGTACAACTCCCAACAGGCCCCCATGTCCATAGGGAGGGCGGTGGTGGTGGGTGGGGTGTGTGAGAGGATGGCACTACAACTCCCAACAGGCCCCCATGTCCACAGGGATGGCGGTGGTGGTGAGTGGGGTGTGTGAGAGGTCACTAGTACAACTCTCAACAGGCCCCCATGTCCACAGGGATGGCGGTGGTGGTGGGTGGGGTGTGTGAGAGGTCACTAGTACAACTCCCAACAGGCCCCCATGTCCATAGGGAGGGCTGTGGTGGTGGGTGGGGTGTGTGCGACTGGACACTGAAATGTCATCAATTTGAAAATAACATGTAATGTCCACAGTACTGATCTGCACAATTTTATTCCCCAGGTGATCGTAATATCACTGGTGGAACCACCATCCGGCCTCAAGACTTGCCTCACACAGGACTCTCTGGGGACGATGCCAAGCAGTCTGCCATGGCCATCTGGCTCCCAGGAGATTCCAGCCCCGACTACTACGGCCTGTGCAATTCCTGCTACACCGGCCACTGTGACCTGCACAGCCACCACCACCACCATCACCACTTCCACCACCACCAGTACCACCACTCCTGCCTCTGCCACCCTGCCTAACCCACCGCACGACGCCGGCCCTGCGCCATCCCAGCCACGCAGGGAGAGTGTGCGGCAAACCAGAGAGCCGAGGCCACATCAGCCAGGCAGGAGTACTATGCAACGACGTGCAGAGGAAGGACACCCACCCCATCCCGTGGCACAGTCATTGGAAGCCCTAGCCAGGGTCCAGGCAAACTATGAGCGTGGGCAGGCACAGGCAGATCGTGCCCACCAGGACTCAGTGGAGAACACCGACATGTTGCGGGCCATTGAGAACTGGCTTGGGCAAATTGTTGACATCATGTCCCAGAACACAACCATGTGGAGGGGATGGATAGCCCGCAACACCCCCACCCCCACCCCCCCTCAACCAACACCATGGGCAGCAACACCACCGCCACCGCCACCTGCGCTCCTGGCGACGGATGTGGCACCTGAGCAACCTGCCCCCCCAGCTGACTCCGTCCCGTCTCCAAGACGGAGGGGCCGTCCGAGGCTGGAAGTGGGGGAGAGCAGTGTGCATTCTTCTTCCACATGCCCCAAGAGGGGCCGTCAATGACTGAGACACTGCCAGAGCCAGCCATTCACCCAGCAAACTATCTTGTCCCACCTAGCCAATCATTGGCACAGGTCTGCTGGACTAGGCAGACACCACCCAATGTGGTGTCAGCACGGACATTTCATCTGCCATTACCTTCAACTCACACTCCCCCACCCCACACTTATTTGTAAATATGCACCAGCACCAATGCACAATCTGTAAATAAATACCACTTACTCACTCAATGATGTGTTGCCTCTATGTTTATTCTCATGATTGTATCAGAAACAGACGTTACCAGGTTCAGGGATCCAAGTCGTACATAATCATGCCGCAGCGGGAGTGACCTAGGGAAAAACAGAGACAGCAAAGACACGTCAGGAAACAGAATCACACTCATCACAACACACTGCAGTACAACATTCCACAAACCACACTCATTACAAAATGAGATTGGATGTGAGGACACACATCATGGAGACTTGCATGTCCAAAGAAATAAACAAACACATATGCATACATCACATAGCAGAACACACAGATGATGCACACCACAACAACACAACACCAGCAAACATACACAGGGCATACACAACCAGCACAACAGGTGCTCACTCACATTCAAGGGAAGTAGCGATCAATGAGCTGGCGCCTCTGGTCCACACCTTCCTCCTCACCACTATCCTCAACAGTCGACATGGGTGGGTTGGGAGGGCGAGGAACTTGCTGTTCATCAGGGTCCAAGAGCAGTTCAATGTTATTGCGCACAGCCAGGTTGTGAAGCATGCAGCAGGCAATCACGATCCTGCATACTTTGCCTGGTGAGTAAGGCAGGGCCCCTCCGGTCTTATCCAGGTACCGAAACCTAGACTTCAGCAGTCCAAATGTACGTTCAACCACTCTACATGTCCTTCCATGGGCATCATTGTATCGCATTTCACCCGCTGTAGTTGGATTACGTATGGGACTCAGCAGCCACGGCCTGTTTGGGTAAGCCGAGTCGCCTATGTTGGGGGAAGAGAGAGACAGAAATATCACTACCAGAATTGGTGGGCACACCATGCCACACAGATATCACTCCTGTCACCACAGCATACTCACCAACAAGCCACGCTTGTGCCGGACGTAGATTTGCCATCAGTTGGGGGACAATGCTGCTCCGCATGATGTGGGCGTCATGTGCAGAGCCTGGAAATCTTGCACACTCATGGGATATGATGTTGTCCGCCTGGCACACCACCTGCACGTTGAGGGAATGGAAGTGCTTCCGATTCCTATACACCTGCTCACGTGCCCGTGGTGGAATGAGAGCGATATGTGTGCCATCAATGGAACCCACTATGTGTGGTATCTGACCCAGTGCATAGATGTCTGCTTTGACCGCTGCCAACTCTGCCGGCTGTGGGAAATGTATGTAGTCATCCTTGTACAGCATCATGGCTTTCAGAACATCCTGAAGTACCATGCTGAACATGGACTGTGACATCCCCCCGGCATGTCCAACTGTGTACTGAAAGGTGCCAGTTGCAAAAAAGTGTAGTGCCGCCATCACCTTTGCTGTGTGTGTAATGGAACCTGGATAGGTTCTTCGCGGCTGCAGGTGAGGAGACAATTGGTCTACAAGCTCCATCAATCGACGTCGATCCAGCCAGAATTTCCTGATCACCTCCTTGTCAACCATATCCTCCAACACAGTGTATGGGCGATGGACATTTGGAGCCCTCCTGTGTGGGAGTAGATGGAATGGAAGTCAATTCACAAACATCGCATGGCTGTGCAACTCAATCATATGTCAACGAACTCTCCCAACAAGTAAAATGTAGTGTATAATTGTCATATGTGTGACATCTCTGATTGTCACTACAACATGGATTGCCGTAGCAACAATGTGCAGCCACTAGTCAAGTCAAGTCAAGTCAAAACAAGCTTTATTCGATTGTTAAAATCATAAAAGCGCAATCAAAAAAAAAAAATACAGTATCACAATTCATTAATGCATAGTACAGTAAACTTTGGTAATAATATCAGTGCATGTAAAATTCATTTCAGATTAATAAAAAATGGACATATGAAAGAGACAATTTTAAAAACGGACAATTTTAAAAACAGTAAAAAAGAAACTCAGTTTGTTTGTTCAGCCCGCCTGGTTATTCGGGGAGAGCTTCCTGGACTTAAAACAAATAGCAGCTACCAGGAAGCTAGCAACCCCGAAAATTACCCTTGTGGTTCCTAAAAGTTGCAGGTACAGGAGAGCTGGGCGAACCTGGAGAAAGCCTGCGTCTCTTAAAATTGGGACTAAAAACCGTCGTCTACTGTCCTTAAAGCGATCACAGAACATAACAAAATGCATAAGAGACTGTTCTGAAAAGTTGTCACAACTGCATGGGTTTAAAGTGTCAGGTACCCCCCACACAGAAAAATTTCCTAGGGAGTATTGTATAATATTAAACCTGAACCTGATAAGGAGGTGTCGATGGAATGGATTGCTGACAATTTTTAGATAGGGTTCTAGGGAAGGGGTAGTTAGTAGCAGGAAATTCGCTCTTACTTTGGGCTTCATTAGTTACTCTTCTTCCCTAGCTTGGTTAGCCCTATGCAGGAAGTTTTCCTTTATCCAGTTTACGTCACCTTTGACTATGTAGTTTGGATTGTTGTAGAGATCTGGCCTACCCAATGTATTCACCGTGTTCTTAATATATGCCAGCCAGGAGATGTTAGTTACCTTATCTAACTCCATGCAGTCTTTAAGGATGCAGTGGTTATGGGGTATATCCTTATTTAGCCAGGTTTTTGCCCAGTAAACAAGAGGGGCCAGTTGGAGCTCGTCGGTGACATAGCCTAAGCCTAGCTCAGTGTGCAGGGAGAAAACTGGTGTTGATTGCGGGACTCCTAACAATGTTCTAAGAAAGTTGTTTTCCGCAATTTGTATTTTCCCCTGAGGCAAAAATCCCCACAAGGGGGCACCATACTTGGCTATAGACAGGCATTTTGACTTGTATACTTTCAGGAGGGCATCCATTGGGCGCGAGCCCAGTAGCTTTGCAAAGCTCATTAGAGCTGAAGTAGATCTCTTGACTGCAAGGCTTTTTGCATTTCCTTGGGCGGTCCAGGAGCCCCTTTCTTCAAAAATAACGCCGAGATAAGTAAAAACAGGTACCCTAGTCACACCCTCACCAATGCCGGTAAACGTCTTTAGCTTTTGTGTTTTCTTGCGTTTACCTGCCACCATAATGTGGGATTTTTTATTATTAATTGCTAGGTCAAGTGATGTCATGAACTCTCCAAATGCGTCAAGGAGTTTTTGTAGTCGTACCCCTGTGCGGGCTAAAAGCACCGCGTCGTCCGCGTATAGTAATACGGGCACCAGGGAGTCCTCTACTCGTGGGATGTCAGGTGTTGATACCTCTAGAACTTTGCCCAGTGAGTTGATATAAAGGGTAAATACGAGGGGGGCCAGGATGCAGCCCTGCCTGACACCCCTTCTAGAATGGAAAGGCTGAGTACAACTGCCCTCCCGATCAGTTCTTACAGAGGCTGACAAATCAGTGTGGAGTGACGCAAAAAAATTTACCAGTGATGGGTCAATACCCAGATTAGCCAGTATGGCCCAGAGCTTGGATCCATTGACCAAGTCGAAGGCCGAGGAGAGGTCCATAAAAGCCATGTATAAATTTCTCTCTTTCGCCTTAGTGTATTTACCTACAAGCATGAGGAGATTTAGGCACTGGTCCATGGTACCTCTCCCGGCCCTGAAACCATACTGCAGGTCTGAGAGGACCCCCTTCTCCTTCATGTAGTCCCCCAGTCTGTGAAGAATGACTCTGCCCAGGATCTTCACAGCAGAGTCAATCAATGATATCGGCCTGTAACAGGCCGGGTCAGTTCGAGAGCCTTTCTTAAAAATGGGAATGATATTTGAGGAGGACCATGATTTAGGAAACCCCGCTGTACATGTGGAATTAAAAACGTTTGTAAGAATTTTAGTCCACATATTTAGGGGTGACCTATAAAGATCTTCCGGTACACCATCTGGGCCCGGAGCCTTAGATTTAGTTATCTCCATAATGGCCCTAGTAACCTCATGCTCATTAAATTGCAGGGGAACATCAAAGGCCAGGTATCGGTGTGGGCTATCTTGTTCACTATTATAAATTTTACTAAAATGGGCAACCCAGTCTTCCTCGGGGATCACACAGTCCATAATAGAGCTTTCCTCCTCCGCGAAGTATGCGTGATAAATCACTGCCCAAAATTTGGAACTATCTTTCAAGATGTTAATTGATGTAAGATTGTCCCAGGCCTCATTTTTTATAGCTTTTTTACGACTGTTAATAGTTGACCTGTAAAGTTTCCTGCATTCGGCCACCCGCTCACGGTTTCTTGGCTGCTGTTTAAGAGCCACCAAGAGCCCCTTGTGAGCCTTTGAACATTCCCTATCAAACCATATAGGATGGTTATCACCAGTTTGCTTCTTTTCTTGTGCAGCCACTAGCAACATGATGTGTCTCAACAAGTGCAATGCAACTTAGTCTCAGGTCAACATTACTGCCAACAAGACATGTGACATGACCCAAATGTGTAGGAGCCACATCACAGACATACATGCAAGTGCATGCACACAAACGATAAAGATACACACACACCATCTCATCATGCACCAATGGCAACACCAATAATTGTGGGCATACGTACATGACATGCATGGTGACACAACAGGCAACACACATACACTGAATACATGTGTACCCCCACCATAGTCATTACCTCACATATACCACACACTGACAACTGAATCAGAATGTGGCGATACATCCGGGATGTACTGTGTAGATGTGAAGAACTAGAAACGTGTGTAGGGAAATACCCGACGTCGACATGTACATGTGTTGCACATTGTTTGCACACTGATGGGCATAGTATGGACACACATGGAATAGAGCATGACATATGAAGTCACGCAATCACGCACACAATCGTCATAACGCAACTGCAGACAATAAAACACGGTGCATCGTCTGAAAATATACAATCATTGGCGCCGCCATGGCGGTGCACTGCTTCCGCTGTTTACGAATGGGCATACGCAGGCCGCGTTCCCTCTTCCCATTGGCTGCATGTGCACGGACCGTCACACATCGGCAACCGCATGTGCTAGCCTCCGGGACGGATGCTTCACTTGCAACAATGTTCAATCACTGGCGCCAACATGGCGGGGCACATATTCGGCGGGGGAGGTGCAGGCCAACACATCCTTTAGCTGATGTCAATGGACATGGCAGGTCATGACCCCCCTTACAGTCACATTGCATCATCCACCGTACACCGGCCGGCCCAGCCCGGCCCAGGACCGGCGTGCCGGCCATGTCAACCACCGCCGTGCCAGGCCCCGTCCACTACCGCCGTGCCAGGCCCCGTCCACTACCGCCGTGCCAGGGCCGGCACAGGACCGCCGTGCCGGCCATGTCAACCACCGCCGTGCCAGGCCCCGTCCACTACCGCCGTGCCAGGCCATGTCAACCACCGCCGTGCCAGGCCCCGTCCACTACCGCCGTGCCAGGCGCCGTCCACTACCGCTGTGCCAGGCCCCGTCCACTACCGCCGTGCCATGCCATGTCAACCACCGCCGTGCCAGGCCCCGTCCACTACCGCTGTGCCAGGGCCGGCCCAGGACCGGCGTGCCGGCCATGTCAACCACCAACGTCGACATGGCCTGCACGGCGGTAGTTGACGGGGACTGGCACGGCGGTGGTTGACATGGCCGGCACGCCGGTCCTGGGCCGGCCCTGGCATGGCGGTAGTGGACGGGGCCTGGCACGGCGGTAGTGGACGGGGCCTGGCACGGCGGTAGTGGACGGGGCCTGGCACGGCGGTGGTTGACATAGCCTGGCACGGCGGCAGTGGACGGGGCCTGGCACGGCGGTGGTTGACATGGCCTGGCACGGCGGTAGTGGATGGGGCCTGGCACGGCGGTGGTTGACATGGCCGGCACGCCGGTCCTGGGCAGGGTTGGGCCGGCCGGTGTACGGTGGATGATGCAATGTGACTGTAAGAGGGGTCATGGCCTGCCATGTCCATTGACATCAGCTAAAGGATGTGTTGGCCTGCACCTCCCCCGCCGAATACGTGCCCCACCATGTTGGCGCCAGTGATTGAACATTGTAGCAAGAGAAGCATCCGTCCCGGAAGCTTGCACATGCGGGCGCCGGTGTGTGACCGTGACGGTCTGTGCACGTGCAGCCAATGGGAAGTGGGAACAAGGCCCGCGTATGCCCAATCGAATGTAGCGGATGCAGTGCACCGCAACACCAGGGCCAGTCATAGGCCCTTGTCCAAACATGCATCCAGGGCTGACCAATGGCTGGCGACGTATGCCACTGACATGGCCTCAGGGCCCTATATATGTGTGATTTGCAAAAGCACACATTCAACGATGACCACCGACTGCTGCCTGTGACCATCACCTCGACCTGCTGCTGCGGAGCTGACCACCGACTGCTGCCTGTGACCATCACCTCGACCTGCTGCTGCGGAGCTGACCACCGACTGCTGCTCTAGCGCCTTACTCTGTGAGCTTGCCGACGTGGAGAGTCAAAGAGATCCGGTCTCGTCCATTCACCGCCGCAGAGCTGGATGTCCTCAAGGATGGTGTGCTCCGCAACTTCGGACGGCTGTACGGTGCGCCCGGACAGGTGGAAAGTGCAGTGGGGGACATGTTGGTGTGCATGAGGTGGTCAATTACACCTGGCCTCTGCAATCTTGGCGGTGTGCTGTGGGCCCAACACAATTGTCGGAATGTGCATGGCTGCTGAGAGATACGTGTTGCCCCTATCTGTGTGACTGGCCAACTGTCCTCTGACTTGCACCCTTTTGTCTCCCATCATGGTAGGTCAAGCTGCACCTTCGCAAGGACGTGTGGAGGAGCATTGCACGTGATGTACGGGCAGTGGGGGTGTCCAATAGACGACATACACACTGCCACAAACGCTGGGACGACATTTCCAGGCTGAGCAAGAATGTAGCGGAAGTGACACTAGGGATGATTCCAAGAACGCCACGTCTGGCCCGACTCTCAATGACCCCTCTCATGCACCGTATCATTGCAGTGACGCATCCTGACCTGTCCGACTGGCTGCGTGTGGATCAACAGCAAAGTAGCGGTAAGCATACTGTCTGTGTATGTTGCATGGGAGTGCAATGCATGTATTGTTGCCCAGACACATTAGTGACTTCAGTGTAGTGTATGTATCATTGCAATGGCATGTGGGTGCCATTGGTGGAGTCAAATGTCACTTCCAGGTCAGGCATGTTGACACGCCACTCGCTAAGCAGTTGAGTGTTGATGCACATGCTGTAGTGGTCTGTCGCCCCATGGCAAGACATGTGTGCAGATATACGTGCTCCTGCCCTGTCCGCATGCTGTACATGTTTCACGGCCAACAGCGCTTATTTCATGTGAGGATGACTGGTAGGGGTGGGCCGTGTGCAGGATGGGGGCTAGATGTACTTTCTCAGCAATAGTATTAGGGATTCCTTGTCCTACTGTACGTGAGTGTGCCCATGACTTACACCTCTTTTCTGTGCATTTCAGCTTTGGCAGAGGCCACTCAGCCACAGACGGCGGAGATGATTGGAGGCAATGCATCCGGATCAGACTTCGCGCACACGCAAACTGACACAGAAGAGGGCAGCGCCGGAGAGGGGGACAGGACCGTCCCTGAGGACTCGCATGTGGAGACAACATCGTCCTCATCTTCCGACAGTGTTGGTGAGTCTGCACTGTTGTCACAGACTGGGAGTGGCCAATTAACACCTTCGGTCGGGACGCAGCACACAGGGCCCACACTGCCGCCAACTGCACCATGTACTGTTCGTGCACGCAGGAGTAGGGGGAGCAGAGTGGCGTTCGGTGTCGGCACCGCTGCCCCAGCCTCGTTGAGCCTAAATGCACTTTGTGCTGAGGCTGTTGATCTGCTGCGACAGCTGTGTGTGGGGCAGACCAATATGATAAATGCATTCCAAGACCACGATAGGAAGTTGGGGCAGGTGGTGGCATTCATGGAAGGAACGCATGGTGATCTTGCTGGTCTACACAGGACAGTTCAGTAATTGGCTAGCAGTGTGTCATCTGCCATTGTACAGTCGCATGGACTGGGTGCTACTTCTGTTTCCCCATCTACCACACTGGATGTCTCAGGGGGAGTGAATATTCTGACCAGGACTCAAATACAGGTTATTGCACTAGAAGCAGTGTCAGCCAGCACGTCAGGGCACGGAGGGCTCAGACACCATCCCCTAGGTCAGCAAAATCTGTTCACAAAGACAACCTCAGATACACTGGAGTACACACATGGGATCCACAAGTGGTGTTGGGAGAAATGCCCTCACATGCTACACAAGAGAATACCAGACGTGAGTCGAAGTAGCCTTGTGCACAGCGTAATCACTCGTGAGAGTGTAAATCAAAATACTTCTAAAGTTTTAGTTAGTTCATTCAATTTTACACAAAATGTTGAAAAAAGATACAATACTGGAAGTAAACCAAATGAAACGTTGGTTGTAGTTCATTATCATCATTGTATTGAAATCATGATGAAAAAATCATTGTATCCAAAGATAATGTTGAGATTCACAAAATCCAGGACAAATTGCCACATTCTTCAATTTCCATGAAAAAACAAATCCCAATGCATTTCGGGCTTATGGCAAAAGCCCTTCATCAGGGGATCTAGAAAGATAACATACATCATGTTTTAAACCTAGAATGTTTTGAACGTCAAGCATCATATGTTTACTCAGACAAGGAAATGAGGAAAATCATGCGAGCATGCTAGCAGAAGTACCACTCACTGCAAAACGAGACCAACGGTTACAAATGCCAAAGGGAAACGTGGATACCAAATTATACCGTTTGGTGAGTGCAATGCAAACCTGATACTAACACCGTGCCGTGTTGTAGACAGCATGAATGTAAACCGACCAAACTGTGCCAATTAACCAATTCTGTGAGTGCTCAAACCGAAACGTAAACATGCTCGTCCGAAAAATAAATAGCATGCGAGTGATTGTGTCAACAGAAGTAACGTGCCAAGCAATACCTCTCAAACGTAGCGCAAGAAAGCTTACTAATTAGATCCAGTGCTCGGGATTAAATCAAGACAGAGGCACAGGCATCCCACACAAAAGGTACTCCCAAGGCAAGGGTTACTCCCAGTTCCATGGACACTACCTTGGACAAGGACAGTCAGAAGACAAAGGCACCTCTGGAGAGCAGGGACACTCTGAAGGACAGGGACACTAGTAAGGAAGGGGCCACTCCCAAGGGCAGGGACACAGACAGTCAGAAGACAAAGTCACCTCTGGAGAGCAGGGACACTCCAAAGGACAGGGACACTAGTAAGGAGGGGGGCACTCCCAAGGGCAGGGACAAGGACAATCAGAAGACAAAGGCACCTCATAAGAGCAGGGACACTCCCAAGGACATGGACACTAGGAAGGAAGGAGCCACTCCCAAGGGCAGGGAAAAGGACAGTCAGAAGACAAAGGCACCCCATAAGAGAAGGGACACTCCCAAGGGCAGGGACACTAGTAAGGAAGGAGCCACTCCCAAGGGCAGGGACACTAGTAAGGAAGGAGCCACTCCCAAGGGCAGGGTCAAGATCAGTCAAAAGACAAAGGCACCTAAGAAGAGCAGGGACACTCCCAAGGGCATAGACACACACAGGGAGAAGGTGTGTTCTGGAGACAGGTACACCAGAGACGAAAGGTCTGCTGCCAGGAACAGGGCACCATCCAGGGAACAGGGAAAGTCCAGAGACAACATTCCTCCTACGGAAAAGGAACATCCAAGGGACAAGGCTTCTCCCATGGACACTGGCACTATCAAGGACAGGCATACATCACCCCTTGCTGCACTAAGGCTGATGTTGTTGAGGGAACGGAATACAGATGTCACCGCAGTGGAGTCACCCCTTACCTCCACTCCCATCAGGGCCCGTCAGGAGCAGAGGAAGGTAGGCCCTGTTGTAGCATCCCCCACGACACATGTTGCAGAGGCCAGAAGGCAGCCACACAGCAAACGACAAGCATGCTCCAGCACGACCCCAGAGAGCATACCCCCGGCAGCAGATGCACCACCCATGGTGGGTGATATTTCATTCCCGTCCGAACCACTTGCCAGTCCTGTCCTGTCCAGGGTGCACTCACATATCCCCAAGAGACGTAGACACACACCATTGACACATGCCCACCCTGATGTCAGTCAAGTCCAACTATCACCAGCTCCCAGAGCCACCCTGCCTCCTGGCTCATACAGCCCTGTGGCTCATCATTTCAGTGGTCCCAGTGGCGCAGCTGCAGTTGACTCGCATGTGTTAGATAGTGGCACTGTGTCTGTTGTTTGCTGTCATGCATCATGTAGTAGCACTGTATCAGTAGTGACCTCTCCTGTTTCAGGTGCTGGCAGTGTGTCTGGGTCTATGGCCCATGTGTCAGTCACTCGAGCTGTGGCTGTGTCTCACACTCCTGTATCAGGTGCTGGCAGTGTATCTGGGTCTGTGGCGCATGTGTCAGTCACTCGAGCTGTGGCTGTGTTTCACACTCCTGTATCAGGTGCTGGCAGTGTATCTGGGGCTGTGGCGCATGTGTCAGTCACTCGAGCTGTGGCTGTGTGTCACACTCTTGTATCAGGTGCTGGCAGTGTGTCTGGGTCTGTAGCTCATGTGTCAGTCACTGCATCTGTGGCTGTGTGTCACAGTCCTGTTTCTGGTGCTGGCAGTGTGTCTGGGTCTGTGGCCCATGTGTCAGTCACTCGAGCTGTGGCTGTGTCTCACACTCCAGTTTCTGGTGCTGCAAGTCTGTCTGATCCAGGTACTTCACGCAATCCACATGATAGTGTGATGTAAGGTGCTGTTCACTTCACTCACATGTCATAGCACATGGTGTGTACACTGTTCATTGTGTACAGACTTCCACTGTTGTGGTCCTTGGGACGGGTTGCTTGGAATACGTACTTGTGCTTCTGATGTACCTGTTCAGTGCTATGGACTGTTGATGCACTTAGCCTCTCTCATGTACTGCCTGTGATGTACCTGCTCTGATGTCGACTATGCCCTGTTGGTGTTCTGATACTGCAATCTGCCCTCTCATGTACTGCCTCTGATGTACCTGCTCTGATGTCGACTATGCCCTGTTGGTGTTCTGATACTGCAGTCTGCCCTCTCATGTGCTGCCTCTGATGTACCTGCTGTGGTGTCGACTATGCCCTGTTGGTGTTCTGATACTGTAGTCTGCCCTCTCATGTGCTGCCTGTGATGTACCTGCTCTGATGTCGACTATGCCCTGTTGGTGTTCTGATACTGCAGTCTGCCCTCTCATGTACTGCCTGTGATGGACCTGTTCAGTGCAATGGACTGTTGATGCACTTAGCCCCGCTCATGTACTGCCTGTGATGTACCTGTTCAGTGCAATGGACTGTTGATGCACTTAGCCCCTCTCATGTACTGCCTGTGATGTACCTGCTCTGGTGTCCACAATGCCCTGTTGGTGTTCTGATACTGCAGTCTGCCCTCTCATGTGCTGCCTCTGATGTACCTGCTCTGGTGTAGACTATGCCCTGTTGGTGTTCGGATACTGCAGTCTGCCCTCTCATGTGCTGCCTGTGATGTACCTGCTCTGATGTCGACTATGCCCTGTTGGTGTTCTGATACTGCAGTCTGCCCTCTCATGTACTGCCTGTGATGTACCTGCTCTGATGTCGACTATGCCCTGTTGGTGTTCTGATACTGCAGTCTGCCCTCCCATGTGCTGCCTCTGATGTACCTGCTCTGGTGTCGACTATGCCCTGTTGGTGTTCTGATACTGCAATCTGCCCTCTCATGTACTGCCTCTGATGTACCTGCTCTGATGTCGACTATGCCCTGTTGGTGTTCTGATACTGCAGTCTGCCCTCTCATGTGCTGCCTCTGATGTACCTGCTCTGGTGTCGACTATGCCCTGTTGGTGTTTTGATACTGCAGTCTGCCCTCTCATGTACTGCCTGTGATGTACCTGCTCTGATGTCGACTATGCCCTGTTGGTGTTCTGATACTGCAGTCTGCCCTCTCATGTGCTGCCTCTGATGTACCTGCTCTGGTGTCGACTATGCCCTGTTGGTGTTCTGATACTGCAGTCTGCCCTCTCATGTACTGCCTCTGATGGACCTGTTCAGTGCAATGGACTGTTGATGCACTTAGCCCCTCTCATGTACTGCCTCTGATAGACCTGTTCAGTGCAATGGACTGTTGATGCACTTAGCCCCTCTCGTGTACTGCCTCTGATGTACCTTTTCAGTGCAATGGACTGTTGATGCACTTAGCCCCTCTCATGTACTGCCTCTGATGGGCCTGTTCAGTGCAATGGACTGTTGATGCACTTAGCCCCTCTCATGTACTGCCTGTGATGTACCTGCTCTGGTGTCCACAATGCCCTGTTGGTGTTCTGATACTGCAGTCTGCCCTCTCATGTGCTGCCTCTGATGTAGGTGCTCTGGTGTCGACTATGCCCTGTTGGTGTTCTGATACTGCAGTCTGCCCTCTCATGTGCTGCCTGTGATGTACCTGCTCTGATGTCGACTATGCCCTGTTGGTGTTCTGATACTACAGTCTGCCCTCTCATGTACTGCCTGTGATGTACCTGCTCTGATGTCGACTATGCCCTGTTGGTGTTCTGATACTGCAGTCTGCCCTCTCATGTGCTGCCTCTGATGTACCTGCTCTGGTGTCGACTATGCCCTGTTGGTGTTCTGATACTGCAGTCTGCCCTCTCATGTACTGCCTCTGATCGACCTGTTCAGTGCAATGGACATTTGATTCACTTAGCCCTTTTCATGTACTGCCTCTGATGGACCTGTTCAGTGCAATGGACTGTTGATGCACTTAGCCCCTCTCATGTACTGCCTCTGATGGACCTGTTCAGTGCAATGGACTGTTGATGCACTTAGCCCCTCTCATGTACGGCCTCTGATGGACCTGTTCAGTGCAATGGACTGTTGATGCACTTAGCCCCTCTCATGTACTGCCTGTGATGTACCTGCTCTGGTGTCCACAATGCCCTGTTGGTGTTCTGATACTGCAGTCTGCCCTCTCATGTACTGCCTCTGATGGACCTGTTCAGTGCAATGGACTGTTGATGCACTTTGCCCCTCTCATGTACTGCCTCTGATGGACCTGTTCAGTGCAATGGACTGTTGATGCACTTAGCCCCTCTCATGTACTGCTTCTGATGGACCTGTTCAGTGCAATGGACTGTTGATGCACTTAGCCCCTCTCATGTACTGCCTCTGATGTACCTGTTCAGTGCAATGGACTGTTGATGCACTTAGCCCCTCTCATGTACTGCCTCTGATGGACCTGTTCAGTGCAATGGACTGTTGATGCACTTAGCCCCTCTCATGTACTGCCTGTGATGTACCTGCTCTGATGTCGACTATGCCCTGTGGCTGTTGGATACTGCAGTCTGCCCTCTCATGTACTGCCTCTGATGTACCTGTTCAGTGCTATGGACTGTTAATGCACTTAGCCCCTCTCATGTACTGCCTGTGATGTACCTGCTCTGGTGTCCACAATGCCCTGTTGGTGTTCTGATACTTCAGTCTGCCCTCTCATGTACTGCCTGTGATGTACCTGCTCTGATGTCGACTATGCCCTGTTGGTGTTCTCATACTGCAGTCTGCCCTCTCAGGTACTGCCTCTAATGTACCTGCTCTGATGTCGACTATGCCCTGTGGCTGTTGCGATACTGCAGTCTGCCCTCTCATGTACTGCCTCTGTTGTACCAGCTGTGGTGGCCACCATGCCCATGCTCATGCATACACTGTGATTATATCCCGATTATGTGTAATAAAGCAAGTCAATCATGTGTCGTGCTTTGTCGGAGTCATTCCTGCGTGTTTGATACAGGTGTGTTTTTGTATTTGCTTCAAATCAGTGGATTCAGATACCTGACACTCCCCCTCCCAACGAAACGACCCCTGCAGGTACTCCCTTCCAGACAGCGAATGGTTTGTAGCGTACCTGCGTCGTCCTCAGTAGTGGGCCAAGACTAGGACGTGGTGGATCGCGAAGAGTATCGGGTAAGCTTGTAGTGCTGGGTCCATGTCGGCGAGCAGCTCGTGGTGGGTATGTTCGCTGTGGGGCATCCGCAGTGTTCAGGCAGGTTTTTTTTTCGCAGCGCTTTTGTGTGTATTTTCCGCCATCTTGATTTGGGGGACGGTCCTAGACGTCAGTCGGTACGGCGGAGTCTCTGGATTGGTTACGTCCGCCGCGTGGTTGGGTGTAGATGGCCCGCGGAGCGTGCTATTCCGTCGCGGACGGAATTTGGACAATCTTTCCTATCCTGATATGGCGGACGGAGTGACTGCGACAGGCGGACGCAGAAAAGGCATGTTCCGCATACTCCAGGGCTGCGAAGGCACTTCCGTCCACCATCCTAAAGAGCCCCTTAATTAGGGTAGGTGCTGGACATTGAACCTATTTAATTTACTATTCCAACTCCAATCTACATTTAATTGGGGTAGGTGCTGGACACTGAACCTATTTAATTTACTATTCCAACTGCAATCTACATTTAATTGGGGTAGGTGCTGGACACTGAACCTATTTAATTTACTATTCCCACTCCAATCTACATTTAATTAAGGTAGGTGCTGGACACTGAACCTATTTAATTTACTATTCCAAATCCAATCTACATTTAATTGGGGTAGGTGCTAGACGCTGAACCTATTTAATGTACTATTCCAACTGCAATCTACATTTAATTCGGGTAGGTGCTGGACACTGAACCTATTTAATTTACTATTCCCACTCCAATCTACATTTAATTAAGGTAGGTGCTGGACACTTAACCTATTTAATTTACTATTCCAAATCCAATCTACATTTAATTGGGGTAGGTGCTAGACACTGAACCTATTTTATTTACTATTCCAACTCCAATCTACATTTAATTAGGGTAGGTGCTGGACACTGAACCTATTTAATTTACTAGTCCCACTCCAATCTACATTTAATTATGGTAGGTGCTGGACATTGAACCTATTTAATTTACTATTCCCACTCCAATCTACATTTAATTGGGGTAGGTGCTGGACACTGAACCTATTTAATTTACTAATCAAACTCCAGTCTACATTTAATTAGGGTAGGCGCTGGACACTGAACCTATTTAATTTACTATTCCCACTCCAATCTACATTTAATTGGGGTAGGTGCTGGACACTGAACCTATTTAATTTACTATTCCCACTCCATCTACATTTAATTTGGGTAGGTGCTGGACACTGAACCTAATAAATTTACTATTCCAACTCAAAACTACATTTAATTAGGGTAGGTGCTGGAAACTGAACCTATTTAATTTACTATTCCAACTCCAATCTACATTTAATTAGGGTAGGTGCTGGACCCTGAACGTATTTAATTTACCATTCCCACTCCAATCTACATTTAATTATGGTAGGTGCTGGACACTGAACCTATTTAATTTACTATTCCCACTCCATCTACATTTAATTTGGGTAGGTGCTGGACACTGAACCTAATAAATTTACTATTCCAACTCAAAACTACATTTAATTAGGGTAGGTGCTGGAAACTGAACCTATTTAATTTACTATTCCAACTCCAATCTACATTTAATTAGGGTAGGTGCTGGACCCTGAACGTATTTAATTTACTATTCCCACTCCAATCTACATTTAATTATGGTAGGCGCTGGACACTGAACCTGTTTAATATACTATTCCCACTCCAATCTACATTTAATTGGGGTAGGTGCTGGACACAGAACCTATTTAATTTACTATTCCAACTCCAATCTACATTTAATTAGGGTAGGTGCTGGACACTGATCCTATTTAATTTACTATTCTCACTCCAATCTACATTTAATTGGTGTAGGTGCTGGACACTAAACATATTTAATTTACTATTCCCACTCCAATGTACATTTAATTGGGGTAGGTGCTGGACACTGAACCTATTAAATTTACTATTCCCACTCCAATCTACGTTTAATTGGAGTAGGCGCTGGATACTGAACCTATTTAATTTACTATTCCAACTCCAATCTACATTTAATTAGGGTAGGTGCTGGACACTGAACCTATTTAATTTAGTATTCTCACTCCAATCTACATTTAATTGGTGTAGGTGCTGGACACTGAACCTATTTAATTTACTATTCCCACTCCAATGTACATTTAATTGGGGTAGGTGCTGGACACTGAACCTATTAAATTTACTATTCCAACTCCAATCTACATTTAATTAGGGTAGGTGCTGGACACTGAACCTATTTAATTTACTATTCCAACTCAAATCTACATTTAATTGGGGTAGGTGCTGGACACTGAACCTATGGAATTTACTATTCCCACTTCAATCTACGTTTAATTGGAGTAGGCGCTGGATACTGAACCTATTTAATTTACTATTCCAATTCCAATCTACATTTAATTAGGGTAGGTGCTGGACACTGAACCTATTTAATTTACTATTCCCACTCCAATCTACATATAATTGGGGTAGGTGCTGGACACTGAACCTATTTAATTTACTATTCCTACTCCAATCTACATTTAATTAGGGTAGGTGCTGGACACTGAACCTATTTAATGTACTATTCCCACTCCAATATACATTTAATTGGGGTAGGTGCTGGACACTGAACCTATTTTATTTACTATTCCAACTCCAATCTACATTTAATTGGGGTAGGTGCTGGACACTGAAACTATTTAATTTACTATTCCCACTCCAATCTACATATAATTGGAGTAGGTGCTGGACACTGAACCTATTTCATTTACTATTCCAACTCAAATCTAAATTTAATTGGGGTAGGTGCTGGACACTGAACCTATGGAATTTACTATTCCCACTCCAATCTACGTTTAATTGGAGTAGGCGCTGGACACTGAACCTATTTAATTTACTATTCCAACTCCAATCTACATTTAACCCCTTCGATGCTGATGACGGAGCGGTTCCGTCATCAGCATCGGTTGGGCTGTGCTGATGACGGAACCGCTCCGTCATCAGTACAGTCCTGGGGGAGAGCGCTGGCGCTCCCCCCCCTGTGCAGCGATCTTGGTTTTTTTTGCTGGGGTGGCATCGGAAGACTTTCCGCTGCCACCCCCTGGCCCCCCCACGCTTCCTGGTGACGTCAGCGCGCACAGCGCGCGCCGACGTCATCAGGAAGCGCTGGACGCGCTGGAAGCCATTTGTTTCCAGCGCGTCCAGCAACAAGGTCGGTGTTTGGTGCTCCGGTGGGGCGGGGGGGCCATTTCTCGGTGCCTTGAGGCATCAGGGGGGAGGAAACACTGTTTCCTCTCCCCTGATGTCCCAATGCTGGGCATTACTGGTTCAGGATCGCGCACAGCGTCGCGATCCTGCACCAGTAATGCCCCCACTAGACACCAGGGATGTTTTTTGTTGGAAAGGAAGCGACCCCTTGGGCAAGGGTCGCTTCCAGGGGGAATTATGTTGTAATTCAGACTTTTCTGCCCCCCCTGGGTCGACATCGCTCGTTTTAGCGAGCGATCTCGACCCAGGGGGGGCAGAAAAGCCCACTAGACACCAGGGATTGTTTACGTTTGAAAAGGAAGCGACCCCTTGGGCAAGGGTCGCTTCCAGGGGCAAATATTTTGAAATTCAGACTTTTCTGCCCCCCCTGGGTCGACATCGCTCGTTTTAGCGAGCGATCTCGACCCAGGGGGGGCAGAAAAGCCCACTAGACACCAGGGATTTATGTATAATTGTAAAGGAAGCGACCCCTTGGGGAAGGGTCGCTTCCAGGGGCAATATTTTTATAATTCAGACTTTTCTGCCCCCCCTGGGTCGACATCGCTCGTTTTAGCGAGCGATCTCGACCCAGGGGGGGCAGAAAAGCCCACTAGACACCAGGGATTTATGTATAATTGTAAAGGAAGCGACCCCTTGGGGAAGGGTCGCTTCCAGGGGCAATATTTTTATAATTCAGACTTTTCTGCCCCCCCTGGGTCGACATCGCTCGTTTTAGCGAGCGATCTCGACCCAGGGGGGGCAGAAAAGCCCACTAGACACCAGGGATTGTTTATGTTTGAAAAGGAAGCGACCCCTTGGGCAAGGGTCGCTTCCAGGGGCAGTTATTTTGTCATTCAGACTTTTCTGCCCCCCCTGGGTCGACATCTCTCGTTTTAGCGAGCGATCTCGACCCAGGGGGGGCAGAAAAGCCCACTAGACACCATGGATTTATGTATAGTTGTAAAGGAAGCGACCCCTTGGGGAAGGGTCGCTTCCTAGGGCCATCATTTTTCAATGCAGACTTTTCTGCCCCCCCTGGGTGCAGATCGCCCATGTTAGTGCGTTATCTGGACCCAGGGGGGGCAGAAAAGCCCACTAGACACCAGGGATTTATTTCTAATTGTAAAGGAAGCGACCCCCTTGGGGAAGGGTCGCTTCCTAGTGGCCCATAATTTTTTGTAGACTTGTCAGCCCCCCCCTGGGGGCAGATCACCCATTTTTTGGGCCACATCTGGACCCAGGGGGGATAGAAAAGCCCACTAGACACCAGGGATTTTAGTATATTTATAACGGAAGCGACCCCTTGGGCAAGGGTCGCTTCCAGGGGGCATTATAAATATTGTAGACTATTCTGCCCCCCCCCCCCCGCCTGGGGGCGGAGTGGCTGTTTTTTTTTTTACAGTTTCTGGTCCCGGGGGGGGGGGGGGGGGTAGAAAAGCCCACTGTACTCCAGGTTTTAGTTTTTTATAGGGAGCGACCCCTTGGCCAAGGGTTGCTTCCTTTGGCCCATTTGTTTTCAGTATGTTCTGCTGTGTCTTTATTTGGCCTCTCTGCCCTCCGTAGGGTTGCTTCCAGGGGGCCCACGTTTATAATGATTTATAATCTTCCCCCCTTGGGGACAGACACCCCATTTGTGACATACCCTGTGACATAGCCTGTTGTAATGTGTGTTGTTTTTTTTTCTCTTTAGAGTGTTGCAGTGTGCGGTTCCGTTACTGGTTGTTCTGCTGTTTCTGTAGTTGTATGTGTTTGGTAAGAGACCTCTTTTTTGTTCAATTGTACTGTGATTGTATTTTTTTGAAAAGTGTGTAGTAAAATACGAGTATGTTTGGTTTCTGTTTGTTGTGATTGTAAAACATGTTTTGCATTTGTTTTTGATGTGTCCTTCTGTAGATGTAAGTGTGTTTTTTTCTTCTTTCTAGTGGGATATCGTTGCCCCTTTGCTGTGTCTTTGCAGAGTAGGTGCTGGTGAGTGTAGTTGTGTCTTGTAAGTGAATTGTATATATTTTCTAAATTAGTTTTTTTTTTGGAAAAGGCTTACATTTTTCATCTTACTTTGCGCAGTGTTGGGGTTGTTGTTGTTTGTGCAGACTCCTTTATTTGTAAGGATAATGGCTAGCCGCCGGATTACTGCTCAGCAAGTTGTTGGATTGCTTTTTGATTCTTCCTCTGACCATGGTCCAGAGTCTGACTCTGATTCTGAACCAGAGGTGGGAGGTGAAGATTCAGGTAGTGAGTTTTCTCTACACATGGCTTCATCTGATGATGAAGACACTCTGAGTGCTGATGAAGCTACTTTTGGTGTGGATGATGTGCCTGTGGTTGCGGAGGACATTGCTGCGCCTGTGGTTGCAGAGGACATTGTTGTGTCTGTGGTTGCGGAGGACATTCCTGTGCCAATAGTGCGGCAAGAGACATCTGGGCTGCAGCCTGGGGTTGCTAGTATTCCTGTTGGTGCAGTAAGACGAGAGGCAGCTGGGCGGCAGCCTGCGGCTGCAAGACTTGATGTTGAAAGTTCTGACCTCTGGGTTGCACCAGGCATGGTGCAGCCGGCATTGCCTGAATTTACTGGTGTTCCAGGGTGTAGGGTGAACACAGAAAACTTTTTGCCTATTGATTTTTTCAAGTTGTTTATGGATGATGTGTTTGTGGCAGAGATTGTAGAGCAGACTAATTTGTATGCTGAAAATTTTTTGAGGGTGAACAGTGCCAGCCTTAAGCCCCACGCTAGAGCTACCCGGTGGACTCCCACAAATTTGGAGGAGATGAAAAAGTTTTTGGGTTTAACTTTTTTGATGGACTTGCTTAGGAAACCATCAATGGCTTCATATTGGTCTACTAGTCCCTTGATGGCTACAGCTATATTTCCGGCAGTCATGAGTCATGATCGGTATTTGCTTCTGCTTCGGATGATGCATTTTGTTGACAATAGTCTTGCTTTGCCACGAGATCACCCTGATTGTGACCGTCTTTTCAAGATTCGGCCTGTCATTGATCATTTCGTTGATCGATTTTCTGAGATCTTTTATCCTGGGAAAGAAATTGCAGTGGACGAGTCTTTGCTGTTGTTCAAAGGTCGCTTGGTATTTCGGCAATACATTCCTAGTAAGAGGGCACGCTATGGAATCAAACTGTATATGCTGTGTGACAGTGAGACTGGATATGTCTCTAATTTCAGGGTGTACACTGGTAAGGAATCCAGGATTAACCCCCCTGGTTGTCCGTCGACTTTTGGAGTGACTGAGAAAATTGTGTGGGAACTTGGTCGTGGATTGTTTAACAAAGGCCATCATTTGTATGTCGATAACTTCTACACTGGTGTGCGGTTGTTCAGGGAATTGGGCAAAGTGGACACTGTTGCTTGTGGCACAATCCGCTCAAACCGTAAAGGTTTCCCAAAAGAACTTGTGTGTCAGAAGCTTGCTCGGGGACAGTGTAGTGCATTGCGTTGTGAGGAGCTTCTAGCTGTGAAGTTTTCAGACAGGAGAGATGTCTACATGTTGACTACAATACATGATGAAAGCACTGAACCGGTGACTGTTTGAGGTCAGGTTGCAGAAGTGCGCAAACCTGTGTGCATAATGCACTACAATAAGTACATGGGTGGTGTTGACAGAGTAGATCAGAGGTTGGAACCGTATGCTGCTCTTCGTAAGGCTTACATTTGGTACAAGAAGTTGGCTATCCATCTTTTCCACTTGGCAACCTTTAATGCTTTTGTTGTGTTCCAGAAATCTTGTCCCCAGTCAAAGATTACTTTTGAAAAGTTTCAGGAGTCTGTAATAGGCAGCCTTGTTTTAGTTGAACAGGCAAGTGTTCCTAGAGTTGGAGTGGTGGAGGATATTGCCAGATTGAAAGATCGCCATTTTCCTGGTCAAATTCCTCCTACAACCTCAAAAGACTTTCCCAGTCGGAGATGTAGAGTCTGTTGGCGAAGAGGTTTGCGGAAGGAGGTTCGTATGTACTGCCCTGACTGCCCTTCAAACCCCGGGCTGTGTGTACCTGCTTGTTATAGATTGTACCACACGCAAAAGAATTTTTGGGAGTATCAATGAGTGGTAAAGTGAACTGGTTGGTCTTATTGTTCAGTTTCAAAGTTTGCATTTGTGTAGTCTTTTTAGTGTAGTTGTTGAGTTAGTAGATTTGTATCAATTTGCAATTTGTTTTTGTTTTTCTTTCATTTTCAAAAAAAACTAAAGTATGATGTTGGTTTGCGTGTAGTGTCCATTGTCTGACGGTGTGCATGGTTTGGCGCTTGGCTGCCGGCGTCTGTGGACTGGTGCTTGTCTGGCGGTGTCTGTGGACTGGTGCTTGTCTGGCGGTGTGCGTGGTCTGGTGTTTTGTTGGCCATGTGCGTGCTCTTGCGCTTGCCTGGTGTTGTGTTTGGATTTGTCCTTGGCTGGTGGTGTGCGTGGAGTGGTGCTTGGCTGGTGGTGTGCGTGGAGTGGCGCTTGGCTGGTGGTGTGCGTGGAGTGATACTTGGCTGTCTGTGCACGAAGTGGTGCTTGGCTGGCGGTGTGTGTGGATTTGCGCTTGGCTGGTGGTGTGTGTGGAGTGACGCTTGGCTGGTGGTGTGTGTGGAGTGGCGCTTGGCTGGTGGTGTGCGTGGAGTGCTACTTGGCTGTCTGTGCACGGAGTGGTGCTTGTCTGGTGGTGTGTGTGGAGTGGTACTTGCCTGTCGGTGTGCGCTGAGTGGTGTTTGGCTGGCGGTGTGCATGGTCTGGTGCTTGGATGGTGGTGCGCGTAGAATGGCGCTTGGCTGGCGGTGTGTGTGGAGTGGTACTTGACTGTCTGTGCACGGAGTGGTGCTTGGCTGGCGTTGTGTGTGGAGTGCCCCTTGGCTTGCAGTGTGCATGGTGTGTTGCTTGGCTGGTGGTGTGTGTGGAGTGGTACTTGGCTGTCGGTGTGCGCTGAGTGGTGTTTGGCTAGTGGTGTGCATGGTCTGGTGCTTGGGTGGTGGTGTCGGTGGACTGGCGCTCGGCTGGCAGTGTGTGAGTAGTTACTTTGGTCACTACACACACTGCTAGGTGAGTGACACTCCACGCAGTCCATCATTTTGTGTTGTTGAAATTTCAGAAATGTGGGCGTGTGAAAGTGATGGGCCCTTGAATGGCGCTGTCTGCTGGTGGGAGTGTTGAAATGTGATGGGTCCGCGGCTGGCGGTGTGAATGTTTTGTATGTGTCACACGTACGAAAGGTGTATGAATGGCCTGTAAAGAGGTTGGTGCCTTGACGTGGCTTTACAGCTCACGAGCTGTGAGTCAGTGGTTCAGTTTATCATACTTTCAATTATACGCAGTGTATTTCATTTTTTTGAAATTACTTGCAAATACAATTGTATGTACAGAATCATCACTCACCCTCGTGCCAAATCCAACCAGAATGTGTGTGTGCTTGCGGATTTGATGGCTGTGCAGTAATGTTTGTCTTTTATCTCTTTCTGAAGTAGGGTGTACCTTGTCCCTTATTGTGATTGTTGTAATGTGTTGCTGTTCTTTCCGGATGGTGTCAATGGTCTGGTTTGTATCAGGTATGAAAGGCGCGTGAATGGCCTGTAAAACGGTTGGTGCCTTGTCGTGGCTTTACAGCTCACGAGTTGCGAGTCACTGGTTCGGTTTTTATGCATTTATTTATTGACAGAGCATTTCATTTTTTGAAATATCTTGTTAATTAAATTTTATGTACTGAACCATCACTCGCCCTCGTGCCAAATCCAACCTGTATGTGTGTGTCTTTGAGGAATAGTTAGCCGTGCCTTGAATGTTTGACTTTTGAGTAACTCTGTTACGGTGTACATTATAGCCATAAATAACTTACTAAATTTAGTTATTATTGTTAAACCATGGAAGTATATAGTCATGTCTTTCTGGTGAATTCTATTGTTGATTTTTATCCAGAATCTCCTGCAAACTTGAAATTGTCTGTCACAATTTCCTTGAATCACATGCTCTCAAATTGAAAATTGAAACATTACAATAACCAATAGCAAGATTACCTTCTTTTTTTTTGGGGGGGGACTGAGTTTTTGGACCGGGGCTCGGCGGGCATCTTTGGAAACTACCAAACCCAAACAGTTCTGAAAACTAGACACCCGGGGGAGTCCAGGGAGGTATGGCATGCGTGGGTCCCCCAATGTTTTCCTACCCAGAAATCCCTGCAAACCACAAGTTTAGGTTAAAAAAACAGTTTTCCATACATTTTTGCGTGGGATCGCCGTGTCGGCACAAATGTCCTTCCACCCTGCGTTCCCCTTGTTCTCCCGAGTAAAATGATACCTCACTTGTGTGGGTGGGCCAAAGGCCTGTGACTAAGGCAGGGGGGCTTAATTTGTTACACTGAAATACTACTTTTTTCAACATTCGTTTTTGGCCTGTTCTGCTTTGGGGCACCCACACAAGTGAGGTATCCTTTTACTCGGGAGACCAAGGGGAGCGCTGGGTGGTAGGACATTTTTGCCGGCACGGTGATTCAACGCAAAAAAGTTTGAAAAAGTGATTATTTTACCTAATTTTAAGGTTTGCAAGGTGTTCTGGGTAGGAAAACGTTCGGGGACCCACGCATGCCATACCTCCCTGGACTCCCCCGGGGGTCTACTTTTCAGAACTGTTTGGGTTTTGGACTTTCCAAAGAATACCACCGAGGCCCGGGCCAAAAACTCAGGTGCCCCCCCCCAAAATCAAGGTTGTTTTGCAATTTGGGATTGTAAATTCACCACCGTACAATTTGAACCATTTCCTTTCGCAGCCACTATGCCTACCCACGCAAGTGAGGTACCATTTTTCTTGGGAGACCAGGGGGAACGCTGGGTGGGTGGAAATTTGTTGATGCACGCAGATTCCGGAACTTTACACCACAGAAATGTGAGGAAAATGCGTTTTTTTTCCCAATTTCTTAGCTTTGCAAGGGATTCTGGGTAAGAGAACCTGGGGGTAGGCAGTCGAGTGACCCCATCCTAAATTCCCCTGGGTGTCTACGTTTCAAAAATGTATAGGTTTGCTAGGTTTCCCTAGGTGCCGGCAGAGCTAGGGTTCAAAAACAAAAGGTAGTCTCTTTGCCCAAAACGTGCACAATTTCACTGAAAAATTGAGTTGTGACCACGTTGCGTTTTGCACTGTTTCCTGTCGCAGCCACTATGCCTACCCAGGCAAGTGAGGTACCATTTTTCTCGGGAGACCTTGGGGAACGCTGGGTGGGTGGAAATTTGTTGATCCACGCAGATTCCGGAACTTTCCACCACAGAAATGTGAGGAAAATGCGTTTTTTTTCCAATTTCTTAGCTTTGCAAGGGATTCTGGGTAAGAGAACCTGGGGGTAGGCAGTCGAGTGAACCCATCCTGAATTCCCCTGGGTGTCTTCTTTTCAAAAATGTATAGGTTTGCTAGGTTTCCCTAGGTGCCGGCAGAGCTAGGGTTCAAAAACAAAAGGTAGTCTCTTTGCCCAAAACGTGCACAATTTCACTGAAAAATTGAGTTGTGACCACGTTGCGTTTTGCACTGTTTCCTGTCGCAGCCACTATGCCTACCCAGGCAAGTGAGGTACCATTTTTCTCGGGAGACCTGGGGGAACGCTGGGTGGGTGGAAATTTGTTGATCCACACAGATTCCGGAACTTTCCACCACAGAAATGTGAGGAAAATGCGTTTTTTTTTCCAATTTCTTAGCTTTGCAAGGGATTCTGGGTAAGAGAACCTGGGGGTAGGCAGTCGAGTGACCCCATCCTGAATTTCCCTGGGTGTCTACTTTTCAAAAATGTATAGGTTTGCTAGGTTTCCCTAGGTGCCGGCAGAGCTAGGGTTCAAAAACAAAAGGTAGTCTCTTTGCCCAAAACGTGCACAATTTCACTGAAAAATTGAGTTGTGACCACGTTGCGTTTTGCACTGTTTCCTGTCGCAGCCACTATGCCTACCCAGGCAAGTGAGGTACCATTTTTCTTGGGAGACCTGGGGGAACGCTGGGTGGGTGGAAATTTGTTGATCCACGCAGATTCCGGAACTTTCCACCACAGAAATGTGAGGAAAATACATTTTTTTTCCAATTTCTTAGCTTTGCAAGGGATTCTGGGTAAGAGAACCTGGGGGTAGGCAGTCGAGTGACCCCATCCTGAATTCCCCTGGGTGTCTACTTTTCAAAAATGTATAGGTTTGCTAGTTTTCCCTAGGTGCCGGCAGAGCTAGGGTTCAAAAACAAAAGGTAGTCTCTTTGCCCAAAACGTGCACAATTTCACTGAAAAATTGAGTTGTGACCACGTTGCGTTTTGCACTGTTTCCTGTCGCAGCCACTATGCCTACCCAGGCAAGTGAGGTACCATTTTTCTTGGGAGACCTGGGGGAACGCAGGGTGGGTGGAAATTTGTTGATCCACGCAGATTCCGGAACTTTCCACCACAGAAATGTGAGGAAAATGCGTTTTTTTTCCCAATTTCTTAGCTTTGCAAGGGATTCTGGGTAAGAGAACCTGGGGGTAGGCAGTCGAGTGACCCCATCCTGAATTCCCCTGGGTGTCTACTTTTCAAAAATGTATAGGTTTGCTAGGTTTCCCCAGGTGCCGGCAGAGCTAGGGTTCAAAAACAAAAGGTAGTCTCTTTGCCCAAAACGTGCACAATTTCACTGAAAAATTGAGTTGTGACCACGTTGCGTTTTGCACTGTTTCCTGTCGCAGCCACTATGCCTACCCAGGCAAGTGAGGTACCATTTTTCTCGGGAGACCTGGGGGAACGCTGGGTAGGTGGAAATTTGTTGATCCACGCAGATTCCGGAACTTTCCACCACAGAAATGTGAGGAAAATGCGTTTTTTTTCCAATTTCTTAGATTTGCAAGGGATTCTGGGTAAGAGAACCTGGGGGTAGGCAGTTGAGTGACCCCATCCTGAATTCCCCTGGGTGTCTACTTTTCACAAATGTATAGGTTTGCTAGGTTTCCCTAGGTGCCGGCAGAGCTAGGGTTCAAAAACAAAAGGTAGTCTCTTTGCCCAAAACGTGCACAATTTCACTGAAAAATTGAGTTGTGACCACGTTGCGTTTTGCACTGTTTCCTGTCGCAGCCACTATGCCTACCCAGGCAAGTGAGGTACCATTTTTCTTGGGAGACCTGGGGGAACGCTGGGTGGGTGGAAATTTGTTGATCCACGCAGATTCCGGAACTTTCCACCACAGAAATGTGAGGAAAATGCATTTTTTTTTCCAATTTCTTAGCTTTGCAAGGGATTCTGGGTAAGAGAACCTGGGGGTAGGCAGTCGAGTGACCCCATCCTGAATTCCCCTGGGTGTCTACTTTTCAAAAATGTATAGGTTTGCTAGGTTTCCCTAGGTGCCGGCAGAGCTAGGGTTCAAAAACAAAAGGTAGTCTCTTTGCCCAAAACGTGCACAATTTCACTGAAAAATTGAGTTGTGACCACGTTGCGTTTTGCACTGTTTCCTGTCGCAGCCACTATGCCTACCCAGGCAAGTGAGGTACCATTTTTCTCGGGAGACCTGGGGGAACGCTGGGTGGGTGGAAATTTGTTGATCCACGCAGATTCCGGAACTTTCCACCACAGAAATGTGAGGAAAATGCGTTTTTTTTCCAATTTCTTAGCTTTGCAAGGGATTCTGGGTAAGAGAACCTGGGGGTAGGCAGTCGAGTGACCCCATCCTGAATTCCCCTGGGTGTCTACTTTTCAAAAATGTATAGGTTTGCTAGGTTTCCCTAGGTGCCGGCAGAGCTAGGGTTCAAAAACAAAAGGTAGTCTCTTTGCCCAAAACGTGCACAATTTCACAGAAAAATTGAGTTGTGACCACGTTGCGTTTTGCACTGTTTCCTGTCGCAGCCACTATGCCTACCCAGGCAAATGAGATACCATTTTTCTCGGGAGACCTGGGGGAACGCTGGGTGGGTGGAAATTTGTTGATCCACGCAGATTCCGGAACTTTCCACCACAGAAATGTGAGGAAAATGCGTTTTTTTTTCAAATTTCTTAGCTTTGCAAGGGATTCTGGGTAAGAGAACCTGGGGGTAGGTAGTCGACTGACCCCATCCTGAATTTCCCTGGGTGTCTACTTTTCAAAAATGTATAGGTTTGCTAGGTTTCCCTAAGTGCTGGCAGAGCTAGGGCTCAAAAACAAAAGGTAGTCTCTTTGTCCAAAGAGCGCAAGATTTCACTGGGAAATTGAGGTGCGACCACGTTGCGTTTTGCGCTGTTTCGTGTCGCAGCCACTATGCCTACCCACGCAAGTGAGGTACCATTGTTTTCGGGAGACCTGGGGGAACACTGGGTGGGTGGAAATTTGTTGATCCAAGCAGATTCCAGAACTTTCCTCCACAGAAATGTGAGGAAAATGTGTTTTTTTTGTCAAATTCGTAGGTTTGCAAGGGATTCTGGGTAACAAGACCTAGTGGTAGGCAGTCAAGTCACCCCATCCTGAATTCCCCTGGGTGTCTACTTTTCAAAAATGTATAGGTTTGCTAGGTTTCCCTAGGTGCCGGCAGAGCCAGGGTGCAAAAACTACAGGTAGGCACTTTGCTAAAAAAGGGTCAATTTGTAACTGCAAAATTTAGGTGTCACCACTTTGCATTTTGCGCCGTTTCCTGTCGCAGGCACAAGGGCGACCCACACAAGTGAGGTACCATTTTTATCGGGAGACTTGGGGTAATTCAGATTTGTAAATCAACTGTTATTACCAATTGAGCTTTTGCGCATTTCTCCCTTTCAATGAAAGACATTGTGTAAAAAAAATAATAATTTTGAAAAATGACCAATAATTCTCATGCTAGTATGAGTATTCCCAATTTTGAAAATTAGCAATAATATACTGTTTCTGAACTCTATATTTTGTACCCAATTCAGAAATACATAGGTGTCTTTCATACAGATTTTTCCATGTATACATTTTCAAAGACAAAGTGCTCTATACCCAGTAAATGAAAAAATACCATTGCAAGTTGCTGCTCAGTTTTTGGATCTGGGTTCGTCGGGTTCTTGGTGAAACTACAAGTCCTATATATCCCCACAACCAGGAAGGTCTAACGGATGTAACGGTATATTGATTTCTAAGAGCTGTCAAAACTACAAAAAGTTATAGGTGAAAACGTTGAGACAAAAGGCTGTTTTTTTCAACAAATTTTCAATTCTTCCAATATTTAACTGTTAGTTTCTATAAAGAAACCTTCATGGATTTAGACAAATGACCCCTTTCTGAATTCAGAATTTTGTTTACTTTTTGAAAATGTACAGCTTTCTAGGATCCATTATTGCTTTCAAACTCATTTCTACCATTAACTGGAAGGAGGTGGAAAGCTCTAAAAATAGCAAAAATAGGCTATGTCCCAGAAAAATGCCAAAACTGTGTGAAAATGTCGGTTCTCTGACAAAAGACTGTCATTTACTAAAAGCTGAGAAAATGGAGATTTCAGCCCCACAAACCCTTTTTTGATAACATTTTCAGGGAAAAACCCAGAGGCTTTCATTTGCAGGCCGTTTTTCCCATTTTTCTGAAAAAAACAAAAAAATCACTATATTTTGGTTAATTTCTGGGACCCCTCCAAGGTAATCCACAAACCCTGGGCACCTTTAGAATCCACATGATGTTGGAAGAAAAGGACGCAAATTTGGCGTGGATACCTTATGTGGTCAAAAAGTTACAAGGGCCTAAGCGCGCACTACCCCAAATCGCCAAAAAAGGGCTTAGCACAGGAGGGGAAAAGGCCTAGCAGCGAAGGGGTTAAATAGGGTGGGTGCTGGACACTGAACCTATTTGATTTACTCTTCCCACTCCAATCTACATATAATTGGGGTAGGTGCTGGACACTGAACTATTTAATTTACTATTCCTACTCCAATCTACATTTAATTAGGGTAGGTGCTGGACACTGAACCTATTTAATTTACTATTCCCACTCCAATCTACATTTAATTGGGGTAGGTGCTGGACACTGAACCTATTTAATTTACTATTCCAACTCCAATCTACATTTAATTGGGGTAGGTGCTGGACACTGAACCTATTTAATTTACTATTCCCACTCCAATCTACATATACCTGTGGTAGGTGCTGGACACTGAACCTATTTAGTTTACTATTCCAACTCCAATCTACATTTAATTAGGGTAGGTGCTGGACACTGAACCTATTAAATTTACTATTCCAACTCCAATCTACATTTAATTATGGTAGGTGCTGGACACTGAACCTATTTAATGTACTATTCTCAATCAAATCTACATTTGATTGGGGTAGGTGCTGGACACTGAACCTATTGAATTTACTATTCCCACTCCAATCTACATATAATTGGGGTAGGTGCTGGACACTGAACCTATTTAATTTACTATTCCCACTCCAATCTACTTATAATTGGGGTAGGTGCTGGACACTGAACCTATTTCATTTACTATTCCAACTCAAATCTACATTTAATTGGGGTAGGTGCTGGACACTGAACCTATGGAATTTACTATTCCCACTCCAATCTACGTTTAATTTGAGTAGGCTCTGGATACTGAACCTATTTAATTTACTATTCCAACTCCAATCTACATTTAATTAGGGTAGGTGCTGGACACTGAACCTATTTAATTTACTCTTCCCATTCCAATCTACATATAATTGGGGTAGGTGCTGGACACTGAACTTATTTAATTGACTATTCCTACTCCAATCTACATTTAATTAGGGTAGGTGCTGGACACTGAACCTATTTAATTTACTATTCCCACTCCAATCTACATTCAATTGGGGTAGGTGCTGGACACTGAACCTATTTAATTTACTATTTCAACTTCAATCTACATTTAATTGGGGTAGGTGCTGGACACTGAACCTATTTAATTTACTATTCCCACTCCAATCTACATATACCTGGGGTAGGTGTTGGACACTGAACCTATTTAATTTACTATTCCAACTCCAATCTACATTTAATTAGGGTAGGTGCTGGACACTGAACCTATTTAATTTACTATTCCAACTCCAATCTACATTTAATTATGGTAGGTGCTGGACACTGAACCTATTTAATTTACTATTCCCAATCAAATCTACATTTAATTGGGGTAGGTGCTGGACCCTGAACCTATTGAATTTACTATTCCCACTCCAATCTACATATAATTGGGGTAGGTGCTGGACACTGAACCTATTTAATTTACTATTCCAACTCCAATCTACATATTATTGAGGTAGGTGCTGGACACTGAACCTATTTAATTTACTATTCCAACTCCAATCTACATTTAATTGGGGTAGGTGCTGGACACTGAACCTATGGAATTTACTATTCCCACTCCAATCTACGTTTAATTTGAGTAGGCTCTGGATACTGAACCTATTTAATTTACTATTCCAACTCCAATCTACATTTAATTAGGGTAGGTGCTGGACACTGAACCTATTTAATTTACTCTTCCCATTCCAATCTACATATAATTGGGGTAGGTGCTGGACACTGAACTTATTTAATTGACTATTCCTACTCCAATCTACATTTAATTAGGGTAGGTGCTGGACACTGAACCTATTTAATTTACTATTCCCACTCCAATCTACATTCAATTGGGGTAGGTGCTGGACACTGAACCTATTTAATTTACTATTTCAACTTCAATCTACATTTAATTGGGGTAGGTGCTGGACACTGAACCTATTTAATTTACTATTCCCACTCCAATCTACATATACCTGGGGTAGATGTTGGACACTGAACCTATTTAATTTACTATTCCAACTCCAATCTACATTTAATTAGGGTAGGTGCTGGACACTGAACCTATTTAATTTACTATTCCAACTCCAATCTACATTTAATTATGGTAGGTGCTGGACACTGAACCTATTTAATTTACTATTCCCAATCAAATCTACATTTAATTGGGGTAGGTGCTGGACCCTGAACCTATTGAATTTACTATTCCCACTCCAATCTACATATAATTGGGGTAGGTGCTGGACACTGAACCTATTTAATTTACTATTCCAACTCCAATCTACATATTATTGAGGTAGGTGCTGGACACTGAACCTATTTAATTTACTATTCCAACTCCAATCTATATTTAATTGGGGTAGGTGCTGGACACTGAACCTATATAATTTACTATTCCCACTCCAATCTACATATAATTGGGGTAGGTGCTGGGCACTGAACCTATTTTATTTACTATTCCAACTCCAATCTACATTTAATTAGGGTAGGTGCTGGACACTGAACCTATTTAATTTACTATTCCTACTCCAATCTACATATAATTGGGGTAGGTGCTGGACACTGAACCTATTTATTTACTATTCCAACTCCAATCTACATTTAATTGAGGTAGGTGCTGGACACTGAACCTATTTAATTTATTATTCCAACTCCAATCTACATTTAATTAGGGTAGGTGCTGGACACTGAACCTATTTAATTTACTATCCCCACTCCAATCTACATTTAATTGGGGTAGGTGCTGGACACCGAACCTATTGAATTTGCTATTCCCACTCCAATCTACATTTATTTGGATTAGGTGCTGGATACTGAACCTATTTTATTTACTATTCCAACTCCAATCTACATTTAATTAGGGTAGGTGCTGGACACTGAACTTATTTAATTTACTATTCCCACTCCAACCTACATATAATTGGGGTAGGTGCTGGACACTGAACCTATTTAATTTATTATTCCAACTCCAATCTACATATAATTGAGGTAGGTGCTGGACACTGAACCTATTTAATTTACTATTCCAACTCCAATCTATATTTAATTGGGGTAGGTGCTGGACACTGAACCTATATAATTTACTATTCCCACTTCAATCTACATATAATTGGGTTAGGTGCTGGACACTGAACCTATTTAATTTACTATTCCAACTCCAATCTACATTTAATTAGGGTAGGTGCTGGACACTGAACCTATTGAATTTACAATTCCCACTCCAATCTACATTTAATTGCAGTAGGTGCTGGATACTGAACCTATTTAATTCACTATTACAACTCCAATCTACATTTAGTTAGGGTAGGTGCTGGACACTGAACCTATTTAATTTACTATTCCCACCCCAATCTACATATAATTGGGGTAGGTGCTGGACACTGACCTATTTAATTTACTATTCCTACTCCAATCTACATTTAAATAAGGTAGGTGCTGGACACTGAACCTATTTAATTTACTATTCCCACTCCAATCTACATTTAGTTGGGGTAAGTGCTGGACACTGAACCTATTTCATTTACTATTCCAACTCCAATCAACATTTAATTAGAGTAGGTGCTGGGCACTGAACCTATTTAATTTACTATTCCAACTCCAATCTACATTTAATTAGGGTAGGTGCTGGACACTGAACCTATTTAATTTACGATTCCTACTCCAATTTACTTATAATTGGGGTAGGTGGTGGACACTTTACCTATTTAATTTACTATTCCAACTCCAATCTACATTTAATTAGGGTAGGTGCTGGACACTGAACCTTTTTAATGTACTATTCCAACTCCAATCTACATTTAATTAAGGTAGGTGCCGGACACTCTAACTATTTAGATTTTTTTTTTAAACTCCCTACCCTCATCCCCTATAAATGCAACATTCCACTCCTAAAAATGTATTTAATTTCTAAATTCAAATTTCAATTTCCTATTTCTAAATTTTAAATTCAAAATCATATTTCTTTTTTATTATTTGACTAAATATTAAATTATCCATATTTATATTTTAAACACTCCCCACCCTTATACCATTTAAACCAATATCCCACAGTTAAAAAAACAATTAATTTCAAATTTCAAATTTCGATTTCCTATTTCAAATTTTAAATTTCAAATTCCTATATCAAATTTTTTATGTTTCAAAAATAGTTTTTTATATATATTTTTTAAACACTCCCCACACTTATCCCCTATAAACCTTACATCCCGCTCCTAAAAATGTTAAATAATTTAGAAATTCAATTTTCAATTTCCTATTTCTAAATCTTAATTTCTAATTCCTATTTCTATTTAAATTTTTAGCAAATTATTAATTTTTCTATGTATATTTTTTAAACACTCCCCTATGAACCAAACATCCCGCTCCAATAAATTTTATATAATTTCAAATTTCTAATTTCATTTTCATATTTCAAAATTGTAATTTCTAATTCTGATTTCAATTTGATTTTTTTAAATTTTTTTAAATTTTCAATTTATATTTTTAATACACTCCCCACCCTTATCCCCTATAAACCCAACATCCCGCTCCTAAAAATTTTAAATATTTTCTATTTTCTTGTTTCAATGACCTATTTCAATTTAATTATTTTAATAATTATTAAATTCTCTATATCTATTTTTAAAACACTCCCCCACCCTTATTCCCTATAAACCCACCATCCAGCTCCTAAAATATATAAAACATTATAAAAATATGTTATATTACTATTAAAAATTATTTGAAAAATATTTAAAATTTCTAATTAAAAAAATATCAAACATATTTTTACATGTCGATATTTTGACATTTCGACATTATATATATCGATATTTCTGATGTCGACATTACTTATCTCGATATTATTTACAATACATACAAATCGATATTTTTAACGACGATATTTACTACTTCGACATTTCTTACCTTCGATGTTAAAAACTCGATATTACTGCTAGTCGACATTAGCAACTCCATATTTTGACTGTGTACCTCAAATCCCACTGTCATTCTGTTTCAGATACCCTGTGAAGCTTAGTGGGACATAGTAATTGATTTATGTGAAGTATTCTTTTCCATCAAGCTGTATTATAGAGGCAGGGCCAGATTTGCTAATATTTGATGCAACGCAATAAAGCAAGATAACTTGCTGCTCTGCTTTAAATGGAGAGAGCAGCAATGTACCATATATACTGAGATATGGCACATTCCTGCTATCTCTCTGCACGGGTCCACTGTGTGCAACCTAGCACCAATACAGACACCCTTGTGCCTTGTTGAAATGCTGCCTGCATTACAGGCAACATTGTCTTCATGCAGGAAGTTAAAAACTCTGGGCAGTAAAGGCAGCCAGGATTCAGCTGGGGCAGGGGAGACAGTAAATGTCAAACACTTCAAAATTCTACTGCAACTTTTCCTACTTTAAAAATAAGGCACCAGTTATAAGTGAAGGAGCCTCAGACCTACTCTTCAGTTTACCTTCTGGACCTGTGGATGGACTTTCAGAAAACTGCCTGCTGTTTACTTCAGAAGACTGCTTTGCTGCACCTGGAAGAACTGCGTTTCTGACTGAAGAGTGCCTTAAGCCCTAAGAGACCGATCCTGTTTCTTAAACTGTGATCCACTGCTTGAACCTAGGGCTACCAGACTGACTCAAAGGGTAGGTGGCTGGCTTCCTAATAGGAGACTCAGGGTCCGAAAAGTCTCCAACCATCTCAAACCCACACCTGGAACCATCTTGAGTAAATCCTATCCCCCCAAGTGGTCCCTCTACAATCCTGGATCCTTGGTGGTGTTGTAAAAGGTGCCCAGATATCCAGAATCTAAAACATGGGACTTAGAACATTTTGGGCTAAAAACTGCTCTGAAAACTGAGATGAGACAGGGACAACATGTTGGTCTATCTGCCCAAAGTGCATTATCTGTCGACCTGAGTTGTGGCAGCTACGGCGATGTTCTTCTCTGCAGCAGCTAATCCTGTTCAACAATCCTTCACAGAAGGGGCATCTGGCCTCATGATCTGGACTGCAGCCTTCAGCTCTGTGCCGCTGGAGATTTTCATGTTCCAATGAAGGGACAACGGCTAAAATGTCAGAATCTTAACAGTGACCACATCCATCAGCTCCCTGACAACGATGCCTCCTCCTCAGACTCTGCCTGCAGCCTTGCCCCTTACTTCTTCTAAGTTTCGAAAGTAAGCATCTACCATGCACAATCCACTTTTTTTTGCTGACTTGCACTTTATCCCAGTCAGCCATCTTTTTCGACTTTGACCTGACTAGATGTCCATGCTTTGACCTTTTAGGTGCTAGTTTTTACTTAATACTTTAAAAACGTAGGACTACGGTTCTATTGATTGGATTTTTGTCATTTGGTGTCAAACAATTTATTAAAATGTACTCTATTTTTCTAAATTGGAGTGGGATTTTTCTTGTGTTGTGTTTTCACTTTATTACTTTTGTGTGCTGCAGAACTATTTTACACTTTGCCTTCAAGTTGTGACTGACTCCTTTTGTGCCAAGCTACCAGAGGGTTAAGATGAGGTTAATTTAGTGACTTTTGTGGTTCACCCTGACAGGGTTCGTGGCTTTTGCTTGAGCAAGGTTAACACCCCACTCAACTACTAACCCAGTTTCTCAAAAAGAACCAAATCACCTATGATATTCATTTGATATTTACAAGCACATTTGCAGGCACAGGAGGCAATCTCATGGCCTTCATGTAGAGGCAGTCCCATTCTCTGATCAGGGGTACTTCTGAGACTCACCAAAGTGAAAGCATCTGGCCACTTTAAAGAGGTAGACATACACACTTGTGCCAGTTAGGACTTCAGCGTCTTATTTGTCTTCACAATGCCAGAATTATCGGGTCGGTAACTACAGTGCAGTTGTTATTCCACCTGCCGAGCCACACACAAAGCATTCTCAGGAATTTACTATTAAAATGAGTCCCTTTGTCTTACTCCAGAGAAACCGTGAATCAAAACCTTGGAATCAGTTCATGTAACAACAGTTTCGCTTCAGTTAGACTGTCATTCCTCCTAGTCAGGTAAGCTTTAACCCATTCGAAGAAAATACACATAATACCTAGGACATACCTCAGCCCACTGCATATAGGCATTTTGATAAAATCCAACTGCATTCTGCTAAAGGGACCCCTTGATATCCCAATTGGGCTCATTTTGACTGGGGTTATCCTCCTATATTCATCTATTGAGAGACAACACATCTTGACAAAATATCTTGGCCATTATCCCGAATCAGTGGTTAAACCAGTTTTGTCTAAACAACCTCAGTATTACATTGCTCCCTATGTGTGTGGGACCATGAAAGTGTCTAGGTTTTGGAGACAACATATTGTCATGCAACATAGGTCTTCTAATTATCTTCCTCATTCTTCACACAGCCTGCTCTAAACCAACCCAGCTGTTCAACCTCTGGCACTTCTTCCTGCAACCTCTTAACTTTCTCCCAAATTTCAGCAACAGACAACAAGAAATTTACATTTTAGTTTCAGAATTATGTGAATAGTCTACTATTAAATTCACAGGAGTCAAAAGGGCAGCACGGGGTACTTTGTCAGAATACTAGTTGCCAGCTGTTTGATAATCATTTCTGATCCTGAGTGATGCACATGCACATTTAACTACAGCAATTTCCCGAGGCATTTTCAACGTCTGAAGATGTTTCTTGACGTATACCCCATTCAAAATGATCCAGCGTGTCTAAAATAAATCTTTTCTCATGACTCTAACCCAAAAAACATCTACACAAGCTTAATCATATTAAGCCCTATGTCGGTGGGGCCCATAACACTGCATATAAACATTCACTCAATTTTCTGGATCTACCACTAAGGAAATGAGCTGCTGGACAAACAGAGTACCTTGTCAAATTGACAGAATTATAAATTACACATTATATTCATTAACTTAGGACCCTGTCGGTTCTAATCATCAAAGTGCTCCGCTATTCGGTCAATAGACCAAATAGTAGAATCAGTTGATGGTGATTAAGTCCAGCTCAATCACAAATAAAACCTTTAACATTTCTTAATCTCAATTCTACTCTAAGGAACCACAGACTCATTTAGAGTTAGCATATAATTGTATCTAAATTCTTTGAGCAAATAAGTAAAGTTCTTTATTAGGCAAAATACATTTAAAATATCAGTCAGCATTTAAGTAGAATTTTAGAATAGAAACGGAGAAATATTCATTACTCTTGGCCATAGGGCGATGACAATAATGCTTCACAAGGAAAGAAAAATGAACCGCAGGTCACAGGATAGGACTCCCAAAACTGCCTGACTGTCCCACTAACCTCCTCGGATGCAATCTCCTCCCAGGACAACTCCCGCAACGATCTCATTCCTTCCCCAGTAAACTTTCAAAAATTCCAAAATGACAGAGTCTCTCGCAGCATCGGGATAGAAGAAGCAACAACCAATAATGTAAGAGCAGACTCTCTTATACCCTATTCTCTGGCTCACTACACTCAAAGTTGCAGTCTTTGGAGGCAGAAATCATGCTAATTGGTCTATTGGAGGGGTAGTGATGGTCACCTTGTGGTAAATATCAAATTACCGTCCTAATTTCTATGCAGGTAAGTACTAAAAACAAAATAACTCAATCGGAAAGAAAGACGCAGAGTCCGTGGTGTTAGAGTTCTTAGGGGTTTTATTCCTTAAAAAGGAATGGTTCTTGAACCGGATATCGGGTTCCTGACACCACTGGGGTTCAGGAAGGGATAGAGCCTACTTTATTGACAAGACATAACTTTTATACTTAAATCATATAATGGAAACCAATACAGTAGGCGTAACAGCTGAGAGAAACAAGATAAAAGCACACACGTGTTAGCAATACGTAATCAGAAGGCGTGAACTAGGCGTGAACATAAAGGTGTGTGCTAGAAACGTCACATGAAAGTGTCACAAGTGGGTGGGTACATAGCAGAATCTTGCAATGTCAGCAGAAATCTGAGATTTGGATGCGCGCGCAGCTGCATGACGTGTAATTGACGTGGAGCTGGAGGGTGTAGGGGACTTGACATTTACACTAGAGGAAAAAGACAGAAGTCTGGCATGTCAGATCAACTCGTTCCTATATCATATCTGATATCTGATGTTTGGGAACCATATTATCTAGAGGGAAAGGTCTCTTGGGCAGAGGCTATTCTATACTGACTGTGAGTGCGTGTATAAGCGTCTACGTGTCTGCATGAGATGCGAGGGGGCATGGGCCTTCCATGGTAACAGGAGCTATGAATTACTTGCACGGAGACAGTGAGGCCGGGCCCTTTGCTCTGCAGCTGGATGGATGTTTACTTGAACTAGTAGGCAGGAATGTATTTTTGAGGAGCGGAGCAGATAATTCGAAGGTTGAGTACAGTCTTGGCAGGCAACAGGCTGAGCTAAGCGCCGTTAGCCGCGCAGGGAGTAAGGCAGAGGTCACGGGTACAGAGGCAGGCCCAGGCTGAGGCATTCAGAGTCAGAAGGCAGGAAAAGGCTCGATGGCAGAATTCAGGGCCTACTTCGCCAGAGCTGAAAAACGTGTAAAGTACACCACAAAATGACGTTGGCAAGGCATACTTAGGAACGGAATATTCAGCCCATTCAGGGTGGATCTGAAAGAGGACATGTTAATGTTGGACGCAAATGTATTTACGTCTTCATAGCTGGCACAGGAGGGAAGTTACATGCACTTTAAGCTTGTACATGGAGACGGTGGGGTACACGTTAGGGAACATATCTTGACCATAAAATGTATATTTCCTCATTCCCTCCTTGTTCCCTACGGACCCTTCATGATATATCGATCCTCATGAATCGATCAGTCTGTTCATGTAACATCATTTGTTCTTCTTTCTTCTTTTCGCGTTTTGAGTGGAAACTTGAATGCGGAATACATGATGTGGCGCACAACCCACAAATCGCTGGCCCACATTGTAGGCACAGGCAGCAACTGAATACTATGAGAAGGGCAATGCCTAGGAAGGATAGGATCTTCCATCCCCAAGCGGTCAACGTTGTCCAGAACCAACCGGACCAAGTCCAGGTGCCTGGATTCTGATGTATCAAACTTGCAATTTTATGAAGACGTGTGATAGCTTTATATACTGTTGGCGCGTTTTCTGGAATGAAAACACAGCAACTCGACCCGATGACCTTACAGGCTCTGCCCCTATCTGCTAGGATGACGTCAATAACAAGACGATTTTGAAGAACAACAACCCGCATGGCAGATTGCTCCTCTGTCAAGTTGCCTAGAGCGGAAGTAGTTTCATTCACTACTGCTTCGAGGGTTCTAGTTAATTTTCGTATCAGAGGGGAAGAAACCTTTATTGATATCTGTGTATTGCTCCCATGCCGTTTCAGTATAGTCGACAATCGGGAGATCTCTTCGGAGTCTATTTGTTACTAGATTTGTATTTCTGTGATAATCAGGAGGGGCTAGGAAAACAGGTGGCAGAAGGAATGCAATGTAACAGGTACCATCCCAATCTGGAGGTAAGCGTATGTATGCGGTATGGCCACAAACAAAGTAGGAATGACGAGTAGCTCTAAATGTAGACCTGCCTTGATCGCTGAATTCGACCACAGTAGTACATTTACTATGACCTAAGTGTACTGAACCCTTCTTTCTGACACATAAGTCACCCGTGACTGGTAATACTGACATAGCAGGGAGAACTGGTGCGGCTTCGGATTCGACAGTAAGAATCATGAGGTTAATTGTATAATTACCTAATCCATATACTTCATTTTCTAGATCAGTTCCTGTCCTAGTGGGAAGTCCCTTCTTGTCAGGGTAACAGGCGTTAAGCAGAACTAAGTTCAGGTTTCCCCAAACCCAACTTCCTTCGAAAACAGCAATATCAGAGTCTAAAGAATTAATTAATCTAAACCATGCTCCACATGAGCCATTGTGAGTGAACGGGTATGGAAAGAGAGGCAGAACTCCCTTGTATTTCTGATAGGGAGGGAGTCGGCCACATATCCAACAGTTTGTAGCATTATTAGTCTGATGGGAGTGATGTAACATACTAATGAATGTGTTGTTGCGCAGCACAAGTCTGTAAGATAATTCATGTGGGGGTAATTCACTAAAAGAATGTTCGGCAGTGACATTGTAAGCAGATTGGGTACGCTTGAAGATAGGGTAATATATATGCAACAATATACTGGCAGCAATAATCAGAAGGCTTAGAAAAAACATAACCAATAATGTCACTATACAGTGACTACGAAGTGATTTACAATATGCACGTTTCGTGAGTTGTCTCTCTCTCTCTCTATCTCGGTCTAGGGGATACATATCAGAAACTAATTTAACCGATTCACCTAGGGGAGGACTTAAACAATTAAACTGTCTGACTTGCTAGACCGTAATTTGGATTTATACTCCTCTTGCGGAGTTTTCTCTCTCTTGGAAACTTCAAAGTCACTAGAATCGGGGCAGTCCTTTGAGGGGGTGGAAGAGTCAGTGTCTGGCAACAGTTCATTACACTTTTTAATGTGACTCGTATGGATCCACCCCTTTCGGCCCTCCACCTTGATTGCAGTCCTCGTGGTCAGAAGGACGAGCTTCGGCTCCTGCCAACGGGGCTCCAGCGGACTCCTCCTATCGAAATTTCGTATCAGGACAGTATCACCAGGACGGACATCGTGTGGCTTCACATCAGTGTTGTCGGGAAAAGCTGCGGCAACCTGTGAACGACATGATTGGAGTGCAGACATCAAGGAGGCAAGGTAATCTGTCAGCATATTACAGTCAACATCGGTTATTTTCTTAGGCATGGGCGTCCCCCACATATTTGGTGGTCGGCCAAAGACCACCTCATACGGGGATAGTCCTGATCTCGAATGGGGGACCATTCTCATGTAGAATAGTGCGACTGGCAGGGCGACTATCCAGTCGACCCCTTTATCTTTACATATTTTGGCGAGAAGGGTCTTCAGTGTCTGATTGTGCCTTTCTACAAGGCCAGCTGCCTCGGGGTGTCGGACGCAATGGAATTTCCACTGGTATCCTAGCAAAAGTGAAACCTGCTTCATGAGCTCGGATGAGAATGGCTGTCCGTTATCTGAGTACACGATACGAGGCAAGCCGTACCGTGGGAAGAATTCACGAACCAGCTGCTTGGCAGTGGTCGGGGCAGTGTAATCTGGGACTGGATATGCTTCGGTCCAACGGGAAAGTGCACAAACAACTACGAGGACGTACTTGAATCCTCGACAATGGTCCATCTGGATATAATCCATCTGGAGGACTTCAAAAGGGTGATCGGGAGGATGAAATCCACCTTGCTCTACAGGGACGCTTTTACCTGGATTGAACTGACAACAGATCATGCAAGTACGCACTTTCTGTTTTGCGGCTGCTCGTAAATGTTTGTTGTACCAGAGATTCTGTAAACTGTCTAACATCGCTTTTTCTCCTAGGTGTGCTGGACTATGTGCTGTATTTATTATGACTTGAACCATAGGGTCGGGGAGAAACCATGTAGATTTTCCCTTCGTCATCCATCCTTGATCTGTCTGGATCCCTCCTAGTTCAGTCCATTTCTTGATTTCATCTGGAGTGGCATGTGTCTGAATATCGATTACATCTAATGTGGGATCCCTAACTGTCATACAATGTGTCGGCACTATTGTCTTTGTCACATCAGTTGTCTGGGTGTGAGTCAACGCTGTATGTTTTGCTGTTTGGTCTGCCAGGTCGTTACCCTGGGAAATAGAGTCTGTAACTTTAGTATGTGCTTTGCACTTCATGATAGATATGCCTGAAGGCAGATGTATTGCTTCTAACAGTGCTTGAATAAGGGGACCGTGTTGAATCTTGGCACCGTGAGAGGTCAAGAAACCTCGTTCTTGCCATAACACTCCGAAGTCGTGTACGACTCCGAAAGCATAACGTGAATCGGTGTATATGTTAACATTTCTGTTCTTGGCTAGTATACAGGCTTGGGTCAGAGCGATAAGCTCTGCTGCTTGAGCGGACAGTGTATCAATACGGTGTGTTTCCTTGACTTCAGTTTCAGTGGTCACTGCATACGCGGCCATCAATTCTCCTGTGTTTGTTCTCATACATGAACCGTCCACGTAAAGTGTCAGGTCTGGATTTGTCAGTGGAACATCTGTTAAGTCTCGTCGGGGCTTTGTTACTGCATTAATGATCTCTATACAATCATGCGGGCTGAATCTGTCATAATCGAAGGTAACAATGTTGCAGGATTTAGAATGTTACAGCGTCTGATTTCTATGTGTGGCTGGAATAGCGTCAATTCATAACCTGTCAGTCGTGCTATAGTCAGGTGTTGAGTCTGTGTTCGGTTTAGAAGGACCTCTACAGAATGTGGAACTTGTACTGTCAATGGATGTCCTAATACTATTGAGTCGCTTTGTCTGATTGCTAGAGCTGTCGCTGCAACTGATTTTAAGCACGCAGGCAGAGCCTGGGCCACTGAATCCAATGTACTTGAAAAATAAGCACAAGGCTTATGTGAACCTGCTTGATCTTGAGTGAGGACAGACAACGCTGTACCATCACGTTCTGTAACAAAAAGTGTAAAAGGTTTGCTGTAACTTGGTGTCGCTAAAACTGGTGCTTGACATAAAGCTTTCTTTAATTCCTCAAAGGCCTGTGTATGTTCCTGAGTCCAAGGGAGGGCAGTCGAAGTCGCTGCCTCCTGTGTTGTCAACTGAATGAGTGGCTTAGCTAGAAATGCATACTGAGGAATCCATTGTCTGCAGTACGAGGTGAGGCCTATAAAGGCCCGCACTTCCTTTTGTGTCTGGGGTTGTGGCATGTTTACAATTAACTGGATGCGATCAGGAGTGAGCTGTCTCCCCACTTTGGACAGCAAGTGACCCAGGTACACAACTTGCTGAACACAGAATTGTAGCTTCGAAGGAGACACCTTGTGTCCCTTGTCGGCTAGAAAATGTAAAACTGTCAGTGATGCTTGTTCACATTCGGGTTCACTTCGTGCGGTGATCAGAAGATCATCGACGTACTGTAGTAAGGCAGTGTTAACTGGCATTTGGATACAATCAAGTTGTCTTTTCAGTGCTTGGCTATAGATGCTGGGGCTTTCTGTGAATCCTTGAGGTGCGCGTGAAAATTTGAAACTTTGTCCATTTAAACTGAATCCGAAGAGGTATTGGCTCTCTGGATCAATGGGTACACTGAAGAAGGCGTTCTTGAGGTCAATTACAGTAAAGAACGTCGCTTCTGAGTCAATAGCAGTGAATAAGGATGAGATGTCGGGAACCACAGGATACTGTGGAACAATGCATTTATTCAGTTCTCGTAAATCAATCACCAGCCGATATACTGGCGGTGCATTGGGATCAGTACGTTTAAGAATCGGAATGATAGGGGAATTACAGATATTGGAGTCGGTTTCTACGACCACTCCTTGGGCAATGAGCTCTTCAATTATTTTCAGTAAAGCCACTACAGCATCGGGTGGTAACTTGTATTGTCTGATTCGTGGTAAAACAACTCCTGGTTTGAGTGTAACACGGTATGGTGTGATGTGCATGCAACCTACATCGGTTGGGCCTTGTGCCCACAGGTGTTTCGGTACATTTTTCAATCTGACATCAAACTCTCGTAATACATAGTGACCCTTAAAGTCACGTAGAAAAAGTCTAACTCCTTCCGGAGAACAACATATCACAGCTCCTAGAGCCTTCAATGTCTTGATACCTAACAAGTTTTCTGGACATGATTTCGTGAGTAACAAGTCTGTAACGCGTGATAATGGACCTACTGCTAGGGGGACTGGTTTTGATACTTCATTTACAATAGGCTGTCCTGAAAAACCAAGGGAAACATTCTGTGAGCCTGAGAGGGGTGCCCCTGGGACTTCATCATGGCTGATTGTTGTGCGGCTTGCCCCTGTGTCAATTAAAAACTTTCTGTCTTTTCCCAATACTTGACTGTGTACATAAGGACCCTCTTGATCTACAGGAATCTCAATAAGAGGCAAGCCAACCTCCCTCTCTAGGCTGTTTCATGTGTATCGCTGATAATCGGGATAATCAGATTGGGCATACTGGCTCATCTGCCGTGAAACTTGCTGCGTAGCGGCAATAGGCTGTGGCTGTGGCTGTGATACCGCTGCGGTCTGTACTGTATGTGGTGGAGCATGCATAGGCTGTGAATTCTGTGAAGTCTGTTGCTGGACCTGGTCTTGTCTAGGCTGACGCGGTCTTTCTTTAGTTTTACCTGTTGCTATATTGTGTTTCAGGACTGGACATTCATGTACGTAGTGTCCTGGCTGTTTGCAATAGTTGCATGTCCCTTTAACGGGAGCTGCTGAATTACCTGTCTGGGTCACACCCTTTCTCTGACCGTCGGCTGGAACCGACTGGGCCACTAACATTTTCATTTTCGTGTCTTTCATACGTCTCTGTTCGTGATCCTGTTCTTCTCTAATTCTGTTCTGGTGGTATTGTAACATTTGTAACATCTGGGATGGCGTATTTGCTTGCCATGTACTTTCAACCTTATATACACGATTCTTAACTTGTGTCAGAGAGTTCTCAACTAATTTTGTTACAAAAAGATGTGGGTATGACTCGCTACCTGGTTTCAGGCCACTATTAATAATGAAACATTTCTCGAATCATGAATAGAAATCACTAGTATCTTCATCGTGTTTCTGTTTACAGGCTGAGATTGCGTCCCAGTCTTCCTTTTTAGTTGTCAATAATCTTGGCAAAACCTGTACTATTAAACCTGGTAATGCTTTAGCTTTGTCCCCAAGGCCTAGCCCTGGAGTACGACCTTTTTCCTCGTCTTCTATTTCAGTCCAAATAATCTTTTTATCTCCCACCTCCCATTCTTTTTCCTTGAGTTTCTCGTAAATGCCGGTGGGCAGCAGTACTTTTAACAATTTCATAATATCCGTATACGTGTAATCTCCCATGAGTAACATGTCTTTAAGTTCTCGGTGAAAACCTGCAGGGTCTTTATCATGACAGAGTACTAGTTTCTTCATTTCTAACAATTCTAACTTTGTTAAAGGTGTGTACACAAACACACGTTCCAAGGCGTGATTGGCATTCATAACTGGGTGTACTTCTCGTAAAGGATTCTGCCTGTCAAAATGAAACATTTTTCTTTCTGGGGGCGGAGCTGAAACATATTGTGGGCCTAAGAAAGTGTTATATCTGCGGCGTTGTTCTAGAATTATTTGAATTAACTTGGTACTTAGGCCTCTCCATCTATTCATGAGTAGTGCTTCTAATGTATCAGGTAAGGGACCTGGATCAGAATGTTGTTGTCTGTATAACGTGATGAGATGCTGAATCATGTATACACCAGCTAATTTCTGCTCGTCTGGGGAAAGGTTCAGAAATGTCTGTGCTACTGTATCATCATTGTATGTACTAGGATTGTCAGCCCATAGTACTGCTGACCGGGCTAGTTCTTGTTCATCCATAGAATTGAGTACATGATACCCCATTCGTTCTTGAAGACTTTTATCGGTACCTTGAAACAGATATTCAGGAGAACTCGGTTTTGATATACCAGAGAGAAATTCTCTCTTGCTTTCTGGACGAATGCCTTTCCTAAGGTAATTTCCCTTACCCACATATGCTATCATTTCTTTAGCCGTGTCATGTTCTTCAGGTCCGTCCTCCTCGGAGGAGTCATTCCTGTCACTTTCTTTTTCTTTTTCTTTTTCGTGTATTTCTATTACTGCTTTTCTGATTTTCTTGTACATACTTGCTATACAATTTAGTTTATCATGGTTTCCGTCGGCTATATTTTGACCCCACCTGTTTAGTGTTTCCATCTCTTCCTGGTCTACTCCAGGCCTGTCTCGTTCTCTTATTAAGCAATTTATGAAGAAACGTAATATACAACCTTGAGTGTCAACTTTCTGGTGAGCCAGGGCCTCCTTAATACTTCCAGGATTTTCCCCAGTCTGGATAAAATGATATATTCTATCTAGGTGTTCAGTCATTCCTGGAAATAACACTAGGTAATCTGTAACTTTTCGTAAACGTAGGGATGCTAACAACATTCTATCGTCTTTACCGGGTACTGGATCGTATCTGCAAATTGGAAGGGGTTCTTTAAGCATGTCTAATCTTGGTGTTTGCGGTGTACGTTGCTTCATTATGTCCCTAATGTTCAATCTGTGTGTTGGTGGCGGGGTCTGGAGACCTCCTGTCGCACCTCCTGTAGCGGAGGCTTGAAAATTGTATGTCTGTGGAATCGGTATCTGTACCTGAACTTGTCTCTTATTAGGATCAGGTGCAATCGGATTTGGTATATTAATCTTAGATGTGGGAAGTGGTGGAGGTGGAGGAGCAGGTGGAGCAGGCTGTCGAACGGGTGAACTTTGTTGCGGCAATGGCTGGACATTGTCTCGGAGCGGGTTGCCACCTCCGTCACCGTCAGTAGGCGGTACGTTGGCACGTGGGTTGGTGTAAGCGGGAGCTACATCGTCTAGATAGGAAGCAAGGAATATGTCTTTGGTGGTCCTGTGACTTACTTTAGTCGGAACCAATGGCGGCGGCAGATCTTTCGGTATTTCTGAAGTGGCTTCAGGCAAACCCTCGGCCACAAAGTACATGCCCTTTACAAGGTTGTTCCGCATGCGGTCTACTTGTTCTGCTTTTACTCGGATCCCTTCGTTAACTAATTCGTTTTCTCGGACTTTATCCGACTCTTCTCTATGTCTGTCTTCTTTTCGGAGTGCTTTTTCGGCACGTTTATGTGATTCTTTACGCCACAACTCTATGGCATCTTTCTGAGATTGTCTGGCTTTCTTTTTCCATAGCGCTTCCTCTACTTTCATGATGCACTCGGCATCCCATGTTCCTGTAACGGGCCATCTGTGTCTCTCCTCTAGGTGCTTGGTATAATCGGCCCATAAATCTAGATACAGTATGGCATCTAAGCCATGCTTATGGTACATAAAACTTCCAGGAGTGTCCCTAGGGGGGATAGGAATTTCTTCCTCTAGTATCCCTTTCCTAGTTCCTATCTGTCTTAATTTATTGAAAAACGGCATCCTGTTACTTAGTACTGGATACTCGATACTTGTTACTTACTCTGAACACAGCTAGTTACACAAAAACACAGTAATGTACATCAAACAATCACTCATACCACGACATTAATCACATGAGAACATTTTGAACACATATGACTACCCTTGACACTAGATGTACTGTTAAACAGTACAGATACACTGTCTAAAACAGTGCAGACCGTGTTTGTGTACCCAAACCCGTCTTTACCGGATACATAATAATGCACCCGTCTAGATGCGTCCCCAGCAATGGTACTCACCGGGAAGCACGGAACAGAAGGCCTCGGAAAACTTGACTGGACTGGACCGGACTGGACTGGACTCGACTCGACACGTGGATACTTCGGAACTGGTGGGCCTCTTGACACCTCGGACCTTGCTTCTTTCGGCTAGGCTCTGGTCGGGATCCTCCGCACTCCTCACCGCCTCGTCTGGGTGCTGATCGCAGTCTCCGTCACCTCCGTAGGCCTGAGGGAGATACAGGAAATCCTGCGGATACGCGTAATTGTCCGTCTTGACTTATGGCAGGGGGCAAAGGTTGCAACGCACCAACCGGCGCGTACGGTGGGGGAGGGGTCCCTATTCGGGCGCCAAAATAATGTGGTAAATATCTAATTACCGTCCTAATTTCTATGCAGGTAAGTACTAAAAACAAAATAACTCAATCGGAAAGAAAGACGCAGAGTCCGTGGTGTTAGAGTTCTTAGGGGTTTTATTCCTTAGAAAAGGAATGGTTCTTGAACCGGATATCGGGTTCCTGACACCACTGGGGTTCAGGAAGGGATAGAGCCTACTTTATTGACAAGACATAACTTTTATACTTAAATCATATAATGGAAACCAATACAGTAGGCGTAACAGCTGAGAGAAACAAGATAAAAGCACACACGTGTTAGCAATACGTAATCAGAAGGCGTGAACTAGGCGTGAACATAAAGGTGTGTGCTAGAAACGTCACATGAAAGTGTCACAAGTGGGTGGGTACATAGCAGAATCTTGCAATGTCAGCAGAAATCTGAGATTTGGATGCGCGCGCAGCTGCATGACGTGTGATTGACGTGGAGCTGGAGGGTGTAGGGGACTTGACATTTACACTAGAGGAAAAAGACAGAAGTCTGGCATGTCAGATCAACTCGTTCCTATATCATATCTAATATCTGATGTTTGGGAACCATATTATCTAGAGGGAAAGGTCTCTTGGGCAGAGGCTATTCTATACTGACTGTGAGTGCGTGTATAAGCGTCTACGTGTCTGCATGAGATGCGAGGGGGCATGGGCCTTCCATGGTAACAGGAGCTATGAATTACTTGCACGGAGACAGTGAGGCCGGGCCCTTTGCTCTGCAGCTGGATGGATGTTTACTTGAACTAGTAGGCAGGAATGTATTTTTGAGGAGCGGAGCAGATAATTCGAAGGTTGAGTACAGTCTTGGCAGGCAACAGGCTGTGCTAAGCGCCGTTAGCCGCGCAGGGAGTAAGGCAGAGGTCACGGGTACAGTGGCAGGCCCAGGCTGAGGCATTCAGAGTCAGAAGGCAGGAAAAGGCTCGATGGCAGAATTCAGGGCCTACTTCGCCAGAGCTGAAAAACGTGTAAAGTACACCACAAAAAGACGTTGGCAAGGCATACTTAGGAACGGAATATTCAGCCCATTCAGGGTGGATCTGAAAGAGGACATGTTAACGTTGGACGCAAATGTATTTACGTCTTCATAGCTGGCACAGGAGGGAAGTTACATGCACTTTAAGCTTGTACATGGAGACGGTGGGGTACACGTTAGGGAACATATCTTGACCATAAAATTTATATTTCCTCAACCTCATTGCCCTCCATGTTCGAACAGGTTTGTAGACAATAACGCATACAATCGTTCTCATGATCCACATTGTCCAAAGGTAATTCAACTTGTTAATGTATTTTGTAAGAAACTCTGATGGTCATGCATTAGTTCATCCTCTGTAGCTCGATTTTCCCCTCCGTTCCCATGCATATATGCTGAACTCTTGGCACAACTCTTGCTGCAGGTCAGGCTGGCCTTGACATCTCTCCCTCCGGGCACAGGCCACATACACATGACTGGAGCATTCACTCTGCTCATGTGCGAGGGCCATTTTATTCAGCGCACCCAACCGTATCCATTTCCGACTGCCATTTTCGAAGCACGGCCTAGCAGGCCCAAATGAAACTAGTATAAGAACAAACACAACAAAATTAGATATAGAAAATAAACCTTTCTGTTTACCACACACCATTCTAAGGACATGTTTCAGGTGTTACCTAGCAGAAGCGACATTTAAAGTCATTTTACTAACCATCTGTATTCTTTGCCACAGTACAATTTCCTACGCAACACAAATCATGCAATTTACTCTATTTACCTCGCAAATCATATTTCTAATGTTATTTTGCTTTATATTTGTAAATTAATTAGAATTTGCAATTCCTGCAAGTTCCCCAAGTGTACTGTTTAATAAAGATGCATTTGTTGATTAAGGCATGCGTTCAAACAGTTAGTAGTGTTAGCTCTTAGACTATTCTAGTGCGAACTACCATACCCATATTGCACCAAGAGTGTAAGGGCTGTGTACTTTCCCATACTGCCATAGCATCCTGTCAGCTGATCCTCACTGCTTATTAGTATTGAGAGCCCAGACCCGAGTGCTTGGCTTTGCTTCCTGTTGGACCACGCCTATGCCCCGAGTTGGATTCTTCGTTCCCCTTCTTCGCAAACCTGCATTTTGGGGAAGATCTTCGAAGCTGTATTTTTTTAAGTGAATGTTTTGTGTCCTGTCAGCGCCAGGATGCGCTGTGAATATTTATTGACTCCTCGTTTGTTCCTCCGTGTTTGGAGAAGTGCACACTGCAGCTGTCTGCTGAATATCGGATTTCAAGGCTCAGCGTGAGTAAGCGCTGCAACTGAGATTTTTGTACCTTTCCGCCATTATTAATCACACGCGATAGGACACACAGTGTTTGTGGATTCACTGAAGCTTCTGCATAATAGCGCCAGGTCGTGCTATTATTTCCTTAATTCCTGATTATTTTCTTATAAAAGTTACAAGCACCAGGTCACGCTAATATTCATTTATGCCAGCTTCTTTTGTGAAAGCTGCAGGCGCAAGGGTGCTTTATATTTAATTTTATTTTGCCTCTTTGTGTGAAGGCAGCAAGCGCCAGGTCGCGCTATTTTTTATTTTATAATTACTCACTGAATTCCTAAGTGCATGTTATGGTGTAATGCACAAACCTTTTGACATTAACTCTTTCTTGTCGGCTGCGCGAGGACTGTACAGCACCATATCCCTGAATTCCTACCTCCACGAGTTTTGAGGAAGTGCAAAGACTAATTGAGATATCCCCATTGCACCATTGATTTGGATACATGGCAGACGTATGCCATTGGGACTGGTACCTAGTTTTTTTTTACTATTTCCTTTCCTTTGTGTGGATCGCTCCTGGAACTTCAGCTGCTCCCTTCTCCTAAACAGTGTGAGTATACGAGGGTACACAGCCTACATTATCAATGAACATAACTACTAGAGGTTTTAGAATAGATACCATTGGGTCAGTATATGTCTCTCTATCTATAACCACTGTTTCTTATCTTTTTGTCTATCTTGCTGCAGGTTCTTTCATTCCCTAGCCTGTACCCCGAAACGCCTTGGAATTCCCAAGTGGTCCAACTACTTCTCTTCCCTCCCTTGGGGATCTATTCCACCTTTCTGTACATCTAGATAGAGGGTGTTGGAATCTCAGGGGAGAGGAAAGACTCTCACTTCGCTCCTGGGACTTTGGACTTCTGGATGGACCATTGAGGCCTGACAAGTATCATTTAGGTTATGGGGTCATTAACTTCCAAGGGGTACAACAATATTTTGTTTGCCCTGCTCCATCAATAATTAGGAACCCAGATGAAGTCATACATTTCCACAACTGTCCAAAATCAAGAACAACACCAAAGCTATTTTGACTACCAGTAAAAATGGTAATGGTCAGTTGGTCCGAGACAAAGCAAGCTCTCGTAAGGGCAATCAATTCAGCCACTTGGGCAGAAGTGACACTGTGGAGCAAGGAGGCTTCCACTACACTTTGAACAGTACATTCAGACAGCATAGGCAGCACTGACATTTCCCTTATCTCTCATGCATGAGCCGTTCACATATAGTACATTATCAGGTTCTGCAAGGGGTTCATCTTAAAGATCAGGACATGGTTTGGTGCACAAGGCTGTGACATGAAGACAGTCATGCTTAATCTCCCCGTCAGCTTCTGATTAAGTCAAGGGTAACACTGGAGCAGAATTGAGGCTGCAACACCATTTCAATGTGATATTTTCAGCAGCAGGTACAATCTGCTTATAGCAGGTTAGTTGGCTTTTGGTCCTGTGTGTGTTTTTGTACAGGTAAGCAATATTTCTACAGAGAGAGGGCCTATCACTGTAAGAGGATAGCCCTTAACTATATTAATATACCTGCTCAATGCTGACACTGACCGCTGTGATCACTTTAAGGCAGTGGGGTAGCCCTACGGCTACGGAGTCAAGTACAGCAGAAAAGTATTGCACAGGTCTCCAGGAATCACCATGTATTTGAGTAAACACTGAGAAAGCACAATCCTCTCTGTAACTGCAAAATACCACAAACTCTATAATGAATCCGGCATTCCCAGAGCTGGGGCATGACAGAGATATTCTCTTAAGTCTTGGAAGACTTTCATACTATCAATGTCCCATAGTATCAGATCAAATACATCCTTGTGTCAGCCTCTGTAGGGGTATAGCCACTAAGGAAAACTTGAAATCTACTGATGACCGGAGCACGTCATTCCCAGAAACATCCTCACTTCTCTCTGTGTAGTGGGAGGTTTTTCTTTTAAATGGCAGGACTATTCTCCTGCAACACCTTCCTTGCTCCCTTCTCAATATGATGTCCTAGGTACAGGACTGCTTTCAGACAGTACTGCAGTTTGCTCAGGGACACCTTGTGTCTATTCTTAACCAAGTGATTAAACTGGGCAATGGTGTCTTGTCTATATGTCTCTTGTGACATCAGTGCTATCCGCAGACCATCAATGTACTGCACAAGGATTAAGTTACATGATCACCTCAGAATCTCCGAATTACTTTTCAACATCTGGTTAACAATTGAGATACTTTCCATATACCCTTAAGGAACTGAGCAGCATGCAAAATCTTTATTTTGTAACCAAAATACGAAGAGAATATGAGGCCCAGATTTACTAAGATCTTGTGTTGCCATTGAGCCATGCTAGATGATGCAAGGATTCAAGTGATATTTACTTAGGCACACAAGGACACGTTGCATGATTCTTGTGACTTATAAATCCAAAGAAATGCAAGGCAGGACAAATTGCTGCCTTGCATTACTCTACATTGGGAAGGCTATCCATGGGTAGAGTGTGGGCATTCCCAGGCATTGACAAGGGGGTTTAGTTGCATTCCAAGATTTACTAAGGGTGGTAAACTTGGGAATACATGAAAATGCTACGCCATCCCAACAGAGATGTAAGAAGGAGAAATATGTTTCCTCTTTCCTCATGTATGCTCTTACAATCATTTTTTTTCAATTTTGCGAACTCATTTAGTTTTTAACCTGAACTAAATTGTTAATAAAACCATTAAGGTTTGGATACCATACTCTTTGTCATACTTTGGTTTCACTGTATTTGAAATGTATTGCTGATATAATTTCCTTTCTTACACTTCTAGTCGGCATGCGACCATTGCCGTTTCTCTTTGATCATTTTACTAGAAGATTGAGATTTTGTTTAGAACACTCCATTAGTAGGAACAAATGATCTCCTCCCAATTCCTTGGCAGTGACCGTATCCTTTAGGCCTAGGTATGACTAGCACCTTTGAATCCCTAGCAACTCAATGTCTATCAGAAATGTAGAGATTCAGAGTAATACAGTGAAGTATGGCATGTAAGAATACCAGAACATTGCCATCCCAAATTCGCCTCATATAGTAAACTGTTTAAAATAATTTTAAAAATAAACTTTTCCCAGAGTTTTCTTGAGGGATGACTGTAGTTTTTTGGCTTTGTCAGCTAGTAACCAGGAAATCTTAACAACCCTAGTAATCTCTTTCAAATTAAGAACCTGGGGAATCCAATTAGATGTGGTATGCATGGTCCCAACCATATTCCTTATCGAGAATGTCCTGTGAATGTATAACTATAGGCAAAAAAAACCAATTTTCTTCATAATTATGTACTGGAAATCTCTTTAAACTGCAGCTATAGGCAGGCACCCAATAATATTATATTCCAACATTTTTTCTAAGGAAAAAAAGTAACTCTGGCATGTGGGTGGGTCCTTTATTGAAATTGGGTAAAACTTTGAAAATGCAATGTCAATATGGGGAGAGAGACACAGGCAGAGAAAAGGAGAGAACATAGTGAAAAACCAAGACTTAAAGCTGTAGGGACAGATTAAGATGCATCCATTGTGAAAATTAACCGTAGGACAGAAGAACAGATGGAAAATCATCTGAATTAACAGCAGGAGATCATGTTACTATTATGATTGAGGAAACCGGAGCTGTACCTGGAAACTTTAACCATAACATGGTTCCTTTTCTCAAGGAGATTTGGTAGAGACTCTAAGAACTGTATTGATCATGCATTAAAGTGTTGTCAATGCCACCTTCTTGATGTTCTGGGCCACCTAATATGGCTTTCGGATATTTTCAGGTAAATGTATTATGCCTGAGATACAATGGGGAGGTTGGCACTTAGGTGCTAGCTGCAAAGTCATGTATTTGTTGGGTGACACTAATGCCACCAGGAATGCCATTAATCCATTCTCCAATTTGACATTTTTAGCTCAGAAATGAATCTTTGTGATTTGTGAAAGTATGTCCGGTGTGGGCACCACTGGCACTTACGTCAGGGGACCTGGAGTCTTTGCCATCTCATACACTTTCTTGGTCCCTACCTGAGCAGGCACTTGGTACTTCCTTAATTTCCAGTGAACCTATGAATAGAAGTACAGCAAATAAAGCGATCTTTCAACATGTAACTGTATTAGATCCTCTTTTTCTAGTTCCATGAACCACGATGGAAATCAAATTGGTGCTATTGTTCTGTCTTCAGGTCATTGTGCATGCTGCTCACCCAGCGGGATGACAGCAAAGCTGACAGGTTGGCTGCTAGAAGAGATGATAGTTTCCAAGAAGCAGTACAACTCCAGATAAGACCTAACCCCCAATTTCAGGGTCCAGGACTTATTCTTTGTTTATAAACTAAGCAGTGTATGAACACTTCATCTCAGCTGAATTGTTTTTAGGGGGGGTTCTCTTTAGGGAGCAGTCCCATATAGAGATATCTAAGTACAGCAACCCCTTCACCTTTCTCAATAAAGATCAATTATCCATGAGTTGCATCTACTTTAAAAGGTTTGTTTTTAGCTCACCTCGTTCCAGGAAATGGTGCTTCACCATTAGAAACAGTCTAGGCTGAACACAAGTGCAAGCAAAGGAGGAGCCATCATCTCCATTTCCTTAGGAGGACAATCAGATAAGACCTCAACTTCCCTTTTCATGCTGATAATGGTAGGCAAGGCTAATGCATGACTCCTTGGCACTTCGAACCATAAGCTGTCATTATTTAGAGTTTTTGATAATTTTGTTCAGCTCTCCGCACACCCTAGTTATCTCTTTTCTTCGAAAGAAGTAATCCTAACTGCTTTATTAGTCCATTTTTCTGAGGTGCTAGAAACTCACAGGTGAGCCCACAGTGATGAATCTGGACTCCTTAAAGATATAGGTAATGTATCAACATTTCATGATGGAGGATGTCTTTCTTTTCAGACATGCCCTGGATGAATTTAAAACATGCATTTTTTAGGGGAAAGCTGATGTGGTAGATCCGTTACCATCCCTTTGGTCTCATCTCAGTTTTGTGGTGCTTCACAAGGACAATCCACTCAACACGTGCCACCTCTGCAACCAAAGATTTCAGCTTACTCGGTGCCCTACTTGCATCAGGAACAGCTTTGATACAATGAGAGTTTTGTTCATTGTGTGGGCTTCCTAGTAAACTAGAAAAACATAGGGCCTCATTTACAAAACAAAATAGTCATCGGACAACGCTGCGTCTTTTTGCTGTGCCGCACTATGCAATTTTTGAAAAGACAGGAATGCATCGTATTTACAAAATACTGTGCATTCCTGTCCTTTCAGCCAGCGCCGGTATACAATTTGGTGCCTAGTGCCAACACAGACAGGCTTGTGTCTGCATTGTTGGCAGGATTGCTTTTGTGCAGGAAGGGGTACCTTCTTGCACAAAAATAGTCCTGATAGGCAATTTCATCATTCTATGTGTGCTGCAGAATGCAGCACACATGGAAAGAGGAAAAAATTAAGAGAAATTAAAACATTTCTCCTCCTTACGCCTGCTCTGGGGAGGCATAAGGATTTGGCGCTGCCCCAGGATTACATGATTTTGTAAAATTGGGGAAGTGTTAGAATCCATGGATGTTACGTGCGAACACCCACAGCAATGCCCATGGAATGCCACCTTGATGCAGAGTAAGGCAACACAGCACTTTAGGCTGCCTTGCATGTAAAACCATGTGGGGTGGCTTTGGGCTGCCTCATAGATATGATTGAGAGGCATTTTCCACCAGAACATCAAAAAAAGTCATGCTCCAGTGGTACAGGCCTCTTGTAAATAAGCCCCAACATTTGTAATAGAGCTCCTACACTCTAGAAGTTCCTGCCACTTGATAGGAAACTTTTATCTCCAAAATACCTTACCTGAGTGATAAGTCTCCTCACTTTATCTATATAAGAGATTTTTTCAGGGCCCTTTCACTACATGACCCTACCCTGCTGAAAGACCATTCACTTTACTCGAGGAGACGGATTCAGCTATTTAGATTTAATCTTTCTAGAACATGATTGTTACACGGTTGGTTAATCAATGTATAATCCTGAATTGGCAAGAAATCTTTAGTTTCTGTCCATATACAGTTCTAAAATAGGGCGCAAGAAAGATTACCTGGGGGCGCTAATCTCCTGGGTTTAATAATAAGGTAAGTGTTTGTTCTCTCAAGCTCTCTGCATGCCATTTGCCTAGAGTTACTGGCCTAGGATCTTAGACGTTCAGCCTTGGAGTTAAAATAGAGTTCCTCCCAGGTCTTCCAGTTCTGGAGGGCCAAATGGTAGGCTCCAAAACCACAGGAGGTGCATTGTCAGGCTCGTTAAGTTGGTGCTTGAAATTGTGTGAAACGTTTTAGATCCACTATCCCTCAAGTAGCAAACTATTTGGCCTCTCTGCATGCGTGGGGTTTTTTCAGTTGCACAAATACTGTTTATTGCTGGGCTATTTCTCCAGGTCCCTCTCTTTTGTGTCTGTTACCATTGGCAAGAATGCTGTTGTCTGTAAAGTAAGGATTTCGCCTCTCACACCCTGATCTCTCTTGTACTGTTTAGTGTGAAAGTCAATTTGGCCTTATATACCGCTGACATACAAATCTTTTGATGAAAGAACTCTCTGCCATGCTAACATTCCTTAAATCTGTGTTTCTTTTTAAAAAGGTATCTGCTGTCCAAATTCTCCCTTTTCTTGATAGGTCTTATTAGAGGAGTGCGAAATCTGAATCATTTGCTATTGTGCAATGACGTGAAATTGCTTATAACTGTGTGAAATTCAAGTCCATCATTTGGCATTATAATTTATCACAAAATGCATCACCAGGGGGCATTTCACGCATACAAAATTGTGAAAAACACAAATTCAACTACCAACTGCCTCTCAAGTCTGATTGTTTGTGATATTGCTCACTTGCTGGCAGTATTCTGAAAATGAAGCTTTGGTACAAAGATACCACCTTCAGCACCTATATTTCACGTCAAGTAGGCAATTTGCTTCTTTCTTGGCTTGATATAAATTGGATTTCTAGCCAGTGCAGTTAAAATCGAGATTTTATTAAAACCCATTGTAGCTATTACAAAGTACTATCCTATTCTGTTCATGGTACATTTTTAGACAACATTTGGCTTTATGGTTCTTTAAGTAGCAGTCTTCATGGTCTAAGAGATTGCTGGTTTCTGTGTATGGGTTTGTTTACTCTGTTGGATCCCTCCAGGACCCCGCAGCTGAGCTGTAGTCCAGTCAGGCACCCCTTGCCCGCCTGTGGTTGTCACAACACTGTTAGGGCAGTCTTGCCTGGCTTCTGGGAATAACAAGGGGGCTCCTGCATCAGGTGTGAGGTCAGTGGCTTATCCGTTGTAGGCTTGAGGGCTCTTCCTAGGTGGCAGCTAGGAACACCTCCATGGGGTGTCATTATGCCAGTAGGGCTACTGGTGTATGGCAATCCACCCCTTGTCACGGTGCCACTTTGCCTGCAGCACTACCTCCCTTGGAGCGGTGCCAGGGTGGTGATTAACACTGGATCTGGTACCCAGGGTAAGAGCATGGTCTGGTTACTACCGATGCAGTGGGGCAGTGCATGCCACAGTCTTGGGCTTCCGGGTTCCCTCGCACCCTATATTCTACCTTCCTAATTGTTCTTGCCGAGAAATAATCTGTGCGGCCAGTCCACTGCTGGGCTAATTAACATAGCTTTAAGAGTTTACCCATGTGGTTCAGAACTAACCTTTTGGCATGGGATCAAAAGTCCGAGATTGCCCTGGCTGGTGTTCCCCAGACGAGGGAGGTGGTTGCTGGTATGTCTTCTAGAGGGGTTATTGCAGGGGAGGAACAGGCTATGGTTCCATCCTCAGCGAACTCGACGGACATCCTACGTTTGGACAATATGTCTCGCCCTAATGTATTAGTCGGGGAAGACAGGTGTATAGCAATTTTCCCTTGACCTAATTTCCCTCTAGGTCCAGTTTGAGTTATTCTGTCAGAGTGACCAGGGCCCTGGAATCTAGGACTCCCTGCACTGTGGAAGGGATCTTGGACACTGGTGCTCCTCTTTTCCAGAAGCAGGACTTTGTCACCCCTGTATCCACTAGAAAGCGGTATGGTGTCCTATTTACTAACATCCTGACCAAGGAACCTTCCTCAGGGTGGTCCTGTACTGTCAATGAGGAGAACATGTCCTTAAGCACCAACAGGGCCTCAGGTGTGCCTTCCAGTTCTTCCATCTGTGTTGGCGGGCTGCACTCTGCTTTCATCCTCGCTGCCAGAGTCAAAGGGACTGCATCTCTTTTTCTTTCTATTGCTAATTTTGAGGTTAGGAGTTTTGAATTGTGCAGCCACCCTAGGGTTGGTCTATTGTTTCAGAAGTGCCAGTTTTATATCTCTTTCTTGGCCCCAATATCTGCCCTGGATGTAAGCTTTAGTGTGTTCTATGATGTTGCTGTCAAAGGTTTCCACTTCAGGCCAGGGGAAGGCATCTGCTTTGGTGAGGTCATGCCACTCGTGGCAATGTCTCTCAAACTTCCAAACATGGGTGGCAACCCTCTCTTGCACATGGCTTAATGGGGTCTCAATGATAGATCAGGAAGCTTGTTTGAGGATCCTACAAAGTTGGACTGTCTTGCGACTCCTTAAATAATCACAAATTCTACTCTAATTTTTGGGAACAGTATACACAGAGTAGTACTGAAAAACAATCTACTGGTTATGAAATAGTAAGTACCAGTAACAAAAATGCAATTGTTTGTTCAGAGCAGTATAAGTTAATCTATAGCAGTAAAGTAGCAAATATCAAATTCTCATCCAGAAAAAAATGTGTTGCTACTTAATAAACCAAAGACTTTCTTAACACAACAAAACATTTAGACATGCATCATATTACAAAATTTAACTGCAGCACATTATCAATAAATTCAAAAAAGATAAAATCTAAAAGAGACTAAACGGCTGATTAAATCTTTTGCATGGGGAAGCAGGCTGAACACCCTCGACCCGCCGCGTCAGTGTCCTGTCCCGCGCAGCTGGGATTGCACAAGGTGTAATCCGGGTGGGGGCGGTCCTTTTGCAGCTGGCCCACAGCGCTGTCTTCCAAATGCTCATAGGAGACAGCTGGTAGTGAGAAAACTCATAATATGCTTCGCTGGGCCGCAGCGGCCCCTAAAAGCATAGTGCTGATACACACTGCTGCGTCACCTCCAGGGATCAGGCCCTAAGACAGAAAGGTTGACAGAAATATTTTTACTTTCGTCCAAAACTTAGCCTTCTACCAGTGCTTACAACCTAAAGAGAGAGGATGCTCTGCGGAACACACAGAGCTAAGTGAACCTGATAGTTTGTCGCTATCTGCTCAGAGGACAAACATTTGCAATGGCTTGTGCTGAAAAAAAAGTATTACCCTGACAACTGTCGGCACTTGGTGGACGGACACAAGCCATACCTTATTTACCAAGGTCTGAATTTTCACCAACATTCAAATTACTCTATTTCACACCCAGAGGTAGTGTGTGTTATCTGTCTAAAACAGAAAAAAAACACCTTTTACTTCTTTTAGACACTGTCAGTTGTGTAACCAGCAGTCCCTATAAAAACACAATTTGGCTAAAATATATGATCAAGCTGTTACCACTGAAGTGTACCTCTGATCCATGCCTTAAGGTCCAAGTGACCCTTACTAACACCATGAGCTGTGGCGTTCCTCTGATCCATGCCCAAAAGTCCATGCTACTCCTCACTACCACCTAGGGAAGAGGCCTAACCTGAGTCCCCCACAGTGGCCCCAAACAATAGCAGTCACCCTTGCCCTCTCTATCGTGCTGACTAGGGAAAAAACAAAAGTTGATCTACACTTGTCATAGTTGTCCATACTCCACTAATGGGACTAAGGATCAGATTTATTCTCTTACCCTTTGATGGCTGCCTCTGGATGGCAGCAGTCAGGCTCAATGAACCAATATCTCCTTTCTGGTTCTCCAAAATGTTGCTCGAATATTTATTTGCTTTAAAGTAATGATAAGACAGGAGATGTTTGACAAAACAAGAACAAGTTGGTTTAATTTAACGCTGTGGCCGGAAAAGTCTTGGCAGAATGCAACTGAGGAAAGTCTCCCTGTGTACAAATTTCTGGCTGGTTTTTTACATTTTCTTGCAAGTACCAGAAACCAATTACCGCATTCTTAAAAGGCATGACAGTCATAAATGAACAAGGTTGGGCATCTTGATAAGGACACAGAAGGCCTTGGGGAGAGCTAGTATGGGCCATGTATATGTTTCCACATGTCCGGTATGTAGTGAATACTACATGTAGTGTGCATGTCGTGTCCTGATTGGCTGAGTGTTTCTATCTACGTGTGGCATCTAGGGCCTCATTATGATTGTGGTGAATCCGCATACTCCGGGCCGGCGGAAGCCACCGCCGGCCTGGAGTATGCGGATTCACCGCGGGGGACACACAAATGACTCCCAGCCAGATTAGGATGGCTGGGGGGTCATTTTTACGTCTGCCGGTTTTCCGCCGCGGTCGCCTTCCGACCGCGGTGGAAAAGCTGTAACATGGCTGGCGGTGTCTATCAGACACCGCCAGCCATATTAGGATTAGAATTTTGTAATGCCTTTCCGCAGAGGCAATGCCGCCTCGAAAAGGCATACGGACTTTTCTCTGGGGGCCCATTGCGGGCCCCCCGGTTGAAGGAGGGGTGGGAGTGCACATGGGGGGTACCTATGGTACCCCCTGCATTTGCATGCACAAAGAGGCAGGCACCGCGCGGTGCCTGACGCTTTGTGCATGCAAATGCACTGATTGCATTTTTAACATTGTGGCGGTTGCTGCTTCAATCAGCACCCGCCGCAATGTTAAACTTACAGGATGTGACCGCCAGAGTGGCAGTCACATCCTAATTTGTACGGAGGGACTGCCGCTGCCCCTGCGGACGGTCCTTCCTCCTCTGGGGTGGCGGACGGACGCAGGTCCGTCCGCCATCCTAATAGGGCCCCTGGTTAGGTGGCGTTTTGAGGAACACAAGCGTTTGGCCAAACATATTTTATTGGGGCCAATTGCTGCAAACCTGTTTGTGGTCTAACTATCTATTATTTGGATTGATCAAAGTAATACCTAGGTGTGCGTTTATATCTGGGCAAGAGAGTCCCCACATATATCGATGTATTATTCACTGCAAATCTTAGGACCGGTATAGCAAATAACATGAGGGTCCCAGAACTGCATGACCTTTTTGATTTTATCAAATTCTGTGCCCTTTTCGGCTAAAATATTCAGCTTTTCCTTACTAGGTGGAAAATATGTGGGGTACACAGGCAGTAGTACTGAGTGAAAGCCCACACTTGTAAGGTGGCAATTCCATACTAAACTTGCAGATGTACCCTTCCACTCGCCACCTAATGAAAGCCACAGTGTTCACAGACATGCTTGCTTTCTGTAGCTTCTGAAAAAGCTGGTATCATACACTTAAATATCATAAAATCCAGGGCAGGCTCGATAATGGCTATTTTAGGAATGATTCGACATATTGTTTGAGTAATGCCACTGCCTTAGTCAGATGCAGTGAGCACATCAAATGCGTGCCTGTCACTCAACACATTCTTGTGGATATAATTGTACATCTTTTCCCCATTGCTGTTATACAAGCCCCGTGGCCTCTTCTGTTATATGGAATCCTCTGAAAAATGTATCGTCTAGTATCACTCATAAAAATAAGATTATGGAGCACTTTTATTTCCTAGGTAATTTCAAATAATGTATTTCATAATATCTTCTTTCAAGTCTAGAACAAAAAACATTTTGAGCATGACATCTATTTTTCGTGGTTTATTTTATTATTGAATCATCAGCATTCTAATCCAACTTTCTGCACTGAATATTCAATATATCCACATCTAAATATTTAACATGATTAGAAATATTCAGTTTCAGCATTTCATATTGTAATCATATCCAAACCTAATCAATTCGCCGAATACATTCCAACAAGTGTTTCAATAGTATTGTCAGTTTTTCAAAGCATTCATTTGGAACATATGCACACCTTCCAGAATTCAAATTAATCCACTTATTAAAATCTCAATAATATTTGCATCTCATTACCTTCCAGCACACTGTAATCTCGTTGCAAAATATGTCACTTGATATTTGCCAAGAAACGAAGGTGAAATTAATAGACCAGGATCACCAGGTGGTGGAGCTACTGGAGGTCCATCCGATCAAGGCTCAAATCGGTATTACCTATGTTTATAGTAGTTAATCTCCTGGTGCATTTATAAGATTTTCTCACTAGTGTCTGAAGAAACCAAATGAAAATGATGGAAGCCGGTTTTATGGCAGAATACTGTCTAAAGAAAAATAAATATTGTGTTCTAAATATCATTTACAAAAATATCATCCCATTGCGTGTATATTTCCAATTATAAACCCCCGATGGGGCTGTATTTTGTAAACTAAATTTAGAAGAAAATATTTAAGTAAGAGGATATATTGACAATGATATTCTGGCACACCACCATATGGCTTTTCACCAAGCACGTGCAGGTGCCCCATCATGTTACATGGTAGGCAGTATGAGCAGGGCAAAAATGCTGGAGGTACCATGATGCCAAAGAGAGTGGTTGTTCATGTTATGTGCGAACAGGAGCAACCAACAATTTCTTAATGCAATGTCAAGCGCACACAACCTGCATCAGTATATCAATTAAGTTTGGTAGTCATTCAATGAAAAGGATAAGATCCAACTCCAATCTTTTTAACTTATAAGGTGTTTATTCATCCAATGTAAGTATTAGTTTCACAAGAAAAACCAGCCTGATTGACTACCAAATTTAATTGATATACTGATGCAGGTTGTGTGTGCTTGACATTGCATTCATGTACACAGAAGGTTGAGATCTTCTCCCCTTCTTTTCTCTGAGACAAGGGTTATCTCAGATCAAGAAGCACCAACCACCTAACTTCACATACTACCCAATGACCACTACCTGTTGAGCGCCTCTACATTTCTGAACACTCTCATAACCCTTCGCTGAACTTTGTAACAATTTCTTAATGCTGTTGGTATCTGAAAGAAGTGAGAGATGTTGCTTGCTTGGACCTCTGGCATGACACATACGGTATGCATGACCCCTAGGTGGGATACAGGGTGCAATTTAGACATTAGTGAACATTTGAATCTTGGAGATTCGGGGTTGCTTGTGTTTGGCCAAGGAGGGCCAGTGGTTGTCAAGTTGTTCCTTTTTTCTGCGGAAATTGTTGTTATCTTTGTCCCAGAGTTGATATTGACAAACTATTGGGCTCACTTAGGCCTGTGTACCACACAGAGCTTCCCCTCTGCATTGGGTAGCATGCGCTAGGAGTGGGCTAAGGCATTTTTTTTTAGCAAGTCATAATTTTTTCTCTGACAGTTTTATCTCTATATCTTCTGTGTTTTCTGATTGATGCACTCTTAATGTTGTGGTGCTGGTAAATTATTGCAATTAGATTTTTGTCTTTGATGTGTGTTTTGTCAATGACTCGATTTGCTTATGAAGGGGTTGTTATTTCTTACAATCGTTATTCCATATCTGAGTCTGTTATTTTGCTGCTAAATTCACAGGTTTTAGCTAACAATTACACTTTCTTTTAGGTTTTGCCCTTTCATATGCATTATTTGTGTTTGTGAAATGTTTGTTCTGATAAATCTATACATATGATTGAGCTCCTAGTAAAGTTGTTGTAGTCAGTAATACCTGTGAATTGTATTCCCCATGACCAGAGTAGAACTTGAGAATACCTAATCCCGAGAAGCTAGAGTGTATCAGTCCCTTAAAAAGTTCCCAATTTTTCAAAAAGTCACCACTAAAGCACATGCAAACTAGTTTTCACACACAGGTTAAAAAACATAGCAAGTATGGCCATGAATGGCATGCACACAGTAAGGAACACACCGTTTCCATGTCCAAAGGGAAGATTCTTCGACACTAACATAATCAAACACACGAGAGCACAACACGTAGGGCAAAAGAAGACCAGAAGAGAGGCACTGTTAGAACTGTAGGTCCTCTTCAAGGAGTCCCAGATCAACAATTCTTTCTCAGAACCATCAAGTAAGGCGCCCACGCCTCCCCACATTATATAGAAGAATGGAGGTGCTTTTCCTGATGCCTGTCATCCACGCATTAGGTTATACCAATTTGCCAGTCGCGGGAGCCAGAGGAAACCCTGCTGAACAACAAACTACTTGATACAGACAAAAGAGGCTAACAGGTCAGCAGGCCCAGGCAATCCCAAAATCACCCCAGCCCAGTAATAAAGTTCCCTGAAGTTCAACCCTCCATCCATCGCGTTCAGCCCATTTAACCCCAGTGGCAGGGAAAATATGCACTGGTTTAGGAGAACACAGTCCAGTGACAGGGAGATTCATAGCAGTTCTGGACAGTGATATAACTAGTAGGGGTGAGGAAAGGGGTCCAGTCCTCCTGGATTTGATGATGAAGGGGGAGCTGAAGGAATGCTCAGGCATCCAAAGGGACAGCAGAAAGAACGTTTGAGGGCAAATTCCTACCAAGAAGAACAGCGCATAGCTCAGAACGAAAGAGGCAAATTAGGTGGTTGTTAAAGGAGAGGTGCAAATAAGAGATGAAGCGAGAAAGAGCTCTCATTCAGGAAGCACACTGAGAGAAGGGAGCAGTGCACCCTTCCCCAGAGGTCTGGCTGCGGTAGGTACAAAACACAGCTCAGTGTTGAGTCTGAGGTGGAACTAGAAGGGAAGCTCTTTCTGGGTCCCTAGCCTCTTTCAATCGTCAGCGTGGGAGAGGGACCAACCAGGTAATAAGAGATCAAGGTAGCTTGTTGCCAACTCAATTAATATGCAGGAGAAGCAACATGGGACCTTTTCATGCGCATGAGGAGGGCAGCGACGAAGACGTCCGCTACTCCCCCTTGAATGCGCAGGATAGACAAACTGACCCCAAGGGAGATAGTAACCAGAGAGGAAGGCAAGATCTTCGCATGACCATTTTGCGGGCTTTCAGGTCGCATTCTTCTGCAGCATCCTCAAAAAGGATCTGCCCACCGAAATACAAAGTGGATTGGACAGCGTAGTAGGATTAGACACCAAACCATGGCGGGAGATACAGGCTCACATATTACATTACAGAAAAAACAGGAGCAAGCCCAGAAAGACACAACCAAGCTGGTCCAACACAAACTGAAAAAGACCGCCCTTGAGTGGTCTGCGTTGGCCACAAGTGGGAAAATGGCACCAGTCTTGAAGGGGACTCCACCGCAGAACCCCAGAGGGTTTCAACCCAGTTACAACAGCTGAGGTCAGGGAGTTTGGCAGCTGACAAAACCTCAGAGAATGTTAATTATTACCACGGTAAGGGCCACATGACCGACCAATGCCACCTAAAAGCATATCCTGAGAAAAGATCGATGGGCCTGGGCCAATCCCTGCAAAATAATCATTCTCAAAACCAAGCCCGGGGTAACCCAAATCAGCACTAGACTTTCTCATTTCGGGAGCCTGCAGGAACCTAGGCCCCACTCTGCTGCTGAGGCCCCAGGGCTGATCTGGCTGACCGCACCCCAGAAGGAGGAAAATCTGATGAGGGGGCAGGGAGGCTCCCATATAAATCCTTAAAGGACAGGCACCCAGGTCCCCTCACCCAAGTCCAGCTGGGATGGGTTACAATTACCAGATCCAAAGGACCCAATTCTCAGGCTTCCGGACTTCACCAAAATGTGTTTGGACCATGTGGTTCCGGTCCAGCACACCAAATGTCAACGAGTTCTGGCCTCACACTTGACTCCTAATTTTGAAATATTCTGTCTCTTCCTTTGCCTCGAAGTATTTTCAAATATCCAGAAGCCTGCTCACCGGGTTATGGCCCCCGAAATAACGAAAGTAGTGTGTCATTCGTTAGACGTCCCTGGCCCCAGCAGGGGACAGCAGGCCCAAATATCATAGATAAGATATATCTCAAGGGGGAATGGTGCCAGGAAGAAGAGAGTCCACAAAAAATCCTCACAGCTGCATGCAAGATACACTGGAATATGCTCACTGCATTATCTGACCTAGCGATCAGCTAATACACAAGGTCTTATACTCACTGTCTGGGGAGGCAATAATCCTGGAAATTGCCACATCAAAAAACATGGGGGGCTGTGGGACAGCTCAAGGACCCCCTCCGGTACAGGACAATATAGACAGTAAATCACATGAAAACCTAGGGAAATGCCCAAAAGGCATGTAAATAGAAGTCTAAAGCTAGCCCAAAAAGAACCCTCTAGCAAAAAGGGTGTAGTGAGGTCACCTGGTGCCACTGGGACGGGTCCCACTTAATTCCACATGTTGGGACTGCAGGGCTAAATACGTGACCTCAGGGCACGTTGTGATCGCCAACCACACCCAATTATAACACGCCCCCTTTTTATACACCATCTTACACATGTGTAGGTCAAAAGGCACCCTCACACACACACACACACACGCACCCACACACACACACACACACACACTAGGATGGGAAGGAAATTGGAAGGCTGGCTACATTCCGAAAAACATTATTTAAAGAATCAAAAACCATCCACATGCTCACAAAGAACATCCTTTAAAATGTCATTTTCTGTCATGGAGAGGGGGGCGAACTGATCATCCATAAGCAGGAATTAAGGTGGCCCGCCAATAAAGACTGTCTGTAAATAGAGAATAAAACATAGATAGCCTAATTGGGGCCACCTTCCGGTGTCCACTAAAATAGCACGCAAGAATATAAAAGCACCTCCCTGTAAAGGAAAGGGACAGGAATCCCCAAGAATGACTGATGATGATATATGTAAGGATGAAAAATGTTTTCTGAACAAAACCAATAAAAAAAACTCTTATCCAGCAGGTCTGTAATCGAGCCACAAAAGTGCACAACCTCTACAGCAGCTCACCATCTTTACAGCGACCATTTCCATAACCCCAACAAGATTCCAGTGTGCGAGTCAAGGAACTTGAACTTTTTTCATGTACTTTTTGACCTTTTTTAAAAGTAAAGAAGCCCTGATTACCAGAGGACTGCAAACATCTCCTCTTGGAAGCCATCGAAAGACATGCAATGAGCCGTACGTTATGTCTTGTAGGGGGAGGTTTGCCAGCAATGTAGACACCCCATGTCAGGAAATCTGGGACACTGAGGTGAATAGATATGAATGGTTAGAAGGGAAGGGGTGACCCTTATTTGTACAGAAAATTACACTGTATTCATCATGTTTCAGAGGAAAAGGAATCATCCCACTAGGAATGAATGAGAACTGCGTTAAACTGCTGCACATTCTGGACATGCAATAGGGCATCTCCACACTGATGCCTACCTACTGGCACTTTGGTGAGTTTGCTTACACTGAGATCATCCCCAGATGGCGTGGCCTCCGCTCCCTCATCACCACACCTACCCTGACCCTGTTCATTCCAGGAGAAGATTTGTCAGAGTTGTACCAATAACCGCTAAGAAAGAAGATAAGTCTGTGGCATCAGGCTTCGAGGGAAAAGAACTGCTGAATATTTTGGCTGGTCTCAGTACAAAGACATTCAAGATGAAATCATACTGTTTTCTGACACACAAACCAATGCAGCATGATCTATACCCTTCTGCACAGTGCAACAAGAGCGAATGAACCCTGGGTAGCGATAAACAGGTGAGAGCTGCTCAAGATGATGAACAGCACTGAGCTTGGCGTAAATGAAATCAAGGTAGAACGGAGAGCCATCTGCCTCATAGTGATGCAACATCGATATGTGTTGGACTTAATGATCGCAAAGGAGAGAGGGGTGTGCGTCAAGATCCATGCGCCATGCTGCACCTTTATCCCGGGTAACGACCTGAATTACAGAACTTTGACTCTTGCCATCCAAACACTGCACTATTCACGAAGAGACATGTGTGAGAAGGGAGATGCCCCTGAGCAAGCATTGTATCTAAACTGATTTATATGGCTCCCCTGTAGCTGACCAGACTGTGCACATCACTGTTGCCCATTGTCATCTTTTTGTTGATGGGTGTAGTCTCCTACAATTGGAGGTTTCCTGCTGTCAAGACGCAGTCCTCAAATTAGGTAGAATGCAAATAAATAGGAAAGCTGTATTAGTCAAAACTGAAGAACCGAATGTTCCCCAATAGTGTGACTATGATGGAGTGTTGGTCAGATAATTTAGTTGAAAATGTAACTAGATAGGGGAATGTTGATAAATATTGATAGGGGAATATTGATAAATATGATGCTAATGCTTATGATGTACTGTGGCATACACAAATGAAATCACATCTTTATTGTCAAATTCACCTGTTATGCACTCCCCATCAACCCCAAAATGAAAATACATGATAAGGCAGGCTCTACAACCCAGACTGGTTGTAACTGATTGACAGGTCACAGGTGGGGTGGCAGGTAGCTGGCAGACAAACAAACGTGTTAACAGGAAACTCAGGTCCATTCCCTCAGATAACCACAGCAACACCACAATGGTCCTGGTCCTGGGAAATTGGTCTAGATAAAGCACACATAGCCAGAGGGTGTGTGCATTCCTGAAACACCTTAAATTCAGATACTAATGAAGTTAGGGACACACAGCCAATCGGCCACTACACACACAGCACATGCAGTGATGAAGTGCCCCTCATGCCGGACATCTGAACACACAACCCACTGGCCCACAGTGTGTCCATGCATGGTCGAGGCTCACCTGCTCTTCTTATCAGGAATCATATATTTATGACTCCACAGACATGGCCCACATTCATTTACCAAACATGGATCACCGGTAGTACTTTTACTGCTCCCAAAACTGAATCAAATTGCTCAGATTGATTGTACTTTAAGAAAGTCCTCAGACCGGTTACTGTAAGCTGTACTCCCGGCTGCAGTGTTTAATTAAACCAGCTGTTCCTGTTTTGCCAAACGCCATTTGTCTTTTATTTTTTTCAAGGTAAATTCATATTCGAATAACATTAGGAAATAGGCCATTTCATTTCTCTTGAGTTTTTCACTTAAAAGGGCGAGTATCTGTATGCTGTGATTGAACAGATGCACTACCCATGAGGAAGGGGATGGACATCACATATGCGGATCATTATAACTCCTTTGGTGTATTAACCCAGTTACATATTCCATGATAAATACATGGAATGTGGCACATGTGCTACTGGAAGTGCACCCACACAAATATGCCTAACCTCACTTATAGAGGAACACTAAACTTGCTCTTCGGGCTAAAACCTTTCTAGGGATATTATGGCTTGAAGTGATCCTCAAAAGTATCCTAGCTGCATTATATGATCAGCAGATCTCACAAAGGTGGAAATACATAGAGATATCCCATTGGCTTAGGCTTGCACAAGAGCTCACCGTACAAACTACAGTACTCCTGATTTTGACATATCTGCACAAACCAGGTTAGTTTAAGGGGGGCGGTCTCCGGTTTATATGGGAGCATGAAGGTTGGTCCTTCCTGTCTGTCTATTGCTGCCTCACTTAATCAAAACTGGAGGGTCGACTCTCACAACATATTATATCTGATGAACGGCCTTCCTTTTTGAAACAACATGTGGTGATCCTTGAGGAAACTCAACTACACTTGAGTTTTTTCTGCACACTACATGAAAGACACTGGAGAATACAGTAAATACACTGCTTTAATCTGACTTCTAATTCTAATTGTTGGAGATGTCGTCAATCAGACAGCTACATCTGAATTGTTCCATAGTCCTTCCCTGCGCTGATACTGCACTCGTACACAGTACACAAAACAATAAAAATGCTGTACAGTTGTTAATTATCAGTTAATTGCCAGCATAGTTATGCTAGATGAGGAGGAAGGGTATAATTAGTCTTTTAGAAAGGCAATCGTCTCATCATTGGCGCCTGCAAACTTTTGTATACTGAGAAGGGGGAAAACTATGATGCCATTCCGTTGAGAAGATTACTTCAAGCAAATGGTAAAAGTTTAATGATCAGTTGGTGATCATCATTCGATTTTGGGATCACTTTGTGAACCTGGAGCTAGTCAAAGCATAATACTCACATGTATTGAGCTTCAGTTTCATGTAGTTGGGCAAGGATATGGCCATCTCCCTCTAAACTAGAGATTCAGTGGGAATGTCGTAAATTTCAAGAGTCAGCAGGATTTATGTGTGAGACATATGAAAGCATAAATTAGCAGCCAAATGAACTTTGCTCACATTCTTATGTGATTGCTTTCTCCTCTTGGGATGACTTGTGACACAGCCATATCTGGATAGAGGTAGTTGAACAGCCTGTGTTTATGCTGTATAGGGATTTGTTACAAGGATGGCAAAGGGTCGGTTTTACTAAGAGCTTACATTGCCCTTGTGTCATGCACAGCGACCTAAAGCCTTAAATGAGATATACTAAGCCATGCAAAGCCATCTTGCATGGCTCTGCATGGCTTAGTAAATCCAGAATAACTCAAGGTAGCGCAAATCACTGCCTTGCATTACTCTGCGCTGGGAATGCATTCCATGAGTGGAAAATGGGCTTCCCGCTGCAGCCACCCATGGAGTTAAACTCATTACTAATCCTGAACAGAGAAATTCACTCTGATTGCAGACTTTCTTTTCAAATAGCACACACAAGACTTGTTTCGACGCATGCTTGTAAGCAAGACAGGACTAGCCAGCCACAAGTGAGCACACTTGAGACGTGGCAGCCGCTAGCTCCAGTAGCAGCTCCTGGAAGAAGTACTGCGGGGGATGGGGCAGGGTTGGGGGTAGTAAACTCCGGCATACTGCCGACCAGAGTTATGTACATAAATAAATAAAACAAATTACATTGCACGCAATGCAACACCATTTGCATCCCGCCCCACCTCGCAGCACTCCCTCCAGGAGCCGCTACTGGCTAGCGCAGCTTCCTGCAGTTTTTCATGATATTGGCAAGCGCGATTGGCCTTGGACCCCAAAACCCTAACCCACTCTGGCCCCTAAAATTACCCCAGTACCCCAAAACCTAAACCCTAAAATTATCCCTTACAGCCAAAACCCTAACCCACCTTGACCCCTTACATTACCCCAGCACCCCAATACCTAAATGCACCCTGAACCCCCAAAATACACTAGCACCCAAAAAACCTTAAATGCACCCTTCACCCTAAAAATACCCCCTACACCCCAAAACCCTATCCCACCCTGACCCCTTAAAATATCTGAGAACCCCAAAACCTAAACACACCATGAACGCCAAAAATACCCCAGCACCCCAAAACCTTAAATGCACCCTGAACGCTAAAAATACCCCCTACAAACCCAAAACCCAAACGCACCCTGACCCTTAAAAATACCCCTTTACCCTAAAACCTATTTTTTTTAATTTAAGACGTTTTATATAGCGCTAGCCTGACCGGAGCCCTTATGTCCGAAATCGGAATCGGCCCTTTAGTGAGATTTTCCTGCTGGGTCCACTCAATTTTTTTCTGGTTCACAGTCTTCAATGACTGGACCAATCTGTTTAGTTAGCAAACACAAACCTACACAAAATTATTCCTCATTGTTTCTCTTCAGAAGAAGGAAGTTATCAACTTCAGGGAAATCAACATGATGATGACTCTAAGAAGCCCATTCAGTTCTGTGGACTGGTGAATTGTGGTTTAGGATATGCAATGCTGCAGAGTGTGTGTGCTGGCTCAAATTTGTAACTCGTCTAATATGTGGTTGTGCGGTCAGGTCAGGGGCCTGTGTTTGTAAGTAACTAGAGACAGACATTTGATGTCACATCATCACATTATGCACTTGCTTGTCTAAATGTATAATGAAATTTGTGAGATTGATTCACCCGGCAGTACTTGCAGCCATTTTCCCGTGATTGGTTGTAATTTGCTCCCACTTCTTAGTTATTCGATCTCACATGAGTCATTAAATAAATGATTGCAGCAGACTATGCTATACTCTGCTAACATTCTGTCCTTCTCTTTGACTATAAAATATCACTTCTGCTTTAAAATCTGCAGGCCTTCTATTCTCATACACAAAAGGCAACAGATCCATAACACTTCAGCTTACCATTCCGGACTTCTTCAGCCAGGCACCCGAAATTGATGGACAATCCGAGAAGAAACAGATGCACAACCCAAACTGGCAATACAGTATCATTTCTCTTTCAAGAATCATTTTTTAAAATTGTGTGGGTTCACTTCATTCCTCCAAAATGTGTATTTTTCAACCCTAGATGACAGAACATTTTGATATATAATATTATCTTGGGTCTCTGGGGCTGAAGGACTGGTTGCAATGCATTTAACTGAACTGTGTCATACTCATTCCTTCATTTCTTTCCACAACAGATTGATGATGACGTGCTGTTTATCGCCCAGATGAATATTGTTGTTGTGTTTGTGTAGTGTTTGCCTTTGCCACACATTTCCCCAAATCCTCTTTCCCATCCATTCATCAAACCCCTAAACCTCCCCCTAGGCTTTATCATTTCTTTATGTGTGACTGAATTAACACCATAAATAGATCACATACCTGGTGGGGCGGGTGTGGTGAAAGCAACACCAAATCACTGTAGGATCTTCTATAATTTGAGAAATAACCCATACTAGTGCAATTTAGCCACCCACACATACAAGTGAGACATATTTTTGATATGAAAGAACACCATTCGTCAACATTATCATTCAGGACTTGTGTTGTGTTGCATAAATTCTTCACCTTGTCCACTCCTGACTCTGACTCTACTCCTCCTGGCTCGAAGATTTATTTTGTAAGTCTAGGTTGAAATACTAGCTCCCAATGATTCAGAAGAAGTTATGACTGCTAGTTTTTATTATCATGTCTTCTTTGTTGTGTCATGGTGATAGTCTGGGCTCAGCCTTTCTAAATTTAGGATATAAATATTATGACCCCTTAACTCTGTATTTCTTTCAATCTATTTCACTGTGATGGATAATACTTAGATTAATCCCACAGTTGGAGTTCACTTAAATGGAAGTGGGACCTCGTTTATGATTCCTTCCCTGTTAGTGGGCTAGCCTGCTACTACTACCGCCACCATGGCACCTTACAAAACCCTGCAGTAAGAAGACTTAGAAAGGTAAGAACCCTTGCTTTATCTATTAAGGTAAGAGAACTATAGAGTGTTTTTGTAGGCAGTATAGGAAATGGCAATCCACCTCTAGTGGTCCATATTCATACAGAGGGTAGTAGGGCAAGGGTACCATATAACTAACAGGCTGTGTTAGAAGGCAACTGTGCAAAATAAAATACAGAAAAATAAATTTGAGGCATAAATAAAGTAAAATAATGATGTATTACCCTTTAATGTTTTTGCAATAAAATCCACCCCTTCTACCCACAACCGGCCAATTCATCTCCCCAAACCCATCTCCCAGTATCCAACCAATGTCCAAATGTCCAAAAAAAGGTCCAAAGAAAAAGTAACTCCCACCAAAATAAATATTATGAAATGGACTAAAGAAGAAGGCACTGCTCAAGGGTCAGAAGCTTCCAGAGGTGCCCCTCAATGTATACTGTTCTACTTTCAAGACGTGCCAGCCTCAGCAGGACTTGGTGCAGGAAAAGGTGGTCTGAGCATGAGAGGGGTAGCAGTGGAGGTGTGACGGGTAGTTTCCAGCTGCTGGCGGCACAGACATTGTTGTTGCTGGGAGGCTGGAGGAGCTGGAGCCTGGCTGTGCCCCTAGACAGCAGTAGCTGACTCCTCCTTCTCCAGGACTGCCAGCAATTCAGCCCCTGTAACACCCAGCCTCTGATGCAGCAGTCGGATAACTATCTCCTGCCTCGTAGATGGTCCACCAGCAGGAGTAGGTATGTCGAGATAGAAAAAAGACAAATTCTAAACAATGCTCAGTGCAAAGTGTTTGTTTAAGGTTATATAGTGGCACATTGCTGGTCCCTAGGGCCATTCATATTTGATGTGATTCGAGTCACAGACATTTTTTACCTACATAGGCCGTACAAAATGGCAAATGCACTAACTGGCTGAAAGGAATTAAGGCAGAATAACAGAACACTTGATTAAAAAAAACAGGATTTTTTTCTTTTAAAGGGTTTCCTAGTGAAAAACTAAACAGCCGATTTGGGCCTTATTCGATGGCTGTCGGACAAGCATCCAAATGCCATTGTTGCAGGATATTAACCACCCGACTAGTAGTCAGCAGTTCCACCCAAAATATTCCAATGTGACTGTCATGCAGGTGGTCTTAAACATGCCCTTTTCTGTGGCTTGGAAAAAGGCCGAAGAAGAAGCCGCTGAGGAAAAGGGCATATTTGTAAACATCCATGCACCGAGTGCCAGGCACAATGTGGTGCCTGGCACTTGGTGCTTGGATGTTTATGGGGGGCACCACATTTGCCCCCTGGGCACATATTGGAGGCCCACGGGGCCCTGCTAGGGACACCCAAAGTCCCTTTCCGTCTGCCTGTACATGGTGAGCAGACCACCATGTACAGGCCATGGGAAACAGACATTGTAATCCCTACAGTGGTGCCTGAGCAGGCACCGTGCCTATTATAGGGATTACGGTCTGATCGCTATCCCAAAGGGCTTCTTTAGTTCGTTGGTAAGGCAGCAGTCGGACCCTATGACTGATGCCTCTTTGATACCGAAGACAGACCACATCTACTAATGTCGGCGGACCCGCCACCAACGTCATGTCGTTGGAAGACCTACGAACATAGCAATGAGTTCCTTTGTGTGGAAGAAATAAAAATAAATGACCTCTCAAAAATTAGTAAGGCATTATGGAGTACAAGTTTTCTTGTGCTAAATTAATGGAGGCATGCTGGCGAGCGCGTTCTTAGTCGGTACTTTGCTACTCTCTGCAGTCTGCTGCTGGTGCAGCTGTAATGGACAATTATGTTATTCAATAGCCCTCCTCATCTAAAAAAATGCCTTTCAATTTCACCCTGACCCCAAAGAGGCAGATGAATAATAATGATACAATGTCAGAGACGTCATGTAAAAAATGCGGATATCCTATCAGCCGTAAGTAGAAATTGGGAAAAAGGGAGCAGTGCAGTGAAGGAAAGGTTTAAGGCCTACAAGTGGTGCAAAATGCCGCTGCCAAATTGGTATGTAACAAAGACAGACTCAGCTTAGCGTCTGAGTGCCTGAAACTACTTCACTGACTGCCAATGCGCAAAAGAGCTAAATTTAAGCTGCTCAGTCAAGCGCACAAGGTGCTTCACAAAAGGGGGCCTCCTATCCAACAGAACAAAGTTGAATTTTATGTACCCTCCAGGTGCCTAGATCACGGTCTCTAGCTCAAGCCAGATCAAAACGCATTAAGAAAGTAAGGGCAGGGGGTCGGAGTTTCTCAAACCAGGCAGCAAAACATTGGAATGAACTACTACAAGACCTCCTCCTTTCCGAGGACTACCTTGTATTCAGGAAAAAACTTAAGACCCACCTGTTCAATAAAACTTAACACCGGCAAAACTCATCAACCGCTCAGCTATTTACCGGAGTCCTAGCACAGCGCTGTGATATCCTTACCTGATGAATGTTGCTCTTTACAAATAAAATACAAATAGATAGATTGTATTTAGCAAGTTTGTTACATACTATCCCATCCCACTTTACTCCCTGGCCTTGCCTGGTCACAATGTATATTTATTTCCAACAAATAGATTTGCTTTGCAGTAAGGAAAGGAAACTTAACTTATTCTACTGCAGAGTAAGTTAAGAAGGATTAGGCTGGGTAAGTAGATGTTTAAACTATTGTATAATTTGGTGTCACTGATCATCATCATGTGCCTAATCTTTGGCTTAGTAAGGCACTGCAGTTGACGAATGTTGAAAGGGAAAAACTTAAGCAGGCGTAAATCTGCATGCTCCACCCCGGCCTAATCAATGCTAGATTTACTAAGGGTATTAAACCTGGGATTGTGTCAAAATGTTACTACTTGTTAACAGAGGAGTAACTGCAGCACACTGGTACTTTGTGTTTATGTTGGGCAGCACTCAGTGCGCCAGCGCAGGGAGAGAGCAGAAATGCCTCCTATCCAAGTATTTGGCACATTCCTACTCTTTCCCTACTGTGCAAGCAAGCATATCAAATTGTCTTGCTGCTTTGAGTTGCATGACATTTTGATAAATCTAGCCTGGTAATAATATTGCTTGAACTAATTATCAAGAATTCTGTTAGGGATGTTGATTGGTTCAAGAGCAAGGGGTACTACCACATTCTTGACTGCCCGTTTTAAGTTTTGCTCTGAATGATCTATGCACACAATGTACAGATTAGAATATATATTATGTGTAGTGGAAATTGTATACTGCACTGTCAGAGGTCTCGTTGTTGTCCATGTCAGATAAGTGTCAGGAGTTATTTGGATGTGATCATTTCTAATGTTTATACCATTACTTTGATGTGTACCTCACATCTCACAGAATTTGCCTATTTATTAACTATGAGGGGCTCTTGTGGTCGAATTTGACTATGTAATCCATAATTCCTTTTGGCTGCACAATGACATTTTGTGGTATACTTTTTCACCTATTTCAATCTGAAAAATGTTTCCCTTAGTCTGTGAATGTGATCATTTAACACTTGGGGGTCCATTATTATGGCGGTCGGATGACGGCCGCCGGGCCGGCAGTGGTCATCCACCCGCTATTGCAACCAAGAAAACTGCCATTTTTCTTAGCATGCTGGTCCCATTAGCATGCTGGTAGCAGTCCGCACGCTTGCATGGCAGGCGCAGCTGGACAGCTAAAAAGGAGCTGGTGCAGGGCCAGGCTCCGCTGGCATCTTTAGGATGCAGGCGGAATCCAGCCTTTCCCTGGCAGTGGAACCGCCATGGGAAGGCATGCAGAGTATGTCTCTGGGGGCCCATTGCGGGCCCCCAAAGTGTTTGGGGGGTGTTGGTGCACTGGGTGTCCCTGTACCTGCTGGCAGGCACTGTGCAGTGCCTGCCATGCAGTGCAGGGATATGCAGGACATGCTTTTTGGACATCGCGGCAGTGCTGCTGGCAGCAGCAACCGCAGTAATGTTAAATGCCTCAATCCGACTTCAGGACCACCGTATTCATGGTGGTGGGCCCCCGCAGCATTATGAGTGTGGTGGTCGGACCACCATGAGAAACCAGCTTCTCCTGGATCAAGGATCCCGCTGCACCAGCGGTCTGGAAATGGGCACTGCAGAGCAAACTATGAGTTGCCTGTCCACAACCCATATCATGGTGGTGAGCCCTCCATAAAAAAGGTGTCAGAGACGCAACTATGCCTTGCTGCCGCTCCTGGGCTGAGGGGGCATATGGGGGAATTGCATCCACGATCCCGCACAGTGTGGCATGTATGCCACTGTGCAGGAACGTGCTGCAGGTGGTCTCAGTGGCAGGCTGCACTCCTATGAGCCTAACAGTCCATTTCTGTGAGATAGTTGCAGCATCGCTCACCTGATTTGGATCCAATTATGAATCAGGCAGGCAGAATCACCATGGCTTTGGTGGCCCTCTTGCAGATGTGGGGGCCACAGGAATACCATATAAGTCATAATAAGGCCATCAATAGAAAGAATATACAGATAAAAGCAATACACATTCAGCAATAACAACTAAAATGAAAGATAACTTCACACAACACATATATGTTTGAAAATGTAAAGGTATCTAAAATTATTAGAAAACAGACCTGAATACCAATCCTTCTGTAAATTATCTCCAACAACCTGGGCATAGAATACCTCACAGTACTACCATTTTTAATACCCAGCCCAGAGAATCATGGTGTGGCTCCTGGGTTAAATAAGCCACAGTAATCCAAAACTGTTTGGCAAGTGACAAGGAAACAAACTATCCAATGGTCCACACCAAAGTTCACCTTAGTAATAGTAGCCACCTATACCACATCATTTTGCAAACCATTGGGCTTCAAGAAGGTATTTATGTAGAAAACAAAACCCCTGCAGCACAAAAACACTAAGTACCAGCATTATGCTGGTGCGTGGCAAGACTCATTCTGGACATTCCCAAAAAACAATCTGCCACGACGGGTCTAGAACACCTGCATTGGCTTCCCATCGAATAACGCATCATTTTTAAATCTTGTTGTATGGTCCACAAATCATTGCACGCTCCCTATCGCCTCAAGGCTGAAGACTATGTTCAAAAAGCACTCTCCCAGCAGACTACTACAATCCTCACTTCAAAAGCAACTATGGATACCAAGAACCAAGAAGAGGAAGTGAGGGATAGGGAATTTTCAGTGGCCGAATGCAAACTCTGGAACTCCCTACCCCCTGCTCTTAGATCTATCCCTCCTCTGCTCCCATTCAGAAAAAGCCTTAAAACCTGGTTGTTAAGACAGTGACCTGGAGCTCTCTCGCTTTCTTTCCTAGATTCCGTGGTATGAATGGACTCTCTCTAGCGCCTTGATGCCTTTGGGTAAATGCTGCACTTTATAAATTTCAGATCAAATCAAATCAAAATTATGGGCCAGATGATGTGCTATGCAAAGAAAAGAAACTGGCATTCACAACCAGTGAATGGACTCAAGTATTACACCTCTCCTGGAAAAAAAACACTTTCAGTAATCGATAAAGGGCATGACCCTTTGAACACCCAGGAGACCTTCTCAACATACAAGATCAATCTTGCTGAAGCCTGGAATACATCTTCAGTACCTCCATACCTAACCCAGACAAATGGAATGCCAAACACATTACACCTTCATACTGAGACAACACATCTTCCACACGTGAAGATCTGCAACTTTAAGCATTAGAGTACGATTGACTTGAAGCAAAAAGAGAACAGAGAAGAACAGAGAAGAAACAACCGCACCTGAATGCGCCACAAACAGCTGCACCTCAGGGCACCAGAAACAACTGCATCTGCAAACATCATTGACCTTGAAAGGTGGCAAAATAGAGAAGGAAATGGAAGGAAATCCAGCTAGCTGACTCAGGCATTCTTTTTAATTGTATTCTTTTTATTTTAGCAAGGGCATTATCCCAATGGATGTTAGAGTATTTCACATATGAAACATATGGATAGAGAATACGAATTTTTATAAGAAGAAACATACATTAGATGAGTTGGATAAAAAAGTCTGGCAACATCTGCATGAAGAAGAAAATTGTTGTTATTCAAGTGGCATGTATTATTGTTGAAATATATGCCACACATACAATATATTTTACAGTGTGATCCCTGCATATAGGCAGAGCAGTGGAGGATATAATGGAGTATAACTTTAAATTGCTCACAGGTGAATAAGCATTTGATATTTTTTGAGCTGAGCTTTGAAAGATTTAGCAGAGCTGTCTTGCCTTGCCTCATTGTACATGTTGTGCCTGATATTGAAGGTGAGATCTGAGAGGCACGGAGAGATGTCCTATTGCAGTGTTTTGTTCTAAGGAGGATATTGATTCTGAGAACATTTCTCCAATTGCCTAATTCTGGCCTGGCCTTAGGTAGTGAGTTATATTTAGTATTAATACTTTTAGAATAATACAAGCTGAGCTCACAATACTTTTTTGTCTTGTAAGGAGAGATCTTAGAGTTTGATGAATTGTAGTGTTATGTGGTCAGATTGATATTTAGACAGAATAAGGGAAAAACATTGTGACACAAAAATATTATGTCAAGAATATCAGAATATCAAAAATATCGGCAATAGGAATATCAAAGGTAAAAATATATTTGTTATTGTTGTTTTTAATATCATTGTTAAAATATTGATACAAAAATATTACTATACGTAATAGCATTTCAACTGTGTTTTATTGTATCAGTTTATATATTTTTTGATTTGTGTTTTTTGTCACATAAATGTGTAGTTATGAAATTGTTCCAATTTGTATATTTAGTTGTATTAATGTATATAAATAATTGTTTAATCCTTTGTAAGCATGAGGATATACGGTTTTTAGCATATAAGGGTGTAGAGACTTAAATCATGTATATTTTAGATTAAAATGCATGTTAATAATTTTGAAGCACTATAACATTTTAAATGGAACTTTTTAATTTATTTTCGTTTTGTAATATTTTATTTCAAATATTTGCATTTCGATTAAGATTATTTAAGATATTAATGGTATAAAATTAAATTGTAAAGAAATATATCTTTTTTAATATATAGCGCCAATGTTCATAAAATAAAATATTTAGAAATATGTTTACGCAAAATTGTATAGTTTGATATTTTTGGGTAAAACATGTATTTTATATTGTAGACATTGCAATTTTTTTACTAAAAATTTAAATGTCATTAACAAATATATTTTAACGGTATAAAAATATAAAATACATCTAAATATTTTTATTTTGTGATTATTAAGATTTTATTAATAGTTTGGTTGGTATTTTATGGTTTATAGTTTAATAATGCTATAAATAATCACACATATGTTCACTACAAATAGTAATACAAATAATATTTGTTATGTTAATATTTTAGTTTGTATATATACATTTGTAGTTCAGCCAAGTTTATTTTTTAATTAAAACAATACGAATGTTATAGTTAAAAGAATGTGTATGAGTCTGGAGTATTGAATACATAGTTAAACTGTTTACAATATATTACCTTATTTGAAATGTTTTATATTGAAATAGATATTGTAAATTTTACCTTTTTAGCATTCAAAACCTTTTTCAAATGTCCTTATATTGAATTGGGATTGTTCAATGTCACCCTTTTAGGGCCCAAAACCTTCCCCCAATATGTTTAGATTGAAGAGCAAATAGTAAATGCCCCCCGTTTGCGTCCAACACCTTCCTCAAATGGTTTTAGATTGGAGTGGGAATAATAAATGCCACCCCTTGGTGCCCAACAACTACCCAAATTAGGAATAGTAAATGTCACCCCTTTAGCGTCCAAGACCTTCCAAAAAATTGTTTAGATTGGAGTGTGAATAGGAAATATCCCTGCTTTAGTGTCCAACACCTTACTAACATATCACATAGATTGGATAGGGATTAGTAAATTCCACCCATTTGGTGCTCCACAACCTTCTGGCCGACACCTTTCCTAAATTAATTTTAGATTGGAGTGAAAATAGTAAATGTCTCACTTTTAGTGTCCAAGACCTTTCCCCAGTATAGTTGGAATGGAGTGGTGAAAGCAAATGTCATCAAATTAGTGTCCAACGCCTTCTCGAAATTGGAATAGATCAGATTGAGAATAGTAAATGTCAATCCTTTAGTGGCCAATACCTTCCCCCACATTAGTTTAGATTGGTGGGGGGATAGTAAATGTTAACTTTTTACAGTACAACACCTTCCCCAAATTGGTATAAATTGGAGTGGGAGTAGTAAATGTCACCCATGCAGTGTCCAGCACCTTTCCCCAAATTGGTTAGATTGGTTAATGCCGCCCCTTAAGTGTCCAACACATTCTGGAGTGGGAGTAGTAAATGTCTCCCATTTAGGGCATAATTATGGTGCGGGTTGGAATGGCTCTGACTGTCGGTCTGAGAACTTTAGCCTGCTTCATAATCGGCTGGTCAGGTTCCTTTCCGACCGACCCATTTTTATGGGGTCATCAGAAGGGAATCTGAATCAGTTTTCTGAATGGCTTACGACTGGCTTTGAGAACCCGTCCACCATTCCGAAAACCTGCAGTAATCCCTCGGCTGGCTCTTTCCAGCAAAGGGAGTAAGGTGGCAGCTTCCCACTACCTTTCTCTGCTGGCCATTCTGAAACAGAAAGGCATTGGGAATCTGTCTTTGGGGTCCCCCAGCAGGGTCTCCATGGGTACAAGGCCGCCGTATGTTGATCCCTGCACCCAGTGGCAGACATCTTAAGGTGCCTGCCATGGGGTGCAGCGAAGAACTGCACCTCTGCTCTTTACAATGAGAGCATGTATTCCGTTCGGAATGCATGCTCCCATTGTAAAGAATAGGATTCAGTTGCATCCTAATCCCTGGGCTGGAACCGATGACAGGAGGTCGTTCAGTTCCTTTTCCAAAACGACTTTGGAATTGGGGCTTAGTGTCCAATTCCTTCCCTCAATAAGATTGTATTGGAATCCGAATAGAAATGCCTTCCATTTAGTGCCCAATACCTTCCCTCAATCTAGTTGGATTGGAGTGGAAATAGTAAATGTCACTCCTTTAGTGTCCAACACCTTGCTGAAATTGGTATAGATTGCAGTGAGAATAGCAAATGTCCCCCTTTTCAAACTGTATTTATTTGTAAATATTTGATCAAAAAATTTCAAGAAAGCTGAGTAAATAATAGAAATATTTTCATTTAAATAATAGAAAAATTGTGAATTAAATTTACAAAGTATTGTGTGTTGAATATGTTTAACATTTACTTTACATTGTTTTAACAGCACTTTAACAGTTTTTACAATAATATATACATTTCCAACATCCTTTTAACATATGTTTTTTCAGTATATGTTAAATAATTGTACATATTTTATACTATTATTTAATTTATACTTTATAAATCTTATTCAACATTTTTACAATATTTTCCATTCATTTCTAACAGTACTCAGTATTTTTTTACTATCATAAGCAGCCTTTTTTTTTACATCTTCCTCCTACTTTTCTGTTATTTTTAGTCTAATTTCTGGAAACTAGTTCGCCATTTGGTATTGGTGTTCATCAGAACAGGTAAGCCCTTTAAGGATTTTAAAGGGTTTTGTGGGTAGATGTGCTTGGGGTGAGCTCTAGAAGGTAGTTATAGTATTTTTTGTGGTTTTTTGTATACTTTGATGTATTACTGTTATTGTTTTTTTTACTAGTTGGTAGTTTTGTATTTTTGTACACAATTTTAGTAATGTATCGCTATGTTATGTTAAATTAAGTTATATTAGTTATATTGTGATTACATTTTTATTGTTAACAGTTATGTATATGCATTTTTGACAGTACCTTGTTTTGTTGCTTTTTTAAAATTTCATTTACAGGTTCTTGTCTACGAGTGTGTCCTATGGACATTTGAAGTTTTTTTTTTAAGGAAATTATTTTTGGTTTATAATAATCCAATGATTGTTATTTGATTTCCTTTCATACATGTTTCCTGGCACATTTTATTTTCCTAAACACTTTTTCGGGTTTTGCATGGCTTGCCAGTATTTTGGATTGGTTCGGGGATTTCTATTGGGTTCATTTCATTTTTGCATTTTGTTGGGAGCTATTTGGGGAATATTCTTCCTATTTTTGTTGGAATACTATTATTTGATTGTCAAGTGGAATTGCTTGGTTTATGTGGAATTGTTACATTTTATTTTGAATAATTTATATATAGCTTTATTACATTAGTCTTCATGAACAGTGGAATTTCAATTACATTTTGGGCTGTTGTAATACATTATTGGATTCAACTATTTAAAATAAAATATATTTGGGATACTGGTTTACAATTTATAGTTTTTGAGAATTTTGATTTGTTACTATTTATTTTATAATTTGCTTTTTTCTATCATTTTTAAGTAATGTACTCTTTTGTTACTTATGAAGTGTTGACTTTAATTTGTTGCTAACAGATTGTTCCATTCTTAGTTTTTGGTAGTTTTGTTGTTTTGTAATGCATCTGTAAATTTGTATAGTGTGGGTCGGGTTCTACCTAATGTGAATTGGAAGGCATTGTGCCATCCTTCCACTGCGTTTTTTGCTTTGGCTATCTGTGCCATGGTGCTGTCATAGACATTCCACCATGGCATTTTTGAATTTGGGTTGGCGTCTGTGTACAGATGGATGCAGTCTTCCAACCGAAAGGGAGCATTTACCAAGGGTTATCGCCACCAGAAAATCACTTTTTTGATGTTCTAGTGGCAATAACCCCTTCGTCATATTTACAAGGCAACTTTAAGCCACTTACAGTGGCTTGAGGTCGCCTTGTAAATAATGCCCCTATTCACGCATCACTTAGTGTGAAAGGGGTAGGCAGTGGGTGTTGCAGTGGGTGTTCCGCTGCAACACCCATTGGTTTGTGACCCTGCCCCCTACTTACAAGGTAGGTGTAAATATAGGGCAGCACTAAAAACAAGACCAGGGAAAACCTAGTCTTAAACTGGCGCAATGAGGAGAAATTATTAATTTTGTCTTGTTTTCGCTGTTTCTGAATGTGCTGCATTTCACCAATAGAAAGAGCAAATCGATATTAGTGATTGCTTATGTGCAGGAAGGTGTCTCTTACCGCACATAAGCAATCATTAGATAATGATGGGATGCAACTCCTTTATATGTGCTGCATCCTGCTGCACACATAGAAGTTATAAATCGCCATTTGTGCTTGTTTATGTGCAGGAAAATACACCTTCCTGCACATGAACAATCATTCTCTGCAATGCACGCATCCTTTCACTATGGTGCAAGGGTGCCTGCGTTGGTGTTAGGCAGCTATATTTAGCACCAGCAATAGGAGAATGCAGGGGTGTGCTGTAAAATTGTAAAACCTGTGCATCCCCATGTTTTCAGAATGTCAGAGCGGGGCATTATAAATTGTGGCGTAGCACATTGCGCTCCCCCATTCTGTTGTGAATATGACCACAATAGTCTTATAAATAGTCTATTAGGGGGCTATGTTTGCCTTTATTTGGTTGGTAGAAAGAGCTTCCTATTAGTAAATTGTAGTGGTTGGCTACCTCTTTGGCAGGCGCATAGGCTAGTGCTATAATTAGTTTTAATTCAAAAACAAATTTGTTATTTGTAGAATATTCTACACCTAGGGCCTCATTACGTATTGCCAGGGGCAGGTGACGGTCCGACAATGTGTCTGCGGTCCCAACCGCCCTATTATGATATGAACACCATGAAGGTGGTCCTAAAAGGCCTTTTTCTACCCTGGGTTCTGCTGCAGCCAGGAAAAGGGCTGCAGCACAATCTGCAGTGGAAAAAGGCACTATACCAACATCCATGCACCGTGTGACAGGCACCATGTGGTACCTGCCACAGGGTGCATTGATGTTTTGGGGGCACCACATGTTCCCCCTAGCCCTGATTGGAGCCCCCAAAGTCCATTTCCGGCTGCCTTTTCATGGTGGTGGGACTGCCATGAAATGGTAGTCAGAAAGTGACATCCTAATACCTATGGTTTTCCATTGTATGGATTAGGGTCCAACCAGTGCCCTGTAGGGCTCCTTGGGCCTGTCTGAGGTGGCGGATACCCCCCCCCCCCCCGACATCACTGCTCAGAGTACCAGCATTGTGATCCGGCAGTCTGACCGATGGACTGGATGCCGGGTAGACTGCCAACAACAGCCTTTCGGTGGTGGTCCATCCACCATCAAAGTGAGGGCCTATGTGTCATTGTTAAATGTTCAGATATGTTTATGCCGTGTTATGTCCTAGGGGCAGGTGGGGTATCACTGTTGTTTTTATTAAGTCATGCAATGAAAGGTTTTGAAGTGAGGACAGGTGGTAGTTGGCCTCGGATGTTCTGGGTCTTTAGGTAGTATATCTTTAAGGACTTTGTGACGGAATAGACTAAACTTGACTAAGCGCTAATATTTTTTCACTTGTAGTTCCGAGACTTTTAATAGGGAGACAAGCAGCCATCATTTCTGCGGCTCCCGTGTTTTCATCAAAGATATCAAAATAGTGCAAGAAACGCACCACAAGCTATAAAGTAGACGCTAAGAGATATTCGGTCCTCAGCGTTCTGTGGTCCATATTTACAAGAATTCATTTATTTTGCAGTGCAGTGAAAATTGCCATAAGAATTTGTCATTTATCTAAAGGGCAACTATAAATAAACGGATTCAACAATTGTGTTAAAATCCCTACGACTCGCTGGTACAATTTAACTGCAGAATTGTGTGTTTGAATCAGCAAATAGCGTTTATACTTCAACTAATTTAGATTTTAAATGTGGCTCCTGAGGAAGGCGTTCTTGTCCAAACGCCGAAACGCGCGTCGATGACTATTTCTGCCACTCTTTTATGAAATTCTGTACAATTGTGTTACAAAAATAATTTCTTTATATTGAATTTATTGGTTTTTTAATTTGTTGTAATGTTTTTGTATTTTTTTGAAATTTGTAATGTTTTTACTCTACATGTGTATATTTACAAATAAATTCAATTTTGTACTTTTTATTGGGGTCTGTGCTTCCTACATGTTGTTTCTCCCTGGCTTTACTATTTACTTGTTAGCTGTTATTACATTGTGTCCCTGGTAGTTCCTGATGCGTGAGGCGTGCATGCTCGAATTTGGTATGTGCGAACCCGTGAGAGTGAATGTTTCGCAATGGTATATGCGGCGTGTATGTGTTTGGGGAAGTGCCACTTCTAGACATGGCTGTACGTGTGCTGTGAAGGTGCTGGCGTGTGATTGGCTGGAGCTGGCAGGGATGCCAGGCTCCATGAGTCATGATGGGTCTGCCCGGTGGTGAGTGTGGAGATTAGCATGCTGATGGCTGGGGAGGAGTGTACCTGTGTCCTGAATGAGGCTGGGTTTTCCCCAGACAATGCTGGCTCTGCCCCCTGTGGTGCGACTGATGACCCTAGCCCTGCCGGTGAATAGAGTGAGGTGATGAGCACATCAAGGGTGCTCCAAAACCAGCTGCGACTGGTTTCTCCCCCACCCTGCACCTACAGACAAAGGATTCACTAGTATAAGTAGGGGCTGTGTCCCCTTAGAAAGTTGTTCTCTTCCAGGATCCTGCCTGAGGGGACTGCTGCTGTTGCTGGGCCAGAGGACCACCACTTGGACTGTCTCCCTGCCTGGAGACCCAGTGAGCTGGCTCTGGGCCCAGCCTTGCCCCCCCTACCTACCTAAGGACTTTCCTGGAACTCTGCCCTGCTGAGGGCACCTGGGAGCGCTGTGCTTGTACTCCCAGCGCCTGGGAGCACTTTATCTGTGCTTAAAGCGCTGGTGAGCGCTTTATTGTCCAGCAGCGCCGGGGAGCGCTGTTCATCATCTTAGAGTGCTTGGGAGCGCTTTTTGTAAGGCAGGTGCCCACCCTGCATTTTGCTGCTCTAGCGGCTGCCCACGCCGCATATTTGCTTGATTTATTTAAATTATCGGGAGCTCACCCCGTGTGGAAAACACCGCCGCAGCCCAGGAACCCTGCCGGGCCGCCGTGCTGCCTACGGCGACCCGGAAGTCCCGCCTCCATTCCCCCCAGCGCCGCACTGCTATTGGCTGCAGCGCGACCCAGAAGTCAGGCAGGCCGGGGGCAGGACATAGAGACAACCGGAAGTGGACGGGAGGCTACCCCGCGCTCCGGTGAGAGAAGAAGCCCATAACCGGCACCTTTCATGGGGCTCCCAGGAGTGGGGGAGAGCCCAGTGGTGACCGGCCTGAAGGAGAGAGAGCCCCCGAGGAGCAGGAGCTCTTGTGCAGAGCCGCCCGCCGCACCAAGCCAAGGAGCAGCCCCAGAGAGGAGAGCTGCAGCGTCCTGAGACCGGTGAGTGCCCGGGAAGGGAGGGGGCGTCGGGGCACATTGCCGGTGCCCGCCCCTCCCCCTAGTGAAAGGCTCGTGGGGGCCTTATCTGTTGTTGAGCCTGTCGAGGCTCCAGTATGCCGGGGGCAGATCCTGGTGCCGAGTCCCCCGAGAGGGACCCCAACAGGCAGCACAGTTGGTGTCAGAGCCCCGAGAGGCTCGCTGCCCGCAATCTTGTTTCAAAGCCCTTAGAAGGCTCTGGGGGCATTTTTGGTGATCTCGAGCCCCAGAGGGGGGCTCCAGCGACCCCGCATTCTTGTAGAGAGTCCAGAGAGGCTCTAGGGGGCATTTCGTACTTTTAGAGTCCAGAGAGGCTCCAGGGCACAGTTTGTTTGGTTCAGAGCCTGGCAGGCTCCCACGTGGCCCCCTCATTGTCTGAATCAGTTGCCCAGCACTTTGTGGGTAACTGCTACGTTTAGGCTTGTGTTCTTGGCTGCCTGCGCAGCCTGCCTGACTTTGGGACACAGGGCGTCCTAGCCCTAGAGAGGCCAGTTGGCCTAGGGACTGCCACAGGTGGTGGCCAATGTGATTTTTGCGCTATTGTGTTGTCCTGCACCTCTGAATGTATTGTTGATGCATCATGTGTTTTCCCCTGCACCTCTGAATGTGTTTTAATGCGTCATGTGCTATGTGCTCACACCCCTACAGGTATTGTGATACTTAGGTGTTTTTTCTCCTAGTACAGGTGGTGCTAGTGAGGTCCTGGTTACCAGTAGTTACTGGTTGTTTGCTAAAGTGATTTTACATTCTATATTCTATGTTCTAAGTGCTAATTCTACCTAGTGGTAAGTTCTAAAAGTGCCTATTCCTGACAGTGGTCCATGTGGCACTGTCTTGTACATATCCCTTGTAAATTCTGCCCGTGCCTGTTGGCACATTGTAAAGTGTGTGTTTTATCTAATGTGTTTTGGTGTAATACAAAGGCTATTTTTATATATAACCTTGTGTGGAGTTTCCTTTGTGGTGGGCCTTGGGTGTTGTTTCTGGGGTGCGTGCGCAAATACTTAACTCATATCGCCTCCAAGTTTAGCCTTGCTGCTCGCACCACGTTACCTAGAGGGTGAGCAGGGGTTATCTTGGCGTGTAACTCCCTTGCCCTGACTTAGTAGTGGTGGTCTCTGACTGACTTTGGCGCAAGCCCTGGCCAGCCAGGGATCCCATTTCTAACATTTCTCCAGATGTTTTTAGGGAGGTATGCATTGTGATGCAGTCCCTCCAGGTGTAGGCACTAGGAAAATGCTGGTTCCTGAACTTTGCACATTGTGAGTGAGGTACTTCTGCCTTGTATGGTAATAAAGTGAAGAGATGCTTTAGCAGGAATTAGTTGATGTGTACCCTAACTAACACTCTCAAGGAAAATTTGACCCTGATGTACACTGGTGAAAGAGATTTTGTTACTGTTTAACTTTATCACAACTCTCACACTCTTTGAAATAAGCTATGGCCCAATATTCATTTTCTAATTGCAGGATGCACACTCGCACCTGGTTACATTTTGAAAATAAACAACTTGCATATGCTCATTAAGATACCAGCAGAGCATCATGTTTATGCTGATAGGAGCAGAAATAGTATCTGGGACAAGCTGTCACTATTTTAAATGACGGCTGCAGTGAACACTCTGGTGAAGCTTGAATCATGGAACACAACAGGAATCTTGTAAGGTCAGACTCTCATGCAGCTACTATTCAAGACTTACTGAAAAAAAGATCACTACAACACCTGCCACAAAATTTCCCTGGCACTACATAGTGCAGCCTGCAACAAGTGGTGCGGGAGCCACCACAGGAGCTGTTTTTGGTGGACTATCTGTCCCATACTGCTGCAGAGCAGAGGAGGAGCCCAATAACACCTGCCACAAGTTCTAATTTGTGCTACATAGCGCAGTCTGCAACCCGCTGCATGGAAGCCACTACAGGAGCCATTTTTCTGGACTACCTGCACCATACTACTACAGGGCAGAGAGACTGGTAAATTCCCCCTTAATGTTACTGGGGAAATTTGACTAAGCGCTGTTTGGTCCTCCCTCACCTTTGGATTGTCTGTAATGGTGAGCCTACATGTTTGAGTGTTGGCTTTCCTTAAGAAGGAAAACCGAGCTCTTTCCATAGCATTGTCATCATTTCTGCCACCTCCCCTTCTTGCACTTTGGGATCCTGCCAAAACAGGGCACCTTATTCTGTTATTGTGACTTTGGCTTGTGACTTGGCCCAATGGTCCCTTTATTAGGCTATTGATGTGCTGTAGGCAATAATTATTTTATCATCCATGTGGTAGTCTAATTGTCCAAGCATAGATCCCTCTATTGAGAACGATGCTCTTGTTGTTCAATGGTTGCTGGTGAGGGAGAAAGAAAGCACAACTAATGATACCATTACAATTGTTAACTGATAGTGTGAACAATTTGACTGGTGTGCTTGACATAACCAGGGGTATGGGGAGTCCTAGTCTAACTCCCCAAGCCATCATGACCACAAATAACCCCAGGATGAATAGTTCCCGGATGACTTGACAGATTCACTTAGGGGCTGATTACAATGTCGTCCAGAAAGGCTCAAAATCCGATTCAGAACCTATGTTTCCGACCGAATTGTGCACATTTCCAACCAACCAATTACAAGGTACAGAAACCGTTCGGACTGTCCGAATCAGTTCGGAAAGGCATTTGGACAGGTGAAGTCTTTTGGAGCCAATTCGTACAACTATATGGACAAGGTTTCTGAGCGAGTGATTACGATGACCGATTCGGACAGTCGTTCTGATTCACTCTGCCTGACATGAAATGGCTGATGGAATCTGACTTTGGAGGCTTATAGCAGGCCCTCCTTCACCCTGAGGTCCCTGGTTGTGGACCGTGGGTATACCCTAGTGACCTCCCTGTTAAACCATGTCCTTCATGGCAGGCACCATATAGGGTGCAAGGTTTTTCCCAACCACCCCTTTTTTCAATGGGAGCCTGTGTTCTCTTTAGGGACATAGGCTCCTATTGCAGTCATTGCAAGTCCAACCGAGCGATGTTGGGAAGAATCGTAATCAGTCGGTTGGACTCACAGAACCTGATTCAGTCAGAAACAAATTAGTTCAGGAGAGTTTCCAAATGATATTGTAATCAGCCCCTTAATGTCTCTCATTCACTAACTAACCAGAACACATCAGGCCCTGTAAAGGCCAACAATCTGAGGCAAAATAGGGTATTGGAGCAAGTGGGTGGTGTGAACAGGAGTGTGTGTGGACACAATCAGCTTAGTCTGCCACAAAATCAACACAGGCCATCTGGTCCCCTGTCAGCTGACACGTGGAGGGCAGCCTTGAGGTAGATCCCCAGGCCCCTCGGAATGAGGGAGAGAGTGTCAAGCATACACCAGGACGAAGACATAATTTTGGTAAATGTCCCCAAATTACCCGCCGGCCACAGACAGAGTAGAGAATCTTTGAGTAATAAAGTCATCCATTGCATTTATAAAGACCGTAATTGCTGGTCAACTATCTGGGACGACATTGTAGAAGATACACACTATAATGGGCACCAATACATTGAAATAAGATTTACTAACAACAATATAAATGAATTGTTAATTGCTCTAGAACTTAGAGCTCCCACATGTGATGTCAATGAAATATGTATCAAAATCACTCCACCTGTAGGCACTCATCAAGTGGAAAACTCATGTACCAGAGCGAGAACAGACAGGGGGGACACGTTTCTACATCAGATATAGATAGACTCCTCAGGCCTTTGGATCTACCAACTCCCATTGATCATGATTTAACACATCTTCTGTGAGTGGATCTTGCTGTGCCACGCCATAAGACTAATATGAGTATAAATGTTAGTGAACCCACGAATGACCAGATCAATTTTGGCCCAATTACTCGCATGACCATGTTGGACACATCTTTGATTGCAGCTCGTGCTGAGAACACGTAGTCCCCAGGGAGACCAGTTATCCTTATGTCATGGAATGTGGACAGTCTTCAAGCCAAGGTAAGTGTTCCAGGGTTGGAAAAATTTGTAGATGCGATCAAATTGATTTTACTTTAGGAAACATCGGCAATAGAGACAGTCTATAGTCCTGGGCATCTCACCTTTAACATCAATGCTACTTCAGCCAAATCTGGTTGAGCTTCAGCGGGCCTATTAATCTGGTTAAAAAATGCATATAATGTATTGTTACCAGTGCTATAAATGGCCACATAGGATACCTTAGGTACCCATATAGTCAATAAGAGACCCGGACTGATTACACATACAGTTGTGCTGAACACCTATATACGTTCTGTTCATGATGATGCAGACTCACAGACAATGCACACATTACACCACTTGATTGGGAACAAGTTACACAATATCTGGTCTATAATTGTAGTGGGAGATTGCAATTCTTAATGGCTAAAGAGGGTGCAAAGTGGGACATCGCCAAGGGAAATTCAATAAAAGTTATTAAGGGAGGACCCAAAAGAGATATAATACCTGAAAGGTGGATGTATAAAGCCTGACTACTTATGGCTAAAAGGAATTGGAAGGAGACCTAATGAACACGGATGCTGGGAGCGCTATGAAACCATGACTGTAGAACCTTCTGGAAGATTGCCGTGATGGGTAATGAGCGTAGAAGCCTTGTCCCAGAAGTGTTTGTCTCAGTTGACTCCTGGGTTGAAGACTTTAAAACCTTATATAGTAAGAGAGGAAATGATTACCCAGCTTCCAACCTAAATGAGATTCCCACATCATTTTCTTCCTTCATTCCATGTCAATCTACTCATATTGAGGATCAGCCATTAGTTTGTACTTTTGAAGAAAAATAAAATAGCCCTTCTTTACAGGAAAGAATGTAAAGCGCCTGGCCCTGATAGCATCCAGGTGGACTTATTCCACTCAGAGCGTGACATTTGGATTCTCTACTTGATCCCACTAACCAACGTCATTTGTGATGGGGAGAAAATGCCAGACTCTTGGTGAAGTGCAGTAGTTGAGCTCAGTCACAAAAAGGGCGTGAAAGATATTCCTGCAAATTATAGGCCGATAAGTCTAACAGATAGAACTCAGAAGATATTTTGTCGACAAGTACTAACTTGCATACAGGACTGGATGAATGACAGTAAGATGTCATTTTTTTCAGGTGGGGTTTCGAGAGAAAATAGGAACAGTAGATAAGATATTCAGTTTCATGATCATCTGTTGGAATTATATTACTATCAAGAAAAAACATCTCTATGTGCCCTTATGGACATGAAGGCAGCATTCAATCTCATGCCACAACATATGCTTTGGGAGGAGCTGGATTGGATGGGTCTGCCCCTTGATCTTCTGCATCTTTTAGTTAGACTACATACCGGTACATATGCCCAGGTGAAGTGGAAGGGGTTGAGTGAATTACCAATTTTGATACCCATTGAGCAGGGTGCATGGCAGGGGTGACTTCTGGACCCACCCTCTTTTCTTTGTTTATGAATGGAATGGTGGAGGATTTGACTAACTGCCAGCACAATACCCCACAGATAGGTGGCACCTGTGCCCCTGTACTGTTTTTTCTAGTTGACACACTATTAGTTCCACATACACTAATGGGTCTGCAACACCTGCTTAACCGGTTTGTGGAATTCAGCAAATGTAGGGGTCTTGAGATAAATGCGAGGAAATTCAAATTGATGACATTAAACCTTCATCGCTCCTTCAGAAATTAACTAATTATCGATGGATCACCTATCGACTAAGTGAAGAGCTCTGACAATTTTGGGGCTAAGGGCCCGATTCACAGAACTAACTTAAGACAAAATCCAAAAACTCACTATCATTTTGGTATTCACAGAAGGCACTTACTCATGTTGGTATTCACAGAAGGCACTTACTCATTTTGGTATTTACAGAAGTTAGGAGTCCTAACTTAAGGACTCATAAATGCCTTTTGTGAATACCGAAAGTCTAAAAGTTAGGATTTTTCTCTGTTTAGGAGTAGTAAAATTAGGGATCCTAACTTTTTTTTGTTGTGAAGACACATTTTGCACCAATATTAGTGCAAAAAAACCTGCTTATTGTTCCCACGTGTTTGCAGTAAATTATTACCATAAATTGCATGTTCACAATACATTTTACAGTGAATGCTGTGTAAATAGGTGATGTGGTGTTATTTCACATAAAAACGTAAAACAAAATTCCCCCAAATTACATGAATTATTTTGGCACAATTTAAAGTTTGCCTAGCTCTAGTGTTTACAGTAACTGTGTGCGATGCCTCTGTCTGATGTGCTGATTCAACATCTAGAAAGCAAGCCTTTTGGACATACTGAAGAAATCAGGCACAATATAAACAGAGACAGTGCAATGAGAGGCCCACACTCTCGATCAAGGAACTCAATTTGAGTCTCCTGACATTCCTTATTTGTAATTACGGTGATTGTCAGATAACATCACTTGTGAAACATACGACTTGTTTGGCATCTGAAAAAGAAGTTTCTTCTACTCTGCAGTATATTTTGCAAAGTTATTTTTCAGCTTAACTAATTCGTCTTTTGAGAAAAATGCTATCTACATAGTTGTAGCTGGAAAATGTTATTCAAAGAATAGGTTTGCATTCATTGGAAGCTGAGTATTAATAGGGCTATTGTTAAAACCCTTCGCCGCAAATATCGTTGCGGGGTGGGAGGGCTAGGGGGTGAGCATGGGATGCGGTGCTCATGATGGAACCACACCGTCATGAGTTATGGGCGGTGTGTGCTCATGACGCCATGGTTCAGTCACGGCCCCGCCCACTCATTAATTCACTCGCACAGGCGGGCAATTATGCCGCGTGGGCGGAGCGGCAGCCGCATGATGAAACCACGCCGTCATGAGCACACGCCGCCTGTGGCTCATGGCGCGTGGTTCTGTCATAAGCACGGAACGGGTTAATTCATGATGTGCATTTAATGTAATGATGTTGCATTGAAGTCCACCTGTGTTCTGTGATATTAGTGATGTTTTCGTGATTTAGAGTGAATGTAAACTTCCCGCACACATGCCCAGATATATTTAGACACTTTATGGGTTCATGCTAGGTGAAGTTAAATTTTACTTCCAAATCACTGTTGTCGGACCTTGTCCTTTTTGCAGGGTCTCCTCCCAAATGTTTGCCTTCTGTTGCTGTTTCTGTTGTTATTAGCTCTTTACCACTGCCCGAAAGGGCTAAAGTGTATGCGTTCTCTCCTTCAAACTTGGTAAAATTAGCCTGTACTTAATTAGCACATTGCATTTACTTGTAAGTCCCTTTTAAATGGTACTACATGTAACCAGGGCACGAGAATTTAGATGCTACTGGTTGGCCAGCAACACTCACGGTGTCACCCACTAAAGTAGCCGTTGAAACATGTCTCAGGTCTGCCATTGCAGCCTGTAGTGCAGTTTTAGGCTGCCATTTTGACCTGCCAAAATAAACCTTCCTTTTCAATCTGTATTGGTCACACCTAAGGTAGGCCATGAAGGCTCATTAGGCAGGGTGCATTGTATTAAAAAAGTAGGACATGTGTCCCTAAGCTTTACATGTCCTGGAACTGAAAACCCTCAAACGTCGTTTTAAGTCCTGCTGAGCCAGCGCATGCGCTAGACGGTGAGACATTTAGTGTTTGAGCTTTCAAAAGTCCTACCAGATTCTTTTGCTGGCCTCGAGCGTGTGGTTGCGCACCCAATGACGAGCAGAGGCACCATATGGCTTCTCTCTCTAGTCATGGTGTGCACACATCGCACACCATTCGCCAGACATGCAGCTGGTTTTTTCAATTTTGCCGGAGCGGTCGCGCACCACTAGCGTGCTTTTTTTTCAGCGCGCACACAACACCTGGGCTTTTTTTTAATAGTTTTTTCCAATTTTGCAGCGCGCGCGCACCACTCGCTCGTGCACCACTCGCATGATTTATTTTTCAGGGTGCGCACACAACACCCGGGCTTGTGTTTTTTTTACTGTACATAAAAAAAACATGAGTGGTTATTAAGTTTTGCATACTCACAACTGTTATCTTCTTTCCAAATAAAGACTGCAGCTTTCAAATTTGGGCTATCTGCACGGACTTGGAAACTGCAAACTTTAACAAGCCTTACTCGCTTACAATTGAGTAATGGGGAGGAGTGATTGATGGGTGTTCAACTTCAAAAAGTGAGAAAGTGAGTACACATTCAACTGACTAAAACCCCATCTGTACTAAGTTAACATGAGCAAAATTTCCTGAAAATGAGTATCTAATACTTAATCAAACACGTTTTCCATTGGGATCGACATGCTTGCTAAGATTTACTGCTACAATGAATTTTCACCGAGGAGCACATGCATCTGTGCAACACACATAATAGTCCAAATCTACCTACCATCGCTTAATATGTGAGAATGGATTTCCCCAGAACATTGTTTGTGTAATATGTGATCTGTGACTACTGGTGCAATCAGCCGAATAGACGAATGCAATCAAATTATAGTTACAAGGAAGAGTCCCAGTAGTCTGTCTGAAATTCTGTTTTCACCAAATCCGACAATTTGAAAAAAACGTAAAAATACTAGTTTAAATTAAGGGTGGATACTTTCAGACAATCTTATAAGAGCAACTGGACTTGGGATTTGACACCATAGTATTTCCCCCAAATGTCACTTGAAGCTCATACCAATTGCTGCCTGTAAAAATGTAAGTCAAGCCCAGAATCCATCATTTCTAAACAGAACAGCAGCGAGAATCAAGGAAATGTCTTGTTGCTTGGACATAACTAGAATCTGTATTTTTGAATTTTCATTTTTTTTTTAGGAAAAACTAAAAACTGCCAAATAAGCGCACAAGAAATTCCTGAAGCCCTGCTTCCACTAAACTCCTACCAACTGCCCTTGTCGCATTATGTGTGGGAATAAACAAGGACTGGATTTCTCTCCTCAGTGCATAGAGCAAGAAAGTTGGTATCTTAAAAGTTTGGAAAGGATGTAGCACACCAATACTATCTAAACAGAGTGATAACAAATAATACTACAAAGAACCACACCCTGTTGTCCCAACAAATCTGACACTGATTTTGCTCATTAATGACTAATGAGGTTCAGGTCATTGGCTCTCAATGTAGCTCACTATCATCTGCAAACAAGCACCACAAGAACCGATAAGACTGTCAGAAAAAGAGAAGCGTGAAGTTGCATTCTAACCCCTACTGCAGCCTGGTTGACTAAGACTTGCTCACTAAAAAGCCTCCCCTTCTGTCTTGATGACCATGCTGGTCTCTGTTTCCAACATCCTTTCTTCAAAAATACTACAAAAAAAATAAAAGAAATACAGGGAGACAAAAAACAACAGAGAAGGTGAAACTAGAATTGCAGCAAGTGATAAAACACTGAGTGTAAGTAGATGGCCATTTTCCTCTGGTCTCCTAATATTGACGTAGGCTAGAAAAGAAATCTACCATGCAGCCAAATTTGTTGCAATGGATGCAATAACAAAACTCAGTACAAAAATTGAAGTATAAGATGTAATTTATTGCATATTGGCACAGACTGATCCACAGCATCGGACAATGTTTTAATTTTTTTCACTATTCCGCTTCAAATGGAGAGGACTGAATATACAATGGTTTCACTGCAAGTCCCGTTCTCATATTATACACATAAAGTATCTTCCAACTCTTGCCACCAGCTAAAGGTTAACTTGGTTTTTTGTTAACTAGGTGCGAAGGTGGTACTTCTGTGACTTGATCATAAAAAACATTCATTTAAAAACTATAGGTCTGTTGCATGGATTCCGTTCTCATACAGAACTGTGCATAGAGACTTGGAACCTCAGTGAATTAGGGTGTGCCAAAACTCACCTTAGTACCCAAAATCCCCTACCAGACTAGCTACAGTGTCTCATTGGTTATCACAAACTCACAATGCTTAGAAAAACCAGAACATGGACTTAGTACACCTCAGGTAACGTGGAACACATGAACACTCTTTCGTTATACAATCATTCCAATCCAGAACAAGGAGTAAAAGAGGACACATGCATATTTGAAATATTTATTCACTAATGCAGTGTTCGCAAACGCAGTATCTTAGCTAATACAAGCAAACATATTATAAGAAACAAAGTAATAAGCATAGGCACTAGTCCGTAGAACACAAAAGGTGAAAGCATCGTATTATGCTAAAACGAATAGGGTTCAGTAACACCTAATTCTCACCCTCCCTAGCTAGTAAATTATATTATATCTAAGAAGGTCTCTTTGGGTTTTAGCAGGGCGGCCCCATACCTCAAGAACCTAGTGGTAAGGGATCACATCATACTCCACCAGCTCCCTGCATGCGAAGCACCATCAAGTGTGTTTCTATGCTCTTGTACAAAGCAATATAAAACGCTCCTAAAGCCAGAACTTGGCCGCAGCTTCATGTATGTTATGTCTAGGAACGTGTGAAGATCAGACCTCACAACAACCACTGTGTTGAGATATCCTTGAAGGTTTCTGCACTCACTGTACAGACACAGCTCACCAAGCAAGGCTGATATCAGAGTAACAACATATTATTCTCGCATGAATCAAAACATTCTATTAGGTTCAAAGCTAAAGCAACAGCTATATGTCGTGTGCAGAAGCAGCAGAAAGGTAAAATGGCGTTTAAACTCCTAATAAGCTCATGCTACGTTAACAAAGCATATAGGCAATGTATATCTATATGACAGGTCAAACCTAAACCAAGAGACCTTAACAGGCCTACAGGATTGTAGGATGAGTAGTGCAAATGGAGAAGAGAACCATGCCTCCATATGGTCGCAATAAATTGCTTTTTGGTCTCTGAATCCACTCATACTATACAATTTATAATGGGAACAGTATCTTCGCCTCTTAGGTTCCAGTCATATAAGCAATTAGAGAAATAACTGCATTTTCAAGTTTAAATTCATATTCGGGATCTAGAGACTATGGCATGGTGTGAATTTGCACTCTCATGAGGTTTACTAAATAGAAATTTCCACCAGTGTAATGAAGATTCCAGGATGAGTGCACCAGCAAAAGTAGCTGAACACCCAGAAACTTGCAAGGGTGGCAGCAGTCACAAACCTTTAGCAAGTGGTTTCTCTAATATGCCCTGTCAAGGGCAGGTACAACGCAGCTTTCATATTGAAAGTGGAAAGAGAACACCTTCAGAATCGATGATGATGATGTAAGGAAGAGTGCTTTTTTGTTTTATTTGTTCATGAACAAAAGGTTTTCCCATTGGTGTAAAAAAGTGAGCGAGCACTTTAGTGTTTCAAGTCCACTCCATAAACTGCATTTGATTATTCCTGGGAATCGGTACCCGTCATACATTTTCAGCATTGGTCCAAAAAAATGTGTGAATTTCACAAAAGTGTAACATTTATACCAATAGTAGATGTGAGAGTATGTCTATGGAGTTTTGGATTAGCTCTGTGAAATCATATATTAACTATTCAGTCACAAGAAGCAAGAGGGGTGTGGCAGAACACTAGCATGTATCCACACAGCCCACCAAAGGATGAGCCTCAATCAAGCAGTAGTACTTCAAGGGCCTCAGAATTCAGTTCTTCTGCCTTTGGATCTCATCCGCCCTGACCGCATCTGCCTACTTCCTCCAGAAACAAATGCTGCTTCTGCGGTCACTCCTGCAGAGGTAACGCCCTGCCACAGCGCATGCAACACATCGGTATGGCGCTTTTAACACAAGCTCTGCTTTTTAATGCAAACGTCATTCAGGAGCCAGAATTGTAATCTGTCCTCAACCTGTCACAGATATTGAGAAGCGTTTCATGAGAACTTGTGCAAGTGTCCCTTCACTGCCAACCTCAAGTCACTTCACCTAAAACTTCTCTTTTCTCATCTTTCTTTGAACAGCATTGCTGTCCCCATGTGGGGAAGTGCACCATTCCTGGATGTATTGCAATACCTGGTTGATGGGTGTAATGGAAACCAAAATGTATGCCTCTGTGTTTATGAATGTGGTCTATTTAAACCATACTGTTTATAAGGTCCCAAAAGCGAGACCTATTGGCTCTGCCAATGCTTGTTCACTTTTGTAAGGCCTATCTCATCCACTGAATAACACTGGGTCACCTTATTACATTTATTAAATGATAATGTTAGAATCCGAGCAAATAGCGATATGGTATATACCCTCAAAGGAATTGTAATTTAACATCCTTTTTACCAGTAAAGTCCGATTTTAAGCCACAATTCTGAAAATGCCACATTTAGAACGTTTTCTAACCAATTGAGTTTTCCGCCAGTGAAAGTCTCTGTGGTTGGGGTTTGTGTATTCCTTCCAGACAGTGACACAAAAATGACTGGGTGTGGGCTGGTTGGGCCATCCTGCCAGGGTGGCTGGGAGAATAGCTGTGCTGTGTCTTGCTCTACTTACACTACTCTTGAATGGGCTCACCTCCAGCACACACGAAGGAACCTGGCACTAATCTTTTGTCATCCCAGGCTTTTGGGAGCCTTGAAGTGGAAGTTAAGAACTTTTCAAAACAAGATATGGGGTTAGTATCATTCCCCCCCACTTCAAAGGCTGGCTCCAGGTATAAATATTGACCATCGAGAACCACTCTTTAGTACACTTCTGGACCTGCGGAAGACTTCAGAAAGCCTGCCCTGCCACCAGAGGACTACCCTTCCATTTCCAGGAGACAGCCTTGCTGCTTGAAGAGCCGAAACAGGTACCTATGATGTAGTTAATTTGATTTTTCATGGACAATTTATTATCCAGGTATAAGCCCAAATTCCGGACTGATTCCTTTGGCACTGGACAGCTACCTAGGCTGGTTGGCCACCAGTCATCTGTCCAGTGTTCAGCCGCTTTGCTGAAGAGCATAATCTCTGATTTGCTACCGTTTAACTGGAGGTGGTTGGTGGTCATCCATTCCTCAACATGAATCAGGCACTTTTTGAAACGTTGTTTTGTTTCATTAGGATCAGAGTCCAGTGTGACTAGGATCTGGGTATCGTCGGCAAAAGACAGAACATCAAAGCTGTAGGCTCTGATCACTTTAGCCAAAGGAATCATATAAACATTAAAAAGCGTTGGGCTCAAAACAGAGCCCTGCGGAACGCCCATCTTAACAGGTCTCTCGCCTGCTCTATTTTTCCCAATCTGGACCATTGTTGCACGATTGGATAGATAGCTGGAAAACCATAGTAGGGCCTTTCCTCTGACACCAATCTCACACAGCCGTTGAATTAAAATGCGGTGGGAGATGGTGTCAAAGGCCGCCGACAGATCAAGCAGGACGAGGATAGTTGACTGGCGTTTATCCAACGTCAGCCAGATGTTATCAACAACCTCGACCAATATAGACTCTGTGCTATGTAGAGCCCTAAAGCCTGATTGCGAAGGGTCCAGGAGCCCATGATTTTCGAGATGGCTCAGAAGCTGATTGTTGGCAAGGGATTCAAGCATTTTCACAAAATATGGGAAAAGAGAAATGGGCCAGAGACTTAAAAAGCTCCTGAGGCCTTGAACCCAGCACCTGGCATCTGCTGAAATGAGTGCTGACCCCACAAGTGGTGCCTCCAGGGCTTGGACCCTTAGAAGTGGTGTTGTTGATACTGTTCCTGCTTAACCCTAAAACTTTCAAAACAAATTTCACCAGAAACGTCCCAGGGAATCAACAGAATACCCAGACATGCCTGCCTGTTGATCCATCCAAAAGGCATCGCCGGTCGGCCTGACTTTTCTCAGTAGCTCTTGCTATGCTGCTCTCCACAGCAGCCAATCCCTTTCAGCAGGGCCTCTCAGTGATGGTACTTGGCCTTGTGGAGTCCTCTTTGGTTACAACTTGCAGCTTTGTCCCATTGGAGGCTTTTGGCTTCCAAACATGTGTCTATGTTTCAGCACACTCTTTAGCTTGTGAAGCTACGTCCTATGACATAATGCATATACTTTCAGACCTTTCCCTTTGCCTACCATTCAGGAATTCCATATTCCCTTTGCTTGAAAAAAAGTTCAACATAATCATACTAGTCAATACTCCAACTCTAGAAAATAGAACAATAATATGAATGCATAGAGTGACATATGGTTCAACAATTCTCATATTGGAGCATTAAATGAGGGAGTTAATAATAACATAAATAAAACGCATATATTGCAGCTGATAAGGATGATGAAAATTCACAAGCCACAGTGTATGAGGGATGGATTGGTAATAGGCTGGTCCCCTGCCCCATATACTGATTGGCACAGAGTACCATGACAAAGAGAGGTGGTGTGCGGATTGAGGTCACAAAAGTGCACAAAACAGAAGTGGACTTTTATGAGTGATGGTGGGGATGAGAGTCAGATATTAACAGTGCTTGCACCCAAAACAGTTGACTTTGGTGATACATAAGGATGGTGGCAACATACCCTAAAAAAGGATGTATGACGTTACAACGCATGCTTTTACCACCATGCCTTTACAACGCGGTTTAACATCGCAAACCTTTACAACGCATAGCGCTTAGAGGTGCTGGATAGTGAAAAGTTTAATTTTCTATCCCAACTCCAGTCCCCGTGGACACTAGAGAAGGTGTTGGATAGAAAATTAAACTTATTCCCTATCCTCGAGCGCCCCCCAGCGCAATGTGTTGTAATGGTTTGCGTTGTAATGCCTGCATTGTAATGGTAGTGCGTTGTAAAAGTTTCGTTGTAAAGGTTGTTCACCCCTAAAAAACTGACATAAAGCAACAGGAAACCGAACGAAACAGTATAGGGCAGCATCATATGGGTCACATCACACTACAGAGTTGAAAATCAGCATCGCATATAAGAGATTGGAGAGCAGCATTTAGTTGATGGACATTGTGTTGGTCCTAGAATGTCAATGTCTATCCCTTTTATGATTCATGGACTTATCTACTATTTCTATTTAGTGTGATGTGGCTGTGGAATCTAGAACTGACTTGATTGTGCATTTGTTGGCTTTATCCACAAGTCTCTTGTGAGTACACAGTACACTCCATGAAACTCTTTCAGGGCCCTTTGTAATCCATAGCAGAGAGATAACGAGAGTGTGTGGTGTGTGTGTGTAGCAGCAGTTACATCATCATCCATGCCTGAGTATTTGTAGCATTTGCCTTGTCAAAACGATGCCCATAAGCCTGCAGAATTAGAAGTTATCTACCAATGCTCATGTTGTGCATCTGAAATGCCTGCAGCAGCGTGCGCGCATTCAATAGCCAGATTTAAAAATAACATATTCCATGATATGTGTGTGTCAGGGGTAAGCAGGGCTACTGGGTCCAACTTTGGGGGGTTGAGGCCTTTTAATTCTGATGTCCCAGTAGCCAGCCTACCATGGATTCTTAGCAACGGGATCAAGTATCCCTTCTGCTCTTGAATCTCAGTGGTAGATGTGGTTGAGCAATTCAAGGCTCCCTCTGGAGGGGGCAGGTGTGGTACAGAGTAGCAAAAACAGGTTCACAACTTAAAATGCGCTCAACAGCAGCAATAAATCAATGCCCAGCCAAAGACTCACTTTTATGATAAAAAGAGAAGCATTTTTTTTCTTGTGTTAATCACAGAAAGGAAAAACATGACATTCATAAACAATAACAAAATTCCCATTGGGGTCGGGACTTACGCTAGATTCATCAAAGAAAAATGGGCTCGCAAAGGGCCAGATTCTGAGAATCTGGCCCTTTGCGAGGGCAATTTTTGCATTTGGGATTCATCATCCCAAATGCAGAAATCGCTAATCGCAAATAAGGAATGACTCCCCATTCATTCCTATGGGCCTTTAGGCCCATAGGAATGAATAGGGAGTTATTCCTTATTTGCGATTAGCAATTTGCTAATCGCAAATAAGGAGGCTGTAGGAATCGCAATTTACTTTGCAATTTCTACATGAATCCCGATTTGCAAGTCCTTAATAGCGATTCCTTAATAATCGCTATTAAGGACTCGCAAATTGGGGCATTGATGAATCTGGCCGTTAGTGTTTAAATGGCAATTCATTCCCCTGCCTCCTCCTAGTGTTAGCTATAGTGGTTATTCCCCATTCACTGCTGGGAACATCCAGGGAGTGCCTTACTTGGTGTCTGTGCCTCAAGTGTCCACTCTGACTCTTAAACCCATGTCAAATTGTGTCATAGTAGGGCAGTTCTCTTATCAGTGAGGTCCCTTGAATCCTATAGGTCAGTAGCAATTTTGACCTGCTCCAGTAGGAGTGAAGTAAGCTAACTCCTGTAATGCACCCCGTCCATGGACTCTTGCGGTTGCTCTTGTCCGGATCATTTGAGTTGGCTGCACGATGACTTAGTGGCTGCTCATGGTAGGAGCAGGTTCTCTCTTCCCTGTGGTCGTACTTCCACAGCAATCAGATGTTTCTTGCACTACTCCTGCGTGGAGTGATTGGGGGGAGGTGATACCTAACCTCCGGTCCTCGATCCTGAACTTGGGTGATGATGCTTTCATGGCGACTTGACTTACTAAATGGGGGTAAGATCAGTTGCTGCCCACATTGTTTCTGGTGACCTATGGGTCACCACCAATTACAGTCCATGGGCTGTGCCCTGATCAACACAGCACATGTATTCCTGGCAGCCCCTCCTGGCATACTAGGTTGGCACACAGCTGCCACACAAGTCTTCAACCCTTACCACACTGCATATTTTTTCATGGCTATCTTCATGGCGGCCCTCTCCTGACATACATTAGTCCCTGACACAGTCCTGCACAAGGGCTTCCACCATTGATACAGTAGTTGTTTTCTCACAGCTCGCACAGGGAGTCCACTACAAAGGGCAACCCACTGGACCTTGCTCCCTCCAATGCTCTCTTCTTCCTCTCAGAGCACACTGGTGTTGGTAAGCAGGAAGGCACTGGTATTCCAGGGCAGGTGATCCTGGATTGCATGGGTGATGGCTGATGTCCCCTCACCCAGCAGGCAGATTGACAAGCCTTGGAACCCAGACTTTGTCACAGCCAGTAGTCTTCCAGAACTTCCCCTCCCCACACACCCAATCTTTTTTTTTGCCAGATGACAATTTTTGGGGTCTCGAACTCCCCTTCTTGTAGTCCATTTCAAGTACCATGTGATTTAGGGTCTGAGTCTTTGAAGTTTTATGTTAGGGGTTTATGAAGTATATACTTCTCTGTTCTCTCCTCCTCTTGAAAAGCAGTCTGTCACAGCAGATATGCCTCCAAAGCTGATAATCCCACAACACAGACCATGGGGGTGACTAGAGTTCACACCTGGATGTCAGCTACACTGTGTGGATCAAAGGGTTTGACCAGGGCTCACAGCCTTAATATTTATGATTCACTTATCCGTCCCAGCTATTTCCTGAGATGTGCATAGCCCCCTTCCTTGGGACCTCTCACTGAATCAAAGAGCACCCTTTAAAGTGTATAGGGTAAACCTGGCCCGCTCTCCTCAGTATGAGTCCCACCCAGCTTACATGAATGCAGCAACCAACAAATCTGTCTGGGTGGATGCAGCCTGGGTCTCTCAAAAGGGTACTCAGGGCCCTCCATTTATTGTGCTATACACAGACACATTTACATCCAGTGCATACATACAGCCTGCAGGCACACATACATCCGGCATATGCATTTAACATGCACACACTTCCCAGCACTATTCCAAACCTGTGCATGAATTCCATTTCGAGTTCACAAATATTTTGCTTGATCGCGCATTAAAGGGAATATTTATATAGAAATCACGCAGGGCAGCATGATGGGAGGAGTGCAGGAATGTGTCCAATTTAACATAATGCAGCACATTCCTGCTTTTCCCCAGCGCTGGTGCACAATGTGCTGCCTAGCGCCAATGCAGGCAATCTTGCATCATGGTGCAAGGGGCCTGCATTGCAGGCAGGATTGTCTTTGTGCAAGAAGGGACACCTTCATGCACAACGACAATCCCCTGAGACATTTTTCTCTTTATATCTGTGCTGTAGAAAGAGGAAAAACGACAAGATTTGAGATATTTCTCCTCGTTAAGCCTCACCTGGGGATGCATAGTAATTTGAGCGCATTCCAAGGTCAACCACTTATGGTAAATTTGGAAATGAGTCAAAATTCATGGGTTTTGCCTGGGAACACGCATTCATCCCCCATGGAATGCCTTCCTGGGGCAGAGTAGCGCTACTCAGTGATTTACACTGCGTTGTATTACTCTACATTTATCAAGCCTCTCAGACCATGCAAGTGGGCCTTGCTTCGCTTGATAAATCGCATCTTAAGGGTTGTGTCGATTTTGCACCTCATTACATCGTGCAAAAGTGAACCAACCCTCGGATAAATATGACTCTGTGTATATATCCTCTTGAAAATCATATATTCCTTGTGTATATTCATCTATGTGTTCAGTTGTCGTCAGCACTGTATTTAATAGTGGCCATTATCACTATTAGAGATAAATGAGGAGTTAAGTGGTTGTGCATCGTGATGTGCAACTGGTGTAAAATATGTTGTTTAGAACATAGCTACTATGCAATAATGAGGACATACAACATTTATGCAGTGCATTTCTAAAGCACCATTTCTAACCTTTGGAAGGCATGATTATCTCGAACATCCAGGTTTTCAGCTGTGAGCCGGAGAGCAAATGGACGTAAGATATACGTGACCTGGAAGAGTAATCAAGAGTTTACGAAAAGATCCACTCCCGATACAGGTGTGAACAAATGTAGGTACTCAAAATGGAACCAAAGTGAAAAAAAGAAGACGCCTAAAGATAAGCATGAAAAAACACAGATGGCAAAGAATTGCCAAACAAACCATGTCAAGGTAGATCTTTGATTTCAAAACAAAGTCATTAACGGTATAGGAGAGGCACTACAAGCCCATCATTACTTTAAAAAGGCTGATGGGCGTCCTTAATGTGGAACAAGTAATGAAAGCTGCAACAAAGAAATGCGAAATAAAAGATTTTTAATAATTTTTGTGGTATAGGAATACCTAAACCATGCATACGTTGTTTTTAGACCAGTACAAATCAGGACAGTTATTGTCAAAGAAATTATGTGGGAAAAAATTGTTTCTATTAAAGTTACATTCTAAAAAACATCATGAATCTGTCATAAAAAGAAAGCAGAATAAAATATCATTCTTGAACATTAGCATGAACAGTTGTGGGTGGTTAAGTTTCAGCTCATCTTAGTCCGCAGAATTATTGTGCAAAGACATAGTCAAGAACCTAAATTTAGATAAGCTGGTGAAGTTCTGAACCCAGGATAGATATATCTGCTCCAAATAACTGCATCCAAGTGCCTGTTTATATCTAAGGAACAGAGGCATTGGGCACACCCAAGACTGTGGCTCCAATTGTCAATCAATCACATTTTCTTTATTTGGTTTGGAATAGCAATCATAAAAGCACAATACAAACAATCAAAAATCTTGAACGAAAACATGATTGAGCCAGACACTACAAATTCATATATAAGCATAAAACATGCCCAATAAAAACCTAGATATGTATCAGCATACAGTATCTAAACGTTACAAATACAGTAATTCTGGTCTATCTTGTTCAAAATGTAAAGGCAAAAAAAGAGGGAGAAAAGTTACTTGTATCACAGACCAGTCCATTGGTGACAAATCAAACAATATGCAAAGTGTCCAATAGAGAAATCATATCACATGAACAAAGGGGGTTTGAGGGCTTATGCCATCCCACTAGCAGTTGAGGGAATAAATGTAAAAAACATACTTTAGGAACCTTTTGTGCAAAGCTGGCCTATCCAGTGTTAAATACAGATTTAATGTATTCATAACTTTGACCATCATAAAGTGTATATGACTACTTTTATGCTGAGAGCCTACAGCTCTTGATTTTAGGATAAACGCCGTAAACTCTCTTTTAACCCGCAAAATATCTGATTTAGTGATCAATTCTGGGGAGTTAAAAAGTTGGGGCTTCAATTGTTCTAAAAGGTTTATTCGACAAGTAGTGTCATAAAAGCTATCGTACTAAAACTATTTTAAAAGTAAAAGGGCAATCGCACAATGCCGTGGACAACATATAAGCGGACAATACAACAAGCAAAAAGAGGTCTGGAATCGGATTTAGAATGCGCAGGGCTGCATGGTAATCCCTTGTGCCTTTTCGCTGACAGATCGATCTTATCCACTAAGCCAGCAGGATTTTATATACCAGGGAGGCAAACAGTAGGTGTGCAACACTTTCTATCTGGGTGTTGCAGCATGGACAAACTTTTGGGGTCTTGCTGCAGAAGTGCCACTTAGCAGTCACCTCTAGAACAGGGAGAGTTCCATATCTCAAGTGTATGCACAGCTTCCTGTCCCTCGGGACCTGGATTATATCAAGGAAAGGCTCAAGAGATTTTGTTTATGCATGAAAAACTCTTTTGTCTGCCCACATTAGAATTGCTACTCTCCCGATGACCTACCCATTCCCAGTAAAGCCGTTTGAGGTCATCTCTCCCTAGGGGTTCCTGGCTATCCCAATAAGCTTGAGGACAATTGAGATCCAGCCTATCTTACTGCCAGCGTCCAAACGGACTATTTCGGTGAGGGCTTCGGCGCAAGGGAGGAGCTCTGGGGTCTGTCAAATGTGGGCCCAGAAAAGCAGTGGGCGTAATCTTGCTATATCTCCAATAGACCGCCTACTCATATCCAGCATTAGGGGAGTAAGAGGGACATTTTGGGTAACATCACCAAGTCTCTTAAGAATTTGTTCTCAGATCTACAAAGGTCAATGAGCTTATCGAATCCCCTAATCTCTGCTCTATAGGGAGCAGAGCTAACTGCCTTAGCATCGTAGACTTGGAGCGAAGGGACTACCGGCCTGGTGTGCGGGAGGAGATGTCCTTTTTCAATTACTCCAGCTGCCTGTTTATGTCCCAGAAGCATCTTTGCGAGGTGAGGCTTCCAGGACATTTTGTCAGAGAGTCTGACACCTAAGTAATCAACAGAGTCAACATTTTCCAAGGGTGCCCCACCCAGTTGGGGGTTTCCCCTGTATGACTTGTGACAATTAAAGGCCATAAATTTAGTTTTCGTGCTATTTATGACCAACTGCCGATTATCACAAAAAAGTTGGAATCTGTTAAGTAGATGTTGCAACCCTGCTGGTGTCTTAGACATCAGCAGGGTATTGTCTGCAAACAGCAAGGTTGGTACCTTGATTCTCCCCAGGGTAGGTGAGTCTGAGGGAGTCTCCTGGAGAAAGCTGACAGCCCCATTCACATATAAGGAAAATAGGGTCGGGCTAGAACGCAGCCCTGTCAGACTCTTTGGTTGACAGGGATGCGCTCTGTGAGTTGTCCTTGCGGCCCCCATCTAGCCTGACAACATTCACAATGGGACACTTTGAGGTCCCAAACCAATGGCACAGCGGAATACCGCATTTAGCAGTCCGTTTTGTCAACATTTTTATCCAGTTCTCAAATTTTACCAATTCTTCACTCATTTTAATTCTATTGTTTGTCCAAGTCAACATGTACACTGTCGCAATCCACTTGTAAAGAAAAAGCAATTTCCAAGGTTTCTTGTGTTCAAGATGGGCCATCCGAACCTCCTTCAAAAACACGTACTAGAGCCAGGTTCATCAAAAGCAGTTTATTCACACCCAATGCATTTCAAGCCAATCTGGCTCTTCATCAGGGGTAACTGTAAATTACAATGTACATCTGTATTAACATCACATCCTATTGTAGCGTGCATAATTTGTTGTTTAAACATGCTCACATACTCCCTTGCGCCTATGCACATTGACTCAATTGCTTGCATTAATTCCACTGTCCAGCTAAACAATTGATTTCATGTGACACCCCACATGTTTACTTTTCATTTCCCCACAGAATATAACTGAATTATTGATGAAAAGTATTATTCACGTCACTATAATGACACTGATTTTAGAAGGTTTCGAGTATTTTGTACGTTTATATTTCACTATGTGAACACTTTGTACACGTTATGTATACCGGGTGAAGTCAGAAGGAAAGGATGCACTATGGGTGTTGAAGTGCCTAGAGCTGAAGAGGCCGACTGAGTATGGTCAGGTGACATTCACGTGATTAGCGCGGAAATGCACCGGAGATGAAGGGCGTTAACAGGGTTTAAAAAACGGGTGAACCATAGCCATGGTATTTCTCTTGCAAGCGGCTGAGGAAGATGACAGTTTTATAGTGGAGAATGAAAGACTGCTAGCAGGTACGTTAGACACACTGCTGTAAACAGGGGAATACAAGTACAGCATAGAAAGGCAGAGTTTGATAACGGGGAACCTTAGAAAAGCACAGTTATAATTTAACTGAGAGCGGAATGGATGTTAGTAGAAAAGTAGCAGGAGGAAGTGGTTATGAGAACACGCACTCGAGGTTAAATAAATAATTAATGGAACGGAGGCCTTTGCACTGATATAGGAGAGAGAGTGGGGAAGCTATGAAGAGGTATTCGAACGTGGGGAAATGAAAAGTAAACATGTGGGGTGTCACATGAAATCAATTGTTTAGCTGGACAGTGGAATTAATGCAAGCAATTGAGTCAATGCGCATAGGCGCAAGGGAGTATGTGAGCATGTTTAAACAACAAATTATGCACGCTACAATAGGATGTGATATTAATACAGATGTACATTGTAATTTAAAGTTACCCCTGACGAAGAGCCAGATTGGCTTGAAATGCATTGGGTGTGAATAAACTGCTTTTGATGAACCTGGCTCTAGTACGTGTTTTTGAAGGAGGTTCGGATGGCCCATCTTGAACACAAGAAACCTTGGAAATTGCTTTTTCTTTACAAGTGGATTGCGACAGTGTACATGTTGACTTGGACAAACAATAGAATTAAAATGAGTGAAGAATTGGTAAAATTTGAGAACTGGATAAAAACGTTGACAAAACGGACTGCTAAATGCGGTATTTCGCTGTGCCATTGGTTTGGGACCTCAAAGTGTCCCATTGTGAATGTTGTTGAGTTTAATATGTGAATTGGGCTGAGCACGTTTCCATTGAGCACGCAAAGTTAAACTTGGAAGTAAACTGAACTTGATGAATTTTGGAAAACAAAAGAAAACACGAGGTGTGCAACCCATCCCCCATTTTGATGTTCCCCATCTAGCCTGGGCATAGTTGCCCTCAAGTAGTCGGATCAGCAGTTTGAGGACAAGATGGGGAATACCCATCTCTCCAAGTGCCGCCCACATCTTAGATCTAGGGACCAGGTCAAAGGCAGTCTTCAGGTCTGTATATGCGAGATAAAATACCCGAATGATTAAGCCCCCAGACCACTCCTGTTAGATGCTATGGGTATATGAAAGCAAGTGTAGACAGCTTTATGCAGATGGACCAGACTCCACATCCCTTAAAAGACACAGATGTACAATCCTTCCACTAGTTGGTTCCAGTGAGGGAGTGTGGTTTTACTATTGTGTCCTGCCGCATTCCTTGATAAAATCCTTAGTTGCTGATGGGGTGTGAGGCAAAAAGCAATGCATTCAGCAGAAATAGGACTGATGCTTATTGAGTGGACTAATGTGTGCGAGGATAAGTGCATGAAAGTACCACTGCTCGTCTCAAGTTGAGGAGAGATAGAAATTCTACTTGCGCTTGCCGTGTTGGAGACTATCCTCTTTATGATATGGGGTATTACATAAAATCGAATCCAAGGGAGTTGACCATAATTGGAGCCAAGGGCAATGTTAAAAAGGTCAGAACATTGAGGAACTTCATTCAGTAGTCAGTTGTTGTCCTCGAGCGTGGAGGCACCTGCTGGATGTGTTGGTTGTTGCAAAGTTGGTGCTTTAGCATGCTCATATGTTGGGATGTGTTTAAATTGAATAGAGGAACCATCTGGTGGACAGGTGTGATAACCCCCGCACTGTGCCCACTCCAGAGTACATGCTACCTTCCCACACTGCATTCCTTAGAATAAACCAGCCAACATGCAATTGTGTTTGTAGTGGTAATTTGTTGGCCGCAGTTTTATTAGGAATACATGGATATACTTTGGCATTATTTGCATGCCCTGGACATAAATCATCAACATAGAACTGTCATCTTTGCATCATAAATCATGCGCCTTTGTCATACGTAATCTCTGGCATAAATCATATATACATCACCAATTAGCACATTGGACTGACAGTTCATTGATTAACTCATTTGGAAGCTAGTCTTGTTTCTTGTCCCTTCTGGGTCATCCCTTTGCGCGGTTGGGTTTGCGCTCTCTTTGCTCGGGGGGTAGCTTCTGTCCCGGAGTTAGGCCACTACTCGCTACCTTGTTGGACTCTTTTGTGCCCTGCCATCCGGCGGGGGCTGGGCTGCGAGCGCCGTCTCCGTTTGCTACCCCCTTTTTGTAGGCCAAATCCCCCAGCCGTGAGGCATCTGAAGGTGAGTGGTCCTATTCGGCACACCGCCCTTCGGTGTGCCTCCTTACCAACCATTATCCCCGTAGCTCTCCGCCCTTGCCTTGCCTGCTTCCAGCACTGCGACATTGCTGTTCCTTAGGCGTGGGTGGGTGGGATAAAATTCTTGTTGTGCCGCTGCTGCTCCCCCGCTCCATGAAGATAGGAGCTGCCAGGGGGAGAGGCGGCTTATATCCCCCTGTGTCTTTCCCGCCTCACAGGCAGGTTCCCCCAATTGGAGGGTTTGTACCCCGCTTGTCTCCCCCATTGGCCGGGGGGTAGGCACCTTCCTGGTGGCTGTCGAGGGGGTGGGGCGCAGGCGCTTCTAACTCTTCTGGGTGCCTCATTGCGCCAAAACCAGATATTTCCAGGGTCTCGGCGTCGGTTATGGCGCTGGCCCTCTAGCCCCCGTTGGGGACGGCCTCTGCGATAACCCCCGCACTGTGCCCACTCCAGAGTGCATGCTACCTTCCCACACTGCATTCCTTAGAATAAACCAGCCAACATGCAATTGTGTTTGTAGTGGTAATTTGTTGGCCTCAGTTTTATTAGGAATACATGGATATACTTTGGCATTATTTGCATGCCCTGGACATATATCATCAACGTAGAACTGTCATCTTTGCATCATAAATCATGCGCCTTTGTCATACGTAATCTCTGGCATAAATCATATATACATCACCAATTAGCACATTGGACTGACAGTTCATTGATTAACTCATTTGGAAGCTAGTCTTGTTTCTTGTCCCTTCTGGGTCATCCCTTTGCGTGGTTGGGTTTGCGCTCTCTTTGCTCGGGGGGTAGCTTCTGTCCCCGGAGTTAGGCCACTACTCGCTACCTTGTTGGACTCTTTTGTGCCCTGCCATCCGGCGGGGGCTGGGCTGCGAGCGCTGTCTCCGTTTGCTACCCCCTTTTGGATTTTTTGGTTCCGTCCAGAGGTGTCAGGGAACAACACCCGAAGACCCCGGAGTTCCACCTGCCTTGGTGCACAAATAAACAGAAACACGGGCTTCTCGATGGTGGCGTCAAAGACCAAAGGTTTATTACTGCAGGGACGCAGAAGTCACAGAAACTACGCATGGGCAGTATCTAGGAGCCTGTTCGATTTGTACAAAGAGGGTTGCTCCTTATATACTAAAAATTGTGCTCCAGAAAAATATTTCACATGTTAGTACATTCCCAAACCTTTGTGTCCTAAACAATAAATATTTGGCGTTACACAGGAACTGTCGATAATATCTGATGCCAAACTTTACGAAGAGGGGTTCCCACTAGTTCATCACAATCCCTTGTCAATATTGCATTCAAGAGCCGGACCGCCTCATCGTAAATTTCGTTGCCTCCCCCTAATAAAGATTCAGAAAGAAAGGAACGGAGCCGGGTGTGGAAGATAGAAAAGTGGGATAAGGGATGTTTGTGGGTTGTAAATGGGCAAGGCTACCGGCTTCGGCCGCCTAATCATGATCAGATAATCAAAGAAGTGAGCAACCCGGAATACCCTTGAGGGCTTGGGTAATGAAAGTAGAAGGGTAAAATTGCCTTCAAGGGACTTATTCAGTCTATATTTGTTAGTTGAAATTATTCTAGAAAGGATCAATGGATCATCCTTGGGGTGAATTAATCAAAACTGATCAATTTATATTATCAACATATAACATAAAAACAAAGACACAAGGTGTATACGAAAAGGTTTTTATCAAATAGTTCATTAAATCAACTTCATATACAGAAAAATAAACAAATAAGATTTTAGGACTGTGGGTACACATATAAATAAATTGCTAAGTGACTCAACAGAACCTAAAAAACACCTATCCCAAAACACATTGAGTAAAACAAAGAGGGGGATGAGATGTATTGTCGACGTTTCGGTTTCTTAATAATGATTTGATGAAACCATCCTCAGGACCATTATCAGTGCTGATCTGTATAGAAATATTGTAATCTAGTGGATGTGGAAAGCACTCATCAAGGCTGGATATGAAGTCAAATCTTCACTCCCATGCATGTATATATAACTCAGAAATCGCCCGGTGTCACTCGTGCGGAGTCTTATCTGCTTTTTAGACACAGTCTGAAGTAATTGTGACCAGTATGAATTTTAAACAGGTCAGTAAACAGTCATTTGTCCTGCAGCGCCTAGGATTCTGGCGAAGTGGAATCACAAACACGTCCCGTCTGAAATGAAGCCACAAGCCTTGTGGCTTCATTTCGGACGGGACGTGTTTGTGATTCCACTTCGCCAGAATCCTAGGCGCTGCAGGACAAATGACTGTTTACTGACCTGTTTAAAATTCATACTGGTCACAATTACTTCAGACTGTGTCTAAAAAGCAGATAAGACTCCGCACGAGTGACACCGGGCGATTTCTGAGTTATATATACATGCATGGGAGTGAAGATTTGACTTCATACCCAGCCTTGATGAGTGCTTTCCACATCCACTAGATTACAATATTTCTATACAGATCAGCACTGATAATGGTCCTGAGGATGGTTTCATCAAATCATTATTAAGAAACCGAAACGTCGACAATACATCTCATCCCCCTCTTTGTTTTACTCAATGTGTTTTGGGATAGGTGTTTTTTAGGTTCTGTTGAGTCACTTAGCAATTTATTTATATGTGTACCCACAGTCCTAAAATCTTATTTGTTTATTTTTCTGTATATGAAGTTGATTTAATGAACTATTTGATAAAAACCTTTTCGTATACACCTTGTGTCTTTGTTTATATGTTATATGTTGATAATATAAATTGATCAGTTTTGATTAATTCACCCCAAGGATGATCCATTGATCCTTTCTAGAATAATTTCAACTAACAAATATAGACTGAATAAGTCCCTTGAAGGTAATCATGATCAGGACAATGGACGCGGAGACCAGTTTAGCAGGACTGGCCTCGGGCAGAGGAGGCAGCCTTTGTCGAGTCATGCAGCTACAGCGTGATCTGGTCTAAGGTGCACGTGTCACTAGAGAGGTGAATCTCCGGCTAAGGCTACGTGTCCTTAATCGAAATGAAATGATCAGAGGTTATTGCGTATGTGAGGGCAAGAAACACAAAATGGCTGCCATGATCTAAGATGGATGCCATGGGTAGATCAGAAATGTGTTTGTAACAGGAGTACTCTTGCTCGTAGCGTAGCGAAAACACCTGGATATGCTAAATGGATCATTTGCGGTTCGCTGATACCAATATTATGTATTTCCGACGATATTGAAAACACGGGTTCAAATCGTCACGGAACCTCAGACCCTCCTTTTGCCCTTACATAGGCAATTACTCAGTCTATGTCAGAATCTAGTTCTATGCTCATCAGGTCAGTGACATGCTGTTGTATCATCATCCTTTCTCGCGCCTTTTCTCCAAACGCAGGTGGTTTCCTAAAACAGGTTGCAGCACAAAGACTACACAGAGCAGGACCACACTGGATAATCAGGCAGCATGAGAAGAGGAATACTAAGATGACACCAATGACCATTAGAACCTTCCATCCCCATGCTGAGATCAGAGTCCAAAACCACTCCATGAAGGACCAGTTTCCCTTGTCTACGTGTATAGAGTCGGAAATCTTATGAAGCTTAGAGATCGCCTCGTAGACTGTTGGAGCATTATTAGGAATAAAGACACAGCAGCTCGATTGGATCATTCTGCATACCCCACCTCGATCTGCAAGTATTACGTCTAGAACCATACGGTTCTGCAACGTCATGAGTCTATCCGCCTGAAGCTCAGCTGTCAAATTGCTAAGGGCACCAGCAGTTTCGGTGATAGTAGATTCAACTACCCGTGTTAGCTGACGTATGTTTCTACTATTGGCCATAGGCCCCCAAAACGGAAGGAAGCCTTTGAAGAAGTCTCCAGCTTCCTGACCAGCGGTATCTTCCTTGCTGAAAACACCTCTTGCTACTCTGGTTTTGTGGTAATCGGATGAAGCAGTGTGTGTTGGAGGCAACAATCGAGCAATATAACATGAACCTGAAAAGTCGGCAGGCAACCATGTATATGCCCTATCTCGGCAGATGAAGTAGGTACCCCTAGCAGTAAGAAAAGCAGGGGAAGAGTTAGACGGAAACACGTAAGTCTCTACACACTCACTCCTCCCTAGCTGAGCTCTCGGATTTCTCCCATTACCTTGCAAACAGACCTGACCTCGGTGAGGTACGACCCAGATTGGAGTTGAGCTTTTACGCTTGCTTTCTCCCAAACTAAGGCGATACTCTGAAGAATTCCAACTTAAATATACTCGCAATTCGTCTCTAGGGTAAGATGGAGTATTATTGACATCCTTGATCATGTCAATAATTCCCTGGACTAAAGCTTTGTTGGCAGAGTTATATTCAGTGGAGCGTGGTGGACGCGGAGGATAGGTTTCAAGGGCATAAGCAAAGATGGTTTGAAGGGCCTGAAATGATCCATTATAGCTGAAAGGCAAAACCAGATAGGGAATGCCTTTATCCATAGTGTGGGGTATCAAGCCACACACCCAGCAGTCTGTAGTGTTAACTACCAGTTGGTGTTGGTGCAAGAGTTGTACAAAAGTGTTATTAATGAATTCTGAGCGTCGAGCTTGCTCATGTTCAGGAAACGAGTGAAAAGAGTGTATAGAAGAAACAGTAGAAGTAGCAGGATCAAGGGGAGGTACTGTGGTTACTGGCATAAAAATCAAACTCATGCCAAAGACGATTCCACCCACCAACGTTATCAACACAATCAAAAATGTAATGGCACATTGTATCAAAAAGCATTTGCTGTGAAGAATTCTGTAAAGTCTGTTTCTGCGAACATAAATCACATTTTCTCGTTGCAGCGCAGGAAGCTCCATCTTCTACAATCCGCTCGCGACCACTGATGATGTGTATGTAGATGAAAATGCCTCTATTAGCCCTGGGAGTTCCCAGAACCAACAGAAAGATCGACCTTGTGTCAGACCCCCGCAGATTCAACTAGGCACACAGCCACGACCCTACGGCTACCCAGACGGCAAGGCAATTTTAAAAACAATAAAACAATAGCAAACTTCCTGGCTGAAGGCAAAAGTTCAAAATTTCAAAATATCACAATAGGCAGTTGCCTGCTTTATTAGTCCATATAACGAGGTCGTAAATTGTATCTTGATTTTGCAGGAACTGTTTGATCCGGAAACAGTGTGTTGTCAGTAGAGTTTACAGTGTTCAAGTTCGCAGATGGCAAAGTTTCTTCTGATACAAAGGGCAAGTGTTCAGAGTTCAAAGGAGTCTTTTCAGGAGGAGAGTCAGTAATCAATTCGGCATCACTGAAAGGGATGAATTTTGGCGTATGTTCAAATTCGGAGGCACCAATTCCCTTCTTCACCCAGTCGTCGTAAGGAAGTGGTAGAGGCACACGTTTGACATGAGATGCATGAATCCAGTGCTTGCGACCAGCTACACGAACTGCGGTTCTCGTCGCAAGTAGCACCTGGAAGGGTCCCACAAACTTCGGTTGAAGATTCTTTGTCCTCGTAAAGTTTCTGACCACAACGTGGTCGTGTAGAAAAGTAGAAATATTGATGTACATAAGCAACGTTCATTTCCCTTTTCCCACTCCTCTTCCTGCGCATATCCTGAATACCGTAAAGCATTTAACTACATCCTACTGCCAGCCAAGGCCTGTACCCGTGTATACATGACAGCCATTTTAGGCACCCTGGCCCTTTTTGCCCGCCTGAGATTAGAATCACCGGCTCCCCTTCTGCATGTACACGACCCTGCCCTGAAAGGCAGCCCCTTTTTGCTCGACCCACGCAAACCCCCCGTTCCCTCTTGAAGAGGCATCCTTCGCCCTAGCAGGCATAGCCCTCCCCCAGCTGCACCTGACTGCCCCCGCTCTCATGTACGGGTCATAAGATCTCTCTCGCTCTCTGTGTGACTCTGTCCTTGTGTCCACCCTGGCTACCCCTCCCTTCTCCTCACGTGGGCAAGTCATAAACCCTCTTCTTCTGCAAGACCCTGTCCTTGAGAATCACGGCCGCGCCTGACCAACCCCTCCTTCCCTTCCATGAATGCCCCTCTGTTGACAAGCCTTCCCTCCGCACTCGATTGTCCACGCGGCATTAATACCACTCCTTTGATGACCCTTTCCCCCGAGTCCAGCTGACCACACATGTCCGAGGCCATCGCCTGAGCCAGGAGATACCATTTACTGCCCTTATTGTATGAAGTCACTCCTCTTCAAAGGATCCTCTATTGGTCTTAGCCACCCCACCCCTTGGGCTATGATCAGGCGTACACATCCTACAAAACGCTCAGTTGCGTGATTGCCCTCCCCTCTTATCAGCAGGTCAAGGGTCCCCATTGTGAATGTATATGGGTAGGATCACCACGAGGATTATAGGGATGTCTTTCCTTTTGCGTCACACCGTCCTGATTGTGTTATCCTGTGTTCTGTAGAGTATAAAAAGCCAGAGTCTCAGCTCACTTGTTAGAGCACCTCCCGAAAGACACTGTGTTTCGTGTCCGAAATGACATGCTCTCCTCATGAGAAATAAACTCTGTTCTTGATTCCTGCTTCCAGCGCCCGTCTCTTTATTTTGGTAATTACTCAACATGGGAACTAAGAGGCGGTTTGCGCCAGCGGCCTGGGCACCGATAGGGTTATGGGCACGTTTTCCACAATTGGCGTCCCAACGCGGGGCCCATCAGTGACATGGGGTTCGGTAAGAGAGATCCAGACGAAGAAGTGAACATCTAAATGATCGGGGCATGCCTGCCTTGAGAGGGCCCTCGCCCGGCGGCCGATCGACAGAGCTTCACCAATTCTGAACGGACCTCTCTTGCAGTGACCTATTGTCCTGACTGGAATCCCACAGGAATGCTACATGGAGTAAGAGAACGAATGGGCGCTGGAGGAGGAAGTCGAAGAACTATCCGTATGGTCCGGTCCGGGTAAGATTAAGTAGGGCGTTCCTACGCCTGATTGGTAGGGTGGTTCTATCCACCCAATTGTTGATTGATTGTATTGAAAATCGGTATTTGTATACCGAAATTGCTGATTGTTGATTGTTTGTATTGAAAATCGGTATTTGTATACCGAAATTATTGGTATTGGTTCATTTAGCTTTGAGGGCTACTTGACATATTGGTTCTCTTCTGAGAACGAGACATTCTCTGTTTTCAAACAGCGGCGAATAGGAACGTCGTCCCTCTTTGCAGATAGAGAAGGGTAGGTAATACAGACTTTTGTCCCCGGTATTAATCCGTCATGCCTACTTTTCTCCCCACTGAATTGTTTGAAGTCGATTGATAACCGATTGTTGTTCTTTAAGAATTGTTGAAGTCGATTAATAATCGATGTTGTTCTTTGAGAATTGTTTGAAGTCGGTTGATAGTCGATGGTTGTTCTTTGAGATCTTCCCTGTCTACAAACTGAGACGAGTAGAAATATTCTGTCTTCCTTTTTGGATAGCGAAGGGCAGGCAATGCAGACATTTGTCCCCGTTGTAATCCGTCATGCCTGTTTTTCTCCCCACTGATTGATTGAAAACCTGGACATTATTGTTCCAGGAATTGTTTCGTTTGAGGTATTTTCTGCCTGCAAACAACGTGGAATAGAAATATTCTATCTAGTCTTTGCAAGTAGTAAAGGGTAGGTTATGCCCCTTTGTGAATTCGTCAGTCCTACCCACTCCCCACTGTTTGGGGGGTAGCTCGCATGGTCCGCCCAGGAGACTACCCTTATGGAGGACATATACTCCCCGCTTATGGGCCATTTAGTGGAGGTAGACCATCTGGTCCGTCCAGGAGGCTACCCTAGTAGATGGAAGTACATCACTCGGTCTGTCCAGGATGATACCCCAATGAAGGAATATATGTTCCCCTTTTGATCGATAATCTCGTTCCACCCCGGACCATTTATTGGAGGGAACTCGTCTGGTCCGCTCAGAAGTACCCCCCCCCCCCAGTGAAAAGGACACATAAAAATATGAAGTGATCACCGTTCCCTACTAACAGAAAGCCTTAGCTCGAAACACGCTAAGGAAGAGAAAGAAAACTAAAAAGAAATCAGGCTAAGTCAGTAACCCCCTGATGAGCTTTTGACTTCACTAAAAATAAGAAACATTAGAAATAGTTCATAATAAGAAATATAAAATGGCGAGAAGTTTGGCAGCAAAGATAGCCACGAGGTAGCTAGGCTTCAACGCCTGTTCCTGTTCCCAACATGCCTGCCTCATTGCCCGCCACGCCCAAATAACGGTCACATGAAATAGAAACAATCAAATAGGTACCTACCCTCATTCCGGAAGCTCCAGCAGTGCAACAGGTCCGCGGTTACGCCCATCCGGAAGGTGAGGCCTCGAGGCACGAGGGGCCCGCCTGACCACGGTCGGGAGGAGATGATGTTGGGCAGGCGGTCCAAAGAATGGCAGAGTTCTCTCCTTCTCTCCTCTTCCGCTGCCCTGCAGGCCACGGGGGGGGCTGTCTTGCCTCAGCCACCGACCACCCCCCCCCCCTTTCTGTCTCTCGCCTGGTCCGACCCACGAAGAAGGCAGAAGCCGAAGGCGAGAATGGCGGCCAATCAAGTAGTCCCGCCACATGTCAAATTCCCTGGATAGTTACAGGTAGTGCTGCCACATGTCGACGTCTGGACAGTTGCAGATAGTCCCGCCACATGTCAAGGGAAAGGGGGGGCTGTCTTGCCTCAGCCGCCGACCACCCCCCCCATCTTCAATAGCCAGCACGGCCAATATCGCAACGACGGAGCCGAGTAACGGCGCGGGGTCGCTGGAAAGGGGAGGTGACGCGAACGAGCCTCCCCCGCCTCCCTCCAGGTGGAGGCTTCCAGCGACACCCCAATGCTCTTACTTAAAGAGGGTCAACATCATAAAGCGGTCCTCTGCCCAGGACGGGCACACGTTCCATGCCTTCTCCCCTCAACCTTGAAGATTCTATAAGAGCCAGGGGGCCCCGACCCCTCCGCATGGGTGCCCCCGCCCCCTTCACTGGGAACCACGACACCGGTGCAACTCCTGCCGGCACCAGCCTCGGGTTGGAAATGGCTAAAACGAAGCCACGGCACGGACTTGTTCAGTTCCGGAGGAACGCCAGGATGACCCGGTAGGAAAATTCTTGCCGCCCTTCCCACTCTTTGACTCATGGTCCATATTTGCTAAACTGTTAACCATATAGCACAAAACTTTTTGAACTACCAACGGAAAGTTCTGGGCCAACAACGCGAGACTAGAGACTTTCTGACTGTGCTGGAACTTGCCTGACCCCACCTAAAATGGCGCCGCCGAAAAATGAAACGTATTTGAATAAACTTTGTTGCACCCAGGTTGCGCAGCTTGTCGTCCCGAGATCTATGTGCAGTTTTTTGGATAATGAAAGTAGATATGAAGGGCGTTGAGTATGTGCTTGGATAATGAATTGACTTAGGGTGGGCACTGATTATGATTCGGAAAATGAATTGGTGTAACTTAGATAACGAATGAGTATTGGAAAATGAATTTATGAATTAATTAAAAATGAATTCTTGACATGCATCATACCTGTTCTGTAAGGAAATTTTAATACGATTTTTATTTGCACTGCTGCACTTTATGCAATGAACTGCCACCAATTTCGTTTATTAAAAGTATTTTGAAGAAGAAAGCATGGTCGTTGCAGTTGCATTAATGAGTTTTGTAATGCCTTACTACTGTGAGCGAAGAGTAAGTATGATGAAGGATGTAGATCAAAAGGGATCAGATATTTGGCAGCTACCTTATGTGCCACAAGCAACCGGAAAAGTGTTTCAGATACCCTTAAAAATGACACCACAGAAAATGCCTTCTGACCGTCACCCTTGCACCCGATAAAGACGGTTACGACCAAGTAGCTCATGTAGATACTCAGATCGTCAATGATTATCTATATGACACCACTGGTACCTCTGGGCTGAAATGCCGAGATGGCAAGGGAATGCAGTACGAGGAGATCGGGCGAGTATATGGTAGGTAAAAAGATTTTCGAACTACTGCATGATGATGTGCTTTGAATGCTGCCCCCCACCCCTTCTTCCTCCCTTCTGCAGGTCACGTCAGAACGTCGACTGAAGTATGGAAGAGCGACGGTCGGACCACCGACGAAAAAGGGGAAAGGGGAAATATGTGTTTAATCGTTATAACAGATAAGCTTTTTTTAAGACGTAGGCTTAACATGACTGTTCCTCCTTAGGACATAGCAACTGAGAGGATGGACTGACATAGAAGCTGGACAGGTACTGAATGACGAAAAAAATTGACTAGAAATGACGTATTAAATAATGTAACTGGACGTTCGACTAGGTAGGGAAAGGACAAAGAAAAATTATACAGGTAAGGGTTGCCACGGCACCACCCGTCTAGGAAGTTAGAAATATTGCTGATGTTCAAAATGCACTACCCCCTTTCTCACGCTCTTATAGATATAGCCAAGCTGTCCGACTGTTCTCCCGATCAATACTTGCCGTTGCCTCAGCCTGGAGAACTTCCCACCACAGGAGGGAACAGAAAAATGGCTTAAGATCCAACCATGGGTAACTAGCACGACCAGGTTAATTACTGATCGACCAGCCGAGGTGTGAGTATTGGTAATTGGGAACGCTCGCAGGCGTGACAAGCGAGAAGGGAAAGGGGGGAAGGGTAGAAAGAGCAAGCACATAGATAGAACAGGATAGTAAAGATACGTAGGATATACATATAAAAACAGATGTTGTAGGCTAACAATTGTTTCCTGTCTTGTCGTGAATGTCTTGTATATGTGTAATACATGTGCCGTCTTCCCTGTCTGAGTTTGTGTGTGTGTAAATGTACGAATTTATGTCTTCCCTCTGTCTGTATCTGCATGTTATCTAACCTTTGCTGTTCTGTGTTGTGAGCGCACTAAATGACCTATTTTTGTACACGTCTCTCTCTCTCTCTTTCCCTCTCCCTCTCCCTCTCTCTCTCACTCTCACTCTCTCTCCCTACATGTCATACGTGTACTGAATGGCTCGTTTAGAATTGCGGACGACTCTCACTCTCTATGAGAGTCTTCCTATTTTTCCTCTCTCTCTTTTGGTAAAATTTTGCCCCACCGGCACCAGTCTGATTTGATACATATTGAACGCGAAGGTGTTCAGCGAAACTGGCCGAAACTAAAATAATTGTATCTCGCCATATTTCTGCCTCTCCTTTCTGCAAAAATGAATGAACTTGAATTGGCTGAAAAGGAAAGGACAGGTAAGACGACTAAAAGTCCCCCAAATCTGGCCATTTATAGGGGAACTGTATGTCAATGGCACCTTATGTCTGTTCTTCAGAGACGAACGCCAACGTCCAGATTGAACTCCCAACGCCCGGATTACCCCACCCCCTTTTTGCACCCAAGCGCAAGCGCCCGAAGCATCCCCGCCCCATTTTCGATAGACGTCAATTTCTGTCCCGAATATAAACTTGATACACATGAGTAGTTGTTGACCCTCGAGAAAACCCTGTTTTGCCTGACTCTCGATAATAGCACCCCCGCCCTGTTCGAAAAGGTTAGCCAGTCCTGATGGGAAATGTTTTGTAAAATGCTGAATATGATGTAATGCACAGTTGATGGGAACCTCACTTGATTTATAAATAAGACGATGAATAGACCTGCCATGAACCCAGTAGGAATACTGACACGTGCACTGCTTGGCAATGGACCTCTGACTGTGACCAATGAGCGTATCTCCCAAATGCGTAGAATTAAGGGAGGAATTCACATGCATAGATATCTTCTTTTGCCATTTCACTGAAACCTTGTCTTGTACCTATTCAAAGATTCGCGATCATCGAAGGAGATGGGTCAGAAGTGACGTACAGCCTGGCCGCGGATCTTGGGACTCGTGTGACCTCGACCAAAGGTGGAGCCGCAGAGCAACAGGATACGGGACGAGACCGCAACTTCAACGTGAAAAATGAAAAACGGCGAGCCACCTCGAAGCCACTCGCCTGCTAAACCCACGTGTGCCTGGAGTCTCCGTCCCCCTTCCTTGAGCCCGATGGATGGGCCTGCCTGCTTGTTATCCTTTGCTCCCTTGGTCCCTTTTGCGTGTCCCAGGAACTCTGACCCAACTCCACCCTCTCCCCTATCGACTATTTGAACCACACTCACCCTCTTCTCCACGTGACTTTTTGCCAAAGGAACGAACTGCATTCCACTGGGAATAGGGTGCTGCCATAGAACTGTGGGTGCCGAGCATAAGGCGCCGCCAACCGGATTGTTTAGGGAACAGGACTGTGGTCTAACAGCAGAGGACTGACCGCACCCTGCAACGCGAAAGGATAGAACAGAGCTGGACCTATAGCTCCACCGCCGGTGCTCAACAGCGCCAACGAAAGTACTCGGACTAGAGCCTACCAGTGATGGCTCACTGACAAAAAGACACTTGGACGAAGAGATATTGTATATTGAACTGAATTCCGCTCTCAACTACCTGGTCAAAACTGTTCATTGGTCACATTTTTTTAATCAGAAACATTTATGCCATGTAGTGCTTTGAAATGGTAGGAACTCGACAAATGCAATCTCCTATGTGCCGTATTCTGCCAAACACATCAACTGTCCATGATTATATACCATATGCTAATATTGACAATGCTAATTCTGCGACCGTCCCTGTTTATATGTACCATCATCGATCACGAAAATGAACTTTTGCTATGTAAAAAGGGGCGACTGTAGAAAAGTAGAAATATTGATGTACATAAGCAACGTTCATTTCCCTTTTCCCACTCCTCTTCCTGCGCATATCCTGAATACCGTAAAGCATTTAACTACATCCTACTGCCAGCCAAGGCCTGTACCCGTGTATACATGACAGCCATTTTAGGCACCCTGGCCCTTTTTGCCCGCCTGAGATTAGAATCACCGGCTCCCCTTCTGCATGTACACGACCCTGCCCTGAAAGGCAGCCCCTTTTTGCTCGACCCACGCAAACCCCCCGTTCCCTCTTGAAGAGGCATCCTTCGCCCTAGCAGGCATAGCCCTCCCCCAGCTGCACCTGACTGCCCCCGCTCTCATGTACGGGTCATAAGATCTCTCTCGCTCTCTGTGTGACTCTGTCCTTGTGTCCACCCTGGCTACCCCTCCCTTCTCCTCACGTGGGCAAGTCATAAACCCTCTTCTTCTGCAAGACCCTGTCCTTGAGAATCACGGCCGCGCCTGACCAACCCCTCCTTCCCTTCCATGAATGCCCCTCTGTTGACAAGCCTTCCCTCCGCACTCGATTGTCCACGCGGCATTAATACCACTCCTTTGATGACCCTTTCCCCCGAGTCCAGCTGACCACACATGTCCGAGGCCATCGCCTGAGCCAGGAGATACCATTTACTGCCCTTATTGTATGAAGTCACTCCTCTTCAAAGGATCCTCTATTGGTCTTAGCCACCCCACCCCTTGGGCTATGATCAGGCGTACACATCCTACAAAACGCTCAGTTGCGTGATTGCCCTCCCCTCTTATCAGCAGGTCAAGGGTCCCCATTGTGAATGTATATGGGTAGGATCACCACGAGGATTATAGGGATGTCTTTCCTTTTGCGTCACACCGTCCTGATTGTGTTATCCTGTGTTCTGTAGAGTATAAAAAGCCAGAGTCTCAGCTCACTTGTTAGAGCACCTCCCGAAAGACACTGTGTTTCGTGTCCGAAATGACATGCTCTCCTCATGAGAAATAAACTCTGTTCTTGATTCCTGCTTCCAGCGCCCGTCTCTTTATTTTGGTAATTACTCAACATGGGAACTAAGAGGCGGTTTGCGCCAGCGGCCTGGGCACCGATAGGGTTATGGGCACGTTTTCCACAGTCGCCGGGTTTCAGCTGATGCCCTGGACTCTCCGGAGGCTTTGGCAATGCATCGAAAACCTGTTGGTGAATAAGACTCAATTTAGCAGTCAAGTCGTAAAGGTAGTCTATCAACATAGGATATTCTAGAGAACAAAACTCCTTTGGCCTAGGCACACCCCACACATTTGCCGGGCGGCCAAAGACAATCTCATAGGGACTAAGCCCTACTCTGGAATGTACAGTTGCTCTTGTTGATAACAAAGCCAAAGGTAATGCGTCTGGCCAGGACAAACCCGTATTTTGGCTAGTTTTAGTTTGAGGGTGCCATTGTAACCCTCAACTAAACCAGCAGACTGGGGATGGTTTGCACTGTGGAACTTCTGTTTGATGCCCAAACCGGCACACACACTCTGCATAACTTTCCCTATAAACTCACTTCCGTTATCTGACCATACAATCCGTGGCATTCCGAACCTAGGGAAATATTCCTTGAGAAGAATTTTGGCAGTTGATAGGGCAGTATTGTCCTTTAGTGGATATGCTTCGATCCATCTGGAAAAAGCACAGACTACCACCAGGACGTATTTCAAATTATTACACCGATCCATGTGTATGTAATCTAGCTGAATCACTTCAAAGGGGCAGGAAGGAGGAGCGAAGTGACCAGCAGGAGTTGGAGTTCCCTTGCCAGGATTATGCATCAGGCATACCATACAATTTTTCACCACTCTCTCTGCACATTTACTGATCCCATCATTCTTCCAGACTGGAGCCAACATCTTACATATCCCTTTAGAACTTATATGCGCTACTCCATGCGCCATCGTCACCACTGCAAGCACATACGCATCAGGCAACATCCAACGCTGTTGTTCTGTCAAATCAATCCAACACCCACTCGAATCCAACTTGCCCGTACTTTCTCTCCACACACGTTTTTCCTCCTCAGTTGCCTCTTTCTGAATTTCTTTCACACTTTCCACTGTATCCTCACACATTCCAGACTCGGAAATCCATCTTGCAGACGTAGCAACATACATTCTACTCATCATATCTCTAGCTGTCTGTTTAGCAGTTTCATCAGCAAAAGCATTCCCACGACCAACATCATCCGTGATTGCTTTATGAGCACTGCACTTCACAATCGCAACTTCAGTCGGCAAGGTTAGAGATTCCAACAAGTCGTTAACTAGCTGACCATGTTGAATCTTAGTCCCATGGGACGTAATGAAACCTCTTTCTTTCCACAAACGGCCAAAACTATGGGCCACGCCAAATGCGTACTGACTATCTGTAAACACATTCACTCTCTTTCCCTTAGCTAAAACACACGCTCTTGTTAGAGCTATTAATTCTGCAGCTTGGGCAGAATTCTGACTCACTCTTGCAGTCTCCACAATCGTCTTCAAAGTCGTTACTGCATAGGCAGCAGTCACATCACCATTCTCCAATTAAAAACATGACCCGTCCACATACAACGTGCCATCTGGATCTGACAATGGGGTGTCTTTTAAATCAATACGTCCTTTTGTCTCTTCCTCCGTTCTAAAACAACAATCATGGGGCTCGGAATCACTCGACTCTTGATTAGCCGGCAACAACGTTGCTGGATTCAATACATTACATCTTTTGATCTGAATATGACTTGCTAATAATGTCAGCTCGTAACCAGATAATCTCGCACTGGTAAGGTGTTGTGTCTTGGTTCGATTCATGAGTGTATCCACAGCATGAGGAACCATGACCACTAGCATGTTGTTCATCACAAACCAGCGGATTGTCGAATGGAAGCCGCAGCTGCCGCTGTAGCTCTCAAACAACTAGGTAACGCTCTAGCTACTGGATCTAATGTTGATGAAAAATATGCACAAGGGCGTTGTTTATCACCAAATGTCTGTGTCAGAACACTCAACGCGCAACCTTCTCTCTCGTGAACATAGAGCGTGAATGGCTTGCTGTAATCAGGTGTACCCAATACAGGAGCTGAACACAATGCTTTTCGTAACTCAGAAAAACTCTCCTGACATTCATCAGACCATGGCACCGGACTCGGAACATTTTTCCCAGTCAAAGCTACCAATGGTTTTGCTAAAAGAGAAAAATTTGGGATCCACTGCCTACAGTAAGAGGTAATACCTAAAAAGGCACGCACTTCTCTCTGTGTACGAGGAACACTCATCTGCGTAATTGCTTTTATTCTCTCTGGGGTCAACTTCCTTCCCTCCTTTGACAAGAGATGACCTAGGTAGGTCACTTCTTGGCAGCAGTATTGCATTTTCGAAGGTGATACCTTATGATTCAAATTGGACAAATGATGCAATATTGAAATCGTAGCTGCTTTGCAAGTTTCCTTGTCATCGGCAGCCACTAGAAGATCGTCTACATACTGCACTAGAGCCGAACCTGGAGGAAGGACAAAGGAATCTAACTGACTTTTTAATGCTTGACTGTAAATGGATGGGCTCTCACAATAGCCTTGTGGAGCGCGTTTAAATCTGAAACTTCGACCTCCTAGACAGAAGCCGAAAATATCCCTGCTTTCTTCGGCTATCGGAATGCTGAAAAAGGCATTCTTCAAGTCGATGACTGAAAACCATGTGGCTGTAGCAGGAATCAATGTTAACAAGGCAGTAATGTCTGGAACTACAGGAAACTGCGGGACCACAATCTTATTAACTTCTCTGAGGTCGATGACAAACCTATACACTGGAGGCTTTGTAGGATCAGTTCGGTTCAAAATCGGTAATACAGCACTGTTACAGACATTTCCTCTAGTTTCTTCAACCACACCTTTCTTAATCAAATCTTGCACAATCAATAAAAGTGCACGTTCACCTTCACTAGATATTTTATATTGAGGAATTCGTGGAAATTTTACATTTGCTTTCAAAGTGACTACATATGGTGGTATTTCTAAAAGGCCTACATCGTTAGGACCAGTCGCCCAAAGAGTATCAGGGAGTGAACGCAGCTCCGGCGGGAGTGCATCCATTGACAAGTACATCGGAAAGGTGATTCTTTTGCCCAATGTAAGCTGTACTCCATCCGGAGAGCAATACAATGTCGCATATAGGCATTTTAACAAGTCTAAACCAAGCAGATTTTCATTACAACCTGTCGTCAAAATTAGGGGTGCTTTCAATTGACACGGTCCAACAGAAATAGACAAAGGACCAGATATGGGGTTGTAAACAGGGGCACCTGAAAAACCTACAGAAACATTTGTTGAGCCGGACAAAGGTGCGCCAGGGAGTTTCGCATGAATGATAGAACTTTTTGCTGCACCAGTATCCAACAGAAACGGTTCGACTACACCTGATGTTGCTACTGCGACATAAGGCCCACTCTGATCCACTGGAACTGATACTACTCCCTCTCTCTGTCCATGGCTGTCCTAGTACCCATTTTGCTGAAATCCCTCATCCACTTCACAATAATCCTCAACAAGATACTGTTGAGATCTATTTTGCTGAGCAGACTGTCCATTTCGTTGATCAAAGTGATTGGAAGGGCGATCATTCGTCTGTGGAGGCATAGCACCTCGTCCCCAACCTCTAGAATTTTGCACGAAACCACCACGACCTCTCTGAGCTGCTGCTGCGTTATTTTGCGCTAAGACTGGACACTCATTTTTGTAGTGACCCTCTTTCTTACAGTACGCACACTGGTTCCACTGATATTGAGGTCTCGGTGAACTATAATCTGTTCTTTGATACGAGCCCTGTTGCGTATTATTCTGATTCATGCGAGGCGGATACGCCTGTTGCAAGAGAACTTTAGTCTTTAAGTCTTTCGTTTTCTTATCTGATTTCTCTTTCTCCTCTTTATCCCTATTTTCATAATACTGTGCAGTTGCAAGTATTTGCGCCGTTGTAGAGACAGCCCACGCACTCTCGGAATCCTTTAATTTATTGCATAACTCAGGTAACAAATTATGCACAAATTTATCGACAAACAGTCTCTGTCCTCCTTCTGTGCTCATATCCTGACCACTATGATCTACAAAAGTCTCTTCGAACCTCGTGAAAAAGTCGGAGACACTTTCGTCTTTCTTTTGCCTGCATGCGGACAACTTGTCCCAATTAACACGTAATGCGGGCATCAGAGTCTTCATTAAGTCAATTATCCTACCTGGAAGATTAGCAATTATGGGTTCAGGTTTGGCACCACCTATTTGCTGACCATCCGCTGCAATGATAGCTGCCCAATCACCACCTAGGGCAACTGGATGATTCTCTTTACGAATTTTAGCCCAAATTGGTTGTGGAACTACATTACCAAATAACATATCGATGTCCGCTAGGTTCATTATACAGGCCTCAACTGTCTGTGTTAATTCTTTATAGTATCCGGCAGGATTTTTACGCGGATCTGGCAAGGCCTGCTTCACTGCTAACACTTCGGCTCGTTTCCATGGAATGTGTATCCACACTCTTTGGAATTGGGCCGGAGCAGCTACAATACCATTAGCATTATCAGCTTGCACAGCTTCGCGCCAAATTGGAGGAACCTCCCTCATTGGATATTGGCGACTTAGCTTCATCTTACTTTTTTCTAAATCTCTTGGTGAACGAAGTGATGGATCACTCCTATAACTTAAAATCAGTTCCATCGCTTCTTCTATATTTTGACCTACTATCATTCCCGCAGCAAACTCTTTCTGAACCTTAATTAATTCTTCTAAATTCGAGTCAACATCATCTTCTTCTATTTCCTCACGTAAAAGCGAGCACATCTCATCAAAGACATATCGTTGCGTTGGTTCCTTCCATTGCATAAATGTATCTAGCACATCTCTCGTACTATATCTCCTACTCTTCGAAATCCATCTGAGAGCCGTGGAATCTAGTATTCCCCGTTCCTCAGTACTCGGAAGCTGACTACGTCTTTGAACAGAGTCAGAAGTAGGAGTCTTGATTAAAGTTTTATAGAGAGGAGACAGAATGCTAGAGACAGAATCAGTGATTCTTCGACGAACAGAAAGTGGAGTCAACATACTGGCAGACGCAGAGAACACAGTAGAAGTAGGGACAGATAGCGGGACAGTAGGAGTATCGAGGAAGATAGTTTGTGGAACAGGTGTAAGCGAAACAGATACGGGTATAGAAGTCGGCAACCCAGGAGGAGGAGGTGCCGTAGGAACATTCACATTGACCACAGGAGGTACAGGAGCTTGATTCTGAGGAGCAGGAGCAGGAATACCAGGTTGTCCAGCAACCGGCAATTGAACATTCGGTAAAGGTGGAGCCGTAACGCCTTGTGCATACGGTGGAGGTGACCTTAACAGATAAGACAACAAAGGATCGTTTTCGGGGTCCTCCAGTATCTTAGTTGTTTTCGATGGCAAGGCAGGGTAGCACTTGTCGATCGCTAAATTATGCTCTCTAATGGCCACCTCTATGGCCTTCTCTGACTCGTTAACTTGCAGCTGTTTAGTCGCTTGTTCCAGAGTCAACTCTTCTTGCTCTTTCTGTTCTTTCTTCAATCTTTTAATTTCTCTCTGTTTAGATTCTTTTCGCCAGTAACGGAAAGAATCAAACATTGCCGGCCGGGCTTTCTTCCTAAACAATTTCGCTTCTAAATTATCAAGGATTTCGGGTTCAAAACTACCATGCAGTGGCCAACTAAGGACACCATCCTTCTCAGTGTATCGGACCCACACCTCATTATAAGATATAGGACCCACACCATGTTTGCAGTACAAATCATATAAGGGAGTCCCAATCGGAGGAACCAGACATGAGTCCTCCAATCGTGAATCACTGTTGCAACCAAAACAAGACAACATACAATTTTTCCGACTTACCATTTTGCAATCCGGAACACAGAACAAACAAAACACGAAACAGATATGTGCACCTGAACCAAGAACTTAGGCCTACCAAAAACGAACTGACGTATCGATACCCAAACTAAACCAAATAGATTATCGTAACTAGAACAACCAGTGATAATCTTACGAAACCAAACCAAACCAAGAACCAAAAAGGATTTTAACAACCCTCAGGAAGTAACCAACTAGCAACCACTAAATACTTAACTGAGGCACTGAAGACGTCACCAAGGAGAAACCCGTCACGTTTCGCCGTACGAAGGACTGCACCTCGGGTCCAAGACAGGGCGACGGTCAAGGCAACGGCCCACTGCAGCCGTCTTGAACGGGAACCCTCGTGGAAGAGAACTTCGGGCCACTTTTGCGATATGCCGGGATCGATGAAGTGGGGCGCCTCCCTCAGGAATCTTCACACGAAGCTTCTCGAACTCTTCAGGCTTTTGGACCGGTACCGAATGACGTCGCCCCACGTTGGACGCCAATTGGAGTTCTGGACTTTTTGGTTCCGTCCAGAGGTGTCAGGGAACAACACCCGAAGACCCCGGAGTTCCACCTGCCTTGGTGCACAAATAAACAGAAACACGGGCTTCTCGATGGTGGCGTCAAAGACCAAAGGTTTATTACTGCAGGGACACAGAAGTCACAGAAACTACGCATGGGCAGTATCTAGGAGCCTGTTCGATTTGTACAAAGAGGGTTGCTCCTTATATACTAAAAATTGTGCTCCAGGCAAATATTTCACATGTTAGTACATTCCCAAACCTTTGTGTCCTAAACAATAAATATTTGGCGTTACACAGGAACTGTCGATAATATCTGATGCCAAACATTACGAAGAGGGGTTCCCACTAGTTCATCACAATCCCTTGTCAATATTGCATTCAAGAGCCGGACCGCCTCATCGTAAATTTCGTTGCCTCCCCCTAATAAAGATTCAGAAAGAAAGGAACGGAGCCGGGTGTGGAAGATAGAAAAGAGGGATAAGGGATGTTTGTGGGTTGTAAATGGGCAAGGCTACCGGCTTCGGCCGCCTAATCATGATCAGGACAATGGACGCGGAGACCAGTTTAGCAGGACTGGCCTCGGGCAGAGGAGGCAGCCTTTGTCGAGTCATGCAGCTACAGCGTGATCTGGTCTAAGGTGCACGTGTCACTAGAGAGGTGAATCTCCGGCTAAGGCTACGTGTCCTTAATCGAAATGAAATGATCAGAGGTTATTGCGTATGTGAGGGCAAGAAACACAAAATGGCTGCCATGATCTAAGATGGATGCCATGGGTAGATCAGAAATGTGTTTGTAACAGGAGTACTCTTGCTCGTAGCGTAGCGAAAACACCTGGATATGCTAAATGGATCATTTGCGGTTCGCTGATACCAATATTATGTATTTCCGACGATATTGAAAACACGGGTTCAAATCGTCACGGAACCTCAGACCCTCCTTTTGCCCTTACATAGGCAATTACTCAGTCTATGTCAGAATCTAGTTCTATGCTCATCAGGTCAGTGACATGCTGTTGTATCATCATCCTTTCTCGCGCCTTTTCTCCAAACGCAGGTGGTTTCCTAAAACAGGTTGCAGCACAAAGACTACACAGAGCAGGACCACACTGGATAATCAGGCAGCATGAGAAGAGGAATACTAAGATGACACCAATGACCATTAGAACCTTCCATCCCCATGCTGAGATCAGAGTCCAAAACCACTCCATGAAGGACCAGTTTCCCTTGTCTACGTGTATAGAGTCGGAAATCTTATGTAGCTTAGAGATCGCCTCGTAGACTGTTGGAGCATTATTAGGAATAAAGACACAGCAGCTCGATTGGATCATTCTGCATACCCCACCTCGATCTGCAAGTATTACGTCTAGAACCATACGGTTCTGCAACGTCATGAGTCTATCCGCCTGAAGCTCAGCTGTCAAATTGCTAAGGGCACCAGCAGTTTCGGTGATAGTAGATTCAACTACCCGTATTAGCTGACGTATGTTTCTACTATTGGCCATAGGCCCCCAAAACGGAAGGAAGCCTTTGAAGAAGTCTCCAGCTTCCTGACCAGCGGTATCTTCCTTGCTGAAAACACCTCTTGCTACTCTGGTTTTGTGGTAATCGGATGAAGCAGTGTGTGTTGGAGGCAACAATCGAGCAATATAACATGAACCTGAAAAGTCGGCAGGCAACCATGTATATGCCCTATCTCGGCAGATGAAGTAGGTACCCCTAGCAGTAAGAAAAGCAGGGGAAGAGTTAGACGGAAACACGTAAGTCTCTACACACTCACTCCTCCCTAGCTGAGCTCTCGGATTTCTCCCATTACCTTGCAAACAGACCTGACCTCGGTGAGGTACGACCCAGATTGGAGTTGAGCTTTTACGCTTGCTTTCTCCCAAACTAAGGCGATACTCTGAAGAATTCCAACTTAAATATACTCGCAATTCGTCTCTAGGGTAAGATGGAGTATTATTGACATCCTTGATCATGTCAATAATTCCCTGGACTAAAGCTTTGTTGGCAGAGTTATATTTAGTGGAGCGTGGTGGACGCGGAGGATAGGTTTCAAGGGCATAAGCAAAGATGGTTTGAAGGGCCTGAAATGATCCATTATAGCTGAAAGGCAAAACCAGATAGGGAATGCCTTTATCCATAGTGTGGGGTATCAAGCCACACACCCAGCAGTCTGTAGTGTTAACTACCAGTTGGTGTTGGTGCAAGAGTTGTACAAAAGTGTTATTAATGAATTCTGAGCGTCGAGCTTGCTCATGTTCAGGAAACGAGTGAAAAGAGTGTATAGAAGAAACAGTAGAAGTAGCAGGATCAAGGGGAGGTACTGTGGTTACTGGCATAAAAATCAAACTCATGCCAAAGACGATTCCACCCACCAACGTTATCAACACAATCAAAAATGTAATGGCACATTGTATCAAAAAGCATTTGCTGTGAAGAATTCTGTAAAGTCTGTTTCTGCGAACATAAATCACATTTTCTCGTTGCAGCGCAGGAAGCTCCATCTTCTACAATCCGCTCGCGACCACTGATGATGTCTATGTAGATGAAAATGCCTCTATTAGCCCTGGGAGTTACCAGAACCAACAGAAAGATCGACCTTGTGTCAGACCCCCGCAGATTCAACTAGGCACACAGCCACGACCCTACGGCTACCCAGACGGCAAGGCAATTTTAAAAACAATAAAACAATAGCAAACTTCCTGGCTGAAGGCAAAAGTTCAAAATTTCAAAATATCACAATAGGCAGTTGCCTGCTTTATTAGTCCATATTACGAGGTCGTAAATTGTATCTTGATTTTGCAGGAACTGTTTGATCCGGAAACAGTGTGTTGTCAGTAGAGTTTACAGTGTTCAAGTTCGCAGATGGCAAAGTTTCTTCTGATACAAAGGGCAAGTGTTCAGAGTTCAAAGGAGTCTTTTCAGGTGGAGAGTCAGTAATCAATTCGGCATCACTGAAAGGGATGAATTTTGGCGTATGTTCAAATTCGGAGGCACCAATTCCCTTCTTCACCCAGTCGTCGTAAGGAAGTGGTAGAGGCACACGTTTGACATGAGATGCATGAATCCAGTGCTTGCGACCAGCTACACGAACTGCGGTTCTCGTCGCAAGTAGCACCTGGAAGGGTCCCACAAACTTCGGTTGAAGATTCTTTGTCCTCGTAAAGTTTCTGACCACAACGTGGTCGCCGGGTTTCAGCTGATGCCCTGGACTCTCCGGAGGCTTTGGCAATGCATCGAAAACCTGTTGGTGAATAAGACTCAATTTAGCAGTCAAGTCGTAAAGGTAGTCTATCAACATAGGATATTCTAGAGAACAAAACTCCTTTGGCCTAGGCACACCCCACACATTTGCCGGGCGGCCAAAGACAATCTCATAGGGACTAAGCCCTACTCTGGAATGTACAGTTGCTCTTGTTGATAACAAAGCCAAAGGTAATGCGTCTGGCCAGGACAAACCCGTATTTTGGCTAGTTTTAGTTTGAGGGTGCCATTGTAACCCTCAACTAAACCAGCAGACTGGGGATGGTTTGCACTGTGGAACTTCTGTTTGATGCCCAAACCGGCACACACACTCTGCATAACTTTCCCTATAAACTCACTTCCGTTATCTGACCATACAATCCGTGGCATTCCGAACCTAGGGAAATATTCCTTGAGAAGAATTTTGGCAGTTGATAGGGCAGTATTGTCCTTTAGTGGATATGCTTCGATCCATCTGGAAAAAGCACAGACTACCACCAGGACGTATTTCAAATTATTACACCGATCCATGTGTATGTAATCTAGATGAATCACTTCAAAGGGGCAGGAAGGAGGAGCGAAGTGACCAGCAGGAGTTGGAGTTCCCTTGCCAGGATTATGCATCAGGCATACCATACAATTTTTCACCACTCTCTCTGCACATTTACTGATCCCATCATTCTTCCTGACTGGAGCCAACATCTTACATATCCCTTTAGAACTTATATGCGCTACTCCATGCGCCATCGTCACCACTGCAAGCACATACGCATCAGGCAACATCCAACGCTGTTGTTCTGTCAAATCAATCCAACACCCATTCGAATCCAACTTGCCCGTACTTTCTCTCCACACACGTTTTTCCTCCTCAGTTGCCTCTTTCTGAATTTCTTTCACACTTTCCACTGTATCCTCACACATTCCAGACTCGGAAATCCATCTTGCAGACGTAGCAACATACATTCTACTCATCATATCTCTAGCTGTCTGTTTAGCAGTTTCATCAGCAAAAGCATTCCCACGACCAACATCATCCGTGATTGCTTTATGAGCACTGCACTTCACAATCGCAACTTCAGTCGGCAAGGTTAGAGATTCCAACAAGTCGTTAACTAGCTGACCATGTTGAATCTTAGTCCCATGGGACGTAATGAAACCTCTTTCTTTCCACAAACGGCCAAAACTATGGGCCACGCCAAATGCGTACTGACTATCTGTAAACACATTCACTCTCTTTCCCTTAGCTAAAACACACGCTCTTGTTAGAGCTATTAATTCTGCAGCTTGGGCAGAATTCTGACTCACTCTTGCAGTCTCCACAATCGTCTTCAAAGTCGTTACTGCATAGGCAGCAGTCACATCACCATTCTCCAATTAAAAACATGACCCGTCCACATACAACGTGCCATCTGGATCTGACAATGGGGTGTCTTTTAAATCAATACGTCCTTTTGTCTCTTCCTCCGTTCTAAAACAACAATCATGGGGCTCGGAATCACTCGACTCTTGATTAGCCGGCAACAACGTTGCTGGATTCAATACATTACATCTTTTGATCTGAATATGACTTGCTAATAATGTCAGCTCGTAACCAGATAATCTCGCACTGGTAAGGTGTTGTGTCTTGGTTCGATTCATGAGTGTATCCACAGCATGAGGAACCATGACCACTAGCATGTTGTTCATCACAAACCAGCGGATTGTCGAATGGAAGCCGCATCTGCCGCTTTAGCTCTCAAACAACTAGGTAACGCTCTAGCTACTGGATCTAATGTTGATGAAAAAAACGCACAAGGGCGTTGTTTATCACCAAATGTCTGTGTCAGAACACTCAACGCGCAACCTTCTCTCTCGTGAACATAGAGCGTGAATGGCTTGCTGTAATCAGGTGTACCCAATACAGGAGCTGAACACAATGCTTTTCGTAACTCAGAAAAACTCTCCTGACATTCATCAGACCATGGCACCGGACTCGGAACATTTTTCCCAGTCAAAGCTACCAATGGTTTTGCTAAAAGAGAAAAATTTGGGATCCACTGCCTACAGTAAGAGGTAATACCTAAAAAGGCACGCACTTCTCTCTGTGTACGAGGAACACTCATCTGCGTAATTGCTTTTATTCTCTCTGGGGTCAACTTCCTTCCCTCCTTTGACAAGAGATGACCTAGGTAGGTCACTTCTTGGCAGCAGTATTGCATTTTCGAAGGTGATACCTTATGATTCAAATTGGACAAATGATGCAATAATGAAATCGTAGCTGCTTTGCAAGTTTCCTTGTCATCGGCAGCCACTAGAAGATCGTCTACATACTGCACTAGAGCCGAACCTGGAGGAAGGACAAAGGAATCTAACTGACTTTTTAATGCTTGACTGTAAATGGATGGGCTCTCACAATAGCCTTGTGGAGCGCGTTTAAATCTGAAACTTCGACCTCCTAGACAGAAGCCGAAAATATCCCTGCTTTCTTCGGCTATCGGAATGCTGAAAAAGGCATTCTTCAAGTCGATGACTGAAAACCATGTGGCTGTAGCAGGAATCAATGTTAACAAGGCAGTAATGTCTGGAACTACAGGAAACTGCGGGACCACAATCTTATTAACTTCTCTAAAGTCGATGACAAACCTATACACTGGAGGCTTTGTAGGATCAGTTCGTTTCAAAATCGGTAATACAGGACTGTTACAGACATTTCCTCTAGTTTCTTCAACCACACCTTTCTTAATCAAATCTTGCACAATCAATAAAAGTGCACATTCACCTTCACTAGATATTTTATATTGAGGAATTCGTGGAAATTTTACATTTGCTTTCAAAGTGACTACATATGGTGGTATTTCTAAAAGGCCTACATCGTTAGGACCAGTCGCCCAAAGAGTATCAGGGAGTGAACGCAGCTCCGGCGGGAGTGCATCCATTGACAAGTACATCGGAAAGGTGATTCTTTTGCCCAATGTAAGCTGTACTCCATCCGGAGAGCAATACAATGTCGCATATAGGCGTTTTAACAAGTCTAAACCAAGCAGATTTTCATTACAACCTGTCGTCAAAATTAGGGGTGCTTTCAATTGACACGGTCCAACAGAAATAGACAAAGGACCAGATATGGGGTTGTAAACAGGGGCGCCTGAAAAACCTACAGAAACATTTGTTGAGCCGGACAAAGGTGCGCCAGGGAGTTTCGCATGAATGATAGAACTTTTTGCTGCACCAGTATCCAACAGAAACGGTTCGACTACACCTGATGTTGCTACTGCGACATAAGGCCCACTCTGATCCACTGGAACTGATACTACTCCCTCTCTCTGTCCATGGCTGTCCTAGTACCCATTTTGCTGAAATCCCTCATCCACTTCACAATAATCCTCAACAAGATACTGTTGAGATCTATTTTGCTGAGCAGACTGTCCATTTCGTTGATCAAAGTGATTGGAAGGGCGATCATTCGTCTGTGGAGGCATAGCACCTCGTCCCCAACCTCTAGAATTTTGCACGAAACCACCACGACCTCTCTGAGCTGCTGCTGCGTTATTTTGCGCTAAGACTGGACACTCATTTTTGTAGTGACCCTCTTTCTTACAGTACGCACACTGGTTCCACTGATATTGAGGTCTCGGTGAACTATAATCTGTTCTTTGATACGAGCCCTGTTGCGTATTATTCTGATTCATGCGAGGCGGATACGCCTGTTGCAAGAGAACTTTAGTCTTTAAGTCTTTCGTTTTCTTATCTGATTTCTCTTTCTCCTCTTTATCCCTATTTTCATAATACTGTGCAGTTGCAAGTATTTGCGCCGTTGTAGAGACAGCCCACGCACTCTCGGAATCCTTTAATTTATTGCATAACTCAGGTAACAAATTATGCACAAATTTATCGACAAACAGTCTCTGTCCTCCTTCTGTGCTCATATCCTGACCACTATGATCTACAAAAGTCTCTTCGAACCTCGTGAAAAAGTCGGAGACACTTTCGTCTTTCTTTTGCCTGCATGCGGACAACTTGTCCCAATTAACACGTAATGCGGGCATCAGAGTCTTCATTAAGTCAATTATCCTACCTGGAAGATTAGCAATTAGGGGTTCAGGTTTGGCACCACCTATTTGCTGACCATCCGCTGCAATGATAGCTGCCCAATCACCACCTAGGGCAACTGGATCATTCTCTTTACGAAATTTAGCCCAAATTGGTTGTGGAACTACATTACCAAATAACATATCGATGTCCGCTAGGTTCATTATACAGGCCTCAACTGTCTGTGTTAATTCTTTATAGTATCCGGCAGGATTTTTACGCGGATCTGGCAAGGCCTGCTTCACTGCTAACACTTCGGCTCGTTTCCATGGAATGTGTATCCACACTCTTTGGAATTGGGCCGGAGCAGCTACAATACCATTAGCATTATCAGCTTGCACAGCTTCGCGCCAAATTGGAGGAACCTCCCTCATTGGATATTGGCGACTTAGCTTCATCTTACTTTTTTCTAAATCTCTTGGTGAACGAAGTGATGGATCACTCCTATAATTTAAAATCAGTTCCATCGCTTCTTCTATATTTTGACCTACTATCATTCCCGCAGCAAACTCTTTCTGAACCTTAATTAATTCTTCTAAATTCGAGTCAACATCATCTTCTTCTATTTCCTCACGTAAAAGCGAGCACATCTCATCAAAGACATATCGTTGCATTGGTTCCTTCCATTGCATAAATGTATCTAGCACATCTCTCGTACTATATCTCCTACTCTTCGAAATCCATCTGAGAGCCGTGGAATCTAGTATTCCCCGTTCCTCAGTACTCGGAAGCTGACTACGTCTTTGAACAGAGTCAGAAGTAGGAGTCTTGATTAAAGTTTTATAGAGAGGAGACAGAATGCTAGAGACAGAATCAGTGATTCTTTGACGAACAGAAAGTGGAGTCAACATACTGGCAGACGCAGAGAACACAGTAGAAGTAGGGACAGATAGCGGGACAGTAGGAGTATCGAGGAAGATAGTTTGTGGAACAGGTGTAAGCGAAACAGATACGGGTATAGAAGTCGGCAACCCAGGAAGAGGAGGTGCCGTAGGAACATTCACATTGACCACAGGAGGTACAGGAGCTTGATTCTGAGGAGCAGGAGCAGGAATACCAGGTTGTCCAGCAACCGGCAATTGAACATTCGGTAAAGGTGGAGCCGTAACGCCTTGTGCATACGGTGGAGGTGACCTTAACAGATAAGACAACAAAGGATCGTTTTCGGGGTCCTCCAGTATCTTAGTTGTTTTCGATGGCAAGGCAGGGTAGCACTTGTCGATCGCTAAATTATGCTCTCTAATGGCCACCTCTATGGCCTTCTCTGACTCGTTAACTTGCAGCTGTTTAGCCGCTTGTTCCAGAGTCAACTCTTCTTGCTCTTTCTGTTCTTTCTTCAATCTTTTAATTTCTCTCTGTTTAGATTCTTTTCGCCAGTAACGGAAAGAATCAAACATTGCCGGCCGGGCTTTCTTCCTAAACAATTTCGCTTCTAAATTATCAAGGATTTCGGGTTCAAAACTACCATGCAGTGGCCAACTAAGGACACCATCCTTCTCAGTGTATCGGACCCACACCTCATTATAAGATATAGGACCCACACCATGTTTGCAGTACAAATCATATAAGGGAGTCCCAATCGGAGGAACCAGACATGAGTCCTCCAATCGTGAATCACTGTTGCAACCAAAACAAGACAACATACAATTTTTCCGACTTACCATTTTGCAATCCGGAACACAGAACAAACAAAACACGAAACAGATATGTGCACCTGAACCAAGAACTTAGGCCTACCAAAAACGAACTGACGTATCGATACCCAAACTAAACCAAATAGATTATCGTAACTAGAACAACCAGTGATAATCTTACGAAACCAAACCAAACCAAGAACCAAAAAGGATTTTAACAACCCTCACGAAGTAACCAACTAGCAACCACTAAATACTTAACTGAGGCACTGAAGACGTCACCAAGGAGAAACCCGTCACGTTTCGCCGTACGAAGGACTGCACCTCGGGTCCAAGACAGGGCGACGGTCAAGGCAACGGCCCACTGCAGCCGTCTTGAACGGGAACCCTCGTGGAAGAGAACTTCGGGCCACTTTTGCGATATGCCGGGATCGATGAAGTGGGGCGCCTCCCTCAGGAATCTTCACACGAAGCTTCTCGAACTCTTCAGGCTTTTGGACCAGTACCGAATGACGTCGCCCCACGTTGGACGCCAATTGGAGTTCTGGACTTTTTGGTTCCGTCCAGAGGTGTCAGGGAACAACACCCGAAGACCCCGGAGTTCCTTCTGCCTTGGTGCACAAATAAACAGAAACACGGGCTTCTCGATGGTGGCGTCAAAGACCAAAGGTTTATTACTGCAGGGACACAGAAGTCACAGAAACTACGCATGGGCAGTATCTAGGAGCCTGTTCGATTTGTACAAAGAGGGTTGCTCCTTATATACTAAAAATTGTGCTCCAGGCAAATATTTCACATGTTAGTACATTCCCAAACCTTTGTGTCCTAAACAATAAATATTTGGCGTTACACAGGAACTGTCGATAATATCTGATGCCAAACATTACGAAGAGGGGTTCCCACTAGTTCATCACAATCCCTTGTCAATATTGCATTCAAGAGCCGGACCGCCTCATCGTAAATTTCGTTGCCTCCCCCTAATAAAGATTCAGAAAGAAAGGAACGGAGCCAGGTGTGGAAGATAGAAAAGTGGGATAAGGGATGTTTGTGGGTTGTAAATGGGCAAGGCTACCGGCTTCGGCCGCCTAATCATGATCAGGACAATGGACGCGGAGACCAGTTTAGCAGGACTGGCCTCGGGCAAAGGAGGCAGCCTTTGTCGAGTCATGCAGCTACAGCGTGATCTGGTCTAAGGTGCACGTGTCACTAGAGAGGTGAATCTCCGGCTAAGGCTACGTGTCCTTAATCGAAATGAAATGATCAGATATTATGATGTATGTGAGGGCAAGAAACACAAAATGGCTGCCATGATCTAAGATGGATGCCATGGGTAGATCAGAAATGTGTTTGTAACAGGAGTACTCTTGCTCGTAGCGTAGCAAAAACACCTGGATATGCTAAATGGATCATTTGCGGTTCGCTGATACCAATATTATGTATTTCCGACGATATTGAAAACACGGGTTCAAATCGTCACGGAACCTCACTTTTTGTAGGCCAAATCCCCCAGCCGTGAGGCATCCCAAAGTGAGTGGTCCTACACATTGCCCTTAGGCCAACTCACCCAGCCGTGAGGCATCTGAAGGTGAGTGGTTCTATTCCGGCACACCGCCCTTCGGTGTGCCTCCTTACCAACCATTATCCCCGTAGCTCTCCGCCACGCCGTCAGGGAGGCTTACGTCTTCCTGCGGCTCCCCCTCCTTCCTCTTGTCTTTTTCCTGTAACCTGCTCGAGCCCTGTCACCCCGCAGGTTGCTCCTTCATACGTGCCAGCCTTCCTCTGACAGGTGTATTCCCTTTCGCCCGGAGGTTTCCCGGTCCAGGCCTTCTCTTGTGGCACCATATTTGTCTATTCCGTCCAGTTAACTTAGACTACCGCCATCGGAACCAGGTGTGTTATTTGTTGACCAGATCCCCGTCATGGTTGCGCCTGCTCCCCTCAGATCATAGGCGGGGGGCAGGGTACCTTAACCCAGCCTCAAGACAGACTGCCGTCTAATGTCTGAAGCCTGGTGCTTGCTTTCCACCAGTGCCATTGTGTCTGGCTGGGCTGCCTGGCCCTAGACCCGAGGCCCCTTGTAGCCAAGGCTTGTCAAAGCCGAGGGGTTTACCCCCGCTGAGTGACGCTATCCCCCTAGTTCACCTTGCTCCTAAACCTATAACATCCTGGCCTAGTAGTTTCGCAACTGGCGGGGTCTGCCCCCTTTCACTCTTTATCACTTCCCCGAGGCTTTGGCTGTAGGCTGGAGACCCTAGGCTACCCTCCAGCCATACCACTGTAGCGTGCACCGCGTGGCTTAGCTCATCTCTGGCATTTTTGAGGTCTTGCTTGGCTTATGCCATGAACCCAGTAAGTGTCCTCACCACCGCTATGCTGTCGGTATACCTTGGTGTCCACCCTGCTCTTTACTCAGCGATGTAACCTCTAATTGTGCTGCGTGATTCTGGGACTGAACCGAATCCTCTTGCACGGTCCTTAAGCCCCTGGCCATAAACCGTAGGCTTGATCAACGTGTACCAGGCCGGAGGACATTTTCAGTCTGGTGTCCTCCATCCTATTGTGGCACTTCCCAACATCCATTTTTGCAGGGGGGAATGCTTCCCGATTTAACAGCTGCCTCCTGGTTTCTTGCTTCCCTCTTGTGCCGGCCCCTGTTGTACTGTACTACCTCATTTTGGGACTTATGGATTGCCAATACCACAGAATACAACAAAGGGGGTAAGTGTTCATTAGCTCCTCTACCCTCGTATATTTCCACGGGGTGCTCCTCCTGCCCTAGGGGCCCTTTACCTGCTGTGGTCCTAGACTGTTAAGGCAGCACTGGGACCCTTCCCTGCACTTGCCTCTCTCCCTTGGGGCTGGTATTCATGGTACTGAGCTCAGATCTCCGGATTTCTGAGTTTGCCCTGCGATAAAAGCGCATTTTTGTCACTGGGTGACCGCCAGCCCGCTGAAAAGTGCTCAAGGCATCCTCACACTAGGGAGAAAACTACTAGTGTGTTTCGGGAGCTTGCCAATGGACAACATTTGAGAAAAACTGTTCACTTTTGAAATCAATTGCCGTAGCTCCGTGACGCTTGATCGTATCTACATAGAGTAAGGTATTTTTTTTTTTCTTCATTGAAAGATCTTTGTTCTATTTATTAACTATTGACGATCTAGACAGAAGTTATGTCATATTATGCATATTATGTGTATAGGAAGTATGTTATAAAACAAGGCAGGACAGATTGCTTTGGACTTTATTAGTAACATTACTTATAAATCATCATTTATATTAGCCCTCATTTTATAAAATATTCGCCCCGATATCAGTTCAGATGTATATATGTGATAAATGGATGTATTGTTGTAATTATGGACTTTATAAATTGAAATGTTTTGTCTATACCTACAACCGTGCGAAATAAGTCGTTATCTTACAAGCGTAGAGTTGCTTGTATCAGTCTATAAAAATATTCTCTTTAATTAGGATTACACCAGTCCAGGATACATGTCCCCTATGTAAGAACATTTGAATGGTGTACTAGTCAGTGTCACTATGAAGCTATCTTCTCCTTTTGAGATACCTTGAACAATTTAGTACCTGCGATAATAAAATAAGGTAACTCAATGTATAAAAACTTAGGTCAATCTTCATAACTCAGAGGCCCTCACTAATTTGGCGCCTATTGATAAGTATAGGACCCTAGCTTTATAGGAACCATCATACCTCAGTAATACCAACGTTGTAATCCTACATGTAACAATAGCTTAAGTTATTTATAGTCTGAATTGTAGATTCATTTCTTTATTCATTTTTAGAAATCCTTTGGTTTTTATTCGTGAACATTCTTTATCAATCCTGTACCCTGGAGATATTAAATAGAGAGAACCATCACTACTTACATTAATCTTTCAAGTAAGTTGACCACTGTACATGAATGAGGACACAAGCACGTTTATCTATTATCCTTTTTTGATCGCATTGGTCCACTGAGCTGCTAGGCTCGGTTGATTCGTTCTTCTTTCTGTAACCTGACACCCTTGAGCACCAGCTGGCACTCCTCGATGTTTTCCCCTGTTTCCATTTCTATGGAGGGGCACTGGGCAGAGTGCCTAATTCTGTCCTCATTGACCAGCCTAAATCTGCAGACGGCGGCCCGCAATTACTCGTTATGGATAGTGGGCAAACGCCTGGCTGGCGAACTTATGTCTAACCCCTCATCTCTTACCCATCTCTATACCCGCACTGTACATTCAACTTTCTATAGAGCATTAAATGTCTCGGCACGGAACGATTAAGAGGGTTGCCCGGTTCACCGCGGGTGGGCGCGAAACCGGGCTTGAACTCTTGTTTGCAGCACCAAAGTCGGCTGCTTTAGCCGCAGGCTCCTCGAATACCCCAAGCCCCTGTTTGATACAATCTTCCATAAAGGCCACCTATCCCTTCTCATACGCCCACAGTCCCCGGTCTTACTGTTGTGGTTTGCCTGTCCCCACACCTTTCGCGGTGAGCGTTTCAGCTGTCCGCCTTGCCTACATTGTGTTATCCTACCCCTTGATCTGCGGACCTCTTAACAGGCAGCCTAATTACTACCGGTGGTTTGATTGCTGCCTGGATGCTCTCCTCTGTGAAATGTTTGTGGTCATTTAACAATTCTCAAGCCATGCCCTACCTTAAAACTCTTTTTTCACTTGCGTGCGATTTACTCCTGAAGACTCTTACAAGAGGCTCGGGTCATATTTCTCTGAAGTCGAATGCTTTACAAGCACAAGGTTTACTTTTGTAAATACAGTGCCTCTATTCTGAGCTTCATCGTCTATTTATGACACATGACTTAGTAAATTGAGCCCAGAGTTTACAGAAACTCGGACACCGGCAATGGATTTGAAATTATGCACCACTTAGTTTGTGATATGGCCAGTCTCGAAATAAACAATAACTTGTTGCCCTATTTCTTTGTCAGGGGACCTCCGCTGGTGGCTGACAACATCGCCAAGGCTCTATTTTATTTGTCATGTGTACGATGTGATAGCCCCGTGCAGACATTCAGCATACAACTGTGTTTGTTTCCTGACCGTTTCGTAAAAAGTATCTTTTTACCAAACCGGGGCACACTGAGATTATTTGCTGTATTATTGGCCCCAGATATATTTTTTCTCTGCAGCCCCTGCCAGTGTTTCTTAGTTGGGGGTCTTGCTCGTAAGATTCTCTCTCTACATTTTCTCTGCCACGCTGCTTAACCTTTCCTTTTTATGGCCTCAGACGCAGTTGCTGCTGGGCTCAAGTGCAGGGAAGGGCAAATGTGTTCACAAGAGCTCTTTAATCAGACTCCCAGCCGCTGGAAGTGATTCCGTGTCCAGCCGGGGCGAGTGCATAACCCAGGGGCACCTCGTGCTATATCATGTAGCGCCGCTGGCTGGAGGAGGCCCCGAGGCGCCTGCTTGTGGGCGGGAAGCGCCGCATGCTGCGTTCTGAGCTTTACCAAGAGCTCGTGGTTCAGTGCCGGACCCCTCTAAACCGGTTAACCAGCTTGACCTAACCCGGGACCATGCACCGTGCTCCCTTGCCCTTCAAGCGGGCAACACTACAATTATCTACCGGCATGCTCCAAAAGATGAAATAAGGCTGTGCCGCGCCACCCCGTGGGTCGGTCCTGCTCGATCGGAGATGCATATCCAGTCTATGTCTTTGTACGTCTATGTGCAAAATCGCCTGTTCACAACTGTTAGACCTGACATCATTGGCTTGAGTCTCTCCTCCATTTTTTTCTGTTTGCCTCTACTGTTTTACGATGTTTTGCTGGTATATGCTTTGGGCGCCGTGTCACTGCTGATCAGTGCCATAGCGCAAGTGCTCCCGATGTTAAATTGATGTATCTATTGTATCCATGTTTGGCCTATTTTGGTTTACTGTCAGTCCCTAGTCTAGTGCACCAGGAGTGCCGGGGCTTGTAAATACAAATGCCGCTCGTGAGCTTGCAGCACGTGTTGTGCCACCCACAGGAGCGGCCTCGTAAAAGAATGTCTACGGGTCGGTCATTGCGAGACCCACGTGCAGTCTTGTACTGTCACGCCGGCTGCGCAGGTATACCTACTTGCCAGCCCCTCCAACCTTCCCTTGACTTCATGTTAGTCACCCCTATGGTAAGCCCACGGGCAGGGTGCATTGTACGTCTAAGGTAGGACACGCCTGACCAAGTTGGCATGTCCTGATAGTGAAGTACCGCCATCTTCGGGCTTCACTATTGTGAGGCAGCCTGCTCTCCGTTGGATAGAATGGGCCGCCAGGATCGTTAACGCTATGATCCTAGCTGGCTCGGGGAGCATGGTGCAATGTTGAGTTTGGTATCCCTGAACTCGGGGTTTAATTACGCATCCGTTGGTGTGGATGGTTTTTGGACTCTGGGTTCGAAAATAGTACTTTTAGAAAGTGTCTATTTTCTTGTCTAATCATATCTGGTTTCTGCTGGTCTTGCGTGTGTGTGACAGGAGCTGGGTGGCTCCACAGGTCTGGATGAGTCAGTGGGGGATGAGTGGGACATTTGAGTTGAGAGTAGGGGGAGAGTAGTTGTTGATAGCCTGCCTTGCCTGATACAATGCTGGCTCCACCTCCTGCTACGAGACTGATGGCTCCGTGCCTGCCATGGACGATTCTAGCCCCACCTCCTGCCAGGAGGGCGATAGCTCTGCTCCTGCCAGTATCAATGCTGGCTCCACCTCCTGCTGGGCGTCTGAGGACCCAGCCCCGCTCAATGAATAGGCCAGGTGCTACTGCCTAGCTCCACCCACCACAGACCCAGGATGTTGGGAAATCCCCGGCATAGACAAAGGGATCAAAGACGAGAAGGGGTATAAGAGAAGGACCCCTGAACCAAGAATTTAGATCACTTCTGACAAGGAACCCTGTAACCAAGGACAAGAGGCCTGCTGATCTAAGGACTGCCTACCCTTTCTGCCAGTGTGCTGTTGTTGGGGGAATCCTGCCGTGCTTCTTTATTTTTGCCAAGGAACCAGGAGAGAGGAACTGTGTGTGTACTCTCACGCTTGCTAAGAAAATCTCCAAGGACTGGAAGAGTGCCAGTCTCCTGCTGAAGTCACAGGGCTAAAGGACTTCATCTGCTAAGGTGCTATTTGCTGGAAGTGGGAATCCAGCGCCTCTGAAAGAACCAGCAATCACGACGACCGGACGCCAGGCCCGACCGACGCCAGCAGCAACGCCAGTGAGTGGGAGTACGGCTCTATCTCCAGAGGACCTCGTGTCTGCACCGCTGCTGATCGCATCAACCGTGTGCCCACCGACGCCGTGAGTGCTGCTCACTCTGTGCAACCGCATCATCGACGACGCCTGCTGAGGCCTGCTTGACACCGAAGGCGCGACGCCGGACCGTTCGACGCCGCTGATCATCGTGTGCTTCATTTTCCAAGGTACTGTGTTGTTGGGGGTCCGTGTGACTCCGGGCTCGACGGAGCGCTCCTCGCGGTCGACGCCGAACCCTTGGATTAACTTTGCCTCCACGTCGTGTAGCCCCCGTGTGGGTTACCCTGTTGCTAAGAACTGTATTGCCAAGAAGAAGATTGCTTGATACTAAAGACTTTTTGTGCTGAAGAAGAAACTACCTTTGAACTATCCCTTTTTCCTTCCCCGAGAATTTATTCCGATTGTGTACAGTTTTGCCGTTATTTGGTCTTGTGCTAAGCCTTATATAAAAATACTTATTTTTATAATACTACTGTGTCGTGTCCATTTGTAGTGTATTCACTGTATTACTGTATGTGGTCATAATTGCTTAACACACAGCCTCTGAGATAAGCCTGTTCTGCTCTGCCAAGCTACCAAGGGGGTGAGCAGGGGTTATCGAAGGGTGTGATCCCCTTGCCCTGACTAGAAAAGGAGTGTCCCTATTTGTCAGAAGTGCATACCTCTGCCAACTAGAGACAGCCGGTTCTAACATTGGATGCAGCGGTGAGGATTTGGACCTTGCATTTATGACCCATGTACAGTGATTAGTGTGCGCTACGTAGTGAAAGCAGACCATAATGCAGTCACAATCTAATTCGGAAGGATCCTATTTTTGTTCTCCGCTTTCCTGAAACTTGATTTTTTGAACACTGCCAGTTCTAACCATGAGTGACAACGGAGTCACTACCCCTGCTATCGTTGTTGTGGAGGAGTTCGAGAGGAACAAGCTTAAGAAATACAAGAAAGATGAGCTGAAACACTTTTGCGCCCAGTTTAAAGTTCCTACCACAGGCCTCTCGAGAAAAGATGATTTTTACAAAGCATTACAGGCCTGGTGGGAGTCCAGAAATCCCTCTGATGTGGTGGTGGTACCCACAGAGGAAGGGGATGAGGAGGTGCCAGTGAATGGACCTGTGCCCTCTCCCGGAAGCAGTGTTTCCTCCAAAGGTCTTTCCCCTGAAGAAAGAGAAGAAAGGGCGAAAGAGCGAGCTTACAAAATGGAGATGGCAAGGCTAAAAATAAATGGGCAGTTGGAGTTAGAAAATGCAAGAGGTAGAAGGGAAGCTGATTTAGAGATCAAAAAGTTGGAGTTTGAACGAGAGAAGTTAGCTTTGGAGCGTGAAGCCAGGTTGAGGGAACTGGATATCCAAGCTAAGAAGTTAGAGTTGAATCCCTCTGGTGGCAGCATTCCATCCGAGCCTGCAGAAAGTAAGTTTTACTTCCCGAAAGATGTGATCAAAGATTACAATAGGAATGAAGATATTGGTCAATGGTTTAAAGCATATGAGTTAGCATTGTTGGCCCACCAGGTCCCTGAGAAGAATTGGGGAGCGGGGTTGTGGGGTCGCTTTGTGAATGAGGGAAGAGATACCCTGTTAGACATGCCTGTTGCGGATAGGATGTCGTATGCTCATATGAAAGATGCTTTAATGTTGCGATATGGCTTATCCCCCGAGAAGTACAGACAAGCTTTTAGAGAATGTAAGAAGTTGCCTGGTACAACGTGGGTGGAATATGTGTCTTATTTTTGCAGAGCCATGGATGGTTGGGTGAAGGGCAGCAAAGTGGAAAGTTATGAAGCTCTTTATGATTTGTTTGCTTGGGAGCACTTGTCTAATAACTGTTTTCCAGAGCTGCCCCAGCACCTGATTGATAGCAAGATATCTAACCCTAGAAAACTTGCTGATGAGGCGGACTGCTGGGTCAGTACCAGGGTCCACAAGGGTCCAGTGGGAGACTCAGCCAAAGGTGGGCAGGGTCCCCAGCAGAAGAGTGGGGGGGACAAGGGTAAGCAGAAGGAGTCTCAGAAAGGGCCCCAAAGTAATCCCCAAGGGAACCAAGGGAAAGGTTCCCAGCCTCCCCCTGAGAAGAAGCCAGGGGCCCGACGGGTAAACCTGTTCATAGGGGCCCCCTAACCTGCTACGGTTGTGGGCAGGTGGGACACCGGTTTTATGACCCCGAGTGTCCCAAAAAGGATTCGAATGCACCGCCGCGTGCACCCCCTCGTCAGTTGGCGAGTGTAGCCTTGGGAGGGGAGGAGATGGTTGTCCATGGTGGGAGGGGTCCCGCAGAAATGTCCCTGGTCTCGCTAGGAGATATGCAAATGGTCCCTCCACCCCCTCTGCCTAGTAACACTAGTAAATATAGGCAGTGGGTGACCATTAATGGCCATAGAGTGGAAGCTCTCAGAGACACCGGAGCGAGTGTGACAGCTGTCAAGTGTCACTTAGTGTCCAGAGAGCAGGTGGTTCCCCACGCATTCTACCCCGTGATAGCTGCCGATAACTCCCAGAAAGAGTGTGAGGTGGCTCAGGTTTCCTTTGAATGGGAGTGAGTTTCAGGTACTCTTCAGGTTGCTGTGAGGCCCGCCATGCCTGTCGATTGTCTCCTGGGCAATGATTTAGAAGACTCCCCTTGGGCTAAGGTGGAGAGAGCGGCGCACTTGAAAATGTTGGGTGTGCCAGAGTGGGTGTGTGCAACCACTCGATCCATGACAGCGAGTAAGGGTGTTGATGGGGTCCCGGAGCCTGAAAGTACGGCCCAGGACCCAGCTGTGAAGAGAAGAGGCAGGAGGCGCGGGAAACCGGCCCCCGTAGTTCCCGTGGTCCAGGAGGAGGTAGACCCTGAGGGGGATGCCCTGGAGCACACAGGGGAACAAATTGCCGAACTGGGAGATCTGCCCGAGCTGACCCATTGGCAGCAGGACGGTGGTCCCTCCAGGGAGGAATTCTGTGCGGAACAGAAGGAGTGCCCTTCTCTTGTGAGCATGAGGCAGCAGGCCTCAGCCCAATCCTCAGGTGATCAGTCAGGATCACATTTTGTGTACTGGGAGAACGACCTCCTGTATAGCGAGCCTAGGGCTGCTGAGCCTGGGTCAGCCCGTGTGCTGGTGGTACCCCAGCGCTTCAGAGCCTTCCTACTGGGTTTGGCTCATGACGTACCTTTAGCTGGACATCTGGGGCAGGACAAGACCTATGACAGGCTTGTCACCCATTTTTATTGGCCTCAGATGCGTAGGGATGTAGACATCCATTGCAAGACTTGTCGCACTTGCCAGCCAAGTGGGAAAAGCGGAAGGAAGCAGAAGGCTCCTCTCCAACCTTTTCCAGTGGTCAACACCCCCTTTGACCGGGTGGGTATTGACATTGTCGGGCCCCTGGACCCCAAGACAGCCCTGGGCAACAGGTTCATCCTGGTCTTGGTGGACCATGCCACGAGGTACCCGGAAGCCATCCCTCTCAGAACAGTGACGGCCCCCGTGGTGGGACGGGCACTGATGGGTGTTTTCTCCCGGATGGGGTTCCCCAGAGAGGTGGTGTCCGACCGGGGCACCAACTTCATTTCGAACTACATGAAGTCTCTGTGGAAGGAGTGTGGGGTAACCTACAAGTTCACCACTCCTTACCACCCGCAAGGAAACGGGCTTGTTGAGAGATTCAACCGGACCCTGAAAGGCATGATTATGGGTCTTGAAGAACCAATGAGGCGGAAATGGGACGTCCTCTTGCCATGCCTGTTGTTTGCTTACCGTGAGGTGCCGCAGAAGTCTCTAGGGTTCAGCCCCTTTGAGCTCTTATACGGTCACCCGGTAAGAGGACCTTTGAGTCTGGTCAAAGAAGGCTGGGAGCAATCTCCCAGGAAACCTCCCCAGGATGTATACAGTTACATGCTGGCCTTTCGGAACCAGACTCGGCGCTTCAGAGAACTTGCTCAGGCAAATCTGGAGGCCAGCCAGGAGGAGATGAAGCGTTGGTACGACCGGAATGCCACTCTGGCAGAGCTTCCGCCTGGTCAGGAAGTGTGGGTCATGTCCCCTGTGGAACCTTGTGCGCTCAAGGACAGGTGGACTGGACCGTTTAAGGTTGTGGAGAAGAAGAGCGATGTCACCTACCTGGTGGACTTAAAATCTCCCAGGAACCCCTTGCGGGTCCTGCATGTCAACCGTTTGAAGCCCCACTTAGAAAGGTCCGAAGTGGGCATGCTCCTAGCTACAGATGATGGAATGGCGGAGGAGAGTGAGCCTCTTCCTGACCTCCTGTGTGCTAAAGAGCAAGACGGGTCAGTGGATGGTGTGGTCCTCTCTGACACACTGACTCTTGAACAGAAACAGGATTGTCGCCACCTGTTGGGACAATTCCCGGATCTGTTTTCCTTGGTTCCGGGTGTCACTCATTGGTGTGTCCATGACGTTGACACCGGAGACAGCCCTCCTGTGAAGCACAAGGCTTACAGGGTGACTGACAAGGTCAGAGCGTACATTAAGGAGGAGGTCTCCAAAATGTTCGCGTTAGGGGTGGTTGAGTCCTCTAGCAGTCCTTGGGCCAGCCCAGTGGTCTTGGTCCCGAAGGCTGCAGCGCCTTGTGCTTCACCAGAACTCCGGTTCTGCGTGGATTACCGAGGACTCAATTCGGTCACGAAGACCGACGCGCACCCCATCCCCAGAGCTGATGAGCTCATCGATCGGTTGGGGGCTGCCCGGTACCTTAGTACGTTCGATTTAACGTCTGGGTACTGGCAGATCGCCTTGACTGATGGGGCAAAGGAGAGGTCAGCATTCTCCACACCAGATGGGCTGTACCAGTTCCGGGTGATGCCCTTTGGGATGAAGAATGCCCCTGCCACCTTCCAGAGGTTGGTCAACCAGGTCTTGGCTGGACTGGAGGATTTCAGTGCCGCCTACCTGGACAACATTGCAGTGTTCAGCGCCAGCTGGGAGGAACACTTGTGCCACCTCCAGGAAGTGTTGTTGGCCCTGCGCGGAGCAGGCCTCACAATCAAAGCCAGTAAGTGCCAGATTGGGCAGGGTTCTGTGGTGTACTTGGGGCACCAAGTAGGGAGCGGTAAGGTGGCCCCCCTACAACCCAAGATTGATACCATCCTGGCTTGGGCGCCGCCCAAAACCCAAACTCAGGTGAGAGCCTTCTTAGGACTTACGGGTTACTACAGGAGGTTTGTCAAGGATTATGGTAACATTGTGCACCCCTTGACTTCGCTGACTTCCAGGAAGCAGCCGCGAAATGTGATCTGGACTGATGCCTGTCAAACGGCCTTTGACACCCTGAAAACTGCAATGTGTACAGCACCCATTCTCCAGGCACCCGACTTTTTGAAAGAATTTATTGTTCAGACGGACGCTTCAGAGCATGGCGTGGGGGCTGTTCTAGCTCAGGTGAATGAAGAGGGCCGAGACTTACCTGTAGCCTTCATCAGTCGGAGGTTACTTCCCAGGGAAACGAGGTGGAGTGCGATAGAGAGAGAAGCATTTGCTGTGGTCTGGGCACTGAAGAAGCTAAGACCCTACCTGTTTGGGACTCACTTCCGGGTTCAGACAGACCACAGGCCCCTCAGATGATTGATGCAGATGAGGGGTGAAAATCCAAAACTGTTGAGGTGGTCCATTTCCCTACAGGGGATGGACTTTACGGTGGCACACCGCCCTGGTACAGATCACGCCAATGCTGATGGTCTGTCCAGATTTTTCCGCCTTAGTGCTGAGGACTCCCTAGGTCAAGGGTAGTTCTCCCCACATTTCAGCTGGAGGGGACACGTGTTAGACCTGACATCATTGGCTTGAGTCTCTCCTCCATTTTTTTCTGTTTGCCTCTACTGTTTTACGATGTTTTGCTGGTATATGCTTTGGGCGCCGTGTCACTGCTGATCAGTGCCATAGCGCAAGTGCTCCCGATGTTAAATTGATGTATCTATTGTATCCATGTTTGGCCTATTTTGGTTTACTGTCAGTCCCTAGTCTAGTGCACCAGGAGTGCCGGGGCTTGTAAATACAAATTCCGCTCGTGGGCTTGCAGCACGTGTTGTGCCACCCACAGGAGCGGCCTCGTAAAAGAATGTCTACGGGTCGGTCATTGCGAGACCCACGTGCAGTCTTGTACTGTCACGCAGGCTGCGCAGGTATACCTACTTGCCAGCCCCTCCAACCTTCCCTTGACTTCATGTTAGTCACCCCTATGGTAAGCCCACGTGCAGGGTGCATTGTACGTCTAAGGTAGGGCACGCCTGACCAAGTTGGCATGTCCTGATAGTGAAGTACCGCCATCTTCGGGCTTCACTATTGCGAGGTAGCCTGCTCTCCGTTGGATAGAATGGGCCGCCAGGATCGTTAACGCTATGATCCTAGCTGGCTCGGGGAGCATGGTGCAATGTCGAGTTTGATATCCCTGAACTCGGGGTTTAATTACGCATCCGTTGGTGTGGATGGTTTTTGGACTCTGGGTTCGAAAATAGTACTTTTAGAAAGTGTCTATTTTCTTGTCTAATCATATCTGGTTTCTGCTGGTCTTGCGTGTGTGTGACAGGAGCTGGGTGGCTCCACAGGTCTGGATGAGTCAGTGGGGGATGAGTGGGACATTTGAGTTGAGAGTAGGGGGAGAGTAGTTGTTGATAGCCTGCCTTGCCTGATACAATGCTGGCTCCACCTCCTGCTACGAGACTGATGGCTCTGTGCCTGCCATGGACGATCCTAGCCCCACCTCCTGCCAGGAGGGCGATAGCTCTGCTCCTGCCAGTATCAATGCTGGCTCCACCTCCTGCTGGGCGTCTGAGGACCCAGCCCCGCTCAATGAATAGGCCAGGTGCTACTGCCTAGCTCCACCCACCACAGACCCAGGATGTTGGGAAATCCCCGGCATAGACAAAGGGATCAAAGACGAGAAGGGGTATAAGAGAAGGACCCCTGAACCAAGAATTTAGATCACTTCTGACAAGGAACCCTGTAACCAAGGACAAGAGGCCTGCTGATCTAAGGACTGCCTACCCCTTCTGCCAGTGTGCTGTTGTTGGGGGAATCCTGCCGTGCTTCTTTATTTTTGCCAAGGAACCAGGAGAGAGGAACTGTGTGTGTACTCTCACGCTTGCTAAGAAAATCTCCAAGGACTGGAAGAGTGCCAGTCTCCTGCTGAAGTCACAGGGCTAAAGGACTTCATCTGCTAAGGTGCTATTTGCTGGAAGTGGGAATCCAGCGCCTCTGAAAGAACCAGCAATCACGACGACCGGAGGCCGGGCCCGACCGACGCCAGCAGCAACGCCAGTGAGTGGGAGTACGGCTCTAGCTCCAGAGGACCTCGTGTCTGCACCGCTGCTGATCGCATCAACCGTGTGCCCACCGACGCCGTGAGCGCTGCTCACTCTGTGCAACCGCATCATCGACGACACCTGCTGAGGCATGCTTGACAACGAAGGCGCGACGCCGGACCGTTCGACGCCGCTGATCATCGTGTGCTTCATTTTCCAAGGTACTGTGTTGTTGGGGGTCCGTGTGACTCCGGGCTCGACGGAGCGCTCCTCGCGGTCGACGCCGAACCCTTGGATTAACTTTGCCTCCACGTCGTGTAGCCCCCGTGTGGGTTACCCTGTTGCTAAGAACTGTATTGCCAAGAAGAAGATTGCTTGATACTAAAGACTTTTTGTGCTGAAGAAGAAACTACCTTTGAACTATCCCTTTTTCCTTCCCCGAGTATTTATTCCGATTGTGTACAGTTTTGCCATTATTTGGTCTTGTGCTAAGCCTTATATAAAAATACTTATTTTTATAATACTACTGTGTCGTGTCCATTTGTAGTGTATTCACTGTATTACTGTATGTGGTCATAATTGCTTAAACAATTGGCTAATAATATACATACATCAGGGAAGAGCAGTAAAAAAGACACCAAACCAATAATTTAAAAAGTATGAAATTTCATTTAATTAATCCACCCAAAATCCATGTTTAAAAACAATTAATAAAATACAAAAATAATACACAGTGAATATGTTAAAAACAACTAACTAATGCAGTATTCAGTACATCCCATACAAAATTATTTTTGTAACATAACATCTATATTGTGGCAAACAGGTAGTTCGACGCGCGTTTCGGCGTTGTTTAGAACGCCTTCTTCAGGAACCACAATGTTATCAACAAGATAGGAAGTAGTAAGCGCAGAGGATATAGCCCATGTAGATTACAGTCTTGAAGAAACAATGTAAGTTTCAGGACCGTCAGAAAATGACTTTCATAATATGGATTGCTTCTTGTGCGATTAGCCTGGATAGATGATGTGTCTATCTAGCATGTAATGCCTCCATATTCAATCTCGGAAGAAACTGCTAGCTGTACTCTTGCAGCGTGAATAAAGAAGCCGGTAAATTAGGTGTTCGTAAGTAAAATGTCATCAGACGGGTTTAAAAACAAAGGCTTCTTTCAGGGCGGTTCGTAATTCTTTCAATGGAACGGGACTGCCGCTTTCAGTATCCCATAGGTGCCGATCGCACTCAGGACCCGCGCTGAAACAGACTGCTGGCGTCCCGCAGCCGTTGTGAAAAGTTTGATCCACTTTTCACAACGGCTGCGGGACGCCAGCAGTCTGTTTCAGCGCGGGTCCCGCAGGTTGCAGTCAACGGATTTATCCATACCGTTAAGAGAGAACAGGAATTATCCTTCCTACTCTGAGTGCGATCGGCACCTATGGGATACTGAAAGCGGCAGTCCCGTTCCATTGAAAGAATTACGAACCGCCCTGAAAGAAGCCTTTGTTTTTAAACCCGTCTGATGACATTTTACTTACGAACACCTAATTTACCGGCTTCTTTATTCACGCTGCAAGAGTACAGCTAGCAGTTTCTTCCGAGATTGAATATGGAGGCATTACATGCTAGATAGACACATCATCTATCCAGGCTAATCGCACAAGAAGCAATCCATATTATGAAAGTCATTTTCTGACGGTCCTGAAACTTACATTGTTTCTTCAAGACTGTAATCTACATGGGCTATATCCTCTGCGCTTACTACTTCCTATCTTGTTGATAACATTGTGGTTCCTGATGAAGGCGTTCTAAACAACGCCGAAACGCGCGTCGAACTACCTGTTTGCCACAATATAGATGTTATGTTACAAAAATAATTTTGTATGGGATGTACTGAATACTGCATTAGTTAGTTGTTTTTAACATATTCACTGTGTATTATTTTTGTATTTTATTAATTGTTTTTAAACATGGATTTTGGGTGGATTAATTAAATGAAATTTCATACTTTTTTAATTATTGGTTTGGTGTCTTTTTTACTGCTCTTCCCTGATGTATGTATATTATTAGCCAATTGTTTACACTGTCTATTTCCCTGTACTGTGAATTAAGTTTCTGAACAGGGGGTCCTTGTTATTTACACTGTCATAATTGCTTAACACACAGCCTCTGAGATAAGCCTGTTCTGCTCTGCCAAGCTACCAAGGGGGTGAGCAGGGGTTATCGAAGGGTGTGATCCCCTTGCCCTGACTAGAAAAGGAGTGTCCCTATTTGTCAGAAGTGCATACCTCTGCCAACTAGAGACAGCCGGTTCTAACAACAACCCGCGTACCTACTTGCATTTATTTTGCATTAGTGTCGGCAGTGTAATCCTTAAAACCTGGATAGCCTCTACATGCCCTGCAGCTTGTAAGTGTAATAAGACCTGGGTTCAAGAGAAGCGCTATGCGCTAGAAGTCTGTTTTTTTATGCAAAAGCCGCACCGCTGGTAAAGCCCCTCCCCCTCAGTAATTACCATAGTTAGAGGCCAGGGAGAAGGTTGCTTTTGTTACTAACCCCTCTGGCGGTTACGCTCGCTTGCTCCCTGGGGAGCGGGCCGATGTAACCCTTCTCGGCCGTGTTGGTGCCTCCACGTTTCCGTGGTCGGGAACCCTGGTGTCCTTGCTGCGACTCTTGTGCCTCTGAGCACTTGCCCACGTCGGGTGACCTATGCTCTGCAAGCAGCGGGATTACCCCGAGGCTGCAATGTGTCCCGCCTTTGCCGACCTGGCCTTAATGCTTCTGACCCTGCTCACCTTATTCCATTAACATCAGTCGTCTCGGGGGCACCACCGCCCGCACCGACCCGTCTGCGTCGTGAGACCTGCCCTGCCGCTCGTCTTCACTCCTGGCCGTCTCCCCTGGTCAGCTGGTCCCGTGCTTGGCTAGGCCGGCCGATCAGTGCCGCCCTGTTGGATTGTGCTGTCGTGTGATCCCTGCCGTGATCCCCCCTCCGGTCACCGCCGATCTGGCTGTAGGTGACGGTAAATCCAGACCCGCGGACGCGTTTCTTTGAGCGGTTGTGCAATTCTCTGCGTGCTCCGATGCAGCAGACCTCCTCGCCGAGTTGTAGCTGAGTAGCAGCGGCGGCCGACCGTCGCCTCAGGACGTGCCAGAGCAGAGCTTTGCCTCGATGGTCAGAATAAACATGGACAACATAAAATTCTTGTTGTGCCGCTGCTGCTCCCCCGCTCCATGAAGATAGGAGCTGCCAGGGGGAGAGGCGGCTTATATCCCCCTGTGTCTTTCCCGCCTCACAGGCAGGTTCCCCCCATTGGAGGGTTTGTACCCCGCTTGTCTCCCCCATTGGCCTGGGGGGTAGGCACCATCCTGGTGGCTGTCGAGCGGGTGGGGCGCAGGCGCTTCTAAATCTTCTGGGCGCCTCATTGCGCCAAAACCAGATATTTCCGGGGTCTCTGCGTCGGTTATGGCGCCGGCCCTCTAGCCCCCGTTGGGGGCGGCCTCTGCGAAACTTCAGGCCAAGAATATTTTCCCCTAGCTCGCTTCTATTAAATATGACCTCAGTGCAGTTCTCTCGTAAATATGACCCCAATGCAATCTAGTGGGTTGGTAGGCAAGGTGCACCTCCATGCCCTAAGGATATCCTCTCTGATTACAGATCGACTACCCCTGACCTGATGGATCCAGTGGATTACTTTGTTAATCAGTGAGTCTTCGCTCTTATATGTGCTTCTTACACTGATTTTCGGGACGTTAGTCATATAGATTTTTTTAGCTTGCATTGGATATGTAGGGCCTCATTTATGAAAAGTGAGGCATCGTTGCGTGAAAACAGCGATGCTTCACTTTTCACTGCGCCCTCCTTGCAACACCAATGATGTGTCATATTTACAGTATGACGCATCATGGCGCAAGGAGTTACAGATATGTCAGTATTTCTGACTTATCTGTATGGTGCAAAAGTGATGCATTGCTGGAGTGTGTCACAAAAGTGACGCAACTCCAGAAATGTGTCCTTTCACATGGGGCAAGCCATAGATTTCACTGCGTCACTTCCATGACCCTTTCTTGCGTCAAAACGCCCCCCTTGCATATATTATACCTGGCGTAGGTATAATGTGGTGCAGGGGTTTACAAAGTGATGCATCTACCTAGGTGCATCACTTTGTAAATATGGCGCAACAAGGTGCATTTTTACGCCACTGGTGCGTCAGAAAAAATAATGCATCGGCGGCGTAAAAGTGACGCACAGCCTCATAAATGAGGCCCCCAGTACCTAAAGGGGCTAAAGGGGGGAGCTGAAGTTGGCTGCCTAGAGAGGGAGGTTCAGCATGTCGTGGGAGTATAGCCCTGTTATCCCTTTGAGGGTCTTGTGTCGGAACTCGGGTCCTATGGCTGTTATATTTTGTGTTAGTAAAATTGCTTGTTCTCCTCTCTGCATGATTTAGTGAGGATTGACTTCTGACAGGTACAGTATGGGTAGCAGAATGGTGCATGATCGGAACATTAGAAATATTACTATTACCATTTCTGCGATGAGCTGGTTCATGTATTGCTCACGTGTTTTGGAAGAGCTGCGGCAGGCAGCATTGTATGAAAGGACCATGCTGTGTGTTGGTCTCCAATGCCGTTTTAACTAAGGTGGGTAGGCCCTCTAGCATTAATGTCAAAATGTCTGTTCTAAGTGCACTTGTAATTGTGTGGGTGTCCTGAGGCTCTGCTTTTTGTCCTAAAGTGGCAGTGTCTACACGTGGGGGTGGCAGTAAGGGCACATCTCAAGTGCAATCATCGATTGAATCCTGAAGAGGCAGGAACCGATTTACTCAGGGTACTGCCGGTTCAGACTGCTGGGTTCTGATGTCAGGGCCAGTATGTGAAGTGGTAGGATGTGGGGAAAACTCCAAGTCGTCTGGTAATGGTTTCTGTGATGTTATGGGTTCTCTAAGGAGATGTGCCTTTTGGAACATTGATGGAATAATGGTGGTACGATTTGGGTTTGGGCATGGGGCTCTAGATAGAGGTCTACCAGGAGGGCTGCCACAGTGTGTGCACCTAGTTTGCTTTTCCACAAGAATGTCCTCACGTTCTGTAATCAAGGTGTCAATTCAATCAAGAACACATTTACTGGCTTTCCAAGCCTTTTTCCCCTTTGAGCTTTGACTACCACCACCTCCTCCACAGTCCTCTGTTAATTTCCTCTTCCCCATGTCGTGGGCGCAGGGACACCGACACAGCAGTGAATACGGCAGGTAAACAATAGAAAGGCAACTTGCACTATCGGGTACACAAACAGTCAGAACAAAATGTCCCCAGTGTCCGGTAGTGAGTCCACTTTAACAGTTATTTGTTGCCAGACGATACAAAGGATAAATTTGAGAGCACAGTACCTCACTCAATGCGGTCATCGTCAGATGAAACAATCTGGAGGCTAGGTGAAAAGGGAGTGGCCCTGCCCTGCCTATTCCTGGCAATGACGGGCAAGGACGGGCCCTCCCTTGGCCCGGGCTTCGCCGGGGCACAGCCCACATGCGTTGTCCTGCACAGTGGGATGTCAAAGCCCCTTTATAGCGCCACCTGATGCAAAGCAGCCGAGGCTTAGGGCAGGGGGCCAAAGGTCATGAGAGCGGCTCCTGCCGCAAAGGCTGTTAGGCGTTGGAGTCTCCTTACTACGCGTCCCGTGCAGCGGGATGTCAAAGCCCCTTTATAGCGCCTCCTGGCACAAAGCAGCAGAGGCTCGGGGGCAGGGGGCCAAAGGTCACAAGTGCGGCTCCTGCTGCGAAGACTGTTAGGCATTGGAGCCTCCTTACGCCGCATCCCACCCAGCACCTTTCTGGCGTGAAGCAGCAGAGGCTCAGGGCGGGGGGCCAAAGGTCACAAGCGCGGCTACTGCTGCGAAGGCTGTTAGATGTTGGGGTCTCCTTACGGGCTTCAATTGTCATTTTGTGTACAATCCACAAATAGTGATTACAGGCTTGTTAAGAACAAACCAATGTTTGAAAAACATGTAAACAATCACTCATGAAGCAATTGTGCCTGACAAATGTTTACATAGAAAAGAGAAAGTCTAAACTAATTTAATAAACAACACTAGTAGGAGACAAGACAGAGTACACCAGAGGTCTTCAAACTTTTTGATGTCGAGACCCCCTTCTCAAAAGTTTATAGGTGTAAGGACCCCCTCCTGATGAAAAATTCTAGCACTCGCTCTGTACCTTTAAATACATCGATGCACATTGAGTCTGGGCGATGAGAGCAGGGTTGCGCAGTGTGCTCAATTTGGAAAATGAGGATTAGAAGTAGAACCCTGAAGTCTTGATGCCCTTGTCTGCAAATAGATACCTACATGAATATCTCGCTAAAACCAACAAAGGCAAACGTCACCCAAAAAAGGCCTTGCCGGATCAGCTGTGCAAAAAGTGCTTCAACTACTTTTTAATAGCCACGCACTCCTTTATTTACTCAGTACACCGTAATCTGTGCGGGTAACAATATGTTTTTTTAATCAAATCAAAAGCTTATCAATGGTAATTTTAAATGTGTTGTGTCTACCATCTGGTGGTAGGACCTCTTGAGTTAAAACTGTCTTATTGATATCCTTCAACATGTACCTAAAAGAGTGTCCGATAGTACACAGAGAACCTCAGAAATTAATCCATGTGGATTTTAAAATGTTCATAATTATTACATTTGGCAACTGCACAAACTTAGGAATGTATCTTACATGATATTTTTTCAATTACATAGATAATTAAAGACATTTTTAGACTATAATTTTAATACCAGCATAGCAATTGTTATCACGTGTTTTCTCGGAACTTAATTGCCTTGATTTTTCCTTCAGTAGGCATAGCGCATGAATACACATTTCAGATGTTTCTTACACTGCAACAATTATTAGGCATCTTTTAATTCTACATTTGTTTGCAGACTTAATTACCTATTCAATATAAGGGACCCTACTGCTCGTATCGAGATCTAAGCTACGTTTTTAATGACCCTCGTTTTTCCAAGGCCATTTACCCATCCTTTGGGGATAGTCTCAAGAAAGTGTGATAATTACCTCAAAAGTAGCTTAACACAACTCTTCATATCGCAGTCTATCACGAAAATACAATGCTGTGTTAACTCAGTATTCACAACACGGAGGAACCATGCGATAGGCCCACGACAATGCGCCAAATGTTCGCGATAAAGACAAAGCGACAGCACAAAAATGCAAAACACAATACAAAAAAGTTACAATGAGGCCAATCGCGATACAAAAAGCTGAAAAAACTGGCAACAGGCCTGCAATTCCCATGTTTCAGGCAGGAAAATGCACTATAGAAGCAACAAAAAGAATACTCCAAAAACAATTCAAACTGCGTAGCACCATGGATGCACCCTGCCCTAGTGCAGAAGCCAACGCGAACCCCACAAGTCCCACAGACCTCCAGCAATGAACCACAGGCTCGGGAAGGCCAAGGAGAAGAGGAAGAGGAAGATGGGGTGCAGTCTGCAGCAAAACTAGATCAGTGTCACGGAGGTGAAAGTACACTACCATCAACTGACCCACAATGAGGCCAACGTGAATGCAGTCGTAGTTTCAAGAAGGTCAAGAGGCACTGGCATGATGTGAAAAGCCACACTAACCACAAACTTGCTGCCAACAGGAAGGCAGCAATGGCGACAGGAGGTGGGAGTCCTACGCCACAGGAGGAGCTGGAGGAAATGGAGGCCACAGTCATCAGTGTGTAGACAGTGCAAGGAAGTGGGAGTACGGGCACAGCTCGACAGGACCCTGACATAACATCAACAGGGTGAGTAATGACCAGGGACGGGGGAACGGGGGGAGATGGGCACAATGACACACATGCACAACGATGTGTAGCACACTGGCCCAGGATCATGTCCCTGACCCCCGTGGCACACTGCAGCAAACACACATAGCAATCACAGGACATCCCACTACAATGTGGTACAAAGTGCAACACTGAAACTGCCGAACAGGGCACACAACTGGGTCCACATGTGCGCGCAGAATCAGGCCAATCACATCTAACATAGCAGGAAACTGTGACATTCATATGTACGTGTACAGCCTCACATCTGTCACGTGGTCCAAATGTCCACTGTCCCGCATCAAATTGCCAGCACCGCCCAAACAGTCACAATGTACTTTGTCATACAGTCTGCATGTCAACAAGAACAATGCACCAACATACATGTCAACATAATGTCAACATGCATCTCCCCTTCATATTGCAGAGAGACAAACAACAACTCCAGCAGAGCAGACCAGACAACTCATCATTGATGCTGGAGATGACCACCACACATTCTACACCAACTCACTAAAACAGCTCATGGACATCTTAGGCAACCCACCCCAGGAAAAGGGCAGCCAAGCCACATAGAGCCCAGCCCATTCACGGACCACACAGCAGGAAGCACCCGCCACCACGGCTGGCTCCCAACACTTCACCAAGGCACACATCGCATTCAGAAGCCAGGTGTCAGAATGCCAAAAGGAGGTGGCCGAACAAGAGCGGGTGGGGTGAGAGCTCGTAGAAGCTGAACAACATCACATACTGGGTGTCTAAGTCTCATCAGAGACCACCTACACCCCACAAAGGAGAACCAAACTGTGACAGAGACACATGCATTTGCACATTTCCTGTACTGAATAATGTCCAGAGCCCCGGAATTACCATTCACACACCTACGCTGGACCTCCGTACAACGGCCTTGTACACTCCTCTTACGTAGTGGCTACATGTCCAAGGTCATACCCGCTGCCAGCGGGGGCACGGTTGCATCCGCTGTACACAGCACAATGTAATATGGTAGGGCCCGGGCCCTAATGCATACATTATGATCATATAGTTTGAGAATTGGCTACGGGCATGTGCGCCCGGCCCCTTAATTTGCAGGGTCACATGTACAGTGAGGCCTGTGCTGGATGTGTGTGGGGTGAGTGTAAACCAGCCCTTATGGAGTTGTTGTTGCTGGCATCAAATACAATAGTGAACACCATTAAAATGTAAACAGTAAACACTAGCATTACAGAGACAACAGCCGAGCATCATGGTGGAGCAAAAAGAAGTGTCAGTGAGTTGCAGTGCACTAAGGTTGGGGCACTAGATCTGAGCATGCTCAAGTGAAGATAATGTCTAGGATAGGGTCCCTACAGGATATTCCTGATGAAGCTGCTGTGGGGGATTTCACACCTGCATCGCCTTCCTCATTATCGTCCCAGCTCTTCCACACTGCCTGAGGTGAAAAGAAGTTCCATAAAAAAGGACCCAGGTGGGAAAAAGAACGATCACCCATAAGCACTAGTCTCATCTTAGGAATAACAAACTTAGCCTGGGTAGCTGATCGGAGTGTACGGGAAGGTACATAAGGGTGAACAAGAGTCATCAAGTTGAAGAGGTGCCTTACCAGATTTTATCTTGAACAGGAGACTCAAAGCCTTAAACTTAATGCAGCATTCGATCATGAGTCAATGGATATCTCGAATTGATCCCGATAAGGAGGCAGTTTTGGGTATGTTACAAAGCAGCCGTGTTGAGGCATTCTGTACTAACTGCAGCTTGTGTAGCACTTCCTTAGAGTCACCCAAATACAGAATGTTACTGTAGTCCAGCCTAGAGGTGATAAGTACTTGGACCACAGTACGTTGGACGGAAGAAGGTACCATCCATGAAATTTCTTTTAGCCATCTAAGGATTGTGAAGCAGGTAGAAGCTACTCTCACTGCTTGCTGCTTCAAAGCCAATTTGTAGTCGATTAAGACACCCACATTTTGGACTTGGTGTTTAGATTGAGGCACTGGCACTATTTCAGCAGGCCAATGTTGTGGACCCCACACATCTTTGTTATTGCCCACAATCAACAGTTCAGTTTTCTCACCATTGAGTTTTAACAGGTTGGTATGCATACAGCCTGCAATATTGCTTAAACCAACCTGAAGTAAAGAAGGTTGAGATGCATCCACGACAGGTGTGAGCAACAGGTGGTAATCTGCCAGTACAACTGTTTTGACTCTGGCAGTTGGCGTTTGGAGGTGGTCCTGGTGGTGGTGGTGTGTTCCTCCTGCGGTGATGCGACGTCCGGGCAGGTCAGGACTCGATTTGATGTGTGAGCCCTGGTGGACCGCAGTGTAGTAGGCCAGAGGCAGTGGACAGCGCAGGGCCACAGACATTGATGAGCCAAGGCCAACATCTCAGAGGCCATTGAATATCTTAGAAGAACGGGTCCCTGACTTGAGCTGCACAGAGTTAGTGTCACCGGATGCACTGCGGCTGGCACAGGCACACCGCCACAGGACGAGGACTTGTGGTGCACTGAGATAGGGCCACGCGGACTAAGCGGGTTCTCATCGATGTCGGAGGTTTATGTGGCAGAGGGATTCTGGGCACAGTGAAGGGTGTGCTCCAGGGCATGATGCAGAGGGCAGACGCCATCCGGAAGCGGCAAATTGAGGAGTGGAATGCTACAGCCTCGTCATTACCAGGATGTCGGTATCAACTACATGAGGATGAAGTCCATTGACTCAGATGCCATCAACGTACTACAAGAGAGTGTCCATGAATGTTGGGGAACAGACTTAGTGGCACCGGGACTGAGAGGGGATGCAGTCTGTGATGATGCCGGTACAATGTATTGAACTCGGCCATTGCATGATCAAGACTGATCTGGTGTTTCCATATCCCGCTCCACCAGATCTCTGAGATCCAATGACCTTTGCCTTCTGATCTCCCCCCGTTTCAGACTATCCAGAATGGGTGGCAGAGGGTTCAGTGTCATTGCGGCAAAACATTGGAACGCGCTGCCAGTCGATCTTAGATTCTGTCCCTCCGAATCCATCTTCCGGGCCAAACTCAAAACTTGGCTCTTCTCTGGACATTGATTCACTGCACTACTCCCCCTCTTGCTCCTTGCTCCCCTCTGAGACTTAGGTTCTAGCGCCGGGACACCCCTTCGGGGGTAGCTGTGCGCTTTATAAACTACATAAAATAAATAAAAAAAATAAAAGACTTCCAAATGTGCGTCCTACTCGACCGCAGTGTAGGCCGGATGCAATAGTCAGCAGTGGCCCACAGCCACATGTGGTAAATAAAGTATTACCCTGTCATAATTTCTATACTTAAACAAAGGGTCATGCATATAATGAGAGGCAGAGTCCATGGTGTCCGATTCAAAAGGGCTTTATTTCAGTAACTCGAGTTAAGGGAGAATCGGGTTCCATCACCACTAAGGTTCAGGAAGGGTCTTCTGAACCCTTTTCACAGAGTACAATATTTATACATTCAATCTTGTACATAGGGAGGAGCGCTCCAGGCAGAGCAAGAGAAAGAGAGAGATAAGAGCATGTGGGCGTGCATGAGGGCGTACATGTGGGCGTTCACTTGAGGAGTCATAGGTGAGTCATAGGTGGGTGGATACATGGAGGGGGTCTGCATGGCAAGCTGGAGCCTTTGCCCTACTTGTGTGCGCAACTTGGTCATGACGTGCAACTAACGTGTAACTGGGGGGAAGCTGGGGGGAGTTGACTTTCGATCTAGTAGAGAGGCCTTCAGTGTCAGGACGACCTGCACGTCTGGTATTATCTGATATCTTAGGTCCGGGGATGTATTATCTGAAGTAAAGGTCGCTCAAGCAAAGGTTGCTCATCACCAAGAGCCAGTGTGGGCATATATTTCATATTTTTCTTCGTTCATTGCGTGGGGGCTTTGGGCTTTCTATGGATGCGAGCACTGCAAATCACTTAAACGGAGACAGAAAGGCTAGGCCCTATCTCTGCAGACTGGTTCTGTTTACCTTCTTCACCAGGCAAGAATGTGATTCTGTAGAGCAAGTAGATAACTGTGTGCAAAATACTGTCTTGGCACCCCGGGCTGGGCCCCTCTCTGCTGAGCCAAAAGTATGCGAGAGGTCAGGGATACATAGCTGAGCTGCAGCTCTCAGAGTGTCTGGAGACATGAAAACCTTAATTCGGGTCCTGGCTCAGTCTGAGCCACAAAATGGGTTCATCTCGATATATTAAAAGTGCACAATACAAAAACATGGGCAACATGGGCCTCAGTGCAATATTAATGTTTCTTTCATGGAAGGCTTGGTAACTGACATCCTAAAGTGGGACGGAAATGCACAGGCATTATTATTGCAGGTCATAGAGGGAAAATACATGGATGACATGCACATACACTAAACGTGGGGTACACGCAGGGGACACATTGGCCATGTAAAATTTCATTTTCCTCACACATGTGGTTGGGTCGCGATGCAAAGAGTTAGTGACACTAGGGCAGTTGTTGGTAGTGTTTGATCACCTTTTTAATGATGATCCTTTTTTCCTTTGACTGAAACACGTCTTCCTCTTACACCTCTCCTAGCGTGCAATGATATGTACTCTGTCATTGAGAAATCAAGACTCAGTTCCAAATGTGTGACCTAATCGAGCTTAGTGTGGCCCGAGGGCAATTGTCCTCCTGGGCCCACAGACATGTGTGGTTGTAATTATATGCAAATACTTGGTGGCATCACATCGAAGGTAGTATAGTGACACAAAATCTGCCATAAATAATGTTCTCTGCCATAGTGTAACCAAGACTCAGTTCCACATGTGTGACCTACTAGTCCGCTGTGTCAGCCGGTAGAGTACTTCAACGATAAAGGAGTACTGCAGGCCTTGCTCACGGAGGCCTTGATAGTCGTATCAGGTTGACAGGGTCGCGGGCCTCGTGATTAGAGCTTGCATTGGCATGTGGTTGGCCCACTTTGACTCACGCCGGTGTCGGGAGGTGAGCATTGAGGCCTGTGTGCACAGGGGTGGGCAAGACTGGTTCGGGGACCAGTGGCCCATGGTGCAGCAGGTGCACAGGATTGCAGGCAACACCGCTCAAGGCGATGGTGTCGGCCTCATGGCGGGGTGAGAGGCTCCACACTGGCAGAGACGTTAAGCATTCTGGAAGAAGACCACGCTCAGAGTTACTTGCCTTTTATTCACACCCCTATGCTGGCTTGGCATACGCCGGGTCAGCCCACACCGCTCACGCTTATGGGGGAACGTAACAGCCTACATTTCCGCGAGCTTCCCTACTGGCTGGGGTTGACATGGCTGTGTCCACTACACTCCAAAAACCAGCAGTGTGGGTCGACATAGGTATGTGTGTGGTCTGCATACTGCAGTCTGGCCATCACAACCACGCCACACTTGGCATTGTGTACATTCTCATTCATGGGTTAGTTGCCTCCTTCACACATGCCTGGGTCCCACCTCTCCCCACATTCTGCTATTGTGTGGCTGAGGTGCCATGCCGTTGATGTGCATTCCCAGTGGTGTACGCTGCATGATTGTGGAGTTGAGGTGTGTGGTGTATTCATTTGGTACTTGCCAACGAGCAGTGCTTTTCCGTAGGTGCCATCCTGGTAGCGCTGGTTGATGATGGACTGTCAGAAGATGTAGGAATCATGCACACTGCCTGGGTGGTTGGTGTCGACTTTGGTGGAGATTCCTGAGTGGTCCACTAATGCCTGCACGTTGATGGAATATGTGTGCTTTCTATTGCGGTTATTGTGTGCAGTGTTGCCAGGGTGCACAAGTAGGACATGTGTGCAGTCAATTCCCTCCTCACACGTGAGGGAAGCCAGCTATGGCGTAGATGCCTTGCTTGGTCTCCAGCTGTTTCTGCACAGTGTGGGGGAAGTTTAGATAGTGGGGTACCAGGCTGATGATGTCATCCATGAACGTTTTGTGGAACTTGTTTTGGTCTGGCTGTGATACTCCTCCAACTCTGGCGGTTGTTGGTTTCAGGGTACCAGTGGCCCAAACGTGCAGCACGGCTAGCAGCTTTGTCTGAGGTGGTATGTTGGTTGTCCGCTGTGTTGGTACCGTCAGCCTGTAGGCAATGGTGGTCAGGATGTGGAGGATGGTTGTCCCTTTGAGCCTGTAATGGGCAATGGCATTGTCTAGTGTTGGGTCTGTGAGGTTGGTGCATTTTCTGAGGGCCACTGTCTTTATCTGCACTGCCTCTTTGTTGGTCCGAGGAGGGGTGGTGAGGAACCAGGGAGTGGGGGGTGGTCCTGGGGGTGGTGGTGGTGGGTGTTGTGGCCCTCTTGGGTGTCTAAACTGCATAATCACTGGCTCCATGGCATATGTTGCCCTTCACATGTGGCTCTGGCTAGGGCTCCCTTTTCTGTTGCAGGCTGTCGTCCGCCTTTACACCAGGTCAGAGCAGGTGTTATTTCATGCAGCTAACGTGCCTTATCACGTGTTTTGTGGTCTTATCGCCAATCTGGTTGGTTGTTAAGAATATTGCGGAGTGGTGTTGTTGTGGCTTTTTGCACAGGAACTCCTACTCTGCATCTCATTATCGATAGTTGCGGGGGTCATCTGTGGCGATGTTTTTTGCGGCTGTTATCGCAGGTAAACTGGTGATATGGGCTGTTGGCACCAGCTTTTGAATGGGGCGATACATTTATCACCACTTTGGCTGCGATAAAGTGACGTTAACTCGGCAATAACTCCTTGAGAATATGCCCCCTGGTATTTTTGTGTATCTCTTGTTCCCAGTCAGATGCTCTTTTATAATGCTATGTCCTTATTAAGACATATAGGTGCAGTGCAGAATCAAAACATCTACAGTCCCCAGTGCAATAAAAAGAATACTGTTTTTTTTTTTAAATATTTTTATTTTAACCATTGCACAGTTGGCACATTTACATCGCACATTCTCCATTATTACATTACAAATCATATAACATATTACATCATACATCATACATAAAATTCATCGAATCATCCTACTTATTTCAATCAATTAATCAGCTCGAATTCCTACAACCGCTACCACATCCAAGGCCTTCCTACCTTAATCCTGCAATCCCAGACCCTCTCTCCATCTTATAATGGGGTCCCATATCTTTAACCCCAATCTCTTCCCTTTTCTACCTTTCCGGGCATAGATATTTTTTCCAGATTATAAGTTGATAAAAGATTAGACAGCCAGACTTGCATTACTGGGGGGGTTTTATCGAGCCAGGCCCTGGCTATACAGAGCCTATAAACTGCCATTGCGACAAAAATAAACTCCCTCTGATTAATATTAGTATCTGTGACACTCCCTAACAGTATTTCTGGAGGTTTTAGGGTAATCTGGATATTCAAGGAGGCATCAAGAAACCTCTCTATCTCTTTTATCATTGTTTGTAGCTGCGGGCATACAGCAAATATATGTATTAAGTCTGCATCAGGGGAACTACATCTTGGGCATGTGGTACCTACGATACCCCCCCATTTTGCTATTTTTGCTGGGGTGAAGTATAGTGAGTAGAGGGTTTTGTACTGCTGTGATTGCAGCGGTGCTGAACGGAGCAGAGTACGCCCTAAATCCAATGACTCTTTGAACCAACTGGCTTCACCTTCCAGCTTGTCTACCCATTTTTCACTATATTTGTCCATGTCATCTGCTTTTCCTGCTAACAAATTCGCATAGAAACTCTGAATAGAGCAGTCCCCCCCTAACCTTATTTTTTCCAATATTACTACCTTACCAAAACCCACACTCCCACCCTGCTTATTCGCCAGAAAGTTTCTTACCTGCAGAAATGTTTAAAAAATCCCTCCTGTCTAGTCCAAATTTGCTCATTAGCTCTATAAATTGAAACACACCCTCCGTTCTCCTCACATCCCCAATCTGTATTATCCCCTTCTCCATCCAGCCCGCCATTGTGGTATCCCCAAAAATCTGCATTCTGAGGGAAACATTTTTAAACAATCTGGTGTACCAATTATATCGATGCAGTCCAATTCTCTTCATCACGGCGTTCCAAATTTTAATTGCGGCTTGGACTGTCTTAAATCTAGTTCTCTTATAATATGCGAAGTCAATACATTTAAGAAAAGAATTATCCACCTCCGGTCCCAACACTATAGAGTATATCCTAGATGAATCACTTGATGTTCTATAATCCAAACCACCCCCACCTATCAGCCCTCGCATGTATTGCATTGCCGATGCCCAGTAATATAATCTGAAATCAGGCGCTCCCCAACCTCCTCTCTCTCTGGGCAATGACATAAAGCGATATGCCCTACGGGTCTTGCCCTGGGCACAGATAAATCTATTCAACATATTTTCTAAATCCTTAAACCATTTCACCTCGAAAAATAGCGGTATTGTCCTATAGAAATACAACATTTCTGGCAATATTAACATTTTTATAACGTTAGTGCAGCCCACTAACGACAAATGCAGATTATTCATTCGATCCAGATCCGTCTTGACCTTTAGCATCAAGGGTGCTAGATTGTTCTGTACCAGCAAGTCCAAATCAGCTGTAATTGCAACCCCCAAATATATCGCTGAGTCCACCACTCTTTGATCATTAAGCACAACATATTGGTTACATACTATTTGAGTTTTAGACCTGTTTAAACTGTATCCGGATATTTGCCCGAATCTTTGCGCTTCGGACTCAATTTCCCCTATGGCCATGCTAGGATTGGGTGTTAAAATGGCCACGTCGTCCGCATAGGCGAGAGTTTTTACCTCGCATCCATTCAACCTTATTGGAGGAATCCTTTCATTGCCCTCCATTTTCTTTATCAGTGGGTCCAAGTAAAGAGCGAATAGTAATGGGGAGGATGGGCACCCCTGCCTAGTCCCTCTCCCAATCCTGACTGCTGCTGATTTACCTCTATTAACTCTGATCCTTCCTGTTGGATTCTTGTACAGAGTCTGCATTGCGGTTATAAAACTATTCCCCAATCCATTCCATTTTAAAATTTGCCATAGGTATTCCCAGGAGACTCTATCGAACGCCTTCTCGGCATCCAGAAAAAGAGCGCGATAGGGTCCCCCAGGACGCCTCCCGCATCGAAAGTTGTAATCACCTGCCTAATGTGTTGCGTCGTGCCTTTGCCAGGAATAAACCCATGTTGAGTGTGGCTTACTAATCCTTCTATTACCTCTGCAAGCCTTCTTGCTAGTATCTTAGAATACACCTTAGTATCTGCATTCATCAGTGTAATAGGCCTATATGACCCCGGGAGTGTTGAGTTTTTACCTTTTTTTAAGATGACAATGATATCCGCTTCTCCCCATGACTCGGGTATCTTATCCCCCTTCTGCGCCTCCAGCATAACATTGAACATATCTGTTCCTAGAGCTTGGTAAAACACTTTATAAAACTCCACTGGGAGTTGGTCTGGGCCGGCTGCTTTACTTGATGGTAACATACTTAATGCCGCAAAGAATTCCTCCAGGCTAAAGGGGGCGTCCAATCTATCCCTTTCTTCCACAGATATACCCGGAGGAGTAATATCGCTAAGATAGGTTTCAGCCTCCCTTGCGGTTCCTACGCTATCCCTAGTATATAGTTTTTCATAATACTGTCTGAGCACTTCCCTTACTTCAGTTGTTTCAAAGACCTTAGCTCCATTCACATCCGTAATCTCCCCAATGTCTGATGCTGCTAGTCTCTGTCTGGTACGTACTGCTAATAGGTGGCCTACCTTCTCACTTAACTCATAAGCAGCTCCCCTCTTAGTTAGATAATTCTCTGCTGCTTTTTTTGATATACTTTCTACCGCTTCCACCCTAAGAGCCACTATTTTTAGCAAATGTGATTCTATTGGTGCACTATATTTTATATCCTGCGCCAATTCCTCCTCAACCCTTATCAACTTTTGGTAAACCTCCTTAATTTTAAGTCGTGTCCTTTTCTGGGCTGAGAACACATAGCTCATTGTCTCACCTCGTACCCCGGCCTTAAAGGCATCCCATACCACTTCTATAGGAGCCGTACCTTTATTAATTTCCCAATAGGCCCTGATCCAATCTGTCATGTGAACCTTGTATCCTTCATCCTTCAAAAGGGCTCTATCAAATGTCCACTGCATATCTTTTTGACATTCCTGGCCCAATCTAATGGTTAAAATCAGAGGGCTATGATCTGAAACAATTCGGGTTGTTTTTCTATTTGTGCCTATGACAACAAGAAGGGTGAAATCAGAAAATAATCCAGCCTAACAAGTATCTTATGGGGGGCTGAATAAAATGTACTACAATCAATACCTGGATTTAATTTAATCCATGGATCCACTAAGGAATTATTTGACACTAAATGAGAGAGAGCCCTGTGGGTTCTCTTTTTTCTCCCTACATATATCCCCCCCGTATGTACAAATGAACTACTGGGGTCATGAATATTAAAGTCCCCACAACATATAATTGGCTCAGGCCAAAGTGCCAACTCGGTGTCTAGAAACTGGAAGATTTCAGGATCATCCTCTGTCGATCCATAGACAGAAACTATGGTGCACTTTTCCCCCTTGATTTTTATTTCCAATATTACCCACCTTCCCCATTGGTCCTCCAATTTCCTTAGCACCTCTAAATCAGTGGGTCTCCCTAATACAGCAACCCCCCTATGTTTCGTCCCTTGCTTAGTATTTGCCAGCACAACGAACCCTAATTGGTCCATAAGTTACGCCTTCGAGGCTTCAACGTGTGTTTCTTGGAGACAAACCAAATCCAGCTTATGTGTCCTAAGTAATCCCGCCACCCTAAGTCTTTTACCCGCATCATTAAGGCCGCAGATATTAATAGTAGCAATCCTACAAGTCATTAAAATACCTCATAAGTTTTGTCCAACTCTGTATACCTTAGCCTATCTAGCACTTTAATTTGATAATGGCTCCGATGATTAACACTTGTCTTCCTCCTTCTGGCTAAAGCATAATGTAAAGTGTGAGCTCTCTGCGCGATGAACTGTGCTTTCCTGTGCTACTTCTTACATCCTACCTCCCTTTTTTTTAAACGTTTTTGACCCTCTTTTTGCCCCCTATTCCCCCTGCCCCCACCCTGCCCCCCTTCTCACTCCCACCCCCTCCCCCCCTTTACTGGCAAATAGGTCCATAAGACCTATGTGTAGCCGCGGTAGCTCGTGGGGATCGCTCCTCTCTCTCCCCTCAACCATCACCCTGTGTGTCGTATACCCCTCTCTGTGTTTTTCTCTTAGTAATTTCACTATTTTGTATGTTCTGTCCCCTTAACAATAGTCCATACATCAGTATACCAAGGTCTAATATCTTCCTCTCCCAGTGCATATACCTCGCTTTACCTCATTCCAAACCCTTGGAGTTTAACAGTTCTATACTACTCAGCCCCCTTTCTGCGCTTTAATCTCCTCCAAGAACTGTTGGGCCTTGATCTCGGACAAGAAGATATTTGTTCTACCCCTTGTAACCACTTTCAGCCTAGCAGGAAATAAAAGAAATGCCTTGGAGCCTAGAGCCTGGAAGGGTTTAATAAGCTGCCTGAGTCTCCATCTTCTTTCAACGGTTACGTGGCAGAAATCTGGCCTGGCGAAGAAGGTGGTTCCCTCAAAGGTTCTTTTCCTGTCCAGTCTAGCTTTATCCATTATTTCCTCCCTGAGCAGGTAGTTCCCAACATATATCAAAATGGCTCTAGGCAATGCCTGTTGACCTGCCTGCCTCTCGGCCCCTCTGCCTTTTCTAATGGTGAAGGGAAATCTGTGGGCTCGTTGAATCTCTCTCTCCCACTCCCACTGCGACTCGGGGAAAGCTCCTCTTAGCAAGTTGACAACAAAGTGCATAATGTCATCTCCCTCTGCTCCTTCCTCCACCCCCAGAATGCGAATGTTATTCCGCCTCTGGCGGTTTTAAAAATCCTCCAGCTTCCATTGCAAATCGGTCGTCAATTTTTCCTGCTCCATTTTGAAGTCCTGTCATCCCCTAACATCATCCTCTAACTTCCCAGTCCGTGCCTCCACCTCAGTCACTCTCTCGCTGAGACCTTCATACAGCTTGTTAACTTTCCTGAGGGTATTTTGGATCTTTTTTGTGGCTTGTCTAGCCCTTCGAATTTCTGTCCTCGCTTCCCCTTGCATCTGTTTAAGTGTGGAGCATATCGTGTCAAAGGGGGCCAGATACTGCGCTAGGATGGGGGTACTACCGGAACCCTGTGAGTTACTTTCCTCTACATAGGTCTGTGACGTTGCAGAATAGTCCCAGTCTAACTTCCTCCCCCCTGCTACAGGTGAATCCCATCCTCCGCCATGCCTTCTACCCTTTAGCCTTCTCTTTTTCTGCGTGGTATCTTTCATTGATGAGCTCGAACCAGAGCTCGAATCTTCGTCTAGTTCCTCTGAAGTCTCATTGCTTGACTGGGTAGTATCAGTGTCCTCATTCACTGAAAAGAAGCATTCCCCTTCCAATGAGGCTCCCTCTCTTTTCTCCAATCCCAAAGTTTTATTATCTGCACCTATTAATGCACTTTTTCCTGCTACCGCTGGATTATTAGCCTCATTGTTTCTTTCTTTTGTCTTTTTGCTGCTCATTTCTACTTCCAGTTGAATTAGCTCCTCCATCATGTCTGCGCTTCCTGCTGACCCAGGTTTATGTGGCCCCCTAATTGTAGCTGGTGTTATAGCATTACTAGTCCCCTTAGCCTCCTTCAGCTCGCTGTTAGTTAATTCTGTTATCGGCATTACCTTCGGTGCTGCGGCTTCTGTGTTACCTCCGTCTCCGCTGCCGCCGCTGTTGAGCGTTATTGCCAGGTCTCTGAGTTGCCTAGCAACTGCCGCCTCTGCGCTGGAAGCGTCTGGCGCTGCCGGTGCTTCTGCCGCTGCGTCCTCGAGGACGTCTCGACTTGCGGTTAGCTCCGTGTCCGGCTGGGAGCTTCTCCTAGAGGTGAACGCCTCCATCAAGGTAGGCTGCCTTAGTGCCGCTTCTTTCCCTTTGCTCGAGCATTGTTTTGCAGCTATTGCAGTGTCTTCGATGAAGTGATCCGGGGGCCGATCGTTCCTTACTGCTGACGCTGCCGCTGTATCATGCTTTAAGCGCACCTCCGCCATCTCTACTTTTTCCGCTTTCTCGATTTTCTTCCCCTTTTGAGCAGGGGGTATTATCTTCCGTATGGCGCCAGGCCCCCGCTGTTGTAGACCTGGGGGTGGATCATTGCCACTTCTTTTTACGCTTCCATGGGCACCATTACCGCCCGTTCCTTGTGAGTTTGTTATCGCAGGTAAACTGGTGATATGGGCTGTTGGCACCAGCTTTTGAATGGGGCAATACATTTATCACCACTTTGGCTGCGATAAAGTGCCGTTAACTCGGCAATAACTCCTTGAGAATATGCCCCCTGGTATTTTTGTGTATCTCTTGTTCCCAGTCAGATGCTCTTTTATAATGCTATGTCCTTATTAAGACATATAGGTGCAGTGCAGAATCAAAACATCTACAGTCCCCAGTGCAATAAAAAGAATACTGTTTTAATTAAAAGAAATTAGGATTGTATCTCTGATCACATAAAATAGTTTTTTTCACTACTTTCTACTTTTTACTACTAATCACTTTTTAGAGCAGAACAAATTGTAATATGCTGTTTTTTGGAGCATTACATACATACATGCAGGAACTATGTTTGGTAGATAGGGTATTCCTATTTATTGTACCATGACTAATTTACGGGGATTTGGCGTAGGGCAGTGCAGCAACTCAGCTTGTTGTGCTGCCCTACATCAAAGTGAAAGGGCAGGAATGCACCATATTAATGTAACACGGTGCATTCCTGTCCTTTCCCCCTGCCCTGGAAAGTCTCCAAGAACCATATGAACCTTAGTAGGGTAATATGTCAGAATATGAAGAAATATTATCTGACAAAATGTAGTATCATATATATTGTTTACAAAAATATCATCCACCTGAGTCTAGGTTTTCTATCATTAACTCCAATGGGGTGTATTTTTTTTTTAAACAACATTTAGGACAAAATATTTATTTCAGGTGATAATCCAAAAATGATATTCTGGTACCATGCCAATGGGAGAATAATCCAGGCAGCCAGGACAAATGGACCAATGGCAGGTGCAAGAGACTAATACTTGACTGAGGAAGTTAGTTGGCAGGGTATGCCCAGACGTGGGTCCCTTGCTCACTTTGCCACTGGATTCAAGCAAGCTTGGCTGAAGAGGGCTGTTAACCCGAAACCTGTCCGAGGATGCTTGTTTCCGGTCTAGGGAAGACATGGCTTAGCGGTACGGGCTGGACTGTTCCCATGAGGTTCAGCACCAAGACTTGATTTGCATATAGCTGTGTCTAAACTGAGGTGGCAAAGTGAGCTAAAGAATGATGATGGATTCAACCCAGATCTATGATTAGGGTGAGTGTTTGAAAAGATTCAGCACTCCGTCCATCATCTCCTTGTGTTTTCTAGGGAAGTTAGTAAACACAATAGGCAATAGAAACAACTTGGTGATACTACCTAGATCACAACCAGTGATGCTGCCCCATTGTCACCTCCGCCAGAGTGTCTAGGGATTTTGAATTTGGTCTCATAATACACCAAAAGAGATATGGAGGAGTCAACCTAGCATCACTTCCATTAAACATATAAATACTAGTAGCGATCACCACTAGGTGGTAATAGTTAGGTCAGCTGTTACACAGGAAAATCAGTTGTGTCACTAATAGCTTTGGCCCTGTTTGGTGAATCTCCACAAAACCTTCCCAAAAAGTGCTACTTTATTGACTAGTCTGTGCATGGAATGTTTCAGATAATCCAGCAAATGGGATCCTGGGAAAAAAGGGCGGCCCAAAATTCAAATTCCCCATGTATTTTCAATGGACTCCTTTTGACAAGGCTACAGCAAAAACTGCTGAATGGAATTGCACCAAATTTGGCAGGAGGTTGGATCTTGGTCTGCAGATAGTGCTTTTTGTAATATGGTGTACTCTAATAGTTGGTCTTGAGGAATTAAGATTAAAAAATCATTGTATATCTGAACCATTGGGTAAAGACTCACGTGGGAGCTCCAGTTTTTAAACAGAGCACGCTGATCAACCCAGGGAGCTTTATTTCCCTTGTGCCATCTCGCTCCCATAGAGAGTCAGACCCCAGCTGGAGTAGGCTCTCTGTTTAGCTGCCAGCAACATGAGAAAAATTTTGCTGGCAGCCAATACAGGAATCAGGTACTTTGTCCTCTATCATGAGCCTATTTGAAAAAAATATAAAGGGGCAGGCAGGGTAAGGACACCCTGAATCCCTGGGACCCATGGGGGTACGCATAGGAATCCCCTGGGCCATAAAGGAAACATAAATTGGTAAAAACTACTGCTGTACTCTGGCGGGATTGGAAAAAATAGCAGTCAATCTGCATTTACTGAGTGTATGCCCCGGGGAGCCCATCCGAGCTGTATTATTAAAGGGTAGAATGGCTGCGTGGCCCCTCTCCCTGATCCTCCTGAGGCACTGGGGAGCCAACCTGAAGCCAAAAATGTGTTTATATGGAAGAAGCACTGTGTGGCCCCCTCTTAGAACTATTAAAGGCCCCATGGATCCCAGCCATGTACTCCTCCATTCTCTGATCTGTTTCTCTGCCTGCTTCAGTGAAGGCAGGGAAATAGTTCAAAAGTCTGCTAATGTCCCGGGGGTTGATTCTCTGAGCCAGCATATAGCTTTTGAGCCATCCCCAGAGAATAGAATTCCTGGGGTCATCAATGGCTTAGGGAGGGGGCTCAGGGCCTAACAAGACTTGGGACAGTGGGCCATGTGCCCCACCCTCATCTTTATTTAAATGAGTGGCCCTGGAGGATAGGGTCCTAAGGGCCTAACAAGGTTTCACAGGGTGGCCACTTGCTCCCCCTTCTGTAAATGTAAATTAGTGGTCCTGGGAGATGGGGCCACCAGGGCCCAACAAAGTTTGTGAAGGGGACCGCATGACTCCCCACTCCGTTATTTTTAATAATGGACTTTGGGGATGCGATCTGCCTTTTTCCTGGACTTAGCGTCAATGGGCATAAAAGAGTCTGCAGCTGGTACACCATCAGTGCACCAGTAATGATGTTGCTTCCACACACACAGATGCCTAAAATGTGCATTCATATGAAGAGTGGTGGTTCAAGTGTCCGATCAGTCATTTGAAGGGGAAGGAAAAATTCTATGAAGTGTTGCAATAACAAGGTTTTTCAATTGTTGATCACTCCAGTGAGGGGGGGGGCATTGTGTGACAATGTGTTAGAAATACATCTGTGCTTGAAGTATATGCTAAAGCTTATAGGGAAAAGGTGGCAGGCCTTAATAAGTTAGAGAATTATAGCTGAGATATGATAGTGGTGTCCAGTAAATCTCTGGAGAGGAAGATTGATATTATGTTGTACCGCCTGCCACAGCCTTTTCCTGACACAGTGTGCAGTAAATTTTAATTATGATGCTGTATCAATGAACAGACTAGGCATCAATTTGAAATTCAAGTTGAGCTGAAACACTTTAGAAATTCTCAGGAATCTTACTATGCACTGGGACAAGCATTTCTGAAGATCACATCTATGAATTGCCTATGTCGTATCAAAAGTTGCAAGACAGATAGGTGGTTCTGCATATCCTTGCGACAGGGTCTCTCTAATGACCTGACAGTCTAATCATGTTGCATTTGTGACTGAATCTGTTATGTTACAGAAATATAAGTTGGAGATCATGCCTGCTTGGGTATTTAATGCTTTCTGTTCTCTGTAATAGAGGAATGATTGGGTGGGTAGGGGTTTTCAAGAAGGCTGACTACATAAGTTACTTACAATCAATGTAAATCTTTACTCAGTAGATTCAATCACCATAAAAGAATACAGAAAGAATACAGATCAAAAACAATAATATCCAATTCATGAATAAAAAATACAAACAGTATGATTATGCATAAAACTATGAAGATTAAAACAAGTAAATAAATCAAATCAAATCAAATTAAGCTTTATTCGGTTGTACGTAGAACATCCATAAGAGCACAGTATATATTGCATCTAAAAAAGTACAATTAAAAACGGTTGTGTTATAAAATGGTAAAATATCAACGATATGATAGTTTCCCAAAGTTCCGTTCATACCATAAATAGACACTTTTTACTCTTTATATGGAAGCTACGACCATAAGAGTATAAGCTGCTAAAGCGTAGATACGGAAGGAGCCAATACAATCGAGGTAAAAAGCTTACAGGTTAAGAAAAGTGGCAAACAATGTGTCATAAATTGATATAAAAATACAGTAGAATCTAAAAGAAAAAGAAAACTAATCTATTTTACAGATACGCAGTATACGAGTCACTGTTACTCTAAATTCAGCCTGTGCTTGATAGTCAGTTTCAAGAAGTTTACTATTGATTTAGCAAAAGGTTCGACTTCTAGAAATTGAAGCGCAAGGAATGCCGGACGACATCTGCGTAAGCCCATAATTTTTAAAATAGGAGTAAGCCACTGTTTCCTCAGATCCTGGTAAAACTTGCAGAAAAGTAATGTGTGGATAGTGGTTTGGAGGGAGCAATCATCGCAGGGGCATGGTTGATGGTCTTTTTCCCAGTTATTGATCTTAGGGAAGCTGACTAGGTGGTGGAAAGTGTTAAGTCTTTACCTCGTTAGCAAGAGTCTTTCATATCCTGAAAACTCGAAGGTTAAATAAGGCTGGACCGTCATTGTTGTTTGAATCTGTAGTGAGTGTTGCACAGTAGATTTAGAAACCTCACTGGATAATCGTAAAGATTCTAGATGAGTCAGACACGCCTTTTTAAACCGTTTCCTTGGTATTACTGCAATTGTAGAGGGCGAGTTGAAAAACTGTTGCATACCAAGGTCGCACAGGGATTTCCTGACATAATCTAACCAGGTGATGTGGTGTCCCTTATCTGAGGAAATACAGTCCTCGATAAGCTCCCTACAAAGAGAGGTTTCACTGGTGGACCATATGCGATGCCACAGAAGAAGGGTTGGATCCTTATCAGATCTGTTATAAAAGTCAAGCCCAACTCCATGTGGCAAGCATAGTTTGAAGTTCCCTTTGGGACAGCCAAGATAAATCTTTAAAAGTTATTTTCCACCCTTTGGACCTCCTCAAGCTTGGCAAAGCCCCAGATCCCGGCACCATATATTGCGCTCGAAATGCATTTGACCTTATAGATTTCAAGAAGTTCGACCGGGGGGCGCCTGCCTAATTTATTAACAAAATTAACCAAGGCAGCTGTTGTCCTTTTAAAAGTAAGCTTCCTCGATTCAATGGCAGACTTCCAGGTGCATTTGTTGTCAAATACTACTCCCAAATAGGGATAGGTGGCTGTGGAGTCCAATTTTTGGTTTTCAATATAGATAGGCATGGTATTCTTCAACCTTGGGCCTGCGGACATAACAAACGTATTTTTGATGTTTATCTTTAGGTCCAGGTTAGCCATGAAGTCGTGGTACTTTACAAGGGTACGCTGAAGCTCTAAAGGGGAACTCACTAATATGACAGCCTCGTCCGCATAGAGTATGATCGGTATAGGGCGCTTATTTATAGTGGGGAGGTCCTTAGAACCCGTGACCATGGCTTTTTCCAAGCCATTGGTATAAAGATTAAATAAAAACGGGGCTAGGACACAGCCCTGCTTTACACCGCGCTCTACTCTAAATGGCTTTGTTAGTTCGCCCCCAACTTCAAATCTAACTCTAGCTGTAGCATTTGAATACAGTTCTTGCAAGAATGTTAACAGGGACTTATCCACTCGGATTGGTGTCAGTACAACGCGAAATATTACAACGCATTCCGTTACAACGGAATTTTTACAACGCAGGATCCATTACATCGGATGCCATTACAACGCATGGCATTACATAGCAGATGGTGTTACAACGCATGGCATTACATCGTAAGTATAGGTAAGTATACCTTTTTTTAAAAATGTTATTATGTTACTTTAATTAATTTAATTTAATTAAATTAAATAAAATACATTTTAAAATAGCCATTAATTTAATTTAATAAAATAATATCTATTTAATAAATGTAATTTTAATAAAAAATGGGAATAATTAAATTTAATTAAAATAATAAAATTAACTTAAAGAACATATTTTTATAATTGATAATAAATTAAATTATTTGAAATAATTTATTTAATATAATTAATTTAATTAAAAAATGTAATTAATGAAATAAAATTAATTTTATATTTTAATTAATTTGAAAATGGTAAATATAATTTAATTAACCCAAAACACAAACACCTGTACCCCAAAACCCAAACCCTGCCCTAAAACCTAAAAACACCCCTGCACCCCAAAACCCAAACCTTGCCCTAAAACCTAAAAACACCCCTGCACCCCAAAACCCAAACCCTGCCCTAAAACCTAAAAACACCCCTGCACCCCAAAACCCAAACCCAGCCCTAAAACCTAAAAACACCCCTGTACCCCAAAACCCAAACCCTGCCATAAAACCTAAAAACACCCCTGCACCCCAAAACATATACACCCCGCCCTAAAACCTAAAAACACCCCTGTACCCCAAAACCCAAACCCTGCCCTAAAACCTAAAAACACCCCTGTACCCCAAAACCCAAACCCTGCCCTAAAACCTAAAAACACCCCTGCACCCCAAAACCCAAACCAAGCCCTAAAACCTAAAAACACCCCTGTACCCCAAAACCCAAACCCTGCCCTAAAACCTAAAAACACCCCTGTACCCCAAAACCCAAACCCTGCCCTAAAACCTAAAAACACCCCTGTACCCCAAAACCCAAACCCAGCCCTAAAACCTAAAAACACCCCTGTACCCCAAAACCCAAACCCTGCCCTAAAACCTAAAAACACCCCTGTACCCCAAAACCCAAACCCTGCCCTAAAACCTAAAAACACCCCTGTACCCCAAAACCCAAACCCTGCCCTAAAACCTAAAAACACCCCTGTACCCCAAAACCCAAACCCAGCCCTAAAACCTAAAAACACCCCTGTACCCCAAAACCCAAACCCTGCCCTAAAACCTAAAAATACCCAAACACCCCAAAACATATACATCAGTACCCCAAAACATATACTCCTATACTCATACTTAATTAAAAAATTACTAAAATTAATATATTTAATTTATAATATTTAAAAACGAAATAAATATTTTTATTTATAATTAATAATAATTAAATCAATTATATAATATTAAATAAAATAAAAAAAATTATATACTTACCAATACTTACGATGTAATGGTATGCGTTGTAATACCATCTGCTATGGCAATGCCATGCGTTGTAATGGCATCCGATGTAATGGATCCTGCGATGTAATAGCTGCGTTGTAACAGCATTACGTTGTAATAGTTGCGTTGTAAGTGATACACACCATCCACTCCCATGTCAGGTAGGATGGTCCACAACTTATTGTGAATGACACAGTCAAATGCTGCCGAAAGGTCCACATATGCCATGTGAATGCCTCCCCCCCTTCGCCTTGACATATTTGTCAATTAATAGGGATAAATTAAGGTCTTGCTCTATTGTGCCCAGACCCTCGCGGAACCCGAACTGGAGATCGGACAGAACCTTGTTATCTGAGGCCCACTGCTGTAAACGTTCTAAGATAATGCGACCGGCCACTTTCCCCAGGGAATCCAGCAGCGAAATAGGCCGGTAGCACGATGGCAATTGGCGATCCCCCTTCTTAAATATGGGCACAAGGATGGATTGGGACCATGAATCGATGAGGCCCACCTCACAAGTTGCCTGGAGGACCCTAGTTAAAATGGGCAACCAGAGTTCCATATTACATTTTTTAAAAATCGATGGGGACACCATCGGGGCCTGGAGCTTTGCCATTTTTGCTAGCCATCAGGGCTGTCTCCACCTCCTCATGAGTTATATTAATGGGCAACGGGAAAGAAATTAAGTTTAGCCCAGAAGAAAAGAATCAAGTTGCGGGTGAGGGTGAGCTGAATGTCCGCTCAAAATAGTCAACCCACATCTGCTCATCAATGGCAACGTAAGGCTGGGGTTCACCGTTGTACTAGCTAGGAAGGGGGACTTCAAGATCTTCCAGAACACGGCACTGTCTCTTATGGCACAAGAGGAATGCAGTTGGGTACAAAGCTCTTTTTTCAGCGTGTTCTTCTTGCTTCTTAGGGCCTGTTTATAAATTTTTTGGTAAGCGGCTATTTCCTTAGAGGTTCTATCCTTTTTATGTAGCGCTGTTTTTAAATCCTGGTAGGCTTTCGTACGAGCGCTGTCAAACCAACCCTTATTGGTCGATTTCCCTGTGTTCTTTTTAACAAAAAGGGATTCTCTAATTGTTGTTGTTAATGTTAAAAAACTGACCATGATCTCCTCACTGGAGGTGGCTAGGCCAAAGAATTTCTCAAGAACTGGTCTTAGCTTAGAGATCAGTTTGGTGGTAATAGCCTGGGGATCTACCGTTTCCCACTTAAGGGAGTATCCGTTAAGTCTATCCAGGGAAAGGTTGTTTTGGGTAAGGGTCGACTTGATGTTAAACTCTTTCGATTTCTTAGACAGTTTCAGGGTAATGCTGTTTGGGATGGTCACTAAGAATTATATCATGAATTTTACAATTGATCAGGTCCCTTGATGCATTTGCTGAGATAAAGATAAAATCAATTGTGCTTAAACAGCCTCTACCGTTGAACGTAGGTAAAACGGGAATAGGGAGGGTTACCAGATCATTAGCCAGGTCCAATTCTAAGCCACAAAAAAGGGTCTGATTGTAATCCCCGCCCACAATTATAGTCAGTTCCTTTTGGACCTTAGCTGGGAGTTCATGGAGGAGTGCATTTATCTCCTTTAGGGTTTTTATTAGGTCAGCTGGGGGGAGGTTATTGTAGAAATTCACAATAACAAGGGCTTTAGAGTAGCCAAGGTGTAGGACAAGAATTTGAAAGTTTGACTCCAGTTTTAATGGGACAATGCTTGTAAAATGGAGGAGGTTTGAAACAAAGATAGTCAATCCTCCCTTAGCTCTACCAGAAGGTGAAGGTAATGCTGGGGAAAAGTATGTTCTGTATCCCTCCAGGTGTATCTCTGAGGAGGCCCAGGTTTCCTGTAAGCATAAGATACTGAATCTGATAGTGAAATCTAACCAGACGCCATTCCCAATCTTTGCACGGAGCCCTGCGACGTTCCAAAATAGGATTCCCATTGTTGGAACGTCTTTGTGTGTTACCGGTTCCGTGGCTATTCCTGTATGTTCCTCATGATGGGAGGGATTGCTAATGATTAAAACTGGTTCAAAAATTACATCATCGGTCTGCTCAGTAATACCTTTATTATTCCTCTTCATGGTAATTATATTGGCCATATTATTTGAAGTAGGTACTACAGGGTCAAGTGCTAGCTGGAAAATGCCACTTTTTCCACCTGTTTGAGGAGAGGAAGATCCACCCTTATTTGTATTAAAATTATTGTTGTCTACTAGATATATTCCCTTTCTCTTTCTTTTTTGACCTACTCTTGGACTGCCCATACCCAAAGATTGTAGAGGGATACCAGTGTTTTCAATGGTTTGGGATTCTATAAATACACAATGGTTACGAACGGGAGAGTCCCCCGAAACCCAGCTGCAGAGTCAATCGACTCCTTCCATCCCCGAAAAACATAGAATAGTGATTAAATGTGGGGATATTAAAGCGGGGGTAGTTGGTATTATGGCCACATATAAAAGGTGGATGAGGTGGTCTCTCCAATAGGGACTGAGGATAAAAATAGGTTGAGCCCCGTGTTGTGATTCCTTCCCCACTTCTGCCGTCGAACCATTCCCCAATGTGTTTGGTTACTCTGTGATCCTTAAAGTTTACAATGATCATGTCCCCCGTTAGATCCTTGGGTCTATGGCCCAGCCACCGTACTCTTCTAACGTGTAGTATTTCCCCATTTATATTTGGAGGTAGCGGCCTATTGTTTGCCAACCAATGGACCGGATAATCTCCGTAGTTAGCCACTGCAATTTAGTAGGGATACATCAAAAACCTGTAGGGAGAAGAGAGACAAACAAAAACACACATGAGGGAACTTTAATGAATAAGTTCTTTAGTCAAATGCGTTAGTTATTATTGGTCTTTGACATTTCAGGCTGTGGCGAAATGCATGCGGGGACCCAATGATGAAGCATGTCACCAACTAGTGGTAAGTGAGGGTCCTTCTAAAAAGCAAGGTTCTTTTCCCCTTTCTAACACTGGGTGATCACGATGCCCATTAGGTTTCATCCTCAGAGGAGGACCTGTTGGGCGCTCATAGGGAGATGGAGAGGGTTCGCTTTGTACATGCAAGTGTTTGAGTATTGATCACATTTGCAGCACAGAGCGAAATAACATCACACCTCACTATCTAAGTTTGATAGCACTTTTTATCATAGTCAGTCACTCCTTTGTTGTTAATTTACAATTGATTGGGGTATAGGAGTGCCTACTCATGCCCTTTCTCTCTTGTTGGTATTTACTGGGAGACAAAGATAATCTGCTAGACAGGGGCTGTGACTCCAAGGGAATGTTGTCTCTAATGGGGTAACTGATGTGCGTATTTGTAGTATGGTGTGTGCCTGGGAGGGAGACAAAAGATGGAGCAAGAAATGAATCCTGTGAATTAATAGTGGTCGCAGATATATTGATTGATGACAGAGGGGGAAGGGACCCAGCAGGAAGTGAATGGCGTCTCTCCGTATGCTCAATGGCGTTTACCACCACCCCAATAGTCTTCTGGAGCATGCGGTCGATCGCCGTCAAGCTGGGTAAGTAAGGTTTTGACTGCTTCTTAGTGACTGGGGCAGGAATTTCAAGAAGCTGATTTATAAGCAGATTATTCCCCCGAGTTAAAAGCAAAGAAAGGATCAATACACAATGGCTGGAAGCAAAAATCCCAGGTTTGAAAATTGTTGCAGTAAGTGTTAAACTGTTACCAAAAGGTCATGTGCAAATTGTACCTTACTTTACGAAGCAAGATGTCCCAGGGATGACCTTTCGCAGGGCCAAGAGGGGGGGCCCAGCCCAGCCTCCTTCAGCCCCTGAACGGCCACAAAATGGCCCCGCCCTTGACCCGGGCTTCACCCGGGCTACTCCTGCGCGCGTCCCACGATGTGGGAGGAGTGTAGGTGTTTTTGTGCGCCTCCGGGTGCGTCCGAGGACGTAGGTGGGTGGGACTAGCAGGGATTGTGGGGGCTGTAGTCCCCCCGCTCGGCGGCCACGGTTGGTAGGCGGCAGCGGGGGGGAACAAGTGCCCAGATGGTAGCGCTCCCAAAAACAAGTGCCCAGCAAGTCAGCAGGTCCTCAGCAGACGGACTGCCAAGAAAGTGAAAAGCATGTCAGCAAAGTTCCGATTTGGTAAGAGGCTCCCGCTCCTTCAGCGGAGCGCAGGTGTTTTTGTGCACCTCCGGGCGCGTCCGAGGACGTAGGTGGGTCGGACTAGCAGGGATTGTGAGGGCTGTAGTCCCCCGCTCGGCGACCGCGGTTGGTAGGCGGCGGCGGGGGGACCAGGCCCCCAGATGGTAGCTCTCCCAAAAACAAGAGCCCAGCAAGTCAGCAGGTTCTCAGCAGACGGACTGCCAAGAAAGTAGAAACAAGTAATTGGGTCTCGTTCTCCTAGACAACCAGACCGCTCATAAAACGAATAAAACAGTAAAAATCACATGGTCAGTGGGAAGCTTTTGAAGATACATCATGGAAGGCCTAAATTGTTTCAGATTCAGAGACTTCAGCAAGAGAATTTAAAAAAAAGCTTTGTCGGCCAACTAAAATAATGCCAGACATTGTGAAATGCGACATGTGCTGCGGAGACAAATTGTTGCAACTGCAGGATGCCCTTACATCAGGCCATACCCATCCACATGGAGTTGCGAAGAAATGGTGCAATTGATTGAACCGGAACCAGTCCAATAAAAACCGGTCATGCTGTAAACAAACCATGACCAGATACGGCTCCATCCACTGCACAGTTTTTAAAAGCATGTGACCTCGAACTGATGGCTTCTGAAGTTTTAAGCTTTCTCTATCAAAATGAGAGCATTCCAAGAATAACCTTTTGATAACCCCCAGCTTGCAGAAGGAGAGAGAGGTAGGGAGCACACAAATATCAGTCCTACTAAGGAAGAAAAGGCAGCCTTAACATATAAGCTAACAATAGTATGCTGTTTTCCCGATCCAGGGCCAAACAGTCCTCAAAGATCAACTGGGTTAGCTTCACTTCTGCCCTGCTCCAGATCTTGCGGGCTTAAAGATATAAGGTCCAAAACATGTTTAAGCACAAGTTCCACATGCATGGAAAATGCTGGGGTAGACTGAGGTACTTGAACCAATTTACATAAAAAATGATTCTCCATCGTTTGGAACCAGTCCAAATTGGCATACCCCAGACCTCATGAAGCTATGCAATTCACTTGGCCTGATAGATTTTCACAAGATCCCTTGGTGCCCTGGAGCCAAGCCTATGTGCAAAACTAACCCCCCCGCCCCCCATTGTTTTTATGGATTCTGATCTTTTTGCCTCGACCAAAGGTTTTCAACTACTGTGAACATCAAACAAAACACCAAATTAAGGGACCACCTTAACTTTGCTCAGGGTAAGATTGGATATCCTAAAAGTCTTTCTGCTTGTCGATTTGGGGCCCACTGCCATAACATATGACTTTGAAAATTTCTTCGACCAGTCAAGGTGCCCCATAAAAGGCACATACCTGGCCTGAAGTAAAACCAACCTGTGTGCTGTCCGAGCCCTAAGGCCTGCATCATCTGCATGCCAGGGAGAAATCTATCCCCAACCTTAGGGCAAACTGTCAAAACTGATAAGAGTGCAGACTCTAGCCCATTCATAAAGAAGGTGAAAATAAAAGGTATACACCCCTGAGGAACAGCACCACTCATCAAAATTAAGCGGGTACATGCTGCATCCTGAGAAAAAATGCACCGAGGCTGTGGACTTTTTCTTGAGATCAGCTAAAAGGACCACAATACTAGGATCAACCTCCATCTTACTGAGCAAAGCCCAGAGTTTCACTTGATTCACCCTATCAAATGCGGACAATCAAAGCTGTGGCCCATAAGGGTACCGACCCCTCCTATGCAGCCCTATTCAGTCCCTGCATTAAGATTGGGTCCCAGACCTCTGTTTGCTTTGAACAGGTCTGGCGATATACTGTCAAGGCCCAGGCCTTATTGCTAGACAAGGCAAGAAGATATAAGTTACTTACAAAAGGCCATTTTTATTGCAAGTAGCTGGTCTAATTGACTATAATGGCCTGACTATAGTTATGAAAGATGTTTAAAAATAACTTTTTTTTCCTATTTTATATTTTGGCAGTGGAGTGAGTTAATAACATGAATGGCAGAAGGAAGCTCTTCGCAGTAATTGTAGTTTTTGGAGCCACTTTTTTGAGTGGAATACATTCCTTTGATCCAAAGCGGCTGAGAGGACACATTTCATCCTAAAAAACAGCACATAAATGCCAGGTTTGCATTTTGTGTAATTTTGCAAAATTACACACACCCCAGGTCAGTCCTTAATTAGGCTTGATAATCAGAGCTGATCTCAGTTAGTTGCATATAGCTGGGTCTGAACTGAGGTGGCGAAGTGAACTAAAGAATGATGATGGATTCAACCCAGATTTGTGACTGGGGATGAGTGAAAAGTTTCAGCGCTCCGTCCATCATCTCCTTGTGTTTACTTTGTTCAACTTAAGTTAGCAAGGTATGCCCAGACGTGGGTCCCTTGCTCACTTAGCCACTGGATTCAAGCTAGCCTGGCTGAAGAAGGGTGTTAGCCCGAAACCTGTCCCAGGAAGCTTGTTTCCTGTACTGGAAAGACCTGGCTTGGCTTTTCGGTCTGGACTGCTTCTATAAGGCACAGGGTCAAGACTGGTTTGCGTATAGCTGGGTCTGAACTGGGGTGGTGAACGATGATGGATTCAACCCAGATCTGTGAATAGGGGTGAGTGTTTAAAAGTTTCAGCGCTCCGTCCATCATCTCCTTGTGTTTGCTTTGTTCGCCCTAAGTTGGCAGGGTATGCCCAGGCGAGGGTTCCTTGCTCACTTTGCCACTGGATTCAAGCTAGCTTGGCTGAAGAGGGGTGCTAGCCCGAAGCAGATCCCAGAAAGCTTGGTTCTGGTCCAGGGAAGACCTGGCTTGGCAGTTCGGTCTGTACTTTTCCCATTAGGCACAGGATCAAGACTGATTTGTATACAGCTGGGTCTGAACTGGGGTGGTGAAGTGAGCTAAAGAACATAATTGATTCAACCCAGATCTGTGGCTGGGAGTGAGTGTTTGAAAAGTTTCATCACTCAGTCCCAACATCTCATTGTGTTTGCTTTACCAAGTTTAGACATTTGGTGATGTGTTATGTTGTTTAATATGACCATGGTACAGCCACCCTCCAGTTTCTGACGCTTTTTTTCTCACTTAGCCATCTCATTGAACTCATTCCTCAGCAAATGTGACCGAGATAGCTACTTTACTTTCTAAAGATGGAGGCCTACTCGCCTTTTGAAATCCTCAGATAATTACATTTGTCTAGCGATTTCCACACGCAATAAACGACTGTATCCATCTTATGTTCACTAACATTAGATAAACAAGTGATACAGTTATTAAACATTGATTTTACTCCATTACCTTTGATTAATATATGTCCAGTGCATACAGCTCTGCAAGTGATCTGATTTAGGTGCAACTATTTCTGAGAGATATACATGTCAGTTGAAGTGTGCGTTTTCGGAAAAAACTCAAATATTATTTATTGCCAGAATGTAGCTCGAAGTAGCTGTTCTATATGTCCGTTAAAAAATAATTACTAATAAAAGAGGCTAGGGGTGTCCGTTTTATGAGGGTTAGCAGCATGTGATAATTTACTACCCTTTAGCAGCCTTGTGACTCCATGGACAAATGCCCAGTTAGCCTAGTTTTCTGCTGGAGAAAAAAAAATGCTGACACAACTGCCCGTAAAGGGTTTTATTGCACAAAAACATATCATGACATCACGCGGAATAAATAATGGCTACTTATCCCGCGGAAATTAAGACCATTTGACCTCATTGGATCACAGAGAAGCCCACATTAAGGGGTCAGAAGTGAACTGAAATGTATTGTTTGAGTATACATATTTTCCTGAATGTCTGTAATATGCACTTCTTGATGTAGCTCTAACGCTACTCAGAAGACGACCAGGACGCCTGTTCTTTATGGTGTAAATATATTTTCTCCTTTATTGTACTAGCATCTCTTCATAAAGCGAGCAGTCATATCCTAATTTGCCATATTGACTGTAGTATATTGGGCAACAGAACCAATATTTCAAAATCATATTCCTTACCCATTTAAATGCAAAAAGAAACAGCACCAGTTAAAAGTGAATTGAGATGTATGTGTATACTATGCTAGTAGAAACGCAATGGAAATCACACTTGACTGCTTCCAAGCAGGGCCCAACACAGCCAGAATGCGCGTTGGCCACATGACTTCCCGCGTGCACGTTTTTTTCCATTTCGCATGTCTCGTTGCCTTTGTTCTCCGGGCTTCAGTCTATTTTTTGGCTGTTTGGAGCGATAGGCTGGGAGTAGGTAGATTCATGTCTGCTGTGGTTGAAAAAGTGGGTCGAATGTTATATCTGAATCAACAGTTCCTAGTTGGATTTGATGACAATATGAGGAGAAAGCGCGTGCTATGCTCTCCTCATGAGATCAGACGGCGCACCTTGCCTCTGCACGCCGCTGATCGCAAATAGAAATAAACCCAGGGCTCAGACCACGCGCCATCTGCTCGCCTGATAAGCTTTTTTACAAACTCAGTGAAAAAGATGTGGAGGCGTGCTGAATAAGCCAGCTGAATCATGTTTTTTTCACTTTTGCTTTATAGTTGAAAATGATGTGCAGTACATCTGCAACTGGAATAAAACAGGTTTTAAACGATTTGTTTGCAAATGATTGCTTTAAATGTCCATGCTAAATAAAGAGGGCTGACATGGGAGATGTATCTGGTAGAAGTGGCAGCGCGAATCGTGCTCACCCTGGTGGTGGGCCGAATTAATAGGTATCTACAAATTAGTTTCATCGTGTATGTAAAATGATTTTGTGATTTCATTGCCCAGATGTTCATTTCATGGCGAATAAAATCATCACTGTCGTTAGCAGACTCAATGTGGATTACAGGATGTATTTCGTTCTGTTCTGCAAGGTAGGTAAAAACTGTAATTTGGGAAGATAATTCTCACTTGCTTATTTGCAGAAATAGCCCTGCTGAAATTTTACATTTGTAAAATGCACATTTAAGAAATTGGGTTCTAAGTAGGGCTCCCAGTTTTATTGTGTTTATTTCATGCTACTTTTATCTGTGTTTATCCATATTTATCTTGGATATCTTGAAAAAATTATAATGAAAAAAGCAAATAAATTCCGGAGTACTAGATGGATGGAACCCATTTCCAACAGCACCTATGAAAAAATGCACTAGTAGGGCAACATTTCTGCATTCACAAATTTAGAATCAGCTGCAGGATAATGGTTATTCCATCGAAAAAAAGTGTAACTTTGTACGTATTCACAACCAATTTGGAGGTATATTTCTGCCCTAGAAGAGCACACCGATAGTTACTCGTCACTCGTTACTCGCACTAGGTAGACTCTACAATATCTTTGTCACTCACACAGTCTGAAGTTGACATTTTGTAAGTGTCTGCTGTGTTTTTCCTCAAGGAAGAGTACAGGCTACATCAGGTAGTGATCCATGTTTCCAGTCTTTAGGGCAGATTTATGAAGGCCTCCTTGCGCCGCCGGTGCGTCACTTTTTCCCATGTTAAAAATGACGCACCGGCGGCGCAAGGCCTTCATAAATCTGCCCTTTTATATTTAAGGCGCTGTTTAAGGAGAGGTGGGGGCCAGAGATGAGTGCGCGCCCGACCCTTTAGTGCACGGCAGTCGCGTGTGCCTTTCTAGAACAGCGCGGAGGGCCCCACAAACTTTGTTTGAAAGGTCATAGGCATGAGGGGGTCTCCCATGTCATCCCTCTTTGCGAATACCGCGCCTGCTTGTGGGTAACTCAGTGGGTTTGGCGCGTGCTGGAAACATCCACACGTTACAAGTTCAGACCATGACTAGCCTTACATCCTTCCAAAGCCGGTATTCTCAAACTGTGACTCGAGAAATATAGAGGCCTAACCACCACCAATGAAATACTGAAATTGGCTCAGCCAGTCAGGAAGCTTTATCTACACCCTCAGGCAGGGATGAAAGAGGGGGGGCGGGGTGCTAGAGGGGCGAGGGGAGTTCACATAAGGCACTGTCTGCTTATCGGTAAGCACTAAATACACAGTGAGTGGCTGCTGATTGAATTACTCCCCGGCAGGAAGGGCTGGGGAGGTGCAGAAGGCCCGGGCCTTTAAAGATAGCGCTGCGTTTCCTGGAGAACCAGTAGTGGTAACGGAGATGGAATTATTTCAGGAAGTTCGCATTATGGCTGTGATGTGAAATTCTTGAAATCATCCATTACATCACTCCTCATAATTACGCACTATTCGTGGTAAAGTTACTGTGGATGGGGCAATTCATGGAAAAAGTTTACAGCGAACGCTCACGAACAACAGAATGCGAGCAGCTCATCTGCTGTTCATCACCAGGACTCCCACCTCCCAGCAATTCTCTGCATTCCTTTGCACTGCAGTCTTTCCGGAGCGAGTGACAAGCGCGGCGAGGCTTTCAGCTTTGAAAGTGGCACGTCGTGTGAACGTCACTGTTGCATTATTTTTCGGCGCGAGGGCTGGCCAAACATTCAGAATCAGAAAAAAACGCAAATAGGTAGGAATAAAAGAGTACTTAATCCCATCGATATAAACAGTGCTTGATCCTTCCCGTCCTAATGGGAGGTACGTGTATAGATGAAGGACGCCCTCCTCCCATACATACACACTAACAAGAATAAACGAGACGTCTAGGATTAATACTTACATTTGTTAAAGAATGAGTCCAGGGGCACGAAGTTTGCTTGGAAGTCTACAGCCAGCTCTATGAAAGGTTGGGATGATGAATGCCTAGACTCCATGGCCTCGTGCCTTTTAAGTCCACCATCAGACTCCAGCATACCTCTTTATCTCAATCTTGAAGGTTCTTTTTCATTGCTACTTTCTGCCTTTGTCACCAATTTTTCTGTCTTGTGCTCCCTCCTTCTTTGCCCCTTTTGTACATTTTGCTGTTTTTCTTTGTATGAAAATCTGTTGGTGAGAAATAGTTGTTGGACCCAAAAATGAGTGGCAGTGGATCCCACTGTCAACCACCATCTCAAATTAAGCAGTGCCTAGGACCCAAAACCTACTATTTGAATGAAAGCCAGCCATTATCATTAGTGTACAAAAAATTACATAGCTTTGAAGGATTCATCCATCATTAAAAGCCCCGAAACCTGAAATGATTACAGCATAGAAATGCATTCAATTCATTTCTGATCTTTGGTGGAAAAGGATATGCGAAACAGATTCGCTAACCACAAAGCGCATAGCTAAGGAAGGGTGGAGTATGCCCAGCAGAATATCCATGTCTTAATACAAAATAGGGCCAGCAGATATGTCCTCCAATCAGCGCTCCATAAACATGCCAGACTTGGATCCCCTTATTAATATTTCCCAGTTGTAGTTGTGATGCAGTATTTCGATACTCTAAATAGAGGCTGACCCACATTGGGTCACAGAAGAGTAGCAAAATGTGATGGGTGCCCCACATACCTGCTTCCAAAACAGTGGTACCCAACACAATGGTACTCATTTTATCAACTTCTAATGGATGAAAAGCTGAGTGGACCTGCCGGGATTTGAACCTGTGACCATGAGGTCGAACACAGGCCCCTGCAGTGGAGGCATTAGGCCACTGAGCCACAAGAGCCGGCTATTAAGTATGATAAAAGACAGATACCCAGGTCTGCAGGGCTATCACAGCTAATGCAGAGAACTCAGTTGTTGCCATAGTGTGTGCATTGCGCATGTGTGCCCAGTGACCCTAACGGCCCTAACGTGTCAAGGACGCCGAACGCTGGAGCAGAGGACCGGAGGACCGGAGCAGGAGCAGAGCCTCGTGAAAAAGTGGTGCGCGGACGCAACTGAGGGCGCCTTGCTGATTGTGAGCAAGGGAGCAGCAGGTGACGAGAGGGTGAAGAGCCGAGAGGCTCGCTCCGTGTGAGGAAATCGGCGCCGAGGTAAAGTGGAACTCGGGGCTCGGGTACACGCTGGAGTGCGCCTAAAAACAGAATCGGTTCTAGACATCCTTTGTCGGTCACGCAGCTACCTCGCCAAGGATTTGCTGTGGCTTGCTAGTGTCTTGAAGTATTCATAAGACACATGCAGGCAGAAACCTCGTTTTGAACAATTCAAGAAAAAAGTAAGCGAAAGCTCCCACACCTCTGCCTGAGCCCATCTGAGCTATAGAAAGGTGGGGGGGGGGGCAGTAGGAGCTTAGCCTCGGTGAGCTTTGGAGTGACTTTGCAACCTCAAACATAACCCAAAATAAGTAAAGATTTGAGGTAAAGGGCACAGGCAAAAGCGCAAGAGCAAGCACAAGAAGAAGGCACAACAGAGGTAAGTGAAATATTAGTTTACTTTAATTTAATAATTTACGAAATTTGAGTTTGTCTGAAGTGTTGAGGGAAACTCAGAGGGAGAAAAATGGCGCCACGGAAAAATAAAAGCACCTTAGGGAATGCAAAGAAGATAGATCTGAGTGGGGGTAATCAACAGGATGCCCAGGAGAGTCCTTCTCCCCGGAGGGTAAAGGAAAAATCAAAACGCCCCCAAAAATTAAAAGGAAAAACTCCAAAGGAAGTGCAACATGGAGCAAGTAAGGGGAGCATTGCATCTAGCACAATTAAGGAGTTTGTGGGCAAACACTTCATACGGGTATTTTCCCCTGCAAAGACAATAGAAACGGAAGAAACAGAAGAAGTGGAGGAAACATGGAAAGAGGGATCTTCCCTAATATTCAATGGACATTAGGTAGATTCCACAGATCTGGCTAACCAATCAGTCCTGTCTTTGTCTGGGCATAAAGGGACAATAATGGCACCAAGACTTTCTTCCTCCCCAAGATTAACTCAACAGGTGTCGGAAATGGAAGAGGAAGAGAGTCTGGCCCTTAACCACAGTGCCGATTCTGGCCAGAACCCAGACGGTTGTCCAGTTGGCTCTGTAAAGAAAGCTCTGGGGAAAGTCAATGACCAGGAAGGTCTGGACAAAAGTAGTGACACAATTGGTGAAAATCGGTCACTGGATGTAAATTTGGAAGTATCAGAATCCCCGGCGGTTTCAATGTTAGAAATGATGTTAATGGTGCAAAAGTCGCTACAAGGGTTGTTAGAAATAACAATGTTAAACCACGATGTCCTGAAAAGTCAAAAAATGTACCTCGCTAAAATTGAGGGAGAACTACAGGGCATTAGAGGTCAAATGCCATCAATGTTGAGACCTGTCTTAGACCCAGTGGTTATGGGTCAAGGGAGGGAGGGGAATGATAGATCAGTCGATCTCCCATTTGTAAGCCAGGTTGAGGAAGCTCTCACTGAAGGCCATGAAGTTTACGTGTCAAGATGGCCAATGTTGGTAAAAAGGAGAGGTGAATATACGCATTATGGCCATTCTAAGCAAATAAGAGGTTCAGGTAGTGATGCACCAAGAAAGTTTAACAGAAGAGCGACGGAAAAAAGAAAGGTGAGGAAGGAGTCATTAGAAGAGATATCACAAAAGCTCAAGTCCCAATTGAATAAAACAAACAGGGAACAGAAAGGTAAAGACTCTGAGAAAAGGGCCAGCAACCCAGAAAAAAAGAAGTATAATAGGAAGCAAACCCAACAGGATAATGAGAGCCATGCAGCCCCAAACCCAGTAAAGACACAGGCCCGGAGGCCCCCCATCAAAAATAAAAATAAGGTAAACTGGGAAAGTAGCCCGAAAGTGATATCTAGATTAAATACACAACACTATCAAGGTGTCACAAAGCTAGAAGAAGTGGTTGACAGAGAGGATAAATGGCTTTACTTTGAACACGTAAAATTGGGAAGGGGTGGCAAAAAATTTAAAAAGAGTGGGTATTTAAATAGAGCATACCTACTCAATGTTTTTGCCCATTGCCCAAATCTAAATGGAATAGGGTCTTGAGATCTAAGAAAGGTGGGATTCCAAACAACTGGGGCGGGCAAGGAGGTCACAAAGGTACAGCTTTATTCAGGCTTGGTGACGTCCACAATAGAAAACGCAGAGCAAGAAATCCGTAAAGAGGGGATACGCCTAGTGCCCAAAGAAGAGTTAGCGCTAGTGCTTAAGGTGCCCCAGCAGAAACCTTTTTTAAGGTATTATGCGGGGTTAAGCAAGAGGCAGGTGAAGCTCCAATAGAAGGAAATAGAGGAAGGGAGAGAACATTTTAACATAGTATTAAACAATACAGATATTCTGGAGGCATGGAAGAATTGGAGTAATACCTCCAGCTTAGCAGGACCCTCATATAGTTACAGGGAGGATTCCGTAGTGAATGGGCCTTTGAGTGACGTAGAATAGGTAACGGGGCAGTCACAGAGCACACAAGTGGTCTCTTGTAACATAAATGGACTGGGAACACATTTAAAATATGAAGCTGTGAAAGAACTTGCAAAAAAGAATGAAATCATCTGTATACAAGAGACCTGGCTCTGTGACGTACCCCAAGTAGTTGAAGGATTTCGACATGTCCATCGGGCAGCTGTAAAATCGAACTCTAGGCGTCCTGCAGGTGGCTTGTTGACAATGATATCAACAACTTTAACAACTAAAACTATTTTGATACCTGTAAAGTGTAAGTGGCTTTTAGCCTGTAGAATCCAAACCACATTTGCGGATAAGAAATATAAATTCATGCTGATCCTAAATGTGTACATGCAATGGAACTCAACAAAGGAATATGGGGTCGAATTGTTAAATTTTAAGAATGATATGGATGCACTTTGTGATAGATATGGAAATGATTTGATTGTGTTAATGGGTGATTTTAACCTTAAACTAAATCCAAAATTGTTTGATCAATGGTACTCATAAATTCTAGAGGCATATGATATAAAAAATGCAGAGTTTATGGAAACAAAAACCTCTACTGATGCGGTGGAATTGGGTAAATATTTATCAAATAAAAGTTTCTTTTGTCTAAATGGAAGGCTAGTCCAGGACCGCCCGGCAAAGAAAACTTTTAAATATGGGGCACATAATTACCCAATAGACTATGTGTTTATGCCAGCATGGAATTTCGAGTTGGTGAATGATTTTAGCGTTAATCCCATGGAATGTAGTGATCACAATTTAATAAAGTTAGAATTGGAAATAGCACAACGTATGGTTTTCGACAGGGTTATCTGGCAAGAGACAGAGTATCCAAAGCGGATAACCACTAGGTTATCCGAAAAATCAATTGAGAAGCTAGCAAGCCTGCAACATAAGATTCAGTTAGGCAGTTTGAAGGGCCAAGACCTACCTTGGTTTGTGGAAAAAATAAAGCAAGTAGTGGAAAGTATAAGTATAGAATAAAGGCCCCCAGCAAATGGACAGAACAAGAAAGGAAATACCCAAAGTAAGAAAGGTACATGGTTTAACCAGGATTGTTTAATGAAAAAAAGAGAAATTAGGAGGGAAGAGCGTAGCCTACGAAAAGAATTTACACGAGTAAAGGCGGAAAACCTAGTAAAAATAAAGAGAGAATATAATCTGCTAATCCGCAATGAAAAAAGGATCCATAAAGAAGTTTGTTGGGGCAAATTATTGGAAACTATTGAAACTAAGAACCTACGGCAATTCTGGAAGCTAATACAGTCAGTTAGGGAACCTTTGATCGCCCCAATGACCTGTGTAGTGGAGGAAGATGCATGGGCAGAGTATATTCAGAAATTGTATGCCCCAGGGAGGTCGTCTGATAATTTGGTACCAAAGCTGTGGAGTGATCTAGTAGAGGATCTCAAACATGATTGCTCAGTAACAAACGTCCTTAGGATAATTAGGTCTTTAAATTTAACAAGAGCGGCGGGCCCGGATGATATGCCGGTCCTGATATTAAATTCAAACCAGCTCTGGTGGGCGGAATTCTTCTCAAAAATGATTATTTTAATACTAGAGCAAGGGGTAGTTCCTGCAAACTGGAAGGGTGCAATAATAAGGCCACTGCACAAGAAAGGGGATGTATACGCCCTTAAGAATTACAGGCTAATTAACTTATTAGATATAGGAGAAAAGATTTTTGCTAAGATGATACTTGGTAAGTTAAAAGCGTGGGCGGATCTTCGATCAATTGTGCCTGTGGAACAGGGTGGTTTTAAAGAAGGCCACTCCACGATTGATCATTGTTTTGCCCTGTGGGCTTTAAGTAACTAGGAAATCGATTGAACAGAACGGCAAATTATGCTGCTGTTTCGTGGATTTCCGAGCGGCCTTTGATTCAGTAGACAGAAGCAGCCTTTGGGAAGTGCTACAAAACTATGCATTGCCGGAGGGTATACTAAATATTCTAAAAGAATTACATAGTGACAATTGGGCCCAGGTCATTAGAGACTCAAAGGGCTCATTAACGCAGAAAATACCGGTAAAGAATGGCTTGAGACAAGGGTGCGTTTTGGCACCCTTGCTCTTTTCAATCTTTTTAGCTGATCTTCACCGTGATTTTAGAAGTTGATAAGAGTGCGAGCCCACGCATGAATAGTAATAAAGTTGCATGCCTTTTATATGCTGATGACCTAGTGATCATGGACCAAACCGAAATGGGCCTCCAAAGGAAATTAAACGCTTTTAAAACATACTGTGATAAAAAGTTTGTAACGATGAATATGGAGAAAACAAAGATCCTATGTTTTGGGAAGAGGGTAAAACATGTTACATGGTTTTTAGGTTTAGATAAATTAGAGGTAGTAAGTGAATATAAATATCTAGCCCTTTGGTTTGATAGTACATTAAAATGGAAAACTCACGTGGCGGCACAAACTTGCAAGGCGTCCTCATCGGTCTGTGGACTGAAAAAATCTAATAAGGACTATGGTGACATGTCTCACAGACCGTTACTAAAGGCTTTTGAAGCTATGATACCCCCACAAGTTCTCTACGGTGCTGAAGTGCTCTATCTGAGTGGTAAAAGGGGGTGGGACCGGGAGGAAGGAAAGATAATTAAAATGTTGTTGTCCCTACCTAACGGTTCCATGTTGCAAGCCATTAGATTGGAGGTAGGCTTGATGGCATGGGAGGTAAAGGCACAAATATCTTTACTAAGATTTTGGAACCGCCAGATGCCCGGTGGTGAACAGAAGGTGTCAATCTGGTGTAGAAAGGAAATACAAGCAAGCAGCTTACATTGGGCACGGGAAGTGAGGAAAACCCTTCAGCTAATAGCTGCCCAATTAAAGCTGACCCTCGAACAACCGTCATTTGATTTAGTTTTTACAAAGAAAATGCTTAGCGACCGAGAGCACGAACGCTCCAGATCACAAGACCTAGAGTACCTGAAGTTTAAAAAATCAATGACCTGGGTAAGGAATGAATGGGAAAAGGAGGTCCGGTTTCGATATTTGGATGTACTACCCAATAAATGGTTAAGGTACGAAATCATGAAGGTTCGGGTAGGATTAAACCCATGGAAGACTGAGAGTAAACTAAAAGTAGCCCTGATCCAACCTGATGGTATTTGTAAATGTGTCCTAGGTGTAAAGAATGATATTTTACATATACTACTGGACTGTATATTGATTTTAACAGTGCGAAAAAATTTTTTACGTCCAATATTTTTAAAGTATAAGGTGAACACACGATCGGAGGCCGTTGTTCTCCTTACAGAAATGTCGTTTTTAGATATCACAATTGCTTTGGGGAAATTTTTAAAAGCAACAAGAGAAGCTGTAACGGAGACATCCAAGGAAGTTGAGAAATTTTAAGATATTAAGATGTAAAATATGGAAAAGGTTAATTTAATGTTTTAATGATTTTAAATGTGTATAGAATGTTTAAATGAACTATGATGTAACATTTTCTATTGCTAAGTGGATCCATGGCCTTGTGTATGGTTTATAGACTATTGTCTAAATAAACTTTGTTTACTACTACTACTACTACTATCACAATAGTTACGGTTGGAGGGGGGAAAGAGTATGAATGAGTGAGGATTAAATTAGAGCTACCTTTGAGTGTTCGATAATATGCCACTAGCATCCTGCCAACCATGTCTCTTTTGTGACTTACTTTTTCTCTTTCATGAATTCATGCATTCCACTAAAGTGCATCACAACGTTAAAGATATAAAGAACCTCTAGATTTCGCGAGTTCTGTAAATGACTGTGAGGAAGGTAAATGCAAACTCATTTCACCTTTCTTTCAATATTTACCCCAAAGGCTTGATTTGTTTGTTCCACGCTCCTGTATTATTTTCCTAAATTGTTACGCACAGTGCACACTGCCTAATTGCCTGATGCTAGCTGTCAAGATTCCTACTTGGAATCGAGTCAGTTGGTGACTCCAAATCTGAAGTGACCTCAAATACTGCCAGTTTTAAAGTAGAGGCATTCTCCTTGTTCTATGTGTGCAGCAGACTACAGCACACATGGAAAGAGGAAAAGACGAGGAGACATGTAAAAAGTTCTCTCTGTTACTCCTGCTCTGGGGAGGAGTGCGTTTTTGGAGCTTCCCCATATTCACACTACGTTGGAAATCTGGGGCAGTGTCAATATCTATGGATGCTGTTTAGGAACACCCACAGCAACACTTAGGGCATGCCTCCCTTCCACAATCAATGGCAAAGCACAGACTTACTCTTTTGATATTCTCAACATTGCAGTTGCTTACAACATTAACCACCAAAACTAGATCACCAAAATTGTTTTCACTGTCATCTGCTACCCGTTGATTAACCTCAACCACAACACATCTCACTTCAGCTTCCCTACCCCCTTTCAATATTTTACTAAAATGGCCAATTTTCCCACATTTTGTACACATGCAGGCTGTGGCTGGACAATGGCAAAAGCTGCCAATTTGAGAAACCAATCCACTTTTATAACAAAAGCAGTCCCTTATGACTAGTTGTTTGGAAGTGGTTCTGACCTTTTTAATTTTTAGATTTATACATCGCAGAACCATGTTGTTTGTATTGCAGATAGTATGAGCTTTATTCGATTCATAAAATATCATAAAAGCATATACAATATTTTTAGAGGATAAAAATGTTAAAAAGAATATACAGCAATTTAAGATACACATGCATCATACTATACTTAAAAATTACATATTAAGATTCATTAATTAAAAAAAAAACAACAGAAATACAAAACAGCTAGGGCAATTCATAAGCTGGAGCACTATAACAAAAGCGTAGCAGCAATTAGGATGGACGTGTGGCAGTCTAAACCCAGACTCTATTTTCATAGCGTGGCAGAACTGGTAGGGCATGCTGTATTTTTTGTCAAGATCTTATTCCTCATCAGCCACCAAGGTGAAGGGGGTTGGGATAACAAGAGAGAAAAAAGAAGACACTGCAAGTGGGTGCTCGAGTCATGTAATCGTCTGGTGCAGGAAGGGCGAACACCTCCTTCTTTTATGTCAAAGAGATGAATTGTGTTTGAAGCAGAGTGAATGTCACAAATGAAAACAAAAGAAGATTTACAACCTATCTTGCACCAGTGTATACACCTCTTGAATGTACTACTCACTACTGGTTGTATGTATCTGTAAGCTAAAGTTTGCCTTGCACTTACATCTAATCACAGCCCCTTGTCTAGATGTTATCTATTGCTGGAGTGGGCACTTCATGAGGGGGTCTGTCTCATGATTCTAAGAATTTTTTATGGGTTGATAAGAGTTGTTTTCTTTGGTGATCTAAAAAGAGAGCATTAGGGGCTCTAATGAAACTTCCCTTTTGCACCTTACTTCCCACACATTGTGCCAGTTACCTCAGAATATGTTTGTCTGCTTTTATCATAAGACCATCTCTTGGAAATTTCCTTAAACAACACCTGCAAGCCACTTTGTTTCTTTGTAACACTTAGCATTTCTCAGTGACCGCATTTGTGGCACTCATAGTCTTGGCAACAAATATCGCCTCTAATTCATTCAGACTTAGGGCCCGCTTCCGATGCAGATAGGGAGTGATTCCTGACCGACTCAGATCGGGAGAGTCTGACCAACGGATAACGATGCAGTCGGATGCTTCCAGATTTGATTTGGTTGGACACCAATTGACTTCAATGGGAGCCTATGTTCCAGCGGAATGCATAATCTCCTGTTGAAGAAAGGGGTGGCTGGGGAAAATTGGACACTCTGTAGCGGGCACCCCCTGGTGCATGCCACACTGTGCATGGCTCGTAGGGGGACCTATGGGTACCCACACGGACCCGATTGGGAAGGATCCAGGTGCAGCGGGGGTCTGCTACAGGCCCCCTAAGTCTGATTCCGACTCCTGATTTGAGTGGAATGGCACGATTTGGAAAGACTGTCCGGATTCAGCATCGTAATCAGTCGTTCAGAAATGCATCCCGTAGAGTGGTACTATTCTCCTCCGTACGCCTCGGTCATTCCAAATGCCATCAGGTTCAGATTTAGATATTCCTTATGCCGAACTCACATTGTACTCGGTCAGTCGGAAATCTTTCCCACTCAGTTAGAAAGAAACATTCCCGATCTGATTCGGAAAGGAGCACATGCCGTTAGGAGGCCTTCCAAACCGCATCAGATTAGGGACCGTATTCTTGAGTGTCCCTTCAAAATAATTGACATTTCAACATTTTGCTCTGTAAAGTAACTAACATTATTCTTCCATTACTTCCGGATTCAGCTGGAGCAGTGCGTCAAGAGCGCTGGTTTCTCACAGTTTTTTCTTAAATTGTTTCTTTTTCTCTTACAGACCCGAACCTTGGATGCCGATCCGGTTGAGGAATACAACCACCAGAGCTGTCTGGAAGAAGGTAAGTCAATGTTGCTGGACTCACAGTAAGCAGGTTGCTGGATTTGTTTTCGAGGTGGAGATCTTCTCTGAATCAGGAGGTTGAAGCGAAGCAAGGAACAGGTGAATTGGCGTGGTCTTTTCAGAGCCATGCCCAAGATAGCTGGCACGTCCCTAGTCTTGCAAGATTTTGTGAGAATGTTCAAGAACTGCAACAACTCTCGGTGGATGGGAGCCTAAGCTGTGAGGTAGGAGTAGAGGGCGGCACACATGGGAGTTCAATGGAGAATAATGGAGAGTGGAGAGACCTAAGGGGTTATATAGTCTAATAAGTGGAGGGAAGGGCAGGCTAGGGCACCATAGCCAATGGCCAACTGCCATGAAATCATAGAACAAAAGACGCAGGCCTCCTGAGGTGTGACAGTTCACCCCTCCCAAAGGCTAACCCACAGGACAGGGCTTTGTGGGGCTCCAGGAATGGAAAGGTATGGAAATTGCAGACAAGACCCAGGGTGTAAACATGAGCCATCGTCTCCCAGGATTGGTTCTCAGGCGATAGCCCTTCAAATCCAGAAGATACAACAGTTGCCCTGAATTGTCTTAGAATTGGGTCTTAGAATTGTGCACCTTGGCCACTTTCTTCTAGAACCAGAAGTGGTGGAGGAGCTGTGGATCTACAGGACTAAAGGGTTTCAACAAGTAGACTGAATACCGGGTACATTGGGTATTCATCTGGCAGAATCATTTTCACTGATACAGGGTTGAGAATGCGAATAATAGAGATGTGTAAGAGATGTGTAAGATACACATGCATCATACTATACTTAAAAATTACATATTAAGATTCATGCATTTAAAAAAACAACAGAAATACAAAACAGCTAGGGCAATTCATAAGCTGGAGCAAAAGCGTAGCAGCAATTAGGATGGACGTGTGGCAGTCTTAACCCAGACTCTATTCTCATAGTGTGGCAGAACTATGAATCGCAGTTGCGATTTGCGGGGGCCAGGAGGGCGTAGGTTTCTACTTGACAACCAGGCAAGTTACCATCTGCTTACTTTGGACTCTCTCGTGCTTCTGGCCAGCATGTCTTTTAATTGTAGCATTGTAATGAAGAAAATGTTCCTAGGCCCTAGACCAAATACACATTGAGGGGCAGATTTACAAGGAACTGATGCAACTGCATAGATGCGTCAGTTTCCTTGCGTCAGCGCTGAATGTCCTTGCGCCACCATGGGTGCGCTGTGTTTACAATACAGTGCTTCATGGTGCAAGGAATAACAGATGCGTCAGAAATTATGACGCATAAGTTGGCACAAAAGTGACGCATTGCTGGAGTTGCTCATGAAAATGATGCAAGTCCAGCAATGCACCACAACAGATGGGTGAGTCCCATTCAAAAAGCCCTGCGCCATTCCTTACGTCTGGTCTGTGCAGGCCTAAGGAATTTGACGCAGTGAAGGCGTGGAGTGACGCAGTGAAATCGAGTCAGTTCTACATGGCTGTTTGCGCGGGAACCCCCACCCTGCATACATTATACCTGGAGCAGGTATAATGTGATGTAGGGCCTTACAACGTGAGGCATCTCCCTAGATGCGTTACTTTGTTTATTGGCTGCATTTTTTACTCTGCTGCTGCATCACAAAAGTGATGCAAAGGCGGTGCAAAAGTGATGCAAGCGGCATGTAAATCTGCCCCTAAGTGGTCATGATGAGCTGGTACTGCAGCTACTTGTGCAGAGTTTGTGTTAAGAACAAGAAATGCCAGAGGGTGATACCCTGAAGTACAATACCATGGGGAAACTTTGGTAGCTTAATCTGTGAATTTATTATATATGAATTTGACTAAACTTAAAATTTGTACCCAGTTTTTAGTGACCGTGGCTAAAAGAAAATGGAACAATTGTTCTAGTGATTGAATGACCCGTTCTGTTTATACGTCGGTTTGAGAATGGTAAGACGAGGACAAGTGACTATTGATGTTGAAATATGTACATAACCTCTGCCACAATATAACTATGACTTGTGAATCACGAACTGTTATCACGATGAATGGGAGACGATGAAATCAAAGCACCTGATGGTGGAATAAGTCAGCTAATTACAGGCGGTGGATAGATTTTTTAGTGGTATAAAATAAGCTTGCTTAGTTAACATGTTGACCATTACTAGTATAGTTGTGAATTCACCAACTAAGGCCATGTCAGTAATAAAATCAATGCTTAATGTATGCAGGTTGCTGGGGGAATAGGCATTGGATGTAGTACTCCTGCAGGTTTGTGAGTGGTTGACTTGTTTTAAACTCAGGTTGGATATCGGTTGACATATGTAAAGCTATCCTTTGACATCTATTTCCACCAGAACCATGGCATACAGTTTTGCTTGGTTTTAACTTTTCTTGGATTCGCTGCTAATGAGGATGTATGGTACAATCCTATCACTTCTAGTCAAAGTTCTGAGGAAGGTATGTAAAACAGATCGGAATTATAGAAGCATCGATTCTTGATACTATGTGGGGGCCATAACAGCCATTGTCTGGGATCTACAGCATTGTAGTCTTGATGTAGGCATTGCCAGAATTCTGATTTTGTAGTTGCCCAAATCACTGTTCAGGTGCTAGAATGGTTGGTGTTGCTTCTAAGAGAATGTCTGGCACTGGTTTTATATATAATCCGGATAACGCATCTGCTTTGGCTTGTTTGATTCCAGACCGATATGTAATCAAGAAATCGTACTTGCTAAAAAACAATATTCAATGTATTTTGCATGGAGTCAAGGGTTTGATGCATCAGAAGAACTGTAAGTTCTTATGATCAGAGTAAATTGTTACAATATGTTGATCCCCAAGCAGGTAGTATCAACATTCTTGAAAGGCCATCTCAATAGCCAATAAATCCAGCTCTTCTATCAGGTAACTCTGTTTTGCTGGTATGAACTTTCCGGAGAAATAAGCTATTGGTTACATGTTTCCAGTGTAATTTACAAAAGGGAAATAGAAAATGAGCCCATGCTGGGTCCCAGTCCCCCGTTTCCCTCACAGGAAATAATCCATAGGGTCCTCTTTAACCACATAATGCAGTTCAAAAATCTATATATAATGTCTTTTATTTCAAGCTTATCTTCTTTTCATACACTTGATAAAATTCTTCCCCAAATAGCGTGAAACATACAGCTCACACTTGATCAAAGTTCTTCATCAAATATTGCAACATATTCCGCCAAGTTAATACGGGTTTTGCTAAAGTTTTGCTTCTTCAGGGCTGTTAATTTAAAAATATATCATATAATCTCTTAGTAACGACATCACACACTAATTGTTGTTTTTTTTAAAATGAAAAGAAACGTAAGTTAAACAGTACTAAACTATTAATCATTCTGATAGAAGAAGACAAGCTTCAGGGGGGGAAAAATACAATGAAAAAATGAAATAATGAAAAACAAATACAAAGCTGATCAATTGAGACCCACTAAGGTCTATTGGATATATAATTTCTACAAAAGACAGATTAACCAACATCAGCAGATGGTAAAATACAAAAAACACAAAAGTACACAGTGAGACCACAACATTGAGATATATACAGGAGAGCAGAACAATTAAACAAAAAGTATTAGTATTTCTTTACTTAAATTCATATTTACTGGGCATGGACGTCATATAAACATTTCTGAGATATATTCATATCATGATCAGAATTCCACGATCATATGTATTTTGATAAAATAATTACACATTTTAAAAAAAAATATTTGGCACTGATTTACTGGTGAAATTCAAATTTTAGTCAGGTCACGAAGGCCAGTTTAATATTTACAGAGACAGAGCTATAAATATAACTGAGGATGTTGTATCATATTCATATAAAGTTCCATAGTTTTGCATTGTCTCTCATCAAAACAATTATATAGCCAGTTCCTGGATAAAGCATAAATATCGCTATAATCACCTGTCAGGATTATCCTCCCTATTTATGACACTGGATACAAATTAAACTTTTTCTCTTTAATATGATGTGTTTGCTAAATCTAAGTAAGTATTTAGGGAACCATAATTGGAAACATTCACGTACCTTCAATCAATAAAAAACAACTAATTCCTTAAATTCCAAAGTAGTATTGTTTCTTTGATAGCCTCAATGTCATCTTCAGTACATTTTCACCTAAAATCTACATGTAAGAATAAATATGACCGATAATGTACACTCACAAAATATATAGATAATAGTCCATATATCCTGTATTGATATCCTGTGTTCCGTGGTGCAGTATGGCAAAGATACAAAATATTAATATGATGAGCTTTTTCACTAAGTTCACTTACTATAAAAAATAATAAAGAGATTTCAGGAGACTAGTCCACACTATTGTTACCCTATATATATATATATATACATAGGAGTGTTAGCTAATAATTCCCTCAGAGAAGAGCAGACAATTAAAACTATGTAACAGCACAAAGCAGCAGATGTAGAAAAAACAGCTCAAACCGGTTAAAAATTGCTGTAATAATCGCTAAAAAGTTCTTTTCTAGCGGTTATAACTTAGGTGTTCCTCTGTAGGCAATTATATCCATAAGCTCTCAATCTTATCACCACCAACTATAAATCCGTACGCCCTCAATTTACCAAATTGACCCTGCGCGGTTATATTAGGACTGCTCCACCGTAGGGAACTGACATCACTTACAAAAAACATCCAAAAGTCCAGCTCCCAAAAATCACAGTAAGCTTTGCCACAGAATCCCACTGCACAGCCACCATAGCCATCTCCGTCCTCAAAAAATAATCTATCTTGCTGTAACAAAACTTACTGATCATATGTAGCCCGGGGCACAACGCTTACCTTTAACCAGCTGTAGTCATCGTCTATAGAGTCAAACAGTCATGCGGGTTAAATACCAAAAAGCAGTAATGAGTCTAACTTTTCTGTACTAAGTGAACAATTAAGTTAAATAAAGTACTAAGGAACCCATTGGTTAAAGAAAAGTTGCTTGTAACAAGTCTTCTCTCCTTATACATTGATACTCACTAAAGTGCAAAGTTTCCCCATGTTGGTTTAGTCATATCCATCACCAAGGTATCAATAAAATAAATCCTATATTCGCAATATTTAATTTTTAACTACTACCAGTGTAAAAAGCCATACTTTGAATATAATATAATACAATATAATATATTATAATACGTAATATAATATAATACCCTATCATATATTATATTATATTATATTATATTATATTATATTATATTATATTATATTATATTATATTATATTATATTATATTATATTATATTATATTGTATTATATTATATTATATTATATTATATTCAAAGTATAGCTTTCCATGAAATAAGGTTGAGTGGGATCGGGAGGACTCAGAATGGGTGCAGAGGTTAATTTCTCTGAGTAGCCGGAAGACTTGATGAGTTTCCGAGGGTCAATTTGAACGCGACTCCTTCACAAAGTAATCTGGTTATGGGTGTTACTACATCTGAGACATAGGGAATAAATCTGAGGTAGAAGTTTATGAAGCTTAACAAGCTCTGGGTGTCTTCTACACTCATTGGAGTTTGCCAGGATCAGCTGCACTTTCTGTGCATGAATCTTGATCCCTTATAGGGAGATGATAAAATCTAGAAAGTCTACTCGAGAAGTGTGAAAATTAATTTCTCCAACTCAGCATAGAGATGAATATTACTCAAGGCTCAGAAGACGTTAAAATGGATTAAATGTTGTTGAGTGCTTGGTAAATAGATCAATATATTTTCTATGTAGATGATAACACATACATCTAAAATGTCTTTGAGATCCTTGTTAATAAAGTAATGGAATGCCACTGGCATAGTGCACAAGCTGAAAGGCATAACACAGCACTTTTATTGACAGTATTTCATGCGGAAGACAGTTTTCCATTCATCTCCATGCTGAACGTGGATCAGATGACATGCTCCATGTCGATCTAATTTTGGTCAAACAGTTGCGTTCCTGATTTGGTCGAACAGAACATGAATCAAGGGCAAGGAATAACGTTTTTTCATTGTGACCTTGATCAGAGTACCATAATCTATAGATATCCTCAATTCTCTGTTACTTTCAAGTGCAAAAAAACTTGGAGAAGATACCAGCAAGGTCAAGGGCCTAATAAAACCAAGGTCAAGGGCCTAATAAAACCTCAGGCCAGCAAAACATAAGGTATTGAGTCTAAGGTTCGGACCAAGTACAGACCTACTACAGGGAAAGTTTGCCCCGACTCAAGATCTATGTGGCAGTTAAAACTTCTTTGAGATGACAAAGTGTTGCTTTTTGTTTGTCAAAGGCATCATATATGCCTTTGCATTTTTCTGGTAACTTGTTCGAAGGCAGGGGAAGTCATTGGTGCACAAGCTCATGGAAAGGGAGTTAACCAATCTGTGACACGTCTATACCAGAAATGTCTGCAAAATCGGGAGTCAAATGTTAGCATCTTGATAGTCCAGTCTGTTTTAGGATTATGTAGTTGAAACCATGGTATTCCTAAAGTGATCCGAAGGTCCGAGTATCAATAAGGTCAAAACTAAGGACTTCAAAATGGCCATTGTCACACACCAGATAAAGAGGGTAGGTAGGTCAGGTTAGTAGTCACAAGGAAACCTCAGAACCATTTACTGCTTTCACAGGATCTGGCACCTTTTTCTAAACAACAAGTAAGACTAGGGTTTGAGCTAGGGTGATATTAAAACAGTTGCCAGTGGCTCCTAAATCTACTAAAACAGGATGTGTTTTTTTAATATGAGGGGACAAGTTAATCGTAACAATTATCATGAAATGTTTGGACACAGGGGAATGGATGTAGGTCAAGGATTGGGAGACTTTATTAATATTACTTGAGGAATGGGCCTTCTTCCTCCCGAGTTTATCAGTTTTCAGAAACACAAGTAGTGGCTGCTAGGCAAATAAAATTTGAAATATGGGATAGCAGATCCTTGTTTCCTTGCCTGAGATTTTGGAACTCATTGTTTCTTGCTTGCATGAAGGTGTGTTTTGCAAACAGCTTCTTCATAGCTTTCTTAAACATGCATTGGCATAGCTAAAAGGTTTTGCCTTTGGGGCCTTATAAGTGTTTAGCCATGCAACAGTTGATGTTGTTGCACTAAGGATATTTTGCTGGATAACTAAACACTTATAAAGTCCCAAAGCCAAGACCTATTGGCTATGCCAAGGCTTTTTGTATGTAATCGTGTGGCTTGATGAGGCAGAACAATTTGTTTTACCAATGCTTGTTTGAAAAGTAAATAAAAAACCAGGTGCGCTATTGACCGGTAACACAAAAGTCAAGGTCTTACACAGTTATTTATGTTCTTTACAGAGCGTGCAACATGCAACAATTGCAACATGCAATGGATTTGGTCTCGCATTTTCGAAACTTTGACCTATTGGAATTGTAAATGACAATGCCTTTCATTACTGCAGTTTTTTTAAACCCATATATACAGACATAGACACCCTGTCCAAAGAAGCGCAATGTGCATGCGCATGCTGCATGGGGAGCACATTGAATCCGAAGATCTTTGTGCACTGCTTACTGAGGGGCACGAGTTGCCTGGATGTATAACTTACAAAAAGGGGGGTGGTGATGAACAGAGTGTCTGAGTTAAACAGACCACTCTTACCCAGTCCAAAGATCAGGGCTTGATCCATCACCGTTATTTATCTCACTGCCCCATCCCAGCTCAGAACCTGGCTATATGCAAATCAGTCTGTCCCTGGCCCAGTGCATCATGGGAACAGGGCAGACTAAACTACCAAGCCAATTCTTCACCAGAAAGGAGACAAGCTACCGGGGACCGGTTTCTGGCATTTCAGCCTTCTTCGGCCCGGCTTGCTTGAATCCTGATGGAGCAGTGAGAAAGGGACTCATGTCTGAGTATACCCTGCCACACCTATAGTGGCCAAAACGATTTACAAAAAGGGGGGTGGTGATGAACAGAGTGTCTGAGTTAAACAGACCACTCTTACCCAGTCCACAGATCAGGGCTTGATCCATCACCGATCCATCACCGTTATTTATCTCACTGCCCCATCCCAGCTCAGAACCTGGCTATATGCAAATCAGTCTGTCCCTGGCCCAGTGCATCATGGGAACAGGGCAGACTAAACTACCAAGCCAATTCTTCACCAGAAAGGAGACAAGCTACCGGGGACCGGTTTCTGGCATTTCAGCCTTCTTCGGCCCGGCTTGCTTGAATCCTGATAGAGAAGTGAGCACCATCAGGATTCAAGCAAACCGGGCCGAAGACGGCTGTAATGCCAGAAACCGGTCCCCAGGAGCTTGTTTCCTTCCCAGTGTAAGAATTGGCTTTTGTAGTTTGGTTTGCCCTGTTCCCATCATGCACTGGGACAGGAACAGACTAATTTGCATACAGCCAGGTTCTGAAACTGGGATGGTGCAGTGAGCTAAAAAACGGTGTTGGATCTAGCCCTGATCTCTTGACTGGGTGAGAGCTTTCTGCTTAATTCAGAGACTCTGTCCCTCACCACCCCTTGTTGTAAATATTTTTGTCCACCCTAAGCGTGGAAGGGTATTCTCAGATGTGAGACCCTTGCTCATTGCACCATCAGGATTCAAGCAAACCGGGCCGAAGACGGCTGTAATGCCAGAAACCGGTCCCCGGGAGCTTGTTTCCTTCCCAGTGTAAGAATTGGCTTTTGTAGTTTGGTTTGCCCTGTTCCCATCATGCACTGGGACAGGAACAGACTAATTTGCATACAGCCAGGTTCTGAAACTGGGATGGTGCAGTGAGCTAAAAAACGGTGTTGGATCTAGCCCTGATCTCTTGACTGGGTGAGAGCTTTCTGCTTAATTCAGAGACTCTGTCCCTCACCACCCCTTGTTGTAAATATTTTTGTCCACCCTAAGCGTGGAAGGGTATTCTCAGATGTGAGACCCTTGCTCATTGCACCATCAGGATTCAAGCAAACCGGGCCGAAGACGGCTGTAATGCCAGAAACCGGTCCCCGGGAGCTTGTTTCCTTCCCAGTGTAAGAATTGGCTTTTGTAGTTTGGTTTGCCCTGTTCCCATCATGCACTGGGACAGGAACAGACTAATTTGCATACAGCCAGGTTCTGAAACTGGGATGGTGCAGTGAGCTAAAAAACGGTGTTGGATCTAGCCCTGATCTCTTGACTGGGTGAGAGCTTTCTGCTTAATTCAGAGACTCTGTCCCTCACCACCCCTTGTTGTAAATATTTTTGTCCACCCTAAGCGTGGAAGGGTATTCTCAGATGTGAGACCCTTGCGCATTGCACCATCAGGATTCAAGCAAACCGGGCCGAAGACGGCTGTAATGCCAGAAACCGGTCCCCGGGAGCTTGTTTCCTTCCCAGTGTAAGAATTGGCTTTTGTAGTTTGGTTTGCCCTGTTCCCATCATGCACTGGGACAGGAACAGACTAATTTGCATACAGCCAGGTTCTGAAACTGGGATGGTGCAGTGAGCTAAAAAACGGTGTTGGATCTAGCCCTGATCTCTTGACTGGGTGAGAGCTTTCTGCTTAATTCAGAGACTCTGTCCCTCACCACCCCTTGTTGTAAATATTTTTGTCCACCCTAAGCGTGGAAGGGTATTCTCAGATGTGAGACCCTTGCTCATTGCACCATCAGGATTCAAGCAAACCGGGCCGAAGACGGCTGTAATGCCAGAAACCGGTCCCTGGGAGCTTGTTTCCTTCCCAGTGTAAGAATTGGCTTTTGTAGTTTGGTTTGCCCTGTTCCCATCATGCACTGGGACAGGAACAGACTAATTTACATACAGCCAGGTTCTGAAACTGGGATGGTGCAGTGAGCTAAAAAACGGTGTTGGATCTAGCCCTGATCTCTTGACTGGGTGAGAGCTTTCTGCTTAATTCAGAGACTCTGTCCCTCACCACCCCTTGTTGTAAATATGGATGTATAACTTGCTAGCTAGTAAGACTTTTGATTCTAGGGGTAATCGTACAAAAGGGGCTGTTACTTCAACAATTAGAAAAACAACCAATGCATGTGGCGTACCACTATAAAATGAAATAACCATTGTTGCTTTTCTCAGCGAATTGTACAACAGTCTGTTCGATTTTCAATGTATTTCATAGTTCCTGTGTGACACGAAAAGTTTGAAACTCGTGTTTTTCTTCTATAAGGCCACTATTGTCAAAATAAATATTAGGCCACAAGTGAAGGCCATGTAACCACAAGAGCTCCAATGACTATATCTAAAAATTCATCATGGTTATGAGTGACACGACAAACGGGAGAGGACAGTGAAAATCTGTTGCTCGCTAAATTAGACACCTAAATTCATTGAGCATGTCGGCAAATGTGAAACATTTACGCTGCTAAGTAAGATGTTGAATTTGGCCCTGTTTAGGTAAAGGCCTAACAGGCCTTCCTGGACATTAAAAAAAGAGTAAGCTTAACATATACATGTGATACTAATCATTGTCTGATTTACTGCCACAGTAAAATAAATGTAACGTGAAGTTAGCATGTATTTTGCAGGTCTTGAACAAGTGCCTTCCATTCAAATCATCAATTCAATATGACAGGCACCCCTGAACACTGCATTTAGTGGATACGGGGGGAAGTGTGTAAGCTGAGCTTAAATATGGCAGATATGCCAACCAGCATGTACGAGAAAAGATAAACCAGTTGATAGAGCAAGGTTTCACATATATATCGAAACTTGCTTGTACTCAGCCCTCTCTAAATAACTTGTAATATATTAACCAACATGTTTTCTTAACTAAAATCCACACTACACGACATTTCTAGTATCTAGGGGAAGCTCGCCTATGTGCTTTTACTAACAGTAACTCGAATGCATTAAAATGGCTGCCGAAAGCGCGGTAAACCTTCTGCACATGCGTCTGTTACATCTACGTGGCATGACGTACCTTTTGCTTGATGGGAAATCTTTGCTTCTGCGCACTACTGCCAGAAATGGCTGCTTTAAATTTCACATGCTAATGCTTGTGCTACAGCTTGTACTAAGCTTGTCCATTCTGCCTAACTACTAATGCACAAGTTAAAATAAAGTAATGGGGTTAGAGTAGAGATAAGTGGTATACAGTGCATTCATTTATGTTTGTATTCTAATATGTTTCTTTTTGACTTTGCTACTAGCTCGTACTTTGGGCCTGAATACTGTCACATCCTCCATCTTGGACGATACCACGCACACACACTCTGACTCTGAAATTGCTGAAGCATTGGCATTGAATGGTTGCCAACACCCTTGTAACCCACAATGTTCCTGGGAACCTGCTCTACTGACCTCTAAAGGGGAAGCAAGAAGACTCAAATAAATACAATGTATATGATTTGTATGCCAATATTGTTGGGCTTAATAAAGTCATGGGAAAGTAAATTGTGGGTGGAGATTCAATCAATATGAATCAAATTTAAATTACATCATCTTAGTATGGTGTGATGACCTCTCCTCATCTTTCCAACCAATCATTGAAGGGGAACACATAGATTAGCAACATTTAGGGGTGGTACATTGCCCTCGAAATGGAAAACGTAAGGTAGGTTTAGATAGAGAAATTGTCCGACTTGTTTGAATAGCTGACCTGTCACTGACCCAACGCACTCAATAGGCGATCAAGAGCAGAGGTGCTGGCGGAGCACTCTGTCAGAAGAATCGAATACCCAATCGGGGTACTAATTGGCTTTCTTAGAGAGCGGGGTGTGACACTGGCGTTGCACTTAGCTGAGGTCACCTGTCCTGATCTGCACCTGTCTTGTCCCGTGGGCACCTGATTAGTCGGGAGCCTGGTCCTGGTCTTTTTCCTCAGCCGTGACCAAGATTGGTCATTGCACTATTCTATAATCCATGTGGTATGTCCTTGTGCTATTTCCCTTTCTCTCCCTTCCCAGGTACCAGTGTCTAAAGGTGTTGCTGTGATTTCTTACAACTTTATGTCCTGGTTATGGTCTTGCTTCTAAAATTCATAGTCATGAGATTGTGGCTCTATCAATATGACTCAGAAAATCTTTCATAGATGAAGGTTTTAAAACTTTACCCAAGTCTGTGGTTCATTATAAAAAGTGAATGTCTTTTAATATTGCCTAATTATTCTAACTCCCTTTATGATCCCAAGGACTTGTAACAAAGGTGACAAAGATTGGTAAGTCATGGTTTACAGGTATAAGTCCTAAACAGACTCAAAGTACTGATAGGGTGATTAAACTTAGTAATTAGTTAGTCAGGACTACTAGTTCAATGTGTGAATTTTTTTTATGGGCCCAGGTGAGAAAGGTAAATTTGTGCTAGTAGGTCCCTGCGTGCTCTATCAGTATACTTTTCTGGTAGCAGTATGATGGTTAGGGATTAGTTAAAATTAAGTAGTTAGTTGTGTATCGAATATTGATTATTGATTGAATTATTGATTGTATGTACTAACTAAAATCTGCTTGTGTTGTGTTAAATTTTGTCTGGGATATCCCGGGATACGGAAAGAAGGTGGTAAATAGAAGCCATGCTGCTGAGAGGTCATTTGTAGTGCGTAAATTTAGATAAAACGTGAAGCACTACTTAGGGTTTATTATTTCCTAGCATAAAAGTGAGAGTGATTGGTAGCAAAGAAGTTCGCTGGTGAAACTTTGGTCTTATATCACCTAGAAAGGGTAATTCTGAAGTAGTAACAGGTTCTTTTTGCTTAAGTGAAAAGTAAACAGAAGGTTGTTTTTGTTGCCGTGTTTGAAGAGTAGGTGGAAGAAGGCTTACTCGTTGTGAAAGAAATTATCTTTTCTTTTTAGTCAATCAGGCACAGTAGCAAATGTTTCATGTTGTCAATTAATGAAATTTATAATTGAATTTTGAAAGAAATTGTTCATTCATTCATTCATGTTCTTTATTCGGCAATTTATCAATACCATAACAAGTACAATATTTGAAATAGTACATCATATCTGTTGAAAAATAAAAATAAATACTCAATGTACAACATCACACTTAATTCATCAATTAAAAGAAAAGAACAACCAGGTGTTATCTCCATATGTAGCAGTATCAGCTTTCATATTCCATTAGTGGTTCTTAATCTTACTGAGGTTCTTAAAAAGTTTATCACACAGAATAAAATCAGGGGATCTCTAGACATTTTTAAAAAGACAATAGCATCTATCACTCTTCTAAGATAAGCCTTTTTTTAAAGTTCTTTTAAAAATCGGCTCCTAGGAATTTGATAAAATGGGCATAGTAATACAAAATGAAGGGTATACTGTGGAGATCGATGATCGCAGCCGCAGGGACCATTTGACTCAACTGAATTAGTGAAACCTTCTGGTACAGCTAATAGGTGATGATACAAGTTGATCCTAAAACGTGTTAAAACCTATCATGTGAATTGAATATCAAGGCAAGATAGGGCTCCATCCCACTGCAAGACCTCACCACCGATTCTCCTGGACAGTCAGCTTACCACTTACAACAGTTTTGTGTGCCATAGCTGTAAGTTTGATAAGCTTCTCATTCACTCTGGCTTGGTCCTGCTTGGTAATGTTCTGTGGATTTGAAAACAAATTTCCACAGCCAATGCTCTCAAAGCCTTTTTTCGCATATTTCAGCCAGGGGATAGACATACCTTTATCCCTACCCACACAGTCCATTATTATCTGCTGGGTCAGGTTTGCTTCCTGGTTGACCCATATCTTTAACCAGGCGACAAGGGGCCTATTCCTCACCCTGTCCTCCAGATGCTTACAGCCTAGTTCCTCATGTACTGTGTACGATGGTACGCATTGGGGGACTTTAAGGAGCCTCCTTAAATATTCATTTTCCTGTGTCTGTAATTTATTTACATTCACCATCCCCCACAGTTCTGCCCCGTACACCACTTTAGCAACCGTGACCGAGTTGTACATAGTCATCATTTGCTCAGGAGACCATCGGCTCAATCTGCGTCCAAAATTAATAACTGCACCTGAGCTAGATGCTAACTTGTTTCCCTGCATCTCGATTAATGGTTTAAAACACAAATTCCTATCAAATAAAATGCCCAGATATAAAAAGTTCTGTACTTTTACCAGGCTTCTGGAGCCTATTCTATAATTCAAATGGAAATGTTTCTCTATGTCTTTTGGGCCCACCCCCATAGCATATGATTTTGTCAAATTGGCGGATAAGTCTAGACCATTCATAAACCCGACAAACCCATCAATCAGACGCTGCAGTCCCCGTGCCGTACGAGCCAACAGGACTGCGTCGTCCACGTAGAGCAGAACCGGTACTGGTCTGCTTCCTATTCTTGGGGTGTCTACCTTTAGATCAGTTAAAACATTTTCAAGGCCATTAATAAAAATGGAGAACAGGAAGGGCGCAAGTATGCACCCTTACCGTACTCCACTTGTACATTTGAAAGACTCAGTCTGACCTCCCTCTAAGTTGTAACTCACTTTTGCAGATGTATTACGGTGAAGGGTTCTCAATATATGGATTAAACCAGCGTCAGCACCGAGACCAGACAATATGGCCCACTGCTTCGATCGGTTTACACATTGGAAAGCTGCTGCCAGATCCAAAAAAGCTAGATACACTTTCTCGTTACTAGCTACTGTATACTTTGTTACCAGCAGATATAAGTTTAAACACTGGTCAACCGTGGATCTACCAGCCCGGAAACCGTACTGAACCTCTGTCAAAATGCTGTTTTCTTCTTCCCAGATCATGAGTCCATTTAGGATAGTCCTGCCCTCTACTTTAGCTGAAACATCTATCAAAGAAATGGGCCTATAACATTGGGGGCTATCCCAACTACCCTACTTAAATATTGGAACAATTGTAGCCATCGACCATGAACTGGGTAGAGCTGTGGCTATAGCTGCATTTATTACTCTGGTCAACACCGGCCCCCATAATTCTATATTTCTTAGAAAGAGGTCCGGTGGTATCCCATCTGGGCCTGGGCTTTATTTTGAGTGAGTCCCTTTATACCCCCCTCAATCTCTTTTAAGGTAAAAACTATCACCTCTATGCTAGTCTCCTTGCAGTTGCCTTTTTTTTCCTCCGTCAAAGTCCCTCTGTTATATAAGCCGCCAAAATGTTCCACCCATTGTTCGGGAAGTACATTTGACACCATACTGGGGTTATTTCCATCCTGGAAACAGGGTCTATTAATTATTGACCAGAACCTAGTCAGATCCCTATTTTCAGCAGGCTCACGTAGGTCTTCCAATGTTTCTGTGTGCAAGGCTTTTTTTTGGCGTCTAACTTCTTGTTTATATTTTAGCCTTCAACGGACAACCCTTAGACTGTCTCTAGGTTTAAGTCTTAGAGCAGCTCTTAAATTTCTTTGCGCTAGGGAGCATTCTCTATCAAACTATCTTGGGGTAGTTGATGCCTTCTCTAATAAAAGAGAGAGGGACCCCAAGGCCAAAGGGACAGGGTTCCGTGAACGACTATAAGTCAAAAAGGAGATTCCCTTTGGACGAATGAACATAGAACAGCTAGTTCTTACGGACCAAACAAATAAAGATACATCAATACGTAGCACATGGACAAGCAGGAAGCAATGTGAACAGAATTAAAAACAAGGGAAAACACTCTAGTAAGATTAATCTAAACAATTTATTCATATACACTATATTTGTTAAAAAATGGGAAACAAACAGGACGGAAATAATATACAATCAATCAATGAAACATTCCAGTAAAAAAGGAGGTACAGGTTGAGGACTAAATTCACACAATGATACAGAATTTTCCTCTATTTCTTGACCATGTATTACTCCTTATGCATCAACGCGTTTCGGTGGTGAGAGAGAAGTTTTACCACCTTCATCAGGACAGTTGAGATAGTAGTTTCCCAATAATTCTCGATAAAACCAATAGGATCGTAATGAGGGGTACTCAGCCTCCTTTCCACACAGAGAAGATATTCGTCCAGCGAAATATCCTCTCACTTTCAATGTTTAAAATGTGTCGTAGTCATATAGTGTTGTCAATCTTAACACGCGGTATACATAGCTCATATATTAAAATTATGTTAGCGTTAAATAAACCCGGCAGGAGGGAGTCTCTGTATTTTTTAGTTTTTTACTTCCTTTACGGGCAATATAGGTTTGGAGACATATGAATAAAAGCCTTCGATAGATGGAACCCGCCGTAGTTCAAGCGTGCGTTCCCTATTAGCCCCGTCGGATAAAGCGGCCCGCGTGTCTGTAGCTTGGGGTCCTCAGCAACAAACAGTTTGTTGCTGAGGACCCCAAGCTACAGACACGCGGGACCCATGGGTTAATGCGACTACCTGTGGCATATTTTTCTGCAACATTGGACCCAGTGGCATCTGTACTGCCAGGTTGTCTAAAAGTAGTAGCTGCAACATGCATGAGGCTTGAGCAAAGTGAATCCATTGTCATGGGACATCTTGTAACAGTGTACATTCCATATTCAGTCCTGATTCTTTTAACCAGAACACGTACTCAGCACCTAACACCTAGTCAGATGAAAAAACTATGAAAGAATTATCCTTGGTTCAGAAAATGTGACAATAGTTATATGCACTATTTTAAATCCAGCAACATTATTGCCAAATTCTCACTTTGAGGAAGTAAGAGAGGAAGTCGAACATGACTGTACCGACTTAACTGAATTCAGTACTAAACCTTGCGCAGACATACAGGAAGAACCTTTCAAAGACCCGGAGCATGAGTTATTTGTAGATGGCTCGTGTATGCGCCATGAGGAAGGAGGACTAAGCACTGCTTTTGCTGTATGCACGCTATCTAATATAGTCGAAGCATCCTATTTACCAGGAGTCAAGTCTGCACAAGTAGCCCAATTGATTGCTTTAATAAAAGTGTGCAAAATTGGCAAAATTGGAGAGTAACCATTTACACTGATAGCTAGTATGGTTACGGGTTTGTGCATGACTTTGGCCAGCTACGGATGCAAAGGGAGTTCATGACTTCTTCAGGAACTCCTATCAAAAATGGACAATATGTAAATGAATTAATTGAAGCAATTCAATTGCCTAAAGAATTGGCTGTGGTCAAGTGCGCTGCTCAACAGCCTGGACATGACAAAGTGACAGCCAGTAATCATTATGCTGAACAAGTGGCCCAACATTGTGCCAAATATAAAATGGCAGTAAACAAGAAAGTTGGAGCATGCGGAAACAGCTGCCAACTTATTCTATTGAGTTGTGTGAATACATGGGAAGAAGTGAAAGATTTACAAGGTGACGCAGAGCCTGAAGAAAAGGAAGACTGGCATAAAATAGGGTGTCGGATGAGACCTGAAGATGGCATAATAGTCTACCTAGATGGGAAACCAGTGTCACCTGACTGTATTCTTGCACCAATGGCCTGAATGTAAGATGGGGACACACACATAGGGAGAGATGCAATGGTGAGGTTGTTTAGAAGGGACTGGTTCAATGCAAAGTTCAGGAACATAGCAGAGAGTCTTTGCCAGAGATGCCTTACATGTCAACGATTAAACCCTGGTAAAAAAACTGTAGTGTGCCCCGAAAAAAATTGGGAAAGCAGAGGGCCCCTTTATTAGATTACAAATTGATTTCATTCAGTTACCTGCTTTTCAATGATTAAAGTATATTTTGGTCATTGTCTGCCTATTTTCAAAATGGGTGGAAGCATACCCTACTCGCAGGAACAATAGCATAACAGTAGCTAAACTTTTCTTAAGGGAACTCATCCCAAGATTCGGTTTTCCAGTAACAATTGAGTCAGACCGAGGAAGGCACTTTAATAATGAAATTATCAGTCTAATTCGTGAAGCATTCAAAATTGAGCAAAAACTGCACTGTGCATATTGCCCAGAGACTTTTGGATTGGTAGAGCAATTGAATGGCATGATTAAAGCAAGATTGGGAAAGATGTGCGAATCTACCCAATTAGAATGGCCTGATGCTTTACCTCTAGTTTTGATGGGACTCAGAAGCATTCCAGACAAAAAAACAGGCTTGAGTCCCCATGAGATACTCATGGGAAGGGCAATGAGGCAAGCATGTGTGCCACGACATCAGCTGTTAACAATATCTGATGATTTAGTGTTGGCGTACTGCAAAGAGTTGACTGACCAAGTGCGTTCTATCTCTCACCAGGTTGGGGAAGAGGCTGAAACCAGACATTCAACTCCAGCACATGATTTGAACCCAGGAGATTGGGTAGTGATAATGAATCACACCCGGGAATCTTTCCTAGCACCAAGGTGGGGAAATCCAGAAGAAGTGATATTGGACACCACCACAGCTGTAAAGTGGAAGGAAATCCCCAACTGGATCCACGCAAGTCACACTAAAAGGATACAAGAACCTGACGAAGTTGAAGCTGAAGGTTACGCAGCTAAAGCGTCTCAAGAATTTGATCCTGAAGTAGATGACGAATAGCAACCGAGTCCCAGTCAGGATGAATGGATCCCAGTGGTTAACATACCTGAAATCAGAGTGAGAACAAGAAGCCAAACATATTTAGATAGCAAGACTGATAGTGAGGATGAGATAGGTATAAAAGAACGTACTCAGATTACAGAAATACAAGCTAATGGTAATCATGCGGAAGACCAGATAAGGAAAGAACAATATACTCAGACCAATGAAACCCCTACCAGAACTCTTGTCTGAGTGGGACACATAGGTTCTAGTCAAAATGCACAGGGGGAAGACAATCAAGAATCTGCAAGACATGTGCAGGACCAGTCAGCATCAGTAAAACGGGTTCAGAACCAAGATAAAATTCCAGGCCCAACAAAGTCATATCCTGATCAGGTCAGATTAGTCTACAAGAATCCATCCAGGCAGAACAGTCAACAGAAATAAGCCCTGGACAAGGTCAGTTAGAGAGTAAACCTGAAGTTGAAGAAAATCAAGTAGTGCCACAACTTAAAGATAACAAAAGAACATTTGAAGAATCAGAAAGCACAGTGCCAGCTAAAAGACTCGGAAAAGGTGATGAATGGCCTGGTTATGTGAAAAGACTGAAATATCGCCTAGTCACAATAGATGAAGAGCCATAACAAGTAGATGAAGTGACAAGTCAAACTGAACTGTCTACAAGTAATCAAAGAAGGAGAAGTCCAAGCCTGAAAAAACTGAACAATAAGTTCAAAGGCCCTGAATGGACAAACATCATCCTTGAAGATTTCGAAAATCTGGAAATTAGTCATGACTGTTATGAAGAAATGATCGCTGATCAAGATATTGAAGAAGTGAGGCCAACTTGAGATAAAACACAAGTGTACTCTGTTTAAAATTCTCAAAGAGGAGTTAAGCCTCCTTAATCAAAATGACTGATAAAAGAGTTACTGGAAACTCAAAAATAAGTTGTATAAAGACATGCTGTAGAATATGCATATGTAGTGTATTGATAGTACTTGTAATATGGCTAGGACTGACTATAGCAATACTGTCCTTGATGGCTGTTAAGCAAAATGACACTAGTATAAACAGAAAGATAGCGCCTCACAAACAAGATAGAGTAGACTTAGAAGCACCAGATGTGATATAATTACATCACGTTAAAAATAGAAACTAAACTGAAATGAATGAATTTGCTAGTCTATTAGTACATTATGTAGAGACTATGCAGATTAGTGATTGTTATGTCTGTATGAAATTACCTACTTCTGTAGCAGAAGGTGTTACCTACCACCATTTACCCCTGACTTATGGCATTTCCTGTAGCATATTAGCTAGTCTATATATATAAAAACAAAAGTATGTCTGTCTGTCTGTTTGTCCTTTATGCATTACTACACCATTCATCCGATCGCCATGAAACTTTGGGAAGTTGTTGAGTACACTCCAGCGAAGGTTTCTGTCATTTTCTTTTTTTTAAATTGGCCCCTCAGGGCACTCATAATCTTTCGAATACTGAAATAGACAGCAAATTTGTGAGCATCGTCGACAGTTATGACCCCCAAACGGAAATCGATTGGTTATTCTACATCAGAAGCACGAACGAAAAAGGCATTATGAGCTTCAGAAACAGATAAGCAACGGAAAGCAAGATTAGAAGCTGTTCGAATACAATCTGCTCAAGCCCGTAATTCTCCAACAAACGAGCAACGAGAATCAAGATTGGAAGCCGATCGAGTACTCACTGCTCAAGCCCATTATTCTCAAACAAACAAGCAATGAGAATCAAGGTTGGAAACAGATCAATTACGCACTGCTCAAGCCCGCTCAAATGAAACAGGAGAGCCACCAGAATCAAGATTGGAAAACGATCAATTACGCACTGCTCAAGCCCACTCGAATGAAACAGGAGAGCAACCACAATCAAGATTGGAAGCCAATCAAGGACGCACTGCTCAAGCCACACTTAGAAATGTTTTCAACAATAAAATGAATAAGTTTCAATAACAATGACACAATGTAAATTTAATGTTATCATAACGAGTTTCCTTGAATTTCCTTTCTTCTGAGATCGCAGCAACGCGCGACGGGTAAGCTAGTTTGTTTTTATAAAAGTGGAAGGTTGCCGTATTTTTATGCTAACATAGATGTTATTTTTCTTGAGATTCCTGTCCGTAGAAGAATGAATCCTGTCCTTAGTGCTAAAAAGATGCCCAATTCTTTGGTGAATTTTTCCTAACAATGAAAGAAATAGATATAGCTAATGCACACAAAGACAATCTAACATGTTGTTTACACGAAGAAGAAAAGGCATTTTTAAACTTAGTAGAGGAAAGGAGACAGGATTTCCATAGAAAAGCCACTGAAATGAAACTCCAGCTACCCAAATGGGCTGAAAGGGAGGAATATGTGGCAACTGGCAAACCTCATGCTGCTATGTCTTTGGACTTTGAAAAGATGGGCAACATCTGTCTCCATATAAAGAAAACTGAGTATAACAATGTATTCATCGTTTCCAGTGAATGTGAACACAGTTTCCTCACAATTGGGGGATGTGGACTAAAAGGGGGAACTGATCCAGTATTTCCTGGAGTCTATTACATTTGTGGGAACAAAGCTTACTTTAAGCTGCCTGATCATTGGTATGGAAGTTGCTATTTCAGAATAGTATTCCCAAAGGTATACCATGTAAAAAGAATCACTGGAAGCAATGAACATGAAACGGAACTAACACGTTATAAAAGAGATAGTTTTGCAGATTGTAGGTGATATATTTAGTGCATTGATACCTTCCGTGGGAGTGGTTCTGAATACACAAAGAGTTAGCAAATTGTCTACAGTGGTGGATCGCTTATTGACTGACACTGCTGGAGGATTCCTATTAATCAATACCGAAATGGTTGCGATCAGATCAATGGTTTTACAAAATCGACTTGCTCTTGACATATTATTTGCAAAAGAGGGCGGAGTCTGTAGAATGTTGAAAGTGCAACATTGTTGCACTTATATACCTGATAAAAGTGTAGAAATTGGAAGGTATGTAAGGAACTTTACTCATTTGGAAGAGACTTACTGATGGTCTCTCCTCTATTGGTATTTGGATATCTAATGTAGGTAGAAGTATTGTAGATAAAGTACTGATGCCAATATTGGGAATATCACTAATAATATTGGTGATAATATTTTGGTGCAAATGCTGCAGAATTAGAAAAAGATACACTGTGAATGAGAAAACGAAGAAAAGGAAACTTGATTAGATTCAAATGGAAGAGTTAAAGGGGAATATATATCAAAGAATGACACTTTATCAGAATAATGGTAAAAAGAAAACTCCCAAAGTAATTGAAGAAATTGAACTGGGAGAATGTTGAAGTTGGCATCTGGTTCCTTAATTTGTGATGATATTCAGTAACATAGCAGAGAGTCTTTGCCAGAGATGCCTTACGTGTCAACGATTAAACCCTGGTAAAAAAACTGTAGTGTGCCCCGAAAAAAATTGGGAAAGCAGAGGGCCCCTTTATTAGATTACAAATTGATTTCATTCAGTTACCTGCTTTTCAATGATTAAAGTATATTTTGGTCATTGTCTGCCTATTTTCAAAATGGGTGGAAGCATACCCTACTCGCAGGAACAATAGCATAACAGTAGCTAAACTTTTCTTAAGGGAACTCATCCCAAGATTCGGTTTTCCAGTAACAATTGAGTCAGACCGAGGAAGGCACTTTAATAATGAAATTATCAGTCTAATTCGTGAAGCATTCAAAATTGAGCAAAAACTGCACTGTGCATATTGCCCAGAGACTTTTGGATTGGTAGAGCAATTGAATGGCATGATTAAAGCAAGATTGGGAAAGATGTGCGAATCTACCCAATTAGAATGGCCTGATGCTTTACCTCTAGTTTTGATGGGACTCAGAAGCATTCCAGACAAAAAAACAGGCTTGAGTCCCCATGAGATACTCATGGGAAGGGCAATGAGGCAAGCATGTGTGCCACGACATCAGCTGTTAACAATATCTGATGATTTAGTGTTGGCGTACTGCAAAGAGTTGACTGACCAAGTGCGTTCTATCTCTCACCAGGTTGGGGAAGATGCTGAAACCAGACATTCAACTCCAGCACATGATTTGAACCCAGGAGATTGGGTAGTGATAATGAATCACACCCGGGAATCTTTCCTAGCACCAAGGTGGGGAAATCCAGAAGAAGTGATATTGGACACCACCACAGCTGTAAAGTGGAAGGAAATCCCCAACTGGATCCACGCAAGTCACACTAAAAGGATACCAGAACCTGACGAAGTTGAAGCTGAAGGTTACGCAGCTAAAGCGTCTCAAGAATTTGATCCTGAAGTAGATGACGAATAGCAACCGAGTCCCAGTCAGGATGAATGGATCCCAGTGGTTAACATACCTGAAATCAGAGTGAGAACAAGAAGCCAAACATATTTAGATAGCAAGACTGATAGTGAGGATGAGATAGGTATAAAAGAACGTACTCAGATTACAGAAATACAAGCTAATGGTAATCATGCGGAAGACCAGATAAGGAAAGAACAATATACTCAGACCAATGAAACCCCTACCAGAACTCTTGTCTGAGGTGGGACACATAGGTTCTAGTCAAAATGCACAGGGGGAAGACAATCAAGAATCTGCAAGACATGTGCAGGACCAGTCAGCATCAGTAAAACGGGTTCAGAACCAAGATAAAATTCCAGGCCCAACAAAGTCATATCCTGATCAGGTCAGATTAGTCTACAAGAATCCATCCAGGCAGAACAGTCAACAGAAATAAGCCCTGGACAAGGTCAGTTAGAGAGTAAACCTGAAGTTGAAGAAAATCAAGTAGTGCCACAACTTAAAGATAACAAAAGAACATTTGAAGAATCAGAAAGCACAGTGCCAGCTAAAAGACTCGGAAAAGGTGATGAATGGCCTGGTTATGTGAAAAGACTGAAATATCGCCTAGTCACAATAGATGAAGAGCCATAACAAGTAGATGAAGTGACAAGTCAAACTGAACTGTCTACAAGTAATCAAAGAAGGAGAAGTCCAAGCCTGAAAAAACTGAACAATAAGTTCAAAGGCCCTGAATGGACAAACATCATCCTTGAAGATTTCGAAAATCTGGAAATTAGTCATGACTGTTATGAAGAAATGATCGCTGATCAAGATATTGAAGAAGTGAGGCCAACTTGAGATAAAACACAAGTGTACTCTGTTTAAAATTCTCAAAGAGGAGTTAAGCCTCCTTAATCAAAATGACTGATAAAAGAGTTACTGGAAACTCAAAAATAAGTTGTATAAAGACATGCTGTAGAATATGCATATGTAGTGTATTGATAGTACTTGTAATGTGGCTAGGACTGACTATAGCAATACTGTCCTTGATGGCTGTTAAGCAAAATGACACTAGTATAAACAGAAAGATAGCGCCTCACAAACAAGATAGAGTAGACTTAGAAGCACCAGATGTGATATAATTACATCACGTTAAAAATAGAAACTAAACTGAAATGAATGAATTTGCTAGTCTATTAGTACATTATGTAGAGACTATGCAGATTAGTGATTGTTATGTCTGTATGAAATTACCTACTTCTGTAGCAGAAGGTGTTACCTACCACCATTTACCCCTGACTTATGGCATTTCCTGTAGCATATTAGCTAGTCTACATATATAAAAACAAAAGTATGTCTGTCTGTCTGTTTGTCCTTTATGCATTACTACACCATTCATCCGATCGCCATGAAACTTGGGGAAGTTGTTGAGTACACTCCAGCGAAGGTTTCTGTCATTTTCTTTTTTTTAAATTGGCCCCTCAGGGCACTCATAATCTTTCGAATACTGAAATAGACAGCAAATTTGTGAGCATCGTCGACAGTTATGACCCCCAAACGGAAATCGATTGGTTATTCTACATCAGAAGCACGAACGAAAAAGGCATTATGAGCTTCAGAAACAGATAAGCAACGGAAAGCAAGATTAGAAGCTGTTCGAATACAATCTGCTCAAGCCCGTAATTCTCAAACAAACGAGCAACAAGAATCAAGATTGGAAGCCGATCGAGTACTCACTGCTCAAGCCCATTATTCTCAAACAAACAAGCAACGAGAATCAAGGTTGGAAACAGATCAATTACGCACTGCTCAAGCCCGCTCAAATGAAACAGGAGAGCCACCAGAATCAAGATTGGAAAACGATCAATTACGCACTGCTCAAGCCCACTCGAATGAAACAGGAGAGCAACCACAATCAAGATTGGAAGCCAATCAAGGACGCACTGCTCAAGCCACACTTAGAAATTTTTTCAACAATAAAATGAATAAGTTTCAATAACAATGACACAATGTAAATTTATTGTTATCATAACGAGTTTCCTTGAATTTCCTTTCTTCTGAGATCGCAGCAACGCGCGACGGGTAAGCTAGTTTGTTTTTATAAAAGTGGAAGGTTGCCGTATTTTTATGCTAACATAGATGTTATTTTTCTTGAGATTCCTGTCCGTAGAAGAATGAATCCTGTCCTTAGTGCTAAAAAGATGCCCAATTCTTTGGTGAATTTTTCCTAACAATGAAAGAAATAGATATAGCTAATGCACACAAAGACAATCTAACATGTTGTTTACACGAAGAAGAAAAGGCATTTTTAAACTTAGTAGAGAAAAGGAGACAGGATTTCCATAGAAAAGCCACTGAAATGAAACTCCAGCTACCCAAATGGGCTGAAAGGGAGGAATATGTGGTAACTGGCAAACCTCATGCTGCTATGTCTTTGGACTTTGAAAAGATGGGCAACATCTGTCTCCATATAAAGAAAACTGAGTATAACAATGTATTCATCGTTTCCAGTGAATGTGAACACAGTTTCCTCACAATTGGGGGATGTGGACTAAAAGGGGGAACTGATCCAGTATTTCCTGGAGTCTATTACATTTGTGGGAACAAAGCTTACTTTAAGCTGCCTGATCATTGGTATGGAAGTTGCTATTTCAGAATAGTATTCCCAAAGGTATACCATGTAAAAAGAATCACTGGAAGCAATGAACATGAAACTGAACTAACACGTTATAAAAGAGATAGTTTTGCAGATTGTAGGTGATATATTTAGTGCATTGATACCTTCTGTGGGAGTGGTTCTGAATACACAAAGAGTTAGCAAATTGTCTACAGTGGTGGATCGCTTATTGACTGACACTGCTGGAGGATTCCTATTAATCAATACCGAAATGGTTGCGATCAGATCAATGGTTTTACAAAATCGACTTGCTCTTGACATATTATTTGCAAAAGAGGGCGGAGTCTGTAGAATGTTGAAAGTGCAACATTGTTGCACTTATATACCTGATAAAAGTGTAGAAATTGGAAGGTATGTAAGGAACTTTACTCATTTGGAAGAGACTTACTGATGGTCTCTCCTCTATTGGTATTTGGATATCTAATGTAGGTAGAAGTATTGTAGATAAAGTACTGATGCCAATATTGGGAATATCACTAATAATATTGGTGATAATATTTTGGTGCAAATGCTGCAGAATTAGAAAAAGATACACTGTGAATGAGAAAACGAAGAAAAGGAAACTTGATTAGATTCAAATGGAAGAGTTAAAGGGGAATATATATCAAAGAATGACACTTTATCAGAATAATGGTAAAAAGAAAACTCCCAAAGTAATTGAAGAAATTGAACTGGGAGAATGTTGAAGTTGGCATCTGGTTCCTTAATTTGTGATGATATAAAATATCATCAAAGAGGGGATTGATGGAGCAAGGTTTCATATATATCGAAACTTGCTTGTACTCAGCCCTCTCTAAATAATTTGTACTATATTAACCAACATGTTTTGTTAACTCAAATCCGCACTACACGACATTTCAGGGGAAGCTCGCCTACGTGCTTTTACTAATATTAACTCGAATGCATTTAAATGGCTGCCGAAAATGAAAGAAACATTCTGTGCATGCGTCTGTCACATTTACGTGGCATGGCGTACATTTTGCTTTTGGCAAATCTTTGCTTATGTGCACTAGTGCCACAAATGGCTGCTTTACATTTTACATGCTAATGCTAGTGCTGCAGCTTGTACTAAGCTTGTTCGTTCTGCCTAACTATTAATGCACAAGTTAAAATAAGGTAATGAGGTTAGAGTAGAGATAACTGGTATACAGTTCATTCATTTATTTTTGTATTCTAACATGTTTCTTTTTGACTTTGCTACTAGCTCATACTTTGGGCCTGAATACTGTCACATCCTTCATCTTGGACGATGCCGCACAAGGGCACTCTGGCTCTGAAATTGCTGAAGCATTGGCATTGAATGGTTGTCAACACCCTTCTTACCAACGATGTTCCTGGAAATCTGCTCTACTGACCTCTAAAGAGGAAGCAAGAAGACTCAAATAAATACAATGTATATGATTTGTATGCCAATATTGTTGGATGCAATCAATTCATTAAAAAGTAAATGTGGGTTGGGATTCAATCAATATGAATCGAATTGAAATTACATCATCATAATATGGTGTGATGACCTCTCCACGTCTTTCCAACTGATCACTGAAGGGGAACACATAGATATGCAACATTTAGGGGTGGTACATTGCCCTCTAAATTGTATAACTAAGGTAGGTTTAGACTTGTCCAAATAGCTGACCTGTCACTGACCCAACGCACTCAATAGGTGGTTGAGAGCAGAGGTGCTGGCAGAGCACTCTGTCAGAAGAATCAAATGCCCAATCGGGGTACTAATTGGCTTTCCTAGAGAGAAGGGTGTGATGCTGGCGTTGCACTTAGCTGAGGTTACCTGTCCTGATCTGCACCTGTCTTGTCCTATGGGCACCTGAATAGTCGGGAGCCTGGTCCCTGTCTTTTGACACAGTCCCTGACCAGGATTGGTCGTTGCACCATTCTAGGTAAATATAATCCATGTGGTATGTCCTTTTGCTATTTACCTTTCTCACCCTTCCCAGGTACCAATGTCTAAAGGTGTTGCTGTGATTTCTTACAAACTTTATGTCCTACTTGTTATGTTCTTGCTTGTAAAATTCATAGTCACAAGATTGTGGCTCTATCAATTTGAGTCAAAAAATCTCTCATAGATAAATGTTTTAAAACTTTCCCAGAGTCTGTGGTTCATCATAAGAAAGTAAATGTGTTTAAATATTGCCTAATTATTCTAACTCCCTTTACGATCCCTAGGACTTATAACAAAGGTGACAAAGATTGGTAAGTCACGGTTTACAGGTATAAGTCCTAAAAAGACTCAAAGTACTGATAGGGTGATTAATCCTAGTAGTTAGTTGGGCAGGACAACTAGTTCAATGTGTGAATGTTTTTATGGGCCCAGGTGAGTAAGGTAAATTTGAGCTAGCAGGTCCCTGCACGCTCTATCACAGTAACTATAAAAATGTCAGTTGTTTACTCAAAAGTTAACGTATTCGGCCCAATGAACAACACAGCGGCGAAAATAACAGAGCTTGTTTGCGCGGTGTTAAATTGTGATTTTTAACTCCTGTTTTTGAATGTCAGTTATTACTTCTGTGCAATACAGTATATAAGCGGCACATGTATTAAATTTAGCAAATTGCTCCAGTTGCTGTTTAAAAACATAACAATTTGATTAATACACATGCATTCATGCTAATGATAGCAAACATTCAATGCTTCTACTGGCTGTGTGCCATTACCTTCACATCAATACCACAATACAAAAAAAAAACATCAGAAACATTTGGACTCACAGAAGGTACACAGTGAAATCTACGCTTTAAGTACATGACCCTCTAAACAAAAATATTATGTAAGACTAATACTAAAAGTTAGCAATGATTTCAGGTCAAACATGCAACAGCGTAATGTATATTCATTTTAGCAGAATCATTTCCATGTATTGTCTCTATTTTTACAAGAAAAAAAAGCTTTGCTGGATGTTCATAGCAGAAGCAGAACTACTCACTGTCGGGATAGGGCCATTGACTAATAAAACCGGAGACCGTGTTCATAAACTGAAATCAGACCCTTTGCTGAAAAAAAAAAACCCGGGATAGGTGCTTGCGCACGCGATTGTGCCCGCAATCTGTTGCAATATGCAATGCGCACACTTGATGATTCAATCGCCACGGTAAAAGCTCTTAGCAATGCCTGGAGAACAACTGCGGTGCTTCCTCATTGCGGAAATGCCAAAGAGATTAGCCTGGGAATGCAGACAGAGGCTTACATCAGCATTCAGGCAAGTGATGCCACAAGCTAGCAGCATCGCAATCGGTGGCATCCACCTTGCGGAAGCGAGCAGCCGCTAAATGTTTGTAATTAATGTAGCGGCGCCGCTGCTCGCTCCTGCAAGGTGGATGCTGCAATAATCACGAGTGCAGTGCTTGAAAAGTGAAGAACGATGGCTAAAGGCCCTCCTAGAGCAGCACATGCGCGTTGCCTCAGCGAGACCTAAAAAGCAGCAAAATGATAGAAAGATTGACATTAGATTCTACCAAAGGGATTGAATATGTGCCAGCATTAACTACTAGATACGAAATCACAAATGCCACCTTGGAAGCATCATTTTGAAATGCTATGGGACTGCAAAGGAACTGCAGCTGGCACAGATTCGTAAAAATACCATATTTTGAGCTATCTCAGGAAAATCTTGGTACTGGAGTGAGAGTGACCACGGACAGATTCATTGCAGGACCAGTAGACTTTGAGCAGGCACAGAAGCCCCAGATGAAGCCTAGGGAGTAGGTGCTGAGTCCTCTTCTATGTTGAAGTGTGCAGTTTGAAGCACAGGAAAAAAAAGTTAAACTGGCCCCAAGGGTTTCCCCCTACAGTGCTGTCCTGGATCTGTAACATTGTATTTCTGTTTTCAGGGTTTGATTCCCTTGGTGTAAGTTAACTATTTTGGACTGTAGGGTGGCAAGAGTTCAAGTGATCTCTGACACCATTGGTGTCTCATGCCTGAGGGCTTGTGCTAGATCTTGGGTCTGTAAAGTATTGTTTACATCTATCTTCATCTGGTCAGACTATATACTTCATGGGCTTGGCTTTTTGATAGAAAATGTTTTCCACGGACGTTGGTCTTGTGTCTGCAGAGATGAAGAGTAGACCACCTATCCCATGAAGCCTCCAATCAATGCCGGAGTTTGGATACCCAGCACAGATGAAAGCCACCAAGAACAACAGGGACTGGGATAACAACAGTGAAGAAAATAGACACTGTGACTGCATGGTCACATCATGGTCACATGGTCACATCATGTACTTGTCTTGTGCGGGAAAAGCAAACATCTCTTTCTTTTGGTCAGTCAGATAAATTGAGCTTGAAGACGCAAACGTGTCTACAAGTGAAAACAAGGCAAGATTAACAACCCATCCTGCACTGTTGAAAACACACCTTGAATGTACTACTCTTTGCTCGTTGTATGCGAGAGTAAGCTTGAGTTTGCCTTGCATTTTATCTCTAATAACAGTCCTTTGTCTCAGTGTTATTCAATGCTGGAATGGGCACTTTCTTAGAGGCGTCTGTCTCATGTTTCCAGGGAATGGGTTGTGGGTCTATAGAAGTTCATTTCTTGGTGCTGTAATGTAAAAAAAACATTAGAGGCACTCCTATAAGTTTCACCTTCACATCTTTCTTCTCACACCTTGTACCAATCATCCCAGATTGGGGTTGCCTGTTTTGCCACTTGATTGTCTCTTGGAAATTTCCTTAAATAAAACCCGCAATCCACTTTACTTCTTTGTAACACTTAGTGCCTCTCAATAACTGCATGTGTAGCACTTGCAGTCCTGGCAACAAATAGTGGTTTTGATTCATTCAGACTTATTCTTGAGTGTCCCTTCAAAATAATTTTAATTTTTACTTTTTGCTCTGCAATGTCACTAACCTTATTCTTCCCTTACTCCAGGGTGCAGCAGGAGCACTGTGTCACAAATAAAGGATTCTTATCATGTTTTCTTACATTTTTTCCTTTTCTCTTACATTCCTAGTACTTGGATTATGAAGAACACAACCATCAGAGGAGTCCAAAAGTAGGGAAGTCACTTTTGATGGACTCACAGTAAGCAGATTGCTGGATTCGTGGTGGCGAAGTTCTCGCTGTTGGGAGGATGAAACTAATTAAGGCACGCACGTATGGGCACAGTGTTCATACAGCCTTGCCCAAGATGGCTGTTGCTTCCCTTGTCTTACAATACTTCGGAACAACATTCCAGAACTGCCACAGCTTTCAGTGGAAGGGGGCCTAAGCTGTCAGGTGGATATGGAGATAAGAACACAAGAGAGATCAATGGGGAACAATGGAGGATGTAGTGGCCTAGGGAGTCATATAGTGTTTGCAGTTGGGAGAAGGGAGGCCAAGGGGATCTTATCTATTGGCCAACTGGCTGCAAAACCAAGGAACAAAGGGCACAGGCCGCCTGTCCAGTCACAGTGGAAGTGCAGGCAATTGTTACCGGAAGTCTTAGGAAGCCTAATAAGACTGCAATTGTTTTGAATCCTGCTGTGGGTTTTTCCATACTTCAAGCAATATCCAGGGCTTTGTCAAGAGTTGGGTACTTACAAGTTACAGACACTTATGAACACATTTTGAGTTGCATTTAGGAACCAGTTGGTCCCAAATAAGCTGTAAAGCAATTCAATCAAATTCACAATATCTGTTAAACACTTTAACACTATTACAATGGCTTCTACCGGTTTAATTGTCTCTGACAAAGAACTTGGGATAATATTCAACAAGAGTTTGCTGACCTTCAAACTGTTTTCTAATTGCCTAAAATCAGTTTGATAACCACCCAAGTCTTCTGCTGCCTAGTAAGGTATGTCATCAAAAAAGTGTCCCTTCACAGCCTAACTGATATTATAGCATATTAATTCTTTGCTCAGGACTATACCACTGACCATTGATCGCTCCCAAGTATGCACTGAGGGGCATATTTATAGGAGGCTTGCATCAAGTTTGCACTACACAAAGTGGGAGATGCATGACGCAGGCCTCTAAGTCAGATTTATTAAGCCACACAAAGCCACATTGTGTGGCTTTGAATGGCTTCATAAATCTGGAGTAAGGAGAAAATCACTTTGTTGCCTTTCTCTGCGCAAAGAAGCCATTCCATGGGCGTTGCAGTGGGTGTTCCCATGCAAATCTGACAGTTTTTGATTCATTCCCAGTTTGGTAAACTTGGAAATGGGCCAAAAATATATGCCTCCCCAGGTGAGGCAGAATGAGGGGAAATATCTTTATATCTTCTTGTTTTTCCTCTATATATGTGTGCTGTGTTCTGTAGTACACATAGAAAGAGTAAGATGCCTCTGTCGGTTGTTTTTGTGCAGAAAGGTGCCCCTTCATGCACAAAAACAATCCTGCCTTCAACACAGGCACCCTTCCATCATGCTGCAAGGGTTCCTGCATTGGAGCTAGGCTGCCAAAACAGCACCAATGCTGGAGCATTCCTGCCCTTTTCAAGTAGCGCAGCAAAGTGACTTGCTGAGCTGCCCTGCACCACTATTTTCCTAAACATGCTCTTGAATGTCCAGATCCAGTTACTCCATTTTTTTTCAGCGTTGACTGGTTCTTGAAGTAAAAATGGTGCAGGCATTAACTGTTCAAATAATATTTATTTCGGTCAAAGACCCTAAAAGATACAAACATTTGATCGATAAAACAACATTTATACATTTACTCATCCATCTAAAAACATCCGACTGAAGATCATAAAAAGCAAGACATTGTTTAAAAAACGTTATGCAAAAGGTTAAAAATATTGAAAGTGATTAAAAAGGAAAGAACAGGATGGACTGTGCAAAATGAGCATTACAGATGTAGCAAACCAGAAAATGGGCTGAGGGTAACACTATCATCAAGGAATATTATTCATAAAAGACCAGCGCCTGCGCCACATGGCGAGCAAGAAAGGTGAAACTGAATATACAGTTAGTGGAGAAGTATCATATTTCAAAATTCTAAAGGCCTGGTGATAGATAATGTTTGAACCCCAGGTTCCTACACAGCTGGACTAGCCAGCGCTGTCTTATAAGCTTGTAATGAGGACAGAAAAAGAAAACATGGGGCTCAGTTTCCACCAATTCTCCACAGGCTGGGCATTCGGGGAGCCTGGATTGGGACCATTTGTGTGAGAGAGCCCTGAGTGGTAATGTACCATGTCTAAATTGTACATATAGTTTCCTTGCTGGAATGGGCAAGATCAAATCCAGAAAGGGATTCATTATATGCTCTTCTTTAATGCTAAGGAACTTTGTAGTTAGAGAGCCCATCGCGGAGTTGCCTAGGGTATCCATCATCTGGTGTTTTCGATGGAGTCCCTCCAGGTCAGCATGTGACAACTTTGCGCAGGTTACTTCAGGATTGCTCCATAGTTCCAATTTGCCCAACCTCTTGCTCTGGTTCTTTATATAGGCAAACCACTGCAATGTTTCTGTCCCAGGCAAACCCATAAGCTCTTTTACTTCCATTCTGAAATGATACAATTCTGGGGTGACCCAAAGTCTACACCAGTATGTTAGAGGGCGTAGACCGACTTCTTCATCTATTGGTCTTAGTTCTAGATCCATTCTTAAGGGGACCAGGGGAGTACTGCCTGGTAGAGCCAGTAGTGATCTTATAAAACAATTTTCTGCCTTATGAATGTATTCTGATGACAATGGCCCCAGAGCTCAGCCCCATAGGTTATAGCTCCTCTGGCCTGAGCTTTATAAATTTCAAGAGTGAAGGCAACTGATTTGGAGGTGGACTCCCTATGTAATTTTAGTACTCCCCTAGATATCTGTGCCAATCTAAGTTTGGCCTTATTATCTGTAAGCGTGACACCCAGATATTCAAATATCGTAACCCTCTCCAAAGTAGTGCCATTTAGAGAGGGATTGGGGTGAGTGGTCTTGGGTGGATTGCAGACCATGTACTTTGTCTTTTGTGTATTAATTTCAAGCCCCCTGTTCTTACAAAAGGTATAAAAGCTGTCTAAGGTACGCTGAATACCCATCCGGGATTTTGATAATAAAAGGGTGTCATCAGCAAACATCAATGCCACTACCTGTTCAACTCCTAATTTCGGGGCGTTGATATCTTTGACTCCCCTAAGATGGGAAATTAGGGCATTGATAAAAACACAAAAAAGGGTGAGGGCGAGAACGCACCCTTGTCTAACTCCTCGGTTTACCGAGAACCAGGATGTTCATGCACCACTTTTACCACTCCTAACTTGTGCAAAGTTATTAAAATGCATCCTTTTGATAGTATCAAGGAGGTACATAGGGATCCCCATATCCTCCAAAACCATCCATAGAAGTTCCCGGGGGACCAGAATAAATGACGTTTTTAGGTCAACGAAAATCAAGTAGAGGCTACCACCCTCTACTTTGACCATTTTCCAATACAAAAGTTGCAGTCTAAGCAATTGGTCTACAGTAGATGTTTTTTTTCCCTGACCCCGGCTTGATATGGGCTCAGTATCTCATACTCCACCATCCATGCCTGGAGTCGGTCAAGAATGATCCGAGCGAAAAGTTTTTGACTAACGTCAATCAAACTAATCGGACGGTAATTGGCGGGGATTAGTGGAGAACCCTTTTTAAACACTGGCACAATCTCAGCCCCCAACCAGGTTTCTGGTATCGGTGACCCCTGTAGTATGGCATTAAACATCATACAAAAGTATGGATTCCATATTTCTGGTTAGTCACTAAAAAGATCCCCAGGGATTTTATCGAGGCCCGGTGCCTTACCCTTCCGGAGCCTCTTAATCGCACCCTCCATCTCTAGTAGGGTTATCGTTCTCTCTGGCTCAGTTTCCATTCTGGGCAGTGCCTACTCATATGCAGGGGAATTTAGGAGACCAGTGTGTTGTACAGAGTGATTGGTCGGTACCTTGGCCTTAGCAGGTTCAGTCGAGTGTTGAATCCACATCTCAGTTGCGATACTCGGCTCATCCGCCACCTGACCATGTCCACATCCAGTTCTCACTATTGCCTAGAATTCCCGCATATTCCTGTCCTCCTGCGTAGTTTTTATGCTATCCCAATTACAGTTATCCCATCTTTGCCTGGCCTCTGTTGTGGCTTGCTTATACTCCTGCCTCTTAATTTTTGTTAGGGCACTATTGTGTGCTTTAATTCCCTCCAATAATGCGGACTTTGCCTTCTTGCAGTTGGAATCAAACCATGTTTGGGATTTCTGTTTCCCCTTATGCTTCATCACTATTGGATTAAGTATGCCTGCTAGGTCAGCCACCAGACCCTTATGTATGCCATTCATTGTGTCTACGAATTTTTCCTTGCCAAACTCACTAGAGACACTCATTTCCCCCAGATACTTTTGGACAGTAGAATAATGGGCACACATTTTATCTAGGGATTGTTCTATCATCGGCCATTTAAGCCTTCTTTTGTCATTGGTGAGTGTCAGATAATTTCCCTCCCTAGTTTTACTCCCAGCCGCGATACCTGTCGCAGGAAGTCTTAGGGTAAGGGCTAGGGCATTATGGCCACTATCATGGCGTAGAAGGACCTCAAAGTTAACAACTCAGGACCATGACCTTGTTCTACCATAATATAGTCTATCCTGGAAGACTGGTCAACACGATTAAATGTGGGTATCCCATCCCGATCTGAGGGGGCTCAGCCATTGCAGGCTCTCAAAGAATAGGCCATTGTTATGGAATTTACCTGGAGAGCCAGTGGAGACCAGGCCCTAGTGGGGGGAATCTGAAGCTCCGGGATTGACCATTGTTCATCTTCCTCTCTAGTGAGTGAGTTGCCAATACCGGGTAAAGGCTCATATTGGCAATTGATGTCCCCCTCAATAAACACTCTAGATCCTCCCGTTACAGTAGAAATAAAAGTATCCAAGAGGGCCAGAGTAAAGGATTCAGTCCCCAGCCTAACCGGGCGAGAATAAACATTTATTAAAGTGATCATTAAGTTGGACGGGAACTTAAGTGTGACACATTGGAGATCTGTAGTTGGGGGATTTAGTTGCTTCACTACGCAGCCCAAATGGGAGGCCACCAATAGCAGTAGTCCCCCATAGGGTCTGCCCCTATCTCCTATGGATGCCAAGTTATTATAGGACGCAAAACCCAACCTATCTCCACCCTTGCCCATGTCTCCTGCAGTAGACATACATCGAACTGATCTATATATCTCCCCCAGTCAGGGCAGGCTATTTTTTTTAGATAGGCCCACCACATTCAATGACAGAACTCTTAGATTATTCGCCGGGTTCATCACCCCCCTCAGGTTAAACATTAATAGTTTTCATCCCAGTGTGTGCCTCAGTTGGCCTATAACCAATTGTTGGGGGGGAACCATCGCTTTCCAACTCTCTCCCCATCTTATTGCAGTTTAGAATAGTCCGATTTTGGAAATCCAACCCCGCGTTATTACTGGGTGTGTAGTGTTGGTAATTCTATCTTGGGTGGGAAAGTATGTCGGGGTCCCGTGATCCCACATTATCGTGTTTCAGGGCTTCAGGGCCTCCCCTTCAATCTACATCCTCCAGTGGCCCAAAACGATTTGCCACTGGGATATTAAATAAGGATGTATGATGTGGGTAGGTAGTAATAGAAGTTTTATTATATTGCATTCGCCACCTATCATTAACCAAGGCAGTTTCACCCCTATTTCCGACGATTGTATGACATTACAACACATGCTAATACATCGCATGCCATTACATCGTGGTTTTTACAACGCAAGTCGTTACAACGACTTGCGTTGGAGGGCGCTGGACTTAGGAGTAGTATAATTTACTATTCCAACTCCAGTCTACATACAGTAGGGAAGGTGTTGGATAGTAAATTATACTATTCCTTGTCCTAGAGCGCCATCCAGCGCAAGTCGTTGTAACGACGTGCGTTCTAAAAACCACGATGTAATGGCATTGCGATGTAACGGCCGCGTTGTAAACGACGTTTCCCATTTCCAACGGCGGGATAAAAGAAATCAAGTGTTACTACCCTAATAGCTGTTTTTTGTTCCCAAGCAACAGGATTTTTTGATGCCAATCGATATACCACCTCTGGGTTGTTAAAGTTTACAATGACACAGTCCCCTGGTATGGATTGTTTTGTAGGACCCACCCATGCCGCCCTCGGTACATCAGAATCTCCCCAACCCTGTTTTAGGGAAACTGTTTGTGGCAATCCAGAATAGAATTTTGTTCTAATATCTAATTGTGATTCCTTCTGGCTGTACTTAAGTTCAGGGATTCCAGCCAGTATAATCACATATGGCACTGCCGCTGGAGGTAGGTTAATAGTTGGGAGCGGGGGTGATTGCATTTCTCTTGTCAAGCTATCAACCCCACCGCTGCCAACCACTCCGCTAGTCGTTGCAGCATTACCAGTTGTGTTTATCTCTGTGCATCGATTGTGTTTTGGTGTCTCTCTCCCAGGTTTGGGATGATATTCTATCTGTCCCTGTGGTCTTGGTTGTGTTTGCCCAACTAGTGTAGGTGTAATCTTTTCTGGAGTTTTGCGGTGGCTGCCAATCTACTACAGTTTGGTTGTTCTCGGGCTGGGGTGGCTGCCATACGTAACTGAGACAACCGAGTCTCAGGTATATTCTGTGGATTCTGGGGTATTGTTTGGTGGCAGCAAGATGGTGTGCAAATACTAGGCTTCAGTTGTACAAGTACTTGTGTTTTGCCCCCAGTGGATACTAACTTTTGGATATAATCAAGGATGAGAGCGACCTCTTCCTTTGCAATTGTTCTGCATTGGGCAATAAGATCTGCTAGGAGGGTTTGAGCCCAAACTGGATACAAAGGAGATGGTATGGGAGGTCGATTATTACCCTTATGAGTATCACTGCTGGTTCTCTTTATCGTGCCTATCGCATTCTCCCTATCTACCTTTTTACTCTTGGCACCCCTGCAATTCCCCTGCTTTCTTTTTCTGGGTTTCTTGATTGCAATAGGGTTACCCTCTACACTAGCTTTTGTACAAGGCACAGAGACTACGGGTGAATACAGCAAAAGATCATTTCCATGGGCTAGAGGTTCTGGAGAGTTTATACAGATTGGTACAGTTGACAATGTCAATGGAGGAAAATCAGGGGTAATGGACAGTCGTCTTTCAGTGAGTTTGATTTCCGAGTTAACTGCCCCAATCGCCTTCCCCGGTAGCTTGTCTCCTTTCTGGTGAAGAATTGGCTTGGTAGTTTAGTCTGCCCTGTTCCCATGATGCACTGGGCCAGGGACAGACTGATTTGCATATAGCCAGGTTCTGAGCTGGGATGGTGCAATGAGAGAAATAACGGTGATGGATCAAGCCCTGATCTTTGGACTGGGTAAGAGTGGTCTGCTTAATTCAGACACTCTGTTCATCACCACCCCCATTTCTGAATCGTTTTTGGCCACTGTAGGTGTGCAGGGTATACTCAGACATGAGTCCCTTTCTCACTGCACCATCAGGATTCAAGCAAGCCGGGCCGAAGACGGCTGAAATGCCAGAAACCGGTCCCCATTAGCTTGTCTCCTTTTTGGTGAAGAATTGGCTTGGTAGTTTAGTCTGCCCTGTTCCCATGATGCACTGGGCCAGGGACAGACTGATTTGCATATAGCCAGGTTCTGAGCTGGGATGGTGCAATGAGATAAATAACGGTGATGGATCAAGCCCTGATCTTTGGACTGGGTAAGAGTGGTCTGCTTAATTCAGACACTCTGTTCATCACCACCCCCTTTTCTGAATCGTTTTTGGCCACTATAGGTGTGGCAGGGTATACTCAGACATGAGTCCCTTTCTCACTGCACCATCAGGATTCAAGCAAGCCGGGCCGAAGACGGCTGAAATGCCAGAAACCGGTCCCTGGTAGCTTGTCTCCTTTCTGGTGAAGAATTGGCTTGGTAGTTTAGTCTGCCATGTTCCCATGATGCACTGGGCCAGGGACAGACTGATTTGCATATAGCCAGGTTCTGAGCTGGGATGGTGCAATGAGATAAATAACGGTGATGGATCAAGCCCTGATCTTTGGACTGGGTAAGAGTGGTCTGCTTAATTCAGACACTCTGTTCATCACCACCCCCTTTTCTAAATCGTTTTTGGGCACTATAGGTGTGGCAGGCTTTACTCAGGCATGAGTCCCTTTCTCACTGCACCATCAGGATTCAAGCAAGCCGGGCCGAAGACGGCTGAAATGCCAGAAACCGGTCCCCGGTAGCTTGTCTCATTTCTGGTGAAGAATTGGCTTGGTAGTTTAGTCTGCCCTGTTCCCATGATGCACTGGGCCAGGGACAGACTGATTTGCATATAGCCAGGTTCTGAGCTGGGATGGTGCAATGAGATATATAACGGTGATGGATCAAGCCCTGATCTTTGAACTGGGTAAGAGTGGTCTGCTTAATTCAGACACTCTGTTCATCACCACCCCCTTTTCTGAACCAATCGCCTTCTGGAGCATTAAGTTAATAGCTGTGGAGAGATTAGGCGAGGAACTATCTGGCTGTGGGTGAGTCTGTTTTAAGGCACATGCACGTTTCCCCTGCGTGCGTGCAGGAACATTTGCAAAAAAAATTCCCGAAGGCTTCTTGTGTATTTACCTTGATTCAGTGGGTGCCAGACGAAAGAGGGATGGCCCAGCCCAGCCACGTCCAGGCAGCGACGGGCAATGACGGGTCCGCCCTTGGCCCGCGCGCGAGCCCGCCTTAGAATTTGTAGGCCTGCCCCCCTCCTTCTCTCGCGAGACCCCACCCACTGCCTTGTGGAAGTTGTTGTCCGGCAGCCGGGGGGTCCATGTCAGGTGAGGGGGCAGGAGCAGGCAGGAGCTAAGCACTGGCGTCGGGTCTGCAACACAGTTGACACGGCGGCAGAAAGGGCGACAAAGGATTCCCCTCAGCAAAGGATTGATGGCTGCAAGTGCAGGTAAGGGCGTCCCCCTTCGATGCGCATGATGGAACAATGCGGTCATGAGTCACGGGTGGGCTGTGCTCATGATGGCATTGTTCTGTCACGACCCCGCCCGCGATTGGAATGTCCAGCACCGGGCTGGAATTCCTGCGGCAGGCAAGGTGTTAATGTATGTAACAATGCCACATTGATAAGTCAATTTGGCAATATCTGGAGACAGGCAGCGAGAAAACTAATACAAACAAAAAGAAACACATCTTTAAAAAATGAGTCAAAAATGAGGATATTGATCAGTCATACTACTTTATCATGTGCGGATCACTGAAATATAGTCCCCATTAACCTTGGCCTATGCATTGGGAGGAATACCACGAACATGACAAGTAATTCAGTGCAAATCACTGAACTGTAAACTGCAATAATGTAATTTAAACACAGCACATCAAATAAAGCGTGTGAATCACTGAAGTGTAATCCACCGTGGCGACAGGAATGATGAATGAAGCTCAAAGGCATAACAAAATGGACATCAGGTGGTGTTGCTGCTATGATACACTAAGACCTGACATATCCCAGTGATTGTCAGTGGGTGTCTTTGCAGAGCGCCAAAAACAGAAAGAGGGAAAGCTGTCAAAGTGGTCTCCTGCCCTCGTTGATCTCTCTCCTCGGGCAAGATAGGAAGAGCAAGCCACAGAGGCTCACAGCAGCCATCGAGCACAGTGGAGTGCACACAAGACAAATGTAATTTTCTAATGCTGCGCGCGAAATGCCAGATCCAAGCAGGAATAGAAATTGGTTCATGGAAAAAACGCTAAAGTGTTATAGAATGCACACATGAAGCTTGAAAGAGTACGCAGCTGTCATTAGCGAGGTAGTGAGCGGCGTGCAAAGTTTAAACACAAGCATGCCAGGGTAATGAATACCAATATAAAGATTAAAAAACATGATGAGATGAGTGAGTTTCACTACGTGTTCTCCACAAAAAGACTTACACAGGCCAGTAGAAAGACCATCAGAACTGAAGCAAGAGAGAATCATTAGAAGACGCTGCTTCACAGGTGGCATAACGTTGCTGTGCCTTGGGAGGATTGCTCCCCATTGCCAAATCTGAAGTAACCATGAAGTTGAAGTAGAAAATGGTTTACTGAGGTACAGCTGTAAACGTGGAAGACACCCATTGAGCTTAACTCCCGCCTGCAACTGACCTCTGCCAGTCTCTCAAGGTTCCAATGACACATGAACTAGGATATAGGATAGCAATACTCCCAAGGATACACAGGATAGTACATGTGCCGTCTTTATTATCCTCATTAATGACCTCGTTATCACTCAATCAATCAATCAATCAATCAATCAGAGTATTTGTAAAGCACGCTACCTACCCGTGAGGGCCTCAAGGTGCTGATGGGAGGGGGGTGCAGCCACTGTTCGAAGAGCTAGGTCATGAGGAGTCTTCTGAAGGCGAGTAGATCTTGGGTCTGCTGTAGGTGGGTAGGGAGGGTGTTCCAGGTCTTGGTGGCTAGGTAGGAGGAGGATCTGCAGTCAGAGGTTGTTCGTTGGATGCGGGGGACAGCAGCGAGGGTGAGGCTGGCGGAGCAGAGCTGGCGGGTGGGGGTGTAGAAGCTGAGTCTGCTGTTCAGGTAGGCTGGTCCGGCGTTGTGGAGTGCTTTGTGTGCGTAGGTGAGGAGCTTGAAGGTGATCCTCTTGACAATGGGGAGCCAATGTAGGTCTCTCAGGTGGGGGTGATGTAGGGGACATTGACGATCAGTCGGGCGGAGGCGTTTTGGATGTTTTGTAGTCATCGTCGGTGTTTAGCTGGGATTCCTGCATTGAGTGCATTGCCGTAGTCCAGTCTGCTGCTGAAGAGGGCCTGTGTCACCCTTCCTCTTGTTTCTGTTGGTATCCACTTGTAGATCCTTCGGAGCATGCGGAGGATGTTGTAGCAGGAGGAGGAGACGGCCTTGACCTGCTTCGACATGGAGAGGGAGGAGTCGAGGGTGAGTCCTAGGTTACGTGCATGGCCGGTGGGTGTCGGTGCTGTTCCCAATGTGGTCGGCCACCAGGAGTCATCTCAGGGTGAGGGGGTGGGTCCGAGGATGAGGACCTCCGTCGTGTCCGAGTTCAGCTTCAGATGGCTGCTCCTCATCCAGTTGGCGACGGCCTTCATTCCCTCGTGGAGGTTGGTCCTGGTGGTGTGTGGGTCCTTGGTGAGGGAGAGGATGAGCTGGGTGTCGTCAGCATAGGAGATGATGTTGAGGTCGTGATGGTGGGTCACTAGTGCGAGGGGGGCCATGTAGATGTTGAACAGCGTTGGGCTGAGGGATGGGCCCTGGGGGATGCCGCAGATGATGTTGGTGGCTTCGGATCGGAAGGATGGGAGGCGGACGCTCTGGGTTGTGCCGGAGAGGAAGGACGTGGTCCAGTCAAGGGCCTTCTCTTGTATTCTGGCTACTTGGAGGCGTGTCTTTAGAGTGCGATGGCAGACCGTGTCAAATATATAAGCTAAATGTCCAGGTAGGAATCATTCAAAACAACCACTTTGCATTTATATATGTCACGTGAGTGATCACACAAATCAATAGGGTAACCAAAGGGCTTATATCAAAAATATACTTAATTTATTTTTGATTTTCAATTTTCGTTTTAAATACATGAAAAGAATTTCAGAACTGGCAACAGACAGACTACCATAACATGTAAACTGATTGATAGTCTACATACACCTTCAGCATAACATGTGGCTACGATCTACGGACCACATCAAAGTAAATATTTACACATAAAAATTCACAAATCACATTATACAGTGAATTATACAGTGTATTGCATGTCAGGTGTTAAGCGTCGACGTTTCGGTCCATGCTGGTCAAGTCGATCCGTCGGACCATCTTCAGGACAGAGACGTTGCACAGCAATGTCTAATACAAACATAATGACAACAATAATAAACCCTGAGGCACACGGAGACCAATATCCAGCTCAACACAAAAAACCAACAAAGTGATACCAAAACTAGTGATCCACAAAACCAATTCCAGTGTTAGTTAAAAAGTTACCATGCCAATATGTAACTCTCACCACATGCAACCAAAGGTGAACATGCGGGGTCAAACTCGTAAGGTGGTGTATCTATATAGCATGCTCCAGAGAATATCAGCGTTAATCAAGTGCAAGAATATACTCACGATAACTAAAACGCCACACAGGTCGTTCTGCCTTTAAACCAAAATATAAACATAAATTACAAGGGGACGTTCCTAAATAATGCCTAAGACTGCGTAACCTTACACCAATACGCCCAATAGCCAAAGAGACCAACTTACAGTTAGGACTGTCGCCACGGGGTCTAAAAAAGTACAGAGTAAAGCATTAACGCAATCGCCTGCACAAACAGACGTGTTCAAGTCCGAAAAACGGAACAAGCCCCAGAAACGGAGCGGGTGCATAACACTTACTGGAACAACAGCAATGCGCCGGCTCTAAAGAGTCCGTGCTCGATCCCCGGTGAATACTCGGGACGCCAAGCAATCTCCACCCATAGCGTGGTTAAGTAAACTAGAGTGATGACATCATCGCGGCCCGCGAGAGCGGCGGCCATCTTAACCTAGTCAACTAATGTAGTGAGCGTGTATATAACTAAAATATACAACTAATAACAACAAATAAAAAAGGATAAACAGGTGCAAAGTTTACCACACATACTAGACGTACAACCACCATAGTGTCTGTATGGGAAATGTCGGAAACAACAACAGTAGCCAACTCAGGCTAGTCATTCCTACATAGTATTCAAATAGTGAGGTAAATAGACAACCGTCTCAAGTAGTGTCAAGATAACCAATGCAATAACAATCATCTTCAAAAATCATCTTCAAACATGTATTTCAGGAGTGAAGCCAGTCATGTAAGAGTGGCTAGAGTATGCCATTCAATAAGGCTATTCAGCCCATTTTCGACTGTGTCACACAACCAAATCATTTTGTTTTCCCTTTGTGTCAGTAATTTTTCGACATTGGGTCTTCTCCTAGTGCCTCTTACAGACTCAATTACATACCATTTCATATCAGACGGAGCATGAGACATGTTATTGTAATGCTCTACTAGTGGTGCAGTGTTGACTTTACATCTGATGCGGGATTGGTGTTGGGTAATACGTTTTCTTATTTCCTGCGTTGTTTTTCCAATGTAATAGAGGTCACATGGGCATTGGATACAATAGACCACATTTTTGGTCAGACAGTTTGAATGATGTTTAAAAGTCAATGTTTTTCCGTTGATACAGCATGTTTTGGTAGCTTGGGTGGTGGCGCACGCCGTGCAGCTGCCGCAAGGAAAGTGTCCAACAATAGGAGCCAGACCCCAAATGTTTGGAAGGGTGTTAGGTTTAGGTTCAGTATAAGCCTTAACCAGGTGATCCCGTAAGTTTCTTCCCCTTTTAAACGCAAATCTTGGCATAGCCAGTTGGGGTTCAACTTTTTTAATCAGATGCCAATTGCTTCTGATAATTTTCGTTATTGCTGTAGATTCTGTACCAAAGGTCAAAACACACGTAGTCTGCTCAGTGTTGGACTCAGAAACTCTCAACTGATTTTTCTGCAGTAAAGCTTGTCGGTCATAAAACCAGGCACGCTTCATTGCGTGTTTAACCAGCCGGTAGGGATATGCACGCATCACAAGTTTCTCTTGTAATATTTTGGCTTCCCGGAAATAATCCTCCCTTCTGGTAGAGTTCCTCCGGATGCGGAGAAACTGGCCAAAAGGGAGGTTATCTCGTAAACTGCGGGGGTGATGGCTGCTGTATTTTAAGAGCGTGTTTCGAGCTGTAGGTTTGGTGTATAAACAAACGGCCAGTGTCCCATCCACATGCATGATATTCAGATCAAGAAAATTAATGCTATTAGCGTTACTTTCCAAGGTAAACTGTAAGTTCATATCTTTTGTATTCAGCCACCCGTGAAAATCTTCCAATTTAGCTTGTGTGCCCTCCCAAACTATATATTGTCTATTTACCTCACTATTTGAATACTATGTAGGAATGACTAGCCTGAGTTGGCTACTGTTGTTGTTTCCGACATTTGCCATACAGACACTATGGTGGTTGTACGTCTAGTATGTGTGGTAAACTTTGCACCTGTTTATCCTTTTTTATTTGTTGTTATTAGTTGTAATTTTTAGTTATATACACGCTCACTACATTAGTTGACTAGGTTAAGATGGCCGCCGCTCTCGCGGGCCGCGATGATGTCATCACTCTAGTTTACTTAACCACGCTATGGGTGGAGATCGCTTGGCGTCCCGAGTATTCACCGGGGATCGAGCACGGACTCTTTAGAGCCGGCGCATTGCTGTTGTTCCAGTAAGTGTTATGCACCCGCTCCGTTTCTGGGGCTTGTTCCGTTTTTCGGACTTGAACACGTCTGTTTGTGCAGGCGATTGCGTTAATGCTTTACTCTGTACTTTTTTAGACCCTGTGGCGACAGTCCTAACTGTAAGTTGGTCTCTTTGGCTATTGGGTGTATTGGTGTAAGGTTAGGCAGTCTTAGGCATTATTTAGGAACGTCCCCTTGTAATTTATGTTTATATTTTGGTTTAAAGGCAGAACGACCTGTGTGGCGTTTTAGTTATCGTGAGTATATTCTTGCACTTGATTAACGCTGATATTCTCTGGAGCATGCTATATAGATACACCACCTTACGAGTTTGACCCCGCATGTTCACCTTTGGTTGCATGTGGTGAGAGTTACATATTGGCATGGTAACTTTTTAACTAACACTGGAATTGGTTTTGTGGATCACTAGTTTTGGTATCACTTTGTTGGTTTTTTGTGTTGAGCTGGATATTGGTCTCCGTGTGCCTCAGGGTTTATTATTGTTGTCATTATGTTTGTATTAGACATTGCTGTGCAACGTCTCTGTCCTGAAGATGGTCCGACGGATCGACATGACCAGCATGGACCGAAACGTCGACGCTTAACACCTGACATGCAATACACTGTATAATTCACTGTATAATTTGATTTGTGAATTTTTATGTGTAAATATTTACTTTGATGTGGTCCGTAGATTGTAGCCACATGTTATGCTGAAGGTGTATGTAGACTATCAATCAGTTTACATGTTATGGTAGTCTGTCTGTTGCCAGTTCTGAAATTCTTTTCATGTATTTAAAACGAAAATTGAAAATCAAAAATAAATTAAGTATATTTTTGATATAAGCCCTTTGGTTACCCTATTGATTTGTGTGATCACTCACGTGACATATATAAATGCAAAGTGGTTGTTTTGAATGATTCCTACCTGGACATTTAGCTTATATATCTGATATTACCCAGTCCCGGTGGGATTATTGGGTGGCTCTATTCTAAAACCAGACCGTGTCAAAGGCAGCTGATAGGTCCAGGAGGATGAGGGCTGAGGTTTCCGTATTGTCTAGTTGGCACCTGATGTTGTCAGTGGCGGCGATGAGGGCTGTCTCTGTGCTGTGGTTTCGTCTGAATCCGGACTGGGATGGGTCCAGGATGTTGTTGTCTTCGAGGTGGCGGGCCAATTGGGCCGGATGTTATTGAGGTCCTTGGGGTCCTCCTTGGGCTTCTTGAGGAGGGCATTGATTTCGGCATGTTTCCAGCTTTCCGGGAATGTCGCTGTTTCAAAGGAGATGTTGATGATCTTCCGTAGTTGGGGTGCGATGGCTGTGTCTGCTTTGTTGAATATGTGGTGTGGCCACGGGACTGACGGAGATCCTGAGTGGATGGAGTTCATGACTTTGCGTGTCTCGTCGTCGTCGACGTTGGACCTGGTGGTCAGGCAGTTGGCGCTGGTGGTGTTCGCCGGGGAGGTGAAGTCTGGCGTAGTCTGGGCGGTCGAGGTGATGAAGCTGTCGTGGATGTCAGCGATCTTGCGGTGGAAGAAGATGGATAGTGAGTCGTACAGTTCTTGTGAGGGCGGGATGTTGATGGCATTCGCGCTTGGGTTGGAGAGTTCCTTTACGATGCTGAAGAGTTCTTTGCTGTCATGTGCGTTGTTATCCAGGCAGTCCTTGAAGGAGGATCTCTTGGGTAATCTGATGAGGTGGTGATGTCTGCGGGTGGCATCCTTATGGGCTGCGTGGTTGTCCGGTGTGCGTTCGTGGAGCCATTTCTTCTCCATTTTCCGGCATGATCGTTTGGAGGTGTGGAGCTCGTCGGTGAACCAGGTGGCTCTCTTGCTGGAATGGCTGTTGGAGGGTTATTTGAGCGGGGCGAGGGTGTTGGCACAGTGGTCTATCCACTGTCTGAGGTTTCGGGCTGCAGCATCTGGGTCGGTGGGTGGGTTCTGGGCGAGGGTGGTGATTAGCTGGTCTTTGGTGACTTTGCTCCAGCATCGGCGAGGCAGCTGTTGGGTGCGGTGGACGGGGTTGGTTTCTTGAAGGTGAAATGGATGCAGCGGTGGTCAGTCCAGTGGAGTTCGGTGGTGTGGTTGAAGGTGACGTGGGTGCTTGTGGAGAAGATGAGGTCCAGCATGTGGTCTGTAGCGTGGGTGGGTGCGGTGATGAATTGTCTGAGGCCGAGGTTGTCGATCAGGGTGGCGGAGTTGGCGTTATTGTTGTTCTCGAGGTGGAAGCTTAGGTCCCCGAGGAGGATGTAGTTTGTGGAGGCGAGTGCATGGATGCTGGCGAGGTCGGCGATGGGGTCGCTGAACTGGCCCTGTGGTCCGGTGGTCTGTAGACGAGTGCTCCCCTGAGGGGGTATTGGGGTCGGTGTGGATCCAGAAGAGCAGGTGTTCAGCGGTGTTGAGGGTATTGTCTGCGTAGGTGGCGACCTTTAGGGTGACTTGTGGACGATGGCTAATACTCCTCCAATTCCATTGGTGCGATCACTGCGGGTGATCTTGTAGCCATCCAGGATGGCTATGGCAATGTCGGGCGCCCAGGAGTTGTTCCACCACGTCTAGGTCAGGAAGGCCATGTCTGGGCCGGAGGTGTCAAGCAGATCCCAGAGCTCGACGGTGTGTTTGCGTGCGGACGGGGTTTTGAGGAGTATGCAGCGGAGGTGTTTGGGTCCAGTCCTTGGAGGTTTGGTGACTCTGTCGCAGGTGAAGCTGCAGATGCGGCATGGGAAAGGTCCGTGGGTGTGTATCGGGGTGGCCTAGAAGCAGCTGTAGTGTCGGCCGACGTTGGGTGCTTGGAGGGTGCTGGCGTCGTATCGGAGTCTGGCGTCGTGGCGATCACGGGGGCCAGGGTTTCTGGTGCTGGGCGCGGGCCAGGCGCTGATGGGCGGGCGCGCATCATCCCTCATATATGAGGAGGTGGGAGGGAGGAGCAGTTGGGAGGCGGGAGCGGCGAGTGCACAGGGGGCGGGGAGCTAGTGGCAAAGAAGAAAATGGGGCACAGAGAGGGGGAAAATGAGTGGCACAGAGCAGAAAAACGGGTCCCAATGAGGGCAGAACGAGTGGTACAGAACACATTCATTACTGTTTCAGGCGGTCCCAACAGGCCCCTAACACCTTAGTTTGTTTTCTATTTTTATTCTAATAAAATTCCCTCCCACTCACACCATGGCTGCTAATAACAAAACCAGACACAACAACAAATGGGTGAGGGAGAGAGCATGACTGGGACAAGAAGGATCTTAATCTGTGTAATGAAGATTACCAGTAAGGTAAGTAACGGTATGTTACCCCTTCATAGGACCTCCTCATCTCAGTCGTTACTGTATGAGGAGTTCACAAGCTTAGCACATGAAAGAAGATTGAAACAGAAATGGTAGGAAATCCCAACTTTAATAAATCAAGTTTATGACACTGCTGCCTTCACAACACCAACAGCAAAATTATCCATTGAAGCATGCAATACATCCAGACAATAATGCATATTAAAAGTGGTGCAACTGCCAGGTGGCAGTCTTACAGATTTCCTGGATAGAAATTCCTGCAGCCTCAGCCCAGAAAGTTGAAACAGATCTGGTAGAATGGCCCTGAAACTAGGCTTGAGGATACAACTCCAAGGAATTATAAGACTGTAAAACTGTCTGGTGCATCCACCGACTGAGTTTATAAAGTAGACACTTTTTTCCCTTAGTAACCTCGCCTAAACACACAAACAGAGCACTGCAGATATACAGCCGCAGCCCACGCAGATAAGAGCTGTGGGATGGTGGGGTCAGGTAGGGCTGGATTTCAACAGACAACGATGAGGGAAAATTAATTATTTATTTCATTTTCCCTTGTGGTGTCGAATCTCCCCCCCCCCCCAACCTAGCCCCACTGCTCTTACCTGCAAGGGCCCCGGCTGAAAATGTATCTGAACAGACTTCTAACATTCAAACAGGAGGGAAACTGACCATCACAATCACCAAGAAGTCAGGAACAATAACCTCCTGTTGCAAATTGAACCAGGAAGAAACTTTAGAGGGAAAGGCCGGATCCAACCTCAGAACCACTCTAAACGGCAGACTATGCAAATAGTGAGAGGATATTAGCAAAGCTCCTAAATCCCCCAGTAGCATAGCTGAAGTAATGGCCTACAAAGAAGTCATTTTAGCAGACAACCGCATCAAGTCAGCCTCAAGCAAAGGGGAAGCAGACTTTACCCAGAAGTGTTAGTGCATTTTCCCCGCATTTTTCTGATCGTAAAGACTGGTGGCACGCAAGTCTTTACAACACAAGCAAAACCACGCATTTGAGTATAATTAAAATAGAGGGCTTGGGGGGTCTCCCCTCCAAAATTTAACATGTTCAAATAGTTACAAATGTGTATACGACAAATGGAATAAAAAAATTTACTGAGTTGAAGTATACATCTTGAAGAGTAGGTAGCCAAAGTCAAAAGTTTACTTTATTCGGTTAAAAAGTTTAAAACCATCAAAGTACAATAGTATTACATTTCAGAATCATATTAACATATCACAGCCAAAACATCTAAATACATTATGGAAGTAAAAAGCGCATTACATTTGGCGAACACATGAACGAGATTAAAAAGTTTGTCACCTGCAAAAACGTATTGATTAACTAAAAATCCAAAATTCATCTAAAACTCGTCACAGCATAAAGTTTCTTAAAAATACTGGGGCCAGCGTTCCAAATGGGGGTGAGATGGGCGGTTTAAGATAACGATAGTTTCTTTCTACATCTCATCGCCCCAATGATATAACTTGAAACCCCAAAACATACCACAGTGGTCCTACGCATTTGTAGATAGGCCAGGGCTGGTCTAACCTGCTTTAAATTATAACCTCTTAACAGTGGCAAGATGAATTTCTTACGTGCTAGTACATAGAATTTACAAAAGAAGATCATGTGGAGCACGTTTTGGTGAGAGTTATTGTCACATGGGCACGGCCCCAATGACCCTCTTTTCGCAAACCCTTTAGGGAAGGATAGCAGCCATGGTAACATATTATGCTTAAACCTTAATAAGACAAACAGGTGAAAAGGCTTGCTTATATAGGTTAAGTACGGCTGCATCCCTCTCCCTATGCTTAGCATAACAAAGTTTCTAACCGAGGGTTTAACCAATTCATCTTCTTCCCTTTGTAACATCGCCCTGTTTAAGAATTGGGATTTAACAGCCCTGATTGCGATTTTACTTAAGGCTCTAGGGTTTGTAAACAATTCAGGGCAACCCAATGAATCCATTTGCATTTTAATGTAGCCGATTCGGGGTATCGCCATGGCCTTATCTAGGGACAAACAATTTTGGATGATTAGTTGGTTTAAATTCGGAGTTTGTTGTGCCCAAATTCTTAACCACCCTAGTATCGGTGCCACTGCAATCTGGTCAGAAATGAAGCCAGCCCCCAGGTCTTCATGTATGTTAAAAGTGGCTGCGGATTGAGGAAGCGACAACACTTTTCTAAAAAAGATGTTTTCTACTGTTTGAATCTCACTCACTTAGGTAGCATTGGTACACTGTGAAAGAATTTTTCATAGGCAGAAAGCTTGGTAAAGGTATGCTTGGTAGTGGAATGCGTGGTGAAGGTGTTTCTAATGTGAATTAATGTAAATGGGCCCGATTCACAGAATGAACTTAAGACTCAATCCTAAACTTACTACTATTTTGGTATTCACAGAATGCACTTACTACTTTTGGCATTCATAGAATGCACTTACTACGTTTGGTATTCACAGAATGAACTTACTACTTTTGGTATTCACAGAAGTTAGGATTTTGTCTTAAGTCTGTCTTAAGTCTGTCTTAAGTTTGTCTTAAGTCTGTCTTAAGTCTGTCTTAAGACAAACTTAAGACAAAATTCTAACTTCTGTGAATACCAAAAGTAGTAAGTTCATTCTGTGAATGCCAAAAGTAGTAAGTGCATTCTGTGAATGCCAAAAGTAGAAAGTGCATTCTGTGAATACCAAAATAGTAGTAAATTTAGGATTGAGTCCCAAGTTCATTCTGTGAATCGGGCCCAATGTGTGGTAGTGGTATGCAATGTGAAATGTGTGATGTAAAGACATGTGTAGTGAAGGAAGGTGTGGTAATGTCATACAACCAAGCAAAGGCTCAAAAGAGAACAACTGGAGACCCTGCAGAACAGTAGGTAAGTTCCAGGAAGGTACAATCACTGGAGACATTGGGTGGAAACTCCATACCAACCGTACTACCAAAGGACCAATGCCATCCTGAACAGTGCCCAACCCCCAACACGCTCTGTTTGCCACCCACTGAGCAGCTAGAGTAGAGGAGCCACATTTAAAAAAAAACTATCCCTCAGAAACTCAAGAATCTGCACCGAATCCCCTGTACCTGGATGCACCCTATGAGTTGCACACCACTTCACAAAGGAGCCCCAGTTTTAATTATAAGACTTAAGTATAGAATCCTTACAATACTCCTGAATAGCCATTGCCAACAGTGAAGACACCCCATCATATCCAACATTGAGCTTTCAAGAGCCAAGTCATCAATTTCAGTTGACGGAGATGTGGTAAGGACAGGAATCTGAAGTGGAGACAGAATCACTGGTAACTAGACAACGTTGCTTCAGGACTAACAAAGCAACAAGGAGAACAAAAGGTGACAAAGTCGAAAAGGGCCAATTAAGATCACTGACACTATCTCCACCCGAACCTTGAGAAGACCCTCTGGAGGAGGGGAATTAGAGGGAATGCATGCAGAAGACTTGAGGGCCAAAGAATCGACAGGGCATCCACCCACCAAGCCTGAGGACAACCCACCTCTGAACAAAACCTCATGAGTCGGGCATTGTGGGAACAGGCAAAGAGGTTGATCTATGGATCCCCGAACAAGAGACAAATGTCCCTGAAAAGGTGTACATACAAATGGCAAAGGACAAAGGAAGGCTGGTGGTACCTCCAGCGGTCAGCATGGTAATTGAACTGACCCTGAATGTACACAGCCCACATTGCTATGAGATTATCCTTCCCCCATGAACAAATCAGGGAGGACAGATGATGCACCTCCCAGGTGATCCAAATAACAACAAGCCTCCTGATTGTCGGTACCATTTAGCAGATTCGCCCCCAGCAATTGGGTCTGAAACACCTGATTTGCTTCCCAAATTGCAACCAACTCACAGATTGAAGCCTGTCCCTCTGGGACCAATGCCACTTTCCTTCCAAAGTCCCCAGAGTGGCTGGTCAACTCCACAGAATGGCATTGAATTTTAAATGGCCCCTCTTCTCTAAGATGGGAGTGTGTAGCTGAAGGAAGTGACCTGATAAGGGTTACCCGGGTTACTCTCGATCTTCTCCAGCCTTCTAAGAATAAAGAGTCGATGATGCAGTAGAGAATACAAGCAAACTAGTTTATGTGTAAAATACACTGCAATGGAGTCCAATCTGACTAGCCGCCTATGATGGCTGACGAGGGACTGACTTTAACAAGCATAAAGTTACATTATGTATGTTGCAGAGTTCACAAAGACCAGCCAACCATGGAAAAACACTGGTAGGTGTCGTAATAATATGGTGGTACAGAACATAAGACTTGATTCTGCAGCCTGGTACAAGCTATCTATATTTCAAGGTCGTCTGGCCTATCCCCCCTCTAGACAGGTGGGAGAAGGCCTTGATCTAAAACGAAAGGCATGCACTAATGAGCTAACATGAGCATTGAAGAAACAAAATTTAAGGAAGGACTATTTCTCATAAGTGAGCAAACCACAGTTTTGAATGTGCGAGTAACAGTTTCGATTGTAACAGAACATGGCATCTTCTGTAACTAAAATGGTTGCACAGATGTCAACCCAACTAAAATGACATCTGTATCAACTGATTACCTCTTACATACGATATGTAAATATAAGGTATTAGACATATAAATACTAACATAATATAGTGTAAAACACATGTAAAATAGTTAAAACTACGTTCCAATTCTATCATAGCCACCAACGCAAGTCCTTAACCAGAGAAGGGGAAAAGGGAAACTGGGGAGTCAAAATTTGTAAGGGAATTATTACAGTGGGACAAAAGATGATTGATGAGAGGCTTCAGGTGAAGAAGATGAGCCCAGGGGACCACTGCAATGTTGGGCACTATCAAACCCTGGACCCTCATCCAACTCTGTACTGGAGCCGACTGCTTAAAAAAGAGAAATGACAGGAGTCTTTGCAGAGTCTCAGTCTAAACAGAAGGTAGAAAAAACGCTCCATCTGTATGCCAAATACTGCTCTGATAAACTGCAAGCACTGGACAGGCACAAGCAGCGATTTGGAAAGTTTCAGCCTTAATCCCAACTGTTGAAGCAGAGCAATTGTTGCCTACACTGCCATCAGAGCCTTAGGGAGACAAAAAGCACAGATCAAGCAGCAATCAAAGTTTAGAAACACAGAGAACTGATAAATATGCAAATGACCCACAGCTGAAGCCAATACCTTGGTAAAAGATCGAGGAGCAGTTGACAGACTGAGTGGCAATGCCTGGAACTGGAAATTAACCTTGTTCACAGCAAATCCAGAAAATTCTGGCTGTCTGAATGGACAAGTATGTGAAAGTAAGAGTCTTCTATATCCAAGGTCGCCTAAAAAACAGCATGCTGTTCAGAGGAATTATGAAATCAAAAGTATTCATCTTGAACGGTTCCACCTTCACCAACCTGTTGAGAGCCTTCAAACCCAAGATTGGACGGAAAGAACCATCTGGTTTTCTACTGACAACAGAATGGAGTGGAAGCATAGACACTCTTCTGCTGACGGCGCTCTGATAATTGCCCTTTTTCTTAGCAGGTTCTCCACCCCTGATAACTTAGCATCTTTCTTCTTGGGATCTTTCGAAGAGTATCCCAAAACTGACCGATTGGAGGAGGACCAACAAAGGGAATCCAATAACCGTAGCTGCTGATTGATAAAACCCACTGGTCAGAAATCAACTGGAACCATTGATCCTTGGACTCCCAGTGTCTGGGCTGACGCTGAACATCTAAATAGTAATTTCTAATTAGCTCCCCAAGGCTGTTGATTATGGGGTTGGGATTTATTGGTGATCTTGGCTCCCCAACCACGAGCACATCCACTAAAGAACTGAGAAGAGAAGAACACTGCATGAAAATTCTGTTGGTGAAAGAAAGATTTCCTCTTCTGAACAGACTGGAAAGATTGCAAATTCCTTTCCTCAGTGGAGCTCTGCACCATAGTGTTTAAATCATACCCAAACAACGTAGGACCCTTAAACGACAATGTATAGATCAACGCATTATATGCCACTTCCAGTGGCCATGGTTTTGTCCACAGGGATCTGCGCTCTGCCACCCCAGCCCGAGCCAAGGTAGAAAAAGCCCACAAGGTATCGAAAGTGACATCAGAGAGGAACTGAGCCAGCACCTCCATATGAGCCAGGACAGGCACTGGATCACCTTGATTCTGAAGGCAAAAAGACAGTGTCTCAGTCCTCAATGAGGACCTGCGGTGCCTAGGCAGAGTATGTATTGACCCTTATCCCAAAATTAGAATCCGCATAAGTGCATTTCAGAGAAGCCTCCACCTTCTTCTCAACTGGATCTGAAAGAGTCGCCTCCTCATAAAATAACGAGGAAGAAGAGGCCAAAGAAGACAAAATGGAGTTAACTTTTGTGACCTGTGGGAACAGTTCTTCAAATTTAGCCAGTAGATATTGCTTGCACAAAAAATGGGGAATATCTTACTTATCAACTATTTTCATTCCTTAGCAAAGATGTCCCTTATAATGTCATGAAGGGCAAATAATCCACCACCAGGGAACTGTATTGTGAATAAACCCCATCATCCCCCAGATTTTTGGGTCAAATCTGAGCACTTTGCGAAAATGTGGCAACATATCAGAAGAAACTTTCCCCTGCACATATTTGCATTTAGGGGAGTCGTCCATATCTTTAACACCACCCCCTTTCTGCTTTTTGGCTTGAGGTTCATTCAAGGCAGGCCAGCCAGCATTATTAATTAGATCCTGCAAATTAAAGCATGAGATCTGCAGTAAATCGTCCTCCTCTAACTCCTGTACATGTTTCATTACAGAAGTAGCTTTACCAGGCGTGGCCGTAGAAACATCAGCAGACTTCATTGCAATACACAAGGGAGTCGGTAAACCAAGCGGGAAGTGAGGTGCGCTAAAAGCACAGGTTCCTCATTTTATACCTGTCTCCTGACAACCAAGTCTCAAACAAAGAGACTTTGCAAGCATAGAAAACATGTTGCTGCCTCCATCGCAGCCATGTATTCAGAGGACACAGCCACAGCGCTGCCAGGACCACCCAACATTTGTCTGGCCTGCCTGTGGACCGCAGGTAATGCTCCCTGCCCCAGCCAAGCACATGCACGGGGAGCAAACAGCAGGTGGTGTGAAGAAGGCACACAAGGCTAACCGTGCACCGCTAAAGGAATGAGCGCCCGATTAAAGACACAATAACAAAACATAATCGTACAAAACATAAAAACAGTATAAACATGTTAACATATAGACTAGAGCGTTCTCTTACCTTTTATCAGACAGGACAACAAGCAGGCATTGAAGCGGGTGGGAGGGTTTTTATTATAATAAAAATAGAAAACAGACTAACAAGTTAGGGCAGAGGCCTTCAAACTTTTGTAGGTTGAGCCCCCCCAGCTGAATTTCTTTAGATGTGGGGCCCCCCCACCACCTGACAGAAATTTCTGGAATCTGGTACACTACATAATCCTTGATGGGGCACGACATGCCCATACTTGTGTACAGGGGCGCAACTAGACCCGAACTTCGGGGGGCTAACACTCCCATCCAGGGCTGGACCTAGCACTGGACGCACATAGTGCAACGGTCTGTTTTGGCCCCCCTCCCCATTTCCTCCTTCGCCCTGAATTTCCTCACTACCACTCACCAACAATGCACCCCATCTCTCTATAGCACCTTTCTGGCAAACATTTCATTTTTTTTATAGCGCTACTCATAGTTTACCCACACTCAGTTCTTTGATCTGCATGGTGCACATTCTTTATAGCAGGCACATTAACCCTCTGCACTTTTTGGGTGGTAGGAGTGCCCATGTGAGTGCACGGTAAGTTATGCGACAGTGTGAGAGAAGGGTAAGAGGAGTGACTGCGGGGTGAGAGAGGTGACCATATGAATTTGGGTGCGGATGTAAGTGCAGAGTGGGACAAATGAATGTATGGTTAGTGATGGTCTTGTTTGAGTGAGTATGCACATTGAGCAGAAAGGGAGTCATGTGAGTGAAGTGTTTCACGAGTGCAGGGTGAGTAGTGTGCCTGTGTGACTGCAGGGTGTGGTACAGGGTGAACAGCACAAGTGCATTGTGAGTGCAGAGTGATCACTGAGTTCAGGGTGAGCGGGTGATCAGTGTGAGTGCCTGATGAGCAGTGTGAGTGCATTGTGATCACGGGGAGTGCAGGGTGAGAGGGTGAATGGCGTAAGTGCATGGTGATCAGTGTGAGTGCATTGTTATCGCTGTGAGTGCAGGGTGAGGGTGAATGGTGTGAGTGGATGGTGATCAGTGTGAGTGCATGGTGATCAGTGTGAATGCATTGTTATCGCTGTGAGTGCAGGGTGAGGATGAATGGTGTGAGTGCATGGTGATCAGTGTGAGTGCATGGTGATCAGTGTGAGTGCATTGTGATCGCTATGAGTGCAGGGTGATCAGTGCAAGTGCATTGTGATCGCTGTGAGTGCAGGGTGAATGGTGTGAGTGCATGCTGATCAGTGTGAGTGCATTGTGATCGCTGTGAGTGCAGGGTGAGAGGGTGAATGTTGTGAGTTCATGGTGATCAGTGTGAGTGCATGGTGATCTGTGTGAGTGCATTGTGATCACTGTGAGTGCAGGGTGAATGGTGTGAGTGCATGGTGATCAGTGTGAGTGCATTGTTATCGCTGTGAGTGCAGGGTGAGGGTGAATGGTGTGAGTGCATGGTGATCAGTGTGAGTGCATTGTTATCGCTGTGAGTGCAGGGTGTGGGTGAATGGTGTGAGTGGATGGTGATCAGTGTGAGTGCATGGTGATCAGTGTGAATGCATTGTTATCGCTGTGAGTGCAGGGTGAGGATGAATGGTGTGAGTGCATGGTGATCAGTGTGAGTGCATGGTGATCAGTGTGAGTGCATTGTGATCGCTATGAGTGCAGGGTGATCAGTGCGAGTGCATTGTGATCGCTGTGAGTGCAGGGTGAATGGTGTGAGTGCATGCTGATCAGTGTGAGTGCATTGTGATCACTGTGAGTGCAGGGTGAGAGGGTGAATGTTGTGAGTTCATGGTGATCAGTGTGAGTGCATGGTGATCAGTGTGAGTGCATTGTAATCGCTGTGAGTGCAGGGTGAATGGTGTGAGTGCATGGTGATCAGTGTGAGTGCATTGTTATCGCTGTGAGTGCAGGGTGAGGGTGAATGGTGTGAGTGCATGGTGATCAGTGGGAGTGCATGGTGATCAGTGTGAGTGCATGGTGATCAGTGTGAGTGCATGGTGATCAGTGTGAGTGCATTGTGATCGCTATGAGTGCGAGTGAGGCAAGATGGCGGCCGTCACAACGGCCGTGTGAGGTGCTTCGTCGTATCCCTGGTCGAATTCCCTGCCTATGGTGATTGCTCCTACCTTTCTGACTCCGGATCAACAGCGTTCACTCATGGTTTGACTGGCGGCTGGTGAGCGAGGCTGGTGTGCTTCTAGCGGAGTTTCAGCGATTTCCTGCGGCTTGGCGGTCAGCATTCAGAGGATTCAGCTGAGCCTTCCCGAGAGCCTGAGTGAGTAGAGCTCTGAGCCGAGCCGACGTCCGTCACGACCCTGTCCCAACGCTGGGTTGGGCTGGGACAAAACTGCTTGTAGTACTGACAGGAAAAAAAACGACGAAAGAATTCGGAGAGTGCAGTTTGGTTTGTTTGCTGAACGGCGTGAAAAGGACTTTTTTGGAGAAAACTTTGTATCCATGTGCGTGGCTTCTCTGCTACAAGTGTTATAATTGCTCACCTGAAACTATTTCTGAAGTCAGAACGCTAGGGGTGATACTTTGAAACATTGCCGATTTAAGGTGAGAGTGGACTATTATTTCAAAGCTTATTGTCGTCTTTACTTTAAAAATATATATATAGAATCTTTAACAGAATATAAAGATTTAAATTCCACAATTCAACAAGCGTTCCTGTCATTCAGCTTTTGTGATGGCGCCAAAGGGAAGGGGAAATGTGAAAAATAAAGGCGGAGGAGTGATTGAAACTCCGGTTGGGACACCCACAAGGAGCATGCCTGTTGAGGGGAATGACAATGGAGCAAAAACGAGAGGGGCTACCTCTAAGTCTAAGGTTCCTGAGCTGGACAGTCGCTCGACTCAGGCGGCTATAGATGCTGGCGCAGCTGGAAAGGCTAATGTCTTAAGTGCAAAAGTGCACTCTCCTTTACAGCCACATGTACGTAGTGGGCAAGGAGCCTTAGGTGATTTACAGACTAATTATAGAGATTCGGCAGCCCACCAGTCTCAAGAGACACTTGTTAACAAAAAACAGTTGCAGTTGCAGCAATTTTTGATAAAAGGCGGGGGACCAGGCCGAAAGAAATTACTGAATCAAATACTGAGCCGACTAATGAGTTTAATATTCGAAATGATGTAGATGGTGATGGAAGTGGAGTAAACACCTCTGAGACAGCCATGAGCCGTGACGCAATGGGCGTTGAAGATATGACTTTCCAGCCTAAAACAAAAGCAGTCTTGGATAAAGATCTTGAAACTGAGGCAGAAGGGAAATTTTACTCTATGTCAGATTTAACTAATTTATCTGACAAAGAACAAGAATTGGATAGTGCCAGCAACCTCGGTGATTGGGGGGATCTCCCAGAATACGAGGAAGGAGAGGACCCGGAACAGTTCCAGACCCAGGATACAGTGAGGAAGATGAAGGATATCAGTGAAACATTACAACAAGATCAAGAACAGCCATTCGCTCAGATTAACTTGGATGAAGAGCTGGAAGAGGAGGCAATTACACTGGGTCTCATATATAAGACTATTATGACTCATCGTAATGAGACAAAAATGGAGGGTCTGCGAACGCAAGGTGCGGTGAGGAAATTACAGAACAATGTACCGTGGCTAATAAAAACTTGTGCAAAAGTCACATCGCGTGTGGTGGAAGTAGAGGAGAGAGTCTCCTCTGTAGAAGATACTTTGGGGAAGCAACAATCTGTTGTAGAGTCTTTACAGAATGCAAAATCCGATGTAGATTGGAAGCTTACAGATTTAGAAAATCGATCACAACGCAATAACCTGCAAATTTTGGGTATAGCAGAAACAAGAGAGGCCCTCGCAAGTTTATTGTGCAGCTGTTCAAGGAGGCTTTCCCAGAACTGGCTAATTGGAATTGGGAAAGGGAGGTAATCCGGGCTCGTAGATTTCCGTTTGCAGCACGACAGCGTGCGAGGGATAGACAGGGTGACCAAAATTTATATACAAGGGCTATATTGATTTGTCTGAACAACTATCTGTTGCGAGAAGCCCTTTATGATCTTGTTCGTCCTGGGAAAAAACGTACTGCTATGGGTTGTGAGTTCTTCGTACGCCCGGATTTTTGCCCAACAACTGTAAATGAACGATGGCATATGCAGAAACTATTTACTCCCTTCCAAGCAGCAGGAGCCCAGGTCTTTCTGCTTAATCCTTCCAAATTAAAGGTTGTTTTCAATGGGCAAACAAAGTACTTTACATCTAGTCGGTTGGCACAAGACTACCTGTCTGATCTCAAAAAGAAGGAAGGCTGAAATAGATGTTTACTGTTAAAATTTACGGGAGAAGTTGATCTATTTAGATCTGCTGCTTTGACAATCTGAATCTGAACCTATAACTTGTAATTGTTATTTAGCGTTTGAATCTGGGGTGATGGGTAGGGTTAATGCTCTATTTTTTTTTTGGTTGAATGTTAAAGAGTGTATCTCTCTTCATACAAAATATCGGTTATGTTATTGCATAAACAAAAGGGAGTAGGTTATTTGCTTGTTTAAGAGCTGGTCCCTAGGAGACAATGATCTTAATTGTACCTGTTTATATACATAGAAAGAGTAATTTCTGTATCATTATTATTTCTTATAGTTTGTAAGGGATTTTTTTTCAAGAATGACTTAATACCGATATTTGCGACTAAAAGCTAATTATATTTGAGAAGTGGAGAAAGAGAGTACCATATGTGCGGGGTAGGGAATTCGACGGGGTGGGGAACGGTTGACGCATCTCAACATCACTGAGGACAATGTCCTTAAGCCTTTTTTTTGGGTGGTGGGGGGGTGTGGGAGGAGGGGGGAGGGAGTTCAAAGGGGTGGTGTGGGGTGGTGGGAGAGTGGGGTTGCAAAAAAAAAAAAATTGAGACTTATCCTGCAGAATTGGTGGTACAAATTACCTATGTAATGGCTGAGGGAATCTCATCTGGGTTCTCCTATTTTTTTCCCAGGGCTTAGATGGGGGAGGATAAAAACACTATCGGCACTTGGAATATCTGCGGCCTCAACGATGCCAAAAAGCGGGCTCTTTTTCGTAAAATTGTTGATTTCATGCATGTAGATATACTTTGTATACAGGAGACACATATTCCATGGGGGAAGCGGGAATGTTTGAAATTTCCTGGTTTTGAGTTGGTAGTCTGCTCTAAACAGACATTCATGATTAGAGGGGTCGCTATATATGCAAGGGGCGGCTTGTGCAAATGCAAAAGGACACTGGCCGATAAAATGGGCAGGTGGGCTATAGTGGAATTGTGCATTGGTGGGAAATTGCTAACAATCTGTAATGTGTACGGATCGAATTTAGATGATCCTGAAGTGTTTGAATACTTAGATGTTGAGTTGGCAGCATGGCCTAATCCACTACTCATTTGTGGAGATATGAACATTAATATGCCAAGTGATATGGACTTTACGAATGTTAGTAATTATGTGGGGAGAAAACCAAAAGTTTTTAAAGCTCTTCAGGCTCTTCTTCAAGAGCATGGACTTACAGACTTATGGTATCTGCATAAGAGAACAGAAGATGGTTATACGTTTTACTCCATGCCTCATAAGAAAAACGTCAGGTTAGATTTTGTTTTTCTGTCTAAACAGCTAGCAGCTGTTAGCAATATTTTTTGTTTACCACGATTTCTCTCAGACCATAATCCACTGATTGCTCAATGTCCTTGGCCTGGTGCTAGAAAACCACCTAGAGATTGGACCTTCGATAAGAAACTTCTATTTGATGAGGGGTATGGCTCACACATTAAAAAATGGGTAGTCCCATTTTTGAATATTAACAGAGGATCTGCTACAGATCAAGTGGTCTGGGACACAATGAAAGCTGGGTTACGTGGTGAGACTAAAACTTTCTCTTCTTTCAGGTGGAAAGTAGAGCAAGAACGGATGTGTAACGGCGCTAGAGAGCTTCGTGATGCCGAAATTGCATTGACTTTAAAAATCAAGAGCGGAAACGATACAGCTCCCTGTTTACAAAAGATAGCGGTTCTTAGGGCTGCTCTGTTGGAGCCTCTTGGGCAGGATCTCGCGTTAAAATTTTTACAATATCGTACAGAAATGTTTGAGTTCGGGGAGAATTCTGGTAGGGTCCTGGCTAAGAGACTACGCCAGCGGAGCATTCAGAGCCAGGTGGTGAAAATTCAAGATGAACATGGAGTGGTACATGAATTGCAGGAAAAGGTTAATGATGTCTTCTTACGATTTTATTCTTCCTTATATAGTGAAGATACCACTCGGCTTAACACTGAGAGAGCTGCCGAAGCTTACCTAGCAGATCTTGAGACTGTCACTATTTCTCCTGAACAGGCTGAGCATTTGGCCTCCCCCATTCAATGGGAGGAGGTCGAGACTGCAGTAAAATCGCTGGCTAACGGTAAGGCCTGTGGACCAGATGCAGTGCCAATGGAGTTCTATAAGGTGTTTCTACCTGAAATTGGTCAGTTCTTCTTGGAGGTATTAAGAGCAGCCCAGAGGGGTACGGTACCAGAATCTTGGCAAAACACAACCATAGTTTTGTTTAAAAAAAAAGGCAAACCTGAGTTATTACCATCATCATTTCGGCCTATCTCTCTAATCAATAGTGACTCCAAAATATACTCAAAAATAATGGCCGGTCGACTTGTACAGGTGATTACCCCTCTGGTCCCAGTATTTCAGCATGGATTTATACCTGGCCGAGATACTGCCGATCATGTTAGACGCTCGATAGCATTACTAGATTGGGCTCAGGTCACTAATTCTCCTCTCGGGTTGATCCTGTTGGATGCCGAGAAGGCGTTCGACAGGGTCTCCTGGGGGTTCATGTGGGCTGTCCTGAAGTGGAAGAGATTTCCAGAAGAATTTATACAGGCAATCTATGCAATGTATATTTCTCCCAGGGCGCAACTCCGTATTTCTGGCCAGCAGACTCGTTCTTTTTCCATTACTAGTGTCCTTGCTCTCCCCTGCTGTTTGCTCTTTACATAGACCCCTTCCTTTCTAAGATTATGGCTAATCTGCGTATAAAACCTATAAGAGTTAGCAATATGTCTTACAGTTTATTAGCATACGCAGATGATATTGTGGTTATAACCTCCGAAGTTTCGTCTGCTTTTAGCGAACTTAAGCAATTGGCAGGACATTTTGGGGCAGTGTCGGGCTACAAGCTCAATGTCTCAAAGACGCAGGTGGTTCAGACACCTGGTATGGCCATCTCAGATGCCCCAGTGGTTCCTGATGCCATGTATTTAGGGGTGCGTATAACCTCTGCAGTGGATAGTATACCTGATTTAAACATCTTACCGGTTATAGATGAAGCCAATAAAAAACTGGAAAGACTAGATAGCCTACATCTTTCCTTATATGGACGATGCAGTGTCATTAAAATGCTAATGCTACCTAAGTTTTTATATCTGTTTAGGACCATTCCTCTTTTGTTTTCTCCAATAAGCTTGGCAAAGGCAGATAGAGTTTGCTATAGATTTTTGTGGGGGTATAGACGCTCACGTAGAGCAGCTAAATGGATGTGCCTTCCCAGAGATCGAGGGGGTTGGGCGGTTCCAAATCTTGTTATGTACTATTGGGCTGCAATGTTGCAGGGAATGGGTGTGCTGTTAAGCGGGGATAAAGTGACTATACCAATATGCAACTTTCCCACTATTTATCAGATTGGGCTCGGTTCAGCTGCAAAAGGTATCCTACTTGAAGTCCTTGAACCTAGCTACTATAAGAGAACCCGTTTTAAGGTCTTGTTAGCAGCATATACCATCTGGCGAAAGATTAGGAGGAAAATAATTATCCCAAATATGAATGTATATACACCTTTTAGAGCTACTCGAATTTTTCCCAGCATCTTTCAGGATGATGTTATGTATAGATGGCAAAATAAAGGTATCTCTGGACTTGGTGATATTGCCGAGGATGGTGTTGCTCTATCATACAGGGAAATAAGTGATAAATTTCAGCTATCCCCACCTGATTTTTTTAAGTATCTACAGATCCAAAGTTTTATTCAAAAATATTTGAAGATAAATTCTTGCATTTTGGAGAAAGTGTCTGTTAATGAGCTGATAAAAAAAGAGAAGTAGAATAGGTATTCTATATCATTATGTTTTATCAATATTTCCGAATGACTTGACTGTTCAAAATGCCAAGTGGGAAGCAAAATTGGGTTTAGCATGTATTGATTTAGGTTCGGTGATAGAACTTGCTAATCAGGTTATAGTATCTGGCTCTCTAAAAACTCAAAGCTATATGGCTATGCTGGACTTATACTATACGCCTGCTAAGATTGCAAAATGGGGGGCCACAAAAGGTAATACATGTCCACAATGCGGGCTGTTGGCAGCCGATGCAATACATATGTTCTATTCCTGCTTATCGCTCCGTGCCTTTCTAGATGACATCGAGCATTTTATTAATGTTACACTTAAGATCCAATGTTCAATAACACCGGCACTGGTGATTTTTGGGGTCGATGTAGGTAATATATTAGCTGGTGGTAACACCTTTAACGAATCAGCTCTTATATTTATCGCTATGTCACAGGTTCGTCTATGCATTACCTCTCAGTGGCTCTCGCCGGAAGCACCTACATTTGTACAGTGGCGGGCAAGATTGTTAGCCATACACTGTTTAGAATTTTCTGCATTTTCTTGTAAAGGGGGGAGACGGCGGCAATTTGCGACCCGAGTCTGGGCGCCTGTGGCCGAATGGATTGGATAAGGAAATAGTGTTGCTAGGACTGTATTTTAGAACTAGTATCCTTTTCATATGTTTCCGATGTGTTTTTTCTCAGCCGTAATTGACTGGAATGCTTTTGTGTTCTTATCTGACTAATTTGTTGAATTAATGTTTGTTTCACTTTTTATGAATTTTGTATAACCAATTCTGTAGCTTAATTGTAAATTGGAACTGTCTAAATGTTTGGTCTCTATAAAAATAATAAAAATAAAAAATAAAAAAAAGTGATCGCTATGAGTGCACGGTGATCAGTGTGAGTGCAGGGTTATCAGTGTGAGTGCAGGGTGTGGTACAGGGTGAACAGCACAAGTTCATTGTGAGTGCAGAGTGATCACTGAGTTCAGGGTAAGCGGGTGATCAGTGTGAGTGCCTGGTGAGCAGTGTGAGTGCATTGTGATCGCTGTGAGTGCATGGTGAGAGGGTGAATGGCGTGAGTGCATTGTGATCAGTGTGAGTGCATTGTGATCGCTGTGAGTTCAGGGTGAATGGTGTGAGTGCATGGTGATCAGTGTGAGTGCATTGTGATCGCTGTGAGTGCAGGGTGAGAGGGTGAATGGTGTGGGTGCATGGTGATCAGTGTGAGTGCATGGAAATCACTGTGCGTGCAGGGTGAGCATGAAAGTGAAGAGCGAGCATGAGAGCGAGTTGTCTGAATGCAGGGTGCCCCAGACACTTGAACTAACTCAGCAGGTTATTGACTGCAGCGTAGGGTTTCAGATATGTTAAACTATTGCAATTATGGCATTAACTAGGGATTGGGGTGGACGAAATAAATGTGCTGATCTTCCAACAAACTTCCAGTTCCATGGTTAGGGTGCCAGCTCATTATTTTGATGGCCCTGTTGGTACAAAAATAACAGTCACCTAAAGCTGTATTGTCTGCACTTGTCTGTGCATACTTTGAGCAGCAAATATAAATAGTAGCACTTTTAATTGTGTTCTATAGCTATCTGAATGGTCCATGACTGATAATAAGATGGAACAAAGAAAGAAACATCATATTACAAATGTTTTTTATAAGCATATTTGGTGTCAAGACAAGCTGTTTAGAAAACACATGGCCCATTTTTCTGTTGGTAACTTGAAGCCCTGTTGGTGTTGCAGTGCCTGCCTGTGTAATTGTAAAAGAAACTTTGTCTCCTTTCTACTAAGAGCTTCCTCCCAGGACGGGGTTAAACTGGTAGAGCTGAAATGCTTCAGCTGCTTTGGGAGGCAGGATGTCTCCTTTGCTAAAACTGAAAGCAAAGGAAAGACCCTCTTTTCAGCTGCAGTGGAAGGCAAGGAGTCTCCTCTGCTTTGAAATCGCAGGCAAAGGAACAGGACTGTCTGTTCGTTTTTAAGTCGAAGCCTGATTGCAGGGCATGGCCCTGCTGCAGGCAGAGAGATATTGTGAGGAGAAGAATTCAGTATGGTGTGAAGCCACGCCCCTTTTTTCCATTGGCAGGCCTCTCGAAACGGAGGCCTGTAGTGGCGTACTAGTTGTTGCACGTCGCGGAACGACGTGACGTGCAGGCGGCAATGTTTGGCCGGATGCGCGCGCAGCTCATTAGGAGGTGCGAACGCACACGGGACAGAAGCGCCGGCTCGGCGCTCTTTAGGAAGCATTAATTAAATAATAAAGAAACGTTCCCCAAGCAACCTGGAGCTGTGTTTTATTGGTAAAGCACACCATTACAGTGGCGACGAGGGTGGGATGCCACCACCAGGCACCCAAAGAAAAAAAAAATCGGAAAAAAAACCGACCCACCACGAGGGAACACAAGAGGACACAGCTGCACACCAGTGAGCCCAGACCTGGTTAGAGGTCTACCCAGCACGGACAAGCAGCCAGGATCGCACACTAAGTGGACAGAGTCGAATAGGAGCCTCAAACCAAGGTACTGACTCTAAAGAGAGCGGCAGAGCCCACCTACACCCTGTGAGGGTGTGCAGCAGGCCAACAGCACAACAGGCCAAGAGCATATGGACACTAGAGCCTAGAATATAAAACGCGCCAAAACAAACCAACCACCACAAGTTGAGAATCAGCGCTGGCTACCACAAAGGAGGGGGAGTGGGCTAACTCTGATAGTCCCCAGCTGCAACCAAAGACAGAGGAAACGGACAGCACCCCAGGTAGCCCTAGTAACAAAGGGAGTGCCACACCCAAAGTTAAGGAGGAGAAAATGAGCACACCAGCAGGATATGCAATTGCGCCAGTCCAATTCCTACCCAAGCCTGGAGAACCACTAATGAAGTGGGAAGACTGGAGAGAGTATATAGACAATTTCATAGGGGTCCTAGAAGACGAGAGTGAGGAAGTATTTAACCCGAAAAGAAAAAAGCGTATCCTACTACTCAATTTAGGACCAGAAGGACTCAGAATATACAAAAGCCTGGTACCCAAACAAAGAGGAAGTACAGACGATGATGTTTATGCCCATGCCATAGATGACCTGAACGAACACTACCGACCCACGGTATGTGTGTCAGTCGACAGGTTCAACTTCCAGCAGAGGAAACAATGTCCGGGAGAGACCGTAGAAGAGTATATGGCTGCCCTGAAGAAGCTAGCGACCACGTGCAGGTAGGGAGCATGGGAGGAGGAGTTCATTAAGGACCAAATAGTGATGCACACGACCAGCACTAACGTTCAGGACAAACTGTGGGCAAGTGGGGACGCCACACTCAAAGATGTAATGGTCATCGTCAAACAAGCAGAACTGGCGCGCAGATGCGCAGACGCAACCAAGAAAGAAACAACACCCAACACCATGGTAAACAGGATATACAACGAGGAACCGCGCAGAGACCAAAAGTACAAAGGTTCCACCCCAAAGGGTCCCAACAAGTGGCAAAGCAACGCCGGAACCCCAGAGTAACAAGCAAGCAGCGACAACAAGAAAACATGCTACAGATGCAGAAGTTGGTCCCACGAGGCACATGACAGGAAATGCCCGACGTTCCGGGCCAAATGCATGTACTGTGGCATCATCGGCCACTACGAGAAAGTGTGCCTGAAGAAATCATCCAAGAGTGTGGTGAAATGCATCGACCAGGGCGAAGAGGGCCAGGAAGAAAACGTGGATGAAGAGGTAGTCACAGTACTGTGCATATACGACCAGGTGCTGAATGTGGATGGAAAAAGGACAACCAAACTGGTCTTGGAAATGACGATTGGCGGAATACCCATAAGCGGAGTAGCAGACACTGGCTCCCCCTACACCATTGTTCCGAGAGAAGTATGGGAGGAAAAGTTCAGTCCACAATCGGGCCAAGAACTAGAGAAGCTGGACATCCGACCAGTCACATATAACGGCGACCGCATCCCTATGGCGGGATTCCGACCCTTGAAGTTCGAGTTTAGGGGCCGATCAGCGTTCTGCAAGCTATACATCTCAGATAAGGGACCGTCAGTCTTGGGATGGCTGGACCAGGGTGACCTGGGAATCAAATTGGATCCAGGAGGTAAAGAGCAGATACTGCTCACGGAATCAGAAGAGTGGCCTGATCTAGCCAAGTGGAAAGAGGACTACCCGAAAGTATTTGGAGGCACCATTGGTAAACTGGAGAGATTCCTACACAAGATAATAATCAAGGAGGGAGCAATTCCAGTCGCCCACGAAGTAAGAAACGTGCCTATAGCGGTGAAGGGCGCAGTCCAATCGGAACTACAAGACTTGGAGAAAAAAGGGATAATTGAACCCATCACGTGTGCAGAGTGGCTCGCGCCATTGGTGGTAGTCATGAAGCCCAACGGGAAGGTCAGGCTCTGTGTTGACCTGAGAGAACTAAATAAGAACATAGTGGTGGAGAAGTTCCCTCTCCCAAGGATCGACGAGATGTTGGCGAAAACCCGGGGAGTCAAGTGGTACTCCACCATTGATTTAACCTCCGCTTACCACCAAATAGTCTTGCATCCGGACAGCAGAAAACTCACGTCATTCATCACCCCATTCGGATGCTATCAGTTCTGCCGTATGCCGTTTGGATTGGCTTCGGCAGCTGCAGTATTCCAGAAGCTAATGCACCAGCTCTTTAAGAACATGGAAGGTGTCCAATACTTCCAGGACGACATCCTGGTAATGGGGCGTGACAAGCTGGACCACGACTTGAAACTTGGCAAAGTGCTGGAAACCCTGGAGATCAAGGGGCTCACGGCAGAATGGACAAAGTGCCCACTAGGCCAAGAGTCGGTGACGTATCTAGGCCACGAGATAGGGGTGCAAGGAATTACACCCAAGGTGGAAAACGTGAAGGCAATATCCGAAGCTCCGCCCCCCTCCACCAAGGAAGAGGTCAGGTCATTTTTGGGCATGGCGGAGTATTACAGCAAATTTGTGGTACACTTTGCCTCAAAAACACACCACATGAGGATGCTGACCAGGGAGAGCACCACCTTCCAGTGGACACCGGAGACGCAAAGTGAGTTTGAGACGATCAAGAAAGATATCGCAGGAGCGGTACCACTCCAAGGATATGACCCACGGGGTACAACGGTGCTCACGACCGACGCCAGCGACAAGGGCCTAGGCGCGGTACTCATGCAAGATAGGGGGCAAGGGAAGATGGAGACGATCAGTTTTGCCATCCGCGCATTGAACGACACCGAAAAGAAATACAGTGTGATTGAAAAAGAAATGTTGGCGGGAGTCTGGCCATGACCAGGTCTCGACAATTCCTTTGGGGAAACCGATTCCATCTAAAGGCAGATCACAAGCTTTTGGTGAAGGTGCTAACGTCCAGTGGGCATGCCAACGCCACTCCCAGAATATCCAAAATGACTCTGAAGTTGCTCGAGTTTAGGTACAATATAGAGTATATTCCCGGAAATCGGAACCGAGTAGCAGACTACCTGAGCAGGACGGCGGCCATGGAACCTGGTGAGGAAGACCCAACGGGTAAGGAGGAGATGGTAGCTCTCATGGAAGACCAAGAAAGGGCCATCAGTTACCAAGAATGGATGGAGGCATACGAAGAGGACAGCGTCATGCAAGAAATGAAGAAGCACATTGTAAAGGGTTGGCCAGACAAAAGGCAACTGGGCGAATCCCTCAAGCCCTACTACGAAGTTAGGGAAGACTTATCATTGGATGACAAAGGAGTGTTCACATACAGAGGAGACAAAGTGGTCCCACCAAGAAGCATCATACCTAGGCTGCTGTACATCCTACACGAGGGCCACCTGGGCATAGGAAAAATGAAGCTAAGAACGAAACAAGATTACTGGTGGCCAGGTATGGACATTCGGGCAGAGAGACACGTTAGAGACTGCCCACAGTGCCAAGGTGCGGACAAGACACTCAAGCCCTTGCGTCCGGCCCTGGGAAAGTTCGACCCCCCACTGAACCCGTGGGAAGAATTGTCAATAACAATACATAAGAGAGCAGAACAGGCCTGGGGGTGGTGTGTGGCCAAGACAGTGACCTAGAAACAGTAGGCTACATATGTGAACCAAAGTCGTTGGAGGTTTATTGGAAACACACAGCTAGTACAAAACCCATCAGACCACCCTTGCGGTGGAGTTTACGTCACGTGGGAGTTGCAAATCGATCCATATCCCAACCGGCCATGTAGTGCCAGTATAGAACTGGATGTCAGAAAACTAGCCAGCATGTTTGCCATATAGTGGACTAGATAATGTGCAGTGCTCAAAATAAAGTGATACTTAAAATTGACTACACAAACTCTGAAGCAACGTTTAAACAGAAGTTCGTGTGTCAAAGGATAAAAACCGCGCCTGGTAGATCGACTACCCTATGGCGCTGTGTGCGGTACGGTCAACATGTTTCGGCCAAATGGGGTTTTGCCCCGGCATTCTTCAGGACCTATTATAAAGCAGCTACTGCAACCATAACTACATTTGTTGTGTTAATTGAAAATCACAATAAGATACATAGCTAACAGGAACTTCAATGGTTAGACGTCCACTTGTGGGAGAGAAGCATGTCTTCTTCCTATCAATAAACAAGATAGTATTGTACAACAACATTAAATTACACACACACAACCACCTGTGTCCAGAGAAACTGTATAGACAAAACACACCTGCATGAATGAATTTACATTCTGCATAGTTGAAAACAGCATAATAGCTAAATCATTTCGAGGCATTTCCTCAAAGTGATACTCACCCAGCTATGTATCTTATTGTGATTTTCAATTAACACAACAAATGTAGTTATGGTTGCAGTAGCTGCTTTATAATAGGTCCTGAAGAATGCTGGGGAAAAACCCCATTTGGCTGAAACATGTTGACCGTACCGCACACAGCGCCATAGGGTAGTCGATCTACCAGGCGCGGTTTTTATCCTTTGACACACGAACTTCTGTTTAAACGTTGCTTCAGAGTTTGTGTAGTCAATTTTAAGTATCACTTTATTTTGAGCACTGCACATTATCTAGTCCACTATATGGCAAACATGCTGGCTAGTTTTCTGACATCCAGTTCTATACTGGCACTACATGGCCGGTTGGGATATGGACCGATTTGCAACTCCCACGTGACGTAAACTCCACCGCAAGGGTGGTCTGATGGGTTTTGTACTAGCTGTGTGTTTCCAATAAACCTCCAACGACTTTGGTTCACATATGTAGCCTACTGTTTCTAGGTCACTGTCTTGGCCACACACCACCCCCAGACCTGTTCTGCTCTCTTATGTATTGTTATTGATCATTGGGGAGTGAGCAGACAGGTTGTTAAAGATTCCCCCCGACCCTCCACATGTGTTTGTTTGTATTGAGAGCAACTTCTTAGTTGCGGGTCTATTAATTTTGGATGTAACCATAGTTTTTGCGTCCTAATAGCTCACCTAACGTAATTGTGAGTGTTCTCCCTCTTGTCTACCTAGTCACCATCATATTCCTCTTTCAAGAGTCATCTGATGACCAGACATCTTAAGACAACACTTCTGTGTGCTCTACACTGATGAAAACACTACCTTATAGTGGCTTTTCCAGAAATCTGTCTAAAACATTTGTTTGCAGGGATTGTCCCTACTTAATATAAGCCTGGTTGAGCGCCCCTGTACGTCATAGTGAACATAATTTCCCGGGATATTCGGATGTGCTTGGTATGTATCATGTACCAGACCGAATTACAGCTCGGAACCGTTATGGGAGGCGAACAAAGTTATATATTTACCAACAGATTGAGCATATCAGCCGGCAATATCATTGATACAATCTCTCTATCTAACCTAAGCGTTTCTTACGTTTCAGAACGTTGTGCGCATGCGCAATAGGTTAGTGTCTCTGGCCGCGCTTATTCACACGGCTCTATGAGACTCTATTCTCAAATAACTATATTCCAACATGACGCAGAAACACTGCTCTGTTACAGTGACTGACCGGAGCATCCTTGATTTATAGGTTGAAATAGGTTTGCATTTTCAAAATCCTATCTGCGTGTCCTGTACCAAGAGCGCATGCGCGATGAAGTAGTATTTTGTTTGGTGCTGACGCCGAGAGCTCTGTTCAGGAGGACGCCCCGGTTGCCGCGTTAGCCCCATTAACTACCGCTTGGGGGGCTATTTAAGGTCAGAGAGCGACCTTGTGTGCGCCTCCAACTTCCGCTCGGCCCATTACTAGAGGTACCGACGGACAGGTGAGCGTCCTCATATACCTTCCTTAAATTATCAGTCTATGCGGGACGGGGTGGTCCAGTCAGGCTTTATCTGAGCAAGGAGACTCTAAGTAGTTTGTTAAGTCTTCGTTTTCTCAACATTTCAGGGGTATAGAACAAACTCCTTTAAACTGAAAAGGCTCCATATTGAGAGGAACCCAGGCAGTTTCCCTTGGATCTGCTTCAGTCCCTCTTACTAATGCCACCAAATCGGGTTCTTAAGGTTGTCTTTAAGTTTTTAAGTTTTGAATACATACCATTGAATGAGAGGTCCTTATAACATCAAAAGTTTTTTCTAGACATCCTTGATTGTCTGTACTGGGCTATCTTCAATGCGACAGATGGGAAGTTTGTGATATGTGTGAACTTAGCTTGACGGTTGGGTACACATCACACGTACGTTGGGTTTGTGTGTAGAGCGATTGGCTTGGGCACAGCAGAACTGGGCGTTGACTGTGTCCTTTTTCTACACCACAGAGCGGGGCCTCATACTCCCGAGCGGTTGCCGGGTGAGGTGAGGTCTTCACCCACACAATGCTGGGTGAGTATCACTTTGAGGAAATGCCTCGAAATGATTTAGCTATTATGCTGTTTTCAACTATGCAGAATGTAAATTCATTCATGCAGGTGTGTTTTGTCTATACAGTTTCTCTGGACACAGGTGGTTGTGTGTGTGTAATTTAATGTTGTTGTACAATACTATCTTGTTTATTGATAGGAAGAAGACATGCTTCTCTCCCACAAGTGGACGTCTAACCATTGAAGTTCCTGGTAGCTATGTATCTTATTGTGATTTTCAATTAACACAACAAATGTAGTTATGGTTGCAGTAGCTGCTTTATAATAGGTCCTGAAGAATGCCGGGGCAAAACCCCATTTGGCTGAAACATGTTGACCGTACCGCACACAGCGCCATAGGGTAGTCGATCTACCAGGCGCGGTTTTTATCCTTTGACACACGAACTTCTGTTTAAACGTTGCTTCAGAGTTTGTGTAGTCAATTTTAAGTATCACTTTATTTTGAGCACTGCACATTATCTAGTCCACTATATGGCAAACATGCTGGCTAGTTTTCTGACATCCAGTTCTATACTGGCACTACATGGCCGGTTGGGATATGGATCGATTTGCAACTCCCACGTGACGTAAACTCCACCGCAAGGGTGGTCTGATGGGTTTTGTACTAGCTGTGTGTTTCCAATAAACCTCCAACGACTTTGGTTCACATATGTAGCCTACTGTTTCTAGGTCACTGTCTTGGCCACACACCACCCCCAGACCTGTTCTGCTCTCTTATGTATTGTTATTGATCATTGGGGAGTGAGCAGACAGGTCGTTAAAGATTCCCCCCGACCCTCTACATGTGTTTGTTTGTATTGAGAGCAACTTCTTAGTTGCGGGTCTATTAATTTTGGATGTAACCATAGTTTTTGCGTCCTAATAGCTCACTTAACGTAATTGTGAGTGTTCTCCCTCTTGTCTACCTAGTCACCATCATATTCCTCTTTCAAGAGTCATCTGATGACCAGACATCTTAAGACAACACTTCTGTGTGCTCTACACTGATGAAAACACTACCTTATAGTGGCTTTTCCAGAAATCTGTCTAAAACATTTGTTTGCAGGGATTGTCCCTACTTAATATAAGCCTGGTTGAGCGCCCCTGTACGTCATAGTGAACATAATTTCCCGGGATATTCGGATGTGCTTGGTATGTATCATGTACCAGACCGAATTACAGCTCGGAACCGTTATGGGAGGCGAACAAAGTTATATATTTACCAACAGATTGAGCATATCAGCCGGCAATATCATTGATACAATCTCTCTATCTAACCTAAGCGTTTCTTACGTTTCAGAACGTTGTGCGCATGCGCAATAGGTTAGTGTCTCTGGCCGCGCTTATTCACACGGCTCTATGAGACTCTATTCTCAAATAACTATATTCCAACATGACGCAGAAACACTGCTCTGTTACAGTGACTGACCGGAGCATCCTTGATTTATAGGTTGAAATAGGTTTGCATTTTCAAAATCCTATCTGCGTGTCCTGTACCAAGAGCGCATGCGCGATGAAGTAGTATTTTGTTTGGTGCTGACGCCGAGAGCTCTGTTCAGGAGGACGCCCCGGTTGCCGCGTTAGCCCCATTAACTACCGCTTGGGGGGCTATTTAAGGTCAGAGAGCGACCTTGTGTGCGCCTCCAACTTCCGCTCGGCCCATTACTAGAGGTACCGACGGACAGGTGAGCGTCCTCATATACCTTCCTTAAATTATCAGTCTATGCGGGACGGGGTGGTCCAGTCAGGCTTTATCTGAGCAAGGAGACTCTAAGTAGTTTGTTAAGTCTTCGTTTTCTCAACATTTCAGGGGTATAGAACAAACTCCTTTAAACTGAAAAGGCTCCATATTGAGAGGAACCCAGGCAGTTTCCCTTGGATCTGCTTCAGTCCCTCTTACTAATGCCACCAAATCGGGTTCTTAAGGTTGTCTTTAAGTTTTTAAGTTTTGAATACATACCATTGAATGAGAGGTCCTTATAACATCAAAAGTTTTTTCTAGACATCCTTGATTGTCTGTACTGGGCTATCTTCAATGCGACAGATGGGAAGTTTGTGATATGTGTGAACTTAGCTTGACGGTTGGGTACACATCACACGTACGTTGGGTTTGTGTGTAGAGCGATTGGCTTGGGCACAGCAGAACTGGGCGTTGACTGTGTCCTTTTTCTACACCACAGAGCGGGGCCTCATACTCCCGAGCGGTTGCCGGGTGAGGTGAGGTCTTCACCCACACAATGCTGGGTGAGTATCACTTTGAGGAAATGCCTCGAAATGATTTAGCTATTATGCTGTTTTCAACTATGCAGAATGTAAATTCATTCATGCAGGTGTGTTTTGTCTATACAGTTTCTCTGGACACAGGTGGTTGTGTGTGTGTAATTTAATGTTGTTGTACAATACTATCTTGTTTATTGATAGGAAGAAGACATGCTTCTCTCCCACAAGTGGACGTCTAACCATTGAAGTTCCTGGTAGCTATGTATCTTATTGTGATTTTCAATTAACACAACAAATGTAGTTATGGTTGCAGTAGCTGCTTTATAATAGGTCCTGTAGAATGCCGGGGCAAAACCCCATTTGGCTGAAACATGTTGACCGTACCGCACACAGCGCCATAGGGTAGTCGATCTACCAGGCGCGGTTTTTATCCTTTGACACACGAACTTCTGTTTAAACGTTGCTTCAGAGTTTGTGTAGTCAATTTTAAGTATCACTTTATTTTGAGCACTGCACATTATCTAGTCCACTATATGGCAAACATGCTGGCTAGTTTTCTGACATCCAGTTCTATACTGGCACTACATGGCCGGTTGGGATATGGATCGATTTGCAACTCCCACGTGACGTAAACTCCACCGCAAGGGTGGTCTGATGGGTTTTGTACTAGCTGTGTGTTTCCAATAAACCTCCAACGACTTTGGTTCACATATGTAGCCTACTGTTTCTAGGTCACTGTCTTGGCCACACACCACCCCCAGACCTGTTCTGCTCTCTTATGTATTGTTATTGATCATTGGGGAGTGAGCAGACAGGTCGTTAAAGATTCCCCCCGACCCTCTACATGTGTTTGTTTGTATTGAGAGCAACTTCTTAGTTGCGGGTCTATTAATTTTGGATGTAACCATAGTTTTTGCGTCCTAATAGCTCACCTAACGTAATTGTGAGTGTTCTCCCTCTTGTCTACCTAGTCACCATCATATTCCTCTTTCAAGAGTCATCTGATGACCAGACATCTTAAGACAACACTTCTGTGTGCTCTACACTGATGAAAACACTACCTTATAGTGGCTTTTCCAGAAATCTGTCTAAAACATTTGTTTGCAGGGATTGTCCCTACTTAATATAAGCCTGGTTGAGCGCCCCTGTACGTCATAGTGAACATAATTTCCCGGGATATTCGGATGTGCTTGGTATGTATCATGTACCAGACCGAATTACAGCTCGGAACCGTTATGGGAGGCGAACAAAGTTATATATTTACCAACAGATTGAGCATATCAGCCGGCAATATCATTGATACAATCTCTCTATCTAACCTAAGCGTTTCTTACGTTTCAGAACGTTGTGCGCATGCGCAATAGGTTAGTGTCTCTGGCCGCGCTTATTCACACGGCTCTATGAGACTCTATTCTCAAATAACTATATTCCAACATGACGCAGAAACACTGCTCTGTTACAGTGACTGACCGGAGCATCCTTGATTTATAGGTTGAAATAGGTTTGCATTTTCAAAATCCTATCTGCGTGTCCTGTACCAAGAGCGCATGCGCGATGAAGTAGTATTTTGTTTGGTGCTGACGCCGAGAGCTCTGTTCAGGAGGACGCCCCGGTTTGCCGCGTTAGCCCCATTAACTACCGCTTGGGGGGCTATTTAAGGTCAGAGAGCGACCTTGTGTGCGCCTCCAACTTCCGCTCGGCCCATTACTAGAGGTACCGACGGACAGGTGAGCGTCCTCATATACCTTCCTTAAATTATCAGTCTATGCGGGACGGGGTGGTCCAGTCAGGCTTTATCTGAGCAAGGAGACTCTAAGTAGTTTGTTAAGTCTTCGTTTTCTCAACATTTCAGGGGTATAGAACAAACTCCTTTAAACTGAAAAGGCTCCATATTGAGAGGAACCCGGGCAGTTTCCCTTGGATCTGCTTCAGTCCCTCTTACTAATGCCACCAAATCGGGTTCTTAAGGTTGTCTTTAAGTTTTTAAGTTTTGAATACATACCATTGAATGAGAGGTCCTTATAACATCAAAAGTTTTTTCTAGACATCCTTGATTTTCTGTACTGGGCTATCTTCAATGCGACAGATGGGAAGTTTGTGATATGTGTGAACTTAGCTTGACGGTTGGGTACACATCACACGTACGTTGGGTTTGTGTGTAGAGCGATTGGCTTGGGCACAGCAGAACTGGGCGTTGACTGTGTCCTTTTTCTACACCACAGAGCGGGGCCTCATACTCCCGAGCGGTTGCCGGGTGAGGTGAGGTCTTCACCCACACAATGCTGGGTGAGTATCACTTTGAGGAAATGCCTCGAAATGATTTAGCTATTATGCTGTTTTCAACTATGCAGAATGTAAATTCATTCATGCAGGTGTGTTTTGTCTATACAGTTTCTCTGGACACAGGTGGTTGTGTGTGTGTAATTTAATGTTGTTGTACAATACTATCTTGTTTATTGATAGGAAGAAGACATGCTTCTCTCCCACAAGTGGACGTCTAACCATTGAAGTTCCTGGTAGCTATGTATCTTATTGTGATTTTCAATTAACACAACAAATGTAGTTATGGTTGCAGTAGCTGCTTTATAATAGGTCCTGAAGAATGCCGGGGCAAAACCCCATTTGGCTGAAACATGTTGACTGTACCGCACACAGCGCCATAGGGTAGTCGATCTACCAGGCGCGGTTTTTATCCTTTGACACACGAACTTCTGTTTAAACGTTGCTTCAGAGTTTGCGTAGTCAATTTTAAGTATCACTTTATTTTGAGCACTGCACATTATCTAGTCCACTATATGGCAAACATGCTGGCTAGTTTTCTGACATCCAGTTCTATACTGGCACTACATGGCCGGTTGGGATATGGATCGATTTGCAACTCCCACGTGACGTAAACTCCACCGCAAGGGTGGTCTGATGGGTTTTGTACTAGCTGTGTGTTTCCAATAAACCTCCAACGACTTTGGTTCACATATGTAGCCTACTGTTTCTAGGTCACTGTCTTGGCCACACACCACCCCCAGACCTGTTCTGCTCTCTTATGTATTGTTATTGATCATTGGGGAGTGAGCAGACAGGTCGTTAAAGATTCCCCCCGACCCTCCACATGTGTTTGTTTGTATTGAGAGCAACTTCTTAGTTGCGGGTCTATTAATTTTGGATGTAACCATAGTTTTTGCGTCCTAATAGCTCACCTAACGTAATTGTGAGTGTTCTCCCTCTTGTCTACCTAGTCACCATCATATTCCTCTTTCAAGAGTCATCTGATGACCAGACATCTTAAGACAACACTTCTGTGTGCTCTACACTGATGAAAACACTACCTTATAGTGGCTTTTCCAGAAATCTGTCTAAAACATTTGTTTGCAGGGATTGTCCCTACTTAATATAAGCCTGGTTGAGCGCCCCTGTACGTCATAGTGAACATAATTTCCCGGGATATTCGGATGTGCTTGGTATGTATCATGTACCAGACCGAATTACAGCTCGGAACCGTTATGGGAGGCGAACAAAGTTATATATTTACCAACAGATTGAGCATATCAGCCGGCAATATCATTGATACAATCTCTCTATCTAACCTAAGCGGTTCTTACGTTTCAGAACGTTGTGCGCATGCGCAATAGGTTAGTGTCTCTGGCCGCGCTTATTCACACAGCTCTATGAGACTCTATTCTCAAATAACTATATTCCAACATGACGCAGAAACACTGCTCTGTTACAGTGACTGACCGGAGCATCCTTGATTTATAGGTTGAAATAGGTTTGCATTTTCAAAATCCTATCTGCGTGTCCTGTACCAAGAGCGCATGCGCGATGAAGTAGTATTTTGTTTGGTGCTGACGCCGAGAGCTCTGTTCAGGAGGACGCCCCGGTTGCCGCGTTAGCCCCATTAACTACCGCTTGGGGGGCTATTTAAGGTTAGAGAGCGACCTTGTGTGCGCCTCCAACTTCCGCTCGGCCCATTACTAGAGGTACCGACGGACAGGTGAGCGTCCTCATATACCTTCCTTAAATTATCAGTCTATGCGGGACGGGGTCGTCCAGTCAGGCTTTATCTGAGCAAGGAGACTCTAAGTAGTTTGTTAAGTCTTCGTTTTCTCAACATTTCAGGGGTATAGAACAAACTCCTTTAAACTGAAAAGGCTCCATATTGAGAGGAACCCAGGCAGTTTCCCTTGGATCTGCTTCAGTCCCTCTTACTAATGCCACCAAATCGGGTTCTTAAGGTTGTCTTTAAGTTTTTAAGTTTTGAATACATACCATTGAATGAGAGGTCCTTATAACATCAAAAGTTTTTTCTAGACATCCTTGATTGTCTGTACTGGGCTATCTTCAATGCGACAGATGGGAAGTTTGTGATATGTGTGAACTTAGCTTGACGGTTGGGTACACATCACACGTACGTTGGGTTTGTGTGTAGAGCGATTGGCTTGGGCACAGCAGAACTGGGCGTTGACTGTGTCCTTTTTCTACACCACAGAGCGGGGCCTCATACTCCCGAGCGGTTGCCGGGTGAGGTGAGGTCTTCACCCACACAATGCTGGGTGAGTATCACTTTGAGGAAATGCCTCGAAATGATTTAGCTATTATGCTGTTTTCAACTATGCAGAATGTAAATTCATTCATGCAGGTGTGTTTTGTCTATACAGTTTCTCTGGACACAGGTGGTTGTGTGTGTGTAATTTAATGTTGTTGTACAATACTATCTTGTTTATTGATAGGAAGAAGACATGCTTCTCTCCCACAAGTGGACGTCTAACCATTGAAGTTCCTGGTAGCTATGTATCTTATTGTGATTTTCAATTAACACAACAAATGTAGTTATGGTTGCAGCAGTTGCTTTATAATAGGTCCTGAAGAATGCCGGGGCAAAACCCCATTTGGCTGAAACATGTTGACCGTACCGCACACAGCGCCATAGGGTAGTCGATCTACCAGGCGCGGTTTTTATCCTTTGACACACAAACTTCTGTTTAAACGTTGCTTCAGAGTTTGTGTAGTCAATTTTAAGTATCACTTCATTTTGAGCACTGCACATTATCTAGTCCACTATATGGCAAACATGCTGGCTAGTTTTCTGACATCCAGTTCTATACTGGCACTACATGGCCGGTTGGGATATGGATCGATTTGCAACTCCCACGTGACGTAAACTCCACCGCAAGGGTGGTCTGATGGGTTTTGTACTAGCTGTGTGTTTCCAATAAACCTCCAACGACTTTGGTTCACATATGTAGCCTACTGTTTCTAGGTCACTGTCTTGGCCACACACCACCCCCAGACCTGTTCTGCTCTCTTATGTATTGTTATTGATCATTGGGGAGTGAGCAGACAGGTCGTTAAAGATTCCCCCCGACCCTCCACATGTTTGTTTGTATTGAGAGCAACTTCTTAGTTGCGGGTCTATTAATTTTGGATGTAACCATAGTTTTTGCGTCCTAATAGCTCACCTAACGTAATTGTGAGTGTTCTCCCTCTTGTCTACCTAGTCACCATCATATTCCTCTTTCAAGAGTCATCTGATGACCAGACATCTTAAGACAACACTTCTGTGTGCTCTACACTGATGAAAACACTACCTTATAGTGGCTTTTCCAGAAATCTGTCTAAAACATTTGTTTGCAGGGATTGTCCCTACTTAATATAAGCCTGGTTGAGCGCCCCTATACGTCATAGTGAACATAATTTCCCGGGATATTCGGATGTGCTTGGTATGTATCATGTACCAGACCGAATTACAGCTCGGAACCGTTATGGGAGGCGAACAAAGTTATATATTTACCAACAGATTGAGCATATCAGCCGGCAATATCATTGATACAATCTCTCTATCTAACCTAAGCGTTTCTTACGTTTCAGAACGTTGTGCGCATGCGCAATAGGTTAGTGTCTCTGGCCGCGCTTATTCACACGGCTCTATGAGACTCTATTCTCAAATAACTATATTCCAACATGACGCAGAAACACTGCTCTGTTACAGTGACTGACCGGAGCATCCTTGATTTATAGGTTGAAATAGGTTTGCATTTTCAAAATCCTATCTGCGTGTCCTGTACCAAGAGCGCATGCTCGATGAAGTAGTATTTTGTTTGGTGCTGACGCCGAGAGCTCTGTTCAGGAGGACGCCCCGGTTGCCGCGTTAGCCCCATTAACTACCGCTTGGGGGGCTATTTAAGGTCAGAGAGCGACCTTGTGTGCGCCTCCAACTTCCGCTCGGCCCATTACTAGAGGTACCGACGGACAGGTGAGCGTCCTCATATACCTTCCTTAAATTATCAGTCTATGCGGGACGGGGTGGTCCAGTCAGGCTTTATCTGAGCAAGGAGACTCTAAGTAGTTTGTTAAGTCTTCGTTTTCTCAACATTTCAGGGGTATAGAACAAACTCCTTTAAACTGAAAAGGCTCCATATTGAGAGGAACCCAGGCAGTTTCCCTTGGATCTGCTTCAGTCCCTCTTACTAATGCCACCAAATCGGGTTCTTAAGGTTGTCTTTAAGTTTTTAAGTTTTGAATACATACCATTGAATGAGAGGTCCTTATAACATCAAAAGTTTTTTCTAGACATCCTTGATTTTCTGTACTGGGCTATCTTCAATGCGACAGATGGGAAGTTTGTGATATGTGTGAACTTAGCTTGACGGTTGGGTACACATCACACGTACGTTGGGTTTGTGTGTAGAGCGATTGGCTTGGGCACAGCAGAACTGGGCGTTGACTGTGTCCTTTTTCTACACCACAGAGCGGGGCCTCATACTCCCGAGCGGTTGCCGGGTGAGGTGAGGTCTTCACCCACACAATGCTGGGTGAGTATCACTTTGAGGAAATGCCTCGAAATGATTTAGCTATTATGCTGTTTTCAACTATGCAGAATGTAACTTCATTCATGCAGGTGTGTTTTGTCTATACAGTTTCTCTGGACACAGGTGGTTGTGTGTGTGTAATTTAATGTTGTTGTACAATACTATCTTGTTTATTGATAGGAAGAAGACATGCTTCTCTCCCACAAGTGGACGTCTAACCATTGAAGTTCCTGGTAGCTATGTATCTTATTGTGATTTTCAATTAACACAACAAATGTAGTTATGGTTGCAGTAGCTGCTTTATAATAGGTCCTGAAGAATGCCGGGGCAAAACCCCATTTGGCTGAAACATGTTGACCGTACCGCACACAGCGCCATAGGGTAGTCGATCTACCAGGCGCGGTTTTTATCCTTTGACACACGAACTTCTGTTTAAACGTTGCTTCAGAGTTTGTGTAGTCAATTTTAAGTATCACTTTATTTTGAGCACTGCACATTATCTAGTCCACTATATGGCAAACATGCTGGCTAGTTTTCTGACATCCAGTTCTATACTGGCACTACATGGCCGGTTGGGATATGGATCGATTTGCAACTCCCACGTGACGTAAACTCCACCGCAAGGGTGGTCTGATGGGTTTTGTACTAGCTGTGTGTTTCCAATAAACCTCCAACGACTTTGGTTCACATATGTAGCCTACTGTTTCTAGGTCACTGTCTTGGCCACACACCACCCCCAGACCTGTTCTGCTCTCTTATGTATTGTTATTGATCATTGGGGAGTGAGCAGACAGGTCGTTAAAGTTTCCCCCCGACCCTCCACATGTGTTTGTAAGAATTGTCAATAGACATTTTGGGCCCAATCCTTGATGGCCAAGGCGTCCAGAAGTATGTGTGTGTTCTTATAGATAGATACTCCAAATGGCCGGAAGTAAAGATTGACGAGACCATGGATGGGGAAAACATCCTGAATTTTCTGTCCGACACGTTTGTAAGAGAAGGCATCCCCAAGTCCATCCTGAGTGATAACGGACCCCAATTTACATCTGAAAAATGGAACAAATTCATGCAGAGAAACGGCATCACAATCAAACACATGTCAGTCTACCACCCAGTTGGCAACGGCTTAGTGGAGCGATTTAACCGGGTGGTGATGGGAGCTGTACAAGCGGCGATCTCTAACAACAAGGACTGGGAAAAGGCTATATGGAACATGGTATGGGCGTACAGAATCACTGCCACCGGAACCGGGTACAGCCCGTTCCAGATATTGAGAGGCCGGGGACCGTTCACGCACGATAACCGGGTGTGGAAAGAAAAAATCATTGCCAGTGAATGGTCTCCTGCAGTAGTACAAGCCAACTTGGAGAGAGAACAATCCATCTACACCACCTACTACAACAAATGCAGGAACGTGAAAGGGACAGTGTTGGAAAAAGGCGAGTGGGTACGAGTAAAGTTGGCATCACTACAGAAGAAAGGAGACAGTAAATACAGCAAGCCCATGCAAGTTAAGGAAGTGTACGACCGAGCGGCCCTGCTGAGTGACGGGAACGTGTGGTCCCAAGACCGCATGGCCAGATGTAACAAGATCTTGCAATGGGAGCAAAAGGGAACTGAATGGGAGGACATGGGAGATCCGAACGTAGAGATGGAACAACGCGCAAGTGAGCAGCAAGATGGAGGAAGTGCTAGAGGTGAACGACTGGAGGAGAGGAGAGCGAACGAAAGCCAAGGAACTGATATGGACTCACAAAGGAGGAGTACGGATGAGAGCGCGGCCGCGCTGAGATAGAGAAGCACAGAGACAAGGAGCAGGGAGGCCCCGGCGACCCCAACCAGGGTAACCCGGAGTGGAAGGCCTGTGGTGAGACCTTCTGGTTCCAAGATTTCGATATGGACAGCGAACTGTAAGTGACTTAGCTTGTGTTGGAAAAAGGGGAGATATGTAGTGGCGTACTAGTTGTTGCACGTCACGTAACGACGTGACGTGCAGGCGGCCATGTTTGGCCGGATGCGCGCGCAGCTCATTAGGAGGCGCGAACGCACACGGGACAGAAGCGCCGGCTCGGCGCTCTTTAGGAAGCATTAATTAAATAATAAAGAAACGTTCCCCAAGCAACCTGGAGCTGTATTTTATTGGTAAAGCACACCGTTACAAGGCCTGCCATTGGAAAAAGCTCCTGTTTAGCAGATTTGTCTGCTCTGGATCCCTCCCCTCCAGGACTCCATGACCTGCCTTACGGTAGCACGACAATATTTTTAGAAATATTGCCTTGGCAACCATGAGGCAGGTCAGGGAGTCCTGGAGGGGCGGGATTCAGTATCCTGTTTCCTCAGCGGTGGAGCAGGTAGGGGAGAGGAGGTGCTTGTTTTTTATTATCTTCAGGCCCTGTACGTTAGCAGGCAAAAAAACATTGGTTGTATTTGTTGTACCAGTGTAAACTTGTAAAATTCAAACGTCACAAGAGTGGCCTGTTTTGAATTTCTAAAGGCGACGAGCTAATCCGGCAGATTTCTTTTTATTTTATCTACTATGCCATTGCTTAGATTTGAGAAAAACACAAAATTAGGTTTGAATCATGAGAAGGATCCCAGCAAAAAAGCAGGAATAAAAAAGTTGAAATTACAGTCCAATGCAAGTTTGGAAAGACTCGGAGAGAATCTCTGCAGTGTTTTACTGCCTGTGACTGCTGTTTCCATGCCAATGATGAATGTTTGTGTGCAGCGCGTGCGATTCTTTCTTCTCCTGCCCTCGCGCTTTCGCTTTGTTTAGGTGTACAATGTGTTTTATGATTGTGTCTTTCGCCCCTATGGCCTCATAGTGAGCCCCTCTCCAACCCAAAGCGCGGAAAGGGAAACACTTGAAAAGCAAACATTAGAAGACCTTGAATGCCCGTCTAAGCGCCAGTCATTTGCATCTGAACCCCGCGCACCCCTTCCCCTGCCCACGAAGCTGCACCAGTTCCCGTTTCGGAGCTCGATGAGATTTTTCAAAATCACAATACCCGGAGCGACCGGTACCAACCCCTACTCGGCTCTCTAGATCGTTCCATTCTGGGAACCGGAAATGGGTCGACAGCGGGTCGGAGCCGGTGCTGGACAGAAGGTGAGACTTTCTTGTGATAGTAGAACCGGAAATGGGTTGACAGCGGGTCGGAGCCGGTGCTGGACAGAAGGAGTGACTTTCTTGTGCTAGTATAACCGGAAATGGGTCGACAGCGGGTCGGAGCTGGTGCTGGACAGAAGGTGAGACTTTCTTGTGATAGTAGTTACTTACGGTGGTCCTGATTGTTTGTAAGTTGTGGTTTGTGCAGTCTGTAGTTGCCAAGTTTTCAGACTACTTATGTGTGACATTTCTAAGTCTTCAGTGTGCGTGACGTTCGAATGCCAAATGTGTGACACTTCGAGTGACACGTTAACACGAGTAAGCCGAGCTATAAAATCTATGTAAATAGACAAATATGATAATAAAGTATCATCATTTTCGCAATGTGGAGCTCACTTAAAGGCCTTGAAAATGATGCAACGCCCCTGAAATGTGATTGCTTAGTGTAAACAATTATGGCTCCAGAATATCAAGCAATAAACAAGTGTGTCACTGAGTGGGTAGTGAATTGGGCACCCACAGCCTCTCACAATAAGGACTTTAACAGCACCCATAGGCAGTGGCTGAGGGGGCAGTAGCTGAAAGTGAGGCACAGGTGCCAACCCCTGTGTCAGTGGCATAACAAAATTTGAGGAACCCCTCTGCAAGGAGACCCCGTCCAAAGTCAATCAGGTGCTCTGGAGCTTGGGTTCACCACAACCAACTGCCTCACACTGAGGATGGTCACCGTACCCTGAAGATCTAGTTACCTCCTTTGGTTTCTACTTCCCTTGCGCCACATGGTAGCCAGCGTCCCCAGAAAGTTCCCATCCTGGAACCCACCTCCCTTCAGAGGCCTCTTCTTAAACAGGGGCACTGAGTGCCACTGCTTGCTGCCAGTTTATAAGAATCATTCTGCCTTCCTCACCCCACGCTGTCACTCCCTAACCCAAATCTTCTGTCTAGTCAGACTCTGAGTATAAATTGGCTATCTGCACGCTTTGAGTTAGTGACTGACGCAGCACTCACAGAAATCTTCAGTAATTTAGCCTACTCCTGCATAGAGGTGGGCGAGTGACTGAATGCTCGTGACAGATGCCTGGCTCTGGCTCAGCTCGGGGTCCTATTGGACCCTCCAGCCCCTAATGAGCAGGCCATTCATGCGGCTTTCTCCTACAACCACATTGTAAGCTCACATGTCCAAAATTAAGAAATTGATGTAAAACAGAAAAAAAACATATCAATTTAGAAGATGAATTGCACAATCTGAAACTAGTAAATCTGTGATCAATCCCAGCTTCCCAGCAAACTGTGTGATGCTAGGCGAACATTTTGTTTCACTGAGCCTCCTTTTTCTTCATTATCATATATTTTACCTCCTTCAAGTATGAGAGCTCAGGATATGCGCTGTACAAAACACTCTCTTGTGTTTAATTTCATGGAATATAACGTTCCTTTATCTATAATAAGAATCTAGATCGCATAAAGGGTGTACATGACAAGTCTGCTCACCAAGTGTGGGACTTTAGTGACTACTGGAACACAAGCTCCACAAAGTATCCTAAAATTGTAACAATCAAGCTATGGAAAGAGCAAATGCTCCTTCGAATTGCACCAAGGCCAAAGGAGTCTGACATGTTTATGACTCTGCTGCCAATGCCCTGTAGCAATAAAGTGCGGTGGCCCAAATCCCATCCACCTCCGAATGCCATGACAAGTTTTCAGTATATCCATGTCAACCTCTCTACCCGGAAGGCTCTGTGTGTGCACCCAGCAGCTACAGGCTCGCAGCTGACACTGGAAATCACACAACAGCGCTGAGAGAGACTCGGGCACTTTTGAGGGGCAGAGAGGAGCTCTAAATGAGTGACTAATGCATTTCAATGCAGTGATGCAGGAGTCAGCACTGAAATGCATCTCACCTGTGATGCGTGGCACTAGGCAGGGGAACAAGGCTTATATTTGGGTGTGGGTCTCTCAAAGAGGCGTGGACGATGTAATGAAGGGCGTGTCTTAAAAACATATAAGCTTAAAATATGTGCTTAAAATAGTGTGCCGGGCAACTGGAATTTTGCTGCTTCTGACATTGTATCCAGATATATAATACATAAATAACATTACACCTACAATAAGTCAGGACTATTGGCTTTGTTAGTTGCATAAGATAAATAAACAACAACTACAGCTTTGTTGTATATATTATTGAAAATGCTTCAGTTCTAACCTGATGAGGCTGTGAAAGAAAATAAGAAAATAAATATAACCAGTCTCGTTGAAGTTACATTAAAGGCAGTGGAGGGTGGCAATGCTGCTGAGTTAAAGATTTTTTTTTTCACCTTAGGGCAAAAAATGGAGAGCTCGATAGGGACCCCTCTCACCATTTGCTTTTTACCGCAGGACCTGGCACACTTAAAGCCCTGCAGGGGACGAAGTCTTGCACAAGATTTGCACTTCGGTGCGGAGTTGGTCTGTATCCTTTGTCGCCTTTTCAGCCATCTTGGGCAGACTATGGATTTGAACAGCAAAGTAACAATGTATTTGTAAAGCGGCCATTCACCTTTGGGGGCAGTTTGGTGCTGAATAACATATTTATTGTTACCAACCTCTATGGTAATCATTTTTGTGACCTTGGAACGCTGCAAGGCTGATTGGATTTGCCAAGGTTCTAACACAGAGGTCTTCAAACTGTAGTTGCCTTAATTAATTAATTGCCCTTGATTGATCTCAAGAGAAGCACCCAGCTCTGGCCAAGAGTAGCATTTACAATGCCTCTATAGCAGAGACAAACATCATGGTGAAAACAGTGTTGTGCTTTTAGTGAAAGAAAACAGAGTGGCAGTGAGTCACTTTGAGATGGGGCATCAGTAACATCTTTTGTCACTGCTGTCCTGGCTGAGAGCAGGTGTCAGGGTGGGGGCTCCCAAGAACCCTCAAAGTTACACCCCTGTGTTTCTGATAAATAACCGCACTGTGGAGACCTGGCTACAAATAAAATGTTGGCAATCTTGCAATTGATTGCATTTTCGAAGAGATAACTGCCATGTTTGACCTGGTAAAGAGTTGCCAATTTTATAGACATGTACAATGTTTGCCATTCTACGGAAGCCCGATAACTTTTTTTAGGTCTCGCACCTGCGACGCATCGCGTCGCTGCGAGGCCTATTGTCGGTGGTTCTGCTTACAAGGAGCTAAGGGAGACAAGAGATGTGCACGCGCAGCTTCAGGAATCGGATCCGGTCGCGCGCGCATTCACCATCTCCTGCCTCCCTTTTAGCTCTATGTAAGCAGACACACACGAGCGCACACACAGAGACATACAAGCACACATACACGCACGCACACATAGAGACACCCCTCACCCTCCGCCGCGCGCGCACACACACACACACACACACACACGAGCGCACGCACACACACACAGACACACACACACGTACAGAGACACACATCCCCCCTACAACTAAGCCCCACTCACCTCATCGGCGCCACTCCGGACTTATTCAGCCTCCTCAGGGCTCTCCCTCAGGCATGGAAGCCTCACATCTCCACTGCTTCTCTGGCCAGGCACTCCGTGGGTGCGGGCTTCAGAAGATGGAAGTTCCACCCCACCACATGTTTCGGTTTCAGGAATGCACGTGCAGGTCTTATTGTCTGCAGTGGTGGAGTCACAGCGCAGGCTCCGCCAACTTCAAACTGCACCTTTCAGCCTGTACCGTTAGATTGCAGTGGCCAAAAAAGGTATAGAGTATTAAAATATTCTCAGTGTATCAGGGCGAGAATTTATTTCGCAATGCACAGCTAAATAAACAAGAAATGTCAACTAACAAGATGCACCTTTTAACACTTCTCATTAGGATTCGCCGGAGGGACTGAAGGGACCGTATACAGACAGGCAGCGGGCCTGGCCGAGCTCACAGTATTTCAGAGCTAGAAGAGCAGTGACTGCTGAGCGAAGAATGAGGTGCATCGGCGGAGCGGCGTGGGTCCCAGTACTGGAATACAGCGTGTTGTGTGTGCTGGAATAGAAGACGCCTGCTGCCGGCCAGATTGGATGGGCTGAGAGCTGTGCAAGGGTCTCCCTTCAAGCATCATTCGCCCTCGTCCACTACTGTGGAAGGTTGTTGCCTAAAAAGAATGAGTTGCTGAACAGCCTTCGTCCCTGCGTGTCCCCGGCCCTCTCGCATCCTCTCTCCGCTCCTCTCAGCTGCCAGGAACACGGGTATTCAAAGGAAAGGATGTGACTTCCTTCTGCAGCCAACTCTGCGCCCCCCTGCCCACGGCGCTGGTACAGGCGAGCGCAGCGCGTCCAGCAGAGAGCAGAGAATGTATTTAAAATGGCCACGCTCCCAGACGTCGTGCTCTTGTAAATGAGTTTGCCACACTGCCAGTTTTCGTCCTCCGGCGTATAGGGTGGCCATGCTCCTGAGCACCCTACTCTGGCATTTAAGGGTCAGGGTGCAAGACTTCCATACATCCTTTTCTGGCATTTAAGCAGCCACGCTGTCAGTCATCCTATTCTTGTATTAACAAGGGTCACACTACCAGAAATCTTGCCCTGCCATTTAAAGTGCCTGTGCTTCAAAACATCCTGCTCTGGCATGTAAAGTGCCTGTGCATCAACACATCCTGCTCTGACATTTTAAGTGCCCGTGCTTCAAAACATCCTGCTCTGGCATTTAAAGTAGCAGCGCTTCAAGACATACTGCTCTGGTATTTAAAGTGGCCATGCTTCAAGACATCCTGCGCTGGCATTTAAAGTGCCCGTGCTTCAAGGCATCATGCTCTGACATTTATAGTGGCTGTGCTTCAATACATCTTGCTTTGGCATTTAAAGTGCCTATGTTTCAAGACATCCTCCTCTGGTATTTAAAGTGCCTGTGCTTCAAGTTCAAGACATCCTGCTCTGGCAATTAAAGTGGCCTTGCTTAAAGACATCCTGCTCTGGTACGTAAGGTGTCCATTCTACCAGGCGTCATGCTGTGGTTAAGGTGGTCAGGTTATTTGGCACCATGCTGTAAGTGGCCCCACTCCTAGAACTTCTTTCTCTGGTATTTAGAATGGGCATGGTTCCAGGCATATTTCTGTGATATTTAAGTTCCTACACATCCCATTCTTGCATTTAAGATCGCCACTCACACAATTGTCTTGCTATTATATTTAAGGTGGCTATGCTTGCAGTCATTCTGCCTTTGTATTTATGGTGATTAACGATGGATTAAACCCAGATGCATGTGACTGGTGGTGAATGTTTGCATTGTTCAGCATTCCGACCATCATCTGTGTGTCTTTTGCTTTCTTGCCCTAAGTGCACCAGGTATGCCCAGACTTGGGTCCCGTGCTCACTGCGCCACTGGATTCAATCTATCCGGGGTGATGAGGGGTGATACCCTGAAACCAGTCCCAGAATTCTTGTTTCCAGTCCAGGGTGGACCTCGATTGGCAGTTCGGTCTGGACTGTTCCCTTGAGGCACAGGGCCAGACTGATTTACAAATGGCTTTGTCTATACTGGGGTGGAAGGGTGAGCAAGAGCATGATGTATTAAACCAAGATTGACTGGGAGTGAATGTTTGCATTGTTCAGCATTCCGTCCATATGTTCCTTTTGTTTGTGTACTTACGGTGGGCACGCTTGCAGGCATCCTACTTTTTTGCATAAGGTGATTGCTATACTGCTATTGCATTTAAGGTGCCACTGCTTCCAGACATTCTGCATTTGCATCTAAGATGGCCAAGCTCCCGGACAGACTGCTTTTGTGCTTAAGGTGAGGTTATTGAGCTATATACCATCAGAATGGGCATTAGTTCAGCGTCCTGCATATACCTGTTGTGAGCGTACTCTGTTGTTTATCTATGGTGAACATAAAGTACTGGTAAAGTAAGTGTATTCATCTTCAACACCTATACTTACTGTACAGTTGTGGTATTGTTTGTGAAAGCCTTGTTACAGTGATAAACTAAACCATAATTTAGTGTGGCCTAAAGTTGGTTATAGTTGGCGACTGTATTTTGCTTCCTCTCTCAGCTTTCTGTGATTGCATCCAAATATGTAACACAACAACTGACAGACACCTAAAATCAACCAGGACTATTCGCATTCTTGTTTCTTAATGTGCTGCATGCCTAAGCACTTATAAGGCCCCAAAGGTGAGACCTATTGGCTATGCCAATGCTTGTAGTTAACAAATGTAAGTACTTTAAAGTTAATCTACCGGTGTTCTGTCGAAAAGCTATAATCAGCTGCAGGAGATTGCACATATTATAAGTTCAAAATCTATTTGCTTTGTTTGCGTTATATGTGTTTAATGTTACACAAATTAAAATGCCTTTATCGGCTCCACTATCTATTTAGCAATTCTTTTCACAAACAATTGTAAAGAAATGCCACACATCTTGTAACAATTCATTTAATGTACACCTAGACATCTGTTTCTTCCCCCCCCTCCAAAACACTTTGCAAGGCAATTAAGTACACGTCCTGTTTCCTGTATCATCTCAAAAACACTTAGGAGGGCAATTAACTACACTTCCTGTTTCCTGTATCATCTCAAAAACACTTAGGAGGGCAATTAACTACATTTCCTGTTTCCTGTATATCTCACAAAACACTTAGCAGGTCAATTAAGTACACTTCCTGTTTCCTGTATTCTCCCAAAAACACTTTTAGCAGGGCAATTAACTATGCTTGAGAGTTATTTAGTGTACCCTTTTTGTTTCCTGTTAAGTAGCAACATTTACTTGCTTTTTCATGTATTTCATGTATTTCATGTATTCATGTATCACACGTATCCTCACACATTAAAATATCAACCTTCACACATGCCCCCACTACTAAACTCTCACACATGCCTTCCATTACACATGTCTCACACATCAAGCTTCACACATGCAGGCTTTCACACATACCCCCACTCCACACATCAAGCTTCACACATGTGGGCTTTCACACATACCCCCACTCCTTAAACAACTACACATACCTTGCTTTACACATGCTCTCATTCATTTCACCTTAACACATGTCTTACCACATACCTTCAGTCCTTACACTTTAACACATTCCCATTCCACCAGTACTTCATATTTTGTACTTACCCTCACACCTTAAATGCTTGCATATACCTTCACTCATGCCTCAAAACTCCACTTTTTAAACACACATGCATTTATTTAGGCTCAACCACCCCGACTGCTTAAACACCACACACGCTCTAAATACTAAACATAATATTTACTCAACCACAGTCCTCCCTTACTCTGTACAGATGCCTACTGAACCTGTACATACTTGAACCCCTACTGTACAAAGCCACTTATCAAGCTACTGCTTACACTCACACACTGTATATATCACCATATAGTAGCAAGCAAACAGCTAACACTAGCAATAACGAAACCAAAAAAAACTCAACTCGTATTTAAAACAGTTGACATAAACATTACTCCTGTCACATCATTTAGTCCACTGTTAATATTTTATTTGCACATATTTCTTAACGTTTCACAGCACACAGTATTTAACACAGTATTTAACATAGTGTCACATTCATAAACACAAGTCTTCTTTTTCGAAGCTCTTACAGTATACAATACTCTCCTCTAACACAAATACCTCCTAATGACACTAATCCATAGTACAAAATGTCAGTTTTATTCATATTATGAAATTACATTACACAATGTGCAGCATTGACTACATTTCCTTACCAAACTTTGTAACATTCGTAACCTTGGCAAAATGTACACTTTTATATCACCGCCAATTTACTACTATGTATTTAGTTATATTTATAGTTGCAATGTAATTATATTATTTAAAAAAAAAACAATACTGCTAACAGATTTGTAATTTGCAATATCTATAGCTCTAAATAATATCACTGCGAGACCTATTGCATTTTTAATGCTTGTTTTAGCAGAGGAGACTCTGCCTTCCACTGCAGCTAAAGCATCAAGCTCTTCCAATTAACCCCCTCCTGGGAAGGTTAACTGTTAGCTCAACGTGACAAAAGCACACGTCCGGCCGTATCTAGTTCCCCTCCCTCCCCCTCCAGCCCTCACTTACAGGAGAATTCCCATTTGAACTTGTGACACCTCAGGACAATAAAAGACTCTGAGAGGGAAGATCTTCCTGTGGAGTGCACGCCCCCCCTGAGATGGTGTTGCGCCCACCTCGGGGGGCGGGCCCCACAGTTTGAAGACCCCTGTGTTAGGGGCTTGTGGGGAGGCCGAACCACCTTATACAGTAATGAATGGGATGAGAAGGACCCATGAGGGGGTAATGCCAGCCACCACATCTTCTAGCTCTGAGTCACGTTGCATTTTTAGTATATTGAAATCATTCCAGTCAAGATTTGTTGTTGTAATTTTTTCAGTATAAATTTTGGAAATCAAGCATTAGGAAAACTTGTTGGACCCAGCCCTGGTAAGGGTCACATATCACCTGTGACACTGACGCCTCTTAGTGCATTCTACTGCATACCAGCAAGCAAAGAAAAACATCATGCATTTGACACATTTTAGGACATGAGCAAAACATGTTTTGAAGTCAAATTTTGCTCTTGTCAAATACATGTTTTGACTACAGGCAGTACTGTCTACATTTTCTGGCACACGCATCCTTCATAGTGTATGTTTCCAGCCAAGGAATTGGCAGATCTGTCATTTTTGTTACCTAAAGTTTCCCTAACGCGCCTTTCTTACTATCTCCGCTCGTCATCATCGGATTGACTGTGCCCCAACCCTTCCTTACCAGTGCCAGATTGAACAAAGTAGTTTTAATGCGGCACATCCAGGCAGCAATCATGCAACTCCTGAGCCTAAGGGACAAAGAGAAGGGAGAACAGGGGACTGGAGGAGGATTCATTGCAGAAAAGAGAAGAGAGGAGCAACATACTGGGTAGGGGGGAATGGAAGAAAAGCATGCGTGAGAGATGAAGAAGAAGGGAAACTTGGAGAGAAAGTTAAATGCTGAGGAGGGTAGGATGCAGAAGGGAATGGAGAGTAGAAGACATGGTGGCTGGAGAATTGCGGAGCCAGAGAATGGCTGAGGAATACAAAAGAATGGGACTGAAATTGGAGAGAGGTGGGATGGAAACACACAGGAAGACAGGCGCCTAGGGAGATTGATCTTTATGTAGTTGATCTTTTAGCAAAATGTTGAAGTAAGAATGTAGGAGGGCAGAATGATAGTGGCACCCAAGACTGGATGGAAATAAAGAAGGAACGAGTTGGACCAAAACAATGAAGAGAAGGGTGAAAGTAACAAAAGAGACATTGGAAAGAGAAAAAAACAGAGGAGATGGAGAAAAAAGACTGCAGAAAAGAGGACAGAAGGGAACGTAAATAGAAAGAGAACGTTGGAAATAGAAAAAAGAAAGAGTGTTGGTAGGAGAGGAAGAGAACCTTGGAAATAGAAAAAAGAAAGAGTGTTGGTAGGAGAGGTTAACAATGAGAGAAAAGCTGTATAGAGGGCCGGAAATCAGAGAGTGGGATGAAAACTAATCAAAGGATGTAGAAATACCATACGAAGAGGAGAAGGAAAAGAAGTGAGAATCTATACAAAGGGGTAGAATTCAAAGAGACATGTGTATCCGTCATTTAGGAAGTCCTCTAATTGTGTGCCTTCGATGCAATATTGAAGCAATTTTTAATTGTCAGAAAACCTTGGACAATTGTATCACGAGATACGCATTATTACAGTTATTAGCAATTGCTACAGGGTGTTAGAAAGTGCCACTCATAGAATCACACTTATGAAATGTCACACCTAGGCACAATGTCACTCATAAGTGTACTGGCAGCTTGGCAGCTCTGTGGACCCAGTAATACAAACGTCAGTACTAAAAAATGTAAAAGCAGCATTTCACGTCGCGCAACAACAGCGAGAGAAGGATCAAAAACGAACACAGTCCACAGGGATGAAAAGATGAAAGTTAAGTTCTGCTTCAGATAAGGAAGAAACAATAATACAAAATGAGGCTCCGAACGTGCTACTGAAAGCTATGCAGAAAAGGAACAGATGGCATTCAAAAGGTTTAGGCATCTTACTGTAGACTCAGTATTTGCTGAACATTCAACTATTTCAAAACGTTTATTTGAGCACAAAGAGATTTATTTTCGCTTATATGAAGTTAAATATCTGCATGTCAAGCTTGGCAAAACAACTGAAAACACGGAGGAGCGAATGTGAGAGGAAGTCTTTATGGATTTCTTCGAGGCTTTCTGTCGGATCAATCAAAGAGCATTGTGTCGTCCAGGTTGAATGGAAAGATTGATAAATATTTGACTCCATCAGCAAATATGTTTGAAAGTCCATTGTGCAGTGAACTGCCTTTCTTCCACTTGCCCCAAGTGAACATTGAGCTCCAATCACACAGTTCGGTTGCTGATTATCAATATCATTTTATTGATATAACACAACCCCATTGTTTCTTTACACATGGTAATGTAGCAAACCATGCAGGTGCAATATTGTTTTTTTACAGGAGCTAGTTGTAGTTTTCTTTGTTACTACCCTGTTACTACCCTTAATTCAGAGTTTTCAAAAATGCAACAAAAGTTTCTAAGGTACAAAGGATGTATCTAGAAATGAACATTCCTACTTGTCATTTAGGGACCTATTCGCTTTTGTAAGACTGACATAGATAGTCCTCACAGGTGTGAAATGTTTCTCTGTCTCTTGGAAGCTTCAAATGTTTCATTATGGCTGAGAAGGCTCACCTCGAGGCACAAGCAGGATAGAAGATAATGTTACCAACTTTGTGTAGGCTTTCTATGTACAACTAGGGCAGTGATTTGTCTACTGTTAGACGCAATGAAGACTAATATTATTATGCGTCGTGTCACAGTTGAGAGCCACTCTCAATGTTTACCACTCAGGATTAGTGTGTACGTGTGTGTGTGAGTTTATGTATATTTTTTAGAAGAAAGTATAGTCGTGAATTACGAAATGTCAGGTCACAAAACACTTATTTTTACACAGCGGATGCTTTGTGACCCAACCTTTATTTTGCGTTGCGACAGATCTACTAATCCGCAATACTGCAAAATGGTGATTCAGTAGAATTCTCAAAACTACTGCCTCGTGCATTTACTTGTCGAGAGATTTTCTTTGACAACCCTACCAAATGACTGCACGTGGAGAGATAGAGGTCAGAGGGAGTTGTCACGCCTCTATCACTGTATTTGCAAAATGCAATATAATAGACAATGACACTTAAAGCCAAAAGGCACGATTCACAAAGAAAAACATATACCTGGGGCCACACTAACAATAAGTGGATTTTGATGGTTTGCGCCGGGTGCAGCTTTAAAAGTTGCACCTGATGTAAATAACGAAAATGCACTGTGTTATGACAAATGCACTGTCCCCAGGGCAGTCCCGAACTTGCTTTACAGCCGCTCCGTGTTTTCACAATGCAGGCGGCAGCCCGCCTGATCTTTTGAGGGAGATTGGAGATCTTCTTACTGGAGGGTGCAGTCAATGATTGCACCAGCCTGCAAGTGGATGTCTGTGGGGTCCATGGGACCCCATTTATCCCCGCCAGGGGGCTGCTAACGGCGGGAACTGACAGTGTGCCTCACGAGAGCTTCTTTTCCACCATGCAAATGAGGGAATGCCCCCTCCAGATAGCGCTGGCTCTTTATGTGCGCTAGCGCTATTGGTATTACAGAAGGGGCTTCACAAGTGTCTGAGGCCCCTTCTGTAATACCAAAGTGCCCCGGGGGTGTGCAAAACAGGCCCAAATGCCTCTTGTGCCCCCGGGCACTTTCTGTAATAGAGCCCCTGAAGTCTAAGTCTAGACCTGAAGTCTTTTAAGTTGCAGTGTACAAAGGCAAAGTTAGACTTGGGGCTGTATAACTTGAAGTGCCCCGGAGCCGCAAAAGGGGTTTACGCCCCTGGGGCACTTTGGTATGACAAAAGGGGCAGAAGATGCTTGTGTGACCTCTTCTGTAATGGCGATAGCGTTGGCTCACATAAAGCGGCAATGCTATCTGCAGGGGCAATCCTTAATTTGCATGGGGATTTGCCCCATGCAAATGAGGGAATCTGTCAGGTTTGCCAGCCATGCGCTGCAGACCCGCCACCTGCAAACTACAAACAGTGCCGACTCCCACATTTGCGCATGCGCAGGAGTCAGTCAGGAAGCAGAAATGCTCATTGATCGCGACCAGAGACACTTCGCATTCCTGTTTCTGGAGTTTGTGTTTCGTTTCCGGGTCACTTACCTGCACATCCAGATCGTCGTTTCCTCAACAGCGTCCTTTGGTGTACCGGATCTGGATTCGCTTCTCTCCATGTTCTCTGGTGGCGATGGTCATTAACCCCTGCTTCTCTGTACACACGACTCCTGCATCAGAAACAAGATAGAAGAAAGTCGCCTCAATTTGCTATCACGGTAACAGCGCTCTTGCGCTGAACCCTCCCCTTAATATTTTTTTGGGCCTTTAGTTTACTTACCTAATTTGGGCTTAGAGTTTAGTGGAGATCTGCTCTTTCCACGTATTCTGCAAAAGTCATGTACATTTCCTAAAATGTAAGGAAAATTGTTATTTCAGTCCGAGGTCAAGGCAGAAATGATTCTGTATCATAAGGAGCATCATTGATTTTCAAAGGAATCTTTCGGATTTTTGTTATGTCTTTTAAGGTGGGTTTTGTTGCAGAACTTCCTCTAGATTTTTATTACTAGCACCCCTCTCATTAGCTCACTTAACTAATTAATATCCTTATCTTTATAGATATACACATACTCTCTTGTTTACCCCAGCCACTAGATCACACGGAAGAAGGGAATTATCTAGGTAGATATAATCATACATAGCAAGAATATATTTTAGAATATTATCGCTCTATATACTTACCTCTTCTTCTGTTTTTTTCTGTTAACAGACTTTCTTTTGGTCGACTGGTTCTGTCTCAGGCTGGGGTGCCATGTGGGACCTTGTGTTTCCCTTGTTTGTTTTCTCTTCTTCACAGGGTTACTGTTGATACTTTGACTCTGTTGGTGCAATAAGTGACCAGAAGAAGTTGGGGATCTTTCATCATTTGCATGATGCTCCTACGGAAAGGTGGGTAGAAGCTGACAGAATCAACTTACCTCTGCACAATATTACAGACGCAGGCGCAGAGAAAAAGAAGCCATCAGGAGGTGCACTGAGAGTGCGCCATCTAAAAGGTGGCACACTGTCAGTGTGCACCCTGATTTAGGCTCTCAGGAGGGGGTCCAGTGAACCCCTCAGACATCCCCTTGCCGGCAGGTGCTGTCACCTGTACCCACCTGCAATGGGATCTCTAATCCAGTCCAGGTGGGTTGCACCCTGAACTATGAAAACACAGAGCAGCTGTGAAGCAGCCGCTCAATTTTTCACAGGAATGCGCTACTCCCAGAGCAAGCAATGAAAATGCACATTTACTATAATATGGCCCCTGAAGTCTAACTTTAGACCAGACGTCTAAGTTTAGACCTAAAGTCTATATTCAGACCTGGAGTCTAACTTTAGACCTACAGTCTAAGTTTGGACCTTAATTCTAAGTTGAAACCTGCAGTTTAAGTTTAGACTTCAGGTCTATAATTAGACTTCATGTCTAAAGTTAAACTTTGGATCTAAACTTAGACTTCAGGTATAAACTTAGACGTTAGGTCTAAACTTGGCTCGGGTGGAGTTTGCGAAGTTCTACTACACAGAACTGCGTGATGTGCCGGAAAAAAAACTCTGCTGCTTTCCACAAAGTTCTTCGAGAGTTGGAGTGGAGTAATTTGCGATGCTCTCACTGATTTTTAGCACAAGGAGCTTGTCCCACATGAACAGCACCGCATGCTGAGCAAGAGGACGCTGCTTCTTTCTGTTGCTCGAGTAGATGTTCTACTCGAAGGGCAGCTTCCTCAACGCAAATGGCTGTTTCTCAAAGTGATCCATAGCGACCTGCCTTTACTGCCCTTGTTGAAGAATATTGTCAGTAGATGGTCTGTCTTTGATTTTCCTCTCTCATGCTCACCAGCTTAACATTGGCGAGCCACGATATGTGGAGCTCAGAGTGGGAGAAATTTCGCACTCCGCAAGCAGAGCAGAATTTTATGCCCAGGCCTAGTCTAAGCTTAGACTTCACATCTAAGTTTACCTTTGTGAATTAGACCCTAAGTTTAGACCTGAAGTCTAACTTTAGATTTTAGGTCTGAATTTAGACTTCAGGTCTAAAGTTAGCCTTCAGGTCTAAACTTAAGACTACAGGTCTAAAATTAGACTTCAGGTCTAAACTTGGACATTAGGACTTAACTTAAACTTCAGGTCTATGTTTACCTTTGTGAATCAGGCTCAAAGTGTTTTTCTCCTTCTTCTCTGTCTACGTTCTTTCAGTCTGTTTGTCTATATGCAAATTATCTATCTAATAGTCTCAGCATGGAAGGTGTTCCACTTTTTTAATGCTTGCTAAAAGAATTCTAAGTTAGTGGAATTGTACTCTAGTAGATACCTAGATCACACAGACAGACACCACACATCACATATGTAACATACCACAAATAACCCCCAAGACATGCTCATGACACCCAAACACATCGCAAGGAACTGAGGAAGTAGAACAGGACATCCATTTGGACAAGATACACCATTAAGTGGGCCAGTCGAGTGTTGCTAAAACACAGAGTCATTTGCCCTTTGCAGGGCTACTTGGAATGGTTATGGATCCCAGAGGAGCACTTTTTTCTTATGAGTAGCCTTTGAAGATCTGGATTAGGCCTAGTCATAGTCATAGTTAAGCATATGATTTTTAGTAAAAGTGTTTTCGTCCATCTGCAATAATGCTTAGTAAGAAATATTTTCTTTGTATCAGTGGAATTTATGTAACTGACTAAAAAACTAAGCTTTATAGTCCAAAATCATGGATTCCCTGTTGCTTCATAATTGTGACTTAAACTACCAAAGTGGTGTGGCTCCTTCAAAATTGATGGTACAATATTAATGGCGCTTAATATCGAAGTCAAAATATTAAGGGTACCAGTAAATTATAGTAACATTTTAAAATACATTCATTTGAAGTACATATCTTATATATTAAAAAGTATTGACATTTAAATGTTTTTACATTAATTAGAATAACAAATACATTTCATATTTTAAGTTATATTATTATTTCAAAACTATATTTAAATTTTACATATTTTGTATATTCTAATCTTAATGTTAAATCTCTAGATTACTATATACTCACATAATGAGGGCTTTAATTAGCTATTTTGTAGATCGTTTTGTAGGATTTAGCTTTTGATTAAACTGATCAAACAGTATTGGCTATCTCGCTCCCTTTCCCTTACAATAAAGAAAGAGTAAGTAAAAGAGAATGGCAAACTGATAAAAATGTAATCAGCTGTCAGTGGCATTTTCAGAGTACCCCATCAGACAGCTTTCCATGCATTCGCGCCACATCAACAAAAAAAGCAGGCCCCGGTATCAGAATTTAATTTCCGACTGCTGTGCCCTAAATCTATTACCCTTAAAACGAAAACTTGTCTGTTGACAAATTACTGGCAAATATTTTGAGACTCTTTGCGATCAGATCTTTACTCAACATACATTATTCAAAAAGGTTAATTCAAGTCAGTGATGGAGACCTGCTTTCCTGGCAGTCTTTCCGCTTTTCACAATAACTCTATGCAAATATTTGGTGCTGTTTTGATGAGTCATTTCAAATATTTTAAACGCACAGATCACAGGTCTTCCTAGCGCAGGAAAGGATGAGTGGGAAAGGATTTACGTCTCAAAAATGCCTTTAAACGATTGCAGTTTTTCTGCAAAACACAACAATATTCATGGCAACTCTTTTTAATGTAAATTAAAGACACCAGAGCACACCATACAATAGTTACTTTCATCCTGTAAGCATTATGCACCACGTAGAGCAGTATCATCCCACAAGAAAGAGTCTCGTGAGATTATACTGCTCTGCATGGTGCATAATGCATACAAGATGAAAGTAGCTATTGTATGGTGTGGTCTGGTGTCTTTAATTTAAATTGGTACCTGAATCACCTTGGTGCATTCCGGGAGTTAATACTCTGGTGGATGAGTGTTTGGCACCAAGGGAGCACCGAAGACTGGATATAAGGACCTTTCAGGCACATGCATCAAAGGATTTTGCGATCCCAAACGGTGCGAATCGCAAAAATCGGCTGATTGCGATCGCAAAATCTGCTTTTGGAATGCATGAAGGGTGAAGGCCCTCGCAATTTGAGAATTCGCAAATATTTGCGAATTCTCAAATCGCGATTGCATTTAAGGAATCACATTTTGCGATTCCTTAAATGCAATGCATGAAACTTAAAAAAATTGCGATTTCCCAATTAGGGGGAACAAATTACCATGAAGTTGAACCTCATGGTAATTTGCGAAAACTTTGAAAAAATGCACTTTTGTGCATTTTTCAAAGTTTCATGTTGTGCACACACATGCCCTTGGGGCTTGCCTCTGCACAACATATGTGCACAGATTGATTTCAGGGGTGCAACACAGGGTCCTTTGGACACCCCTGCACCCTTGAAATCGCATTCTGAATTTGCGATTCGCTAATTGCTAATCGCAAATTGAGAAGGTTGTCCCATTCATTCCTATGGGCCTCTAGGAATGAATGGGGAGGTATTCCTTAATTGTGATTCGCATTTTGCGAGTCGCAATTAAGGAATATTAAGAAATCACAATTTTTTCAGGGATTTCTTGATGCATTGCATTTTGCGATTCCTTAATTGCGATTCCTTATTTTTCGCAATTAAGGAATCGCAAAAAGCAATATTGATGCATGTGCCTGTTTGTTTTTTATCATACTACAAAGGAGTCATGTTGATGTGCTGATCGTCTAGAGCATATCCACCACAGTGTATTAAAGTTTACATCTTTTTAATGGCCAGGCTGCTGCCGGACATTTGATTGAGCTGTGAAGTAAAGAGGATTTTTCATTGTGCTGCAAGGCAACATTTGCTGCTTTTCAAACACCTCAATAAAGAGGAGCAACCTAATACGGTTGCTTATCCTGAACATTAAGAAAATAACATGTTGGTGAGATTCTATGGCAGGACCGGAGGCTTCGGATTATGCCATTCTTTCTTTCGCTTTATTTTCCACAGCAGCAAGAAAAATGTATAAACAAACTACTTTTCACATGAACATTCGGGAAAAAAACTAAATCGAACATGAGTCCTATCACAGTGTCTATGCACCGGCAGCTCCCATCATGCTCTGCTGTCCTTTCCTCCTTCTCTTTCTTCGCTGCTCGCAGCAAGTTAAGTCGGTTTTTTCTTCTCTCCTGGGTTTGTGGGTTCTGTGGCTTGAGCGTTTTGGCCCTGGGTCGTGCGCTTGTTTTGTTCTTCCCTCACAGATTCCCTTCTTCAATCGCGGGACGCTTCGGCGCTCCTCACGTGGTTCTGGTACCCAGTAGTGTGCTGTGCGGTTAACTCGCCGCTAGGGGTCGGTGTCTCGGCTGCTGCGGGACCGCCGTCAGACGCTTTCTAGAGCGTTCTGGCGCGGTTTTGTCACCAGCGTGTAGCCTGTACCCGGCCACCCGGCTCTGACACCCTTCGGGAGCGCAATTTAGGTTTCCCCTTGCTTCTTTGACGCCCTCTTGGGTTGTACTGTGACTTTGAACACCCTTCGGGGTCGTAATTGTGCCGGTGTTCGACGTGGGAACGCTTCGCCGGGTGGCGCCCTTGAAATCTGAGGGCTGCAGCGCTTCCAAGGGCTAGTCCCGTTAATTGTGTGCCTTTGGCCACCCATATCGCTGGGACCTCCCCAGACCATAGAGTGCCCTTTGGGGGTCAATTTCGGTCTCCTTGTGGACCTTTCTGCCCTTTCGAGCCTAATTTTTCCTCACCATGCAGAGGGAGTCGGACTAGTATACGGAGGAGGATCCTCTGAATTACGTTCCCTTGGACGATGACTTTTATCAAGCGGTCGAAGACTCGATCTATCGGGCGGTAGACCAGGCAATGGTACCCCTTGAGCAACGGCTCTCGGCGTGTTTGGATGAGGCGTACGCTAAACTCGCTGCTCTAATCCCTGCGCCTGCTCCAGCCTCTGCCCCGGACACGTCCCCTCCTCCCCCTCCCCCTCCCCCTAAAAAGCCTTGTACTGAGGGGGTTGACCCGACGGCTTTCGCAAGGGTGAAGAGTGCCTTTATGGCTTTGGAGGGCTCCCAATCCCCTCAAACTCTCCCCACGGAGAATCCTCCTCCTACACCCCGTACTATGTCCCCGGAGCCGCAGCAGGACGATGACTCTCCGGACTCGGAGGAGGAGGCATGTTCCTCCAGGTCGTGGCTACAATCTCAACCATCCACCTCCGCGGGTCCGTCGGACATGTTGGACCCGGACGACATCGTCCACCCCAGATCGTCCGAATGGGTCCCATGCGACAAGGTAGCCCAGTATGTTGCAAATCGCCTCAGGAGGCCGGTGGATAAGGGTGCCCGTAGCCGCCTTCGGGCGGAGTGCCCTTGACCCCCTCTTGAGGGCAAGGTAGCCATGACTCCTGACATCGACCCAAAAATGGCTACCTTCATGGCGAAATTCGTCAAGGATCCCCGGAAGGGGCTAGACAGGTCCTGGCGTACGTGCCATGACAAGCTCCTGGATGTGGTCGGCTCCATGACGAAAATCTTAGACATGGCGGAGGAAGCCAAAGTGTCGGGGGAAATGATATCCCCGGAGGTGCTGTCGAACTGGGCCCAGCGCCATCATATTTCTGGGCAATGCCAACTGCACCCTCTCTACAGAGAGGAGGCGTTCACTCTTAATAAAGGTGGACCCCAAGCTGGGTGACCTCGCCTCATCCGAGGCTGGCGCTGTGGCCCAGGGTGGTTTGTTTGGAAATCCTTTTATCAAGGATCTCGGGAAGTTCGTGGCGACCTTCACTTCCCTCGACCGGGCTCAGTCCAACATCAAAAAGGTCTTCGCCCCTCGTGTTTTTGATAAGGCCGGACGAGGCAGGGGCCGCTCGTTCGGTCGAGGCACCAGCTCTGACAGAGGACAAGGCTCCGGACGCGGGCAGTTTCAGGACAAGGCCCGATTCAACGATTTCTACCCCACCAGAGGGCAAAAGTTCAGGGATCGTGGTGGTCAAAGAGGCCAACATCAGGGACGAGGTGAGTGTGCTACCTTCCGCGAGCTTGCGAGTAGGGGGGCGATTAGCGCAGTTCTTCCCAGTGTGGGCCTCCCTTACCAGCGATGCCTGGGTGCTGCAGACAGTGCAGGGCTTCCAGTTGAAGTTCCATGGCCGTCCGTGTCAGCTTCAGCGTCCTAGCCCCATTACCTTTTCCCAGCGCGATGCGGCTTTGGTGAGCGAAGAGGTCGCTGCCCTCCTCCAAAAAGGGGCGATTTGTTGCGCTTGCGAACACCCCTCAGGTTTCATCAGCAGCCTCTTCTTAGTCGACAAGGTTGACGGGGGCAGGCGCCCGGTGATCAATTTGAAGGAATTCAATGAATGGCTGGTATACCGCCATTTCAAGATGCAGGGAATTCACCTCTTACGAGATGTTTTACGCCCGTCCGATTGGATGGTCAGGCTCGACTTAAAGGACGCTTACTTAGCGGTCCTGATCTTCCCTCCACACCGTAGTTTCCTCCAGTTCAGGTGGGGCGATCAGGTTTACGAGTTCACCACACTACCTTTCGGGCTATCCTCAGTGCCATGGTGCTTCACAAAGATGTTGCGTCCGGCTGTGGAGGCCTTACGAGCTCGAGGTGTCAGAATAATTGTGTATTTAGACGACATGCTGTTCATGGACCAGTGCCCGAGGCGCCTGCAGTCTCAGTTGCAGTCCGCGATCAACCTTCTCCAAGGCTTGGGTTTTGTAATTAACGAGAAGAAGTCCCTTCTGGTTCCCGTCCAGTGCGTGACCTTTCTTGGTTTCAATATAGATTCAGTGTCTTCCACCTTGAGTCTGCCCGCCAGGAAGATGTCGAAGATCAGACACAAATTACGCCAAACTCTGGCGAAGCCATTGATATCTTTGCGTTACCTGGGGCGGTTGGTAGGCCTGTTGTCGTCGTCGATTCAGGCTATCTTTCCAGGTCCCCTCCATTATCGGGCCATGCAACACTTGAAGGCGTACCACCTCAGGAAAGGACTAACGTACTCTCAGCTGGTTCCTTTATCAGATGATGTGAGAGATGAGATGAGATGGTGGCTCACGCACATGGAGGCCTGGAATGGCTGTGCGATTTTCGGCTCGGCTACTGACATCGGGATAGAGTCTGACGCCAGTCGTTCAGGCTGGGGAGCCAGATGCGGGGATTTCTCCACGGGTGGCGCCTGGTCGCTTTCGAACAATCTTTACATATCAACTGCTTGGAGTTACTGGCAGGCTCCTTTGCAGTGCAATGTTGGACCAAAGACATAGTGCAATCTTGCGTCCTTCTCAGAATGGACAACGTGTTGGAGGTCCGTTATATCAACCATCTGGGTGGCACCAGATCCAAAATGCTGGCGGACCACGCCAGAGACTTTTGGCACTTTTGCCTGGACCATCAGGTGTCGGTCACAGCGGAGTATTTGCCGGGACGCCAGAACGAGGTGGCCGATTGGCACTCCAGGAACATCCTGGACGCCAGCGTTTGGAAGCTGGATCCTCTTCTGTTCTCCAGACTCTCGGACCGGTGGGGTCCATTCTCGGTGGACATTTTTTGCATCCCGTCTGGATCATCAACTCCCGAGGTATTTCAGTTGGCGCCCAACCCTCAGGCGGAGGCGACCGATGCGTTCCTCCAGGACTGGTCGGTCGAGCAGGGGTATGCGTTTGCCCCATTCTCGATGATAACGCGCGTGTCGGCGTTGCTACGCAGTCAGTTGGCGCAGGTGGTGATGATCACTCCGTGGTGGAGATCTCAAGTTCGGTTTCCAGTTCTACTGGAACTTTCCTGGGATTCTCCAATCCTACTCCCCCAGTCTCCTCACATTCTCCTCAATCCAGAAGGAACTCCACACAGGTTGGTCCAAGAGGGCTCTCCTCGACTGATGGCATGGAGGCTCTTAGGCGTCGTTGGACGCTCCCGGGCCTTTCGGGAAAGGCAGAGGACTTGGTTTCCAAAGCCTGGGCCGACAGCACGACCAAGCGGTACAGATCTGCATGGCATAGATGGAGTCGATGGTGTGTGCACCAAAATTTTGATCCCGTGGGGGCAGCTGTAGTCCATGTCCTGAATTTCTTGGCCGAACTGGCTCAGCAGGGACTGGCTTATTGGTCGATCAATACCTTCCGGTGTGCGATTTCTGCAGGGCACGATTTGGTGCAGGGTTCCCCGGTGGGTGAACATCCTTTGGTTTGTAGGCTCCTGAAAGGTATCTGCTTTTCTTTGCCGCCAGAGCCTCGGTACTCCGTCCTGTGGGACATGAACAGAGTGTTAAATCTGTTCCTTTCTTGGCAACCGAACAGGTTCTTGTCTCGTAACGAGTTGACTGCTAAGTTAGCTATGTTGTTGTGCCTGATATCTTTCAGACGGGTCTCGGATGTGCGAGCGCTAGATATCACGACCAGAGTTTTCTCTCCGGATGGAGTTTCTTTTACCATCAGTAGGCGGACTAAGACCCTTACTAGGGTTATTTCATACCCGGCCTTTCAGGACTCCCCCAAACTGTGTGTTGTGCAGTGCCTCCGTGCTTATGAGGATATGACTGATGATACTCGCCCTCCGGGTGAGAGGCAACTTCTTATTGCCCTACGGAAACCGTACAAGGCTGTTACTTCACCAACGATCGCCCGTTGGGTGTGTTGGGTAATGCAGGAGGCGGGGATTGATACCAGGCAATTTGGAGCTCACTCGCCGAGAGGAGCTATGGCCTCAAAAGCTTTTGCCCCCCGGGCTCGACTGGAGGATTTGATGAGAGCAGCCGATTGGTCATCGGACTCCACATTCAAGAGGTTCTATTTCAAGCCAGTTATAGAAGTAGCTTGGCTGGTTGTCGATAAGCTTTGAACTGGCATAATCAAAAGCATCTGGTCCTGCCATAGAATGAGAATTTGCCTAGCCTTAGTGCTGGTAAGTTCCAATTCTAATAAGGACTCAGGCGAGGATTATCCCCCCCAGTGACTTCCTGGAAGTGGACCCTCCCCGTATGCAATGTAAGTAAATCTTTTATGATGCCCTACTCGATGAACTGCTGTTGCTCTGCATTGTACTGCTCTTCTTTTGCTTGATGACGTTCTGTTGGAACGGGCTAGATCTGATAATGTGTTCTTTTGCAGGGACTGAGAATTCCAAACAGGATGCGTGATTGGACCAGTGTATGGGCTTCGCGCGAAGAAAGAGGAGGAGGAAAGGACAGCAGAGCATGATGGGAGCTGCCGGTGCATGGACACTGTGATAGGACTCATGTTCGATTTTGTTTTTTTCCCGAATGTTCATGGGAAAAGTAGTTTGTTAATATATTTTTCTTGCTGCTGTGGAAAATAAAGCGAAAGAAAGAATAGCATAATCCTCGCCTCCGAGTCCTTAATAGAATTGGAACTTACCAGCGCTAAGGCTAGGCAAATTCTCATTCTTGCGCACGCTTTAGCATGAGCAGATCACCCTTAAAAAGTATTCAGAAAAGCTGATGCCGTAAAACTGCTCTTGGAATTACTAATGCCGCTTGTTACAGTAGTTACCAGGTAGAATATTACTTTGCGAAAGATGATTTGCGTTGATCGGATGAACGTTAAGTGTGAGCGCAAAATCCGTTACGCTCGCAGATTTTGCGGATTTTCGGTAAATCCGCAATCCGCGAATGCTCGCAAATTTACCGAAAATCCGCAAATTCGCACGCAGCGGATTGTTTTTTCTTGGTGATACAATTTTGCGGCGCGCGGCGTTTACTTACCGTGATTCAGCGTTTGCCAAATTGTTTTTCTCGATATTTTGCGAGTGCTGCGCCATTTTGGATCTTGCTGCGGGATCCCGCGGGAATTTGGCGAGCGCGATTACGTCATCGCGGCTTGCCAACTTGCACAGCGAGAGTTTGTCAACGCGAGTACGCCGTGATCACGTATCGCAGGACTTCGCAATTGCGAGCTTGTAGATCCGGCGAGCAGCAACAATCTCGCGAAAATACAAAATTTGCAATTCTGCACAAGAAATCCACCAGCAAGCAGCATAAACCTTCTGGAAATGATGATTTTTATCTGAATAACTCCTCAGGTTGACATTTGCCTGCACTTTTTTTGCGAGGAGTCCATTTTGTGGAGGGGGGGGTGGGAGGAAGGAAGTGCCCCACAGTCTTCAACTTCCTGTTTCTGTCCAGCAGGCTCCTCCCAGTGCTTTGTCCATCTCCTGGTCACTTTTCATTTGGGTCTGGAGCTGGAAGGATTACTTTTTGTGGATGCTGCTGGATATTTGGATTTGAGGCCTTTTTGACTTTCTTTGGATCACTTTTGGATTAGAAATTTCATAAGTAAGTCTGTTTGGGGCATTACAGTTGCTGAAACTACAATTTTGGAGTTTTCGATTTTTGGGCTGCTTTAGGGCCTTTTGCCCAAGGGTACTCAGTGGTGGGTGCACTGAGTCTTTCTGTGGGGTGTTTTGAATTTAAACATCATGGAGGGGCTGGATGGCTTGGGATTGTGCTGATTTTTCTGTGATTTTCGGTTTTTTGGCCTGTTGTGGCCTTTTCACCAGGGGTAGTGAGTGTTGCATGGGCCTAGTCTTTCTGTGGGTTGTCTTGAATTTAAACATCATGGAGGGGCTGGATGGCTTGGGATTGTGCTGATTTTTCTGTGTTTTTCGATTTTTTGGGGTGTTCATGGGGACAGGACATGTGGGTGGGGGCCATTTTGAGTGCTGCTACAGGCCCTGGCCATGTGCTGGGAGGGATGGGGGCCATTTTGAATGCAGGCAGTGTTGTTAGGCCTGCAACCATTTTGCCTAGTTTTCAACCTTTATGCCCAGGGGTAGTGAGTGTTGCATGGGCCTAGTCTTTCTGTGGGTTGTCTTGAATTTAAACATCATGGAGGGGCTGGATGGCTTGGGATTGTGCTGATTTTTCTGTGTTTTTCGATTTTTTGGGGTGTTCATGGGGACAGGACATGTGGGTGGGGGCCATTTTGAGTGCTGCTACAGGCCCTGGCCATGTGCTGGGAGGGATGGGGGCCATTTTGAATGCAGGCAGTGTTGTTAGGCCTGCAACCATTTTGCCTAGTTTTCAACCTTTATGCCCAGGGGTAGTGAGTGTTGCATGGGCCTAGTCTTTCTGAGGGGTGTCTTGAATTTAAACATCATGGAGGGCCTGGATGGTTTGGGATTGTGCTGATTTTTCTGTGATTTTCGTTTTTTGAGCCTGTTGTTGTGGCCTTTTCACAGGGGTAGTGAGTGTTGCATGGGCCTAGTCTTTCTGTGGGTTATCTTGAATTTAAACATCATGGAGGGGCTGGATGGCTTGGGATTGTGCTGATTTTTCTGTGATTTCCGTTTTTTTGGGGTGTTCATGGGGACAGGCCATGTGGGTGGGGGCCATTTTGAGTGCTGCTACAGGCCCTGGCCATGTGCTGGGAGGGAGGGGGCCATTTTGAATGCAGGCAGTGTTGTTAGGCCTGCAACCATTTTGCCTAGTTTTGAACCATTATGCCCAGGGGTAGTGAGTGTTGCATGGGCCTAGTCTTTCTGTGGGGTGTCTTGAATTTAAACATCATGGAGGGCCTGGATGGTTTGGGATTGTGCTGATTTTTCTGTGATTTTCGTTTTTTGGGCCTGTTGTTGTGGCCTTTTCACCAGGGGTATTGAGTGTTGCATGGGCCTAGTCTTTCTGTGGGGTGTCTTGAATTTAAACATCATGGAGGGCCTGGATGGTTTGGGATTGTGCTAATTTTTCAGTGATTTTCGTTTTTTTGGCCTGTTGATGTGGCCTTTTCACCAGTGGTAGTGAGTGTTGCATGGGCCTAGTCTTTCTGTGGGGTGTCTTGAATTTAAACATCATGGAGGGCCTGGATGGTTTGGGATTGTGCTGATTTTTCTGTGATTTTCGTTTTTTGGGCCTGTTGTTGTGGCCTTTTCGCCAGGGGTAGTGAGTGTTGCATGGGCCGAGTCTTTCTGTGGGTTGTCTTGAATTTAAACATCATGGAGGGGCTGGATGGCTTGGGATTGTGCTGATTTTTCTGTGATTTTCGTTTTTTTGGGGTGTTCATGGGGACAGGCCATGTGGGTGGGGGCCATTTTGAGTGCTGCTACAGGCCCTGGCCATGTGCTGGGAGGGAGGAGGCCATTTTGAATGCAGGCAGTGTTGTTAGGCCTGCAACCATTTTGCCTATTTTTCAACCTTTATGCCCAGGGGTAGTGAGTGTTGCATGGGCCTAGTCTTTCTGTGGGGTGTCTTGAATTTAAACATCATGGAGGGCCTGGATGGTTTGGGATTGTGCTGATTTTTCTGTGATTTTCGTTTTTTGGGCCTGTTGTTGTGGCCTTTTCACCAGGGGTAGTGAGTGTTGCATGGGCCTAGTCTTTCTGTGGGTTGTCTTGAATTTAAACATCATGGAGGGGCTGGATGGCTTGGGATTGTGCTGATTCTTCTGTGATTTTCGTTTTTTTGGGGTGTTCATGGGGACAGGCCATGTGGGTGGGGGACATTTTGAGTGCTGCTACAGGCCCTGGCCATGTGCTGGGAGGGAGGGGGCCATTTTGAATGCAGGCAGTGTTGTTAGGCCTGCAACCATTTTGCCTATTTTTCAACCTTAATGCCCAGGGGTAGTGAGTGTTGCATGGGCCTAGTCTTTCTGTGGGGTGTCTTGAATTTAAACATCATGGAGGGCCTGGATGGTTTAGGATTGTGCTGATTTTTCTGTGATTTTCGTTTTTTGAGCCTGTTGTTGTGGCCTTTTCACCAGGGGTAGTGAGTGTTGCATAGGCCTAGTCTTTCTGTGGGTTGTCTTGAATTTAAACATCATGGAGGGGCTGGATGGCTTGGGATTGTGCTGATTTTCCTGTGATTTTCGTTTTTTGGGCCTGCTGTTGTGGCCTTTTCACCAGGGGTAGTGAGTGTTGCATGGGCCTAGTCGTTCTGTGGGGTGTCTTGAATTTAAACATCATGGAGGGCCTGGATGGTTTGGGATTGTGCTGATTTTTCTGTGATTTTCGTTTTTTTGGCCTGTTGTTGTGGCTTTTTCACCAGAGGTAGTGAGTGTTGCATGGGCCTAGTCTTTCTGTGGGGTGGCTTGAATTTAAACATCATGGAGGGCCTGGATGGTTTGGGATTGTGCTGATTTTTGTGTGATTTTCGTTTTTTGGGCCTGTTGTTGTGGCCTTTTCACCAGGGGTAGTGAGTGTTGCATGGGCCGAGTCTTTCTGTGGGGTGTCTTGAATTTAAACATCATGGAGGGGCTGGATGGCTTGGGATTGTGCTGATTTTTCTGTGATTTTAGTTTTTTAGGGTTTTCATGGGGACAGGCCATGTGGGTGGGGGCCATTTTGAGTGCTGCTACAGGCCCTGGCCATGTGCTGGGAGGGAGGGGGCCATTTTGAATGCAGGCAGTGTTGTTAGGCCTGCAACCATTTTGCCTAGTTTTGAACCTTTATGCCCAGGGGTAGTGAGTGTTGCATGGGCCTAGTCTTTCTGTGGGTTGTCTTGAATTTAAACATCATGGAGCGGCTGGATGGCTTGGGATTGTGCTGATTTTTCTGTGATTTTCGTTTTTTTGGAGTGTTCATGGGGACAGGCCATGTGGGTGGGGGCCATTTTGAGTGCTGCTACAGGCCCTGGCCATGTGCTGGGAGGGAGGGGGCCATTTTGAATGCAGGCAGTGTTGTTCGGCCTGCAACCATTTTGCCTAGTTTTCAACCTTTATGCCCAGGGGTAGTGAGTGCTGCATGGGCCTAGTCTTTCTGTGGGTTATCTTGAATTTAAACATCATGGAGGGGCTGGATGGCTTGGGATTGTGCTGATTTTTCTGTGATTTTCGTTTTTTTGGCCTGTTGTTGTGGCCTTTTCACCAGGGGTAGTGACTAGTGAGTGTTGCATGGGCTTAGTCTGTCTTGAATTTAAACATCATGGAGGGCATGGGATTGTGCTGATTTTTCTGTTTTTTTTCCGATTTTCTGGGGGTGTATAACTGAACTGATGTTCCCCTGTCTTCCATTGCTTTTAGGTGCACAAGACTCAAGAGAACCACCAGTGCCAGGAAGAAGTCCTGCAGCGGTGTGTGTGCAGCATAACGTCACGCGACGTCACGTCTGGCCACAGACAACTCTGCAACTCGTGCAACTGCGGCCTGCTGTTCTGACCTGCTCTGAAGAAGATGGCCCCAAAAAAAGTTCTCCGTAGCTCCTCTAGCAAGAAAGTTGCCAGTAAGGAGCAGAAGACGCAAGTTACCAAGGAGGCTGGTGTGTCAGCCGCCGCATTTTTTGGGAGTAAAAAAAAAAGTACGCCTGCAGCAGCGGGATCTGCTGGGGACCAAGCTGGGAGCAGCACCCCCGCTCCATTGGGCTCAGTGCCTCCACCACCACCACCACCACGCCAACTTAAGTCCAAGCCCTTGAGTGCTGCAGAGGCAGTCAGTGTACTTCTTCAATCACCATCGACCAGTGATGTTGGCTCATCGCAAGAAAGTAGCAGCAATGTCCCTGAATCAACACAGGTTGTTGTAACTCATCTGACAAGTGTTGAACAACCACAGCCGCAACAACAACCACATATGCAAGTAAAAGCCCAAGTACATGTGGAAGGAGAGGCAGCGCAAAGAGATGCGCAAGCAGAGGTGCATGGAGGGTCACAAGTGCCCAAAATAGTTGTTCCTCCCGAAGTAGGGGCACATCAGGAAATCGACATTTAAGCCGAGGTATCATTTGAGGTAGCCACTCCTCCTGATGATCATTCATGGTCTTCCACATCCCTAGCAAGGAAAATATCAAGGTTGGTGTCTACATCTTCTTCAAGCCCACCTCCTTCTCTTCTGATGATACGGATCCCAATTGGGAACCAGAACCCCTGCCGTCTGAGAGTGAGGCACACCATGATCTGACAAAGGTACTTAAGCGTAAACGGAAGGTCGTCAAAAAACTCATAGTTATGGAGTGTGATGAGGCTCAACAAGAAGTGGCGGATACTCCTGCTGATGAAGACTCTCACGACGACGATGCAGTCATCATAAAGGTCACTGCAGCCCCAGCGGGCATGCAGCAAAAAGACATTTTGACCCTAGCCCGAGAAGCTGCTGAGCATGATGATGTTGTCGACGAGGAGGCAATGGAAAAAACACCACAATCATTGGAGTTAACTAGTACACCAACACCTACTGCTTCCATATTTCTTAGTCGCCAGAAGGGACCTCCATCCACCTCGACCTCAATTAGTGGTGGTGAAAGTGCAAAACGTACTGAAGTACGGCAATCCACATCCTCCACTTCATCTGGCATTAGCAGCAGGACCACCACCACCAGTATCGCCGCCTCCTCCGGCCCCCAAAGACATTTCCAGTCCGCTGTTTGGGACTTCTTTAGTGTTTGCCCAAAAAAGGAAAACTTTGCCATTTGTAGCATTTGTAAGTTGGCAGTTAGTCATGGTAAGTTTGGTCGCAACTATGGTACCGGAGGCCAGAGAGGTCATCTTGAAAGAAAGCACGCTGTCAAATGGTTTGGGCACCTACAGGCGATCAAGGAAGCCCGAATTGCACGTAATGCTGTTTCATCTGATGATGACGAGGAGGAAGAACACGTGTCAAACACTTCACTTACACCCAGTACCCCTGTCAGCAGCACACCCCATGTGAGCCACACTAAGAGTGTGGGAGAGAGTGAGAAACCAATGCGAAAAAGTTCATCAGCGAGCGTAACTGGGTCGAAGATATCATCATCATCATCATCATACCATAAATGCTTGGTCCAGGGCAACATTAAAAAGATGCTGTTTACAGAAGCGCAATATGAACGCAACCACCCACTGACGTGTCTGTATAACACTAAGCTGGCTAAAATGCTAGCTCTGGACCTTCTCCCTTTTTCTTTTGTAGAAGGTGTTGGTTTTCTAGAATTAGTGGCAGCGCTCTGCCCTAAATGGAACGTTCCTAGCCGGTTCTATTTTGCCAGAGTTGCGGTTCCAGCACTACATGAAGATGTGCTGGGGCAGCTTTGCAGAAGAGTGCTGTTCACACTATACATCTGACAACAGACATGTGGACCAGTGGCGCTGGCGCTGTTTACATGTGCATCACTGCACACTGGGTCGCTTTTTCAGGTGTTAAAGCAAAGCTAAACGCAGGTGTTGACCCGGACCAAGTTTTTAAAGCTGCTCGGAAACATGCAACACTAGCCATGTTTGGTTTGGAGAAACGTCACACAGCACAAAACATTTTGGATGAGTTTAACACAAAGGTCCTTGACTGGCTGTCCCCAAAAAAACGCCAGATTGGTTATGTTTCCACGGATAATGGCTCCAATGTAGTTAAGGCCATGGAGCTGGGTCAGTATTTCAGAGTGCCGTGTTTGGCGCACTGTATAAACCTGGTTGTCAAAAAATTCTTGAGTGAGAAAGACAGTCCAGCGTACGAGGTAGTGGACACCTGCCGAAAAATGTGCAACCATTTCAGCCATTCTTTTAAGGCCCAGAAGCATCTGAGGAGCCTGCTACATGAACGTCGAATGCCAGTGAAAGCACTCATCCAGGAGGTGGCAACACGTTGGAACACAACCTTCTACATGCTTGAGCGTCTGTATGAGCAGTATACGGTACTTGATCACTATTTCTTAAAACAGGGTACAGCTCAGAAGGACCCGAGGATGGGTGCGGCGCAATGGGACATAGTTAAAAGCCTGACACGCATGCTTCATCCTTTTGAGGTCTTCACGCGTGCAGTCAGCAAGGAGGACTGTAATTTGGGAAAAGCTATCCCATTGTTTTACATGCTGGAGCACCAACTAAAGGAGGTGTCTTCTGTGTTTCAAAAACATGAAAAAAACAAAGACCCTTTTGTTTTGGCGGAGAAATTATTAGAGCGCCTACAAGGTGATGAACGTCTTCAAATGATCCACTCACACCGGCATTACATTTGTGCAACGATTCTGGATCCACGCTACAAAAAGGCACTGGCAGGCCGAGCATTCTTTCCTTTTGCTGATGAAGATGTTACAAAGTACAAACGTTGGCTAGCCATGTCAGCCAAGAGGTTTGAAAGAGAACGTCAGAAAATTGATGGAAAAGGCAGTATATCAGCATCAGCAGGCCACCCCCAGTCAAAACAATCCACTTCTGCACCTGTGGCTGTGGCACAAGTGACCTCTCAGCCATTAAAGACACCGGCAACCGGATCATCTGCACCAGACACAACAGTAACATTGGATGCTGAAGAGGATTGGCTAAATCGGCTTGGGTTTGGTTCTCAAAAGGTCACAGCAAAAGCTAAGCAAAGTGGAGGAACCTTGGAGGACCTTGAGTCGATGGTGCAGGACTATCTGAATGACTCAACAGAGGTCTATGTTAATGCTGAACCATTGGCGTATTGGCATGGGAAAAAAGAATTGTGGCCACAGCTCTCCAACCTGGCTTTAAACTACTTGTCTTGCCCACTCGCAAGCGTGTCTTCTGAACGTGTTTTCAGTGCTGCTGGTGGCATTGTAACTCCCAAACGGAGCCGCCTCTCGCCCAAAAATGTGGAGAGGTTAACAATGATCAAGATGAATCAGCACCTCATACCACCAAATTACAAAGTACGAGAAAGCACGCTGCATGAAGACGAGGAGGACAGCAACGTAGATGAGGGAATTTATTCTCTGTTCGGTGACACTGACCTCACCCTGCCTGAATTGTATGATGAAGAACTCTTATTCTTATTCCCTGACACCGAGCCCTGAAAATGAGACAATGAATCAATAACTTTCTTTTTCGTCCTTATTCACTTTTATTCCTGTGTGTCTGTCTTTCTTTGTTGTGCACAGTTAATATAATTCAAACTTTAATCACCTAATCAAAAAAACAAGCCCATCAGCAGAACTGTCTTCACTTGTTTGCTTATTGATTTGAAGGTGCCGCAGTCTGCATTCCTCAGGTTCACAAGTTCAGAAGAACATGCTCCTCTATCCTCCTCCTCCAGACTCCTATTTCCATCAAAGCAGAGGGCTGGATTACGCCCAATGAAGAAAGACTCAGCACTTGTGGAGGTGTTCTACTTCTTTGCGGGTGAGTTGACGGCTCTGGGGCCATTGCTGGGAAGCTCTAATACCGGATAAAAGTGGCTTGGACCAAATCGGAGGCGGAATTTTTTTGTGTTTTTGCTGACTTGCTTGCCTTTGAGGTGCTCTTTGGGGGGGTTCCGGGTGTTTGTGGGTGAGTTTTGGGGTCTGGGAGCACCTCTGAGACAGTCTAATCTTGATTGCATTTGCTTTTCAGGAAATCAATGGTGGAAAACTGGAGTTATGGCCTAGCTGCACAGCGCGTTTGGACCGAAGGCCGAGAAATATTGTAAGTATGAGATTTTGCTTTTGGGCTGTTTGGGGGTGTTGTGCTTTTTGGCGGGTGGGTTGGCGGGTCTTGGGGCATTCCTGGGAAGGTCTAATACCGGATAGAAGTGGTTGGGACAAAATCCATAAGGAGAAGCCTTTTGGCACTTTTTGAAACTTAGGGTTCATTAGGGTTAGCCCTAAGAGCAGGATTGCATGTGTTTTGGGGTGTTCTAGATTTTTGCAACTGAGTTCTGGGGTCTTAGAGCACTTGTGAGAATTTGTAATTTTGGTTGCAAGTCATTTGAAGAAAATCCATGGTGGGAAAGGGGGGATTTGGCATAGTTAAAGAAAGCCTCTGCCACTATTCTTAACTTAGGGCTCGTTAGGGTTAGCAGTATTTCTATTGCATGTGTTTGGGTGGGGGGGTTTTCGAGTCTTGGCGCGATGCTGGCTATGGATACTTTTGCTTGCTTGCAAGTGGTTTGAATACAATCAACGGTGAGTAAGGGGGTATTTGGGCCTACTTTTACTTTCGAAGTACGTTATGTCACCAGTTTTCTGCTAGGCCTCGTTTTTTGAGATCTGATTGGGGGTCTTCTACATTTTTTCAACTGGCTTTAGTAAGGGTCTGGGTGGAAGCACTGCTGGGAAGGTCTAATTTTGTTCTAAAACACAGTTTACAGTACACCTAGCCTGAGGGGAAAGATCCGCTAAATTAATTTGCCCATACTTATTTATCCTTGAAAAGGTGACTCAGACAGAGTACGCACTTTAAAAAATGTTGTACTGTCTATTAGGAAAATCAAAGTGTGACTTTTTGCACTACACAGCGTACATACCTTATATTTATTTATCAGTGCTGTTTTTCGTTCAATAATTACAGGCCGGGTTTCAGTCTGTGCAATGGGGACTTTTTGCACTACACAGCGTACATACCTTATATTTATTTATCAGTGCTGTTTTTTGTTCAATAATTACAGGCCGGGTTTCAGTCTGTGCAATGGGGAAAAAAGGATGGAGTCAGGCTTCACATTAGCGAGCCGCAATTCAGCATCCGCCAGGCAGGCAGTGGACAGGGTGTCTTCTGGTCACCAACATTGATGGACGAAACGTCAGCTGGAATGGAGGAGTGCCGCTAATAAGAGGAATTCTTTGCTGCATGCAACTTACTTACCAAATTCAACAGGACAACTACAACAATACAGATACAGTATCCATTCTTTTCTTCAATGAGTGTGTGTGACTGCATTATTTGGATCTCTCTCTGCTTCTAAATTGATCCCTACAGCCATTATATAGGTTTTACTTCGGCTATCTTTTAAACCTAATTTAATGTAGCCCTGTACTGTCGCATTCTGTCATTCACGGTTGTCGAAAGTACTACTTACTTTTCTGTAACAATGCATTCAGTAGTGCATGCACTTCCTTTATGTCACGTAAAAGATTTATGGTTAGCTTTGTACCCAAAAATTTCTTTATGTTCAAATATTGTTTGTCCATGCTGTGCTTTTTTTTTCTCTCAACAAAACCTACCCAAAAAGAAACCCCCATTCCCATCCATTTTACAAACCCTAACCCTCTTCCCCCGGGTTGTGTGGTTTTGCTTGATGTGTGACTAAATGACATCAATAATTCCACACACTTGCTGGGGAGGATAAGGTCATAGCAACAGGCTGGTGAAGGAATCCGAGGATATATTCTAGACTTACTCAGCTTCAGTACTATTTCTTGTAGTAGTAGCCAATGTCAAAGAAATCCTATAGAAGTACAAGTAATACTATCAATACTTTACCATTTGTTAGGCTACATTGTGGCACTGTTGTAGTCTAGTGTACTGTCACCTGCTATATTCTCTATCGTATCGTTGTAATGTTACAGTAAGGACAAACCAGGTTTCATTTTCTTTTTTTCCATAGCCATGCAACTGCCACTGTGTCACACCACTAGTACCACCGCAATGAGGAGGAAATTTCAGCCGCCCTGGATTGCAACCTTAATCGCCATTTCCCGTGGAGCCAGCCCTGGGCCTAGCCCTACTTTCAAACAGAAATTACAGGTAAGATAAGCGTTTGGTTGGAGGTAGTATAATGGAGTATTAGAAGAGACGAGAGATTGACGGTAGTACTACTAAAGTCCTAGGACTATTCAGGAAAACAAACTTACTGTTAAACCCCCATCCACCAGACTCAAAAGCAGTAAAAAACAGGTATAGTCAGATAAAGTTTCAAAAAGTATGTTTTTATAGCCCTAAAAAAATAATCTCCCGCAAGACCCTCCCTAACCCCAACGATTGTCCTTCAAAAGTCCCCAAAAAACCCAACTCCCAATTCCCACCCCCCAAAAGTCTCTAAAAAAGGGGCAAGGGAACCTATGGCAGGGTGCTGTTGACTTTAGCAGCCAGGGCATCATGCTCCTTGCGTACGGTGGCATGTTCGAAGCGGAGGCCCTCCACCAAGTTCTTATAGTTCAGGACCTCCTGCTCCAGGTAGGACAGTCTGAGGGAGAAGCGGCGCCGGCGTGCCTTGCAAATCCTGTGGGGGACAGCTGCTGTCTTTGCTGCTCGGCGGTGGCGTTTGGCTTTGGTAGCCCGGTTCCGTACTGCTGGAGAACTGCGCTGGCTGGCAGCCCGCACGGAGGAGGATGCAGCTGTCCCAGTGGACGTTGTTGAAGTACCAGACTGCGTCTCCTCCTCCTCCAGGGCCACCAGCCGCCGATATTCAGCGACAGTGGCATCCAGCCTCCGTTACCGGGCCATTCGAGCCAGCTCCCTCCTCCTTGATGGTCTCTTGGATTTGGAAAGAGCAACTATATGAAGAAAGAAAGACATAGTCTGTAACCAATGCTCCTTAAGATTAACACAAAATGATTGAGCAGAAAGTTGTCACAGTACAATTAGCAAATTGAAAGCACATTGCGTAACTATTGAGGACAGTATCTATGTAACCTCCGACTTCTTCATCCTTGCTCTAACATTAGTGGGAGTTTAAGGAACAAATTCTACGAGCACTATGGACTTCCATTACAGTTGACTATGACAGTACACCAGTCTTATTCTTCTTCTTCTCTCTTGTTTAGGAAAATTGGTACGTTATCTTATGCAAGCCGGCATAATGCCAGCGCAGTGAACTTGCAGCCGAGAAAAACAGACGCACACCATGGTGAGTGAGACAGACTTGCGTTACTGTACCGATCCAGTACATGCAGGTGGTGAAACTCTTACTTTTCTATTACGGGTGGCACTGAGAATACTCTGTTAAAAGGGCTACTGCTTAATTAATTTAGCTTTCACCCTACAGTGCAAATGAGTATTAGAAAAGGAAAATGAAGAAGCAAAATAATCTGATTATCTATCACTTCACATGGGATGTATTTGATGACAAATGGGATGACTTTAGGTGCTTTGCTTATTATTGAGGGAACAGTGATACACCCACACATGAATGACGTACTACTACTAAACTAAAGTTATTAAGAGAGGTAGGGAGTGTCCACCGTAATAACCGGATATATGCTGTGCCTGCAGTTGCAATACAAACTACTGCTACTATTCATGGTAGTATTTGGACAAAATTACAACTTCTTTTCCTTGCCTTTCCTACACTGGAACGGACGTGCGGGTGCGGTGTTACGTGCTCTCCAAAGTAACACTTAGTTCATCCAGTGACCGTCTACTCTATCTAGATACACATATGCTATCTGAGAGTCAGATAGTACCTTGATCCAGGCATCCATCCATTCAAAGTATATGCACACATACAGTTTCTGTTTCACCCACCTAGGCTGTTCTCCTTCCACCCATCCTTGCTTCATCATTCACCCAGCCATGCACCATACCATATTCTTTCCTTCCCTGCCACCTCGGGGACCAAGCAAACACATATCATTCTTCTTTGCCAGTCATCATTACATTTCTCGTCCTTCCACACTTACTTACACCCTTCTTTCGATTTTCGTTCATCCCATCCATCAAGTTCATCTCAGATCTGATTGGGATTCTTCTCGCCAAAAACTTCACAGCTAAGTCGAAGTACATATAGAGGAGGCTACTACCTGGTTTATTTATAATACACCCGTGCAGAAAGCACACTCTGCAGTCTTCAATCTCAATGAGTAAGGAATATATAGCTTACCTCTGCCCGCCACCACCGTGTTATCCCTCACAGGCTTGTCCTTGTCCGGCACTTGCACCGCCTCCTCCCCAGAGTTGTCCTCCTCATCCAATGCCGCCACCACCTCCGCGCTGGCCCCGCCTCCAGATGTTCCACCTACAAAGTACATTTAATATTGTTAGAATACACCACTCACTACTATATAATATTTGGTCTAGGAGGAAGAAAGAAATGTGAAAAAAACAGTATACAATTTAATAATTTGTGACTGTCTACTCTAAAGTAAAAATGTCCCTTTTTCCAGGGAAGGCTGTTGTCTTGCTGCACTTTTTGGCACAACTGATGAATGCTTGCTTTTTATTTTTATAACAGAACAAATGCCATGGCTGAGAATTTCACTTGGCCAAAGGAATATTTGAGATAATTGGCTGTTTTGAATAAAGCAAATACAACCTGCTTAGTACATAGCGGCATATAAATTTTTAATACCTCTTTCTGGTTTTTCTTCACCTTTTTTTTAAACACTTATTTTTTGTGCATGGAAATACAAAGTATTTTTATATACAATATATACAACATTTACAATGATGAAAAAACGAATAACATTTACACACTGCAAACATACTTGGCCTGACAACCATACATGACTCATTCAAACACAATAACAAAAATTTGGTGAATAAGAAGGGAAAAAATAGGTCCCCAAATCTGGTCTAATTTTTAAACAATAGGAGAGAATCCGTTTTGCGTTTTGCCAAAGTTTAAAGTCTTTTCACAAGTCAGTAGTGAGAGGTTGGACTTCTCTGATTTATTATGAAAACGTTGTGGAAAGTTAAAGTTAAGCCAGATGCGGGACCAAGCTGGTCGACGCTTTTCGAAACCCTGACAGTTATGGAGTTCTCCTCAGGACCAAAACAGATGCTGTAACAACAGGAAAAAACACTATTTTAGAAACATGGTCTAGAAGGTAAAGAGACAAGACCGGACAAGACCCCCTGTGTCCGTCAACAACCGATAACCTAATCGTACCTTAATATCTTGAACCGTGGTCCACAATGCCAAAGACTAGTATTTCCAATAGAAGTGCCCGTGCTGTGAAAGAAGCCAAATCAAAAGGCGCATTGTGTTAATAAAGCGCATTGTGTTGAAAAACCGCCATTCATTCTCAATCTTTCACTCTGTTCTAAGTGTGTGCAGAGAAGGTATACCTGCTAGAAGTCGGGCGTCCGCCTCGCCATTATTATGAAAGTCTTCCTCGTTGCAGAGGGGGATTGTTTGCGCTGAAACCAAAACAGAGGGGCTTGTGAAATAAATCCGCTAGTTGGGGTAGGGACCGCTAAAGAGACTTCGCGGTAACTAAGAAGCACTTGGACGTACCGATTGTAAACAGCGCTGGCACTTTAAAAGAGTGTGCAGGATCAGACACCTCTACTCGCTGGGCTGCCGCTACAGTGACTTCCTGGTTGAAAAGCATGCATAAGAGGTGCTGGGATTTGTAGTTGGAGAGAGGAATTCTGGGAAATGTAGTTGGATCAGCGCATGGGCTGGAACCTTGAGTGAAGGATACTTGAAATGTCGATGTACAGATAAGTTAAATCCTGTAGTGAAACGAGGATGGGAGAAGATGTTAAATCTGCTTGGAGGCTGGGTCCTCGGGTGAAAGGTGCTTAGGCTCTAAGGTTACGATGTTTCAAAAAGAGGCTGGAAATCTCAAGGTTTATATATTTCAGATATCTCGTTCAGGCCCCTCAGCGCTGTATTAAATTTCATTATCAGCAGCGCTTTGCGCTGGCATAGCTTGGCATCAAGGTCACCGCCACGTGGATCCCTTTCCACCTTAGAGAGTACTGTCCATTTCAGGTCGGTCAGTTCATGTTTGGAATTGTTCCAGTGATTTACAAGTGGTGCATTTCCACTTTTCTGCGAATGCGGGATTTATGTTGAGTGATGCGGTTTCTGAATTCCTGTGTGGTTTTTCCAATGTAAACCATTGGGCAAGGACAAACTATTGCATAAACCACATTTTTGGTTTTGCAGTTCGTGAAAGTTTCATGCTTCCAATGGATGTTGTCATGGGTGAAAACTGAATTTTCAATGGTCTCATCACAACAGGTACAAGTGCCACATTTATGATGTCCTTGAGTGGGAGGCAGTCCAAGTAAGCTTCTCAGAGTCGGAGTTTTGACAATTGGGAGGGCTGCTCGGACTATATGGTTAGCCACACTTTTCACCTTTTTGTACGCAAACAGTGGGGGAGAAGTGAAGTCGTCATGGAGATCTTTCAATAAATGCCAATTTGACATGATGAGTTTTTTATGTTGATTTGCTGCAGGGCAGAAAGTGGTGACACAAACCAGTCTTCTTAAGTCAGGTTTAGTTTTCTTTTCAAGTTTGACTCAGCCGTGCTGAGTAAGGAGTCAAGGCCCTCTTTTGTTGTTTTGCTTTTTATTTTTAACACGCACCACTTTTTCTCCTAACAGACAGAAGCTTGACTTCTAAGAACACGAGCAGGATCAAGTTCAAACCAGGTGAGAGCTCAGCTCGACTACAAGAAATGTGTCCAATTAATCGTCAGCACTAAGAACTTTTCCATTTCCAGTTAAACGTTTACTTTTATGACAAACTTGATTTTAATAAATGTGTTTACTTTTAATAAAGCTTATAAACTTAAATAGACTCTGTGGTTTTTGGTCCTCCAGACTAGAGTGGATGAGCTAAAGGTTTTGCAATTTTTGCAAGCATGAGTCCGTGCCTCTGACATCATTGGGGAATAATCATCGGTGAGTTTGGGAGCTAAATGACTCTGCCACACTATCTAGTCAGTAAGGAGATTGGGAGTTCAACTACAAAGTCTGTTATCACTGAGGTATGTGGAAAGTCTAACAGCACCTATTATAATTGATAAGCTACACAATGCATTATTTAGTGTCCATAGTTCTGTTTGTGCAGATTTGTCCCTGCAACAGTAGTAGAATGGATTGTCCTCCTATCCAAACCAAAAGTAAAGTAGTATCTTATTCTTTCTTGGTGGTAATTCACCTTTTTATTGTTGGCAATTGTCAAAGCATAAACATTTAGAAGACTTGAAAAGACATTATGGACAATCCCAGAGGACTTCACTCTGTGCATAAAGCTATTGCTGACTAGAATGGGAGTCCAATGGAAATGCCAAATGTGCAATCTTAGTTAACTACACAGACAGACTAATAAGAATAATCTAGTAATACCACACGGAGTCATAGTCGAGTCAGGATAAGAATTTAGATCCAGTCTACAAGAATATCAAAGACGATTTAGAAAAAATCGAATGAGGAAAGCTGGGAAAAAATAAGTACTGTATATTAAAAATAAAACTTACTGGGGCCAGCAAAGGAGCCCTCGCCTTCCCGATCCTGGCCTACATCCTCAACAGCACCCTCCTCCTCCTCCTGTGTCCTCCTCTTGCCCCTGGGGGAAGCTGATGTACAACATGAAAGAAAGAAAAACAGAAAACATGGATGATATTTGACAACGAAATCAAACATTTCAAAAGAGCTAACAAAATATTTTGGCGAAATAGCAAATAGACAACTATTCCACGGGATATATTATTGACCAATCTCATGTGGTCTACTACGTTATTAGTATTGCTTGATTTGCGGACCGTCGAATTGGAAACTTCTTATGTAACTCACTACACAAAGTACTAAAAAGGTTTGCCTAGGATTGGCAGGCAGCAGTACGCAGCACGCGAAGTGACAGCCAAAGTCCATTGTGATTGCAGATCAGCGACAACAATAAAGTTTCCTACTACATTAACCAGTCATTAAAATACTCAAACTATCAATCCACCACCACTATTTCTTCTTATCGCCATGTGTACAAAGGAAGGACTGGACTTGAGTCTGTAGGGGCTGATTTAGAAGCTTGCTCCATTGTTGCGTGACTTTAGTGACGCAGCGGCAGCACAAAAGAGGCGCAATGGTGCGGCGTATATTAACAACGTGACGCATATGGGAGATGCATCACGTTGTAAAGCCCTGCGCCATCAGGGGGCGGTCCGGCGCAAGGGAGGGCGTTCCTGCGCAGGAACGCATCCTAAAAGTCAATGATGCGTGACTCAAACCCTGCGCCTGCTTGCAGCAGACGTACGGCTTGACGCAGCATTGGGGAGATAGGGCACCCCAGAGCATTGATGGAGCTGCGCCATCATTGCGACGCAACTCCAGCAATGAGCCGCCCTTACGGCACAGATGCGTAACGCTTTGGTGACGTTTTGGGCCCATGGTGCGCCGCATTGTAAATACGGCGCACCATGGGTGATAGTGGCGTGGCGCACAATTACTGGCGCATCCCTGCTACTTTGCAGGGATGCGCCGGTAATTAAAAATCTGAACCTTAGTGTGTAGCATTACGCAGTTCTTTAAACTACACTAATACATAATTTCACAGGCCAATGAAATGAACACAAAATCGAAAACAAATAAGCATAGTAGCAACACTACTGAGAAGGAGAGCAGTGCACCTGAAATGCACAGAAGATTATGAAATATAATTTACCTACAATGTAATGAGCAGCATTATTGCTCTTGGTAAAAAAAAAATTGCAATATAATAACACAGCAGGAGAAAACAGAGTAGTAAAGAAATAGCTACTACTACTACTCACCAAGCCCGGGGATCTCGAGACCAAGCAGGTCGAGCAGATCTCGTTCACGGGTCAGGACATCCGTCCAGCGGTGGGTGGCCTGGTTGTAGGTGCGCCGGACCCGAGAGTGGTGGTACATGGCCCGGCACACCTTATCCCACCGCTTCCGGTGCTCCCGCATCCCATACCCGCCTCCGATCTTGCCTCCTGCCATGATGGTCCTGGGGAGGTGGCGCTGTACATAGAACACTAGTGCGCCCACCTCCTCCGCGCTAAAGATCTCCCGTGGCATCACTAGCTCCCCCCTCAAATGCCCGCACGGGAGACGGGCATGGGGTGCGGGACCCTTCCCCTTCTCGGGATGCTTCCCGGCTCCCTTCACCATGGTCTGGGCGGAAAGGAATAAAGAAAATAGAATAGGGAAGAGAAGAAAAGAAAAGAAAAGAGAATAAAAAAATAGTTTAAAATTAACAAAAAGTAGCAGTAAACACAAAAATATAGGGCTAGAAAAATAGAGGGATAGATAATAAGTAAAATAGATAAAAAAAACTTCAAACAAGCAAAGGATGGCAGAGATTTAGAGAGGATACAAGAAGCATGCACAGAACCATAGCAATGAATGAAAAACAAGATGGCCACGCCCGTTCACGACCGCGCGGGTAACTCGAACGCGAAATTGTACTGGCGAGCCGCACACTTTGCGAGATTACACTTTGCGCCCGGAAACGGAAATACGTCATGCAAACAAGATGGCCGCGCCCTTAAACGACCGCGAGGGTAACTTCGCACCTTGCGCTACAAGCGGCTCGCGAAATTTGCGACTTCCGAATCCTATCTCGCGCGTGTTCGTGCCCCGCGAATCCCGCGAAATTGCAGAAAAACAAGTTTTGCAAAACTGAAAGCACTCGGCAGGTGCAAGACTTCAAACTCATCATTAGTAACCATTCCCTGTAGTGCTTCCTGACTGGGGCCCCTCCAGAGTTCAGTTGCTAGTTGCAACAATTGTATGACCCTGCTCTGATCCTCACAGCAGGCTCATAGAATAGCTACAAGTAGGCCATAAAGGTCATCGAAAAAAAATTGCACTGCAACAGAAAGCAAATTACTGATAAGGAAGCAGGTGCCAGACCAGGAATTTTAAAACAGTGACACATTAATAAACTAACCCAAAATTAATATGGCTGAGATACCCGCCACCCCCTCTCAACACAATCCCCCAAGGATGGGAAGACGGAAACGGTTCTGAACCTGTGGAAGGCGGGAGGGAGTTACCCTCCCGGCCGTATTTATTAAAAATATGAAAAAAAATTAAAACGTTAAAATAACAGTTTCATATCATGTACAATTTCATTTACACATTACGATGTTCTTGGCTGACCTTAACACATCTCTAATACAAAGGTTCTCCTAGCCGATACTAAACATCCTGCAAATGCATTACTCAAACTTTGAAATTGTACATCCTAACATTACGGGCCAACGGCAAGTTCGTAACCGGTGTCAGATCCCCAATACCAGAACTCCCCGCTCACTTGTGAGGGGCGGTCGCACAGTGGACTGTACCTCTGTGCCAACTTCCAATTTCCCTTGTCTTAGCGGGGGCCCCATGTTAGCTCGACGCCATCTTTAGAGGTCGTCCGAGGACTCGTGTGAGGTGTCTAGAAGGTAGCGTAGACCCCCCTCCCACCCCACACAACTTACCACATCTGCCGTCGCAGATGTCCTGGCCCCGGGAAATTCCCAGGAGGGGCCCTAGCCCCTCCTCCCCAGGGAGGGGCCTATGGCCGCCTTCCCTTTCGGCGTCCCCATCCTTAGAGGGGACCGCCTCCCCGTTTGAGGGGCCAATGGCCGCCTCCCCCCGGGCGCTCCCATCCATAATGGGTGACGCCCTACCTCTAGGGATCTTCTAATTCCTGCTCACCGATCATGACCTTACCGGCCGGATAGTTGACCGGCTATCCGGACCCCCCACAAAAAACTCCTACTTAAAGGTCATGGCTGCAAACTTTTTAACCAAGCTACAAAGTCTCCTATGAGTAAAGAATTCCCCACCCGGGACAAATGAACACCATCCTCCAGATACATATGGTCCCCCCTGATACATCCATGCGGAATAGAATGCAATGTACTTGTACGGAACAATCTACCAAGTTTGTTATTCACCTTCTTCACTGAATGATTTACAGCAGCCACAGAAATAGCCCCCCGCCACACCTTTCGTGGAATCATATGGGACCATGCAATCGTGCACCCTGGAACCCTTCTCGCCAACCAACTCACTGTGGATAGTATCAACTCGAGAAGTACTCGTCTACCAGTGGTAACCAAATCATTGCCCCCAAGATGCACTATGATTACAGCTGGCGGTGACCTTGTCCGCCCTAACAAACCCTCCATAAAACATTGAAACTGGTCAATACAGAGCCTGCCCCTTCCGTAGAAGGTCACCCTGTACCCGTATTCCCCAGCCATGTGAATCATGTCACCTGCTTTGAATACGTCTGCGGCACGCCTCACGTATGAGTGGCCCACGACCCACACCACTCTTTCCTCAGCCGGTGATCTTTGACCGCTGGTCCCCAGGTGTCGGGTCGACTGCACAGTCCGCCCCGCCTCGTAAGCTCGCGACACTGTAAACCAAACAAAAACAAGAAGCGTGAGTGCAAGACATAGGCTTCACAACATGTGCAACCGCACATACCTTTCATAACAATTCGAGGACCAACGCCCCAACTGTTTCACTATTTCCACACTCAGACCCCTGGCTGTAGCCTCTGTAGCAGCCCCTATCCGGAAGGAATGGGTCCCAAACTCGCACGGGTTCAAGCCCGCCGCTGCGATTGCCATCGTTAGCACCCGCTGGAACTGAAACCTAGTCAGTGGGGTAGCGTCGGCGTGCCTCAGCAAGCTTCCCCCCCATGATGCCGCCCTCTGCGCCAAATACTCCTCAACGCATGCTACCGGGCACATGGGAGATCCCGGAATCCGCTGAACCACTACACTGTCCCCGATCGCTTTCTGATCGGTCTTCGACCTGGCAAATGAGACAACCATTGTCTCCCCCTTAATTTGAATCTGCTCACGGCACAGACCTCCCCCCGTATCCTGCTTGTTCCTTGCTACCAGCTCGCTTACCCACATAGCCCCATGGAATGCTAATGCAAAAGCGGCCCGGAATAGCACTGTCTCTGATTGAGATGAACATGTCGCAGGGAGTACGGACAGTAACAAGGCCAACCTTTCAAGACCTATCGGGTGTCTCTCATCCACTCTGCAACCCTCACGGCGTTGCCACCCACGCAGCGCCTTCTGCACCAAGAAAGACGCCGTGGGATCCTGTATGCCGTGGGCCCGCCATGAAAGAAATGGCGGCCCGGTGCCTATTGGCCGTAGCCACTGACTTGCCTGCCTGATGTAATGATAACAAAAAATTCAGGACATACTCTTCTTGGCCCCAAAGCTCCCCCCTAGCTGAACCCAAAAAGGACAAATAAGAACGGAACGCCCCTTCATAAGCCTTCCTTGTCCTGGGTGCTAGACTCTCTCCCACGAGGTCTTGTAGTCCGGGGCACCGAGAGACCAGAGAGCTTCGGGAAATGGTGCCGCCACCGGGTCCGCTGAGGGCAGAAAACCCCAGAAGGCCTGCATACGGGAACGAGAAAGCGCATCAGCTGCCTGATTTAACACCCCTGGCACATGTCTTGCCCTAAAGTGGACGTTTAGTCTCATACACAGCAAGACAATTTCCTTCAACAGTCTCAAGATCCATTTACAGCGTGCTGCCTGACTATTGATACACTCAACCACGGTCATATTGTCAGACCAGAACACCACAGAGCGATCACGAAACTCCTCAGGCCATGTTTTCAAGGCCACCAGAATAGGGAACAGTTCGAGAAACCCAATGTTGCCTGTCAGCCCACTCTCGTGCCACCATGTCGGCCAGGTTCGTGCTGACCAATGATTCCCCAAGATGGCGCCAAAACCCACACTCCCTGCCGAGTCAGTCCACAACCCCAGCTCCACAGAGGAGACCGCTGGTTTGGTCCACACGACACGACCGTTGAAATCCGCCAGGAATGCCAACCATATGCGCATGTCCTGCCGGACCTCTTCCGAGAGCCTTGTGCGGTGGTGCCCTTCCTTAAGGCCGACCATGGCTTGAGCAATAGAGTGGGAAAAGGGGCGAGCCATCGGTATTACTCTAAGGGCAAAATTCAGCTGACCCACAGCCTGCTGCAACTGATGCAAATTCACCTTCGTCTCACTAATACATGTTTCAAGCGATGCCTTAAACTTCGTTACCTTTTCGTTAGGCAAACGCAAGCACCCCTCTTCGGAGTCGAGCTCTATTCCCAGAAACTCGAGCGAAGTAGCCGGGCCCACTGTCTTACCCGGTGCCAATGGCACACCGAGGCGAGTCATGAGATCACAAAAATCGTTCAAAGCCTTTGCACATTCTATGTCCCCGGCTGCCCCCAGAAATAGAAAATCATCAAGATAATGCATAACATTTGTAAACCCTGTTGTTCTTGTGAACGCCCATTGCAAAAAGCTACTGAACTTTTCAAAATACGCACAAGAAATGGAGCAACCCATTGGCATACATTTATCCATGTAATAGCGTCCTTGAAACATGAAACCAAGGAGACGCTGATCGTCGGGTTGTACCGGGAGCAACCGGAACGCCGACTCAATGTCCGATTTGGCCATCAGCGCTCCGGGCCTCAGGCGATTCAACATGGCGACATCCTCATCAAAAGATGCGTACCGCACCGAACAAACTCCTGGGTCAATCGCATCGTTCACCGAAAGACCCCTTGGAGCTGACAGATTATGTATCAACCTGAATTCCCCAGGGTCCTTTTTGGGGACCACTCCCAGAGGTGAACAAACAAAATTAGCAACAGGCGGCATGTCATATGGGCCGGCGACCCGACCTCGGGCCACCTCCTTCCCAATCTTTGCTTGTACCACCGCCGTATTCTGCAGAACCGACATTTGGTTCTTACATTGCGCTTTTCCCTGAAAATCCCCCGCCGGGATGCGGAAACCATATGAAAAACCATCTCGCAACACCCCAGCGGAGATATGATCCGGATATTCGTTCAGCCAAGGAATCATTGCCATGATATCAATCGGGGTAGGGAGAGGCGCCCCTCGGACTATTTCAGACCTGTTTGGCGCCCCCTCTACTTCCCGGATCACCATTTTTGGCTCTGCACATGGTCTCGGGGTGCGAGGACTGCCCACACCCAGCACATTCATGCCTAAACCTGCAAGATCCCTGCGGCCTAGTACATTTGCCTCTGTTAAAGCTCCAGCAGACCCCTTTTTTTACCTGAGTTGCCATTATTCCTTGTGTGCTGATCATTGCTTGATCCCGCCCGAAAGGGCGCCCCAGATGAATGGCGGGAAGACTCGACCATATTCCCCCCTAAAGATGGCGACTTCGCCGTGCCTGACTTCTCCATTTTTCTGCCAGGAAATGGAGTCGAAACAATCCCACGTCAGGGATGAGTCGTGCTCCTTGGACTTACGAAATATGCTATCGTAATAAAACCATTGATTGCCACCATATGTTCCATAAAATTCCATGATACGAGTCTGATACACGGCTAATCCCACCAACAATTCGGACCTACGTTCCCCCATAATTGCAATGAACATTCCAAACGCTCTGCCCCAATTGTCGATCGATTCCTCAACTCTGAAAGCGGCCATCTTGGCGCGCCATACACTAGGATGCAGAAACTCCTTTTGATTTTTAACATGTTCAATCTCATAATGATCGGTCAACAAGGAAAACATGTTCACGTATTTATCAGCCCATATCCTTTCTTTTACCTCAATCGGGATATGCTGAACAACTTTTTCCCTCCTTGAAGGTACCGATCCCTCCCCCGCAATCGGCAGCGGCTGCTTACCTGAACCGGCCACTGTGACCGTAGTTCCTGCCGAACCAACGCCCGATACTGGTTGTTCCACGGGAGCCTGCGGGGAAACAAAAGGAGACGGTGCCTTCGCAGCATCTTTCGATTGCCGCAACTGCTTCATTATTTCCCTGGCTTCCTCAGCCGTGGCCCCCTCGTTCTCTTTGCCTAACCATGCCGCCAACTGGGCAGCTAGCTCAGGAGGCATATCCTCCCCGTTCACTGGAGTGACTACAACAGGGATCGGTTGGCCCACATCTGGGACCGGAGTCGGGGCCTCGATCGGGGTGACCGGGGGCGCGGGGGGTGCTTCTGGAACCGGGGCCTCCCCCCCCCGACGCTCCCTTCTTGGCCCTTCTACCCCTCCCGCTCGGGACCACTCCCGGCAATGCTGGGCCGATGACTCTATTAGGCCCCCCCACACCATTCATTACCGCCATCTGCTTTTTCATATCCGCCATGTCTTTCATCAGCATACGAAGCATCTGATCGGTCCCGATCCTCTTTCCGACCTTCTTGCTAGGCATCGTCCGCGTATACTCCTCAAAAGATCCTAGGCAGAAAGCTCCGAACTCACTGAAAGAAGAAACACACGGTTAATTCTCAAAACTGGCTCTTCGTTCCGTCTCGAGCTCACGTGCAACGGGGAGGTGCAGCTTCAGAGCACAGGAACAAGAGGATGCTTCCTTGGCTTGTCGCTCCTTTTATCCTTCTTCGGGCGGGCATGAACCCACCTCCAATCCGCCTCCAGGGCGTGGCTAGCGGTGTTGGTGTCTAGGACAACCCCCTCTTGGGCGGGAAAAAGGCGCGCCCGGCTACGACGCTTTGGGCATACCAGCCGAGACTCGCCTCCTGCCCAAAATGGCTTCCCGGGGGGATCGGGGTACTCCACCATACGTTCGGGGGGACCGAGTGGTCGCCCCTTTCCATTCATGTCAGTTGAAGCAGGGCAGGTGTGCTGGCTTTCCCCCCCCATAATCTACAGTGATGATGAACCAGAGGGTGGCATTGATGTAACAGAGGGTGGCATGGGTGAAACAGAGGGTGGCAGTGGTGAAACAGAGGGTGCTGGGAGGCTGTGATGATGAACCAGATGTAGAAACAACATAGTCGCGACTGTTGCGAGCCGACAAGTAAGTTCGCAATTGCGAACTAGTACCAAACCCTCGCGAACTGGCAGAAACCCTTGCGAACACACAAAAAATCTGCAAATTCGCGAGAATTCGCGAATTTTGCGGATTGCGAGTTCGCAAATTCGCAAAATTCGCGAACGCCAGATTCCCAAAATTCGCCCATGCTTAGTGAACGTGCAACAAATTACTCAACTTTTTCCCGCATGCAAACCTTCATTTAACCTGTGTTCCTCCCTCAGGTTGCTTGGCACAAAGCAGTCAGGCTTAACTCAGAGAGCAACATTGCAAACAGTAGCACAGTGAAAGCACACCACAAAATGATTTCACCACAGGTTGAGAAACACAGAGTAAATTTAATAAATAAAACAAGACCACAGTGACAAAAATTAAATCAGAAAACCAGATATATTCAATGTTAATGATTTAAGTAAAAACAGTGCCAGAAAGCACAAAGCGCCAACTGTGGACATCTGGTCGCACCGGACCGGGACAAAGTCACAAGTTCACACCAACAGAAATGGAGCACAGGCCTGCTACAAAGACCCAGTTCTGCCAGCTCAGTATAGTACCTTAAGTCCTGGTTTGCGAGGCGTGGTGAGGATCCACATCAAAGAAGTTACGCACAGCCAAAGCGTGTACCTTGACACCCTCGTGAGTGAGTACCCACGCTTTTCAAATCCCTGAATGATTTATTGATTGATTGACGTCCTGCATTGTATTTGAAGATCCCATTGACAAGGGCTTACAATGCTCAGTCCAGTATCGAGGATGCGTTGCACAGTCCAGGCGATGTGTTGGTTCAGAGGAGCTGCTAGGCAGTGATGCAGAGTTCGGCATTGTCATTGAGGCTGCTGTCAATGAGGGATGTGAGCGTCAGCAATGAGGACACCTTGAACAGTGGCGGTTCCGATGAGGTGCCACGCTGTGATGCAATGCTGGCCTTTCGAGTGGATCTGATGCATGCCGCAGTAGTGATGCATTGGCTCTGCTCAGGGTTGTGCCCCACAGCAGAGGAGATGTGTTAGTTCCATTGAATCCACAGAGGCTGGCAGAGCACCTTAGGCCAACTTCCAAGATTCTAGGACTGAGGTGGCACAACTTGGCAGGGTAGACTTACTGATGGCAGAGTCAAAATACTGGGCTTAAGGCTGTTGGAGCAATCTGTCCTTGAGGCTCTAGTCAGGAGCCTAGTCAATTAGCCCTTGGAGTCACTTTCGGAGACTAGGTTCAACAGGTGCAGGTTCAGTCCTTCTCCCCCAGGTAAGAAGACAGTAGGTCAGCTCAGAAGGGTAGCAGTCCTTCAGAACAGCAGTCCATCTGAGTGGTAGTCCTTTCATCAGCACAGCAGTCATTCTTCCTAGCAAACCATCCACAGGTCCAGAAATGTACTGAAAACGTGGTGTCTGAGGTCCAATATTTATACCTGCTACTCTTCATCTGGAAGGTAGAAGTGTGACCCACAGACAGGCTACAAGCAGTAAATGGCTAAGGCAGGAAAATGCCAACCTACTAAAAATGTCATTTTTAAGATTGCAATTTAAATTCTGACTTTACCATCATTAGAAATTGGAGTATCTAGAGGCCAGGCTGTAACCCTTTCCAAGTAGGGACCCTGCTTCCTAGTTAGGGTAAGGGGGATAAACTACTGAAATAACACCGGCTCACCCCCTTGGTAGCTTGGCATGAGCAGTCAGGCTTATCTCAGAGGCAGTGTGTAAAGCATTTGCACATACCCACAGAAATACAGTGAAAACACTACAAAAGGTCATTACAGCAGTTTTGAAAAAATATCCAATATTTTATCTGTGCAAAACAAGACCAAAAATGATTGAAAAAAATAAATCAACCACACAGCTCTTAGGAATATCAATAAGCAAAAATAGACTTAATATGCAGTTCTCTAAAATAGATGGCTCTGTCCAGGTTTATCATGGAGTCCTGAACAACAAATCTAAACAGTTCTGGCTGGCCAGAGTGTCACAGGCCAGCTACGGTGTCAGGGAGAACTGTAGAACAGTACCTTTAGACAGGCAGGTCGTCTGCAACTTCTGGTCGAGCTCCGAAGGGCCATCGTTGGCAGACGTGGGTTCGGCAGGTCAGAGCAGGAGTTGCCGGGCCCTTGAAGTCACACACATTGCAGATCAAACTCCTCGCAGTTAAAGTCGGGAGCACGGGCAGGCTCGGGCTGTGGTGCAAAGTGCAGCAGGTCGTGGCACAGACAGCGGCCTGGTGACGGTCATCCAGCAATGTCGGTGAAACCAGGTGTTAGACCTGGCATCTTTTGGTGTATTTACCTTGTCTTTTTGCCCTCTGACCTCCTGGTTTTGGCTATGTTTTTGCTGTTTTATTGTCTCTACACACTTTCTCACTGTTGTTCAGTGTTAAAATGAAAATGATTCAGTTGTAAATAATATTATGGATTGGTGTTTCCATGATCGGCATATTTGATTAACTAGTAAGTCCCTAGTAAAGTGCACTGAGTGTGCCAGGGCCTGTAAATCAAATGCTGATACTGGGCCTGTAGTACTGGTTGTGCCACCCACACAAGCAGCCGTGCAAAGGGTAAGGTGAAGGGTAGGACATGTACTGGTGTGTGCACCATGTCCTGGTAGTGAATTGCAGTGTACTTCGTTTTTCACGATGGAAAGGCTATCTGTCCCAAAGGATAGAATGAAAGATACTTTGTATCATCTTATAAGTATAACTTCCCATTGGGCCAAGATGGAGAAATGGAGTTTAGCATGCCTGAACTCAGAATGTAAAAAGGCATCCTTTAGTAAAGATGATTTTTATGTTGTGTGTTTGAAAATACCACTTTTAGAAAGTGGGTATTTTCTTGTTTCGCCTTACTATGTGCCTCTGCTGGGTTGCAGATTGACTGTCTGGGTTTTGAGTTACAGGGGCTGGCAATGTGCATTCTCTTCAGATAGCCATTGGGGGGATGGTTGAGGTGTGTCCTGCCTCTCCTGGATGAGTCAAGGCTGGGCTGAATAGACCTGGGCTGCATTTAGAGTAGTGGGAGGAGATTTCCTTGCACTTGAATAGGCCTGGTATGCCTTGGACAATGCTATCTCCACCTCTTACTAGGCAGCTGGAATAGAGAGGACAGAACTGGTTTGTACTGAGCACTCTCTTTCACAAGGGAACACAGCTAAATGTAGTATAACTATTGGGTCCCAGATCCCAGGATTCTAGAACTCTTTTGGACTCAGAAACCTGCCAAGGAGTAGAGCTAAGGAAGCTGTGAGGAGGAACTACCACTTTGCTGTGTGCTTTGCTGTGTTGACCTGCAGTAGCTGCTTCTGTCTTGCGCAGATTAAGGACTGGACTAAACTTTCTGCAACTGAACTCAGTTCAAGAATTCTTGGTAACAGTAAAGACTTCAAGTTCATCTGCTACCTTCACTATGAACTGTGTGTTTGTTTTTTACTGCAACAGAAGCAAAAGCAACCCAATGCCGTCACTGATGCAGCTGCTGGCTCTGTGTCCTGAAGGCACCAGAGAGGATGCCGCCGCACTTTACACTGCAACCCTGGCCTCACCAACGAGGCTGTTTGTCTCAATCCACCGAACCGCTGCTTGCACTGCGACTTGTGGACACCACACTTCGTACCGCCTCTCTTCCTGATGCCACCCTGGCTTACCCAACTTCGCCGCTCCATGCCAACATCGATGCCACTGCTTGCACTGTGATTCGAGGGCACTGCTCGTAAGTTAAATGATGCATCTCCTTTATCTCCCACCACAGCCTTGGTCTACTGATGCTGGCACCTTCATCTCCGGTTCATCAGCCAATGACAGCGTTCTGCAACAATGACAATACTGCTTGCCCTGTGACCTGCCAACACCACGATGAGCACTGCATCCAGGTTTCACTGACACCACTAGACAACCGTCACTAAGTCGCTGCCTTCACCACAACCTAAGGGCACCGCATACCCACTGCTGCATTTTGCCCTACAGCCCTGATGCCTACTGACTCTGGTGCTCCTAAATTCAACTGCAAGGAGTTTGATCTGCATCGCGTGTTACTTCAATGGCCCGACGACTCCTGCACTGATCTCGGGAACCAAGGCCGACCAATGCAGACTCTTCGGAGCTCAATGAAAGGTCGCCGACATCCTGCATTTCTACGGATACTGTTTTGTGGGTCTTCCAGATGCGTTAGCAGGCCCATTATGACCTCAGTCAGGCAGAACTGTTTGGATTTGTTTTTCATGACAGCGTGATAGCCCCGGATGGAGCTATCAACTTCAAGGAACTGTATTTTAGGTCTATTTTTGTTTATTGAGATTCCTGAGAACTGTGTGGTGGATTTTTATCATTTGTGGTCTTCTTTGCACCGATAATATATTAGTTCTTTTTCTAATCCTGGTGTGGTGTCCTTTTGAAGTGTTTCACTATATTAATGTTAGTTTATTCATCTGCTCCACACACTGCCTCGGAAATAAGCCTAAATACTCATGTCAAGCTACCATAGGCGTGAGCAGGGGTTATTTCAGTAGGATATCCCCTTTATCCTGACTAGGAAGAAGTGTCCCTACTTGGACAGGGTAACCACCTGCAAACTAGGGACCCCCATTTCCAACACCAGGGCTGCGATGTGAAGTGATGCGGTGCAGGCAAGAGACGGTTCAAGCAGCGGAATCATTGTTGCTGAAGCGCTGTCATCGGGTGACAAACTGGAGTCGATGTTGACTGTGCCAGTAGGCCAAGACTGCAGTGCAGGATGAGGGCAGTGAGTCGTGAAACTGCCCTCCAGCCGCAGGCAGTGTCATTGAGGTCGACATGGAGCATCATCGTCGAGCTATACCAGGAAGATGGCTTGAAACGATACGGTGAGAAGTGCAGTGCCTACAGGTCACGGTGCAAGCAGAGGCTCAGTGTCGATATCAGGTGACGGCTGAGATGAGACCAGGATTGCAATGGGAAGTGCAATAGTACCTTCAGGACACGGAGCCGGCAGCTGTGTCGTTGATAGAGTTGAGTTGCTTTTTCCACTGTTGCAGCACAAAAACAGTTGCTAGTGCTGGTAGCATCTGAACTTGAAATCTTTGTTTTTGCTGGGACTTCTTGCACAGAGAGCAAGCTCTACCTCAAGTTATAGGAGAAACTCAAACAAAGAAGTTTCAGAAAGTTCAGTCCAGTCCATTCTCTGACCAAGACAGAAGCAGCCACTGCAGGCCAACAAAGCAAAACACACAGCAAAGTGGTAGCTATCCTCACAGCTTCTCCAGCTCTTCAATATTTATACCATATTTCCCTTGGATCTCTTGTAGCAGAGAGTCTCTGTGCTTAGTTGACACCAGTTCTGCCCTCTTTTGCCCTGCTTCCTGGCAGGAGGTTGAGACAGCAAGGCAGACTAGGCCTATTCAGGTGCAAGAATATCTCCTCCCACTATTTTAAATGCAGCCCAGGTCTTTTTAGCCCTGACGCATCCAGGAGAGACATTACACACCTCAACCCCCTTCCCATTGGCTGCCTGAAGAGAATGCACATCCCCAGCATCTGGTATGCCAAAGCCAGACAGTGAATCCCCAATCCAGCAGAGGCACACAGGATGGTTAAACAAGAAAATCCCTACTTTCTAAAAGTGCCATTTTCAGACCCACTATTTAAAAACTATCTTTACTAAAAGATGTGTTATTAAATGTTTGAATTCAGAGAGCCTAAACTAATTTTCTCCGTCTTTCTCCATCTTACCACAATAGAAAGTTATAAATGTAAGATGTTACAAAGTATCCCCCAGTTATATCCTATGGGACAGATAGCCTTTTAATAGTGAAAAATGAAATATGCTGTATTTCACCATCAGGACATTTCACACCCACCAGTACATGTCCTACCTTTTACACACAAAACAGTCTGCCTTTGGGGGGTTCCTGGGGTCTACCTGAGGGGTGCCTTACATAATAGAAAAGGGAATGTTTGAGGGCTTGCAAGTGGGTGTACTTGCCAGGTCGATCTGGCAGTCACAAACTGCGTGCAGACACTGCAGTGGCAGTCTGAGATACATTTGCATGGCTACTTCTGTGGGTGGCACAACCAGTGTGTCAGGCCCATTTGTAGCGTTTGATTTACAGGCCCTGGGTACACATAGTACACTGTACAACAGACTTAGCAGTAAACCAAATAGCCAATCTTGGAAGGACCAATCCATTACATAATTTATCTAAGGAGAATCTGCATGAAAGTGCGCAGAGACACTTAACCAGCAAAAACAGGGTCAAAATCCGGAGGTCAGAAAGCAAAGAGATAGGGGGAGCATACCAAAAGATGCCAGGTCTAACAACCATAAGTTATGATTTTTCATTACAATCCCAAAAACATCAAATAAGAACTGGTTACCTGCTTCCATTTGGAAAGTACAGCTTATTAAATGTAATAAGGTAACTCCATTGTGATCCAATGGGAGAGGTAGGCCTTGAAATAGTGAAAAACTAATATAAGAGCTTTTCACTAAAAGGACATGTAAAGTACATGTCCTAGGAGTGATTTGTAGGTATCAAAAAGGAATGTTTTGACCTGGCAAAAGGTTTCTTTTTCCAGTTTGAAATTGCAGTTATAAACTACACACACATGCTGCAATTGGCATGCCCGAGGCATGTTTAAAGGGCTACTCAATTGGTAGGCACAACAATTCATGCAGGCCCACATTATTGCATTATTTATAGTCCCTGGGTACATATATTATTTATTTGCTAGGGACTTATAACTAAATAAAATATGCCAGTAGGAATAAGCCAATGTTACCATGTTTTTAGGAGTGAGCACACAAACTTCCCCATTGGTCATCAGTGGTAAAGTGTGCAGAGTTCTAATGCCAGCAAAAAAGAGAACATCAAAAAGTGGAGGAGGAAGACAAAACGTTTGTCACCAAGCATCACTGCAAGCCGCTTAAATGCAGATGGAGACCAAGTTAGGATGACGCCGACAAGGGCACCTAAAAATCAGTAACCGAGAAATACCAAATTATCTGTGCTTATCAACCACATTGAAAGCTGAACCAACAGGTAAGGTTTGCCATAGTGGAAGACTTCACCTCTGCAGCAGGAAGCTCAACCAGCATAGCCCTCTCTCAGGACCTCTGCATACAGCTGTCCCTATTCTTCAGTAACAAAAGCACCAACATCTACAACAACCTCAAGCCCCAACTAGATTCTTCCACTTTCCCAGGCCTCCTGCCCATCTCATTCAATACCGAGAGAACCACACAGACCTCCTGGTCCACCATCACCTCTCAAAAAATGATCAGACAGTCCATTCAGTCCAGAGAATCCAGAACCTTGACTTGACCGTGTATTCATCAAAGTGTTGGAACCCATCTGCACAGCTTGCACCCTGATGCTGAATGACTTATTCATCACATCCATCTATTTTATTTATTTATTTATTTTATCTTATAAGGTGCACAGCTATCCAAAGGTTTACCGGCGCAGCCTGTCAGAACAGAGAGAGAGAGGAAAAGAAAAGATAGGCTCTACATAATAAACAGCCCGTTTTCTTAAACACTTACGATCATTCTCGTAAATGGTTTCAGCCCAAAGTGCCATTGGAAGGGAGTTTTACATTGATGGGCCAAGGTAAGAGAAGTACCGGCCGCCCATATGGGACAGCCAGATCCTAAGTACCATAAAGTTTGATGGAAGGTAAAGATGAACTAGAGCATTCAGGTATTGAGGTGCTTTGCTGCTTCTGATTTAGAACATTTAGCTCAGGGCTTTGAACTTGATATGGTTCTCAACCCTGAGCCAATGAAGGTCGCGGAGGGTGCCTGAAATAGAAGCTGTTTTAGGGATCTTACAGAGCAAACTGGCCGCAACATTTTGTACCAGTTGCAACGTTTGTACCACATCCTTATTGGCTACAAGACACAGAATGTTGCCATAGTCCAGCCTAGATGTAATGAGAGCATGGACCACAGTACGTTGTGTGGACAAAGGCATCTTCCAAAGGATTTTCGGAGCCATTTAAGGATCGTAAAACAAGTAGACAACACTTTCAAGCTTGCTGCCTCATTGAGAGTTGGTAATCAATTATGCCACCTAAGTTCCGAACCTGCTGTTGGGTAGGGGTAAAGCACCCATTTCAGGTGGATCACTGAAATATTATCGACGGTCACATTATCGACTTACTAAAATATCGTTGACAAATTATCGACGACAAAAATATCGACTTTCTATACTTATTACACAAATTACAAAAATATCGAGTAAAAAATATCGAGTATTTACTATATCGAGTACATAAATATCGCTTCTATAAATATCGACTACAAATATATCGTTGGACATGAAATTAACCCTAACACTACAAAAATATCGACTACAAATATATAGACTACCAAAATATCGTTATAAAAAAATATCGATTTCATGTTTGTACACTTTCATTTCTAAAATACCATCTTAATCATCAATAAAAGTCATTGCTCTATACACATATAATACCTGTTACTTACATAAAATTACTATTAATCAACATTTGCTATACATTCTATTACATGCATTTTATCACTTTCTAAATATTCTTTGCATTTAACAAACTTTTGCATTACTTATTTTCACATAAAAATCTATTTCATTTAAAAACGAACCTGCTTTAATGCGGGAATCACCACATACCACCATTCTCACATCAACAAACACTCCAATTAACTAAAAAAAATTCAAACTAGCCTATACAATGCTTCCTTACATCCTACAACCAATCAAATCAAAGCACACATAATACATATACTATAAAAGGGATACATGCATTCTACCATTTGTTGCTGCTACCTCTCTGGAAAGTAGATGCCAACACTCTGAAGATTTTGTTGCAGAATAAACATCTTTAAAGATCCAGCTCACTAGCTAATTAATCAAGTAAGTAACACTGGATTTTTTAGAAATCTAAATTAGAAGTGCACTATTTTCCTTACATCTCCTAACTCTTACACTTATTTTATTTTCATCTCTTCCTACATTTCTGATAGAAACTACTCCAAAAAAATTCCTATTACATGGTCATATTTCTTCACGTGGAAAATCAGATAGTAAGTATATAATAATGCTCTGCTATACACCAACTGCTGTTTTTAAACACTAATTTACAAGAGTATTTATTTTTTTTAAACATTATATTTACAGATATACTGAGATTTTCCTATTTCTACACCAAAAAGGATAAAACTACACTAATTACACATGTAAGTATAGATGTTTTTGTTATGAAACAGCCAATTTTATAATTGCACATTTCTTAGCAACATATCTTGCTTTTTACATCTTCCCTATAGATCATTTGAAAGATCCAACATCAACTATACCAAAAGACAAGAGTACCCTTCTGAAAAATGTAAGTATAATTGTAATTTGTCTAAAACTGCCCAAAAGAAATGCAAACTATATTCTTAACACCATGTTATATATTTTGAATTGCCTCTACAGATATTCCGAAAACATCATACATCTATTCTACATATCCTATGAAAACATTCAACACAAACTATACCAATATACAAGAATACCCTTGTAAAAAATGTAAGTATACTTGTCATTTCTCTAAAACTGCCGGAAAATAACACACACTATGTTCTTAACAACATGTTATCTATTTTATATTTCCTCTACAGATATTCTGAATACATCATACAGCTATTCTGCCTACAACAAAGAAAACGACTTATTTAGAAGTTAGTATACTTTTAAATATTTCCCATTTCCCAATGGTTCAATATAAAAATTATAATCATTTTCATTTATTTCTTCTATCTACTCTACAGGTCAGACCTGTACTAACTTGATGTACTCCACCAATTACTACAACTCTACTATTTAAACAAGTAAGTATATGTAATGTTTACATCAAATGTACAAGTAAGCAAAAATGACAACTGCTTTTTAGTAGGAAAAACGTTTGTTATGTGTAAACATTAACGTGGCATTTCTATATTTTAATACCAACAGTAAATAAAGACATACATACAAGAAAATCCTTCAAAAGACATTTCTGCTTTTGTGACTACTACTTTGATTAACTGTAAGTATAAATACATCATTAATGATGTTAACACCACAAAAGGAAAAATATGTGTTTTGATTTTGTTTCTTTCTACTCTTTCCTAGAACAAGTAAATCAAAATGACTGAAGGTGCAGAATTTGTCATGTCACAGAAAAATAAATTACTATTATGCTACATGGGTTATGTGTATAATCAGGAAAGACAAAGTGGTAGAAAAGTTTTTTGGAAGTGTACCAAATATTACTCCAACAAATGTTATGGGAGGGCTACTACTGAGGAAACTAATGTGCTATTTACTAGGGAACACAATCATCCCCAAAATGTCACAGAAATTGAAATTAGAGATGATTTAGAAAGTATTAAAAGTGCTAGCACACAAAGTGATAAACCAACAACACAAATCCTTAAAGAAGAACTGGTAAAAGTCCCAGCCCATGCTTCAGGTCAACTACCCGCTAATGACTCCCTGAAACGCACAATTGCACGCACTAAACGACTCAGTAGCACAACCCAACCCAACCCAACAACTTTTGAGGAAATTATTATTTCACCAGAAATGGCCATCACACACAATAAAGACAAATTTATCCTTTTTGATAATGAAAGCAGTACAAACAGAATAATTATGTTTGCAACTGCAAGTAATTTAAGAAAAATCCAACAGTGTCCCCAATGGATGATGGATGGAACATTTAAACCATGCCCAAAACCTTTTTATCAACTGTATTCCATCCACGGTTTATACCCTAATTCTAACATACCTTTCATTTACTGTTTGCTACCCAACAAACAGGAAAACACTTACACAGAAATATTAAATGTTCTCAAAACGGAAATCAATAATTATTTTCCAGAAAAAATAATTATTGATTTCGAATTAGCTATGATTAATAGCATTTTGAGAACATTTCCCCACACAGCAATCCAGGGTTGCTATTATCATTTTAATCAGAGCATATGTAGGCATCTCCAAAAATCTACTTTAAGTATACTATACTCTACAGATAGCACCTTTGCCTATCAAGTTAAAAAATTAATAGCCCTGGCCTACATCCCTGTTACAGATGTAGCGGAACATTACAATTTATTAATTGACAGCACATATTACAAGAGGAATGAGGATAAACTAACCCCATTACTGGACTATTTCGAAGACACTTGGGTGGGAAGGTTGCACAGATCTGGACATCGACGCCAGCCCAAATTCCAAATCCCTTGGTGGAATGTCTATCTTAGTACTTTAAACCAAGAGGCTAAAACAAACAACAGTGTAGAAGAGTGGCATAATGCTTTCCAAGCAACTACAAACAGAGGCAAACCCACATTCCATAACCTTCTAGAAGCTTTGAAAAAAGAACAAAGCTATCAGGAACTAAGAATGGAACAATCAGTGTCACAAATAGGTCCAAAACTCACTAAACAAACTAAACAAATGTTCCGACTACTTCAAAGTCAAGTCACACTATACCCTACAACTAGAGGATACCTGTCAATAATAGCTAAAAGTCTACTATAAAAATGTCAACTAAATATACGAATGTCTTCTTACAATAATAGTAAAATTACATTTCATAAACATCTATAATCAATTATAAATAATACATATTTGTTTGACAAACTTATCAAAATTAGGAAAAATATTTCGTAACAAATATGCAATGTTTATAATTTCATAACACATACACATGACATTAAAATTCGACATTTCCCACCCAATTAAAATTGTAAATTAAATACTTACAATTTTTGGAGATGAGAAAGACGCAATCAAGCAAAATGCAATCCATACAATCCAATCCAATATCTTACAATTCCAATATGGGAAACCCTCAAAAACCCGAAAATAAAGTGTAAAACTTAAAAAAACGCTCCAGGAAATCCCGAAAACAGTAGTGTGGACACATTAGTATTTAAAGTGATATACACACAACTTTTAAAAAACGGTCACGCATATCAATGTATCAATCCGATTCGAAACCCTCCAAAAACCCTGAAAAAGGTTGAAAAAGTGTTAAAACCGCTCCTGGCAAACACGAAAAATAGGAGATAAATGTCAAAATATAAGCATAATAAGTCAAACATTTGTTTCTCCGTAAAAAAACACGCTTCCTTCCATGTAGTTTTCATGCGAGGAACCGGAACCTGTAAAATAGCATACATAACGAAATCCACCCACAAATAGCCCATAACATTTGTAAATACACTAACAATTAACATTAACCATGTAAGAAGACATTTCCGAACACTTAAAATAACACTTGAAGTTAAAAAATCACGACACATCTATAACGGAGACATTTCACCAAAACGCTACTTAAACAATTAATACATACACCAAAAAACACTACAAAGTTCGATTATACCCTCAAACATGACCACTTACTTATAATTTGTAGGTAAAAATAACCTTACCTCTCTCCACGCGAAGCAACTCCCAACCGCGAGCTTCTCCAGTCCAGAATGGAGCGCAATAACCTTACGCGGTAAAAAAGTAGTCCCCTTAACCCATTTGTGTAAAAGTATCGTAGACAATACAATGTTATAGTTAAAAAATATAATACATACACATGTATAATTTTAAAAAGTAATACACTATACTCATTACAATTTACCTTATTTAAGAAAAATAAATATATTTAATATAAATTAATATATAATAATTATTATATATTAATAATATTAAATAAATATGTAAGACTTTGAATAAAAGATGTAAATATTTTGTTATTGTGTACATTTATATCAATAAGTTTTTGTTTATTTTTAAGTAAACATTATAAATGTTTATGGTAATAATTAATAATAATAAATAATATAACTTATTTATTGTTATTAATATAACAATTTGAACCATTTAATATATAAACAATGGCCAGAAAAAAAGTATTTATTTTATCTGTGAATGTATGTTTTTCTGAAATTAATAATAGAATGATTATGTTTATTAATTAATAATAATACTAATAAATAAAATTGTTATTATTTTTATTAATTATTACAAAATGTTTTATAATAATTTCTAACTGTAACAAAAGTATATAATAGCTTAAATAATATTTTGGCAATACCAGATATTATAATTAAACATATTGTTTCCATATACAATTATAAAGTTTACAACCGAATAGATTTCTATGTTTAATTTAAAAACAACATTTTCTGAAATATATACCAACAAATATTTTATTTTGTATTTCAATTTCTTCTAACAAATGTAATAATAGTCATGTTACTTGTTAAAATAAAAAATGTTTTATATATATTTAATAATATTAATATTTAATATTAACATTATTAAATATTAATGTAAGAAATGTATTAAAAAACTTTTTTTATGTATTTCAATATAAATACTTGTAACTCTAAGTGAATGATGGGAAAATGTTAAATTTACTGAAATAATGTTGTAAACAATTTTATTTTTATTATTGACAACATGTATATAAATGTAAATGTGTTATTCTGTGAATACTAAAAGTCAAAATAATGTTATGTTGTTTTTGTTTGTGATTGTATTGTAGTACACAATAAAAATTTCAAAAACGGTTAATAAAGTTTTTTGAAAACATCCATGTAGCATTATTTTTTAATATTAAAAGACAGTAATGAACAAATGTATGCAAATGTGCTGCACACTGACCAATTTAATATGTCCTATTGCTACTCCAGTCAAGCTAATATCATAGAAGCTGCAGGACACTAGCTAAAAATAATTTACTATTCCTACTCCAGTCAAGCTAATATCATAAAATGTGGTGGACACTGACCAATGTTTATTTAGTAATCCAACTCCAGTGTAGGTAATATCAGTGATGGTGCTGGACACTAACCAATCAATAATTACAATTCCAACTCCACTCTAGCTACTGTCTGGGAAGATGCTAATACATATATTATTTAGATAAAAGTAAAACTTAATAATGTAAAGTTATATTTTTTTGTATTTTCCTGTAATAGCTTTAATGTATAAGTGTTTTATTTTACACTAAACACCTGCACTCCAAAATACCCAAAACTGTCCCTGAACAATAAAAATACCCCTTCACCCCAAAGCCCAAAACTGACCCAGAACCCTACAAATACCCCTTTATCCACAAACTTAAAACTGACCCTGAACCCTACAAATACCCCTTTACCCAGAAACTGAAAACTGACCCTCAACCCCAAAAATACCCCTTTACCCAAGAACTGAAAACTGACCCAGAGCCCCAAAAATACCCCTTTACCCACAAACTGAAAACTGACCCTGATCCCAAAAAATACACCTTTACCCAAGAACTGAAAACTGACCCTGAACCTTTAAAAAACTCCTTTACCACAAACTGAAAACTGACCCTGAACCCTACAAATACCCCTTTACCCACAAACTGAAAACTGACCCTCAACCCAAAAAATACCCCTTTACCCAAGAACTGAAAACTGACCCAGAACCCCAAAAATACCCCTTTACCCACAAACTGAAAACTGACCCTGATCAAAAATACACCTTTACCCAAGAACTGAAAACTGACCCTGAACCTTTAAAAAACTCCTTTACCCACAAACTGAAAACTGACCCTGAACCCTACAAATACCCCTTTACCCACAAACTGAAAACTGACCCTCAACCCAAAAAATACTCCTTTACCCAAGAACTGAAAACTGACCCAGAACCCCAAAAATACCCCTTTACCCACAAACTGAAAACTGACCCTGATCCCAAAAAATACACCTTTACCCAATAACTGAAAACTGACCCTGAACCTTTAAAAAAACCCTTTACCCACAAACTGAAAACTGACCCTGAACCCTACAAATACTCCTTTACCCACAAACTGAAAACTGACCCTCAACCCAAAAAATACCCCTTTACCCAAGAACTGAGAACTGACCCTGAACCCCAAAAATACCCCTTTACCCACAAACTGAAAACTGACCCTGATCCCAAAAAATACACCTTTACCCAAGAACTGAAAACTGACCCAGAACCTTTAAAAAACTCCTTTACCCACAAACTGAAAACTGACCCTGAACCCAACAAATACCCTTTTACCCACAAACTGAAAACTGGCCCTCAACACAAAAAATACCCCTTTACCCAACACCTGAAAACTGACCCTGAACCCTATAAATACCCCTTTACCCACAAACTGAAAACTGACCCTGAACCCTATAAATACCCCTTTACCCACAAACTAAAAACTGCCCCTGACCCCAAAAAATACACCTTTACCCCTGAATTGAATACTGACCCAGATTCTTAAAAAACACCCCTTAACCCACAAACTGAAAACTGACCCTCAACCCAAACAATACCCCTTCACCCAAGAACAGAAAACTGACCCTGAATCTTTAAAAAACCCCTTGACTCACAAACTGAAAACTGACCCAGAACCTTTAAAAACACCTTAACCCACAAACTGAAAACTGACCCTCAACCCAAAAAATACCCCTTCACCCAAGAACAGATATCTGACCCAGAACACTCTAAATACCCCTTTACCCACAAACTGAAAACTGACCCTTAACCCTTTAAAAACCCCTTTACCCACAACCTGAAAAATGTCCCAAATCCCACAAAATACACCTTTACTCACGAACTGAAAAATGACCCAGAACCCAAGAAAATAACCCTATACCAAAAATTATTTAACTGACCCTGAACACTATAAATAATAATGTACACAACATGAAACATTAATATTTAATTAACAAAGAATTAATAATTAACAAAAACAAAAAGTAAATATATTAGCACATTAGCTATAATTAATAGATTTTATTAATTAATATTGTTTATTTCCAATTAATTAATTAACATGAAAATACATTTATACATTAAATTTAAATTCATCCAATTAATGTAATTAAGTCATTATTATTAATTAATTACCAATTAATTAATTACAATAATATGCAAAATATTAATAAGATAATTAACAATTTTTTAATATTTTTTTTCCAATTTATAAATTTAAATAATATGCAAATTAATAATAAAATAAATCACTAAATATTATTAATTATTTACCAATTTATCAATTAAAATAATATGCAAAAAAATAATAAAAAAATTCACTAATTATTATTAATTAATTATAAATTAATCAATTAAATAATATGCTAAATACTTAATAAAACAATTAACTAATTAATATTAATTAATTACCTATTAAAATCTAATTAAAACAATTAACAAACATATATTAATTAATTAATTATTATTAAATTACTTCCCACCCTGTTCCCCTATAAACCCACAACCCGCTCCTAAACATTAACTACTATTTATAATATTTTTTAAAAAAAAAATTTAACATTTTTTTCTACATAATCTCGATATTTTTTACTTTCACTATTTTTCGATATTTTGTCTGGTCGATATTTTAGAGTCGATATATTTGTATTCAATATTTTTTTGTCATTTTTTCTGTCGATATTTTGTCCAACGCTATTCCTATAGTCGATATTTAGTTAATGTCGATATTTTTCCGTCGATATTTTGTCCATTCGATAATATGTAGTCGATATTATGACCAGTTACCATTTCAGGTAGCCCATGTTGTGGGCCCCATAGAACTTTATTCTTGCCCAGTATCATCACCTCTGTCTTTTCTCTATTTAGTCCTATCCGGACACCTGGAAAGACATCACTGTACTTCGCCTCCTGAAGAAACTCTTAGGAGGTCAGAATACGATAGACAACTTCTGGCCTATCACCCTGCTGCCCTACTGGCAAAAATCATGGAAAAATAATTGAATTGAATTGAAAGGAAACTTGTATAGTGCACTGTCACTCCAATGAGTGTCTTGGCGCTTCCCACATGCACCATCATTGCCAAGTATGTTTCATCCAATTAGTCCTCTTTAAAGAGCCACATTTTAATTTCCATCCTGAACAAAGAGGTAGTAGCAGTTGCACGTAACTGAAGTGGACGCTTGTTCCATGCTGATGGCCCTTAGAAAGGAAAGGACCTTCTCCCAGCCCTGGTATGCTAAATCCTAGGGATTTTTGCCAGGAAGGAGTTGGCTGTACGAAGGTTCCTTGAAGGGGTATAGAAGCTAAGTCTTCCACTGAGACAGCCTGCACATGTTTGGTGCTATCCCTGTGGAGCAGCACAAGTGTTTTGAATTAAATTTTCTTCTTAACCAGGAGACAGTGAAGAGCCAAGAAAAGCAGGGACAAATGTGTTTTCCTAGGCAAACCCAAAAGGGTACGTGTGGTTTGTATATGGACCACCTGCAATCTCTGAATAACAAATTCAGGGAGTTTCAAATACAAGGTCCTTACCTTAATCCATCCCTGATGCTATCAGTGCCTGTATGACCAGTTTCATGGCTGTGAATGATAGGAAATGCAAACACGTTTTTAAAACACGCAGCAGCCCAGAACAGGTCCCCATCACTATTTTAACCTGAGATTAGAAAGAAAGACAGTTGTAAACTTTGACACCCAAATACTTTACTGAACTTTCCTGACAACCACGGGAGTAGCTTCAACTGTCATGAAGATCCTCAACAAACACCTAGCCACCCATATCAATGACTACCACCTCCTTCATACCACTCAATCAGGATTCAGGCTTAACCACAGTATAGAGACCACCCATATCATCATCATGGATGACATCAGAATGATAATGGACAGAGGTGACACCACTGCCCTCATCCTAATGGACCTTTCTGCAGCCCTCGAGACCATCACCCTCCCCATCCTTATACAATGACTGCAAAAGCCAGTATTCAAGGAACTGCAGTTTGCTGGATTTGCTCCTTTATGACAGTTGGTGATCCTTTCCCCTATTCACCTAGGATGCCATCACCGTCATTTATGGAGTTCCACAAAGAGCCTCCCTTAGTCTCTCCCTGTTAGGAACCTACATGATCGCAATTACCTGCATCATCCCCACCCATGGGATGAACATCGTATCCCATCTCATACTCTCCCTCTTTGAGAAGACATCAATCACTCAGATAACATTTCTTCACTTGCTCGACTAAAGTCACCCGGCGGATGAAAGACAGCTGCCTAAAGCTCAACACAGACAAATCAAATGTAGTATTCTTTTACAAAACTACCTTGCTCTGTCCCCTAATATCCACACAGTAATCCACAGGCAAACTACCCATCAGTGCTGTGGGAAAGACGTCGGAAGGTACCGTGCACAAGATATACTGCCCTGGACAAACTAAGGAAGCTCTAAGATGTGGCTACATCCAAGAAGATGTACACGGCCAACATGAAGGGAAGAAACCAGGGTCTCGAGTGACTCCGGAGCCGCATACTGTGAGTCCGCATGGCCCCTCCTCCCTGAGACCGGAGCGGAGTTGGCTCGAAGTGCATCATCAACGCAATACACTTCGAGCCAATGAACGGGTGAGTCCTGAACCCGACACGGTGTCCCCTGACCTGCGCTATCAAAAAGGGATATAACCGTGGCGCTGCGCACCGTCCCTGCGCCATAGCAATCAAGACCGGGTGCGGCCCTGAGGACATAAGGGGTCCCAGTAATAAGACCTGGGCAACATGAAGGGACGGACATATTTACAGCTCTGGCCTGCCGGGTTCAGAGACATGACAATCAGTCCCGCCCCCTCCTTTGTCTCCTAACTACTATCTGGTGGCGCTACACAATACTTACCGGGCGACTAAATCTGTGAAATGGGGCGGTGACGCGCTGGCATATCTGGAAGACGCATCTCGTCAACGTATACCAGCAAAGCCCACACCACATTGATCATGAAGAGGTCCCACTCTAAATATCCACACCATGCTACAGTTCACTGCTTATAATGAACCTTAGAGACTTTGGTGCCTGGGTGAGGAGAGACTAATAGTACAGAGGCGCTCCTTAGAAGATGTGGAGATCATACAAAATCCATTCATAGAGCATAAAGTGTAAAGCCACCCACATCCAAAGCCGAGCCACCCAGAGGCTGCACCCGAGGACCTGGGTGCGGCACCCCTGAATGTTCCAATCTACAGAGTACAGAAAAGTTACTCAGTCGGAGGAAACCTGAAAGGCTGAGTGTAGCTGTGTGCTATACAGGCAGGCATTGGTGAGTACTACCACCTATATATCACACATTTTGTGACACTGTGGGAACTAGAAGTATACAACAATGGGGGGACGAGGCCCATGAACTATGCATAAAACAAAGTTAGATAAATTCACATGTATGAAAACCCAGCAGAAGACAATAGACCTGCCTACTGCATGCGCACTGGACGATACCCCACGGGAAAAGCCAGAGATCATGTTACAAAACATAATGACCAGGCTTAATAAAGTGCCTATATCCCTCGAGACACAAATAGGCAAAATCTATGCAGAACTCTCCCTGATCCGTGCCGACTTCAAAAACATGAGTGCACAAACGGGGGAAATAGAATCCACAACGGTGACTCTTTGTAATGATACTGCTACATTTAAACGCTGAATACATCAACTAGAAGGCAAAAGCAAAGCTATGGCTGCAAAACTGGACAATTATGAAGACCGATCTAACACAATAACGTCAGAATTATTGGTGTGCCAGAGGGGGCGGGAGGGCTAGCAATGGACCTATTTGTAGAGGACCTTATTATGCAACATCTGTAGCCAAAAGGTCTATCCCATCACTTTTCAGTGGAGAGGGCACACTGCATCCTGTGTGGTAGACCAAAACCAGGTGCCCCTCCCAGGCCCATACTTTCCTGCATCTTTAACATACAGGATGGCAACCTCATTCTTCAAATGGCCAGGGCAGCTCCGCCAGTGCGTTTTGAGCACAGTACGGTAACTTTTTCCTGACTCAACTGCAGCAGTTACAAAACAAAGATTCAGCTTCCTAAATGTAAAAAAAGAACTGAGGAACCGTGAACTGAAATACTCCATGTTATTCCCTGCCAAATTGAGGGTGGAGGAAAAAGGGGTCCCAGTACGAGCCTACTGGGACCCCTTTTTCCCTGTATCATTGAATACCCAGGTCCCTGTACTTTTGGGTCTACCCTTCTATATGATGCAACTGAGGGTAGAGGTGGAGGGGAAAGGATGGTTTTTTCCAACACCAGTGGAGACCCATAAATGGCTCAAGGGCTGGCGCAGATTAATATGCCCTGGGAAGACTGGGGGAAAAACAAGATCAACGTCCGCCTGGATCAACACAGTCAGCACTAGAAGAAGCAGTATCAACACAGAATCAGGCATGTGAAGCTGAAAAAGAGAGGGCCTTCCCCTTGCCAGTGACTAGAACCTACAGCACTGCCTATCCGATAGTACAGACCTCCGCACAAAGGGAGTTAACTTGATATGAACCTAAAATATAGACCGCCTTGAGGGCATCAATTGATAAGTGAATGAACAATAACAATTGGTGCAGCACCAGAAGAAGCAAGAGACACACAATGAACAGATGTCCTGTGCCAGCTAACTCGTTGTCACTATAGTCTTGGTTAATTATGTACCACACTGAAAACTGATAATTTCATATACTGCAGATATAGGGATGTTCTGAGGGGGACACTGGAGGTGTTCACCCCCTACAAAGGTAACAGGGAATGGGGATTAGGCACTCTGCACTGTTGGGGAGGCAGGTATTTTGAATCTGTCATGCAGGGAGGCAGGAAGGGGGAAGGGACAAGTAATACGATTTAGTAGTTCTTGCTTAGTTTATTGTTCTTGTTTAATATGGTTTGCAGTACGACTTGCATGCTTCTGGACGATGTCTCCGCCCCGCTATCCGATTCTAAACTCTCACACGGATGGCTCCCATGACACAGACACCCATACAGACTAACCACAACACTTCTGCACCCCCGATATACCTCCTGCATACCCCACAATTGCCACTCGTCTCATGGCATGTGAATGGCCTAAGAGACAAGTTAAAGAGGGGACTTCTTCTGCAGTATCTTAAACGCCACGCACAAGCAGTCGCCATGATACAAGTAACTCACTTGGTGGGACAGGCATGCAAAGCCCTTGACAGATGGGGCTTTAAATTAGTGGTTAATTCTGAGTTCACATCCGGTTCACGAGGTGTAGGGATCCTAATTAGGAAGCAATTCCCACTTATCATAAAAAACACATATAAACAGATGACCAGGGCTGCTTTGCAACCATCTTGTGCCAGTGGGAATGACGCACACTCAACCTAGTTATGTTATACATCCCCCGTACTCCACTCACTAACGCACTAAGTGCATTCCTGCTCAGACTTCCAGAGGGACACCTAATAATAGGAGGTGATTTTAATACGACCCTTGATGACGCTCTAGATTGGACACCCCCAGACAGCAACCCCGCACACACTCTAACTTTGCAGATTTCCTGGAGGCCATAGGCTTGATAGACATTTGGCATTCCACGTTTCCACAGACGCGACAATACACGTACCACTCTGGCACACACAATAGTTTCTCCAGTATCGACTACATACTTACATTTGCAGATGGTATAGGAAGATTTCAGGAGGTGATTTATTTACTATGGGGCATCTCGGACTACTCTCCAGTTTTTGCTAGGTACACTTTGCACGCGCCAATGCAGCGCCGTATGTTCCCAATAATTCCTGACTTCTCAAAGAACGCCAGGATTTGGAAGGGATTAGTTACCACCACGCAACATTACTTCACAGAAAACGAACCCTCGGTATCTTCCTCATTAACTTTATGGGAGGCATACAAGGAGCTGGTTCTCTGAGGGCAAGCCATGTCCCTGATTTCAGGCCACAAAAAGAAAAAGGAATAATAGTAGTGGCCCTAGAGCAAGTAGTAAGCCAATTGAGGCAATACATTCCCAAAATCCTTCTGACGTAAACATGCATAAACTGCATACCAAACAACAATAATATAAAGAGTATCTATGGGAATATGCTAAAATCAGGGTTACGACCATTCGCCACACAATATATGAAGATGGGGACAAAGCCGGCAAGCTCCTGGCCTGGCTGGACAAATGAGCATGGGCAGACATGTGAGTGGCAGAATTCCGACTTAACACTGGGGAAACCACAACATACCCACAGAAAATAGTAGACACACTACCGCTTCATTATAAGAGCGCGTATGCTCCAACAGCCACAGTAGAATTAGGGGATGCAATAGCATTCCGCAAAGATATACAACTTCCTGTACTAGCACCGGAAGAGATCCAATTGCTAGAAGCAGACCTTACAACAGACAAATTAACTTTAGCTATAGGAAACATACAAACAGGGAAAGCCCTGGGGCCCAACGTCATACCCCTCAAATTATACAAATGAGCCTCAACTAAAATTACCCCACACTTGTTAAATATGTATGTACCAGGTTGGAGGAGGGTGAACTCCCTAAAGACAAATGCATAGCAACCATAGTGGCCATCCATGAACCTGGAAAACCACTCCAAGTGTGCACATACCGTCCCACATCCTTGATTAATGCGGAGGCCCCGATCCTGGCCAAAACACTGGCTAGGAATCTGACATCTCACCTACCGAAACGAGTGCATCCAGATCAATCCGGATTCATGCCAGGTAGGAATACAGCTTTGAATATAAGGCACCTAAGTAATGTAATGAGCTGCAAACATACCATTCAAGAAGAGGCCGTTATACTGTCACTTGACGCACGCATGGCCTTCGATACGGTTGAATGGCCCTCTCTCTTTGCTGTCCTTCAACATATGGGGTTTAGGCCTCAATTCTGCATCTGGGTACGACTGTTGTACACTAAACCACTTGCACATGTAGTGACAAACTGACATATCTCCAACGAATTCCCCCTGGGGCGCGGAACGAGGCAGGTCTGTCCCCTATCACCACTCCTCTTTGTCCTCATGCTAGAACCGCTAGCAGCCCGGATAAGAAGAGACCCAATTATCAGAGGGCTCTGCTGGACAGAGGGTTGGGAGGATCGCATATCCTTATATGAAGATGACATTCTGCTATACATGCCATCCCCAAAACGCTTGTTACACAGTCTTTTAAATATATGTGAAACATACAGAAGATAATCTGGATGCAAGATTAATTGGAGTAAACCATTACTTTATGTCATAAAGGGCTTCCCACCAGAGTTGGCTGGGGGCTGTGAGGTAGAGGTGGTGGCAGACAGCTTCAAATACCTGGGGATCCACATTACACCAGACCCAGATGCCTTTGTGGCCACAAGACCCCATTCTGGGTTCCTGCTTCCTACTTTAGAGCAATAGAGACAGAAGTGAAAAGTCTCCTCTGAGGTGGAAAGACGGCTAGGATATACTATTGGGCATCCGAACTAGTCGTAATGAATCAGTGGCTCCACTCCCCCTAACCTGACCCGGCTTAATGATTAGATAGATATGTCCTATGGACAGGAGGAGACAACCGAACACTTTACAACAAAAAACAAAAAACAGATCTCCTGGGGCCTGCTGCACATACAGTTCAAATACGGTATGCTGTACTGAGAAAATTAGGTTGGGAAAATAAGATAACACAAGCAACCCCACTTTGGGAGTCTGGTAGACTGGGCAAGCTGGGTAATAGCAAAGGGTTTAAACAACGGGATGAAATAGGAATATCAATGGTGGGTGACCTTTGGAGCACCGGGAAATTAGTCACATTTACCCAACTAAAAGATCAGTATGAGATGGCACCTACCGAGATGTTCCGCTATATGCAGGTCAAGCACGCACTTGAAACAGTCATCCCACCTGACAAGGCCTTTCAGAGGCCTCCCTATTGGAGGATAGACTCCTAACAGAATACATTGATAACAAAGCCATATCCCTAACATATCGTAAAATCATTAACAACCAGCCAGACCATACACAATCGCTCCAGGAAAAATGGTGGGTCAAAATTGGGGAAATAGATGATACTGACTGGTAGGAGGTGCTAGAATCCCCACAGGAAGTGATGATATCCTCGAAGTTACGCTTAAAGTGCTCCACACTATTTATTCCACTAGAGTAACCTTACACAAGATGGGAAAGACTGATAGCCAACTATGCCTGCAGCAATGTGGCAAAATAGGCACATTCTGCATCCTTGAAAACAATTCTGAACATAATTCTAGAGTCAGATGAATAGCAAAGCGTTTCTGGGAGATTGGATGATGTTCCCGGGCCACGTGAGGCCTGCATCCACAATAGAAATTCCTGCCCCTAGCCCCACCATCTTAGGGGGAGATCTTTAGCGGAGGGTCCAAAAGGAATGTGGGCTTTCCTTTATGACCTTGTGTGAAACGGCTTGCCTGAACTGACTACCCTCGGAGAACTTTTGTATGAAACGGCCTGCCTAAACTTTCTTACTGCCGAGGATTTATAGACACTGATTGCCTCCTTGGAGTTTGTTCTTCCGCATCTAGCCCACACATGTGACTGCTTAATTTGCCCTATCACTGCATCGTCGGAGATGCTTCAGAGTGACAGTCAAGTGATTTGTCTGGGAACTGACAGCGCAAAATGGTGGAGCACGAATGGAGCCACTATTTTGTTGTTTCTTGTCCTCACTCTCGGTCCGTCGGACTTCATCCTGCCGACATTCAGTCATTGCTCCTCGGTTGGATGGCCTAATCGCTTTCTTCCCCCCTAGGTCCTTGTCTCTCCTATAACCTATCTCATCTCCCTCCCTCCCTCTCTACTCTCTTTTTCTCTGTTCACTCTGTTGATGAGTAACATAGAATTGTTTTTTCCTAATCATTGTGATAATAGAACCCTGAGTGAATTTACTATTTTGCATAATTACAACTCTTCCACTAGTATATGTAGTTGCTATTTGTACTTGATATCACCATTTTGTGATTCTGAGCTTTTTGAGTTTGTATTTATCTGCTAAGCGACTCTACAACGTAATAATTTCCTTTTTCTGCTATCCGTATATCTTCTTTGTAGAACTCTTCAACTCGTTGACTCCCTCCTTTTGCCCTACCTGACTCTTGCCTTTTGTGGATCCTGTCTTTTTCTGAATCGTTAATTTATCCGGGTATTGTATGTGTTATCTTTCAGTAATTAATGTGATTTTTTTTTGCCGTTTGTTCCCCCTCTGTTGACCTGCCAGTTCCGACCCTCTTCTTAGACCCATGTCCTTTGTTGCCCTTTGACTAAGCACTCCTTCTCCCCTTGTTGGGGAAAGATCTAATATTCTCACTCCGGAGTCTCAGTGAATCCTCTGAGAGAGTCCACAGCGTCAAGGGAATCACGCATAGCTGAGGCATTGTATGGCTCCACTTACCAAAGCACCCCCTTTCCCCTTGTTGGGGCAGAATCCATTAGGTAGACCTCGGAGTCTTACAGACCCCTCTGAGAGAGTCAACCACGTAAAGCACCCTCCCCTGCTCTTTTCATGTTCTCTCTCACCCTCCCCTACAACTTTCCCCTCTTTCATTCTTTGTCTACTTCCCCTGCTCCTTTCACCCCCCCTTTAACTCTCCCCTTGCCTGCTACGCCCCCTAGCCCCCTGTCCCTTGTGCCCTTTAACTAAGTACTCCTTCCCCCCTTGGGGAAAGATCCATCTACTTTTACTCTGGAGTCTCAGTGACCCCTCTGAGAGAGTCCACGGCGCTAAGGGAGCCACTCACAGTTGAGGCATGGTATGGCACCCTTTGCCAAACCACTCCCTCTCCCCTTTTTTGGGAAGGATCCAGTAGGTAGTCCTTGGAGTCTCAGAGATCCCTCTGAGAGAGTCCACTGTGTAAAGGGAGCCTATCGCATCTGAGTTGGGGGAATGATATCACTTCCCCTGGGATCACAGTTTACTGGACTTTGGACGCAGCTGTCACTCGTCTACTGGTTTGTGCCCCCGTCACCCTCCCCCTCTTCTGTCATGTTGTGTCTCTCACGCTCCTCCTCCTATTTCCCTACCTCATTCGCTGTCTACTTCCCCTGCTCCTTCCCCCTCTCCCCTGAATATCTCCCCTTGCCTACTTTTTCCCTTATGCATATGCCCTTATTGTTTGTCTCGACCCAACATGTAATTATGTAGCTCTGCTCTAATAACTGTGAACCTTTGTAAAGATGTAACCTGCAACTATTGTCTGATAGTCATGTAAAGCGTTCTGATACCTCTGCGTCTAGCCAGCGCTATATAAAACCTTTCAAATGAATAAATAAATAAATAAATAAATAAATAAATAAATAAATAAATAAATTACACAAGTTAATGAGGCCCCTGTACCACAGGAGCCTAAGCGATGTCTCCTACATGTACAGGAAGCAACATACCTAAATCGTACAGCTCAAGCCTGGGCAACGTTAGGCACGCTAATAGCCAAATAAAATATTGCCAGACACTTAATGATATGGACACTGGCATGGTGGTTGAGAGGGCTGCATATATTCATAGAGAGTGCCTCAAGAAGTGGGAGCTGAAATGGTGAAAATGGAATACATTCAGGGGAGGCATTTGTACCCTACCATCTACTGGGCCTTTGCTAGAAGATAATTAATAATCCAGAATGCCGTAGATAGACTAACTTCCCAAATCTATATCGGTGACAAGATGCATACCTGTTGATGGAAAGGATGTAAAATGGAGCATAAAGGTGCCATATGTAAGTTTAATTGATTTACATATAACTGCGGCGAGTCATGTACCCAATAAAACGTTTTGTGGTCTGCAGATCTCACAGCCACACCTCTTCCTGGCATCCCCTGCAAAGAACCTCAGAATAGTAATCAACAAGCAACTCACCATGGCTCGCCAAGTGAATGCAGTTTTTATATCCTGCTTCCACACACTCAAAATTCGCAAGAAAATTTTCAAATGACTTCCAATCAACATTCACAGAGCTGTCACCTAAATCCCATCTACCAGCAATCTGAACTATGGCAATGCATTCTCTGCTGGAATTAACGCTCAATTGACCAGTAGAATCCAGAAAATACAAAACTCTCCGGTCAGGCTCACCGTCAACCTCCCACCCTACACTCCTATCCCCTCTCACATCAGAGAGCTCTACTGGCTCCCAATCCACAAACAAGCACTCTTCAAATTCCTCACACACACATGTAAAGATCTGCACACATTAGCCCCATGAACCTCAACAACCGCATATACATCCACAAACCTACTAGACACCTCAGCTCAGTCAGACTCCTACTCACACCCACCCACTACATACGCAGATCCTAATGTCATTCATTCTCCTACCTTACTACTAAAACTGGAAAGAAACACACCTATACACATCAGAGAAGCCTCCTCAGTTCTTGAGTCCTGCAAGTAACTGAAGACCTGGCTCTTCACCTAGTCCCTGCCCTGGCTCAGCCTAAACAGCTCCTGCTTTAGCACCTGGATGCCCTGGCATGGTGATTTGTATGCTTTACAAAGACACATAACATAACATAACCTAACATAACAGTGAGGTAAATTAGCATGTGTAACAAGGCCTATCAAGAAGCCAGATGTCAGATATTCCATTCTATGAGGTCTTCCATGAATTGGTCCATTTGTCCTGTTTCTATCAGGCATAAGATATATTGTATTAAATTCCACAAGAAACAACATGCTTTTTTTCTAATTTGTATCCATTGTGCATTTTTTGCTGTCCAGATAATTTTATTAGAATGTCAGTTGTTACTTCATAGGTCGCCACATTGCGGTCATCACTTCGGGAGTACCAGCACATGGTATTACATCAGAGGTACATTGGGACAGCCCTTACTTCACAGGTAAGTCTGTAAGTATTACTGTTACCCATATGCCACACGATGTAGTGACTATCGATGGACAACCTACAAAGTAGAGGTAGCATACCTTTTACCGTACTTCAAGTAGTTTGAACTTATCCTGAATTTAGACCAGAAAATATTTATGTAATACTTTCATCCGGTAAATTCCTAGTGTGGCTATGAAAGATAAGCTTAGTTACCATCTCTTCTGGGAAATAATTGTAGGAAATATGAACATCCAAGTGATAGGTTCAGGGTGACATCATCCATTAAGGATCACATCTTAATTGCCCTATCATTGAATGCAGATGTAGTGAGTAGAAAGGTCATATTTGCATAGAAATGCCAAAATGCTATCTATGCCCAGCCGATCCATCCATTGGCAGATAATTACAGGTATATGAGTCCCTTCAGTAGGAATTTCTCAACAACGAGAGACCCTCATTCACTTTCACGGTTTCTGTAATGGCTGATAGCCTAAAATTTTAATTTTCTTTTTAATTCCATACATCATTGTTTTTCTGTAGTGACAAGCCATTTATACTGGAATAGAAAATTAAAGTTCTACAAACATTTTATTGTCTGCGGATGGTCACTTAGACATTGTCCGATGATGGATTCAACTTAGATCTAATAGTGACCTGGGGTGAGTGTCTGAGAAGTTTCTGCGCTCCTTCCATCATCTTATTGTGTTTATGTTCTCATTTTGTGTATCCCATTTTTTCGATTCCTTGCTAAAACATCTGTTTGCCCAGGGACCTGAATCATGTGTTTTCAGTAACTATTTCATACCATGACATTTTTCCTGAGTAAAATTCGGCAGGTCAAATGTTCTACAATTTATCACAGGAAAATGCCTGGAGGAAAGTGTCTCCTAAATACCTTACATGTGTAGTTTAGTGTAGTAATCTGCATGTTATTTACCATTTGGATTGGAAAAACTCAGAGTTGGTTATTAAACATTTTAAATACCTGTTCGAAATTGGATCTGAGCTTTGCAACCTTTCCAAGTGGGGAACACGATACTAGTCAGGGTGCGTCAGATACACAACCTAAATTAAACTTTGCTCAGCCTCTGGTAGCTTGGCACAGAGCAGTTAGGCTTAACATAAGAGGCAATGTGGACATTATTTGTGCATCCCTTTAATTACAGTAGCACAGGGAAAACACTACAAAAAGATTCCAGACCAGTTTAAAAAAACAGAAATGACAAAAACCCAATAAGTGTAACTTAAATTTTTAAAGATTTAACTGCAATATAGCCCTTAGAAGTCAATTGTTCTTCGGAGTTACTTGAGGTTGTGCTGGACCGGGGTAAATCCAAAGTTTCAGGCCGACCTCGGAGGAGGGCAGGCAGGGTACAGGACCCACACAGGGCTGGCTGAAAGAAAACCATGAATGGAGCAAGCGTCGGTGTCGAAGGTTCAATGCATCTGTTTCGATTCATGCAATCTGACTGATGTGTACTCATGGAGCCTCGCAGTTGGGTCACGCATCGTCATCAAACCTCTTGTGATGCAGACTTCGTGTCATTGTTGAACTGTGCAAGGATGTCTTCGAATCAGCTCTGCATTGCCGAAAGTTACTGCTGGAGAACCGTAGCCTTAGGGCTCGGCAGCGCAGGGTACGCCTGAAATCCCCGGAATTCACCTGCCTTGTCAAATACAGAGATACAGACTCTTTGTCTGGCGTAGAAGATCGTATTTATTAGCTGCAGCTAGTACAGTGGTCTTAGAAGTCGTCGATATAACGAAGTTCAAAAGAGACTGCCACTTAATTCTGTGGCGCACAGGCTTATATACGGTACAATACAATGCAAAATACAAACACACAAGAACATGAGGCATAAGCAAATGTTATAGACAATACTTTAAATCTTAGGTAACCCATGTTCCCATGATTATGTTTGTCACTCGACCCCTTAAGTAAATTACAAGCGAATCCACACAATCCAGTTTACAAGTAGAGAAAACACAGTTGAATGCTTTAGAAGGACAGTCGTGAAACAGGAGAATGCATGAGACATGTAACGAAGGACAGCAGATAAGATAACCTACAGGAAAGAATGGTGTGAACCAACAAATGGTCCGGACGGGGATTAATCAGCTCAGACAGGAATTAGTGTACTCGGCCAGACCCTGACACTCGTTAGTAAACAAGAGCGAAGAAGCTACCTGACACGTAAATGCAGAAATGACAAAAACATTGTGCTCGCCGTGCTGCCTGAGTGAGGGCAACACAAAATGGCGGCGGCTACAAAATGGAGGCTGAGCATGAACGAATTCGCAATTTACAGAACCTCACTGCATTGGTTCTGATCAACACAGATTTGTTACTGTGCTGATTTATGCAGCAAAACAGGTGCAGAACCCACTTCTAAAGGCCCAGGACTGGATTGGCCCCTCTAGGCAGGGCAGGACTCACATTGGGCGGAGTCCATCAGGACTGAAGGAAGACTCTGATAGCCATGAGACTTCAAGAACAGGAGGCAAGTCAGCAAGCCCTTGAAGAAACTGAGTTCAAGAATGTTGAAAGTGGGTCCAGTCCTTCTCACTTCCAGGTAAGAAGCAGCAGGCCTGCACAGCAGGTACAGAACGAACGGTCCCTCCTAAAGCAGAACAAGCAGCTATCAGCAGGCAGCAGTCCAACACAGCAGTTAGTATAGTCTCAGTCCCTCCTACAGCACAGCAATACTTTGTGCGTATTAATGCTGAAGTATATATTTGGTGTGATCCGTTGTACTTTCAATAAGAAAAGTTTTTTGGTCTCTGTGCACACTCTTATTCAAAAAGTTTTTCTTGAGGTATATGCGATTTTTTGTTTAGCGCTACACGTTGTCACACGATGCCTATTCGTGTCTTTTATAATGACGGATTATGTGAGAGTTGACTAACTTCCACTAACTGTGCGCTAGAGTTTAACTTGAAACTTTGATTGTTTCTTTTCCTATGTTATCTCCTTTTGACAAAAGTTCATTACTCCATATTTTTCAATCAATTTTGATTTTTATTGATTTTCCATTTTCCTTAATTCATCATCAAGGTTTATATATCAATATCTTTGAGTAATCAGTATATATCCATTATAACTCTGCCCAATGCATTTCGGGTCAGGTCATGTGACCCTTCGTCAGGGGCCTGTGAAAAAACGGATACAGGACCTTAGCAATCATCATTATATAAAGAATTCATACAAATATATACAAAACTTGTATACACAAAATGAAAACGTTTTCATGCAACATTTCAAGGAATTGTGTCAGCAGGACGGTAAAAGCAACAAAATGTGTCATATAGTGTAATAGTGACTAAACACGCTAAGAATATTCAAAAGTTAAGTGAAGTATAGAGCAAAGATACCGGAAAAAGTATTTCCAAAGTAACGAAAATGCGCGCATGGGGATGTATAACACTTACGTGAGTTAGAGGTACTCAGTGGTCACGATAGTGCCGAGCGGGTAACGAAGGTAAATCTCCAGATACCGGGTGGGTAGAGGGAAGTTACGCGCGGTAGAGATAACTGGGTTCCGGTCACGTGATCGTGTTGACAATGGAAGTCAAAGAAAGACTTCTCGAATATATTACGTGCTGAGGATCGAGGGAACCAAATAGTTTTAAGAGTTTATGATGATGGCGCAATATTGATGGAGAGAGATGAACATAAAATATTGTAAAATAAAATAAAATAAATCTGCGTGGACATGTATAATCAACCCGAGGTGGGGGTGTCGGAAAAGCTGAAAATAAAGAAAGGACTAGGTAATGGAAAAGCGGATGAGGAATGAGAAATAAAAATTAAAATAGGACTGGTGGAAAATGTTCAGTATATTCAATGTGTAACATAACATGGATGTATGTCTACTTCAAACACAATAACTATTAAATCCATTACGCTCATGGATGTCAACAAAGATGAGAGGTCTTATCACAATTACAAATGCCAGTATGAACATTAGATTCATTGATCATTAATTACTATCCAGGGATTCAGGGAAGGGGGTTTTGAATGGTCCTTATAGGATGCTATTTATAGGAAACATGAATATTCGATCCGGTCATTCATTCCGAATGGCTGAAGACTGTTCAATTTCTTGATCCAAAAGAATTCGGCTCTTAGTCTTTGTTTTGTGGGGTCCATATCGCTGCGTTGTGGTATAGTCTCCAATACCGTGAACCTCAGTTGAGAGATTTGATGCTTTGCTTCAAACCAGTGATTGGCTACAGTTGATTTCTGGTTGTGCAGTCGAATATTTGATTTATGTTCTATTATCCGTACTTTAATTTTCCTTTCCGTTTGGCCTACATAAATCTTGCCACACGGGCATTTGATGGCATAGATGGTGTTATTTATGTCACAGGTACTAGTATGTTTTAGGTCAATTTCATAGCCTTGAGTTGGATGACGCAATTTGTTACCCACTATAACATTATTACAATGGGTGCAGTTAAAGCATTTGCACATTCCTTTGAATTTTGATTTTTGTACTTTGTTAGGTGTGGTAGTTAGAATTTCTTTCAAGTTTTTTGATCTTCGGAACGCGAAAGTAATGTTGTCATTGTACAGATCCTTCAAATCTGGTTCCATTTTGATTAAATTCCAGTGATTGTTAATAATCTGTTTGATTTTCATGGCTTCAGTAGAATATTTGAGAACACATACTGTTTTTTGTTCTGTTTTGTTGGTCTTCGGTATGAAGAGTTTTTCTCTTGGAATAATGTTGACTCTTTTCATAGATTCATCTAGAACAGTGTTGGGGTATCCTCTTTCTAGATATTTTTTGATTTGATCTTTCATAGAGATTTCCAATTGTTGTGGATCTGATGTAATACGTTTTAATCTGATCAGTTGTGATGTGGGTAGATGTTTTTTCAAGGTAATGAGATGAAAGCTTTGGAAAAGTAGACTTGAGTTCCTGTCAGTTGGCTTAATGTGCACTTGAGTGGAGAAGTGAAAATCAGTCATGTTGACTTTTACATCCAAAAATACAATGGATTCTTGATGAATGTTATGTGTGAATTTGATTTTTTCGTATCTGGTGTTCATAAGGCTGATGTTATTTTCAAGTGCCGCTTTGTTTCCTTGCCATAATAGAAAAATGTCATCTATGTATCTTCTGAAAACTATTAGATTGTTACTCCAGTCTGGGTTGTTAAGAATGAAATTTGTTTCGAATTTTAACATGAAGATACATGCATATGCTGGGGCTCCCCCAAAGCCCATAGATGTTCCGTTGCTTTGGTTGTAGAAGCACTTTTGCCATTCGAAATAACTGTGGAATAGGGCAAACTGCATTAATTCCAGAAGGAAATTTTTTTGACTTTCTTCCATCTCATTTCTCTTGAGTAAGCTCCATTCTAGAGCTTCCATTCCTTTGTTGTGGGGGATGGAGGTGTAGAGTGAGATCACGTCTATCGTGCATAGCCAGTATTCTTTTCCAGGTGAGAGTGTCACTTCATTTAGTATTTTTAGAAAATCTGTCGTGTCCTTTACATATGTGTTGCCTTCTTGTACGATGGGTTGCAGAAACCAGTCGATGTATTGACCTAACGGTTCAGAGATTGAGCCACAGGCAGAGACTATTGGTCTGAATGGTGTTTTTTTTTTATCCTTGTGGATTTTTGGTAACATATAAAGCTTGGGTCGTCTTGGGTATTTTGTTTCCAGAAATTGATGAGTCTTTTTGCTGATTGTTTTCATTTCAAGTGCTTTATCGATTATCTGTTGTAGTGTGCTTTTGTATTCATCAGTCGGATCTGTGTCAAGTGGCATGTATATGTTGATATCTTTAACATGTGTATTGACACTTTCAAGGTAAAAGCTGGTGTCCATAACTATTAGAGCTCCCCCTTTGTCGGCTCTTTGGAAGGTCAGTTCTTCATTTTGACTTAAATTCTTTAGGATATTCCATTCTCGAGGTGACAGATTCGTCCTCTTTGGTTTAGCAAATTTGATTTTTTGTAGATCAGTTAGTATTGATCGTTCGAAGGTTTCTATGGTTTTGTGGGTGATCGGCGCACAGAATGTACTTTTGGGTGTAAATTCTTTAGTTTGACTATCGAGTTCCTGAGGTGGCATGTTCTCATTGTTTTTGAAGAAATAGCGTAATTTCAAGTTCCTGAAAAATTTAAAAAGAGTTATTTCTGTTTCAGCTAAATTAGATTGATAGGTTGGAACGAACGAAGTGCCTTTGTTCAAAATTTTTATTTCTGTTTCGTTGAGTTGTTTCTTGGAAATGTTTATGACTAAGTCACTTTCGTTTGGCTCCTTGTTACACGTTTTATTCTTTCCTCTTCTGTTTCTTTTGCCTCTCCTTGTTTTGTGACTTGTGGTGTTTCGTTCGCTGCTGGGCTTACATCTAAAAAAGCCGGTTTTTGAACTTGGGTTTGAGATTTTTGTGACTCTGGTAGTTTTGATGTAGATGGAGTTGATTCTTTTATATTTGAGATTGGTTCTCTTGTTTTTGCAATATCGGATTCTGAAACTACGCTTTCTTGGGATGAGCCCACATTTGATTTCGTTTGCGCTTGTGGTTGTTGCCATTTTCGTTGATTATAGATTTCAGCCCACGTGTACACCTCTTCTAATTTATAATCGATAGTATCACGTCGATATTTTCGAATCTTTCGGTCATTCACCTCTTTGGTGTATCTTTCAAGTTTTTTGTTGATATCCTCTAGTAATTGTTGTAGGTCTTCCTGTTTGTTCAGTTCTCTTTTTATGCCTTCCAGTTCTTCCTCTAGTTCTTTTAAAACTTTAGATAATTCTTCAATTATTAATAGAATTAAATCTAGAGAGCATTTGTTTAGGATTTGATACCATCTTTCAATGAACTTTTTGTTGTTTTTACATAGCATCGGTTTAAGGGCTATTCGTAGTCCCCGAGGAATTCTTTGGTGCTTATGGTAATGAATCAAGGTTGTGGCGTGAAGCCTTTGGTTAATTTCCTTTTTGGATATATATTCAAATTGGCGTAATAATTGTGTTACAGTTGAAATCTGAGGTGTGAAAGCTCTGGTCTCCTGTATCAGTCCGTAAATATCTTTTGCGGCTTCAGGCGTAAATGCCAATGTTTCTGCTTTGTTACTTGTTATTTGAGCTATGTCGTCCAGTTGCATTTTCGAGATTTAATTGTTGGTGCTACAGAGAAAGGATTAGGCAGTATATTCAATAAGAAAAGTTTTTTGGTCTCTGTGCACACTCTTATTCAAAAAGTTTTTCTTGAGGTATATGCGATTTTTTGTTTAGCGCTACACGTTGTCACACGATGCCTATTCGTGTCTTTTATATTGACGGATTATGTGAGAGTTGACTAACTTCCACTAACTGTGCGCTAGAGTTTAACTTGAAACTTTGATTGTTTCTTTTCCTATGTTATCTCCTTTTGACAAAAGTTCATTACTCCATATTTTTCAATCAATTTTGATTTTTATTGATTTTCCATTTTCCTTAATTCATCATCAAGGTTTATATATCAATATCTTTGAGTAATCAGTATATATCCATTATAACTCTGCCCAATGCATTTCGGGTCAGGTCATGTGACCCTTCGTCAGGGGCCTGTGAAAAAACGGATACAGGACCTTAGCAATCATCATTATATAAAGAATTCATACAAATATATACAAAACTTGTATACACAAAATGAAAACGTTTTCATGCAACATTTCAAGGAATTGTGTCAGCAGGACGGTAAAAGCAACAACATGTGTCATATAGTGTAATAGTGACTAAACACGCTAAGAATATTCAAAAGTTAAGTGAAGTATAGAGCAAAGATACCGGAAAAAGGATTTCCAAAGTAACGAAAATGCGCGCATGGGGATGTATAACACTTACGTGAGTTAGAGGTACTCAGTGGTCACGATAGTGCCGAGCGGGTAACGAAGGTAAATCTCCAGATACCAGGCGGGTAGAGGGAAGTTACGCGCGGTAGAGATAACTGGGTTCCGGTCACGTGATCGTGTTGACAATGGAAGTCAAAGAAAGACTTCTCGAATATATTACGTGCTGAGGATCGAGGGAACCAAATAGTTTTAAGAGTTTATGATGATGGCGCAATATTGATGGAGAGAGATGAACAGAAAATATTGTAAAATAAAATAAAATAAATCTGCGTGGACATGTATAATCAACCCGAGGTGGGGGTGTCGGAAAAGCTGAAAATAAAGAAAGGACTAGGTAATGGAAAAGCGGATGAGGAATGAGAAATAAAAATTAAAATAGGACTGGTGGAAAATGTTCAGTATATTCAATGTGTAACATAACATGGATGTATGTCTACTTCAAACACAATAACTATTAAATCCATTACGCTCATGGATGTCAACAAAGATGAGAGGTCTTATCAACATTACAAATGCCAGTATGAACATTAGATTCATTGATCATTAATTACTATCCAGGGATTCAGGGAAGGGGGTTTTGAATGGTCCTTATTGGATGCTATTTATAGGAAACATGAATATTTGATCCGGTCATTCATTCCGAATGGCTGAAGACTGTTCAATTTCTTGATCCAAAAGAATTCGGCTCTTAGTCTTTGTTTTGTCAAAAGGAGATAACATAGGAAAAGAAACAATCAAAGTTTCAAGTTAAACTCTAGCGCACAGTTAGTGGAAGTTAGTCAACTCTCACATAATCCGTCATCCGTTGTACTTTCTCATATTGACATATTTCAATATTTCACTAATGTCCCTTCCTTCACTCTTAGATTTCTTTTCTACTCATAGAAAAAGAATCAAATTTAATTTAAAATTGACACAACCTGTCTTTCTGCTTGCCATGACGTTTTGCTAAGTTACTCATCACTATGTTTAAATCAATCATGCATGTGGTCCAACATGCACAGCTTCTCCTGTTTAAAAATGTGTGTACTCTGTCTTTCAGGCTTTGTCAATGTTTAATTTGTTTTAAAAAAAAGTCAGGGCCCAAAGTCTTTTGGGCTGCCTAGTCTTGATTTCACCTTTTTTATGTTGTAGCCATAAGAATGCTGCCTTTTTAGCTTCTCCTTGTTTAACATTCGAAGTTAGCAGAGAATGCTAGACAATAAAAGATGGCAGCTGTGGGCTGGTCATTCAAGGATTATCTTCACGTTTAAGTAAACAAAGTATTACTTATGAATCCCTGTCTGCCTTTCGTGTTTCAATTCAAGAGTAAGATGTTACAGTGGCGATGATCACAGTGAATCGTCACTAGACAGTGAATGGCCAGGTCTGCAACTTGTACGTTTTGTCAGCGATGCATGATTCTGGGCAGGCGTAGTGTCAGGGTCGGATTAGGATTACAATTAGACCGGGCACTCCTAAAAAAAAGTTGGCACATTTCCAAGTGGTTAGTAGTTTTTATAGCTTTATATAGCATAAACTAAAAGGCATGGAGCAATTACCATGAGCACTGCTACACTGCACACAATCAAATGTATTTTTGTATTAGGTAGGGAGATTAAAGGACTTGCTCAGAATCACTGGATGTTGGGCTGACACCAGAACTCAAAGTACTTCCCCAGTTCCATCTCCAGCTGCTCTGAAACAATAACTCTACATTCTATGTTTTTTTTCCTCTTGGAAAGATGTCCTCACAAGGAGGCCTATCCAAACACTTCCCCACCCCTCCACCAAGGCCTAAAAGACATTGGAAATGAGGTGACTACACATGGCCCCTAACTAGGCCACTTTCTTACTAACCCAGTCCTCTCCCAATATTGCCTCAGGGTATGTCCTGAGACAGGGTAGGGGGTCAAGAAAAGTACTTGGCTGATGATGCTACTCCAGGGGAGCTTAGGCGAGAATGCCCCCCCCTGTGAGGCCCCTACATACTCCCATCCTCCCCTCACCCACCATGGCCTGAAAGTGATGGCCCAGCGGGGCCATGACACAGCTTATGGGCCCGGCCACACAAGGCAGGGAGCTGATATGAGAATGCCCTAAGGACCAGAAAAACACCTGGCCCCCAGCCTCAGTTTGACAGCATGGCAAAGGAGTGCCCATGAGACTGGTGACACTTTTCAATGGTCTGGCGGGGAAGACAGTACGTTTCTGTGGGCTGGTTTACAAAGGTCCTACAAAAAGGCCTACAGTTGACGCTGAGGCACCAGCCCATCGCCCAATGCCCGACTGCCCGCCTTCTCAATCCGACCCTGCGTGGTGTTCTTCAATAACATTTTGTGTTTGTGAGCTGGATCTGTCATTGGATAACTGTGCAGAAAGCCGAATTATTCAAAAAGGAATCTATATGTTAGGTTCCTGTCACAAGGATCCTGTGCGAGATTTCTGCACAAGAGGGGTCCACGTGAAGACATGTGTGTACCAACAGCACAGCACAACAGTATCACAAACACTTTTTAGATGAAAAACCCTAAGGCTTCACAATCTTAAACACTTTAACCCCTTCGATCTCATGACGAGCTCAGCTCGTCATGAGCCACGGTGCTCGTGTGCTCATGACGAGCTGAGCTCGTCATGACCTTTAGAACGCTCGCACGCTGGGCTAATTCCCCTACTGTGCGAACGTTCTAAAGAAACGGTGTGGTCATGATGAGCTCAGCTCGTCATGAGCACACGACCACCGTGGCTCATGACGAGCTGACCTCGTCATGAGCACAGGGGCGCTGTGCGCACCCGCCCCCCCCCCCGCCCTCCAGCACAGCATGGGAATTTGCCCAGCTGCGAAGGGGTTAAACTATGATTTCATGGTGATACACATAACTGCGCACAAATATTGAGGCATATCAGCTCAGCGATACCCAGGCAATTAAAGTAATGTGTACAAATTAACATCTTGGTGATATGCACACCACTAACAAGCTAAATGGAAGGAATATGTGATCCTGCAGTGTTTTTGCATTCTCCTGGGAGGCCATCATTAGAAAAATAGAATAAATAGACAGAACACTTAGAGGCTTACATGGAGACTATGTGTGGAGATGAATTTTCAGCAAAATGCAAGCTGATAATTTTGAAACACTTTTTATGAGCAGAGGGCAGAGACATTTTAAAACATTCCCCTATATCACAAACAACAAAGCAACTGATAGGGGGATGATTTGGATGACTATGAAGAGGGACTAATGAAATTTGATATGAAACAAGGGAAAAAGAAAAACAAAGTAGTAAAAGACATATATTTATGAGTAGAAAAGTAGATTTCAAAGGTCGAGTAAAATAATTATTGACGTCATTGCTTTGTTGAGGGAATTGGCTACTAGGTGAGATTACAGAACATTTTTGAATGAAATGTTGAGAGATCAACTTGTCCATAAAACTGCCATATATTGAACATATGGCTGAGATACCCGCCACCCCCTCTCAACACAATCCCCAAGGATGGGAAGACGAAAACGGTTCTGAACTTTTGGAAGGCGGGAGGGAGTTACCCTCCCGGCCGTATTTATTAAAATATGAAACAAAATTAAAACGTTAAAATAACAGTTTCATATCATGTACAATTTCATTTACACATTACGATGTTCTTGGCTGACCTTAACACATCTCTAATACAAAGGTTCTCCTAGCCGATACTAAACATTCTGCAAATGCATTACTCAAAATTGAAATTGTACATCCTAACATTACGGGCCAACGGCAAGGTCGTAACCGGTGTCAGATCCCCAATACCAGAACTCCGCCCTCACTTGTGAGGGGCGGTCGCACAGAGGACTGTACCTCTGTGCCAACTTCCAATTTCCCTTGTCTTAGCGGGGGCCCCCTGTTAACTCGACGCCATCTTAGTGGTCGTCCGAGGACTCGTGTGAGGTGTCTAGAAGGTAGCGTAGACCCCCCTCCCACCCCACACAACTTACCACATCTGCCGTCGCAGATGTCCTGGCCCCGGGAAATTCCCAGGAGGGGCCCTAGCCCCTCCTCCCCAGGGAGGGGCCTATGGCCGCCTTCCCTTTCGGCGTCCCCATCCTTAGAGGGGACCGCCTCCCCGTTTGAAGGGCCAATGGCCACCTCCCCCCGGGCGCTCCCATCCATAATGGGTGATGCCCCACCTCTAGGGATCTTCTAATTCCTGCTCACCGATCATGACCTTACCGCCCGACCAAAATAAATACGACAATCTAAGACTAAAGTGGAGAAAAAACAATTTATACTTAAGCAATTCAAAGTATAATCTCTACCGAGCATCCGGTGCAACTACTTTGCTGAATAAAATATGCTGAAAAGGAAAAATTATCAACTTTATTACACACCAAATTACCAACTTTTACTCAAAACAACCTGTAAGAAAACAATATCACGACACTTGACTTTATTCCAACAAATCGCTGTCATCAGGGGCTGGTGGGTGGGTCAAAAATGGCTCTTCGTTCCGTCTCGAGCTCACGTGCAACGTGGAGGTGCAGCTTCAGAGCACAGGAACAAGAGGATGTTTCTTTGGCTTGTCGCTCCTTTTATCCTTCTTCGGGCGGGCGTAGACCCACCTCCAATCCGCCTCCAGGGCGTGGCTAGCGGTGTTGGTGTCTAGGACAACCCCCTCTTGGGCGGGAAAAGGCGCGCCCCGGCTACGCCGCTTCGGGCATACCAGCCGAGACTCGCCTCCCGCCCAAAATGGCTTCCCGGGGGGATCCGGGTACTCCACCATACGTTCGGGGGGACCGAGTGGTCGCCCCTTTCCATATGGCTGAGATACCCGCCACCCCCTCTCAACAAAATCCCCAAGGATGGGAAGACGGAAACGGTTCTGAACTTTTGGAAGGCGGGAGGGAGTTACCCTCCCGGCCGTATTTATTAAAATATGAAACAAAATTAAAACGTTAAAATAACAGTTTCATATCATGTACAATTTCATTTACACATTACGATGTTCTTGGCTGACCTTAACACATCTCTAATACAAAGGTTCTCCTAGCCGATACTAAACATCCTGCAAATGCATTACTCAAAATTGAAATTGTACATCCTAACATTACGGGCCAACGGCAAGGTCGTAACCGGTGTCAGATCCCCAATACCAGAACTCCCCCCTCACTTGTGAGGGGCGGTCGCACAGAGGACTGTACCTCTGTGCCAACTTCCAATTTCCCTTGTCTTAGCGGGGGCCCCCTGTTAACTCGATGCCATCTTAGTGGTCGTCCGAGGACTCGTGTGAGGTGTCTAGAAGGTAGCGTAGACCCCCCTCCCACCCCACACAACTTACCACATCTGCCGTCGCAGATGTCCTGGCCCCGGGAAATTCCCAGGAGGGGCCCTAGCCCCTCCTCCCCAGGGAGGGGCCTATGGCCGCCTTCCCTTTTGGCATCCCCATCCTTAGAGGGGACCGCCTCCCCGTTTGAGGGGCCAATGGCCGCCTCCCCCCGGGCGCTCCCATCCATAATGGGTGACGCCCCACCTCTAGGGATCTTCTAATTCCTGCTCACCGATCATGACCTTACCGCCACAGGCCGGATAGTTGACCGGCTATCCGGACCCCCCACAAAAACTCCTACTTAAAGGTCATGGCTGCCAACTCTTTAACCAAGCTACGAGGTCTCCTATGAGTAAAGTATTCCCCACCCGGGACAAATGGACTCCATCCTCTAGATACATATGATCCCCCCTGATACATCCATGCGGAATAGAATGCAATGTACTTGTACGGAACAATCTACCAAGTTTGTTATTCACCTTCTTCACTGAATGATTTACAGCAGCCACAGAATTAGCCCCCCGCCACACCTTCCGTGGAATCATATGGGACCATGCAATCGTGCACCCCGGAACCCGTCTCGCCAACCAACTCACTGTGGATAGTATCAACTCAAGAAGTACTCGTCGACCAGTGGTCACCAAATCATTGCCCCCAAGATGCACTATGATTACAGATGGCGGTGACCTTGTCCGCCCTAACAAACCCTCCATAAAACTTTGGAACTGGTCAATACAGAGCCCGCCCCTTCCGTAGAAGGTCACCCTGTACCCGTATTCCCCAGCCATGTGAATCATGTCACCTGCTTTGAATACGTCTGCGGCACGCCTCACGTATGAGTGGCCCACGACCCACACCACTCTTTCCTCAGCCGGTGATCTTTGACCGCTGGTTCCCAGGTGTCGGGTCGACTGCACAGTCCGCCCCGCCTCGTAAGCTCGCGACACTGTAAACCAAACAAAACAAGAAGCGTGAGTGCATGACATAGGCTTCACAACATGTGCAACCGCACATACCTTTTATAACAATTCGAGGACCAACGCCCCAACTGTTTCACTTTTTCCACACTCAGACCCCTGGCTGTAGCCTCAGTAGCAGCCCCTATCCGGAAGGAATGGGTCCCAAACTCGCACGGGTTGAAGCCCGCCGCTGCGATTGCCATCGTTAGCACCCGCTGGAACTGAAACCTAGTCAGTGGGGTGGCGTCGGCGTGCCTCAGCAAGCTTCCCCCCCATGATGCCGCCCTCTGCGCCAAATACTCCTCAACGCATGCTACCGGGCACATGGGAGATCCTGGAATCCGCTGAACCACTACGCTGTCCCCGATCGCTTTCTGATCGGTCTTGGACCTGGCAAATGAGACTACCATTGTCTCCCCCTTAATTTGAATGTGCTCCCGGCACAGACCTCCCCCCGTATCCTGCTTGTTCCTCGCTACCAGCTCGCTTACCCGCATAGCCCCATGGAACGCTAATGCAAAAGCGGCCCGGAATAGCACTGTCTCTGATTGAGATGAACATGTCGCAGGGAGTACGGACAGTAACAGGGCCAACCTTTCCAGACCTATCGGGTGTCTCTCATCCACTCTGCAACCCTCACGGCGTTGCCACCCACACAGCGCCTTCTGTACCAAGAAAGACGCCGTGGGGTCCTGTATGCCATGGGCCCGTGCCATGAAAGAAATGGCGGCCCGGTGCCTATTGGCCGTAGCCACTGATTTGCTTGCCTGATGTAATGATAACAAAAAGTTCAGGACATACTCCTCTTGGCCCCAAAGCTCCCCCCTAGCTGAACCCAAAAAGGACAAATAAGAACGGAACGCCCCTTCATAAGCCTTCCTTGTCCTGGGTGCTAGACTCTCTCCCACGAGGTCTTGTAGTCCGGGGCACCGAGAGACTAGAGAGCTTCGGGAAAAGGTGCCGCCACCGGGTCCGCTGAGGGCAGAAAACCCCAGAAGGCCTGCATACGGGAACGAGAAAGCGCATCAGCTGCCTCATTTAACACCCCTGGCACATGTCTCGCCCTAAAGTGGACGTTTAGTCTCATACACAGCAGGACAATTTCCTTCAACAGTCTCAAGATCCATTTGCAGCGTGCTGCCTGACTATTGATACACTCAACCACGGTCATATTGTCAGACCAGAACACCACAGAGTGATCACGAAACTCCTCAGGCCATGTTTTTAAGGCCACCAGAATAGGGAACAGTTCGAGAAACCCAATGTTACCCGTCAGCCCACTCTCGTGCCACCATGCCGGCCAGGTTCGTGCTGACCAATGATTACCCAAGATGGCGCCAAAGCCCACACTCCCTGCCGAGTCAGTCCACAACCCCAGCTCCACGGAGGAGACCGCTGGTTTGTTCCACACGACACGACCGTTGAAATCCGCCAGAAATGCCAACCATATACGCATGTCCTGGCGGACCTCTGCCGAGAGCCTTGTGCGGTGGTGCCCTTCCTTAAGGCCGACCATGGCTTGAGCAATAGAGCGGGAAATGGGGCGAGCCATCGGTATCACTCTAAGGGCAAAATTCAGCTGACCCACAGCCTGCTGCAACTGATGCAAATTTACCTTCGTCTCGCTAATACATGTTTCAAGCGATGCCTTAAATTTCGTTACCTTTTCCTTAGGCAAACGGAAGCACCCCTCTTCGGAGTCGAGCTCTATTCCAAGAAACTCGAGCGAAGTTGCCGGGCCCACTGTCTTACCTGGTGCCAATGGCACGCCAAAGCGAGTCATGAGATCACAAAATTCATTCAAAGCCTGTGCACATTCTATGTCCCCGGCTGCCCCCAGAAATAGAAAGTCATCAAGATAATGCATAACATGTGTAAACCCTGTTGTTCTTGTGAACGCCCATTGCAAAAAACTACAGAATTTCTCAAAATACGCACAAGAGATGGAGCAACCCATTGGCATACATTTATCCATGTAATAGCGTCCCTGAAACATGAAACCAAGGAGACGCTGATCATCTGGGTGTACCGGGAGCAACCGGAACGCCGACTCAATGTCTGATTTGGCCATCAGCGCTCTGGGCCCCAGGCGATTCAACATGGCGACAGCCTCATCAAAAGATGCGTACCGCACCGAACAAACTCCCGGGTCAATCGCATCGTTCACCGAAAGACCCCTTGGAGCTGACAAATTATGTATCAACCTGAATTCCCCTGGGTCCTTTTTGGGGACCACTCCCAGAGGTGAACAGACAAAATTAGCAACTGGCGGCATGTCATATGGTCCGACAACCCGACCTCGGGTCACCTCCTTCCCAATCTTTGCTTGTACCACCGCCGTATTCTGCAGAACCGACAGTTGGTTCCTACATTGTGCTTTACCCTGAAAATCCCCCGCCGGGATGCGGAAACCATACGAAAAACCGTCTCGCAACACCCCAGCGGACATATGATCCGGATATTCGTTCAGCCAAGGAATCAGTGCCATGATATCAATCGGGGTAGGGAGAGGCGCCCCTCGGACTATTTCAGACCTGTTTGGTGCCCCCTCTACTTCCCGTATCACCAGTTTTGGTTCTGCACATGGTCTCGGGGTGCGAGGACTGCCCACACCCTGCACATTCATGCCTAAACCTGCAAGATCCCTGCGGCCTAGTACATTTGCCTCTGTTAAAGCTCCAGCAGACCCCTTTTTTACCTGAGTTGCCATTATTCCTTGTGTGCTGATCATTGCTTGATCCCGCCCGAAAGGGCGCCCCAGACGAATGGCGGGAAAACTCGACCATGTTTCCCCCTAAAGATGGCGGCTTCGCCGTGCCTGACTTCTCCATTTTCTGCCAGGAAATGGAGTCGAAACAATCCCACGTCAGGGATGAGTCGTGCTCCTTGGACTTACGAAATATGCTATCGTAACAAAACCATTGATTGCCACCATATGTTTCATAAAATTCCATGATACGTGTCTGATACACGGCTAATTCCACCAATAATTCGGGCCTACGTTCCCCCATAATTGCAGTGAGCATTCCAAATGCTCTGCCCCAATTGCTTATCAATTCATCAACTCTGAAACCGGCCATCTTGGCGCGCCATACACTAGGATGCAGAAACTCTTTTTGATTTTTTACATGCTCAATCTCATAGTGATCGGTCAACAAGGAAAACATGTTCACATATTTATCAGCCCATATCCTTTCTTTTACCTCAATCGGGATATGCTGAACAACTTTCTCCCTCCTTGAAGGTAACGATCCCTCCCCCGCAATCGGCAATGGCTGCTTACCTGAACCGGCCACTGTGACCGTAGTTCCTGCCGAACCAACGTCCGATACTGGTTGTTCCACGGGAGCCTGCGGGGAAACAAAAGGACACGGTGCCTTCGCAGCATCTTTCGATTGCCGCAACTGCTTCATTATCGCCCTGGCTTCATCAGCCGTGGCCCCCTCATTCTCTTTGCCTAACCATGCCGCCAACTGGGCAGCCAGCTCAGGAGGCATATCCTCCCCGTTCACAGGAGTGACTACCACAGGGATCGGTTGCCCCACGTCCGGGACCGGAGTCGGGGCCTCGATCGGGGTGACCGGGTGCGTAGGGGGTGCTTCGGGAACCGGGGCTTCCCCACCCGACGCTCCCCTCTTGGCCCTTCTACCTCTCCCGTTAGGGACCACTCCCGGCAATGCTGGTCCGATGACTCTCTTAGGTCCATTCTTTACCGCCATCTGCTTTTTCATATCTGCCATGTCCTTCATCAGCATACGAAGCATCTGATCGGTCCCGACCCTCTTTCCGACCTTCTTGCTAGGCATCGTCCACGTATACTCCTCAAGGTCCTAGGCCAGGAAGCTCCGAACTCACTGAAAGAAGAAACACAAGATTAAATTCTCAAAAATGGCTCTTCGTTCCGTCTCGAGCTCACGTGCAACGGGGAGGTGCAGCATCAGAGCACAGGAACAAGAGGATGCTTCTTTGGCTTGTCGCTCCTTTTATCCTTCTTCGGGCGGGCGTGGACCCACCTCCAATCCGCCTCCAGGGCGTGGCTAGTGGTGTTGGTGTCTAGGACAACCCCCTCTTGGGCGGGAAAAGGCGCGCCCCGGCTACGCCGCTTCGGGCATACCAGCCGAGACTCGCCTCCCGCCCAAAATGGCTTCCCGGGGGGATCGGGGTACTCCACCATACGTTCAGGGGGACCGAGTGGTCGCCCCTTTCCACAAGAGAAGTTATTGTTGACTCAAGAACACACATTAGAGCAAAGTATTGAAATAGCAATGCATTTCACAGGATATTATAGAATTAGAAACAAGTAAGTGATCACACGTAAATCCAAGAAGTGAAATCTAATGAAATTCAGGTCATAAATCAATGCAAACCTCTAGTCAATCTAGGGGCTACTATAAAAGATAAAGATCTGAAACATCATATGAAAGAGAACATTGTTGCAGTGTGTTATAGATGTGTTCTTAAGAAACATTTCGCTACAAGTAAAGTATGTTTAGTATACAAACATGATGAATGTGTGAAGAGGGATTTATAGAGCACAGCTGGTTCTTCATAAGAGGCATCCATGCCGATGATATAATGCCAAATGACATAATTCTTGAATGTGTTGGGAAAGCAAAGCCAATACATACCTTAAGGAATTATTTCTGTTTCAGAAGTCAAGGAAAACAAGGAAGGCAATGATTCTGAAAAGGATTTTTTACTGTAGATGTGTGGAGCTTGAAATTATAACGATGCACCATACTATTATATCAATATAAATGGGATGGCAGTTAAAATGTTAGCAGATTCCGATCCTCAATACACAGTAATTGGTAATGTATGTGTATCAGGATGAATTTTTATAAATAATCCGATGTTAATTTTGTTTTGTATTGAGCCAGGGAAATTAATGTTAGTGGATGTTTTGATGTCCAGATTGACTTCAAGGACAGGAACAGGTTTATGTCATCAAAATTGGAAGATGTTTGTTGGGTTTGAACACAAGAGGAATCAGCATTACTCTAGATCTAAATCCGATTTATACAGGTAATTTCTGAGGTAGAGGCCTTGAACAAAATGTATGAAACACAATATCCAGAAGCTTTTTCCAGATGATCTATGCTTGTTGAACGTAGTCGAGCAGCAAATCATTTTAAATGCGGGTGTAGTAGAATTGGAGAAACTGTGTAAAACTGTCTTTATAGATCCAATTGAGACCTTGAAATGGTTATCCCCACTTTGTTGGCAAAGAAACAAGGATGAAAAAAATGAGTATGTGTATAGTTCAAACGGATTCAAACAATGCATCTGGATAGATAGCAATCCTTTGCCTAACATGAAATGCTTTGAACTTAAGGGAGCAGCAGTATTTTGGACATTAGATATTTCTGCAGCATACCATCAGATAACTCTTGAAGGAACCTTGATGCCATTAACATCTTTCGCAACACCAAACGGGGCATTTAAATTCTGCAGAATGCCTTTTGGGCTGGACCCAGCATCTGCAGTGTTCCAAAGGGCCATGCAACAACATTCTGGTAAAATGAATAATGCCACATATTTTCAGGATGATCTATTGATTTTTGACAATGATAAACAAGAACATGACATTGTTTTGGAACAAGTGCTAGATGTATTGAAGGGGCGTAGTTAGACACATACATTGTAATGGTATCAATTCCAAATATAATCTTGTGAAGGCAATCCAGAAGGCTCTGTTTCCACAAAACAAAGACCAGTTACATTCTTTCTTAGGACTTTTGAAGTACTATGCTAAATGTATGGCAAATTTTGCCAACAAGATTGCCTTTACTATGAAAATACTAGACAGGATGTAAAGTATGAGTGTAAGGCAGAAGTTGCTATCTTTATGGAAAAATATGTTAAGCGTCTTATCTTAAACCAACCATTTAATACTAATGACCACAATATGATTGTAATTAATGCAGGTAGTTATAGAATGGGGCAGTTTTGATACTAGTTAATCAGTTAGTCAGTAGAATATCTTTATTCGGTTGAATCTCAACCATAAAAGAATACACCTTAAAAACAACAAATGCAGCATAAAAAAAGTCAGATAAGTGAAATATACACAACTTATAAAAATTCCATGACAATGACAGATTCCTTTCCAGGATATCAAAATCATAAGTAAGTGTGTCTACAAAGGAGCCTCTTTAAAATCTTGGCACAGAATATCAATAGTTTAAAGAAAATCATTTTCCAACAATATCCTGCAACCGCACAGCAGAGGAAATACATCTATACATCATTAAACAGGTAAATTCATCTTTTCAAAGCTGGAGATGATACAATGCAGCTCAACATTTTCTTATGTTCAAAATGTTAAAAGCGGCATTAAAAATACATGCCTCGGTTCATTATAAAGTTTGCAAAGAAACAGAAAGTGTAGAGTACACTGGGCAGCTCCAAGTCACAAGGACACATGTCCAATTTATCATCACAGTAAACTTTAAGTGGATATGAAATGAGAAACTGTGAAATGCCGAACCTAAATCTTATTCAATAAAGTAATTTAGCATGCCTAAAATAGAAAGAAAGATAAAGTTCAATGTCTGGGGTGCAGACTAGCATTGAGTGCTCTGCTATTTTTTTTCCTATCTGTAAGGATCTTCTAGTGACATAAAAGTGTGATAAAGAACATTTTTCAATTGATGCAGGTTAAATGTGATTGTGAAGTGATAGTGTTATATGTGTCAAATACATTAAAACCACCAGAGACGAGGTACTCAGGAATTGAAAAGAAGCATTGAAATATATGTGGAGAATTGAGCATTTCTGAAAATACATATGGGGAAAGAGATTTATTTTGAGAACTGATCATAAGCCCTTGGTTGAGCTTTATATGTTTAAATGTGTGGGTAGACTTACACCTCAAATGTCCAAATGGATATTCAGTTTTTTAGAATATGGTTTGAAGTGCAGTAAATGCCAGGAGTTTGCAATATATGGCCGATTTCCTTTCTCATCTGCCTTTAGATGCCATAGAAGTGTTGAATCATAAAGAACAATGTGTCATTGCTACAGTGAGTAAAATTACAGCAAGGTGTGTGTCTCATGAATGGAGGAAAAAGGTTCAAGAGGATGGTGTTATGAAACAAATTGTGCAGTAAATTATAGTGGATTGGACGAAGAAACAATATTTAACTGATAAGGAAATTAGGTATAAAAATGTTGAGATTAAATTATCCTGCCAGGATAGTATTTTGAGAAGAAGGGAGTAGATGGTGATTCTTAAAGGATTGAGGGCTAGTATTATGAAATGCCACATGAAGGTCACAGTGGTATGAGTGCCATAAAGAAGAGAATTTATGCAGACGCTGGGCAAAAACAATGGCAATGCGCCCCATTATGGTGAATGCTCTGCTTCTAGTGCAGCTACCAACTCACGCTGCCCCCAAGGCAGTGCATTACTCTGATAACACGGAGTGGTTGCTTGCAGCCGCTCCATATTTTCTCAGTGCAGGCGGCAACCTGCTTGTACTTTTAAAGGGGATTAGAGATCCCCTTGCAGGCAAGTGTAGTCATTGACTGCACCTGCCAGTAAGGTAATGTCTGGGGTTCCATATGACCCCCTTTCTCCTCCCCAGAAGGCTACTTCCAGGGGGCGCACTCACACTGCACTACCTACAATGTGGCACGCTGTGAGTGTGCACCCTGAGAGCTTTTTTGTCTATGCACCTGCGTCTGTAATATGTTGCGGGCTCAGAGGCAATGGGATTCCCTCATTTGCATAGGGCACATCCCTATACAAATGAGGGAATGTCCCTTGATGCTAGCGCTGGCACTTTAGGTGCACTAGCACTATCAGTATTACTGAAGGGGATGCACAAGCATTTTCTGCCCCTTCTGTAATACCAAAGTGTTGTGGGGTGCACAAAGCGGGTGCAAACAACTGTTGCGCCCCCAAGACACTGAGTGTAATGCGGCACCTGGTGACCTGGTCCAGAAAAAAATATCAAACATATGGTAAGGTGCTGCAAACCATGTGCATACAGTAATAGATCTCAGCAGTTGATTACTCTTCCATTATAGCATGTAGAAAGGCCGGATGGTCAATCGAAGAAAATAGCTTTAGACATTCCTAGACCTTTGCAGATATTAGTTTCAGGTAAAATATATGCTTTAGTAAGCATTGATTATTACTCAAGATGTCCAGAAATAAAAATTGAAACCAAGACAGTTATTGAGTTTTTGGAAGAGGTGTTTACATGAGAAGAGGCAACTTCTGAACTGATTTCCGACAATGCTGAGTAATTTGTGTCAAGAGAGAGAATGGAATTCTTGGAACAAGCATGTGAGAACGTCTGTTTATTATCCCCAAAGAAATTGATTGTCTGAGAGATGGAATACAGTACTGAAGAAAGGGATTCAATTAGCACTACATTATGACAAGTATTTGAAGGCTTCTGTGAGAAACTTTGTATGGGCATATCACACGATACCCAATGTGGCCACAGGTCAAACGCCTTATACATTGATTTGGGGTAGAGGTTTTGGCTGTGAACATAAGCAAGGATGGATGTTCACACATTGATATGTCAAGAAACATTTTCAACCAAAACAGTCTTCCGAGGATAAAGGAAGGAAAATTGGGTTTAATGTGGGGTAATGGGTACATGTGAAAGGTCTTACCAAAGGGGGAGGGTTTGCCTAATTTCTTTACATCAGAGTTGTATCACAATTGGTGGAAATGCCTGATGGAAATCTGTGGAATATAAAGGAAAGTGGTGCGTATTCCAAATGAATTGATGTTATACAAGAGAGTTTTGCAGGATGGTGGGGAAGGAAATGTTGTTAGAAATGTTGTACCATTCAAAAACCTCTGAGTTGGAGGGAAGACTATGTAACTTATTAAGATTAATATGTGTAGGTAGTTGAGTAATTTTAGAATTATCATAGCATTTATTGTGGTTAATAATTGTGTTGTAATCTACAGTTGTATCACCTTTCTTAGTTTATTTAATTTTTTGCTTATTTTTATTTGTTTTTGTCCTCCATTTATAATTATTTTAAGTTGGTTATATTTATATATTTGTACAGTGTTGTGTGAAATAAGGGGAATGTTATGTTGTAGCCATAGGAATGTTCCATAGTCAGTGTCTCCCTGTCTAACATTCGAAGTTCATGAAAGAATGTTAGGAGGAAAAGGCGGTTGCAGGCTGTTCGTTCACATGATTATCTTCAAGTCCGACTAAACAAAGTATTACTTACAAAGACACGGGGGTGGCTGGTGTGCATGGGCGAGATGGGCGTCACCCTGCCACCCAGGGGGATTAAAAAAAAATGCCTGATGGAAAACTGGTTTAGAGAAAAATGCTTACAAGGGAAATTGTATTTTGATTATATTCAGAAACAGGAGGTTGGTCTGAGAAAATTTAGTACCACCTTAACTCCATGGCTGCTAAGGCAATTTCCCTCCTGTGCTGGGAATTGCTATTTTCCTTATTTTATGATGAGCTGGGCTCGTCATCAGTGTACGAGGAGGCTACACCATGACGAGCCCAGCTCGTCATGAGTGTGGAAGGGGTTAAATCATTTTAAACCTGTTTGTGTCTAAATAAGAACTTGCAAATTCCAAAAGAGGTAATAACTCATAATGACAATGACAAATTTAGAAAGTGATCATAACTCATAATAGAACAAGCTACACGGGAAGTAGAATTTGTAGAATATCTCTATATAATCAAAATTTAATTTCATAGGGTACAATTTCTTAAAAACTGTGAAAATTAATCAACAAAATACAAGTGGACAAGACTTGATTAGTTGCTCTTAAAATCCACTTACGTTGTAGCCCACTCTTTTCAGTTAAATCACAGCTGATCTTGATCAATATATACAAAGGTGGCACTGTGATGACTTGATCAAAACAACGAAAGATGTGGGCTCATGTGTCGACGTTTCGGCCTTATAGTTGACAAATCCTCAAGGCCATCCTCAGGACTTACAATCTTTTATAAAATGTGACCCCTTCCGGGGTCTCCACTTGATCGTTGCCGACCACGTGGTTCGTGTGGGACCCTCGGTTCAAGGTTTGCCTGCTGTATTGAAGTTAATTCTTGAAAAGGCTGAAATGGCGTATCTAATCTGCATCCAAAGTTAAGGCTTCCTAATTCAGCAGAAACTTTAGCAGAGTGTCAATCGTCGTGGCGTAGTCTCACAAGATCATCTCGTGAGACTACGCCACGACGAACGACACTCTGCTAAAGTTTCTGCTGAATTAGGAAGCCTTAACTTTGGATGAGGATTAGATACGCCATTTCAGCCTTTTCAAGAATTAACTTCAATACAGCAGGCAAACCTTGAACCGAGGGTCCCACACGAACCACGTGGTCGGCAACGATCAAGTGGAGACCCAGGAAGGGGTCACATTTTATAAAAGATTGTAAGTCCTGAGGATGGCCTTGAGGATTTGTCAACTATAAGGCCGAATCGTCGACACATGAGCCCACATCTTTCGTTGTTTTGATCAAGTCATCACAGTGCCACCTTTGTATATATTAATCAAGATCAGCTGTGATTTAACTGAAAAGAGTGGGCTACAACGTAAGTGGATTTTAAGAGCAACTAATCTATGTCTTGTCCACTTGTATTTTGTTGCTCAATTTGCACAGTTTTAAAGAAATTGTACCCTAGGAAATGATATTTTGATATAAAGAGATATTCTACAAATTCTACTTCCCGTGTAGCTTGTTCTATTATGAGTTATTACCACTTTCTAAATTTGTCATTGTCATTATGAGTTATTACCTCTTTTGGAATTTGCAAGTTCTTATTTAGACACAAACAGGTTTAAATTGAATTAAGGTGGTACTAAATTTTCTCAGACCAACCTCCTGTTTCGGAATATAATCAAAAGCATTTTTCTCTAAACAATATTTAAGCCCAAGCTCGCAAGGGATTATTGGGTCACCCACCTTTAACTTAATTGATGGAAAACTGAGCAGCTAGCAATAAATGTTGCAGGCTGCAAATGCTCGGTGAACAAACATGTTGAAATCTGTGGTTTTCTTTAAGGGGTTGGAAGAGGATCAAGATGGCCCTTACTCTGCGCATGCTTTTGGCCAGGGGTGAAGATTTTCTTTGCAGTCAGAAAGCATGGCAGTGATGACACACTGGTGGGGGCAGCCTGTATCTCACTGCCAAAACAGCATGTTGATTTTGGGCGTTATTCGCTTGGCCCAGGGAGGATTCGGAGGCCCTCCATTAATTCTAATGGATGGGGCATGGTGTCCCGCTTAGAGATGTAGAAGTGGGGGTAAGGCAGCGGCCTTTGCCTCTTCCACCAGACCCAGCAACAGTTGCTTGTTTTTTACAAGTTATTGGTTTGCAGGGCTCTGGGGGATGAGTCCAAAGACCAAATCCAGTATTTTCCAGTTTGGCTTGTGCCTGTGCGCTATCACAGCTATTGCTACGCTGTATGCAACTCTACTGCACTGCAGTCCTGGAGGCTGGACCCCAGCTTGACAATGACGACATTGATGTGACAAAGGTAAGTGCCGAAGCGACCCACAACAGCCACCTAATTAAAGGGGCATTGTTTTGTTTGTGTCACTAGCGATCATTACTGATGTCTGACCGTAAGTCGCTGCTGCTGCCGTGCCTTGGCGGTAGTTGGGGGGTGGCTTTTTTTAAATTGAGGCCCTGCCATGGTGGCATACCATGGCAGGGCCTCAATTAAAGAAAAGGTGCACTATTCAAAATACAGGTCCATTTGGATTCATCGCGAAGGCCAAAGATCCTGAAAAGGGGAAGTAAGTATTGTTGTGGCTTCTAGGTGCACACAATTGCAGTGCTCAGTAGCGCCAAAGCAGGCCTTTGCCATGTGAGTTTTAAAAAAAATATTTGAAATGGCTTTGTTACCAACCGAACCTGTGTGCGATGAAAGTAAGTAACACTGTCAACGCTCATTTTCACTGCTCATTTGTGGCCCCTGCTTCTCCGACAGATGCCACTCGCACACTTTTAGTCTTGCCGCTCCCCACCTGCCCTGCTGTTCTTTGAGTCCAAGGAGAGTGATGAAAGCACGTAGAGCGGGAAGAGTGGAAATAAGTAAAAAGAAGAAAGACGGGAGGCCTGCATATTTGATTGGCATGCTGCCGCAGTGTCTTGACAGGGCGAAGCTTGTAGTGTTAGCCTGGGCATCAGGCGAGACGCTGCTTCACAGAGATAAGAGTGCACCCTGGTTCTCTGAGTGCACCCTGGTTCCCTGTGCCAGAGTGCTGCGAACTGCATACATCTTCCAGGGCTACTTCCAGGCTCTCCAGAGGGGCCCCACCCCGAGGTGCAAAGCAGAGACCGGAGCCTTCCAGCGAGGTGTCTACAGTTGTTTGCATATCTAAAAAGTAAAGCCCCCCAACTCCTCGTCGGGAACATTGAGCGCTATATAACTTCAATGACTATGCAATACCCGTTTATTTATATTTATAGTGAACAGGGACGCCACCAGGAGATGTTTCCTCCCAACTCCATAGCACCCCTTCTGTCTATATCTGAATGATGATAATCTGGTCTACCCAGTGCCCTAACCAACGTACCCAACCATTGCACAGCCTGAAAGAAAGCCAGTAGTAGTACTGCTCAAAGAAAGCCACTCCTTGGCCCCCACGGCAGGGTCTCAAAGGCTAAACCATCAATGTAGTACGTTGCAGGTTTAGCCTTTGAGGTCCTCTCGTGCTGTGAGATAGAGACAATACCTAGTGGTTTTATTCCCTGACCTTTATAGATATGCGCCTCTGAAAATCCAAATTTTTTCCCTTTTGCACAATACACAAATTCTGAATGGAAGCGAAAACAGCAACACAGGTTGGACAATAGCAGGGGCCTCATCTAACCATCTGTTGCCTTCAACATGTACACCACAGTTTCAGAACCGACATCTGCGCATGGTCAGTACAGTACTCTAGGTTCATGGCAGCCTAAGTACTTCTTCCATTGAACCCTTTTGTGCGTGCACCTCTACTTGTCAGTTGTCGAATTGCCATGCACCTGCCATCGCTTGCTTTACATTTTGTTATGAATTGGACTGATGTGCGAAGATTTTCACCCCCACCAGGATCTCAAGCTCGAATATAGTTTGTACAGGAACCAGTATTTTGAGGCGTGTCTGACGTCACACCTGCATTAGAACCATCTACAGATGACATTCAGCAGTGGGCGGGCATGGACATGGCCTTCGCAGCGCCCTGTTCCCAATCTTCCTGCAGAAAATCCCATCCTGTACCCATTACCTGTCCTCCCTGAAAGGGCACTGCGATTGGCCACATCCTGACCTCAGAAGCAACTGCCCACCCCTGCAGCCAGGCTCAGAGAGGACCCTGGACCAAGCATGTGGCCTTCACCTGCACATTTTGTAGTTTGCACAGTGCCTATCAACTTCTATACTAGCCACACTCTGCTTCCGGTCATTCTGCCCCAAACATGACTCCTCTAGCACTGTCAGAGGTGAGCAGCATACCCCCATACCTGCTGGGTGGCTCTCTGCTCTAGACAGCAGGCAGCGGGCTCTGGCACTGCTGGTATCCATGCCCACCATCTGTGAGTGACCTCAACCCACTTGATGATGCCACAAGTGTCCTCAGAATATTAGCCAGGAGACTCCAAAACATTTGCTGGAGGAGAAACGAGTCCCCATGACTCTCCTGTTTTAACTGCAATCCTGGGATTGGATCTCTTTTGCCATCTAATTTTTAAGGTATTTGCAATGTACAGTGTTGACAATGGTGTGAGCCTTGATGATGTCATCAAGGCAGAGGCAGAAATGCATTACAGGTAGAAAAAACTTAGATGGCCTGTTTCCATTGGTTGTGTGAGATTGGCTTGGGGGATATTTGGATCCCGTTTTTGCAACAACTTGCAGTAAATATGTGGTGTAAAAGCCACCATTTGAATCCATTTTTTGAAAAAAGATTTTGCTGGGGAAAGCCCCCGCACCCTCCTTTTGCAGTTTGGGCTCACTCGCTTCGCTCGTTGTACTAGGATACAATTTTTCACTCACCACTTTCAAAATACACTAGCTGCCACTGGAAGACACATCTGCCTCTAGCGTTCTCATTTTCTTATTCCCTTTTTTATGTTTCTCTCTCATGCTCTGAGTCAAATTCTGAGAAAGGAAAATATATTATGTAACCCAAAAATAAGTGACAATGCCAACCTCCCTCAGCCACCAACAGGCTGTTAGAGGCTGCTTTGGTGCCCGGATCAATAGTGTCATGCGGGGCCTCTCTATAGTGAATGAGCAGGTCATACACACGTAAAACAATTTCCTAGGACACATTTGGAGGAAACATCAATACATGGCATCACCTGGTAGCAAATGACGCTACCTCCCTTATACTAAATATATATCACAAAAGCAGGTTCTGTGATATGTAAATATATAGTTAGAAACGGCAAGGGAAGCCCTGAAAAGAGCAGCAGCTGGGGCAAGAAGCCCTGGCTGCTCCCCTCTTGGTAGGCAGATGTGGCCTATTGTTACAGGGTACAAAATTAGACATTTTTAGACTCTACATGAAATACTGACTTTTTGATGCCTTTCCCTGTCCGCATCTATCTGTTCCACAGTGCGGGCCTCGTATACCTGAGCACGGTCCAGGTGAGGTGAGGTCCAGTCCCCTGTCATGTTGGGTGAGCAAACAATGTTTTTAACAATTTGTTTATTGTATGGTTTTCCATAAATATAAGAGAAGATGAAAGCTCGCGTGCGATAAGTTTTGTTCACTAATTTGAGTGTAATATATATGTTTTCTAGATCGCGTTGAGCACCTACTGACAAGGAGGATGAGTAAATAACTGTAGGTACAGGTTGTATCGTCCCTACTCTTGTATTCGTTTTCACTGATTTGTCAGATATATTATTGTTTTCATCGCATAAAACAGTAGCAACTTCTTAGAGCAGTTGCCCTGACGAAAGCCAAGGGACGTGTTGCCCGGTAGGCAGAAAGATGTTGGCCCCAATTGCGATAGTCATTTGTTCCATACTGTCATTTGCGCTGTTCCTATTTTTTAATTAGGGGATGTGCCTATTTTCTATTAACCATATGGCTGCTAGGCGTTTCCCCCCCCCCTGTGCTGGAAAATGCCATTTTAGTGGCACCATGACGAGCTCAGCTCGTCATCAGCACACGACACCCGTGGGTGATGACGAGCTGAGCTCGTCATCAGCATCGAAAGGGTTAAAGTATCTGTTTAGACATATCACCCTATTTTAGACTCACCACGTTTTTGTATGTTGCACTGTATTTTCACCACTCTTTACTGACCATCATAATCAGATTAACAATTGGAAGTACACTGTGGACGGCATCCAGTACTTACGATGACTGTGTGGCATATGGTCTAGATGATCTAAGGACCCGCCAGGTCGCAGTGTGGACGACCAAGTGATAGGACTGATCATTTGGTTTGTTTGATGGTTATCCACAAAATACACACGTACTGGATCTGGTTTGATCAGTTTTCCAATTCATCACTAGTTTTCTTCCCTGTCTCTTTATACATTGTTACATGGTGACTGTAGCACCAACTTGGCATAGAGCTGGACCTGCCAGTTTTGCCAGCGATTTGCTTGGCTTATAGACCTCCTAGGTTCTTGTGTGTTATTCAATTGTTGTTACTGGGGAAGCAAACCAGTAGTAGGTTTTTAAACTTTTTTTCCCTTTGACCCTATCCTCCCAGTTTGTTTTTGATTGCTCCCCTCTTATGACAGCTGTGAGCGGCAACAAAAATTAAGAACTAGGCATCATTTTGCTCCATTTAACACAGCTATATCCCTAATATAACGCGATGCTGTTATTCTCAATCCTATAATGACTAGCAGTGGTGTAGAACTACTTCAAAATGTAGGGGCTTATTTACAAGCCCCTTGCGCCGCCGGTGCGTCACTTTTTCCCATATTACAAGAGACGCACCGGCGGAGCAAGGAGCGTGTAAACTAACCCCTTACTTACAGAATATAGTTGCACATTATAAGCAAAGGAGGCACAGGGAGTGAAATCCCTCCAAAGCCTGCAAGAGTGGCTTAGTCGATTATAGGGTCTCATCAATCTGCTTTATTGACTAATAATTAAATAAAGGGGCAGCCAGTGGTGTGCCTGTACTCCTCTGTACTGCATCGCAGAAACACAAATGCGGACAATGAATCACTGCGCTCTCCTGACATATTGAAAGGAGTTGCCAGACCCTGCGACATAAACACAATGCAGTCATGTTTGTTTGCGCATGAGCCTAATTCATGGCCTTAAATGAAATTAAACCTGCATGTAATTAGACTATCATAGATTGGGACTTGGTCCTTTCAGCAATTTGTTTTTGCTAGTGCAATATTGTAGCCCAGTGGCTGTCATCCATGACATTATTTTATCTAATAGAACAGGAATTGAAATAGATTGAGAAAACAGAGCCAAGCTCGAAGGGCATGAATGGGTAGACAGCAGTACTTCTTCCATTTCAATCACGTCCACGTTAATTATTTTCATTAATTCAAACAGTGACAACGATGAAAGGAGCACATGGCTGTTTGTGAATAAATGTAACTTATCGCACAGGTATACCATCACAAAACAGAAATAAGGGTTGTGAATAAATACATTATGACAGATTTAGTAATTTTGAAGCTACTTCGGCTTTTAGAATATAAAAACGGATGCTTCATGCAGTATTTTGTGAACAAACGTGCTAGATGCAATCTAAAGGAACCCCCACCCACAACCCAGCAAAGTAGGTATCTAAAGATCTTTGTGCATGTTCTAGATGAGCTTCCACAGTGCCCATACTGCAAGGCTTTACATTAGCAACTCAAAGGTCTCCTGAAAGTTACATTGGCATGTCCTATCAGTGTGCGGTGAGCTCAAGGCTAACTGTTAGGAATTTCTTGGATGGGGAGGGGTGGTGAATATAATCTCCAATCCAATTTATTCGCTAGTAATACCAACAAATGGGAAATGAAATATGGACTAAAACGGAAATAATATATACAACTGTTTTCCATAAAATGTAATGCAGTGAAGCAGTTTGGCAGTTGTATGACGTTACAATGCATGCTTTTACCCCGCATGGCGTTACAACGCAAATTTTTACCCCGACTTGCTGTCGGCGGTGCCCTGGATGTTGGAATAGTATAATTTACTATTCCAACACCAGTGTGTGCATCAGTAGGGAAGGTGTTGGAGTTAAATCCAACACCTTATGCCCCCTGCAACAAGCCATTAGCGTTTTAACGGCATGCGGGGTACACGCATGCGTTGTAGAGCATCCGTTGTAACAGCTGTTTTCTTAGCTTGACACTGAGGAACATCTGTCTGTGCTTTTTGAAGGGTGAGGTAGACCTAGCAAGATGAGTGGGCTCCATCGCTGTGCTCTGAAAGGTCGCTCCACAAGTACTTGGGTGAAATGTGTCACAACCTGCTGCAGCAGCGGAGCCATCAGGGAAGGGACAGAGTTGCGGCCAGCTCTTTCCCTCCGCCGCACTTCCTATGCTAGAACAGGGAGGTGCAGCCTGAATCAGTGAGAGGAGCCACCTAGAGACAGTGGGCAGGAGAATCATCCTCAACCCAGCAATCTGGTGACGGCAATAGAATGCAGTCAGCAATAAGATGTACTGAGACAAGATATCTACATGCTCTTCCAGGGCTGGTTTACCAAGGAGACTTAACTGTGATGACACCAACAACCCAGCCATTGGTATCTCAACATTTCTTAGTGAATGGGAGGAAGCAACCGATTGGCAGACTTTGATAGTTGGTCAGTGCAGATGGGACCCACAGAAGATTACACTATGGACCTAAAGGCTGTATTTTTGTGACCCTGAAAACAATACCAGGCAGCAACAGTTTCTTCATGAGGGCAGAGGAGCATTGCCACCCCCACCCACAGCGAGCTGCTCGTAAATTAAAAAAAAAAATAGAATAGAAATTAAACAATTTCATTGCCATTTTACTTTTCACAGCGGCGTGCCACAGCCGCCAACCTGCCTCCGAGCGGGAGAAATGTGGGGCATGTCCTTTGCTGCTGATTGACAGAATGGGGGACTGGAGCAGTGCCAGGCCAGACACTCCTAAGTGCACATTTCAGTTTAGCCAGCTGTCTTACGCCAGCCAGCCTGACATGCACACTTTGAAGTTTTCCAACTCGAGAGCTGTCTTAGACAGCTGTGTGGAGAGCAAGCACAGGCCTCCAGGGCCTGAAGAGGCACCTAGCCAACCCACTGGCTACCAGCATGAGAAGCAGTGTCTGGATTGGTTGGGGGAGCTCTTTGTAGCACAGACTGCAGAATAAGACAGAGCAGAACGAGTAGCTTGTGGGTAAGTGTGTAAATGTGTAATGCATGTCAGTGTACTGTGTTAGTTTGCGTTTATGTTTCATTTTGGGCTTTTGGAGAGAGGAATTGTTTTATTTTGGGATTTTGGAGGGATGGGCTGGTTTTTTTTTGGGGGGGAAGCAGTGGGGCAGTTTGCTCGCCCCACCAATTTCAAGGGTTACCAGCCCCTTGACACCAGGGCTTTCATTTACCGAATACAGGATCGGTCACCACCACCTGCGAACTGTATGGGAATATACAAACTGATACCATCAACACTAAGAATGTCTCTTCTGGAAAAACCTTAACTTTGCTCTGCTCCTACCTCCTGAGACACAACGAGAGGTCCTGGATGACAAATCTGGTCATATAAATAGGGGAGGCAGTGGACCTGGGTGACATTTGAACCCTCACATACCCGCCTATAGATAAATAAGTGCTGGTGCTGATATCATTAATTTCTGGTTGAGAAACAGTGCACATTTCTTTAATTTTAATTAACTTTTAATTAACTTTCTTTGCACCAGACAGTTACCTAAAAATACCGCAATGAAGGGCAAAGTGCTGCTTTGCATTACTATGCATTCCCATGAAAACAGCCATGGTTTTTGATGAAAAACCCTATCTACTACCTATACTAGGCAGTGTTTTGTGTCGAAAAATAGGCCCACTTTTAAGGAGGTGTTTAAAGGAGAAAGGCTTTTATTTTCCATAACTTTTCCCATTCGGCCTGAGTGCTGGACTGTGCAGCACACAACTGAAGTGGCAAAGATTATACAGTTTATCTATACATAGTATTTTATGCTGGAACGGTACCCTTCCAGTTTAAAACCTACGCTAGACATCACGCACACTCCTGGCACTATGATACAAAGGTGTGTGTATGGCACCAGTGGTAAGTTGAGAGCCAGATAGTATTATATATCTGCAGATCAAGTGGTTTCCTGCTCTGTCACAATCACACTATGCAGCACAGTACAGAAACTTTGAGTGCTGAGTTCCATCCTGTGACAACTTTCCAAATCTTAGAGGCTACTCTTCACTGAAACAGTGGTGGGTAAATCACAAAAGTCACTCAAAGACTCATAACCTGCTGAATTACCAAAATTAAAACTGGATACTATTATGAGACAGCTCAGAGCCATAAACAATATTTTGGCTCTGTGGTACTTACTACAGCAAAAACAGCATCAGATGTAATTTCCATAAGAAATCAGTGATTCTTCTTAACGGCAAGTATATTTTTTTTGCAAGACTTTTCAACTGCAATCAATTTGAAAAGGAAACATTTCTATCTTGCTAACCTTGCTTGATAACTCAGGATATACAATTCACACAGCTTGAGCCTGTGACCGGCTGATAAGGGTTGATGGAAGGTCTTAAGATACAACCATCATGACTCTTTGAAGGAATTTGCTTTTTGAACACATTTTCAATGGAAACCAGTAAACCTCAGGAACAGTGTCAGATAACAGAAAAATCAACAGGCCGATCCACACTTGATTTACATATAGTGAATGGCTGGGGGCACGGGTCTAGACTTCATCAAGCACACAGAGATAAGTCACACTCCGCTGTCAAAGACTCAAAAACATTAACACTGCCAGGAGTGCCAATCTCTATGCGAGGAGCAGAGATATTACTGACATAGTCTAAAAGACAGTGGGTTTCATATACTAGCTTTATGGCTGCTCTGTAGGGTAATCAATGAATGGTTTCAAGGATAGAAACAGAGTTTTGTCAAACTAATGGGAGAACTGCACAACATATAGATTGATGGAGAGCAATTTCTTCATCTAAGTCTCTTTTGAAAATTAGCAAAACAATCCCCGCTGGTTGTATGGAGCTTTGATTGTCATCTTTAAGTGTTAAAAAGGAGCTAATATCAGTAATACATTTCAAATACTATTTGAAACCAATATGGATCCACAAGAAGATCATATAGGATGGTGTTCAAACCTTAAGTATTTTATTCACACATTTGTAGTCCATGTTACAAGGTAAACAAGCAAGCAAAATTAAAAGAATAATATAGTGTAAGCATACATATTCAAATTCTCATGCAGTCTGAATTTGTATATAATCAGCAAAAGATACAAAACAGAATCACTTATAGCAAATAAAATATCCACCATGCATGTTCCATAAATTAACTTCCCTATTTTAAACAAATTACCAATAATAGAAAGGGGAAAATCCATGGGTAAGGCATCAGCTGAACCAAGTTTAATGTGTGAAGGGACATCAGCAGAGGCAAGAAGAAGTCTTCTCTCAGTGAAGTCAGGCCAGGGTCTGATAAGCTGTTCTAAAAATTGCACAATTAGAGCCTATAATCAGGTTCTAGAAGGCTAATTTATATCTTCTAGAAGGTTTTTTATTTCAGTTTTTACCAAATTAGCCAATTCGAAGACAGCATTTTCTGAGAGCTGGTAGGCTCCCTAGTTTCCCAGTTCTTAATCAATGGAGAAGCTATCTGGACAACCTTGAATGCAACCTCAATCTGGTCTGTTGAGTACAGGAGGGTCGCTCCCACCATTTCATTCTCCATATCCGAGGCCAAATTCTATTAAACAATTCTGTATTCTACTAATCTAATGCACTGCACAATAAACCCTATTCTAACTCAAGAAGCACTTTGATAAGACACCTGCAGAAGAGAGAAAAACAAGACACGTGCAAAGCATTTTACAAAAATACAATGTGTGCACCTTGGGCCTGGTTAAAAGTTAGGGCACCATTAGATTAAAAATAAATTGTAAACAAGTGCAATTATCATATTTAAATACATCAAATACATTTAAGAAAAGATATACATTACTTTTATAATGAATACATTTATTATAATTGCACTAAATATATGGGTGGCTCTCATCTACAAGAATAGATAGCCATTCACTATAATTGATTAATATAATGCACATAGATTACACAGATAAACACACATTGAAAATATAGGTTACATAATAAAGGAGTGGGACACTGAATTATGCTGCTCCTATCCCCCCTCTGATGGCTAAAATAGCCATTACGTAACTCAAATGAATCTTCTGAGATCAATTCAAGATTCTGTTGTCTTTAACATTTTACGCCTTGGCTTTTCCAATTCCTTCATCTCATCACAGACCTTGCAATGTTTCTCTTCTAAATCAGCGTGATCCCTTCTCCTCTTTATTCCCTTTACTTCAAACACCACTTTCTTTGATGTCCTGTATTTCAATCACTGAAACATAGCAAATTAACTAATCAATCAAATGCCAATAATCAGGATAGGCTTCAATATAACACCTAAATGCCAACTTCCAAAATTGCCAAGCCAACTACCTACAGTATCAAATCCCTTCCCAACTGCTTGCCAGGTGCAAGTTGTTTCTAATTTCTTCAAGTCAGATTTCCATCCAGTGATATGCTTCACAAATCCTCATAACTCCTTACTGTTATCAGGGATAAAGGTACAACATTGTAGAAACTTTACCGTCTTATAGACTTCACCCTCTTTCGTCAACAAAATGTCTAATGCAAGTTGATACTGTAAGACCATGGATCTAATAGCCAATAGCTAGGTACCTGCAGCCAACAATGCATCAGCTGTACTAGTTGCAAGTTTGTTCACTATCGTTGACAGTTGCCTCTTTTTTAAATCATTTAAAACAACACACAGCTCCAAAAAGGTCTCCTACTTTAAAGGAAGCAGTATTACCACTACTTTGAATCTACCAGATGATCCCATTCCTGGTGTATATCCACATTGTTTGCATGATTATTATTTGAAAGACTAGGGCAAGATAACAAGTACCTTCACAATTTCTAGGCAACTTAAAATAGGTAATAGGTATAGTGTCCACACACAAAATAAATTCCAGAAACCCCTAATCTTCTCCTATATGAATTTGAGCAGAGCCACCTAAAGGTTCAAAGCTATGCTTACATGCATTCCCTTCCATATATCTATTCCTGTCTGCACTTGGCAATTAAAAAATACATAACTTTCCTTTGTGTTGCCAATTCTATTTTAACTTAGGGTATATTCCCATCTACTTATACTTATCTTCTTCCCACACATGTTTCAAAATGTCCTCACCCCATTGAGTGAAGGTACATTTCAACTTGTTCAACTAGTCACCAAAACATGTAGGAAGTTACTCTAATAAACTCACACACACACTATGTAGAAAGTTCCAGTATTTATTTACACAACTTCCTCAGAGAAGCCGCCTTTCATGCCGCTCCTCCTGCAACTGCCCTTCATAACATTCCACTAAATTCCTGCATTTCCTCACGTTTAGCATTCCAAATGCGAGGCACTGCAACACATAGATTATAACAGCAGGTTCCAAGATTCCACTGTTTCTAGGGAACTTTAGTCGAATGTCCTTTGTCCTGAGGAGACCCAAAGACCAACTACAGGTCAAAACAATGACATTCCCTCCTGAAGTTGCTTTCAAAACATGTTATGGGTTGCCAACAGATACCATATATAACCAAACATGATCTCTGCTTACCTTTGTTTGATATAATATACATCCTTGGAATCTGTTCAGTGTCTTGTTCTATGTTGTATACATCTTAGTCCACTGTTAGAGCACTGCGTAGTATACACACATTTTGATACAAACTGAAATGTAGATTGTCCTTGTACAAAACATTTGAAAAGCATCATCATGCAAGATAGTGTCTCCTATATCCTTTTTCAATAACAATAATTATGTACAAGCTGCTAATTGAGTTTAACAATAGAAGTGTTATTGAACGAGTCCCACAAGACATTTGTTTGACTAATTACACTTACTCTGGTTCTTGAAGGCAATCAGGATGGTCCTTGTGCTGTATACATAAGTTCCCTAAAAAGCACTTAAAAACTAGTCAAGTCTTTACGTTTTTGCCACACAGGGCATTCCGTGACAATGTGGCCTATGTTCCATTCACCATTATGTCCAGTGTGGGGACTATAATGCACTTGTCATTCGGAAAAAAACCTGTCACGTTCAAATGGTGGAAAAAGGTGTTCGAGCAGGCTATAACAAGTCCATGATTTCCTCAAGTAAAGGAAAATATTTCAAGAGCTGCTTGGCTAGTGAAGTTGAGGCCAATAGAAGTTAGGTATCCATGCATAGCCATTGAAAAGTTTACTCTACAGCAGCTCCACCTCAGTCAATGCCCCAATACTTCCCTTTTGAATGGTACAACATAAAAAAGTAGGAAAACACAGGGCTGGCTGAGATGGGTGCTGGGGACAGTAATCATGACTCTCCAGCATCTTCCCTTACTTAGAGCAGACTTTACAGCAACATGTCTGAGCCTTTTTAGATGTTTCACAAATGTGGTCAGCAAAATGTCAATCATCAGCTGAAGTCAAGGAAAAATATGAGTCTACCTGAGGTGGCCTGATGATAAACAACATATGCATTGTATGTTGCCATTTGGATTAAGTATGGGCGCAAAATCCATTCCTCTCGCGAGGTTTGCGAATTTTTGGCAATTTCGCGATCCGCGACTCTCGCTAAATTGCCGAAAAATTCGCAAATTCGCATGCAGGCGGATTTTGTTTTTTTTGATAGCCAGCTCACTTAAGGAACCAAAGTTACAGGCACACACGGTCACTAGAGGCGTCTTCTGGCCCTTTAAGCAGCTGTAGTGTAGCAAAAGCACTATACATTTACCCAACGAGGTAGCACTTACTGATTCGCCAGTAGAAAGCACTCTAGTTAAGTAAAGGTATGGCCCAACCGGTGGCATCATCATGGATAAATGTGCAGGCAGGATTCATTCTGGCACGATGCTTCTGTCTTTACAGATTATAAAGGTGCCAGAGTTGAAGCTCAAATTCAGTAACGCATTATAATCATCCCCAACAACTAGTGAGCACGGTCGAGACTAGGCAGGTGTGCTTCCACCCCATATCTACCGCCGACAATCAGATGTAATCCTTGATGGAGGTATTTGCATCCACTAGTTTCTCGAGCGCAATCCCCATGTACTTCCTGTGACCAGGAGGCTGCTTTCTTCTTATCTGCTGCTCTGATCGGTCTGATCCTTTATAAACAAGAGGCATGTGAACTCGCATAGAAGCCCCGCCACAGACACACTAGGGTATGCAACATTTTCCCGCCGTTTCCTAACTATGATGGACAGCTCACTCGAGGGACCTTGGCGCCTGTCGGTACGGTGGCAAAGTTACAGACACACGTCACTGGAGACAACTCTTCTGGGCCTTTACGCAGCTGTAGTGTAGCAAAAGCACTATACATTTACCCAACGAGGTAGCATTTACTGATTCGCCAGTAGAAAGTACTCCAGTTGAGTAGAGGTATGGCACAACCGGTGGCATCATCATGGATAAATATGCAAGCAGGATTCGTTCTGGCACGATGCTTCTGCCACAAAAATTAAACCTCAACAGGAAGCACTTACATATTATAAAGGTGCCCAAGTTGAAGCTCAAATTCAGTAATGCATTATAACCAGCCCCAACAACTAGTGAGCACGGTCGAGACTAGGCAGGTTTGCTTCCTCCCCATATCTACCACCTACAATTAGATGTAATCCTTGATGGAGGTATTTGCATCCACGAGTTTCTTGAGCGGAATCCCCGTGTACTTCCTGTGACCAGACAGAGGAGAATTTTGATAAGATCGTTGAGGTCAACATATGCCAGAATTGTAGCACAGCTGAATCCCGTTATCAACCTGAGGACGGTGGCCTGCTCTTCGTTAGGCTGGCTGTCAGATGACACACACTAGCAGTTAAATGAGGAGTTAGACCCCTTTAAGGTACTCTGGCAACCTTGCACACACTATGCTCACTAGGATAGGAAGAGCTAAGTAGGAGCACCATTCTTTATATTCATATAATCAACACAATTGCACAATGGTTGAGCTATTCATTCTTTTCACCATTCTTGTAACACTTGTAACACTGTTTTGATCCATTCTATTAATTATTGTAACACACACATTTTGTTAAATAATTAAATTACTTCAATGTAAATGTTTGAAATGCCAATTTGAGTATTTCTTGTGTGTCTCTTTGAACATGCCTGGAGTAACAACAAAAGGAAAGATCTGCTTCCATGATTTCCTTGATGAATCAAGTTTGTCATGTTCTAAGGTTACATACACCATCTAGAACCTTGTAAAGTTTAGAAGTCCAGATGGTGCACGGTGAGCTAGCCAGGAATTAGATTAACATATTCTGAATGTATGCATAGAGTCATTCCCAAATAGCTTTGATGCTTATGTTGCAGAGACATTATGAATTGTAGTGAGCATGCATGCATCATGCCTAACAGACAACTTGACTTAGAGCAGCTTGTTGGAATGCAACACAGTGCTTTGTGACTTTTAGAGCTTTTTGCGAACTAGTTCCTGTGCGAAACCTTTGCGGCACCAACAAACTATACCACATGCCATAGTTATTTACAATGATATATGTGGAGGGTTACCTTATTTTGTTGGAAAAAACAAAATAAGGTAATCCTCCTCAAGAATTGTTGTATATGAAAAAGGAAGCTGAGCGTAAAACCTTACACATACTTCTCACTCCTGCTAATTATAGTCCCACATGCCACTGTGCTAGCTTTTTACAGCTCACTGTCCACTGCTACACCCATATAGAAGTTGTCCACATCCTTTGTGAAGGAAAGAGTGGTCAAGCTTCCATACAATCTTTCCTATGATTCCAAGCGTAGGAGAGGAACTTACAGGATTTTGAGTGCAGTCCTTCCCTATTTACATTCTCAAGCTATACACACGACCAGAAGAGTTCTCACAACAGCTTGAACTACTTGATGCTATAGTGAGGTCTTTTGCTTGCAATGCACTGCCTGAATAGAAAACACCCCTTGTACAACATCAAGGACTTACTAATCACTATATTTTTTCCAGGAGTGTAAATCTCTGAAAACCTGGCAAAAAAATGTACCATGAAAGGCCCAATTTTGACCAACCTGTCATGGACTGGATGGTTCTCGGGCCATGCAGCAGAATATGCATTGAAATGCTGCATATGCTGCCATACCAAAAAGTGATCTCTGTTCGTGGATGGTGCAAAGATGGCTGTTGCCCAAATTGTGGGAGTCGGCAAGTGAGACTGCAAGCATGGTTTGTGCAGTAACCCCATTTTTAGCGTAAGGCCCAAAAATATCTTCAACTCCTCAAGTGAAGTGGAGGTCCACTGGTGTGCCCTATAATGAGGCCCCAGAGTGCCTCCATGCTCCTTAATATATTATTCAGCACACAAATTTGCTAAAAGAAATCAACATCCAAAAAGAGATGTATGTAGTCAATTGGCAAAAATGTGGCTGTATCTGCTTTACATTCAGTGTCACCAGTGAACGGTGAAATTTGGGGTTGAACTAAATTGGGTGGCTGCCAAGTGCACACTCCACTTCATCTGTGTTTGCTGCTGCCCATGCCCACTCTCTGGGTGGTCTACCCTGTTACTGCCATTCCGCTGAATGGCTTGTGCCTGCAAAGGGACAGCACAACTACCATCATCATGTCCCTCAAAATCGCTGGAAGATGAGTCATCAGATGGAACTCAGACAACTGAAAAATCACTTCTCTATTCCATTCCATTTTCCTATCTATCAGATGCTTTCCCAGTACGTGCTGTCTCAGTCTCTGTTCCTGCCTCAGAGCTATCTTCCATAACCAGAGTTAGCGCCTGGGTAGCAGTATTCCACCAAGATGCAATCTCTGCTGACTGGTTAAAAACTTCCTTCTAAAACACAGTCCTATGTAGAAAGGAGAAGTGTTGTTCTAAATCAGATGGTGGGGCTGTGCATCTATGAGATGTGTTCAAGAGTAAATAAAGTTAAAAAGACTTATCTTTTAGTTGATTCTTCAAGTTCTATAAATTACTTGAAACAAACAAAAAAGACACAGGGCCCGATTCACAGAATGAACTTACTACTTTTGGCATTCACAGAATGCACTTACTACTTTTGGTATTCACAGAATGAACTTACTCATTTCGGTATTCGGTATTTCGGTAAAAAACTTTACTACTACTAAATTGAGAAAAATCCTAATTTTAAGACTTTCGGTATTCACAGAAGGCATTTAGGCGTCCTAAAGTTAGTAGTCCTAACTTTACTACTACTAAATTGAGAAAAATCCTAATTTTAAGACTTTCGGTATTCACAGAAGGCATTTAGGCGTCCTAAAGTTAGTAGTCCTAACTTCTGTGAATACCGAAATGAGTAAGTTCATTCTGTGAATACCAAAAGTAGTAAGTGCATTCTGTGAATGCCAAAAGTAGTAAGTTTATTCTGTGAATCGGGCCCACAGTTATTACTACACATTGCCACACACAGAAATACCACAGTATACAATTTTCATGTCTTGTGCAAAACTTTATTGTTGGGGGATCTGCTGGGCCATTGCCAGTATAAATAATTTTCCCAAAGCTACAAATCTACCTTTGATCTCAAGAAGCATACATTCACATGGTAGCTCCTGCATTGTGCACAGGCGTGCTACTTGTGAAAACCTACAGTACTTTCACTAGGATCAAAGGAAGTGTGTGGTAGAAGGGCACCAAATTATGCAACAGGGTTAGCTAAATTTTACAGCATGAAAAGGCAAATTATGCTGCATAATGCAGCAATTCTTTTGATAGTATGACTTAAATATTTAATGATTTACATAAATGGTAATACTGTTCACCTCATTAGTACCAGTTTATCAACCAAATGCAGAAATAAGCATCTGAAAGATACATTTTCAACTTTTGCACTGCCTGTCCACTGCATGCAAACACATGTTGCCACATTAATTCCATTTCATTAGCATATACTACATATGCCACATAAATCTACCATCCGCTGCATAATCTGCATTTTGTAGACATGTGGCATATTCAGTATGTATATATTTTTAGAAATGTGTGTTTCCCCTGGGGGTCGCAATCTGTCCGCAGTGGAAAACACACATTAGAAAAAACTATGCATATGGACGACAAAGGGGGTTGACCCACGTGCTGGAGCTCGACCCCTACTTACATTGTTTATCTTTTTTGAAAAATCTGTGGTCGCCTAGGGAGCCACGGTCCGTCACTCATGATAAGCACATTTCCCCAAAAAGATATGGGGCCTGCAGAGGATCAGCCCATATGCAGGGAGGGCTAACCCTGTGACAATTTCAATGTTTTTTTTTATAGATTAATATTCCCTTTGGATGGTACTCCCCAGGAAAAAGCACTTTAAAAAATGATTTCCCGAACCTGTTGGTACTAGGGCTGACTAGTAAATTTCCTGGATATGAATCGTGGCATGACAACAATCCAGGCAGGTAACTGTTTCAGGGAGGCCTCATTGGAAAGGTGAGACTTTCATAATATGATGTATATTCAGCAAGTAGTCAAAGTTGGTTTTAAAAAAAAGTCAACATTCCTAATTCTTAATTAATCCAGTTCCAGTTTTCATAGTGATCAATAAATTGCATTCTGTGTAACGTATGCCATGCCCATAATGCTGAGGTTTACTAATAAATTGCACTTGCTTTATGAGCCTGGTGACTAAAACATAATGTAAATGCTACATATATTATTTACATTTAGCTCTTTTTAATGAAAACTATTTAAATTGACATGTTTTAGGAAAAAAAACTATAATTGTAAATATGAATACTATTACCATATTTTCACTATGTGTTGACTAGGCCAGGACAAAATGTTTAATTCTGGAGGTGGAATCGAAGGAATTTGGTAATTCTGAATTACACAGAATTATTGATACATTTCTCAGCTCTGCCGGTTGAATTAATCTGCTGTGGTTTTATTTCTAAACTGTGCCTAAAGAGGAAGCAGTCCCTCTATGTTTAAAAAACACTGCTGATTAAAGTAATTACTGCAGTGATTACTGCAAAGTATGTAAGGGATCCAAAGGGTATGCACTGAAGGGCATACCCCTCTGCACTCTTACATACTCTGCAGTGAGTACTACAGAGTATGTAAGTTCACTGCGGGTATGCACTGCAGTCATTTCTAAACAGGACAGTAAGAGGGAGCAGTCTCTCTATGTTTAAAAAAGTGTTTTTTAAACATAGAGGGGCTGCTCCCTCTTCCCACCCTCTTTAAAGACCATTTCACTGCAGGGCACACCACTCGGCAACCTTACATACTCTGCAGCAATTACTGCCGTGATTACTGCAAAGTATGTAAGGGATCCAAAGGGTATGCACTGAAGGCCATACCCCTCTGCACCCTTAGACACTCGGCAGTGAGTACTACAGAGTATGTAAGTTCACTGCGGGGTATGCACTGCAGTCATTTCTAAACAGGACAGTAAGAGGGAGCAGTCTCTCTATGTTTAAAAAAGTGTTTTTTAAACATAGAGGGGCTGCTCCCTCTACCCACCCTCTTTAAAGACCATTTCACTGCAGGGCATACCACTCGGCAACCTTACATACTCTGCAGTAATTACTGCAGTGATTACTGCAAAGTATGTAAGGGATCCAAAAGGTATGCACTGAAGGCCATACCCCTCTGCACCCTTACATACTCTGCAGTGAGTACTACAGAGTATGTAAGTTCACTGCGGGGTATGCACTGCAGTCATTTCTAAACAGGACAGTAAGAGGGAGCAGTCTCTCTATGTTTAAAAAACAGTGTTTTTTAAACAGAGAGGGGCTGCTCCCTCTTCCCACCCTCTTTAAAGACCATTTCACTGCAGCGCATACCACTCGGCAACCTTACATACTCTACAGTAATTACTGCAGTGATTACTGCAAAGTATGTAAGGGATCCAAAGGGTATGCACTGAAGGCCATACCCCTCTGCACCCTTACATACTCTGCAGTGAGTACTACAGAGTATGTAAGTTCACTGCGGGGTATGCACTGCAGTCATTTCTAAACAGGACAGTAAGAGGGAGCAGTCTCTCTATGTTTAAAAACAGTGTTTTTTAAACAGAGAGGGGCTGCTCCCTCTTCCCACCCTCTTTAAAGACCATTTCACTGCAGCGCATACCCCTCTGCACCCTTACATACTCTGCAGTGAGTACAAAAGAGTATGTAAGTGCACTGCGGGGTATGCACTGCAGTCATTTCTAAAAAGTACAGTAAGAGGGAGCAGTCTCTCTATGGTTAAAAAGCAGTGTTTTTTAAACAGAGAGGGGCTGCTCCCTCTGCCCACCCTCTTTAAAGACCATTTCACTGCAGCACATACCACTCGGCAACCTTGCATACTCTACAGTAATTACTGCAGTGATTACTGCAAAGTATGTAAGGGATCCAAGGGGTATGCACTGAAGGCCATACCCCTCTGCACCCTTAGATACTCTGCAGTGAGTACTACAGAGTATGTGAGTGCACTGTGGGGTATGGACTGCAGTCATTGCTGAACAGGACAGTAGGAAGGAGCAGTCTTTCTATGTTTAAAAAGCAGTGTTTTTTAGACATAGAGGGGCTGCTCCCTCTTCCCACCCTCTTAAAAGACCATTTCACCACAGCCCATACCCCTGGGCAACCTTACATACTCTGCAGTATTTACTGGGGTACCACAGGGTGTCCTTTTGACACCCTTGCATCCTTGAAATTGCATGCACAATTTGCGAGTACCTATTTCTACTTGCAAATGTAAATGTAAATGTAAATGTTTTTGTACTTGTATAGCGCACAGCTACCCGCAGTGGGTTTCCCGGCGCTTGTACGAATATCGCAAGGGAATCCTTCCCGGCTTTTCCTGTGAAGTGTCCACTCCTGGGCACCCCCATGGTGCAGACCAGGCATCCCTCGCGTTGTGGGGGCCGTTGTGGAGACTAAGCAAGCTATTGCCCAGAGTTGCAGCGTGGGACCCATGATCAGAATAGGCACTGAGGCGAGAATATCCGGTCAGGGGAATTAATGAGCCCGAGACCAGCCGAGGCAGGAATCGAACCCTGGTCCCTGGCCAGAGCTCTGCATCGAGGTCTGCTTGCTCTAACCATTGAGCCACACTTCTCCATTGTGCATGCAGTTTCCCATTCATTCTTTGCGACTCGCAATTTGCGAGTTACACATAAGGAATATGTAGGAATCGCTATTTTTTTAGCAATTCCTACATGCATAGGACTTTTGCGAATCCTTCATTGTGATTCCTTAATATTCGCAATTAGGGACTCTCAAAATCCTACCTTGATGCGTGTGCCTGTAAGAGTCTTGAGTGATCCTTTAGTATTGGGTAACTAGGTCTGAAATCAGCAGTGTGACATTTCATACTCCTTGATTATTTATTGAATGGTGGATCTTTCTTTCAAATGCTCTGTTTCAGAGGTTGGAACTATTAACACATGTTGGCATGGTTTGTGGCTTGGAGAACAAGGGTTAAGAAGATTGAAAATATGGATGTATACCCTAGGAGCTTGGAATAAAAGCAAGATGAAAATTCTAAGGATTGATACTAGGACTGTATTTATTGCTTCTACTTTTGTGCTTTCTACTCAGGTTGCCAACTGTTAATTATTAGCAAATGTATGCCACTTCCACATCGAATGACATGCGGAAAATGAGAGTTTACTTCAGATTGGATTCATGTAACTGTCATCTCAGCATGTCTACTTGCAAATACAATATGAGGACTAATGTTTTACCAATATTGATTTAAAAAAAAAGCCCTAAAACACCCTTCATAAGACACTCTGGAACATATCATCTGTGCATTGGTAGCTTCTAGAAGGGATAAGCTACACAAAACCGGAATTGCTCCACTGCATGGTGCTGGACTGTGGAATACAAGGTCCAACTCATTATTTAACTAAGAATGCTTTCTATGCTAAACTTATATCTAGCATAAACCTCACCTGTTTAGTCGAATAAAGTCACCCTATCTATGAAAATCCTCTCGCTCTCCCACCTCTTCCTGTGTTGGGCTCTAAAAATTCACATATTTCTCACTACAGCACTGAGTGCAGGCATCGTGAAAGATTACAAAGCATTTTGGGCCTTCTCTTATACTTTGCACCTTGTTACCACCTCCATCCAATTGATGTAATATTGCATGTACAAATTCGGTGTTTTGACTAAACTTCCTATTTGCGGATGCTTAGTACATCGAAATATAGTTACACCATTTTGTCATCACAATAAGTGATTGTTTCTTTTCTATTGCAATCGAATGCGATCCTTTGTACATTAATCGAACCCTAGTTAGTTGGTCGCAAACCAGGCCCTAATTCCCAAATGAGAAGAGTGGAAAAGTAGAAAGGCAAATTAGAAATATTATGAAAAATAGGACGAGGAAAGGGCTTTATTACCTATTTAGCTTGGTATTTAAATATATATTAATACTGATATGAGAAATCTACACAACCAAGCATCCATCTGAATGTTCACTCCAATTCTCCATGCGTGTCATTTCAGGAGGGCAGTTTCTATGTAAACGCAAACATTTATTTTGTTATTTTTTTTTTTACTTAAATCCCATCTTCTTGAGCGCTCACACATGTATTTCAAACACTTTCAATGTCAATTGTTAAAGATAGTACGCAGGTAGTTTTTGGATTGAAGAAATTGTTTTGTAATGGCAGTGCCATTTTTCCTACATCCCATAGCTATGGATGCTAGTGAAAGATGGATGCTCCGTCCTGTGAATCCAGTGAGGCTCAAACTTCGTGTTAGGCACACGTCTGCGGATTTTGTGAAGGCCTTCACGGTATACCTTGAAGACAAAATAATGAATTCAGCCATCTAGGTAATAAGAGACACATATTTGGGCCTCAGAAAGTTTAATACATTGTCTCATGCCTTACCCATTATGTACGCAGGGCTAGATTAATTGCCAACAGCCTCCAATTACTCGCCAACTAGCTGCTCAATCAGTGCCTGTATGCCTGTCCACCCTTCTTTTACCAATCAAGCTTAATTCTCAACATCCAGGTACAGTATCCAAATAGGTACTGACCAATACAATATACGGGAGGACGCCCATAATATATTCTTAATGGGAATCAGGACCTCCTGTTTTTGTGCGATCTCTGGTGGGAGCAGGCTTCAAAGTCAACAGGGTTGCCTCGGGACATTTTGTGTTTCCTGACTTGTCTGACCTCAGTTAATACCCTTTTGTCCATCAAGATAAGTTTACAATATCTCCCTGCTCATCTAGGATTTTCATGTCACCAATGCCTTCATTTGGAGAGGTTTTTAAAATTTGCTGTAAAACCACAATGGGTATTGAGTTACTGTTCCAGGTACTCATGATAGTACAATTAATTTACTTGTGAATGGTACTAACTAACAAAAAATATTTTCCCCATATGTATCTTAACATTTAAAGCTTTTAAAGCCATTAGCTCCTGTATTTCAACACTTGAAGCTTTTAAAGGTATGAGCCCCAGAATCTTTTTGCCGGTGCTATTGAACATATCATTCCTATGTCTTATAGCAATTTTTCGAGCATCTGTAATGTGTCATAACCCTGTGACTTAAAATAGTAAAATCCTGTATGTTTTTGAACTAACCTGTTTATCACATATTACCATATGTCTGGTGCAGGCCCATTGTAGTTTTCCCTAATGGTAGCCTGAGCAAGTAGTAGGCTGCCTTCTATTTGCTCACATTACTATACAAGCGTATCTTACTTCACATCACACTGTACTTTCACACAGAACCGGCTGCTGTTTTTGCATTCTGTTCTTTCCTCGTATTTAGTCTTAACACTGTGGAGAATGTCAAACAACAATACCCCTTGTTGTTCTATTCTGGTTAGGATTTAGCACCTAGACACAATACACAAGTGCAGCTATTGTTTTGGAACACATACTCTATGTCTTATAGGTATGCATCAATATGAAGGGACACAGATAAAATCGCAACTGCACCTGAGATGTTGAACCTTCATCTGTGCATGCTAAGGTACGGGGTCCGCTGCAAAAACCCAGAGATCTTGTGATATATAATTACTAATCTCATGACAGCTCCTTTTATGATTTATTTATTATTTACTATGCCGACTGTATTTGTGTTAGGCATTTTCTTACTTATTGTGTCAGATATACTGCATACTAGAGCACGATACTTAAAATAAATATTTTAATATGTTCTTGTATCTTGGTCAGATATTATTGTGGACAAGTTCGATTGTAGAGCGAAATGGTGTGTCCTGTCACCCCAATTCCTGAGAGAGTCTGGAGTGTTGTGTTCTGGGATGTCTAATGGCAGGTTCCTCTGTGAGTGAGTAGGAGGGCAAGTGAGACACTCCAGCTAGTCAGTCCCGGGCGTATGGGTACTAAGGTGGTAGGATAACTCAGTCCCTGCCTACTAAGGTTCTATGGTCCCAAGCAAAGTTCTGTGACTTCATAGAATCCCTGCAACATGGCGCAGCCAAGGTTTGGTCTGTTTATTTTCTATTGGACACAACATCTTCTCTAAAAAAGGGGACCTAAGGGTCTGATTTAAAGTTCAGGACTACATTTCCATCACAGGAAAATAGAAGTTATTAGAGTGGTCAGAATTAAGAGATGGGTGATTAGTAGCACACTCTTACAGTTTTCCCCTGATTGATTTACGGAAGCTGAAATTTATCAGCCACGAAAGGGCCCAGTAAAAGAAAAAAAAATGGGAAATTTAGTGAGTTTGGCAACGATACTGCATGTAATGCCTCATTTTCAAGTGGAAAAATCGTTATTTATCAAACTCAAAAAATGATTCACTCTGTTTAATGTATTTGTTTAACCCCTTGCGTGCGGGCGTATTTTCCGCCTGTGCTGACTCCGCCTTGCGCGGGCGGAGTCATGACGGAATGGTTCCGTCATCAGCACAGCTCAAGCGATGCTGATGACGGAACCGTTCTGTCCTCAGCACGCAAGGGGTTAATGTGATAAATGCACCAATCTATTAACCAAAACTTGTAATCTTGGTGTTAGTGTTTGATCATGCTGTTCTCTGGTCTATTTCCCTGTGCCATCTTTTGTATACATTCTATTCACAAGGTAGCATTTTTGCTTTTCATTTTTTTCTGATCACATGCTTTACTTCCCAGAACATGGTTTCCAGTATGACTATCAACTCTTGTTGATATTCACAATGAGTTTAAGAATTCTGCTGTGAAAATGTGGCAAGAGATTTTCATAGTACAGAGATAAAAGAAAAATAAATGATACTTTTGGAAGACATTTGCGAGATTTAGAATTGGTGTGCCTGATAAAAATGGTTTATTGCACATATGAGCTCCAGGAAGATGGGAGAAGCCTGCCAAGAAAGCCAGTACAAGTGTAAACATCATCAACCTTGTCCAGCACAAAGCAAGTGATTGTATATGAATCAAAAAGCCAAGCAACATCTCATACTGGAGATTTATTTGCTCGTGGCAAAAGTTTTTACAGGTGATACAGGCACAGTAAACATAACAGAAAAAAACTATAGTTAATGTTTTTTATTATCATAGACTGAAGGGAAGCAAATAGTGCAGTTTATTCACGGCGGTAGAGAGGTGTTTGGAAAGATCACACACAGGCTGCCAAAAATGTGTCTGCCTATCTTCTGCATCAATGTAGACGGAGTGTCTCGAATATGAATCTCTTTCAAGTTGTGCTATTAATATTAAACCTCTCTGTTCTCTCTGTATTGGGTGAAGATGTCAGCTCAGAGCCAAACAACTTCCATAGCTCTGATCCACTGTTCTTTTACTGGGAATGTACTTGTGAGGAATACAAAAACAATATTGGACTTCTGCTTGTAACAGAAAACAAAGCACACAGGATGGAGCTATGAAGATCCACACCAAAGTCCCTCCCATAGTTTTCCAGACCTTACGTCTGTAGTCCTGAACAAAAGTGGCAGAAGAGACCCATGATCAACTTCTTTAAATTTCTATAAAAGTGACACCCTGAATCTTTGCCCATGATGTCCTCAAACTACTTATTGATGAGTCCAGAATGCCAGATGGGAGAGGGACCGCTAAAAAGTCATATGTTAGAGCTATAGTAGATAAGTACATCTACTAATATGCATGGAAGAGTCTTTTTATCTTGACCTTCTGCCCAGAAGGTAACCAACAATTTTTCACACTGAAGAAAGGGGCAAGGCCGGTCGAAATAAACCAAAAGGACACTCCTAATAATAAAGGTGCCAAACAGTTCTTCCTCTGCGAGAGAGGTAGACAGGAAAACATTCTTGTAACACCACATCCTGATCACAATATGATGCTGATGCTATTCAGAGTTGAAAAGATAAGGAGACAGTAAAACACAACCGAAAGGCTACTTTAATGGCGGAATCTCTGCACTGCACTGCTTACTGCAGAGGTTCCGTCACAAGCGCAGAGACTCCGCACTCACAACTTTACGAGTCGTAAGTCACTTTGTGAATACGGACCTTAAAGTCTACAGATTCCAAAAGTTTAAAGAGATGAATCTGTAAAGCCAATGAAATTAAGGATAAATACAGGAAGAGGCAAGAGGATGATCTGATGTGTGGCTAAATCAAAACTCCTTAATAGATAAGATGCCACAAAATTCCCATACATTAAACTATCCCAAGGCTCATGGAAAATCCTGACTACTTTCCATTGTGCTCTTGATGTAGCAATGAAGATATTTGTCATAAAGCTGTCCCAAATAATGGGAAGATTTTTGAGCAAGACACATTGCAAATGAGAGACAGAATGAGCAAAACCTAACTTTAGGAAAGGCACAAATAACAATTGAAAGAACAGTGTCCATGGGACTTCTTATTTGCCTCAGCTTTGTTCGGTAAGCTCCTTCTCTTAAAAGAGACACATTTTTCTGAAGTGAGCTATTCATGCATAGGGGGGAGGAGATGTTGAAGGTAATTGCAATGGCAGTAGAATGCGTAGTATTCCTAAGGGGGGCATCATTTCTCCGTGATGCCAAAAGGGACACCAATAGTCACCTTCACCCATCCTACCTGAATTTGAGAAAATAACCAGGGAATTATCAAAAAAGGAGACAAAAGACAGATGAGTCTCTGTGGCCAGTACACAGCACATTGACCCACTAAGTGCTTTTTCCAGTCTACCATGCATAAAAGAGAGGGAGTTTGCAAAATGTGTTTCTGAACAGTATCAACATCATAGGAGCGATCTTGGAGTATGGAAAAATCCAGCGTATGTAGCTCACAGAGATATTGTTCAGGCCACCCGTTTGAATCACTTTCAAGGTCATCAGGTGGCTAAATGACTGCAACTGAACTGCAATTGTCACAAGAGATATGGTTCATGACACCTATGGTGATTTATGTAGGCTTTTAGGTCCCACTAGCACTTTTGTTGACTCAAACCAGCACTAAAGGGATTTTTATGATGTCTGTGGTCAGTGGGATTTTGTCCTCAAAGTTTTCAAAAGCTGGATGACAATTGTCAGGTATGAGTAGAGAGGGCCCACTGACCGCCTTGTAACTAAATCCTTATGCCAAACTCTGAGTAGAAAAACACACATTCACTATGAACAAGGGGAAAACGAGAAAATGGTAAAATGGAGGTCCATATATATTTGGACCTTCAGTAATCATATATTTGACTGCTGCGCAGGTAGGTACTAGAATTCAAGACCCCAGAAAAAGCTTTAGCAAGGAGAACACATAAATAGATCACCATGCACCACCAGAGTGACAGCACTATAAAGGACATGATGAATCAGGCTTTCTAGTCTCTATAACGCGCATCCAGCGATGCTGAAGATTCTATTTTATTCTGTTCTACTCTGTTCTATTATTTTTTTTCTATTGATTTAATAGTGCAACAAGAGAGTATACCCCCTCAAGACATTACTGGAACATTCAAAAATATACGATTTACAGCATGTCTTAAGACTGAATGCTCTTCCGGCTAGTTTAGTGAAGTGAGCATGATGTTCCTGTCTATTGCTGTCAAATAGGAAAAGAAGCAGCCTCTCGTCTTGCAGTATGGGATTGCGAGAATGGAGGACAAATCAAGAGAACAGGATCTGAAGGTGTGAAAGTTAAGTAATTAACACATTTGCCGGGAAATTTAACTGCGCTGGCATCGATGTATCAGACAAGGAAGGTCTACATGTTTGGTTTTGTGTTTAAGTAACAGATTTTATAGTGCATAATGGAATTGCTAATTATCATTGACAAAAACCAAGAATGAAATGAAAAATCAAGAGGTCCTGGGGAACTTGTGGTTAATTGTGGTCCTATGTTGTAGCTTGGTTGTTAGTAGTTTTTTTTGTATGTTTGGTAATGCTTATTCAGTAATTGGTGTTTATGTACATTATACTGTAGGTTATTGTTTCAAAATAGATGATGGAGCGAGTTTCAGAAATCATTTTATTCTGACTCGCAAAGTTAATTCTCTGTAACATGAACTAATTTATTAATGAATTGTTGCACGATTTGTTTTATTAATTCAACCTAGAGTAAAAATTGCATTCACACAAACACGTGGGTTTAACACTATGTGCTCTTGTTGCATTTGCGAGTTTGTCTTGTAACACATGATTAATATTGTCTTGTTTGTCTTTTGTCTTTGTCATTATTAAACGCGGCTGATCATTTTATGGCATGTGCTTTCATTATGTGTGCTTATGTGTTTGTCTTATGTTGTGACTGTTTATCTATATTTTGTTTGTCATTCTTTTTACTCTTTCAGATATATAAAGAATCCAGCTGGACATTAAGAAGAATGGTAGATATTAAATGTGCTGCTTTATCTGTTTGCTTCTGTTAGAGTGACATATAATAATGGGTAAAATATTAGCAATGGTAGGGTGGGTAACAGAAGGGCTTATTTTACTTGAATTAATCACCTTTTTGTGTTAGTTTAAATACTAGCTCGAGTGAAAGGTTTGAGGCCTAGTTCTAATGAAAAGTTGGTTGGCCTGACAAAAGGAGGTGAGCGCGACAGTGACGATGTTGTCATTGAAAAACTTCCACGGAAATGTGCAGAAGCTCAAACAATGGACGTTCAGTACATCAAGCTCCGAAAGCAAAAGCGTCAAGGCCAAGGAAGCGTGTAGAGGCAGCTTGGCTAAAATCCTGGAGGAAATAAAGTTTGAACTTTTAGTTAAATATTGCGTCTCGGGGAAGCCAATGTTGCTTCGTGTCAATGGACAATGACATAATGATGTCACAGAGACTGATGCGTTGGCCTCTCGGTGGTCTGATGGATGACAACCAATTAGGTTGCTGCTTTCTTTAAAAAATATTGTTTCTAGTTAGATTAGTGAGTAAGAAAGGTATAAAAATCTGGCCTCTTGAGGGGAGCGGGGCTGACTGTTTCCTGAGGGCGAAGTGCTGTCCGTTTTCCTTTGGTCACGTAAGGCATGTTTGCTTAATAAATTGTTTTCCTTTTCAGGACAGAAAGCTAACATAGGGAATAGGGTTGATGTTTCTTTAATTCATTATTCTATGCAATGTTGAAGTGCTAAACCTTGTGAGCCAAAACTTTAATGATTAACACTGATTTAATAAAATGCTTGGAATTAATAAATGAGCTAATAAAGATTTTGAAACTTTGAAACTTTAAAAATAAAAAACTTAAAACGTCAAGCTGGTCTTGATTATTTAGTCGTTACCATTAGCTTAATTCCATTGGCCTCAGTGGTCTAATTAATGTTTTCTTTGATGAATCTATGAATAAAAATGTTATACTGCAGTTGTAAATATGTATATATAAGTTTGATTGTGTGATTAATTAGGCCAAATGATTCAGCTCTATGATTTTCTGTCTTGGTACATGGGCCTAGTTATTAATTAGTTTGGTGAGTATTAGGTAGTGAATAGTGACGCATGTGAGACAGAATTTCTATAGTGACGCTGGATTATAGACCAGGCCATAATATTCTATATTTTGAAAGATATGCACTTTGTTGTAAAGTCTTTTGTGCATGTGTTTGGCTTGTTTTGTGATTTTGGATTCAAGTTTCTAGATTTGGTGCTAGGCCTGGTTCCTGCATTTACTATTGATACTGGTGTTCTTTTTGGAGTATTTCTATGAACTGGCACAGTTTTGGGTGGCATACCAGTGTGCCTTTACATAGTAGTAGCTTCTTACCGAAGGGTACTTTCACAGCTATTCCACCACTGACTATAGAACCTGGAGGATTATCTGTGTCTTGAAAAGTACCAGTCAACAACCCAGGTGTCTTCAAAGTAATCAAGAAAATGTGAGTTTATTTTATTCTGTGTTTTTTATATAAAGAACACTGTAGGAAAGTGGGTTTCTGTTGCAGTAAGCCCTCCAATTTTTGCCAGACTACTGATGCACTTTCACTTGATGTGCCCTGGGTCTCTGCCAATCAGGTTCCCAGGGCCTGTGTTCTTTCCCCAAAACTAACCCAATTGGCATCTATGACCACAGGTCAGCCCTGGTAAATGATCCCATAGGTACCCAGGGCACTGTAACTAGGGAAGACTTCTAAGGGTTGCAGCACTTATTGTGCAAGCCTTAGGGGCCCTGTAACTCTACACACACACACTGCCTTTGCAGGCTGTGTGTTTGGTGTAGAACAAAGTGAAAAGTCAACATGGCACACACCTCTGTGTGCCATGCCTGCAACCCAATGCACTGGCATGCATTAGTCAGCTGGGTGCACTATACCAGTGGTGAGGGTACAGGTGCATGAGCCCTGTACACCTACAGTGTCTAAGGCCATTCTCAGACATTGTAAGTGCACTGCTACCATTAAGAGTATTTGGTGCTGGGAGTTTGTCATTACGAACTCCACAGCACCATAATGAATACACTGAACACTGAGGAGTTTGGTATCAAACGTCTCAGCACATTAAAGCAACACTGATGCCGGTGTGGGATTTAATGAAAAATGCACACAGAGGGACACTTAGAATGCCCCCTGTAAACTAACCCCTACTAGTGTCCAGGCTGAGTGGCTGCTTTCTGCTGCCACCACCAGACATTTTTCTGGACCCCTGGGATGAGAGCTAGCTGCTCTTTGGGGCCTAAAACAATGTACATCCTGGGACGAGGTGGCAAGCCTCCTCCCCCAGGATGGACAGGATTCATGAAGGGAAAGCTTCAAAGGCTTTCTGTCTTTGTGAGCTTCCTCAGGCCACTTGCTGCTTTCAGCAACTGGACCCTACTGGTTCCGACCCCCACTTTTGGCAGAAAAAACAAGTGAGGATGAGAAATGTGCCCACCTCTGCCAGCTCCACCCCAAAGGTGGGGAAGGCAAGGTGAATCACAACTCTCAGTCCCCGCCATCTTGCAGATGGGGGGACCCAGCCAACTAGGTACAGGCTAATGCCCCCTCTCACTGGAGGGTGGCATAATAGGTGGTGTACCTACCCCAGGGAAGGGATCCATTGGTTCCTGCCTTTTACCTACCTGTATCACCACTAAATCTAGTATTTAGGGGCACCCCTGAACTTTGCTTCCTCAGACAAGAAGAAATTACAAGAAGAAGAAGAAGGACCGAACAGCCATGCAGCAGCTAACAAGAGGAAGATGCTCACTGAAATGGTCCCAGCCCTACCAGCCTGTCTCCCCCTCAAGCCTGCTCCTACGAAATCCCAGTGTGTCCTGCAGCCAGCAACCTCAAAAGCCCCGGAGGATCTGCCTGCCTTCAACCACAAAGACTTTTTCTCCTGTAAACACCAGATTTGTTCATCTGCAACCTCTGGCTCCGGCCGGACAATGCAAACCTGCCCCACTCTGCACCTGCCGTCCAGGACCCAAGTTCAAGTGGGCAAACACCACGAGGATGTCACCTCAGTGATCCTGACGCAAGATCCGGCGACCCCTGACCTGCCTCAAGCCTCCAGCCGATGTTAGCAGCCTAAATCCAGAAAGTACCCCCAGATCTCATCCCAAAAGGTACCCCCGACGCCCCATGGCCTTCTGTGCTCAAACTGATGGTGCCTAACCAACCCCTAACTTCCCAACTGACCTCTCAAAGCTGTGTCGCACCCAGAAGACCTTTGTCCCTAAGCCTGCAGTGCCTTTGCAAACCGGAGGTTCACAATTAAAAACACAGGGCACCCGACGTCGAAATAGCACCCTGCACCCGGCCGCCCTAGTGCCACTGAGGGTGCACCTTTGGTGCTACTTTGTTTCCCCATTTGCCCTAAGCTAAAGGCCAGGGGATTTGCTCCCGCAGCCAAGTGGCCTATTCACCAGCAGCCACCAACCGGAGGCCCCCTCTCCCCCATTGGATAACATTGGGCCTCAGCACTCTGAAACCGGTCACCCTAGCACTGTTGAGGATGTAACAAGAGTGCATTGTTGACCCTGGGGGACCTCTGAGTCTACCCCCAGAACCTCAACTACTGCTACCAAATACTTACCTTAAAATAGATAACACTATTTTCCTCCATAGGTTAACATTGACTGTTTTTTTGGGAAAGTTTCTAAGTGCGGAGTTTGAAAACCTAAAGAAATTCTTTACCATTGCACTAACAATGTCCCAGAGTAGCATTCAGGTATACTACTCTGAGTAAGAAAAGTAATCTTAAAAGTAACTTACCTGTAAATTTACTGAAAAGCCCATTAAAGTCTATGTACTGTATTTACAAAGCATTGCATTATCAGTAGCACTACTGTAATCAAATCAAAGTACTTTTACAATTGCAATCCAAATTGTGTTACATGCTGTATATTTACTGCAAAGCACTTATCATTACTTGTCCCAGGCCTGCTTGGTTCTAGGAAATAAAATAACTAAAAGAATATTTTTGATACAAAACAATTGGTCTGAAGTTCAGTCTTTGAGTGTGTGAATTCCTTTGCTGACTGAGTGTGTACAACACATGCTTAACACTGTCCTCTGATACTGCCTTACTGCTCGACTACACTACCACAAATAGAGAGTGAGGTGCTATCTAACTTTACCTCTGCCTACCTTTGGGGTTCCACTGGACTCTGTGCACACTATACCTCACTTTGGTATAGTATATACAGAGCAAGCTTCCTACAAACACCTAATAACAAATCATGATATTTTGTTACCTCAGGGTTAAAAAACGAAAGGTTAGGGACATTATCTTGTTTTTCGTCTTACATATAGAATGTCTGTTGTGGCATATTTAAGCCAACATTTATTTTCTGACATGTTACCAAATCACTTGGTTAAACTGAAGTTATCACCTTACCCTTGAATTTGAGTTTTTGCAAATATTTTTGTGATAGTATGAATCATAGGGTGCTCAAAGTATATAACTATTTTTCCTGTGGAATACTTAATAATGTTGTTGTGAATTATGATTCACAACATATGGTATGTACTGCTGTGCTTATTTGCTGATTGTGCAAATTGTAATGCCATATTTTGTTTTGGAATTGCCCATGTATTGTTTAAATGTTGTTAAAGTGAGAAAGCATGCTTTAAATATTCTCCATTAATCAAATGGGTGATTGTATAAAGGTCATTTGTTGTGTTCAGAATCGTTATTAATTAGAATTATCATTAGGGGGGTGGCCAACAATTATGGCCGATTAGACGCAACTCCGATCGGCTTCACGCCAGGCCCTAAAGAAACCAGTGATTAAGAGGCAATAATCATCCTAAATCTTGATCGCCTGCCTACCTGAGACTCCCAGAGTTTTAGTGGCTGCCAGGGGACACAAACGGACCTCCCAGTGAGATGTGAGGAGGAAGCCATTGCATTGACGGTCCCCGAGGCAAGATCCAAGATGGCGGCACCCGCCGCGATATACCGCAGAAAAACCAGCCGGGGCACCGGAACCTACGAGAGACCAGACAAGTAAGGGGCACACTGCAGGCTCTGGAGTATTAGCTCACTTAGCCCCCAGATGCACGTCACCCCCGCAGCCCGACAGCTCCTGGTTCTAATGGTGTGCTCGTGGGAGGACACCACTAGCTAATGGTGACTCTAGAGGGTGGAGCTGAGCTCCCCGAAAGAGTGGAGATACCGGAGGACCCCCCCAGATGCACAAGTAAGCTGCGGTGAGGAGAGGGGGGCCCTCTACGCTGATGCTGCCTGACTGATTCTTGCTCAACTACACGGTGCTTGGCCCTAAGATGGTGGCGGCCAGGCACCTTTCCTAAACCTTGTGAGGAGGCCCCGGCTGGAGGTTTCCCAGCCCAGTTGCCTCTCCCTGTCTTGGCGACCTATCAGTGCCCCTGGGAGGGCCCTGATTACAGCAGCATTCTCCCCACAATGACTATTAATATATGCCTCGGAGGCAAGAGATATTCTAGCCCTTTTCCTAAGAGAGGCTGCAGCGACGTATAGTGAAGTACCCAGGAGACCCTGAGGGGCACTCAATCCTGACTGGAGCTGGTCACAAGTGACTGCTCAAGCTTTGCACAACGGCCCTGGAAGCAACACAGGAGCCCCCAAGCTGGCTCCTGTGTTGCTTCTTGTCTACCCCAAGCTGCCCTGGTTTGAATGCGAAGTATTCAAGAACTGAGGGGTAGCCAAACATCACCGCTACTCCACGGGGCTCTACCTCAATGCCACTGAGCTAGCCTCACTTGATAAGGAAGGGTCTCCTGGTCGGCACCGGTGCGCAGGACTGGCGAGCCGAGACAGTGCTCAGTTCATCACAGTACTTCCTACTGCGGGGTGACCCCGCACAAGCGATCGATGGAGGTTAAAGACACAGCCCACAAAGGTCCCCAGCTTCTTTTCCCCCACCACCAAGGGGGCAGTCAGCGAAGAAGCAACGCGGCCCAACGAAAGCATGGCACTCACACAGGAGGACCTGATACCCTCGCTCAGAGAATTCAAGCAAGAACTCAGGGACAATATAAAGGCTGATATGGTGACCTCCTTCGAGGCATTTAAGGTCAAAATGAGAGGAAGGTTGGTGGCCCTTCAGTCTGATGTGGACTTGATTGGGGCCCGCGGTATCGGTCTTGCTGCAAAACACCAGGAGATAGAGGAACACATGAGACCCCTGGAGGCCCAATCCGACGAGCTGCGCACTCAGTTGAAAGCCATGATGCTCCACTGTGAAGACATTGAAAATCTCTCCCGGTGGGAGAACATATGTGTGGGAGTCCTGAAAGAAGGCTGCGAGGGCCCAGACCTGGGGGCCTTTATTGTGGGGCTGTTCTCAATAGTACTTGGAGAATCTGCCCCGGAGGTCCTACTAGAGAGAGTCCACAGGGTTTGGCCCGAATCCCGGGAGTTGCCAGAAAGCCCAAAGATGTGCTGGCGAAATTCAGCTCTTTTAAAACCAAGGAGGTGGTCCTCCAGAAAGCGAGAACCCTCGACAAGGTATCCTTCCAGAATGTAGAATGTTCACTGTACTAGGATGTGGCACAAGCCACACTCGCTCAGCGCCAGTCGTTCCAGCCCGTCACTGCAGCCTTAAGAGAACGCAAAGTGAGATATCAGAACTAGAAGAGGCAGCGGCTGTCCTGGATAGCGAAGTGCCAGCCCCAACGCAAGTGGCAGAGTCGAGAGGAGTGGAGGCGACGATGGGTCTGAAGAAGCAGGGGGGCCATGGCTTCAACAGCAGAGATCAGGCAAAAACAATACGGGGTGACAAGTTCCTAGCATATTGCTGTTCTGAGATTTTTGCTCCATCTGAGATGACCAAGACGAACAGGGTTCGATCCAGTCTGGTCCCTCACTCTCTGACTTGTGCGTTGAGATGATAGGGGGGTAAAGACTTGAAGTTACCGTGCCATCCACAATTTTCAAAGAGTCTGTAAGTTACTAGCCTATTTGTGCCTACAGAGCTCCCTATGGGCCTTGGTGGCAGAATTTGGTCCACCCCAGATACTGCTCAAAATGCGGTTCTCGTCTGGGAGTAAGTACCCCCGAGCTTAAATTTATGGTTTATTTTTGTTAAAGATTACTTTGTTAGGGTGTCACAGTAATTTTTACACCTTTTTCTTAGGTTGCTGTGGGTGGAGGGGGGAGGATGGAGAATCACTGGGGGGAACGCTCAAGGAAGTGAGGGTGGGTGGTCAAGCTATTAAATTTTTATGACAACTGATGGGGTTAATTGTTCAACATGGAACGTAAAGGGGCTTAACTCCCCTAACAAGCGGCAATGGATCTGGAAATCCCAAAATGATAACCAGATCCCAATAGAGGCCCTGCAGGAGACACATCTCCTACGTGAAGAGGAACAATGCTTGAAACACAGGGCCCACCCACAGATATTTCGCTCTTTGGTACACACCAAACACAAGGAGGTAGCGCTTCTCTTTCACACTTCAATCCCCTTACTCCACCATGATACTAATATAGACAAAAAGGGACGGTTCCTATTGTTTAGGGGTCAAATACGGGGTAGATTGTGTACTATTGCCACAATCTATGCACCCAACACAGGCAACATGAGTTCCTCAGCTCTTTTTAGCCACACTAGAGGGATTCGTAAGAGGCAACATTTTATTGTTCTGAGACATCAATCTGATAATGGACCTGTCCCTGGACACTACTCACCCCCACAGGGCGGTGGAGGGTATATTCAGCAAACCACTTTAATCAACATTGCAGGGGATGGGATTGATAGATGTTTGGAGAAATGCCAATCACAAGACCCAGGACTACTCCTTTTTCTCACACTTGCATAGGACATACTCCAGGATTGACCATGCTTTCATCAGTCAGTTCCCCCTTTCACATAATAGCTGGATCCCAGTTCCTCCAGAATTGTTTATCGGATCATGCACCCCTAGAAATAGTTCTAGACTGGCCTGCCCCGGGCTCTAAGCTTGCAAGGTGGTATTTTCCTAAATTCCTCTGTAAGGATCGGTTCCTAAGAGATGAGTTAGGAAAGGCAATTACAACGTTTTTTTAACTTAACCCAGCGCAAACCTCCCTGACTAACAACTGGGATGCCTTCCAGGCTGTTATAAGGGGGAAGTGCATCGAACTGGACACCACTCTTAAAACAAAACGTAAGGGGGAATGCTTCCTCCTTGAGGGGGAGCTCCGACAGGCTAAAGCTGCCCATAAATCTAACCACTCGACCCAAACCCTCCGTAATACTTCACAGGTTAAGGGGAAGCACCAGGCTATTTACACTAATGGGGTGGAAAAAACCCTATTACGCTTGCAAGCACGTAGCTACGAAGGGGGAAACAAGGTTGGCTCCCTATTGCACACCAATTGCATGCGAGACAGGAGAAGGAATACATTAAGCACATATTCGATGGGCAGGGGGTTTCCCACCAAAGCAAAAGAGGAAAAGCCAAAGCCTTTGGGAAAATTTACCGCTCTTTGTACACAGCAGACTCGCTAGACGTAATGGTTCAAGACCATTATTGCGAGGCTCTGATTCTACCTCAGTTCTTGGCCTCTGCAAATGATGACTTAAGCAGCCCCACCTCTGCGGAAGAGGTACAAAAACAAATTGACTCTCTCAAGCTCCAAAAAGTGCCCGGCCCCGATGACCTCAATGCCCACTTTTATCGTAGCTTCAAACCAGAACTGGTGCCCTTCCTAGTGCAGCTTTTTAACGATATAGCTGACAGACAGGAGGTGACCCCTTCTATGGAAGAGCCTTTGATCTCCTTTATCCCTAAAGTGGGGAAAGATCCCACTAGGTGTGTCTCGTATAGGCCTATAACGCTTCTGAACCTGGATGCCTAGTTATACTGAAAAATTTCATGCTGGTTCTCGTGCAGCCAGAGCAGGCGGGTTACATCAAAAGGAGGCAAACTCACAATAACCTCCGGAGGGTGGTTTACATCATTGAGAAAGCACAGGGGAAGGCCATACTTAGGGTGTCACTAGATGCTGCGAAGGCCTTTCACTGTTTGGACTGGGCCTTTCTGAACTGTGCTCTAAGACGGTTTGGCTTCAACAAGACCTTCGTTGGCATAATAAGGGCAAACTATTGCGCTCTGAGATCCAGGGTCTTGGTAAACGATGTGGCATCAAAACCCTTTAACCTTTCCATGGGAACTAGGCAGGGAAGCCCGTTGTCCCCCCTATTGTTTGCGCTCCGCATTCAACCTCTTGCGAAACGTATTTCGGTCCATCCAGACATAGTAGGGGTCCCGTTTGGCACTGATGAACACAAGATCTCTCGTTCTGCGGATGATGTGTTACTCCCTGTCACAAAGCCACACTCCTCTCTTTTAGTGATCCAGTCCGAGCTTGCCTCATAGGAACAGGCATCGGGATTCAAGGTGAATCTTTCGAAATGTTTCCTCCTCAACCTCACTGTGCCTAAGGAGACCATGCATCTTTTGAAAGTGCATCCCCCTTTCAGACCGTCACTTACCTGGGCATTAAACTCACCCCCAAGCCAGACCATCTCTATGGATCTAACTATCCACCCCTGTTGCACCAGCTTAAGGTGGATTTGACTAAATGGAGGACTGCTAATCTTTCTTGGATAGGGTGAATCAACACTATCAAAATGAACGTCCTCCCAAGCCTATTGTATCTTTCCCAAGGCCTCCCTATTCCAGTGGATTAGGAGCTTTTCTCCAAGCTGAGAAGAAGGATTACCAAGTTTATTTGTATGGGGAAAAGAGCACGACTCTCTAATTGAGTGCTTAAGAGGTCAAGAGAGGAGGGGGTTTGGCTTTACCTGATTTCCTGAGGTATTATAGAGCAGCGCAGCTTCGGGTGATTCTGGAATTGTCCTTCCGAGAATCTGATAAACTGTGGCTTCACATGGACCAACAGATAGCAGATAGGACAATCTGGGACCTCCTGGGGAAGCAGAAACACAATTGACCACGCAATGCCGATATCCGCACCCCTACAGATACCACTTGAAGGGTCTTGGATGAACAAGCTAGATCCACCCCCATTGCCACCTTCCCTTCCCCGTACACGCCCATCCACGGAAACCCTGAGTTTCCCCCAGCATTGCAGGAGGGGTCATTTGAGGGCTGGAGGGAGTGGTTGTCTCATGCACTCCCATCTGTTCAAACAGGGGAAATTGTTGTCCTTTGTAGAATGTACCAAAGCCTTCCACCTCCAAGTTTCGGAGGAGTATCACTACACTCAACTTAAGCACTGGGCTCTCCAACCACAGACAAGACAAGCTGCCACTAGGGAGCTACTCCAATTGAAAAATGTGCTCAATCTGGAGCTTCCTCGAGGGGGACCATCTCTTTCCTTTACTCACTCATATGGTCGCTGGGTTCGCACCACACCCCTGGACACCAATAGTTCTGGGACTCAATATTGGCTACCCCTTTAGAGAAGAAACAATGAAGTGCACTGCATAGAGACATCCCCAAGTATAACCGCTCCATGTTTTTAGGAGAAGCTCACTATAAAATTTTGTGTGAATGGTACCTACACCCTCAGAGTCTGTACACTATCTTCCCTAATTACTCCAATAGATGCAGGAGGGGATGTGGGGTACTGGGTGACTTCAAACATATCTGGTGGGATTGCCCGCACATCAGGAGCTTCTGGAAGAAGGTACTCTCTCAAATTAAACTAATTCTGAGATACCCGATCCCAGACGCACTAGAGCACACTCTCCTGGGGATTAGGGACCCAGGCCTGAACCGCCAAACACAGGGAGACTGCTCAGTGATGTGGCTGTGCCTCGGAGCTGCCAAGATGGCTGTGGCGACAGCATAGAAGAAAATGGAGGCCCCCTCTCTTAGCCAATGGCATGCCAGGTTATGGTGCGCACTTGCGATGGAAAGAATGGTGGACATTGTGGAAGACTCAAGAAAGGGGTTTGACTATGATTGGGCTCCCCTGGTGGAATACCTTTCGGAGGGACTACCTCTGTTTGCATGTGGTCCCTGCTTGTGAACACTCCATCTCTTTCACATCTAGACAGTTTGTGGGCTCCCAGTATTTGTCAGGGGAGGTACGGGGGAGTGGAGGATCCCTCTCTCCATAATCCGGCCTTCACCTGCAACCACATAAGCTTTTTGTTTTACCGGGCCATAATAGTTTGCTTTCTATGTTTATTGTTTGGGAGTTGGGGGGGGGATAACTGCCAGAGCCTAGGCTGACCTTCCATGAGCTCTGATTGAACTGCTCAACCTGAGGGGCACGTGGGAGACCTGGGAGGTTTATGTTGAGTTTTTTAAGGACTTGTCGAGTCCTAGTACACAAACTGTATACAACACTTTAGCTCCCTGTAACTCTTGGCATATATGAAGCATTGTTGTCTCCTTCCGTAGTTTGGTTTTATGGTATACTGTCTTACCTTTGAAACCAATAAAAATATTTTTGACAAGAATTATCATTAGTTTATCATTGTTCAGGCTGTCATTAATAATCAGTTCTTTCTTGGTTTGAGTGCGGATGAAATGGGATATCTATGTTGGCAAAAGTTTTGGTTGATGAAGCTCGTCTTTTTCAAGATGCTATTTTCATGGTGCAAGGGTGCCTGCATTGCAAGCAGGGTTGTTCTTATCCTGCACACAAACAATCCTCTGTGGGTTTTTTCCTTTTTCTTTTTTGCAGAATGCATCACACTTCGAGACTGATTATGATGCCGAACGGACACAAGTCCATCTGGCATCGTTCTGGAAATGGAACCAAACGACGTCCAGTCATGGTTTCCAGCCTAGGAAATAGGATGTGACCAAACCTAAATGCCAAATGTTCCCCAGGGTGGTTAGGGCATATAAACAAAATATTTCACCTTTCTAGCAAATGGAGGTTTGCCAGAGAGTACTAGCGCCATTAACAGTGCTGTCCAATCACAACATGGCAATTCGTTACAGGAGGTTTGCAGAACAGTCAACCTGAAGCTCACAGAGTGGCAGCCATAATTGTTTGGGACAGTCTTTACCTAAACAAAAACCTATTTTCAATGTGGCAGGTCCAGCTGTCCTATATAGGAAAGCTGAATACGGAATAAATAATGCTGGAAGACTGTAGTAGATGGTGTAGAGAATGCAACCATGGCCTGGGTGTTGAATGCCACTTGTAGATTTCAGCAGCTCTTGTGCCACCTGCTATAGTGACAGTGAAAACATGGCTTCAGACTTGTAGGGTGACTGCTGCAGTGTAAAAATGCAGTGTGTCCTGTCAAAATATCTCTTTTGATAGGTAAAGATCTCCCTTTTAAATATTAGATGCCACCCCTATTTAGGTATTGTAGCCTCCAAGGTCTTATGTAGAAATCCAAAGTACAGAGTAATAAAAACATAATGCTGTATCTCAGGAATGGTGCAAGCTAGAACAGTAAATAAACTACTATTTTTTATATTTCAATTCAACGGTGAAGTTGAATTTCCATAAATATTAATGAGATTTAGCTATTAAAAAGTTATGTTTCCCATGTCTCCCAGCCTGTACATGGCCTGAATGAGGTGTTAACGAGGTGATATATTTCTCTCAGAAGCCGCACAACAGTTTGACTTGAATGAGCTGGGATGACACCTTTGTGATCTACCCCAAAATCAGTCCAAGGATGCTTGTTTCCGGTCCAGGGAGGACCTGGTTGGCAGGTCGGGCTGGACTGTTCCTCTGAGGCACAGGGTAATGCTTGATTTGCATATGGCCAGGTCTAAACTGGGGTGGCATGGTGAGCAAAAGAATGATGAGGTTAACCCAGATCTATTGACTGGGGATGAATGTTTTGATTTGTTCTGCATTCCGTACATCAATTGGGTGTCTTTTGCTTTATCGCCCTAAATGCGCCAGGTATGCCCAGATGTGGGTCCTGGTCTCACTGTGCCACTGGAATCAAGCTATCCTGGCTGAAGAGGGGTAAAACCCCAAAACCTGTCCTAGGATGCTTGTTTCCGGTCCAAGGAGCACCTGGCTTGGCAGTTCGGGGTGGACTGTTCCCATGAGGCACAGGGTCAAGACTGATTTGCAAATGGCCAGGTCTAAACTGAGGTGGAATGGTGAGCAAAAGAATGATGGATTTAACCCAGATTTATTGACTGGGGGTTAATGTTTTGATTTGTTCTGCATTCCATACATCAATTGTGTGTCTTTTAACTTTGTGATCTACAGCATATTCAGGGTGGGCTTTGGACATCTTGTTTCCACAACAGCATCAGATCCTGACTGACAGGTCTGTCTCCAGCACATCTAAAATGTTTGTCTTTGAAAGGGATCAGTACAAAAGGGGGTGGTGATAGACGGAGCATCTGAATCAATCAAACACTCACACCCAGTCAAAAGATCTGGGTTTAATTCATCCCTGTTCTTTAGCCCACTCTGCCACCCCAGTTTAGACATGGCTATATGCAAATCAGTCTGACCCTGTGCCTCATGGGAACAGTCCAGCCCAAACTGCCAAGCCATGTCTTCCCTGGACCGGAAACAAGCTTCAGAGGACCGGTTTCTGGCATTCCAGCCGTCTTCAGCCCGGCTTGCTTGAATCCAGTGGCAGAGTGAGCAAGGGACTCACGTCTGAGCATACCCTGCCACACTTATGGCGGCCAAAAGCAGTACAAAAGGGGGTGGTGATGGACGGAGCATCTGAATCAATCAAACACTCACACCCAGTCAAAAGATCTGGGTTTAATCCATCACCGTTCTTTAGCCCACTCTGCCACCCCAGTTTAGACATGGCTATATGCAAATCAGTCTGACCCTGTGCCTCATGGGAACAGTCCAGCCCAAACTGCCAAGCCATGTCTTCCCTGAACCGGAAACAAGCTTCCGAGGACCAGTTTCTGGCATTCCAGCCGTCTTCAACCTGACTTGCTTGAATCCAGAGGCAAAGTGAGCAAGGGACTCACGTCTGAGCATACCCTGCCACACTTATGGCGGCCAAAAGCAGTACAAAAGGGGGTGGTGATGGACGGAGCATCTGAATCAATCAAACACTCACACCCAGTCAAAAGATCTGGGTTTAATCCATCACCGTTCTTTAGCCCACTCTGCCAACCCAGTTTAGACAAGGCTATATGCAAATCAGTCTGACCCTGTGTAGTAAATGAGAGCCAAAAGTAAAACACTGCAGACTGCCGTCAGCTTGACAACCTGGAAGCCTGGGTCGCTGTGTCAACATTCCACAGCGAGCGCCTGGCTGTCCAGGGGAATGTACCATCATGAGATAACAAGGAGGGGGGAAAGGGAGAGAACAGGGGAAGAGTAAAGCGTTCACTTTAGTTACAACACATCATCCCCCTTAAGGGAAAGAACAGAACAGGTTGTCTAGCCTATGGTGGTGTGGAATACTATAACTATAGGTGTATGAGTCTATCTCATTATGTACTGTTTGTGCCACTGAGGAGAGGTTCTAAATCTGTCACTCCTTCTGTCTTGTCTGATGGTTTCCCTGATGTCATTACCTCCTGCTCTTCTCACCACTGTCCTATGCTCTCCCCCTTCCGCTGGAACCACTCGATCGTGACTCCATAGTCTCCCATCTTCCACGACCACGGAGTTCCTATTTGGTCGCTGGATGGTCTTGGAGGCATAGAACCGGTTGCCGCCTCTCCATAGTCTCTCTGGTTTCTTTACAAGGACTCCTTGTCCTTCCTGGAATACTCTCTCCTTCACTCCCCACTTCTTGTCATACCATTCCTTATATTTATGTTGACTGTCTTCAATTCTCCTCTTGACTTCTTTGTGCTCGATCTCCTTTGTTTGTTTCCTCTCCATCCACCCTGGTGTGAGTTTGGTGCCCGCTTTTCTTCCCCTCAATAACTCAAAGGGCGTGCATCCAGTGGTGGACTTGGGTGTGGTGTGGTATGCCCACAACATGTCCCTCATGGCCTCCTCTATGTTCTCCCCCGCCCGGTTGGCCAACTGTATGCACTCCTTCAGCATTCGATTGACTCTCTCCACTTTCCCGTTTGCTTTAGGACAATACAGTGGCGTGCGAATGTGGGTCACTGAACAGTCTTTGAGGAAATCCTTCATCTCTTCCGAGATCAGTTGCACACCATTGTCGGTCACCAGAGTTGAGGGTATACCTTCTTGTGCGAACACCTCTTTCAGGAAATCTATTATCATTTTGGTGCTCACGCTGTGGACGGTCTTGCATGTTATCCAGCTTGAGAAGTAGTCCACTAGAACCAATAAGTACCAATCTTGGGGTCCTTTACCATGGATGGGACCTGCTATATCAAAGCCTAACTTGCTCCATGGCTCCTTCGGTACTTCAACTGGTGACAGCGGTGCTCTTCTCGTGATTTTGGTTTTGTTACTCAGAGCGCACGCGTAGCAATCTCGCACCTTGTCCTCCATTTCTCTGTCCATTGTAGGAAACCAGTAGTCTGCACGAAGTCTGGCTTTGCACAAGCTTCTTCCTAGATGTCCCTCGTGGGCCAGTTCCACTACTTTGTTTCTTAAGTCTTCTGGAGGGACTAATTTCCCTGACTTCAGTATGAAATTACCTTCCACCGACAGATCTTCCCTCACATTCCAAAATGGCTGGATCTCTGTCTCCATGTCCTTGCATTTCTTGGGCCATCCAGATAGTATATACCTCCTCACCTTCTTCAAAACTTCGTCTTGTTCCATCTGTGTTTCCCATGACTCCTTTTCCACTGCTGCAAGACGCACCTCTAAGACCGAGCTACCCATCACTTCCTCTTCCTCTTCACCTTCTGCGGGAGCTCTCGACAGGAAGTCTGCAACCCTATTTTGTTGTCCGGGTATGTAGGATACTCTGAAGTTGTAGGCTTGTAGGCCTACTGCCCATTTCGCTATCCTTGGCGTCATGCTTTCCATGTCCTTCTTGGTGAACAGGGAAACCAAAGGTTTGTGGTCAGTCTGTACTTCAAATGGAATTCCCCAAATGAAGAATTTGTAGTGACAAATGGCCCAATAAACAGCTAGAGCCTCCTTCTCTATGGTCGAGTAATTTTTCTCGGACAATGTGAGTGTTCTTGATGCGAAGGCTATCACATTTATCTTGCTGCCTTCTTTTTGTGCCAAAGTTGCCCCGATGCCTCTGTTGCTTGCATCCGTAGAGATGATGGTTGAACCGTTAGGATCAAACTTCCCTATAAATGGGGCTTCGATGATAGCCTTCTTTATGCTATTCATGGAAATTTCTTGTTCCTTTCCCCAAACAAAAACACTGTCCTTCTTTATCAGGTCTCTTAGCGGCTGCGACACCATTGCAAAATCCTTGATAAATTTGGACATATATTCAGCCAAGCCTAGGAAAGAAAGTATGTCCTCTTTACTCTTGGGATTGGGAGCAGCCTCCACTGCCTTCACTAAGTCAAGTTTTGGCTTGATGCCATCTTCCGATAAAGTATGTCCCAGGTAGTCCACCGAACTCACACCTAGTTTGCATTTGGAGGGTTTGGTGGTGAAGCCTACCTCTTTCAACTTTTCCAAGACCCTTCTAGCCATTTCATTGTGTTCTTCTTCGCTACCTCCAAAGATAAGTATATCATCCTGAAAACAGATGGTGTTCCTGCAGTCTTGTAACACATGTTGCATGACTCTTTGGAAAGCAGCAGCTGCTGATGCCAAGCCAAATGGCATTCTCTGAAACTTGAAATTCCCGAATGGAGTTGTGAACGCAGTTAGTAGTTGGGAATCCGGATGGAGCTTGATTTGATAATAGGCGGATGATAGGTCCAGCACACTGAAATACTTGGCCCCCCTTATGGTGCTTAGCATCTCTCCTATTCTGGGAAGAGGAAACCTGTCCACAAGGATATTCGCATTCAGGTCCCTCAGGTCCACACATAGTCTTATGCTGTTCCCTTTATCCTTGGCCATGATGACAATCGGGGCTAGCCAGGCTGAGCTCTCAATTTCTGTAATGACCCCCTCACTGACTAGTCTCTGAAGCTCTTGCTGGAGGGGCTCTCTCATGCGCAATGGTATGGACCTAGTCTTGTGCACTACTGGTACAGCCCCCTCCTTTAACACTATCTTGTGCATGTAGTTCTTAAATACTCCCATCCTATCACTGAACACTTCTCTGTACTCTTGGGTGAGATCCTCTGATATCCCTACAGGGTCAATTAACAGTGCCTGTTCACTGTTGTTTGGATCTAGGGTGATCCCCAACTGCTTCTGATGTTTCCAGCTCAATAGGGTCGATCCCCTCGTGGACACATACACCTTTCCTACTGTGTGTCTACCTTTAAATGAGATTCTCATAGTCAACATGCCCTCCAGGGGGATTTTCCCCTCGTTGTAACCCTTGGGACTGATGTCAGGTGGCAACAATTTTACAGGACGGTTGGCAAATTTATCATCAAACACTTTCTTTTCTACTAATGTATATGGGGAACATGAATCTGCATACATGCTAAACTTCACACCATCTAGTAAGACATCACACTTGGGGTAAACCTCTTCACAGTTATCTTCCTCATCCCCCACTTGGAAAACATAAGACTTTTCCCTTTCCTCTTCCTGGGGTGACTCCTCAATAACATGCACTGCCTTTCCTGGGGCCTTACACACCTTTGAGAAATGCCCCCACCTGTTACATTTTCTGCACTGTACATTCCTTGCCGGACATTTCCAGTTATTGGCCAAGTGATTGGGACTACCACATTTATAGCACACAGAGGAACTTGGCTTGCTACGATTGATCTCTTTACTCTTATCCCCTACTTTACAAACAGTCTCACTCTCTCTGTTTGACCCTTCTGGTGCTTTCATTTCCCTCATGCAACGTGCCGTGTCTTCTAGTCCTTTTGCTATGTTTATTGCTTCCTCAAGATTTGGGTTCTTAGTAAGTAGTTCCTCTTGTATCTTAGTGTCATTGGTGCACCTCACCAGTTGGTCTCTTATTAACGAGTCTCTGAGTTGACCAAACTCACATGTGGCTGACAACCCTCTCAACACCGCTATATAATTGCTCACTTTCTCCTCCCTCTTCTGCACTCTCTTGAAGAACTTATGCCTTTCCATCACCACATTTATTTTCTCCTTAAAGTGTGCCGCTAATTCCCTCAGCGTGCTTTCATAAACGTTGACACCTTCCTCCACAACCTCTTCTTCATCCTCAATCAATCTCACCGTAATATCTTCGTAAACTTTCCTCCCATGTGTGCCTAAATTGTGTAGTAATATATGTTGTTTACGTACATTAGTGTAGTTGCTACCCCCAATAGCTATCAAGTACGACTTGAAGATACCTTCCCATCTCCTCCAAGGAATGGCTCTCCTAACTCATTGAGGAAAGGTGGGGGTTGGCTCATTCCTGCTCCTGCCATTGCCATAAAATTCCTGAAACTCTTAGTTTATTTAATATTTACTGAAACCAACAATCACCACAGAGAGTGCAAGGGACTCACTGCCACTGTCTGTGGTTACTCACAAAAGAGCATGCACTGGTAAATACCTTAAGCCTTCACACTTCCCACTTAGACACGTGATACTCTTGAAATATACCTAGAAAAATAACATTAGCGAGGAAATCCCTGCAGTCCCCTTTCTGCTTCCACAGGTCGAGAAGCTGTGTCCAATGAAATAGCTTTCTTTCCTTCCTACAGGCGGGAGCTTCCTGTGTGCAGATTTCTCCTCAGAGCAGTTCCTGTCAGGCCGGCATCGAACATCCGAATTGGAAATTGCCTCAAACGTGTCTGCCCCGGGCCGGCAGCCCCTTCCAACACCTCCGCTGTGCTCGGCTGGAGCTCACACCAGAGGTAGGAGCGGGCACAAACTGCACCGACGCGTCAGGAAACTGCCGGTGAGTGCGCTGCTTGGTGATTAATGTTTTCCGTCACTCCGTTAGTGGAGCGCGCACGAAGCCCAGGGTGATTGGAAACTGCCTCACTTCAAACAGCGCGTCAGAGGCTCTCGCGCGCTGGAGCTTCTAGCGGGGTGAGGAGAAACAAAGTGCCTCAACGCGCGGAACCAGGACACCTCGTCACCACTAACTAGGAACTGGGTTTGTTGGCCACCTTTCCTTCATTTAAGGGGGTGCAGGATGCGATCAATGTGGCTGGATAACGGGTCAAATATTTCCTCAATCCACCATGTGTGCCCGACCCGGCACCCGAGTATAACGATGTCACCAGCCCTGAAACGCTCCTACTTCATCCGCATTTATTCTGCATTTCCCCAGCGCGGTGCTTGCGCGATGCCTGACGTGGCACCCAGGTCGAAAGCCTCTACCACAACAGTATTTCTTTTGTTTATCAATCTTCTCTGTGCCTCGATGTCTCGTAGCGCTATTTCCTTACTTGTAAAGCTCCCACAGCTTCTTGACAGCCAGCATAAGACAGTCGCTCCTGTCTTTACTTCAGTCACAGGCTCCGTTTTATTTTCTTTATCTTCTTTTAGTTGACAAGCATTAAATTTCCCAGGGAAACGACAGTCACTGTCCCTGGATCAGTTTCCGAACCCTCGTCGCCAGGAAAATGTAGTAAATGAGAGCCAAAAGTAAAACACTGCAGACTGCCGTCAGCTTGACAACCTGGAAGCCTGGGTCGCTGTGTCAACATTCCACAGCGAGCGCCTGGCTGTCCAGGGGAATGTACCATCATGAGATAACAAGGAGGGGGGAAAGGGAGAGAACAGGGGAAGAGTAAAGCGTTCACTTTAGTTACAACACCCTGTGCCTCATGGGAACAGTCCAGCCCAAACTGCCAAGCCATGTCTTCCCTGGACCGGAAACAAGCTTCCGAGGACCGTTTTTTGGCATTCCAGCCGTCTTCAGCCCGGCTTGCTTGAATCCAGTGGCAAAGTGAGCAAGGGACTCACGTCTGAGCATATCCTGCCACACTTATGGCGGCCAAAAGCAGTACAAAAGGGGGTGGTGATGGACGGAGCATCTGAATCAATCAAGCACTCACACCCAGTCAAAAGATCTGGGTTTAATCCATCACCGTTTTTTAGCCCACTCTGCCTCCCCAGTTCAGACATAGCTATATGCAAATCGGTCTGACCCTGTGCCTCATGGGAAAGGGATAAAACAGTTATTGTGACTCTCATCTCTGGGCAGTGAGAGCCTGAGGCACTCCTGAAGTTCTCCCGACTTCTGTCTCATAGCTTGTTGTGGTTACAGAACCTGCTTCAAACTGGATTTTAGTATTAGATGTGGGAGAAGACAGTTGACTTCCCTATGACACACCCACACAGGCACCCAGCCTCAGAACCAAAGGTCAGTGTGTAGAAGACTTTCACCATCTTGAAAAATGTCCTGGCACATGGTATTATGAGCCTGTTTGCTGTAAGACAATCAGGAACTACTGAAAAAATGAGTAGAGTTGACTTGGCTAGGTAGTGCGCAGAGATCACCCCCACCAACTAGCTAGTGCTAGGCATAAATGTGGCAACCCAAGGCACCCACTTAGAACACTTTCTGGCAGATCACAAGTGGACTGGCCTGCTGTCTGTGACCTGAAAGGAAACCTATAGGACTGGACTTGCTCACTCTTGCACCCAGGATGAAGAAATGGACTTCAGTTGTTTTGTAGTGTAGATCCCATAACCCTATATTGGATCTACAGGTGTAGACAACATAGACTGTGGGATCTGTGTTCCAACTGATTCTAGACACCCCCGCCAGGTATGTTAGCCTGTATACCAGCAAAGCTCACAGTGCCACTATAAACGTCTCTTAACTAGGAGAGAATAGTTGTTGGCAACTATCAAACATGACAACTCCGTCCCATCAGAGATTGTGGAAACAGTACAGTACTTTTCTCTCAGTCACTCATGCTCACTTTGTCACGGAGAGATACACAGAAGAAACAGTGGGGATGTTTTCAATAGCATTTATTGATCCAGCATCATTCTAGTGTAAAATAGGTGTGCTAAGACAACCATAAGACAGAAACAGATGTAAATGATTACAAGCACCAACAAAAAAATGGTAGATCTCTACCATAGTGCTAAAACAATGAATACAGGTAGGTATAATAATGCATGACAGTAATAATGTGTACTGCTACAATGCAACCCTAATTAGATGTACATAAGTGTACCTAGCATGTACGTGGCTGTGGAGCCAAGAATCCCTCTAGGATAAAATCAACCCTGTTACCTGAAGTGAGTGACTGTGGGACCCCATCTTGGTTTCGAGATGGACACCCCACGAGTGAAGTCAGGCCACTGCGAGCTGGGGTACCTACATGCAGGAACCTCAGCGTCTTGCATCAGTGTGTCAGCATTGAAATCCTTTTTCTCCTCTCTCTGTCTCAGCAAAGATATGGTGTTTATATACCCAAAGTGGTACCCTCAGGAATTCAACCTTGCTTTGTCATGTCGGACTTTAGGATGACAGATGGAATGACCCTTTTACATAGTTATTATGCAGGAGATGGTAGTTCTGCTGAGTTTCCAAGAAACATCATGCATAATGAATGAGGCTAGTTTTGAAGAAAAACCCAACAACCTGTAAGCAGTACTGTAACTAGGTAAAAGGTCAGTCCCAAGAACCGTCATGTAGTGTAATGGCATGGGAAATATTGGTGAATTTTTTTTTGCTACCTGAGTCTATATTGGGGTATCTATATGAAACATAACAGTCTACCTCCTGTGTAAGTACAGGAACACAAAACACTTCAATTGGCCTTTTTCTACAGTACCATGATGACCAGTGCCAACTGGACATGGACTTTAATCTACTGTTGGCCACTGTATGATAATCTGCCAGTCTCTAACTGCCCACCTCTGAGGTCCTGGAGGCCTTAGAAGTGTAATTAATGTTGCTCCTGTGGTTGTTTGAGCAGAAAAAGAAAGTTCAACACTATGAAAAGTGATTGCACCAGAGCTTCTCTTAAATCGGTTGTGAAAAGAAGCCAGATCCAGGGGGTGGAATTGAATTTCAGCTTTGCCCGCATGGAGATCTATGCTCCTCTGGTAAAATTACAGTCCCCTTCTCTGTTTGAACCTAAATGTTTTTTAACACAAGTTGAAATGATCCTGATTGTCATTGGGACTAACCTGCTTCAATTATCTGACCTACATTTTGATGGTGGTAGCTACTATTTCAGCTTCAAACGGCAAAAAACTCAAAAAGGAAATTACAAAGTTCCTTTTTGAATCAGTACTTAAAAGCTTTGCCAATCTTTGAAATGGCTAGGCTTCAGTGGGACCAATCTGCTTGTTGTATCTCACTAAAGCTTAATCGTAGTTCCAGAGTGGAAATTTTTGTATCTCCAACATCAAGCATAACCACCGCCATTGTTCATATGGACCTTTGTTTGTCAACAAGGAAATTGGATAAACAATTAAGTCCAATTGGGGCTTCACAGAAATCGGCAAAGAGATTTAAAATAAGTTTTAAAGGGTTATTTAACAAATTAGTTCAATTCAGACCATTAGTTCATTGCATATTCAAATTAAAGTAATCATTATTACAAATTCAAATATTTTAAAAATAGATATTTCAAAATAAAGTAAAAAAGAATATTGACAAGGATTACAATTGGTATTTGGACAACATATCAAGTTTTTAATATCAGGAGACAGGATTATCAGAAAAAAATATTGTAATACAAAGATATAGTGATGCAGTATTATCGTTGTGAAGATTAATATTTTTTAAGCAAGTAATATCGTTTTCAAGAATATTGTTATGTTTAGTACATTTTCAATAATATGGTTATTATAAAAATCGTTTTTTTATTATTTTACTTTGTTTTAGTTTATATCTTAATCTTATGTGTTAAAATATAGTTTATAATTTTCAGTGAATTAGAATGTTTAATTTAATTACTAATAGTAGGTTATAGTGTTGTAGCGGATTGCTAGCTTTGTAGAATGATAGGGTAGGTAGTTAATTAAGTAATATTTTATAATAAAATAATTAATATTGTTTAAGAACGTACGTGATTGACATTAATTGTGTACATTATGTTAGATTTGATTTTTTTTTTAATTTTAAGTATGGATTGATAGGTTTGTAGGGGTATAGGGCAGGAAGTTAATAAAGTATTACTTAAATGAAATTAGTTGATATTTTGTATTATTTTAATTGATTAATAGTTATGTATTGTTGAATAAGTATACATTCTAGTTATATTTTAGGTGTGGGCTTCTGGGTTGGTAGGGATATAGGGTAGGTCTGTCAAATAATAATTAATTAATAATTATGTTCTAATTTATCATTCATTATTCAACTGTTTATTAACGATGTAGATTGTTTAAGTGTTTCCATGTTTAATATATATTGTTTATACAAATTAATATTGTTTATTTTAAGAGTTTTAAAAGTTTTTATAGATTATTAGGGTTACTTATATGTGTAATGTGTTTTAAGAGATGTACTTTTCCTACTGTTGCTCAGACTGAAGTGGAAAAAGAAAAGTTAACTATTAGACCTGGCACCTTGGCATGGGTCTCCCTTCCATTTTTTGCTGTTGCCTCATGTGTTTTTGCTGGTGTTAGATGCTTTGGGCACTGTGCCACTGCTGTCCAGTGCCACAGTGCAAGTGCTCCCCATTGTAAATTGATTTATGGATTAGTTACTCCATGATTGGCTGATTTGGTTTACTTGTCAAACCCTAGTACAGTGCACTGAGTGTGCCCAGGGCTTTTAAACCAAATGCTGCTGGTGGGCTCGCAGCATTGGTTTTGCCACCCACAGAAGCAGCCTGTAAAAGTGTGTCTCAGGTCTGCCATTGCAGAGCCTGTGTGCAGTCTGGTACTGCCATGGTGACTGGACAAGTGCACACACTTGCCAGTCCCTAAACCGTCCCTTTTCTTCATATCAGACACCCACAAGGGTGTCGCCGCTGCAGTTGTCGCATCGCCTCGCCGGACCGTCCCGCATCACCAGAGAAGCATGTTGCATCTCAGAGGAATCGTTGAGTCGCAGCACAGCCATGGGGCGTGCAGGGATCGTACCACATCAAGGAGAAGACGCCATCTTTGTTTTCATTGCACCGGATCTTCATCGCATCATGGCGTTCCAAGCCACATCGCTACGGAAGAGCAGTAAGAAACCGACGCATCCCCGTCCCTGTGTGTAAGGGACGGACGCATCACCTTCCCTGCAACACTTTCGTTGTATAGCGTTACACATCCAAAGGTACATTGAACTCAAAGTGTTGAATTTTATGATCTAAAGAGAACTAGCCTAATTCTACCATTTAAGGTACATTTTTGTGGATTTTTGTCGTTTGTGGTCTTGTGATAAGTCTTTATAAAGAATACTTACTTTTAATATAAAACTTGTGTGGTGTCCATGTGTTGTGTTGTCACTTGATTACTGTATGTGTTCGCAAATGCCTCTGAGATAAGCCTGTCTGCGCATGTCAAGCTTCCAAAGGGGTTGAGCAGGGGTTATTTTAGGAGTGTACCCCTTACCCTGACTAGGCGTAAGGGTCCCTATTTGTCACATGTACCTACCTATGCCAACTAGAGACCCCCAAATCTAACATTAACCCTTTCAAATCTCAACACTTTCCCTATTGTAGCACAGACTGAAGTGGGAACAGTAAATCTAACCCCTCCAAAGTCCAACGCTTTCCCTTCTTTCTGTCCCCACTTTCACAGGCACCACTATGGCAGCACAGCACATCTAGCGCTCCTTACCAGAGTGAAATCCACTGTGGGCACACAGGTGACATGCCTCTGAACGGGGTGTGATTGTAGCATGACAAGCACCGAGAACCGGGTGGGGGGGGGGAAATAATCAAAAACTGGAGCCCAACAGCTCTGCTCCTCTCTGGAATGCTTTTCTCCCAGATAAAAGTACTGGCAGAAGCAAACATAAATTAAAATAAAAGTGTGAGAAAGAAAACATTGATACATTAAAAAGGTGGTGGTTTCCAACCTAAGATGGCTGCCAACACGAACTGGAGACAGGCAACTCCAAGCACATTAACGTGGTTTACAAGAAAATTAAAAATGTGCCCTCACAGACAGCCCTATGGCAGCACAGCACCAGGGGCGGCTGGTCCATAGGGGCGCCGGGGCAGCGCCCCACAAAAGAAACTGCTCACTGCAGTTTGGGCAACAGGAATGTAAGCAGACGAATTGACAGCCTTCACAATTCGTCTGTTTACATTTCCGGCCGGCCGGTGCTTCAGGGGTTAAAGTGCGCATGTCTCCTGCTCTCGCCTGCGCACGCAGGTGAGAGCAGGCTTCCAGAAGATGGTCTAACTGCGCATGTGAGTGAGGAGCGTTGCCCCTCACTCACATTCACACACCATTAGGATGCTGTGCATGCCCAGTATTGTGCATGCGTCTGTAGATAGGTTCCTGCCCGGGCGGTGATGCGTTTTGCGCAAAGTCGCCCCATGCCCTATCAAATGCCAGGATACGAGGAAACAAGGGTCGGCCGCCCCCCCCCTACCCCCGTTGCATTCGGTCTCCTGATTTGGCGCCGTTAGTATTTCCTGTTGAGCGTTGCAAAGGAGACGTGGGACCGAAGAAGATGCCTCATGCCTGGTAATTTTAATTCATTGCATTAAAATGTAACCCACCCCTCTCCGTGCGGTTACCCCCTTTCCCCCAGCCCCATGATTCATGCCGGCCGTGACTGGAGTCGTTCCACCGGCCGCGACTGCCCCATATAACAATTGTGGCCTTATATTACTGTATAGAAAACCTGCCCGCACTTCCCAGAACACAGAGATAAGAAGCCCCAGGCAGATGACAAAAAGATTTCACTAAGAACAGAGGAAGACAGTCTGTAAAAGTATGAAAACCGAAATAAACATACATTTTCCTGTGCAGAAAACGTTTTTCACTAAACGCTTAAACACACTGAATGAAGTAACAATGCAGTCATTTGACAGGTGTAATGATAACATAAGATCCCCTCTACTAATTCTAATTCCAATATTGTCGTTTATTAAGCAATTTAATACCCACAACATATCGGTATGCCCTCATGCATGAATGAATGATGGATGCAGGATGGATGCAGGATGGATGGGTGGATGGATGGGTGGATGGATGTATGGGTGGATGGATGGGTGGGTGGGTGAATGAATGATGGATGGATGCAGGATGGATGGGTGGGTGGATGAATGGATGGATGGGTGGATGCATGAATGAATGATGGATGCAGGATGGATGAAGGATGGATGGGTGGATGGATGGATGGGTGGGTGCATGAATGAATGATGGATGCAGGATGGATTGATGGATGGATGGATGGATGGATGGGTGGATGGATGGATGGATGGATGGGTGGATGGGTGGATGGATGGGTGGATGCATGAATGAATGATGGATGCAGGATGGATGGGTGGATGGATGGATGGGTGGATGCATGAATGAATGATGGATGCAGGATGGATGCAGAATTGGTGGATCTATGGGTGGTTGGATGGATGGATGGGTGGATGCATGAATGAATGATGGATGCAGGATGGATGCAGGATGGATGGGTGGGTGGATGCATGAATGAATGATGGATGCAGGATGGATGCAGGATGGATGGGTGGGTGGATGCATGAATGAATGATGGATGCAGGATGGATGCAGGATGGATGGGCGGATGGATGGATGAATGCAGGATGGATGCAGGATGGATGGGTGGATGGATGGGTGGATGCATGAATGAATGATGGATGCAGGATGGATGGGTGGGTGGATGGATGGGTGGATGATGGATGCAGGATGGATGGGTGGATGGATGGGTGGATGCATGAATGAATGATGGATGCAGGATGGATGGGTGGGTGGATGGATGGGTGGATGCATGAATGAATGATGGATGCAGGATGGGTGGATGGATGGATGGGTGGATGCATGAATGGATGCAGGATGGATGATGGATGGGTGGATGAATGGGTGGATGGGTGGATGGGTGGATGGATGGATGGGTGGATGCATGCATGAATGATGTATGGATGCAGGATGGGTGGGTGGGTGGATGGATGGGTGGATGCATGAATGATGTATGGATGGATGCAAGGTGGTTCGGGCTCGCTCGCTCGCTGCGGTGCAATATGCAAATTAGTTTACGCCTCACCACTTTCAAATGTCACCAGCCGCCCCTGCACAGCACGTCCAGTGATCCTTGCTGGACTGAAATCCACTGCGGCCACGCAGCTGGCATACCAAAATAAACCCGCTCTAAAGGGGCGTGGCTGTGGCGCAACAGGCGCTGAGTACCGGGAGTGGGGCATGCAATCCCAACATGGAGCTTAGCAGCTCTGCTCCCATTTGGAAGCCTTCCATCCCAGATAAAAGTACTGCAAAGTATTATATACATTGTTGTTTTTTACATTGTCAGCTTTGCCATCTTTGCCTCCTGCCCCTTCCCTTCCGAAACATTTTTATTTTAGTTGTCCCCACTGCTTAGAAAGTTGCTCAGTTTTATTTAAAGCACCCTTAATACACTTTAAAATGGCGCAGCGCTAGAGAAAATAGGTAAAAATACCAATGGAAATTCAAACCGAGTGCAATAGACTCCCCCTAATGCGTCTCTGAGGCCAGGCTTTGTAAAACTGAAGCTTCTTACAATAATGCATCCTAATATAGACGCTTTGCCACCAAATTTATCGAAAAATTACTTTCCCAACCGTGCCAGATACAGCCTCAATCTGACGCGTTTCGTTAGCAGCTGAATGCAATCTTGTGGGCAGGGTAATTAATTAAGAGTCGGCTTACTACATGTTCCTGCATGTTAGGCACCTGCCCCCCGAGGAGCGTCAGAAGCAGAGATGAGCACGACGGTGACCTTACATGATTGAGAATCAGGCGCAGAACAGATGTTGCATGCTGAAATCATCTCCTTCCGGGCGCGCGCTCCATTAATACATGTGGAGTACTATTGCACTTCCTATCAGCAGAATGTTAATGACAAATGCCAAAGGTGAGCCTGAAAGAATACCCAGGGTGCAGCTAATATTGCCTCAGCCAGGGAAAAATTGTATTTCATCTCACAATAAACAGAAGCTCTGGCGTCTGCTTTCCTCGGCGAACAGAACAGATTTAGAGAACAAGGTGTTCACAATAACACATGAAAGGAGGAATAAAGATGAAATTTCGAAGCCACTTGCGCTGCGCCTGTGAGTTTCTTCCTGCTTCTGCCATCAAAGTCCGCTCTCATGGCCACATTATCAGATGGCCATAAAACAATTCAACATCACACTGATTAGGATACCCCCACTCATTATAGTGCCGACCTCAAGCCCCAGTCAGTGCACATGGAATATATGATTTTTCAACTAACACAAGTTCCACGCATGGCATTACCACGCGAATTTTACATCGCAAGTGGCTTTACCACGCTGGAATTGACAACGAAGGATTCTACCACGGTAGAAACTTCTTACCTGCACGTCTTTCTCCTGCAGCCCCTTACTTCCATCTACCATGGAAACAACCGTCAAAACACGTCTTCAAAAATAAAAAAAGGACTGTTTTTTTTTACGTACACTGCACGTCTTTGGGGGAGGGTCATTCCTTTTTCCTCATCAATACCACAGAGCGTTTTTTTTTTTAATCTAACTCGCTCGCTCGCTTGTTATTTTTTGGGGGGGGAGACCCCCCCAGCCCCCCCAGACCCCCTCCCAACCCACCCCCAGCCCCCCCAGCAAGACTAGACGGAATACCACGTCTCCCCCCAACCCACGCTTTACGTTTTTTCGTGGTCATTACGGTCGTTGAAGGCTCCCTCGTTGAAGAGACGTTTGCGGGGTAAGTGGATCGTTTTAAACGTCAAGCGTGGAAAAGACATCGTTGTAAATGATGTTTCCCTGCACATGACTTCACCGTCCAAGTATATGTATTTATTGAATAATGTGTAGCCCCACTAATAGAAGTGCTATACACTGCGTTTGGAAAAACAGTAGGTGAGGACCTTTTGCGGTCTGGTAAGGGCAAGAACAGATCTCCCTTCGTTGTTTTTTTTTTATTGTGTAAAAGGAAGGATGGGCTTTGAAGGCAGGACCGGACTGACTACCGGGCAGTTTGGAATGCAGCCGAGCTGGGGGCTGATTTCATTGCAGTGGGGGCTGATTTTGCTCATGGAGACCTGTGTGTGCTTCAAAATAGTGGAAGCAAAATGAATTTCGTTTAGTACACGCAGGTCCCCATCAACGAAATCAGCCCCCAGCACAGCAGCATTCCAAACTGCCCGGTAGCCAGTTCGACCCTGTTTGAAGGATGATGTCTGGAGTGGAAGTGGCAGTGCTTAATCTGTAAAAACATAGGTGCCAGGGCCTTCATTAGTAGACCACTGCAGCCTACAGCACCCATTGCACAAGGGTGCCTGCATTGGCTCTATGCAGCTGTTAGATTTGGGGGTCTCAAGTTGGCACAGGTAGGTACTTGTGACAAATAGGGACCCTCGCCTCTAGTCAGGATAAGGGTCAGTCAGTCAAACAAAACTTTATTTGGTTTGTTAAAACCTTAAAAGTACATTTACCACATTCTGTAAGAAAGAGAATGAACAGCAGCCTAACATAACACTATAAAACAAAGTAAAGGAACAACCGCATAGGATGACAGTATAAAACAACAAATACACCTCAAGATACATATAGTTTGACTTTTCTTGTTCCTTTTAAATCGGAGTATTATAACATTTATTTTGGTAAAATCGCTTAAATCCTACCTATACATAGTTCCTTCAGCATGCAGCTCATACGGTGGTAAGTGGATGCACTATACGTGCTCTTCTGCGCATTTGAGGAACACCTTAACTTTATTCATATATTTCCCCAATGCCCATGCTATATCTAAATTCTCCACTTCCACTAAAAGAGTAGCAGCTTGCATTCTGTGCGTAATCTTATATTTTTTAAAAATCGGACATAAAAACTCCTTTCGAAAATCTAAAAATCTCATGCAATCTAATAAAATATGTAAAATATCACAGGTGGTTCCTAAAGTGCAAGTGCATTTCCCATTACATCCTATCATTAGGTTTCGAACCCCGTTATTCGCATAACCTGGGTTTATACCAATTCGCAGTTTCAAGACTTCCCGCCTCAGACTATAGGTGGGTAGCCGGTCCACATAGGGAAAGTGTTGGTTGCTCTCCCAGGCCACTTTCATGTGTGCAACTGAGGACTTTTGTGCAAGGTAGTCCCGATCATTGCTACGGGACATATTGACTCCTTGAATCTTTAATTCTTTTTTTCCAATTATTATGGGATCTTGTGGCAAGCTTAACTTCAAATCAAGTACCCCATAAGCCTTGCTTATTGAGGCTCTCCCCTCTTTTGCCCAGGGTAGCTCACTAGTGGCAATTTCCTCCTTAGCCCATTGGGAGATTTTAGTAAGTTCCTCTGCTCCCAATCGCTGCCAGAAGCGTACAAGGCTCATACAAGCAGTTATAGCCCAGGAGGTCATTCCCAGCTCCAATCGTGCTGCCTGCACCATAGCTGATTTAGGCAGCGTGAATAAGCTTTTTAGAATATTTCCCTCCTCTCTATCCCAGGTGGTCTTGCCACTGAGGTAGAGAACCTCGGCTCCATACAAAAATTGAGGGGGAACCATTGCTTGATAGGCTTTTAAGACCGGCCTATCTGACCTTTCACCAAAGGTATTGTTAAATCTTTTTAGGCCTTTAACCAATGCCAATGCCCTTATTTTTAGTGCTTGCAGGTGCGTGTGCCATTTCAAGTTACCTGAGAACCACACTCCCAAATATCTGTAGTTGGGCACTCTCTCAAGCAAAGCTGTGGCAAGATACCACGAGAACTTCGCTTTCCTTCTCCCAAAACATACAATTTTCGTCTTGTCCATATTTACCACTAATTTTTTACTTGTGCAGCATTCTTTAAACCTATTTAGTTTTCTCTAGAGGCCTATCTCCGTCTGGTCCATAATCACTAGATCATCGGCATAAAGGGTTTCCTCCCAGTTTCGGGTTCGCCCCTCTGACATCTCTTAATACTTGGGGTAGGTCCGCTATAAACAGTGTGAACAGCAGGGGGGCAAGAACGCACCCCTGCCTTAAACCGTTCCTAATTGGGATTCTCCCAGGCAGTCCTCCGTCCGTGTCCAATATTATCTGTGCCCAGTTTTCTGTATGCAGGGCTTGGATAAGGACCAGCAGGTCACCCTGTAATTCATACCCTACTAGTGTTGACCACAGTTGCTCCCTGTCCACAATATCAAAAGCTGCACGGAAGTCAATGAAACTGCAGAATAAATTACCCATCTGATCAATTGACTTCCGTGCAATGGACCAAAGAGCAAAACAATGGTCAATCGTTGAGTGGCCTTCTTTGAACCCCTCCTGCTCTGGAGGCACTATCTGCTTGTCTTCCACCCAATTCTTTAGTAACCCTAGAATTACCATGGAAAAGAGCTTTTCGCCTATATCCAGAAGGTTTATTAAGCGGTCATTTTTGGGGGAGTTTACATCTCCTTTTTTATGTATTGGCCTAACAATAGCCCCTTTCCAATTTGCAGGGAATTCACCAGTATTTAGGATCCCTAAAAACATATTTGAAAAGAACTCAGCCCACCATTCTATGTTTGTTTTTATTATGACAGCTGGCAAGTTATCAGGGCCAGCTGCCCGTGTTAGGTTTAGCCTAGTTATTATGTCACTAATTCGGTCTGGGGAAAAGTGGATTTTTAATTCTTCACTTGTTCCTGGCCAAACATTTGCCATTGTACCCTCTCTCATTGGCCATTTACCATAAATTTCCACTAGGTAGGTCAGCCACTTGTCCTCTGGCACTGAGCACTGCATAGTCCCTTGTATTTTTCCCGTACAATCCTGTATTAGCCTCCAAAAGCTTTTCACATTTTTATCTTCGATGGCCTCGAGTAAGTTCTCCCAACATTTGTCCTTGAAACTCCCTTTTTTATCTCTAATAACTGTCTTATATTTTATCTTTGATTTCCTAAGATCTAATACCACTTCCTCACTATAATTACCTCTGAGGCTTCTTTCTTGCTCCTTAATACTGGCCTTTAATTTCCGGCATTCAGCATCAAACCAATGTTTGGTATTGTTAGGGTGTAATGTTGCTTTATTTACTAATTTGTGATTACCGCACTTTAATTTAATCCGGAGGCATTCCACCAGTTGCCTTATTATACCCTTGTACCAGACTATGCTCTCTTCTGGTACTAGGTTATCCAAATTCACAGTTAACTGATATGCACTTAATTTCTGTATATAATTTTCGGTGATTCGTGCTGTTAGTCGCTTGGGGTATTCTACATCTACTGATAGCACTTTTTGTCTTTGCAGGGAGCTATTTACCTGGAGTTCTACCTGTAGTGGATAATGGTCACTACCCTCCACCCTCGGAATTTCGAGCTGTTTGATAAGATGGAAATGCCAGGCCTGAGTGAATACGTAATCTATGGGGCACAATTGTTGCCCTACCTTAAAAGTACGCTTCTCAGGCCTATCCGCTTTCTTCCTACCGTTAGTGCATACAAATCCCATGGCCCCCAACAGTTGCCCAAGCTCATTATCTTTAGTTGAAGTGTCACAGCTGGGAAATTGCGCCCGCTCTATTTTATATGCATCTAACAAACCCTTCAACCAGGAGTCCATTTTTTGGGGGTTCAATTTATGGTTAAAATCTCCCAATATCATGAACACATCCCTTGGATAACGGTTACACACCTCTTCCAGGTCAGTTTTTAAACGTTCCAAGTCCGCCTTATACTCTTTTGCTTTCCCTTTCTGAATATACACTTTTACAATGCATAGGTTTTCACCCCGACATATTATTTGGTATTCGCACTCTATTGCCCAATGCCCAATTACACTTTAGTTCCAGGGGTTCAATGTTTTCGGCTATCCTTATTGAAACTAATGTCATCAGACCCCCTGAAGGTCTACCCACTATGTTCCTTTTAGCTGTTTTTACATGATGAGTAAACCCTACGGTAGCAGGGATTTTGCCGCACAGCCAAGTTTCCTGGAGACAAACTATATCATTTTTTCTCAAAATATTTTTAAAATCTTCCTGTACCACTATTCTATTGTACCCATTTATATTCCAGGTTATTATAGATAGGCTGTGCGGGGCCCCTGCTTCCTAATCGATCTCACTCATATAACCGCCTTCCTCACCGCTCATGTATGCCAGCTCTCTGTATCTATTCCCAGCAAGTACATCTTCCGCATCCCACCTTTAGTCTTTAGGTCTTATCATGATTTCTAGGGCATCTTTAATGCCTCTCCCCAGGTTAATCATTTTCATTTGTCTCTCGCCCAATGCTGCGTGGTTCCTGAGGAATGAATCCCCTAACTTATCCGATAATACTTCCTTCCTTTTTAATATTCTAATGCCTTCCCATAGCATCTCTGTCTCTGCCTTTTCTATAGCATCCTTTATTAGGGCTGAGTGGAGTAGAACCTTAGGTATTTCCTCCCCCTTATTGTTTACCGTGAACCGCACTTCTTTTAGATCAGCAGTGCTAACACATCTTAGGCTGGGGCACTTTCCAAATGAGGATAACAGCTGGGAGCGATTCAAAGGGTTTAGTTCCTTGAATATTTTCCCCCCTTTCACCTGTCCTATTGGCTCTACAAATATCCAAGTGTCAGTAAATAGTTCTGTCTGCTAATGTTGGCGATTCCCTTCTAACATTTCTCCTCTTATGTGCCTACTAATGTCTTCTTTTCCTCCTATTTTGGTCCCCTTCCCATAGCTTGGGTGGGGTCCCTCCGCACCTGGGGACATCTCCCTCTCCCACTCTAATCCTACACTCTTCTTTACCCCTGGGGTATTTCTCCTGGTAACCTTTTTGTTCTTTCCCATGCTATTCCTCGTTATCCCCCTGAGTTGTTCTTCAGGTCTACTACTACTTGCACCTTTCTCTATGAAATTTAACTTTTTTGTTCCTTGCCTTACTACCTTATCTATTATCTTATGTACCGGAGTTCCCCCCCCCCCTACTGTCCAGCTGCTTTATGGGATGACAATTGATTCGGGTCTTACTCCCTTTCCTTCAACTTAGTGTATTTTGCCTTCTATACCTCTTATCCCCATACCTCTTTATAAGCATGGGGCGGTAGGATACATATTCTGTGGGAGCGTTCTCTGTGGGGCCAGTCTCCTCTTCCACTACTTCCCCCCTGGCCACTTTGTTTTCCTCATGGGCTTCTACTGGTCTTACTACTGAGGGCATCAAGTTTTTAATCTGTGTTAATTCCCCAATTATACCCTTGAATTGGTCACTGTGTCTTTTTAGAATGTCATTGTTTAGGACTGTAACCTCTAAAAATGCCCTGCAGAGTTTTCTGGAGCATTAGCATGACCTTGAGCATGGATAGGCCGGTGGAACCCGTCACCTCCAGGCTGCGTAAAGATGTGCCTGATACATCTGATCCGGCAATGTTTGTGGTCTCTAGTCTTTCATGTCCCTTATGACTGGGTACCTTCCCTACAATGTTTCCTTCTTCCATGGAGTCACTACAGTCTACTCGTTCTCCATTCACCACATCTGCTCCTATATCCTGGATGAAAATCGACTGGAACATCCTTGGTGAAGATGATAAGCGGGGTTCCATTGGTATCTCAGCAATATTGAAATCAGTCTGATTCAGGGCCTCGATGCTTGATGCAGCCGAATCCTCGATAATTTGTGCGGTCTCAAATACACTTGTCTCCTTTTCTGCTATCTCTTTTCCTTTGAAATGGAGATAAGGGGATTGCACTCCTAAAATAACCCCTGCTCACCCCCTTGGTAGCTTGGCACTAGCAGACAGGCTTCATCTCAGAGGCGTTGTGTTAAGCATTTGTGACCACATACAGTAACCCAGTGACAACACTACAAATGGACACCACACAGGTTTAAAATAAGTAGACTTTATATAGTTACCACAAGACCATAAACAACAAAAATACACAATACTTGTTACTTTAAGATGGTAGGTTAAGCTTAGTTCATTACAGTTCTTAGATGCAACACTTTGCGTCAATGTACCTTAGGTTGCGTTGCGCTTCCACAACAAGCAATGTTGCAGTGATGGGAATGCGGCAAACTTCAGATGCTAAGAAATACAGATGTGAAGACCTTCCAGATGCGGCACGTTTCTCCGGGTATGCGAGAAGTTCTCGGTTCGATTCGTGGACTGCAGCGGCGACACCCTTGTTCCGGGATGTGACGGCAGCAGCTGCAGTAGCAACACTCTTCTCCCAAGATCAATGAAGCTACCGCACAATGCGACAACTACAGCGGGGACATCCATGATACGACAGCAGCAGCTCCGATGGCGGCACGCTTCTTAGGGATGTGAGGTGCTCTTCTTTGATGCAGTGCAGTCCGACAGTTCCAGCGGCGACACCCTCCTTCGGAGTTGCGACGGGAGGCACAGCGGCGGTGACACGCTCCGACCTCGTTGCGAGATTCTTCTCTTGATGCAATGCAATGCGACAGCTACAGCGGCAACACCCTTCTTCAGAGTTTCGATGGCAGCAGCAGCAACGGCGACACGCTTCTTCTCGATGAGTCGCGCTTCCAGCTCCTTGCGACACGCAGTTTCTCAGAAGGCCCAAAAACAGCAGCAGGCACTTCCAAAGAACTCTGGGGAGCTGGGGGTGAAGTCTGTTGTCCCTGAGACTTCAGCATGAGGCAAGCTCTTTTCCAAGCCCTTGGAGATCCTTCACAAGTTGAAAGCAAAGTACACAAAGTTCCTTTCTCCTTCCTTTGACAGTAAGGCAACCACTGCAGGCCAATCCCCCAAGCAGCACTTCAGCTTGGGAATAGTCTCTCCTCAGTTTCTTCCGGTACCTCTCCTCAGTAAAGGTTTCATCTTGCAGTCCAAAGTAATCTAATTTCATGGGATCATGGTCCCAATATTTATACCCCAAAACCCTTTGTTCTCTGAGAGGAGAGGGGCCTTTGCCCAGTCCAAACCAGTTCCAAAGCACTCTGTTTACCAGACTTCTCCTTTCCTTTCACAGTGCAGGGCAGAGACATCAGACGCCCCACAGGAGGTGAAGACAGCATTGTGGAAGGCAGGCACAGCCCTATTCAAGGTTCAGGTGCAACTCCTCCCTCCCATGTAGATGCAGATTGCTCTATTGACCACTGGGTGACTCATCCTTTCTCTTGGAATCCCCCAGCCCTGTAACTCACAAAACCAGACAAAGGAATACACAACCTAGCAGAGGCAGGTTTGAAAGGTTAGGCAAGCAAATACCTACTTTCTAAAAGTGGTATTTGCAAACACAGAATGTTAAAACCAACTTCACTAAAAGATGTATTTTATCATTCTGAGTTCAGGCATACTAAACTCGAATTTCTACCATGTTCCCTGAAATAGTTAGGATTATAACATGTAATAACCTAACAGCCCATTCTGGCCTATGGAGAACAGGTAGCATTTCAATAGTGAAAAAAATGAAAATGGAGGTAATTCACTATTAGGACAAGCCACACACATCATGGTTTGTCCTACCTTATACTTACAATGCACTCTGCCCTTGGGCCTACCACAGGGGTGACTGATATGAAGAAAAGGGAAGGTTTAGGGACTAGCAAGTGGGTGCACTTGCCCAGTCTGCATGACAATACCAGACTGCACCCAGGCTCTGCAATGGCAGACCTTAGACACATTTTATAAGGCTGCTTTTGTGGGTGGCACAACCAGTGCTGCAGGCCCACCAGCAGCATTTGGATTTACATGCCCTGGGCACACTCAGTGCACTAGACTAGAGTCTGACAAGTAAGCTAAATAGCCAAACATGGAACCACTGATTAATACATCAATTTACAATAGGGAGCACTTGCACTGTGGCACAAAGCATCTAACACCAGCAAAAATACATGAGGCAACAGCAAAAATGGAAAGGAGACCCATGCCAATGGTGCCAGATCTAACAGCAACCAAAAGGGCTCCAGGGGGAAGGGACAGGAACGTGCCATATTATGTTAAATAGGGTGCACAACTATCTTTTTCTCATCACGCAGCTCAGCAAGGTGACTTGCTGTGATGTGATGCATCATTTTTAATGACTATGGGGCTTATTTATGGGATTTTGACGGAGGGCAATGCAGCAAAACACCTTGCTGTTCTGCTCTACACCAAAGTGAAAGGGCAGAAATGCACAGTGTTTAAGCAATACAGTTCATTGGTGTTCTTTCTCCCTGCACAGGAACAGATTCAGCACACATGCACCAATGTAGGCATTGCAGACATCAGTGTTTTAGTGCAGGAACGGGCACCTTCCTGTACGAAAACAATCCTAAGATGCGTTTCCTCTTTCTATGTGTGCAGCCGAATGCAGCACACATAGTAAGAGGAATAAATTAGGAGAAATAAAGATATTTCTCCTTGTTACACTTCACCTCAGGAGGTGTACGAATTTGGTGCTTCCCTATGTTTACATCACTTTGTAAATCTGGGGCGCATCAAATTCCTTGGGTTTTAAGTTGGAAACTCACCACGATGCCCATGGAACGCCTCCCAGGTTTAGAGTAAGGTGATGCAGCGATTTTCATTGTGTTGCCTCCCTCATGATTTATGAGGCCACTCAAAGCCGCACAGGTTGGCCTTGCGTGGCTTCATAAATCAAAATGAGTGCTCTGCATCTGCATGTATTAATTTACATGGTGGGAAAGTGAGGTAGGGCTCTCATAAATAAGCCCCTCAGTGTTTAACTAAAACAGCGTATCCATTTTCACTCAAATGACTACCTCTTGTATTTGTGCACAAACGTTTCCAAGTCTGCCTTTCCCAGTTGTGGTCTTGATTTTCAGTGAAAGGGTCGCTATTTCCATTTGCGATACCAGTCACAGTGACAAAATGTTTCAAAGTACAAAGATAAATGTTGTTGCAGTTGATGACCTTGCAAAGAAGAGTCGAAGATCAATTTTGAAAAAAATAGGTTTCAGGAAGATCAGTTTAATTGTACGCATTTCAAGGGTGATCAATTTTATTGTACACATTTCTATCTCATCGCTGTGGTAAATGCCTTCTTAATGTGGAAGTCAAATACCTACCATTGGAAGAGGCACAGAAAACGTAGAATTTTTCAGATTAAGAGGTGTATTTACAAGGAATTTGTGTAGAGCAGCATTGCAAACCATTTTCTTGCACTGTCCTAGGCTAATTAGAAAAGACAGAAATGCACATTATTTACAGTATACAGTGCATTCCTATCCTTTCAGCTGGTGCCCATTTTGCAGCTGTGCGCCAACACAGGCAGCCTTGTCCCTCAGTGCAGTGGTGTGGGTGTTGTAGAGACAATAGTGTTTGTGCAAGAAAGAGCACCTTCCTGCACAAAAACAATCATGAAAGGGGTGTTCCTCTTTCTAAATGTGCTGCAGAATGCAGCACATGTCGAAAAGAAAAAAGGAAGAGAATTATTAACATTTCTCCTTGTTACGGCTGCTCTAGAGGGGCACAAGGAATTGGCACTGCCCCAGGTTTACCTGATGTTGTCAATCTGAAACAGCGTCAAATGCCATGGGTGTTGACTGGGAACACCCACAGCAGCACCTACAGAACGCCTTTTTCACACAGAGTAAGTCAAGGCAGCAACTTGCACTGCCTCACCGTACTCCATATTTACAAGGCCATGAAAAGCCATGGAGGGTGGCTTTACGTGGCCTTATGGATCTGACTGAGCCCTATGCGCCTCTAGAACGCCACAAGTGATGTTCCAGCTGCGCACACAGGGGTATATTTACAAAGAAATGGCACAGCGCTTTAAGCAATTTTGCCGCACTGCACTGAATCATTTGAAAAACACAGGGATTCACCATATTTACAAGAATACAGTGCACCTGTGTGTTTTCCCTTGCGCTAGTACTAAAGGAAGTGGCCTAGCACCAACACAGACACCCTTGCACAAGGGTGTCTGCATTGTAGGGATGGTTCCCTGCTACTCTGGCCCCTATGCACCATGGTGCAAGGGTGCCTGTGTTTCAGGTATGATTGTTTATGAGTAGGAAGGGACACCATCCTGCCTATGAACCATCTTTAAAGGTGATTTGCATGCAGCACACATACAAAGAGAAAAAAGGAGGAGGAATAAAAGTATTTCTCCTTGTTGCGCCTATCTAAATCCAGCTATTCAGGCGCTTTAGTTTTTGGCACTGCCTCAGATTTACACATCCTTGTTCATCTGGGGCAGTGCCAAAAAGCAATGGGTGTTGCGGTGGAATGCCCACAGCAGCCCTCATTGAACGCCTCTTTCAGGCAGATACCTGCGTGAAAGGTTACTATATTTACAATGCAACGTTAAACCACGCAAAGTGGCTTAACGCTGCTTTGTGAATATGGAGCAGGGTTTGCGCCTCCAGAGCATCCCAAAAAGTGCGTACATAATGCCTTTGTAAATATGCCCCAGGGCATGTAAATATGCACCTAAATATTCTGCACAATGTCGGAATGTGGTTGATTCTTTGACCCACCTCCGCCTGACCCAGGACCACCTCGCCTTCAGGAAGCAACTCAAGACCTGGCTGCTCGAGCAGTAGCGGACCCCCCTCCCCTAGCGCCTTGAGACCCTCTGGGTGAGTAGTGCGCTATAGAAATGCTTTGATTGATTGATTTAGAAATGCTTTGATTGATTGATTGATTTGAAGGTGAATACTTTGAGAAAAATATTGCAGATCACCTTATACCCGCTGTGCAGCAAATATCTTCCCTTGGGAAGGAAAAAACATTTTGTTCAAGAATTCTACATTTCAGTTCATTTTGGCTATGGGTCATTTGAAAACGAAAGGGGATATTATCAGAAAAAATGCATGGATTCTAGAAACTAGACTGATTGTGTTAGTAGTTTCCATGAACACCGTTTGAGCAACATGCCCTCCCGCCCACACACACACATCGGAAAGGGAATTTTTCACTTGGAGAGTAATCCTATTCAGATTGTAATTGCTGCAACAGAAATAAATGCCAATTTTATCACCGCAGCCCTGACAGGCAATGTTGTTTGTGCTCAGAGATGGAGCAGGTGAAGGGAAATCCATTTGTTATGTGCCTGGCACATGCTCTACTGAGGCAACCATTTTAACAAAACAGTGTACAAGCTGCTTGACATTTCCAGACTCTATAAAAAGGAAACGTTAATTGTGCTTTGATTGCATATTACAATGGTAACAATCTGCTTTTCTCAAATATTTAAAGTATCTATGCAAAGTGATCTAGTGTATTTAATAAATAAAAAATAGCGGTGTTTTGAACAGGCGCTGTCACTCCTTCAGGAGTACTGACAATAGAACAGAAAAAGGTCGATTATTTTCCCCGTAACAGGAGATAGGTTCTCTCAGACTGCATTTATTTGCATGTCCTCTGCACTTGCTTCATAATTCCGAGTCAGCATTCAAAATCAATAAGGGGCACAACCAGAATTGCACAGGAAATAACTCAGCTAAGCCACTAGGAGCAGAAAAAAGGGTACACTTAACAGAAAGCAGTAATGGAGCAGCCAGGAGTGAGCAAAGCCCAGGATAACAGCCCTAGCAACCCCAGTACCAGCCAGGATGACAAGTCAGAGTCACAGAGGAAGAGGAAGTGCAAGTTCAGTCAGGAGGAGAATGAGATCTCAATCATGGAGGTTATGGAGCACCAACAACAGCTCGTCATCTCTAAAATGTCATTGGGGAGGAAAAGGGGCATATTGCAGACCATAGTAGTCAAGGTGAATAACATTGCCAAAGTCAAGAGAACAGTGAATGACTGTAAAAACTGATGAAGAACTACAACAGCAACAGGGTAAATTACAACAAGGGGCAGTTACGAGGGGAAAAGTGGGGTAACTAGGTCATGTTGTGCAGTGGAGGTAGCTATTTCCCAGGGCTCTGAGGCACTGTCTGCTGGCAAAAGGGTAGGGCAGCTCCACAAGCCCTATAGCTTGGCTGCCTACATCAAAAGAAAAGGGCATGGATGTGCCCTATTTACAAGATACAGCAAAAGATAGTGCTCACTGTGCCACTGGCTTCAAGCTAGCCTGGCTGAAGAAGGGTGACATACCCTGAAACCGGTCCCAGGATGCTTGTTTCCAGTCCAGGGAGGACCTGGCCTGGCAGTTCAGTCTGGTCTGTTCACATGGGGCAGAAGGTCAAGACTGATTTGCATGTGGCTGGGTCCAAACTGGGGTGCCGTAGTGGGCAAAAGAACAATGAATTTAACCCAGATCTTTCGACTGGGGAAGAATGTTTGCATTGTCAGCACTCCGTCCATCATTTGTTTGCTGAAACACCATTCACCCTAACTGGGATGGGTATGCCCAGACATTGGTCCCTTGCTCACTGTGCCACTGGATTCAAGCTAACCTGACTGAAATAGGGTGACATACCCTGAAACCGGTCCCAGGATGCTTGTTTGCGGTCCAGGGAGGACCTGACCTGACAGTTCAATCTGGATTGCTCCCATGGGGCGCAAGGTCAAGACTGATTTGCATATGGCTGGGTTCAAACTGGGGTGGCATAGTGGGCAAAGAATGATGGATTTTATCCAGATCTTTTGACTGCTGGAGAATGTTTGCATTGTCAGCATTCCGTCCATCATTTGTTTGCTGAAACACTTTTCACCCTAACTGCTATGGGTATGCCCAGACGTGGGTCCCTTGCCCACTGTGCCACTGGATTCAAGCTAGCCTGTCTGAAGAAGGGTGACATGCCCTGAAACAGGTCCCAGGATGCTTGTTTCTGGTCCAGGGAGGACCTTTGCCTGGCAGTTTGGTCTGGACTGTTCCCATGGGGCACAGTGTCAAGACTGATTTGCATGTGGCTGTGTCCAAACTGAGGTGGTGTAGTGGGCAAAAGAATGATGGGTTTAACCCAGATCTTTTGACTGGGGAAGAATGTTTGTCTTTTCAGCATTCTGTCCGTCATTTGTTTGCTAGAAGATATGGCACATTCAAGTCCTCTCTGCTGGTGCACAAACTGCAGACTTCTGCTAAAGCAGATGCCCTTGCATCATGGTGCAAAGGTAACTACATTTATGCTAGCCAGCCAATTGTCCACCAGCATAAAGGAAAGCACATGGATGTGTTGTATTATTGTAACCCCTGCGCAGGGAAGGCATGGCTTGGCAGTTCGGGCTGGACTGTTCCCATGAGGCACAGGGTCAGACTGATTTACATATGGCCATGTCTGAACTGGGGTGGTGTGAAGTGTAAAACAATGATGGATTTAGGCCCATATCTCTGTACTGGGGTGAATGTATGACATTGTTCTGCATTCTGTCCATCAACTGTGGTTTTTGCATTTGTGGTAGCTTATAGCATAAGTAAATTTACTCACCTATGGGAGTGATACTATCTTTAACTAAAGGAGAGAAAAAGGACCAAAATAGAAAGAAGAATGGATATACATATATACATTGCAATGTATGTGCGATACTATTCAATTTTTTAAATTAAAAATGACCTGAACATTGCTGGAAATACATTAAGGTTAAAAACATGATGAGAAAGTGGTTATCCGCATTATGGTTTGAGAAATGGTATTATACACAATATTCGGGGATTTTATATGTGGGAGTGCATATTAATCACTTTCCACTAGTACTCATCATAACGATTTGGTTGATGGTGCACGCGCCTTTGAGTTTCCTGAATAACTAAGTTGGAAAGGAGCATGTGTTTAAATACTAGGGTACGGTTAGTACACTGGTGGATCATAATGTACTGTGTGATGCCTAAAAAAAAGGCAGGGGAAGAGTTGCACAGGACATGAGAGCTTGCAATAATACAGTGATGGTATTAAACCTTAATAGGTAGGCAAGAACCTCATATAGGCATTATGTGCCAGTGCATGAGGCTTAATGATGCATAGTATTCAATATGTTAAAAATGTGCAATATTCTTCATTCTTATTTTTCGTAGAGGGGGCATAATGGGTTGATCATCATAGGCAAAGTCTCTACTGGGGCTCTTTAAAGTGATTGAGCAGTGAAGAAATAACTATATGGCCTTTTTTTTAGGGTGTATGTCTATAGAGTAAGCAACTACATGTATGTAGTCCTGTGAACAGTAGTAAATAAGTAATGCCAAAATTGCCTCGATTTTGATAGGATATACAGTGCATGCACAGTAGAGATTTGTGAATATTATGGTGCGCATATGGTTGCGAGTCTGTGTACTTGCGATGGTTATAAAACACATATAGGTCAAATGAAATAACTTATGATGGAGACAATTTCGCTCCTATGGGTAAAGTGGAAGGATTTGTTCTGCAATGACATCTTTAGGTCAGTAAAGACGAGATGTTTAGCTGCGGGGAAAAAATCTCATGTTACATATGGATTGTTTCCTTGGCGAAATCCTGTCTGTGATTGTATTAACAGGATGTGTGATTCCTTCCCTTATGATATTTTTTTTAATTACACCCTGCAGATAACCAAATCTGGTCCTGATGAAGTGGGTTGAACCTCAGTGATCATATTTGGACTCGTTTGACAGGGTCTTTATACTCAGAGAAGGCGCACAATGGTAGTGGGAATACTGCTGTGATCCAGTCATCAGAAAGGGAAATGCAGTGCAGTTTGCAATCAAGCCCTTGTGTGACAGGTGTACCATGCATCAATAAACAACGGAAAGTGAAATGTATAGCACCTTGATTGTTAACTGGATTACTCATGTCAACATTTAAGAGAGATCAGCAATAGCATTTCTCCATCTCATTGCTGAGAATGAGCCCTCACCTCCAGGCCAGCACGCTGTCCCATACTTTAGCGATGATGGGGACGACAACATATAAACCATCAACCAAGACACCCTCCATGAACTCCTGGACACCATCTGGACAGCATCTCTGAACATGTGGAGGGTCAATGCATTGTGGGGTCTCCACATCCCCCGCCTTCCATCTAACAGGCACCACCTGCCACCCCACCCAAAGCCCTGGACTCAGAGGACCCAAAGATTAGCTTCCAATGTACTGCAGTGGGAGTTCAGCTGGAGTTGGCAGAGCAGGTGGAGACAGTGGAAACCACCCCAGAGAGAGTCCATGGGTGCCTTGGTCCCAATAAGGACAACACTACCATGATGAGAGGCACATACTCTACACTCCATAGCCTCCAGCAGTCCCTGGCTGACATTGCTGGTGTCATGAGGCACCAGCAAGAACAAATGCCCTGCCAAAGTGGCACCAGCATGATGGCAAACCAATTGTAGGCAATGAAAACCACCTTGGAGTCCATAGAGCAGAATTAGTACTCCAATTTTGCTGCCATGGCTGCCTACCAACACGACATTGCTGATGTGTTGCAAACCCAGCAGATCATGCTTGCTGCTGTGCTGCCTCATGTATTAGCACAGAGAATGCTGCTGCAGGTAGGGGGTCCACATCTTCCACCCCTGATGTGTGTGTGCCTCCCTCGGCTGCCACACCTACAACATCGCACTCATTGGAGACACTGCACACACCAGAGGAGGAAGATGTGGACTGTACCTCTTTCCAACAATAAAGTGCCTGGTGGCATTCCTCTGTGTCACATACCCAATTTCTCCTTTGCACTGGGCTTATAATCATGCCAGGGAAAATCATCTGCCACTGTCCTCATTTAGATTTCTCCATGTTCAACTTGACCATTTGTGGACTGTTAATGTTGCCTATCCTTCCTAATGCCATTGTGGTAATCCTCCTCACTGAAGCACTCCTCTCCTCCCCTTGTCCGATTACATATTACCCCATGGACTCTGTCTGGACATCCACTGGCTCAAAACAATTTATGGGGTTGTTTAATGAAATGTACCTGTGAGCCACATCATCATTTGCATATGCAAATACATACTCTAAGTACTGCTGGTGTGTTGTCTGTCTGTTGGAGTCAGGACCAAGCTGACCTGTGAGCATTCTGTGAAGCAAATGCACCAACTCATTGCCAAGGGGACATGTTTTTTGGAGTCAGGAACATTGCTTGGCAGTGACAGTGCAACATATTTAGTGAGCTCTATATGTGTGTTTAATAGCAAGAGGTCACTCAAAGTTGCAAGCATGAAGTTCAACTGGTGTCAAGCATTCAATGTTAATGGTGAATGAAGTCACACCACAAGTTCTGGGTCTACCCATGGATACTAGTAAGCAAACAACATTGGGGGACAAGTAAACACTGCAATTGTGTGGGGGTATGGGCAGCCATCAGTGTTTGTGTCCAAAAATATACAATTTGGGCAAATGTTTTGAACACAACATCCTTCCAAAGCAGGTCACATAGCCTACCCACTCATAGAACTTGTATGTGAATGCATGTGTTGCACTGTGTACCATTTCCATTATGATTGCTTGTGCAGTGCTCAACAATGTCTGTAGAAAAATAATGTAAAGCCGTGACCAACCTGACAGATCTCTTCACATAGGCAAGACACCTACTCACTCATGTTGCCAAAAACTCCTAGCAAATGGAAATGGAAATGCATGTACATAACATTACCTGAGCACACATGCTAATTCCCACATAGTAAATCATGATGAAGGCATCTATGTACCAAACAATGACATTTAATGTCAATAGAAACGTTTTTCTTACTAAAACTACCTACTCTACACTAACCAACTAATCTAAACTAACCTACACTATCTTATCCTACATACTATGTAGAATTACCTTAACTGAACTGTTAGACCTGGCATTTCTTGGCGTGATTACCCTAGACTTTTTGCATCTACCTCCTCTATTTTTGATGCTGTGATGAATTTCGTTTTGTTGGCTTAGATGCTTTGGGTACTTTGGCCTTGCTGACCAGTGTCAAAGTGCAAGTACTATCTGTATAAGGTGTTATGGTAATTGGTTGTCAATAATTAGTATGTTTGCTTTACTAGTAAAGTTCATAGTAAAGTGCACTATGTGTGCCCGGGCTGGTAATACAAATGCCACTAGTGGGCCTGCAGCATGAATTATGCCACCCACAGAAGTAGCCCTAGGAAGATATCTGAGGTCTTCCGCTGTAGTGCCTGCACAGTTTGTTAACTGCCTTGTTATCTTGGCAAGTGCACCCACTTGCCATGCCTTACCTTCCCTTTTTATGCACCCCTATAGTAGGCCCAAGGTACCCCCTGGTCAGGGTGCAGTGCATGTGAAAGGTAGGACATGTACTGATTTGTGTACCATGTCCTGACAGTGAAACAATTCCATGTGAGAGAATGTGACAGAATGGGGAATGCTGTGTCCCATGTTTCGAGCATATCTTCCCATAGGCATAAGCTGGAGAGATAGACTTTAGTGTGCCTGAACTCAGAATTTAATAACACATCTTTTTGTGAAGATAGTTTTTGAATTGTGTGTTTAGGTACCACACTTTTAGGAGTGGCTAGTTTCTTGTCTTAAACCATCCTGTGTGCTTCTGCCTGGTTGTGTATTACCTGTCTGGGTTTGGATGTGACAGGGTCTGCAAAGTATCTTGACCCCAGGGTGGAGTAGGTGAGAGAGCAACAGACCGGCTAGCATTTGATGTGGGGGAAGAAGTAACTCCCTGGATGTGAGAGGGCTGTGTTGTTGCAAACAAAGGTTGGCTCCACCTCCTGGAGAGAGTCTGGGCCCCAGCCCCTACTATCAAAGGAAGAGGGTGTGTACAGACAGAAAGACACCCAGGTCTGGTTTGGACCGGGGTCAGAGCCCCCTGAACACAAAGACTTCAAAGGCATTTAGGGGTATAAATGTAAAAGCTAAAACCCCTCCACTCACGACTGAAATCCATACTGAAAAAGAATTGAAACTACATTGTGATCAAGAGGAACCTCTGCCAAAGAAGAACAGCTGGAGAGACTGAAGAGAAGGACTGCCCTTGCTGTGTGTTCTGGGGCTGGCCTGCAGTTTGCTCATTTGGCTAAAGAGAGGACAAGGGACTTTGCTGTGTGCTGTGTCCCCTGCTTGAGAGGAATTTGCTGTGTGCTGTGTCCTGAAGTAACTTGTCTCTACGGGCCCGAGGAGAGCTAGTCCCCTGTTGTGGAAATTCAGGATCATAAAAGTTTCCAAGTGTATCTCATCGACACTGTGTGGGTGTGCTTTTTGCATGCCGAGACTACCAGGTGGTCCATGGTGCTGTTTATGAGGTGCCCTGTGACTGCATTAGCCCCTCAGCGTGAAACATCATCCACGCTGCTGCATTGCTGTTTGTGGCCCGAGCCATCATCGTAACTGAGGCTGTGAATGAGGATCGCCGCCGCCGGCCTGAGCCGCAATGTGCTAAAGGATTTCTTGAAGCTAAGGAAGCTGCGAGGTGAAAGGGATTGTGATCATTGTTCGCAAAAGGAATCTGCCCAAGAACAGCAATGAAGGAGAAGGAAGGCCCGTAACCCATCCGGCTACAGCGTTGCCTGGCAACAGAGGTGCAACATGATTGGGATTGCCCAGCAGGACGTCGGACAACTGGAGAGAGCGAGAGCAAGGCAGCGCACCCCCCCAGGTAAGGTTTGGACTCCGGTTGGGAACCGCAAGCGTGTAGGGCCTGGGGAGGCATGGAGGAGGAGTACAAGAGTGCTCCAATCTCTCTACTGCTACACCGTGATAGACACGCTGAGTCCCCGAGCGGCCCGTACCTGCCCAGCAGTACCGAGCCACCCCTTTAAGCTTACGACCATTGTCTCTGCTGTTGAGGTCTAGTGGTGGAAGATTTTCCCACGCAGATTTGCTTGTCGCATTATTCTTGCATTACAAACTGCCTGATTCTTGCATTACGAACCGCATTATTCTTGCATTACGAACTGCCTGATTCTTGCATTAAGGACTGTCTTATTTTTCCTTTACAAACTGAATTATTCCTGCATTACGAACTGCATTAGTATATGCATTTTGGACTGTCTTGTTACAACATTATGAACTGCTTTACGAACGACATAGCATTGAATTAGGACTGCATTAGAGATCGTGAACTGCTCATTAATCCCGCAAGAACCTACAAATGAATCCTGGCCTAGCGACTGGCAAAATAAAATCTTACGAATACGCATATGTTAGATATCTATAGTATGGTCTCATTGTATTCCTTTTTTATAAAGATACCACTATTTTTATGAAACCAGTGTAGTGGCCATTAGTGGTGTTATCACTGTGTTACTGGGAGTGTGGTTGCAAATACTTCACACATTACCTTAGAGATAAGCCTGGCTGCTCATGCCAAGCTACCAGGGAGTGAGCAGGAGTTATCTAAGAGTGTGTCCCTCATTTCCCTGACTGGAAGCAAGGGTCACTATAATGACTAAGGTACCTACCTTAGCCAACTAGAGACCCCCAGTTCTAACATGAACTTAGTTTACTCTAAACATTAAATTATGTTATTTATAAAGACGTACAACAAAGTAAGAGGTTCAGGCAAGGGAATCATTTGTTACACATACATTTCTAATAGAACACACAGAATATACAGAAGACACAATTACACAAAAATTAGAACATTTTCTGGCAATGTATATGGTGTTCAAGGTTTCAACAGCGTTTAGATCCCTTTAGAGAATGCAGGGATCATCTTCAGGACATTATGATGCCTCCATAAAACTGGCTAAAGTTTCCAACGTGTAGAATAGAAATATAACAGATGGTCTCGGAAATCAACGTGTGAAGACCACCGGCGTAAGAACCTCTTACTTTATTGAACTGCTAGAGGGTTTTTTAGGAGTTCAGATATTATGGGCGCACTGCCTCAAATCTAACGTTACTGTGTGTAGTGTAAGAATGGGTAGCTATGTGGTGTGTTAAGAGCAGGCGGAAAAACACCCTTAACCGTCTAAGAAGTCAAAGGACTATTCGAACATTCTGCAGCGAAGCTCTCGCAACCACAAGATAGTGTAACACAATGAGCATAAATAAAACAGATAACAACAATATAATAGAAGCAGATTCTTTGGTGTGTTTCTTATCCCAGCAGGGCGAAGATTTATTTTGTCCAGACGTAAGGAATGTCACAGTATGCCGACACGTGTTTCGTCGTGTGCCGTAGAGTCAACACGACTCTTCAGGGCTTAGGACTCAACTCCTGCGTGTGGGTTGAGATTTAGTCTGGGAATGTGGTGAAGTCTCACGTGGGTAAACTCGAGAGAGACACTGGGATTTCTTTGTATCTAGTAATTGTTGATAGAAAGTGGTAGGTTGTCCAGTGGAGTTATGAGCCAGAAGAGTGATCTCCACTCATTTGAAAAACTATTCGGGCGTATTACTAACTTCAGTGTTAGGACACTGAAAACGATGTGTTTCAGGTGTTTACCGGGCGGGGATCCATTAGTAGAGAAGCTGTCCGAAAACGTGTGACAGACGGCCACCGGGCAACAACGGAGGAGGGATTCAAAATCTCGGAGTGCATTGCCTTTCCAGAAAACACACACGTTTTCGGACAGCTTCTCTACTAATGGATCCCCGCCCGGTAAACACCTGAAACACACCGTTTTCAGTGTCCTAACACTGAAGTTAGTAATACGCCCGAATAGTTTTTCAAATGAGTGGAGATCACTCTTCTGGCTCATAACTCCACTGGACAACCTACCACTTTCTATCAACAATTACTAGATACAAAGAAATCCCAGTGTCTCTCTCGAGTTTACCCACGTGAGACTTCACCACATTCCCAGACTAAATCTCAACCCACACGCAGGAGTTGAGTCCTAAGCCCTGAAGAGTCGTGTTGACTCTACGGCACACGACGAAACACGTGTCGGCATACTGTGACATTCCTTACGTCTGGACAAAATAAATCTTCGCCCTGCTGGGATAAGAAACACACCAAAGAATCTGCTTCTGTTATATTGTTGTTATCTGTTTTATTTATGCTCATTGTGTTACACTATCTTGTGGTTGCGAGAGCTTCGCTGCAGAACCTCTTACTTTATGTTGTACGTCTTTCTTGCTAGGTTGGATGCAGGCTTGTGTCCCACTTAATTTCCTCCGTGTTTATTTTCTGTATATAATAATTTTAACTGCATATTAAATATCTGTCCGGCTGAATAGATGTCTACAATATAGCACTGATTGGGTCTATATTTATTGATTATAACTTATTGTTTGTCTGGGGACCACTCTCTTTAGAAATAATTCAATTACCCAAAGGTCCCTGACCAATTGTATTTGGGTCTCCTTGTTCTTTCATAATATTTATATTCATAAAGCACAACGGTTACCCTAGGGCAGTGGTTTTCAATCTGTGGGGCGCTACCCCCAGGGGGGTCGTGGAGTTCTTGGAAGGGAGTCGCAGATTCTGTCAGAGCGTGTAGTTCCTTGAAACGCGTGGTTTGCCTTAGTGACGTCAGGCTGATTGAGGGTGCTCACGGAGGAGGCTATTTCACACAGAGGGGTGAAAAACATCAAAGCCTCATTAACAAGTAAAAGGTCTTTTAAAGACCTGCGAAGTACTCAGGTGTGGCTTTGTGTGTGTCCGTGAAGCTGTTTCAGCCGGGCTCACATATACAAGGGGGGGGTGGGGGGCTGGGGATCTGGGGGAGGAGGCTGTAGCCCTTTGAGCTCAATGGATGTTGCACACCTGGAGCTGTGGGTCCCGCCAGTAAAGCATGTGAAAGGTCCTTTTCCCCCCTCCAAATGACACGTCCGATAAATCATTGGTTCAAGTCCCACACGCCCTTATACCTGGCGCCTGTGCAGGAGAAATGTGCCTGAGAGTCTGTTCTTCACTGTGAGATGTTGTTATAGCCTGTCTGCCCCTGCCCCCTGCAGGGAGGCACAGAGATGCCCTCCCATGAGAGAGGAAGACGAAGGAAGAAGACGCAGAAAGAAACTGACCCCCCCCCCATGAGAGAGGCACAGTAAAGGTGGGTAGATGAATGATGGGTGGATGGATGAAGGATGGATGGATGGATGGAAGGATGAAAGGGTAGATGGATGAAGTATGGATGTATGGTTGGATAAAAAGTTGCATGGATGAATGAAGGATGGATGGAAGTGTGAAAAGGTGGGTGGGTGAATGATGGGTGAATGGATGGATGGATGAAAGGGTGGATGGATGAAGGATGGAAGGATGGATGAAAGGGTGGATGGATGAAGAATGGATGTATGGATGGAAGGATGAAAGGGTAGATGGATGAAGGATGGATGTATGGATGGATAAAGGTTGCATGGATGAATGAAGGATGGATGTAAGTGTGAAAAGGTGGGTGGATGAATGATGGGTGAATGGATAGATGAAAGGGTGAATGGATGAAGGATGGATATATGGATGGAAGGATGAAAGGGTGGATGGATGAAGGATGGATGGATGGATGGAAGGATGAAAACGTAGACGGATGAAGGATGGATGTATGGATGGATAAAAGGTTGCATGGATGAATGATGGATGATGGATGTGTGAAAAGGTGGGTGGATGAATGATGGGTGAATGGATGGATGAAAGGGTGGATGGATGAAGGATGGATGGATGAAGGATGTATTTTTGGATGGAAGGAAGAAAGGGAAGATAGATGAAAGATGGATGTATGAATGGATACAAGGTTGCATGGAAGAATGATGGATGGATGGATGTGTGAAATGGTGGGTGGATGAATGATGGGTGAATGGATAGATGAAAGGGTGAATGTATGAAGGATGGATATATCGATGGAAGGATGAAAGGGTGGATGGATGAAGGATGGATGGAAGGATGAATGGGTGGACGGATGAAGGATGGGTTTATGGATGGATATAAGGTTGCATGGATGAATGATGCATGGATGGATGTGTGAAAAGGTGGGGGGATGAATGATGAGTGGATGGATGGATGGATGAAAAGGTGGGTGGATGAAGGATGGATGTATGGATGAAAGGGTGGATTGATGAAGGATGGATGTATGGATGGAAGGATGAAAGAGTGGATGGATGAGGGATGGATGTATGGATGGATAAAAGGTTGCATGGATGAATGATGTATGGATGTGTGAAAAGGTGGGTGGATGGATGGATGGAAGGGTGGATGGGTAAAGGATGGATGTTTGGATGGAAGGATGAAAGGGTGGATGGATGTAGGATGAATGTATGGATGGAAGGATGAAAAGGTGAATGGATGAAGGATGGATGGATGTGTGAAAGTGTGGGTGGATGAATGATGCATGGATGGATGTGATGAGGTCTAACAGGCGCATTTATGGTTGTTGATAGTTGTTGATGATGAGGAGTACCAGTTTCTAGAAACTTTTGTCGGAAGGGGGTTCTTATGCCTAAAAAGGTTTTACAAGGGGGTCTCAGCATCAAAAAGTTTGAAGACCTCTGCCCTAGGGTGTTCTGGCGCTAACTGCTACTATCTAATCACAGGATGATACGACGCCTTCAAGGAAAAGAGCCATGTTTTAGTGCCTTTCCGAACAATATTAAATCAGCAGAGGGGGCTGTTACGAGAAAGGGGAATTCGTTCCAGGCCCTTACAGTACAGGTAACAAAGCTTCTCCCTCCCCAGTTGACTTTGTTAATTAGGGATACTGGCACCTTTTTTGCTCCTAGAGAGTGAAGACTTTTATTAGGAATATACCATTTAAATCGATGTTTAAGAGAGTCTGATCCAAGTCCGTGGAGGGCTTTTAAGGTGGTGCACAACAATTTAAAATACACCCATCTTCTGACTGGCAGCCAATGCAGTCTTTTTATTTATTTGCTAACTGATCAGCAGCCTTGCAACCGCATTTTGCAGAAGTTGCAGTTTATTTAAGTGTTGCTTTAGAATTTTTAAGTAAAGGTTGATTCAACAGTCCAGCCTTGATAGAATAAGAGATTTTAATACAGTACGTTGTCTGTCCTCTGGCAGAAAAGGCATTCTTTTTTTTAATCATTCTGATGGACTGGAAGGTGGCTGATGTAACGGCGTTTACATGAGCCCCAAAATAAGGCTTATCATCCACTAATACTCCCAGATTTTTTGCTTTATTAGTGGGCATTGGAAGTGGGCCAGCTCTGCTGTTCTCCATCCAGGGGCCCTAAACGTGGCATTGTTTCCAAAAATGATGACCTCAGTTTAGCACAAGCTTAGTTTCAAACAATTCTGTGTCATCCACATCTTGACTGATTTCATACAGTCATGAAACCTCTTGCCCTCCTCTAATTTGTGTCCTGGAAGCAGAGACACCACAATCTGCATGTCATCCGCATATGAAGTAAGATGATAGCCAAATTATCTAATCAACAGGGCCAAGGAGAAAACATACACATTAAAAAGAGTGGGTCTGAGGGATGACCCCTAGTCACCCCACACGGTAAAGAAAAAGGTTAGAGCACAATTTGTCAAAGGCCACTTTTTGTGTTCTATCCGTCAAAAAAAAATAAACAACCACCCCTCCCCCTTAACATTTGTTTTCACACAAAGACAAGATACACTACACCTAAACATCAACTAACCACATATAGAATCATAAACACTCAGATTTGTATTGATTTTTTTATTTTATTTTTTGCACACATATAAAATACATCAACTCCCCACCCCCAAAAAACACTAAGTACCCCTACTCACTGAAATTGTAACCTGCCCCTACAACACCCCTAGGACCACCACCTCCACATTATCACTACTGTAACTAACATAAACTAAGCTATAAAAACATTATGACCAACATTAAAACTATATACAGGGGGAAGCACAGAAAGGCTTCCTAGGGGCTACTGTTGCCTGGGCCTGCTTCAGTTCCTGGAGGAGTGTTGTAGCCTGGTCCATTTTGTTTGCAAGTATAGCCAGTCCTTCTTGATATCAAGCTCAAATGAGCTAGGCCCTCCTGTGTCTTGAGTTGTGGGCCAGGTGATTTGGATGGTACACTGGTGGAGGTGCTGGGTCCTGGTGCCTTCTCTTCCTTATGTTGCTTTCTCATGGCCCTGCATGCCTTAGTGACTCTTCAAAGGTAGAAGTAGCCCGCCTTTCTGAGGTTATACTTCCTCAGTTGCTCTGCAGTCATGTTGTCTGTTTGAGCAATAAGGATAACTGTTAGTCACAGGGTAACTTGGCACAGGTATAAACATCATGCAACATATAGGATTTACTAAGGCCAAATTACGAAGGCCAGGCAATTGTTTCACAATGCAATTGCAACCCCTTGGCATGTCTAGGTATGACCATGTCAGTACTTAGTATGTTTGGGAACAACGCTGTTTGGTACCCATGGAATGGTACACATGTCATCTTTACGGAACATAAGTGTGCCTTCTGTATTCTGCAATGCCCTATTTGCCATGGCCGTTTGCCACAGTAAGATGCACACTGTCTGCAAATAACTTGTTTAGTCTCACAGCAGAGTTTAACTGATATAGCAAGGATCGATATCAGGACACATTGCTAACCATACTGAACACTTGTCTGGTATGAAATATAACAATGTGCACTGATAAGTACCTCACATCACACAGAGGCATATGAAACCTCTACTATCCAAACTGTTAAAAGTCCGTGGTAGACCAAGCCACCATTCATTACATGCTTCCCAATATTATAGCATGTGCAACTGGCATGTATTCTGAATTCTTCACAACCACGGCCATGTGGTTCTTAAAAAACCTACTGCAGATCCAAACGTTGCTGCCAACTTCCGTCCCATTTCGCTGTTGCCGGCTTTCTCTAAAATTTTGGAACGGCATATTCATGCACATTTATCTCGTTTTGTTGTCACCAACAATCTTCTTCACCCCTCCCAGTCAGGCTTCCGTCAAGGTTTCTCCACTGAATCCACTCTTTTAGGAGTAACTGAGAATATTCGCCAACTACTCGATCGAGGTGAAACAGCTGCACTGATATTGCTTGATCTCAGTGCAGCCTTCGATACTGTATCGCACAGTATCCTTCTCAGTAGCCTTGCCTCTTTTGGTATATGTGACAAAGCCTTAATTGGCTCTCTTCTTTTCTTACTGACCGGACCTTTCAAATTATTTCCAATACTTCCACCTCTAATACTTATCCTTCTCCATATGGTGTCCCCCAAGGTTCTATTTTAAGCCCTCTTCTCTTCAATCTTTATGTTGTTCCTTTAGCACATGTTGCTCATCACTCTGGTCTTAATATTTTTACTTATGCAGATGATTCACAAATTGTGTTTTCCTTATCCCAAGCTGACCCTTCATCACCTTCTTCTTTACAATCAGGTCTAAGGGACATCTCCCGCTGGATGAGCTGTAATTTCCTAAAGCTCAACAGCGATAAGACGGAGGTGCTCATCTTCGGTAATAAGCCTGACCTATGGAGCTCGAGACATTGGCCGTCAACTATGGGCGACTTACCCATTCCATCGGAACGAGTGAGAAATCTCGGGGTCATTATCGATAGGGAGCTATCGATGAAGGATCAGGCTAATAAAGTTGCAGCCACCTGTTTTATCATCCTTAGATGGCTGCGAAAAATCTTTTGGATCCTACCTTCTGACACCCAGAGATCTGTTGTGACGGCGCTGGTGACCTCTAGATTGGATTATAGTAACGTGCTCTTTCTGGGGGTGACCAAGGCGGTCATGCGCCGTCTCCAACTAGTTCAGAATGCCGCTGCTCGGCTTCTGTGTGGCTGTCGGAAATATGATCCAATTACCGAACGCATCAAACAACTCCATTGGCTCAACCTTGATAAACGAGTCAAATTCAAGGCACTATGCTTTATGCATAAGATAAAAATTGAAGTTGCCCCCACTTATCTGCAATCCCTGGTCAAACCCTATGTTCCCGCACGCTCCCTCCGTTCCTCCTCCCAACACCTTTTCTGTGTGCCTAAGTTTAGGCTCACTAGAGTGGGTGGCCGTTCCTTTTCTGTACTAGGACCTAGACTTTGGAATTCTCTTCCTCTGGACTTACGAGTGGAGCATTGTCATCTTCGTTTCCGCAAAGCCGTTAAGACCTGGCTTTTTGCCCAATAACTCTTTCGGTAAGCCGCAAAGCTTTCTCAAGTTCTGGCTCTTGCGATATATCTCCCTCTGGATTACTAATGCTATACTGCCAATCAGCGCCGGGAAACCCTCACGGGTAGCTGTTCGCGCTCTACAAGATAAATAAATAAATAAATAAATAAATAAATGTTAAAATGTATATCCACTGCCACATAGTTTCACATAGTCAGCCACTGTGAACATGACTCCCTTCTCAAGCCTTTGTCATGTGGTCCCTCCTAGATTGGCAACGGGATTTAACCTCATAAGTGCTGCGCCTAGTCCAACGGCCGACGGCACCACTACCTCGGGAGTGCTGCCGTCGACCGTTGGATGTTCCAACTGCACCTGCGCAATGGAACGTTCAGCACTGGAGCTGGACGTTCCATAGCTGCTAAGGTGATATAAAACTTTATAAATATAAATAAACATATTCTCCTTGACCGTAGTCAGAGGCTGATAGGCATGCAAATCTGAACACTCACTTTTGTTTATTTGTGATAGGGATGCACATTGAATCTGACAGGCCACGCAGATTCTGACATCACACTCAATCCTTGCACTACACAATTAGTTTTGATGAAGGCACTCACCAGTGACGTTGGGGTACCAGAAATTATCCACCTCAACAACAGTGTATGCTGTGGGTCCACCCACAAGACATAACATGTAAAACATATCAGTAAACTTATAACACATATAAGATATGCAACAGAAGCACAGTGTATATCCATAGCTATTGGATATATTACCCTTAAGTTTCTAAGTAATGAAATGGCACAGTTGCCATGCCTAAATAATATACATCGGTAAGGCAGGCTGAAGTGTACATACATGGAACCAGTTCATCAGCCTCACTATATTTCACTATGGTAGTTGACTTTGATCAGTCTTTGCACCTACAAAACTCACATACCATACTCAGCAGGGTAAAGCCATATCCACAACCTCTTATCCCCTTCCCTGCTAGACACCCAGGGGAATCCATGATAATTTGACTGGTCTCTCTCTCACGAGGTCCTGTTACCCAGAATCCCTTGCAAACCTCAACCTGTGTCGAAAGAACCCATTTCCACACATTTCTGTGATGGAAAGTTTTGGAGTCGGCATGAATCCACATATTCTACCCACCCTGCATTTCCTAAAGTCTACTGATAAAAATGGTACCTCACTTGTGCGGGTAGGCCTAGTGCCTGCAACAGGAAATGTCCCAAAACGCAGTGTGGACACACCCCATTTTTATAGTGAAAACTGACCCTTTTTTTGCAAAGTGCCTAGCTGTGGATTTTGAACTCTAGCTCTGCTGGCACCTATGGAAACCTACAAAACCTATCCATGTTCATCTCTGAATGTTTTATCCGTTCCTAATGGTGGGTCATTGTTTTCCTCTGAATTATTTTATTTGTTCATACTTTTGTTGGTTTACGCTTGTTTTCATGGATATACTTTTTTTTTTCACCTGTTGCCGTTATATGCACTATTCTTAGTGTTTTTATTAGCTTTTTATCAAATGCGACTGTGTAATGGGCACTCTATTCTTCTTACACGAACCTTTTATGATCCATGTTATGTGATCGAATAAAGATACATTTGAATTAGAACTTTGAGTAGTCCATGCAGAGAAAGGTTACTGAAGATGAAGGAATAGGAGTATATATGGAGGAGGGAAGCATGTTTCTGCAGTGTCAGCAAAAAACATTGTCTGACTGGGAATATAACTGCCTTAGCCATGTTTTCTTGCTCATGCTCATTGTGCCTAAATAACGTGCTCTTCTATGAACTGATGTTTAGAGATTCTCTTTCACACCTTGGCTCGAGATGAGAAAGTGTTGATTAGCTTGGGCAGCGAGAAAGTTGTATAACCTTCAGTTGTTATAACTGAAGGTTGTCTTCCTTGATCTCAGGCTCAGCACAAACGTACTCCACTTGTTTCCTGAAGCGTTGCTATTCCCGTCGATCACTGGTTTGTAAAATACTATATAATTCTGTTTTTGATTTGTTTAGTAAAGCTCACTTTTATATGGATTGCTAGGGGACGTCCTTTTCAAACAAATCTATGATTCTCAAATGACTTTTTTTTGTTGGTAATAAACATTTTAAGAATTCAACTGGATAGAGCAAAGAGGTTTTTTGACATACTTCGTATAGTGTTGGCAGGAAGTGACTGTGCATGACCAAAGCGAAAGAGGGAAAAGGACTGGAATCCCTACCACAACCCCAGGCATCGAAGTCAACTCAAAGTTTTTCACCTGGGTACCTAAGTAGAGGATGGCTCAGTGTTCGACTCAGAGTAGGACAAGCAGCTATAATGAACTTCGAAATGTATGAAGTCTGATTGTGTTTACCGTCTGTCTAAATATGAGGCACTGAAAACTGAAATTGTCATCTGTGTAAGTGATGATGGGATTAACCGGTTTAAGGTGATGCAGGGAAGCCCAAAGATAACAGGAGTTAGAAGTGTCAGTGGAATCTATGGTTTAGAAGAGGAGTCTCTGGTAGGGTGTGCAGAGAGAGGTAAAGGAGTGCATAGAATCCTTAGCACAGAGCATTCAAACTGAATGTTCAAACAAAAGAGATGCACTGATGTAGCCATGTTAAAACATCGTTGTGCCCCACAAACGCTGCAACCAGGGGGTCTCCAAAGAAGAGGGGCCAGTGTACAGATATAAAAAACTTTTCTATCTCCCTCTATGAGAAAAAGCAACAAACACTATTAGACCCACTCCTACCCTTCTACCCCATTTACTCAATGGGATGGGCTGTGGCACAAGACTGCCATACATTTAATTATGCACCTGGTTGTGAACGAGGGTGTAAAAATGTGTTGGATTAGGAATATCGAAAGCAGAAATATCGCCAACAAACAGACTTCCGCCCGTCCAGTGTACCATCATATAGAAAATATTTGCATGTATATTAAAGACTGGGCTGATCAAAAAGTCTTTTCAATAACTAAATCCTGCTATTCTGTTTTGTATACCAGAGATGGCTTCATGATTTACTACTGAGTAGACTTGAGCCCCTTTTTCTTCTCCATCCCAATACATCCTGAAAGTCAGTACATTTTCACCTTCACATTTTGGGGAGCCAAAATACATGGTATGGGTTACCACAAAAGTATATTGCATTACATTCTGTCTTCTCACTCGATCTCAAAAAAGATCTTGGCACCCTTGTCTCCTCAGAATGATTTAGACTGTTTCAATATGTTGATGATTTGTTAGCTGCTTCTAGCTCACTGGACCTATTAAAAGATGACTCCCTGTATCTACTCACTGATTTAGGTAAGAAGAGGCATCAAGTGCCTAAAGTGTAATTTCAAATTTGCGTACTCCATGTTTGACATTTAGATCATGACATATTGGCAGTGAGAGAGCGCCATGTTCTTCTAAAAGTTGTAGGGGTGCATTATACTCACCCGTAGTCTGCACCCGCATATTTAGAGGATGTTACTAATGTAGTTTAGGAAATGTGACGTTTGGGCTGGGGATCAGTGCAAATTGTGGTGGAGTGTTTATTTACCATAGACAAAATAATGCTTTAATCATGCTAAATGTTTGCCTAAACGTAGAAAATGTAATCTCATGTGAAATGTCGCGTTAACAATGAAGTGCCTTAGTGAAGAATAAAGATGCTTACTAATGAGTGATTTAACATAGGTTTTAATGCGAAGAAGTGTAGTTTGTATTGAAAATAGAATTAAAGCTTAACCGATGAAATGTATGCTCATGTTATAATAGAAACTCAATTAGAATGTGCAAGGCCTGAGGTGTGTTAAAGCTGGTAGAGGCCTAACTGCATTTTTCCTTTGCTTAACTTAGCTGAAGAAATAATCCTTATTCTTGGGAAAAACTGTTCTCAGCAAATGTTGAATTGTAACTTTGAATGTTGCAAATGGTTCTTCTCACATATTCCAGCTCACTGGTGCAAGGCCATGGGCCTCGTTAGGTAGTAGGAGCGAGGGCAGAGGAGATGCCAAGGAATTTGGAAGTGCAACATTTAGTGGAGAAGGTGCCTGGGACCCAAGGACACTCTAACGGACGTTTTATGGAGAGGAGCCACCCTGGAAAAATACGAAGACCTATACCTGCCAGAGGGGTGTGCCTGGGGCGTTTCTAAGGCGGGCCTAAAGGCGTGTCAACTGTTTTGGGGTTTTGTATTAGGGACAGCGCCCAAGGGTGGAGGGTAGATTGGATTTTACTGATCTTCAGGAGAGAGCAGATGCAGAGACAGAGAGTGATCTGGGGAAAGGTAAAGATGTAGGGAGATTGTGCACTTAAGGCAGAGTAGGGTGTAGGAAGGAGGGCTTGAGAGCGAGTTCTCTAGTTAAGGATTGAGAGGAGAAGTGGGTGTACTTCTTAGGAAGTCACCATTGCTGACACCTTTATTCTTGCCTTGTTGAAATGCTAAGTAGGGATGTCACTCCAGAGACAGTGTAGGGACAGACTAACCAGATTCTTTTCCTTTATGTAATGCAATCCCGGACGCCTGATGATTCTTTAACTGATTTTGCTTTTCATTCTGAATCGTCTCAGACTCTTGTGTAGGATTATGAATGTATTAGTTTCCGTTTACTTCTTGAATCTTTTTCTGAGATGTTTGTACATCCAAATTTTTTTGACTATGTAATAAATCTTTAAAATTTCTTTGGTAGTCAGTGGTTCTTGAGTACAATTTGAATTTGGCTGGATACATTGTTTAAAGTTGTAACAAAAGATCTTCCCTCCACGCTTCTATGACAGGGAAAAAGGTTCAGTCTGCCTTATCTGGGATTCTGGAAATTGGTAAGACAATCGAGAAAAAAATCCCAGCTTTTCCAGCAGTGGAGTGATGCCTGTCTGCTGTTCAAATTGAAGCTGTAAATAAGTACAAATAAGGCAAATTACTGCTCCTCAGGTATGCACTCTTTTAGGACTGATGGGCTGCTGCAGGCAGTGACTCCTGAGAACTGCTAATACTGTCAAATAGTTGCAAGATTTTATATGAAATGATACCCCCAAACCGTTGATGTGCTCTAAGGAGGCGGAAAATGAACTTGCATCACTAAAGGGGCATTGCCCTCTGTGCCTACCTTAGGTTTACTCGATTATTCTAAATATGGGATGATATATATTCATGGAAAAAAGGTTTTGCTTTAGGCATGTTGGTTCACAGTAATGGTGATAAAAATAAACCAATTTCTTCCTACTCCTTTGCACTTGATGCTATTGTGGTGGGTTTCCTTCTATTCATACATCTTGCAGCCGTCCACCTAGTTGAGGCTCCTAAGAATATTGGGTTAGGACCCAAACTCACTGTTGCTATAGCTCACACAGTAGAATCCTTTTTGGACCATTAAAACTAAGCACATTTCCATGTCAAGACTGCCACAATGCAAAATACTTGTGTTAGTTGTGTCTCATATTATATTTAGATGCAGTCCTGTGCTAAATCCTGTTTCTCTTTTATCTACTGCTCTTAGCAGCAAAACTCATAATTCTTAATATTAATAACATGCGTTATTTTGGTCAAATGACCATAAAAGTGAACACAACTAATAATTCTAACCCCATGACAGCCCACCTAATTATGCCTCATATAGATCCTGTTAGACCAGGCATTTCTTGGCGGGATTACCCCTGACTTTTTGCCTCTACCTCCTCTATTTTTGATGCTGTGATGGATTTCAGTTGACTGGATTAGATGCTTTGGGCCCTTTGCCACTGCCGATCAGTATGTTTCCCTTACTAGTAAAGTTCCTAGTAAAGTGCACTATATGTGCCAGGGCTAGTAATGCAAATGCTACTAGTGAGCCTGCAGCACTAATTGTGCCACTCACACAAGTAGCCTAAAAGGAGAACTCAGGCCTGCCACTGCAGTGCCTGCGGGCGGTTTGGTAAACTGCCATGTTGTTATGACAAGTGCACCCACTTGCCAGCTCTTACCTTTCCCTTTCTATGCACATCAGGCATTCCTATGGCAGGTCCAAGGTACCCCCTGGGCAGGGTGCAGTGTATGTGAACGGTAGGACATTTAGTGAGGTGTGTGCCATGCCCTGACAGTGAAATACTCTCCATTTCGTTTTTCACTGTGAAAAGGCAATCTTGCCTATTAGATAGAATGGGGAGGCTGTGTAATAATATTCCAGCCTATCTCCCTAGAGGCTTAAGATGGAGAGGTAAAGTTTAGTATGCCGGAACTCACAATTCAATAACACATCTTCTTGTGAAGGTGGTTTTTGCATTGTGTGTTTAGAAACCACTCTTTTAGAAGTGGCTGGGTTTTTGTGCCTCTGCCTGCTTGTGGATTGACTGACTGGATCTCAAAGTGATAGGACTGGGGAATGTCTTGACCCAGGGGAGGAGGTGAGATAGCAACAGGCTGACCTGAATCTGGAGTGTAGGGGGAGGAGTAACCCCTAGAGGTGAAGAGGCCTGGGCTGCAGCCATAAAACAATGACTCCATCCCCTGCTGAGTGATTAAGGATCCAGACCCCACTATCAAAGGAAAAAGGGTGTCACTGGCAGGGAGACACCCAGAACTGGTTTGGACAGGGGTCAGTGCCCTCCTGAACACAAAGACTTCAAATACAATTAGGGGTATAACTATGAGAGCTGAAACCCCTGGACTTTGGATTTCGATTGATCAAAACTGAAAAGGATTGAAAACTACTTTGTGGTCAAGAGGAACCTCTGCCATGGATGAAACAGCTGAATAGACTGAAGGAAAGGACTGACCCTTGCTGTGTGTTCTGGGGCTGGCCTGCAGTTTGCTGCTTTAAACAAGGAAGGGACTTTGCTTTGTGCTGTGTCCCCCTGCTTGAAAGGACTTTGCTGTGCTGTGTCCTGAAGTAACTTAACCCAAAGGGTCAGAGGTGAGCTGGCTTCCTGTTGTGGAAACTCAGGAACACAAACATTTCCAGAATTGTCTCAGTGATGCTGTGTGTGTGTGCTTTTTGCAGCCCAAGACCTTTGTAAGGCGCACCCTGTGATTGTGGGCACCTGGAGTTCAATCTAGCCTCTGCGACGCTGTGTGTGTGGGCTTTTTGCAGCCTGAGCCCTTGGTGAGGATAGTCCTGTGATCGTGTGCACCTAGCGTCCAAGTGAGTCTCAGCGACACTGTGTGAGTGTGCTTATAGCAGCCTGAGACCTTTGTGAGGATTGCCCTGTGACTGTGCACACCAGAAGTTCAAGTGTGTTTTAGCGATGCTGTGTGCATGTGCTTTTTGCAGCCTGAGACCCTTTGAAAAATTTCCCTGTGATCGTGGGCACCAGAAGTTCAAGTGTGTCTAAGGAATGCTGTGTGAGTGTGCTTTTTGCGGCCTGCGATCCGCTGAAGAATTGTCCTGTGATCATGGGCACCAGAAGTTCAAGTGTGTCTCAGCTGCGCTGAGTGCATGTGCTTTTTGCAGCCTGAGACCCTCTGAAGAATTGCCCTGTGATCGGGGGGTGCCTAGAGTCCAAGTAAATCTCAACAACGCTGTGTGTGTGTGCTTCATGCAGCCTGAGACCTTTGTGAGGATTTGCCAGTGACCGTGCGCATCCGAGATTCAAAGGAGTCTCACTGACGCTGTATGTGTGTGCTTATTGTAGCCTGAGACCTTCAAGAGGATTGCCCTGTGAACGTGCACACCCGAGGCTCAAGGGAGTCTCAGCGACCCTGTGTGTGTGTGCCCTGTTGCAGCCTGAGATCTTCATTATAGTCATCGGCCTGGAATCAGCCCAGTCGCATCGGAGGCCCAAGTCGTGAGAGGCAGAAAGGAGAATGAGGTCGCACCCCTCAGGTAACGTGTGTCGGCGCCTGGGGTCGGGTGCAGGCTCGGAGAGAGACGCTTTTGGCCGAAGTGTGGAGCTGCCCTGTGGTTTACACTAGATATGTGTTCGGGGGCATCTGGTGATGGAAACTGACCGCTTGTCAGTAAGAGGGGCCGAGAGATCGTCTGAAGCACCGTGATTGGTGCTGGAGTGTACTATTCATTCCATTCATTCTGCATTACAAATTACCTGATTGTTGAACTACGCATTGCATTAATTTGAAGAACAAACTACCTGATTGTTGCATTACGCATTGCATTATTTCTGCATAACGAACTGCCTGATGGTTGTATTATGCATTGCATTAGTTTGCTCATGAACTGTATTATTTTTACATTGCTAAGTGCCTGTTTCTAGCATTACGAACTGCATAGTCTTGTATTAGGACTGCATAGAATCACCTAGAATTGCTCATTAATACCGCCAGAACATATAAGAGCTGGCTGACCTAATAACTGGCCAGGAGGGATATTACAAATATGCATATGTTGGATTTTTATCTTGTGGTCTCATTGTATATCTTTTTATATAAACTTTTACTTGTTTTTATATGAAACTCGTGTGGAGTCCTTTTGTGGTGTCACTTTTGGGTCACTGGGAGCGTGGTTGCAAATAATTTACAAATTTGTCTTGAAGATAAGCCTTGCTGCCCGTGCCAAGCTACCAAGGGGATGATCAGGGGTTTTCTGAGAAGGTGTCCTTCCTTTTCCTGACGTGGAAGCGAGGGTCCCTATTCGGTCTATGGGAACCTAAATCAGCCAACTAGGGATTCCCAGTTCTAAAAGATCCCATTAAGATACCCATATTCAACTATGATCTGTGTAATGTAATAATGGTTCATGTTCAAGAAATGATACAGGTACTCTGATCACAGCCTATGTCATATATACTTTGCACAATGGATTTTAAATCCATTGTTTACCAACTGCTTGCTTTGCGCATATGCCCAAATTAATTGCTCATAGGTTTGCATGTGTATTGGCTACTCAAGAAGTTGTAATGCTCTTCACAGATTCAAAGTATTCTTTCGGGTAGTTCATGACTTTGGGTTCCCTGGACGCTGCATGGATACCTAACCTCTGCTGGAATTCAGATTTCATAGTGATTATATATAAACAGGTTTATTTGATGCTTTACAACTAACTTAAAATATTGCTATTTCTAAATGTGCTGCCCAAGACTATGTGACTAAGGGGAATACTACAGCTGGCCCAGCTTCCAAAAAGGCTGCTCAATCTCTCCCTATTTTGATGTTACTCTATATTATTCTCACATTACTTAGCTCCTTCGACCCTCTTTTTGAAAGACTTTATTAAATTAAAAGAATGTGCTTTTAATGCAGAAAAGAGTGATTGAAGCAGAATTTTAAAAGTAGTCAGCTAAAGAGTGAAGAGACAATAAAGTTAGCCTGATTGTCCCAAATGTTCCACTTCAAAATCTTGCCTGACTGATCCACAGTGTTGCATTTATAAACAGAGACAACATTCTCACTGATTTCCTGTTCCTTCTTCTCCATTCCCCTGCAATATTGCTTTTCCAGTGCTACTTTTTAAGTCCAAAATATTAGGGAGGGTATCAAAACCAACCAATCTTTTCGCCAATGGGGGCCTTTCAATCACCTTCAAATTTATTTCAGACCAATGCCTCAAAGTTGCTCTTACGATTATGTTTTGGTTGGTTGTTAGCCTGTTCTATGAATGTATCGAGGGCTACCCAGGTGCCTAAGCCAATGCTATCAATGTAGCCAAGAAACTGGTAAAGAATTAATTCTGTGGTTAGTGATATCCCTTCAGATTGGCAGAGTAGTTCCTTTGAATCATCTGTTGTGCAAGTACTATGTGCGTCTTTAGGAATCAAACAACACTTTCACTGTGTGCACTGCCCTAAATCCTCTCAGGGTAAAAAGGTTCAATGTCATCTAAAAGAACAAAGGGGCATATTATCAAGGGGGTTTATCTCCGCTTTTTTGGCTTTAAAAGCCAAGAAAGCGGAGATAAAATTATCTCCCTATTACCTAGCTGCCGCTAACACCAGTTAGCGACAGCTAGTAGGAGATAGCGACCATCTTGGGCCCCACTTTCCATGTCAGTGATATTTATCACTAATGAGATGCAAAGTGGGCGTGCCAAGATGTTAGAGACTGGAAACAGTCGCTAACATCGCTATCTCCTATTACCAACTTTTGGAGATATTCGCGCTAAGAGGGAATATCTCCAAAAGCTAACACCTGCCCTGAGCAGTTCTTAGCCATGTTATCCAATGGGAGGTGGATAACATGGCTAAGAGCATTAGCTCGCTAATGCATGAATATCGCTGACTTTTCAGCGATATTCATGCTTTGCGGCGATTTTTACCGCATTTGCGGTAAACCTTGGTAATACCAAGGTTTATTTGCGGTAAAAATCGCCGCAGCGCTGCGGTAAAGTTTTGTCTCTAACCAAGCAATAGCGATAATTATCGCTATTGCTTGGTAATATGCCCCAAAGTAGGCAAGATTTGTAGAAAAACTGATCTTATGCTCGCCCTTTGGCCCTCAGGTCAATTCAAGTCACTCCAACTAAAAAGTGAGTGTGTGCATTACATTGTTATGGGTCCTCCTAGGGTGCTTTGGTCTATCTCTCTTTCTCTCTCTCTCTTTCTGTTAAGCCAGGAAGTGTGGTAGATTAGAGTCTGCGATCAATGCCACAATCTCACTCCATAACAGAACAATCTTCTTGTCACACAAGGACACGCCAAGATTAAACGGCATGCAAATCATTGAACTTAAACTGGCACATGCATCAACGTAGGCTTTTGCGATTCCTAAATAGCGATTTTTAAGGAAGCACTATTTAGGAATCGCAAAAGCCAATGCATGCAGATTTGGTATAAAAATAGCGATTCGTAAACATTCCTTAATTGCTACTCGCAAATTGCTAGTCGCAATTAAGAAATGCTGTCCTATTCATTCCTATGGGCCTACAGGCCCATAGGAATGAATTGGAGATTGCATGAGCAATTTGCAAGTACCAGTAGGTAGTCGCAAATTGCTCATGCAATTTCAAGGGTGCAAGGGTGTCAAAATGACACCCTGTTGCACCCCTGAAATTAATCTCTGCACATAAGTTGCACACACACATGCCAAAGGGCATGTGTGTGCGCAACATGAAACTTTGAAAAATGCACAAAAGTGCATTTTTCGAAGTTTTTGCAAATTACCATGAAGTTCAACTTCATGGTAATTTGCTACTCCTATTAGCAAAATCGCAAATGTTTTAACTTTCATGCATTGCATTTAAGGAATCTCAATTTTGGATTCTTTGAATGCAATTGCAATTTAAGGAATCGCAATTTAGAGATTCCTTAAATTGCGATTTTTGCATTTGGGATGATGCATCCCAAATGCAAAAATACCTGTGGCAAAGGGGCGGATTCTGAGAATCTGCCCGTTTGCGACCAGTATTTGGTTTGATGCATATGCCTGAAAGCCTCTAGACATGTTGATCGAGTTATCCCTACATCTCCTGCTCTCAGCAGAGTATGCTTAGCACCTGCTGCACTGAAAGCTGCTGCCTCATTTACTTGCTGCATCCCTGCTCCAGCACTAGGATGTGCTTCTGATGCTGCTGCTCAACTGTACATATCTAATCATAATGCAACCTTTTCCGCAGCCTACTGTTCCTGCTGGTGTACCTGCCAGTAGGGAGTCTCATAGCCACCTTATACTTAGCTGAGCTTGGCTGGTTGTCTTTACTGCAAGCCTTTTTGCCTGACTGATTGTGTGGCTGTAAATGAAAGGGAAACTGGCAGGTGTGAAGAAAGCAATATTGAGTCCCTCCTGAAACCGACTAGCGTATTATTACGATAAAAATCTCCAGCTTTTTTGGGAGCAATGCAAGCATTTTCTCAACCTTCTTTTGTGCTGGCTTTGGGCCTACCTGCCTATTGACTCTAATAAGCAGTGCCCACTGTTCCTATAGTATTTAGGGATCATGAGCAATGCATATAAATGTAGCTGCATGCGTGCTTCACCTCAGAATGTGAAAACAAAGCTGTCCACATACCACTCTCAACAAATATCATTCCCCACTGCTCAAATTGCTGGCTGAGCTCATGCACTGGGTTGCAAAACAAGATAGCCTGTATCTTCATGGGCCATAGTGAATGTGGCTTTCACTCCCCAGTCTGTTCTGATTCTGAACTATCTCCTTACGCTCATCAGACGCACTATTACACCATCACTTGGTACTGCTTTGAACTTTCATTATCTGAGGCAAGCAAGCCTATAACTGGTAAATTAAGGACTGGTCTAGATCCTGTCACGCTGCTTATTTTATACCATATTCTTGGAGACAGTGGTCCCTGGGACAATGAGGAATGTGAGTACAATGAATATAGCCCCAGTCAGTGCTATATTTGTGCCAATATCCAGCTGAAAAAGGCAATTTTAATATGCAAACTTTTTGAGATTTAGACCAAAAAATTGCGAGTTAAATAACAGTGGGATACAAGCCTGTATCCATGGACCCACATAGAACAGACAAACGAGGTAAAAGAGCTCAGGCAATTTGTGGTTGTTTCTTTAAAGTCATACATAAATTGTGAAACAACAAATATGAGGAAGTAACCTTTACACAATATTTAAATGCGATAATCAATGTGTATAAGGTTAACTGTTGGGTCAACGGCGTTTCGATCCTTCTCTGTGAGATACTGGATCATCATCAGGCCTATTGATTAAAGTGCCTGAAAAGCATTTGCCTGTAATATACTTAACATTTAGCATGGAAATAAGGAAAAAAAAGAAGGGGAGAAAGAAAATGGATGGTGGTGAGTAAGTGGTTAAATAACCAGAAATTGCAAGACCAACTCTGAAGGACAGCCCAGATGGGGAGCATATGGCTGGTAGGGATTAAACTTGAATAAAGGCCTCACATCAAGAAGTGCCAGACAAGGGGCTGATCGATACGTCCATGCATTAGGCAAGCATGTGCACAAAAGTGAGGAGACGGTAACAATGAAGAGACGGAGTGAACGGTACTCGATTAAATGAACCATGTGAAAATAGCCAGTGTCAGCGCGCGCTAGTGTCAGCGTAATATTGAAAACAATACCTGCAGTGAGACCCTAATGTAGAGGGCAGTGTCAGTTGTAACCAGGATGGCAGGTGAGGCGCTTGGACCTGAAGTAAAGGATAAGGGAGTGTCAACGGCGGTGACGGAGCATAGCTGTGAAAGTAGGGCAAACGTGTTTGGTTGTCTTACCCCGGGTGGCCGGATACGCCAATAGGAGCAATATCAAGACGCGGGAGCCGTGTTGGTGTGTTTTTGCACGGTAGGACTGGCTGAGATGTGAAGTTGAAACATGGTGCAGTCTGGGGAGAGGAAAAGGTAATTTGAAGGAGGGCGAAGACACATTGTGGGCCTCATTTATGAAAAGTGACGCATCGCTGCGTGAAAACAGCGATGCGTCACTTTTCCCTGCGCACTCCTTACGACATTCCTGATGCGTCATATTTAATGTATGACGCATCATGTCGCAAGGAGTTACAGATACGTCAGTATTTCTGACGTATCTGTAAGCGCAAAAGTGACGCATTGCTGGAGTGTGTCACAAAAGTGACGCAACTCCAGCAATGCGTCCTTTCACATGGGGCAAGCCCCATGTGAAAGGGCTTGCGTCAGTCTTACGCCTGCTGTGAGGCAGGCGCAAGATTTTGACGCAACAGCGTCCTAAAAGTGACGCAGTGAAATCTCATAGATTTCACTGCGTCACTATTACGAGGCTTTTTGCGGGGGAACGCCCCCTCTGCATACATTATACCTGACGCAGGTATAATGTGGCGCAGGGGTTTAAAATGTGACGCATCTACCTAGATGCGTCACTTTTTAAATATGGCGCAACGAGGCGCATTTTTTACACCGCTGGTGCGTCACAAAAAGTGACGCACAGGCGGCGCAAAACTGACGCAAGGCCTTCATAAATAAGGCCCTGTGATTGTAAGTGAATACAGTGACTGGAGGAATGGGGGGGGGGGGTTCTTACCCAGATGAGGAAGCAAAGGCTTGTGATACTGGCAAAATTGTAGTATTGAGGTTTGGCAGAGAATGTGCCGGTAATGGGATCTCACGGGTTCACACAAGAGAGGTGTGGAGAGACGCGGGGAGAGCGCTTATCTCTAATGCAGCCAGCGGCGAAAGATCACAAAAATTCTGGGGGGGGGGACAGGGACAACCTTGTGGACTTTCCAGTGACCCTATACAAATCACTGCCCGTTAAACAAATACAATCGCATACTTTCGAAGTGAAATATTGAGAAAAACAGGCATGTTGTCACAGTTTTCATGTATGCTTTATTGTTATTTCCATTCATATCGTAATCAGACCAAATGTTAAAGAACCATGTATATGAATCTTGCTGCACCAAGCAAACATAGGTCGCTGACTTAGGGTGGGGGCGTCGTGTTTGCAAGTGCATTATGGTTTGAAAAGTACCTGCTGCTGCATTCCTGGTCTCCAGCAATTTTCAGGCAACAATAAAAATGTGAATATAACATTGGTGATTAATGTTCTTTATTGAGAGAGATCGGAGATTTGTCTAGTGGAAGTTTTGACTCTTGGTAAGGTAGACACAGTGGGTTAATATGCCTGCTGCAAAGAATGTGTAGCACGCAGATCACAAAATGCATATCATGTAAATTGGTCAGTGAATTACTGCTTTTGTCTGAGAGATTATTTTAGTATTTGCAGTTTTTAAATTAAAATCCTAACATCAAAAAGCTGCATGAAAACTTCAAGGTATATATTGGAATATTATGATTTTTCCCCAGTCTTTTGTTATCCTAAAGTTGGAAAATGGGTTCATTGGGACAGAAATCAATTCTGATTATTAAAGAGAACCCCCCAACCATGGTGTTATGTTTTAAATTCTGAGTTTCTGCTTCTTTAGTGTTGCAAAGCCATCCTGTGCCCTCCCCAACGTTTTGCTGACTGGGACTGGTGGTACCTGACTCTGACTGACCCTGGCCTCTGCCTGAACAGGCACAGGGCCAGTGCTATTCTGAAAGAGACACTTAAAGATACTGTGAAACACCTACATACACTAGGGTGCACTATGGATTAGGGTATCCCTATGATTGGCATGACCTCTCCTATAAGGCCCTAGTTCATAATAGGGCAGGGAGATTAGAACTACCTTTAAGTCCCTAGAATATAATTGGGCATGTCACAGTTTAGAGGCCAGCAGCCCTTTCTGCGTTTGCAAGTGTGCACTGCTGAAGCCTGAGGTCAGTTTAAAAGTAGCCCTGTGTTGTAGGACTGCTTTTAAAATGCAAATTGTGCCCAATATCGACTTTTGGGTTTGGGAAACTTATAAATTGATCAACTACAACGCTGGGGCAAAATTAGGTTAAGTGGAAAAATGTTTTCAACTTAACTATGGCTGTATCATATTTGCCACATAATACATCATAATCTAACAATTTGACCCAAAACTATTTTGTAGCTCAAACAGATCAAGAATTACTAAAATAAATGTGACTTATGTTCTGTAAAGTGTAGGGCCCTTTGCAAAGGTTGACTAGTCACCTTTCCCTCTGCTGCATTTGTATGTTACACAGGTACTAATAAGGAAAAAGCTTTGCAGAGGCTGTTAGTATGTATAAATATGTTAAAATCATAAAGTATCATAAAATGCACTGCATCACGCTGCAGCCTTTTTATTGTTGCATCATTTAATCAACACTGCAACATAATTTTGGCCTCCATTGCTGCATAACTCCAGTAGCCAGAAAGAAGGCTGCACATGTTAAAAGTGTTTGTGCATGAAGCAGAGACCATGAAGTTTGTAAACTTAGGGGCTGATTATGAAGGCAGACGGACTCCAGTCCGTCCGCCATCGAATCGGGGAATGGGACCGCTGGCCTTCAAGTTGGCGGCCCCACGATAGGCATTACAATGCGACCGCCACTATGGCGTTCGCCATGCCTATCTTTTACATTGTAGCATGTGCTGCTGGCTGCATCATCTGCCGCAATGTAAAAACTGACATGTTACATATATCACTGCACTACGTGGCAGGCACAATGCAGTGCCTGCCACATGGTGCAGTGATATGTAGGGGGGCTTCCTAGATGCCTCCCAGGTCCCATGTCTGGGGGCTGGGGGAAAGGGGCCCGCTATGGGCCTTCAATGTCCCTTTCCACAAAAATGTCATGGTGGGTGAACTGCCACGGATAGGCTAATGGGTAAGGGGTATCGTAATCCTTACTGTGGTGCCTGGTAGGTATCACGAGCATTGTAAGAACTACGAGCCACTCCTCCGCACTGGCGGGCTCAAGGAGCCAGTCGGGTGTGTGGCGGTTGGTATTTCCCACCACCAGGGAACCACCCGCCATTGTAATATGGTTGGCGTAGATGCAGTCACCGGTGGCGGTGGGACCGCCCCTGACGGGGTGATGTGGCGGTTCCACCTCCATTATAATCACCCCCTAAGTTTGGTGTGCATGCAAATCCTACATTGCCTATCCCAGGTAAGTTTCACTACTGCTGCTGAAAAAGGCCAATGGAGGTACCAATGGATGCGGTGGACTGGCCTCAAGGATCTTGTGACCTCAGTGGCAGTCACTGTCAATCTAGAGTGTGCTTCTTCGTATGCCTGCTCGCAAGACTGGAGGTGAACTGCAGTATGGATTGTAGTGGACAGGCCTTCAAGGTTAACTCACACTTGCCACCGTGAGGGTCCACCTGCGGGTGCTAAGACACCAGGGCTTCTAAGGTCTGTCGGTCCTTCTAAGGTGTAGCATCGGAATGAGCTCGGTCAGGAGTGCGGTCTGGTGGACTGGTCATGAAGGCTGAAAATGGTGCGCCAGTTCCAAATTCAGCAGCTTTGGCCAGAGTGCCACATCCTCTCACACACTGAACACATTAGTGCCCCACTGAGAGAAACTTGCACTGCCTTCCGCTACAACTCAATTGTGCTGCAACTAAATTCAAATTATGCACTAGACAACAGTACAATCCTGTCTGGAAAAAAATGAAGAACACCCTGAAAAAAGCAAACACTCATAAGGAATGCAAGAATAAGCAAATCATGTGAAATGTATTCAGGAGCAACAATATTCATTATTCAGAAATGTCAGTGATTTTTCCTGAAAAATTCAGGACATGGCTACAGGACCAGAAAGGGACCCATTTCAATGTCCATTGCTTATATCCTTTCAAAATGTAAGCAGTTTGGATTAAATAACACAGAGCAGCAGTACACATTTTATAAGCTAAAATAATTAAAACAGTTGAAAACGATTGTATTAAACATTTCCACTTCACCCATCAACCAGGCATTGCAGTCCCTTTAGGATTGGTTCACTTCCCCACCATGGGAAAACATTGTTGTTCAAAGAAAGAAGAAAAAAGAAAGCGCTTTCACTGGCAAACTCTGTAAAGTGGTTCTAATATGTGTGGATGTAAATAACTATCTGGCCTGTCTGCTGACTACTCTGTATTGCTTAATTTAGGTATTTCATTTTTTTTTTCTCCGTCCCGAGGTTTTTCTTTGGAATTATAAAATGGTCAGTAAATGAGGAAATATCCAGCCAAAGTGTCTGCCTATTTTGGATCCATTTCACAGAGAAACAAATAAAGAAAAGGAGATGCAAGAAAGAGTACATAAGAGCTCTTGAAATCAGAACTTAAGCAGGAGCGAGACAGAGACAGAAATGGGTATGAAGGAAAAGAGACAGTTTTTTTCCCCTTCTCTGCCCTTCCCAGAATGCCTAGCCTTCCTGCAGCATAACAAAGGGCAGAGGGCAGGTGGACTCTTTGACTCCAGGCAGGTCAAGTGCAGGGCCATTAGGTAGCGCTTTCACGTGCTAATGGCCCTGCCACAGACAGGAGAGAGAAGGGAAATTATTTTGTCCCCTCGTCCCCCCACCCTTGTCCCCCGTGTCCCCCACTCCAAAATCTGGGGGGATATAGCCCCGCGTCCCCCACACTTCCTACGCCCATGAATGCAGCTGATCGTGGTGTGGGGATGGTCGGTGTTTTCCTGGTTGACCGGCGTGTGCCTGACGTGTATCTTCATGGGCCATAGTGAATGTGGCTTTCCCTCCAAAGTCTGTTCCAATTCTGAACCATCTCTTTACTCTCCTCAGACGCATATTACACCATCACTTTGTACTGGTGATCTGCTTTGAACTTTCATTATCTGAGGCAAGCAAGCCTATACCTGGTAAATTAAGGACTGGTCTGGATTCTGTCATGCTGCTTATTTTATACCGTGTGTTTGTAAACAACAAGGGACCCTAAGTGAATCGGCAAAGGACCTTAGGGAATAATCTTTTGAAAACAACAACGGTCTTGTGCATGAAAGAATCATGTAAGTGAATACAGACACAGTGGATTCTGTATTGAAGTGACTTGTCCAGCCGGAAAGAGGTCAAGGAGTATATTTACAGTATAAAGCAGAGTACATAGAGTATGTATGTATGTATAAGTTTATTGTTTGATTAATTAAAATCATTACAAACCCCCCCATATCCATAAAAACGTAGTAAAAATTTCATTACATTTATAAATACACCTGATTTCGACATGGTTCCATAATTATATAAAAGGGTGTATATTTCTTTTTAAAAATTTGGGGACCTTTTGGAAAAGATAATTGCATAGTGTATACCCCAGTGTTCCAAATTTTAATGTTCATACACCACTATTTGCGACCTGCAGCTAGTCGCTAGTAAGCATGCTGTCCATTCATTAATGTTGTTGGTCGGCTATTGAAGGTGACTTTGATCCTGCTTATTTTGTTTACTCTCCATCTGCTTGCCGTAGGAGGTTTCTGACCGTTGTCATGAATTTGACGCCCCTGCAGACCAAGATAATGGAAGCACCTTCCAGCCAGCTTATCACTGCTTGTCTGCATGAACGGATGTTCAACTCATTGAAAATTAATTTTAAATACTGTCTCCTCTGTTCCAGGACTGCTGGACAAGCACATAATAAGTGAGTTACAGATTCTAATTTAAAACCACATAATCGACAGTTTGCGGAGAGATAGGGCTTTTTCAAAGTTGGATACAGGTCTTTTGAGTCGTGCAAGCCCATGCGGAAGTTTGTAAAGCTCTTTTTTAAATGCAAGCTGAAGTGAGCGGATAGATAATTTTGGGGCTTTAGGGTTCTGTATGAGTTGATGACTGTCCACCCATGCCGGCGCTTAGAGATTGATTTTTTGTCAGCCAGCAAAGATTTCTTTTTAGCTGCGGCGTTTACGACTTTGCCGAAGCTTACTCTGTCTTCCCCGTTTTCCCACGCTGTTTGTAGTTCCAGCTCGGTCAAAGCTGTTCTCAAAAAGCTTCCCCATGAGCTCGGTATTTCTAAGTTCATCTGGTGCTTAAGAGTACATAGAGAATATACTTCAACACTCTCACAATGTGGGGCACAAGCCTGTACCTCAATTATGCAAAAACACTTTAGTACATTCAAAGTCAGACAGAAAGGGATTTTTAGGCAAAAAAGCTTCAGTTGTTCATCAGATCTCAATGCGAACAAATATTCAAGAATGCACCATTACGTCAACACGGTACAAGGTTTACACATTGTATATGGCACATGAATTGGTCGACAGCATTTTGATCCCACATTTAGATGGCTGGGATCATCATCAGGACATTTCATAAATGCCTAATAGTAAAAAGCCTCATGAACCTAAAAAATGTGAGGAAAGAGAAAAGTAAGACAGAGCACTTACAGTGGTCTAAAGAGTTTTGGTGTTTTTTCTCATGGAAATGATTATTGGTTGGGTGCACAAACCATGCAACCTGCCGTAGTGAATGTGGAGACTTGTGAAACCAATGGGGAATTCAGAAGGGCTTGCAGTGACTAATGGGGTGAAGTCATAGTGACAGAATGCGAGCTCCACGTGTTCAAGGAGCCAGCGTGATCTTACCGGGATAAAGGAGTATTGACTGCTGTCAACTGTGGTGGAAAAAGCTAGCTCCCCGTGTTCGAGGAGCCAGCGTGAACATACCGAGGGTAAAAAGGAATTAATTTACAATGAAATAAGACCGCTATGATTGGGCTGGTGTAGCCGGTAAAAGCGAGCCACAATTGCTGGTCGGAATTCGGAGTAGTGTTGAGACATGCGCTTGTATAAATTCCAACCGATTTAGATTACACATCGGCGCAGTGAAGGATAAGGCACAACAGATGTGATTGGAAAAAATCAGCGCAGTGATGGAAAAATGGCGCGGTGGAGGTAGGGAAGGACTCACCATTGTGGTAATGGTTGAATAACCCGGGTTGAGTTACGGGTTTCTAGAGGTCACCTAAAAGAAAAATGGGTTTGGAATGAGCACGCGAACTGGGTCGGTGAAAGCCAGAAGGGGAGAGGAGACCGGAAAATGGGTGGTTTCTTACCGAGAATCGTGACCAGTCATGACGCTCGATAGTTCGATTTGATACTTCAGATGGGACGGATACCTGGAGGGGGAATTAGAGGGGGGTTACCGAACCAATACAAAGTAGTGGAGTACTCAGGGTAGGGAGTACGGGCAGGAGGGAGTGGGAGGCTTACCGGATCAGTCGGTATCGTGGCCGTCAATGCGTCTCCTAGTAGGCTGTTGCTTGAGGCTGGCGTGGCGCGTGCTCATAGGGGTCATTGGCAATTAACAGAAATAGAAGAGGGCTCAAAGGACCAAGAGCAGTGAATGAATAGGCGGCCATCTTAGAGTGGTGAGTGTGGAGGGGGATTAACATTGAAGCAGACGAACAGTGTGGGAACATACACGGAACGGTGCACGTGGTGACCGATGAGAGAAGTAATCTCGGTGTGAGATGGCAACCCTTAGTATGAGGGACCTTGCTCCAAAAAACAAAAGGGTTCTCAAAAAGAAAACATCTTTACATTATGTACAATTATATACAGTTATGCTTGAGTACATAAGGGAAGTATTCACAAGGACTGCATTAGCAACAGGACACTGATCAGACTAGATTGGTCCAGTCTTCTTGCAGATTAAGTCCAGTATTGAGACTGTCCGTTCTCAGTATCCATTTAAGTTCCTCTTTGTTCAAGAGTCTTGTGAGGTCGCCACCTCTTGGTGGCAGGATGACTTGGGTGATGACTGTCCAGCGAACATCATTCTCAGTATGCCCCGTCTCGGTAAAATGTTCAACGAGTGGGGCGTTGGCTGTTTTGCATCGGATTCGGCTGCGATGCTGGGAAATCGGTAGTTTGATCTTCTGTGTAGTTTGCCCCACGTAGATCCTATCACAGGGGCAAAAGATGGCATAGATCACATTACAGCTATTGCAGTTCGTGAAGGTTTTGCGTTCATTTTTCACGTTCTCAAACACAAATTCGTTACCCTCAATACAATATCCGCATACAATACATGAACCACATTTATGATGACCCTTCACTGGAGGGAGGGACCAATGGTCATTGAGAGTCATGCTTGGAGTGCTAATAATGGGCACTGCAGCCCTGACAAGCTGATCTCTCAGGCTTTTACTTTTTCTGAATGCAAACAATGGTGTTTCCAAATTTAAAGAACCTGAGTTAAGGATATGCCAATTCTTTTTAATCGATTTCCGGACTTGGTTAGAGATAGAAGAAAAAGTTGTGACACATATCAATTTTTCAGTGGTTTTCTTTGGTTTGGGCTCTAGTAGTGTTTCACGAGGGCAGTGCCAAGCCCTCTTCATTGCGTTTTTAACCAAACGCCTGGGGTAACCTCTTTGATGTAGTTTGTCAGACAAGGTGTTGGCTTCTTTGAAGTAGTCGATTTTTTGGAAACAATTCCTTCTTAGTCTAAGGAATTGAGAGTAGAGTAAACTATCTTTAAGTGCCCGTGGGTGGCAGCTTTTGTAGCTGAGTAACATATTCCTTTTGGTGGGTTTACGAAAGAGAGAGGTGTATAGGAGACCATCTTTATGCTGAATACATAAATCTAGAAATGGTATACTGGTTTTACTGTGTGAAAGAGTGAAGGTGAGGCCGCTGCAGTTGTTATTAAGCCAATGTAGAAAATGGGTGAGATTCTCCACGGGACCTTGCCAAATAAGGAAAATGTTGTCAATATAATGTTTCCATTTGGAAATGCCTAGCTGAAAGGGGTTGGTGGGCAGGAGTATGGTGTTGCACTCTATCCAATCCATATAGAGGATTGCTAGGGTTGGGGCAAAAATTGCACCCATAGAGGTACCCCTCACCTGCTGGTAATATTGAGTATCGAATTTTAAAAAGTTTTGAGTTAGGCAGATTTCTAGTAATTGGATAATGAATAAAGTGGGCACTGTATGCGGATGAGTTCTGTTGTTCAGTATGCTTTCCATGACCAGGAGTGACTCTCGTTGTGGAATATTCGTGTAGAGAGACTCTACATCTAGTGTACATAGAGTCTCTCTAGATGGATCAAATGGGTGGTTTTCAATCAGGTTGATCATATACATACTGCCTTGTATATAGCAGCATGTTTCTGGCACAAAATCTTTGAGGAAGAAGTTGACATAGTGGCCCAATGGTTCGAGTAGTGATCCACAGCCAGATACAATCGGGCGTCCCGGTGGGGATTCCAATCTTTTATGTATTTTAGGCAATGTGTAGATTACCGGTGTTCTGGGATTGGTTACATTAAGAAAATTTAGTTCATGTTTGCTTAGAAACCCAGTGTCATGAGCTTCCTGAGTGATTTGTCTAATTAATTTCTGTGGTTCTTTAGTGGGATTTGTTGACAATTTGCAGTAATGATCCGTATTGGATAGTTGGTGTAAGATTTCTGTTTTATAGTCATTCATTTCCTGTAGGACAATGCCACCGCCCTTATCCGCAGGTTTTATGATAAGGGAGTTGTTCTCACGAAGTGTTGAGATGGCTAATTTTTCATCAAGTGAGATATTGTACAGGATGAATATGTGAGATTTGGCCAGAGCAGTGGTTTCCTTAAGGATCACTTTTTCAAAAGTGAGTATCTCTTTAGGAATCATAGCAGATGATTTTTTCATGCACAGGACCGTTGCTTATTTTATACCTGCATTAAAACATAATCTAACAAAACTTCTGACCTTTTGAAATTGACTACACAGACAGATTTTCAAGACTGTCCATTTCGTCGCCATCTTGTTTGTTAGCAATAGAGAAGGATTATCCATCCATCAAATCCAAACGTAAGCAAAAATACTGGAGGCGATGGTGAACTGAAATGCAATTGCCCTTGAGTTGATGTCTGACTAAGTGGAAGCACAATGAATTGCAATTTTACAGAATAGGATACCTTTTGATTTAGTCCTGGTTACCAGAGTTGGTATATATCAATTGTAGGCTTTGACACATACTTTTATGCCTACATATCTTTAGCCATAGATTAATAGATTGATTATATACCAGAAATTGTAAAAAGCTTACAGAAAAGTGATGACTGGATGGGCTCTGAAGGGTTGATTATTTGGTAGGACCAAGCAAAAATCAAGTTATTTCCTTTGTGGAAATGACAAGAAAAGGCAAATTCTTACACAAGATTATGCATTATTAAACAAAATACAGTGCCAACAATTTGAATTCAAAATGGAGCTAAATTGCATGTGATGTGACACGTGTGAGCCTTTATTATTAAGGATATGGCACTCAGGAGTCCAGTCTGCTCCTGCTTTCATGTTTCCTTCCCCAACCCACTCCAGTTTGACCAATATTCTACCATCATGTCCTAAATTGTTACTTTATTTTCACTTTCTGTCTAGTTTTCACTCCCAGTGTTATATTTTTCATTATGTTCCTACCTGTCTGCATTTTTGATGTCACTCTTCAGGAGGATTTTACTCTTGTATTTTATTTACACCACCACCTAACCCTTATGTTAGTGGTAGGCCTGACAAGGGCATAGTCAAGCATACACTATGCTGTGGCCGCATGAGGTGCACTGCAATCTGCTATACCAGTAGCTGAACTTGCACAGCTGGGCCAACATGATGCACAAAGAGCATTACCTAGTTAGCCACCATCAATGTGGGGATAACAGATAAGTGATGTATAATAGTTTTTACGTTTATTTTCTATCCCTTCATAGGAGGCATCACAGGTAAGTGTGTCATTTGTCCCTGTGGCCAGGCCCCTGTGGTCTGCAAACCATTATGTTCGGAGAACACCCAAGGAGCAGCCAACTTCCCAGTACACACAGCCTTTGGGGAATTGCTTGCAAGGGTCTAGAATCCCTACCCAGCACCCATATGCTGTTTTGTTGTGTTTCAAAAATATGCTACCAAGCTTTTTATATTCTAATATGTTGTATATGAATGGGGAAATGGTAGGCTGAGTAAACGGATGGATGTGGAAGATATTTGGTAAAATAGAAAATGTAATCTCATTTTGGCTTTCTAGAGCACTAACCATAAATTCTATAATAACAAGAAAGCTCTCTTTTCTTTATTAACTGCATTATACTCAGTAGCAGATTTACAACTTTGATTCCATCAAGATGGAGTTCATGTGTGCCATATGTATGACATACAGAAAGACAGCACTGTGGTTGTGCATTTCAACTCTGCGGGAAGCTGCAATAGGACACTGGGAGTCAACTGACAGACTGCCGCTGGTGTTGAAAATACATGTTTCAGTTCACATGTCAGAATGTTTTGCTGATGTGGATGAGAAAGCTATTTGAGAAGTCTTAGAGAGTGTGTCATCATTTTAGCTTTCTATAGCAATACCCACAATCTCTATGGCTAAATGATCCCCTTAATTGTGTTAGTTTCCAAACAAAAGTTTTTAAATGTTACAGCTTTAATTCCATCAAGATGGCTTCATGTGTGCCACACATTTGCCATACATACACAAGGTTAGCGCTCTAGTTGTTAATTAGAAAATCTGCAGTAAAACAATGGGGAGTTGAATGACTGAATGCTGCTGTGTAGAAAAGATTTTTTCAGTTTGGATGTCAGAATATTTTGCTGACAAGGATGAGAAAGATATCTAAAAACTCCAACACAATTCTATGACAAAACACACTCCTCTTTTTGCTCATTTCTGTAAGAAATGATTTAGATTTTAGACTTTAAATTTCATCAATATGGCTTCAGGTGTGCTCCATTTGTATACTGAATACATACTGTTAGTGCTCTAGTTGTTCATTCGAGTATTGTTGGAAGATGCAGAAGGACATTGGGGAATCAACCGACAAGACGCTGCTGTTGGAAGTTGCATTTTTTACTCAGTATATCAGATTTCATTCTCAAATGGCTAAACAAAACAGTGCAAAGTTATCCAAAATCAGCTCTCATTTAAGCTTCTGGAGCATGGTGCTTAACCCACATAAGGAAGTAACTTTTGTCAGAAAAACAATTGCCTCTGTTCTAAAATGCTCTCCGAAGTGGAGCAAACCTAATTTTGCCTTATATCCTTGAAGGTTTCTGCGGCGTCCTCATTCCTAGTTGCTTTTGCAGAGAGCATTATGCTAACCCGCTTCTGCCAAATTGATGAACATTCAATATGGTGGCCACCACACAGCCCTTTACCAGTGCTCTAGTGTTCCTGGTATCTCCTTACCCTATAGTGTTCCTGCAGTGCACGCTCTCCAGGAGCCGCGCTCTTCAACTGTCTAATTTGATGATAGATCAGTATTTCTGTGTCATTCCTGCTCTTATGAGAATTTTCTCTGAGTTTTTCTTGATTTTTGACTCTACATCTCAGTTCTAAGGTAAGTACTTTCAGAGTTATGATTTTTCAATGTTAGGAAAATATATCACTTCTGTGCACAATTATGCACCATAAGAAACAATGGGGAGAAAGCTTATTTAAATTCTACAGCTTGGAACCTTGACATTCCTTGTCTATTAGACTAAACTTTGCATGAAAGCTAGGCTGCATTAATGCTGGGTCACCCTAAAGACCCCACATGTAATTGTATGCCTTTTACTTAGCATATTCAGAATAATGTTTATTGACAACTAATCATTATCTTTGTCATTACCGGGTAGACAACATGAGCTAGAATCTCTAATATTTTCAGTACGTCGAGATCTTCAGTTTACAAACAATAGTTCACAAACCCACTTCAAAAGGGGACTCGTTTTCTCCTTGTAGGACTATTTCTATGCGAGTTACCATCTTGTTTATGAGTGGGTTAACTTCCGGGCTTTCGTTTAAAAGGAAAATAGGAAGTACGTGGTTGTTGGCGCACAGTGCACATAGCAGCAAGACTCTCATTTACTCTATAGGTTATTGTCACCCTATACTTCATTACTGCTCCCCTACTTATTTGTCTATTGCAGTAGCGCCCAGACCTACCCCCAGAGTCTATACAGAGAGCCACATTTGAGGAAATGATTTCCCTTCTATACAGAAATGTACGCAGTAAGTGAGATGGAATTTTATCTCCCGATATATTATGATTTCCATAATGCTGTTCATCAAGCAGATTCGGCCAATATCTCTACTACAGAGCCTCCCTATATATAAAAAAATGGGGGAAGGCAACATCTGTAGAGGCACTTTCAGGTTGAGCAGCTAGGTGTATTGATTGGCCGTAACCTCTAAATAAAGTGACGCCATTATCATCATGTTTGGTGTACTATATACTGGTCTGACGAATCTCATTCACAGTAGTATACATCATCTGTGACCATAGGAGTTTCCATGCTTTCCTCAGTTGTCCCTTTATGTTGTTTTCCTTTCTCTTTTGCCAGTATGCGGCATCTAAATTTTATCATTAAAGTAACCTTAACTGTGGATATCTTCTCAAAACCCAGAGTATTTAGAGTTCAACTTTGCCCATTCAGTTTCTTCAAGTTTGGCAAGACTAAGACGATAATGTTCAGAAAATGAGGCCCTCACTTTTTGCCCTTGTACCAATACAAAGCTGTCTTTTCATGCAATGCTTTTTCATTGTTTGCTTATCTAGTATACCGCATCCTTCTAAACTCTGCATTTTCTGGATGAACTTATTCCATATAACTTTCTATCATCTAGACATTGGACATTTGAGCGAAACCTTAGGTATTTACCTATATTGTACTAGACAATCTCGCATGATCTTTATAGCCACATTCTATGAGGCATTTCTGGCCTTCTCAATTTCCAAAGATACACTACATGTAACATATCCAATGAGTTGAATCTAAACGCATGCATATTGCATGACTTAGAATATGACTGCATCTATCCTATATTTTAATGATTGCAGGTTTCTTTCTGGCAGTCACGCACCTGTCTTGTTTTATTTTTACACACTGGGTGTTTTCTTGTCTATCTTGCACTAGCTTCTTTTGTTGGCCATAGGAATTTCATCACAATTGGGCTCACCTAGCACTTTCTATTGGTTTGGTTATTGTGAAGTTATATATCCCTGGTCACATTGGCTTCAACTTACCAACTGTAGTTTGAGAAATAGCAGTTAAATGATAAAAATTTCTAAAATATTTCTCAAGTACAGGCAAGCATATCCTGCTTCAACATGTCTCTCTCTTTTTTGTGTACTTTCAAGTGTTTGAAGTGACAGGACCCTGATGAAGGCATTCCCCCCGAAACACGCGTAGTGTCTATACGCCGTCAGCTTCTATGCCTATAATCTGTCAACTTTTAAGACATCCAAGTCTAGCGTATTGTGAACTAATTGCCACTGTACTAAAGTTTAATGATTTGACATATTGTGCATTGAGTTAGATGTGCTTAAGATTAGCACGCAAAGTAGGACTAAATGATTGACAACTATCCAGCAATGTAAATGAACAATTCTTGTATTGACTACTGTACAGGACATTATAATTGTGCATTATGTTTTTAATGAAGTGAAGGTTTCTAATAATATGTTTTTTTATACAAAAGATTAAAAACAATTTTGTGATAATAACATGAGCAGTTCTTCAAGGTATTTATTGAATCGAAATCGAATTTACATGTTGGATCCCTGCACATTTTTGTTTATTGTCTCTTGCCCACGTTTGTTTGTTAACTATTAGTCATTTTCCCTGCACTTTGCAAGTCACCTTTCATGCAGGGCCCCAGTTTTCTAAACAGAAATGCAGGGAATCTTTTCACAAAGTTCCCCTTCTTGTTATAGCTCTATGTTAGGACCAGGTCCAAAGTTCCAGCCGGAGAAGTTCAGGACCATCCCAGATTGGCCTTGAGCAGAGGTGCTTAGGTCTTGGAAACTGGTGCGCAAAGAATAAGGGGGCCATTTGAAAAAGCACTGCACAGGGGGACTTACAGCTAAGTCCAGTAGGTCTCCTTGGAGTGAGAAGGTCGCAAGGGCATAGGAACCCTAGGAGCAGGACGGGGTGGATGGTGCTGGGGCCATTGGGGCACACATCCCCTCACAGACCCACACAGGTACTCACACACCCACTTGTATACTCACTCATGCACACAACCACTCACAACCCACTCACGTGCCCATACAACCACTAACACACCCACTCCGAGGCCGAAGAAACCACTCAAACACCCACTTAGGAACCTATACAGCCACTCAAAAAAACAGTCAGAGACCCAGAGAGCCACTCACTGACCCACAGAGGCATTCACACAGGCATTCACATTCCCACCCACACACTCATGCACCCATGTACACACTTATACAGTCGGTCACACCTCAACTCACAGACCCACACAGTAATTTACATACTCACTCACACATTCATACAGGCAAAGGAAACCCCATTCAGAGACCCCAAAATACACTTATACATCCATTAAAAAAATACAGCCAGTCACACACTTACCTACACTCCCAGAGAACCACTCACACAACCATTCACAGACCCACACAAGCACTAACACACCCACTCACACACCCACGTCTGTGCACCTTTTCTGAGAAGCACTTGGGTGGGCCAAATCCCGGGGGAAAGCTTTCAGATTATGCGGGGATGATGATGCACAACCCCCATTCCCCAAGGACTGCTACCTCCCTGGGGAAAGAACAGCATATGTATGCAGGGGCCCGCACAGCCCCCCTACGTGCCAGGGGGACCACCACCTCCTGGGGTTATTTATTAAATAAATGCAGGGGAGGCCCGCATGGCCTCCCCCACTGCCTGGGGACTGCCACTCACACATGTGCTCACTCTTCCATACACCCATTCACACAGATGCTTACTCTCTGATACACCAACTCACTTAACCACCCACTCAAAGAGCCACTCACTAACCCATAAAGCCACTATCACACCTAGTCACTCACTCATACATCCATTCAGACACCCACTCATACAGTCACTACACACCGAGTTACCCATCCATAGTGCCACTCACACCGCCACTCACTCACCCATACAGCCACTGACACACACTAACTTATACAGCCACTCACACACCATCTCACTCACCCACACAGCTACTCACTTACTCACTTATACACCCATACAGTGACTTGCACAGTCATACACACAAGGATACATATAGTCACACAGCCACCCACTAAATATATGTTACAAGCAGTATCACTCAGTAGTAATGCACCTAGTATACTAATTTAACTTTTGTAGTTGGTTAGTTTACATTCTAACACCCATCAACTCATAAAAAAGGAACTATGAAATTTGAGCGATGTACATGTGAGTCTGTTATTTGGGTTGAAAAGGAAAGTGGAGAGGTAGAAGAGGTAAGGGTCTAGAAAGGGTTTATTTGGAGATCATAGCAGCAGGACCAGGTTTTGGATGAGTCAAGGGGTGAGCGTCAGAGGGATGGATATAGATCTGAATAGCGAAAGAGGTTTGAGATGATGCAAGAGATGGGTAGAAGAAGGAAGAGTCCAGAATGATGCTGTGCTACTAACACAAACAGGAAAGGGACTTAAATCATTGCTTGAATCCATTAACTAATTTATGTTTGACCTAGATTTAAGGGTTAACGTCTCAAAAAACTTTATAATGGTCATGGGTCCAAAAAAAAAATACAGGACACATGTAGTTGAAGGGAGTTATTATTTTCAGAGTACCCACTTTTAACGATTTCAGTATACCCTTCGATACCTCTTTAAGCTGGTCCCACATGCCTAACATTAAAGCAGAAGAATTTCAAGGAATGATAGAAGCACTGTTCCATTTCTCATCTAGGCTAGGTGCCAAGTTGGGAATGGTTTATTTACAAAAGAATGCATATGTGAGTCTCAGTGAAGGGGTCTGGAGTTAATTAATGTAGAGTACCTGCAGATATTGGAAAATAGAGTTGCGAATCGTATTTTATCTACCCCCTCCAAACCCACTATCCTTGCATATTGGTCCACTGGGCCTAAATCATTTAGCTGATGTGGCCCAACTTGCCCAGTATTTGTGGATCAAAGTTTGGTCCTCTCCAGAAGCAGCCTTCACTAAATCAGTTTTGGAAGCTTGCTTAGCCTTGGGCGGTTTGGACATGATTCTGTGGAAGAAAATTCACTAAGCACTTGGGCATTGGAGATTTTTATTTTAATCCTCTAGTGACTACCGTTTTGTCTAAAGCAAGGGATATGACTATTTTACTTGACTACCAGTCTTAAAGCACCAGGCAGTTAAAGACTCAAAGATGCGAACCGTGGAAGCACTCTCAATCCAGATTACTTATGCAGGTCCTAGGGCCTTACCTAGTTTTAGTCCATAGTCCTCAATACAGGTTTTATTGAATGAGGTTCAGATTGATTGGCCTTAATATTTTTACAACAACTTGGCTCTGCAGAACGTGTTGCTGTTCTGAATTATATCAACAGGACTCCGATTAGGCGCAAAGGTTCCAATTGGCCGGCATGTACTATTGGTCTTGTTAATCTTGCTCATCTTTAAGACTTTAAATTCTTATTTTATGCTGGTGCATTGTTTTATGAGGATTGTTTCGTTTTTAATTTTAATATCAGAAGTTTGTGAAATGTTTAATAATGTATGATATAACCATTATAATAATTCCAGATTTGTAAAATGCAAACTAAGGGTACCCCGGCGCTAGGGGACATCAGGGAGATTGAGTGAGCTATTGCCCAGAGTTACATGATGCCTAGCTGAGTTGCCGCCGGCGCCTGGAATCAAACCATGAGCCTGAACTGTGTCTTAATGTGGTCTAAATTAGACCGAAAAAGAAATATTGACTTGACTACAAGAAACTAAACCCAATGACAGCTGAACTCAGGTGTGAACTCTTTTAGGGGCACATATGGTGGTTGTGCTGCATTGTTGTGGAGCTAGGTTGGTGAGTGAAGTTTAGAAGTACTAAGAATCAAGCTGTCAAGTTATCCTGGCTTAAAATTGCAGTTGTTTAGAAGACATGCTGACTTGTAAGCAGCACTGCTTTAAACTTCACAAGATCCATACTCTCTCCCCCGAAGAAAAGTCACATTGCTTTGAAGTCAGTTGTCTTCATCCACATCTGGACCTCGGTGATAATCAATACAAATAGCAGTCGCTTAACCTTTGCAACAGTAATTGATCTTTTCAAGAGAGAATTTTTTTAACAGCCCTGCTACAACGTGAAAGTCAAGGATTTTCAAAACTGGAGGCGAAACTTGCTTTCAAACTGTTTTGCATGAGCATGTCGTCCCCCTTGTAGCCATGCATCTGGGCTGGGCTCTGTAGCTCTGGATGCACGGAGAGGAGTTATGGCATGTTGGGAGTAGGCTGAATCATGTATTTTGTGAGAGCCAGATGCCACACTTACAAGGAAGTTGTCATCAGGGAGGTAGACTTGTACCCCATTAGCTACAAACCGCATCTACCCTAAAGGCACCAGAGAATTATTAGTACACCCCTGGCACCCAGGACCCAGATCCTGACTGGATTGGAAGAAGTCAGAGAAAGAATGCCCTGCTGCAACCAGGAACAGGCAACGAATGTGCACGGGTGTGGACTGCAACTGCTGCACCTGGTGGCTAGGAAAAGAAGAGGGACTCTGCCTGCTGTGCCATGCTAACGGAGAAGTCATCTCAGAAGACCAGCCAAAGCTAAGAGACTCCACGGGCCAGTTGGCCGACCTCCTGTTCACAGCGCAGGGCCACAATAGCCGAGAAGCCTGCTTGGGCAACTTGATAGCCCAGAAGCTTAATGACGCTCCTTTGAGAATATTTCTGGCTTCAATATGCAGTAGTTCTTCCCCATATGCACAAAGGAACAAATGATAGGGAATGTTTGTGTTGACGTCCAGTCAGGGACAATCAGTTGTTGTCAAAGGAACAACTTGATGTTTCACCCCAAATGGAGGGAATCTGTAGGTCATTACTAGGATGTAGTCGTATTGGGGCATCTGTTCAATGGTTCTCCATTGCACACTTTAGCTCTGCATATCAAGAGCAAATCGTCTGGTAAATCCAAAAACTGAATGAACAATGAAAAGTCAAAAATAGGTTGAGGTATGAATAATGGTAAGGATGCTTTGAGGACTTACGCTGCTCAGTCAGGGGGCTGTCCAGTTCCGAACAGCAAAGTATAAACACAAATGAAATGAAATAAGGTGAACAACACTTACCACAAAGACTGCGACCTGTGCTAGGGAACTAAATAGAAAATTAGAAACCTTTTTAGTGCACATTGGTGCTAACCGACGAGGTGAGAGGGTTTTTAAATAATATCCAATTACAGTCATTCCTGTCAACCCAGGAAACCTCCTAAGCGGTACAGGTTGTATTTGTTGCTATCCAAAGCAGTGTATGTCTTGGTTCAGAGTAAACTGCTGACAGCTACACATCTCAACACCTGTTCATCAAATGTCCCATTAAAAGAAAGTCGGTAATCGACATGATTTTTCAATATTTCGCTATGTAAACTGAACTTGAAATCAAAGTGGCATATTGCTATCTGCTTGACCATGTGCAGATTTTAACTGTAGTTACTTCTGTGGTCTACACCGTATAATTACACAATTTGTTTTACTCGTAGAAAACGAGTTATTTCCAAGAAGTTTTCATTCAGCAGTTTATTTGCAATATTGAATTCTGGTAACAGTAATATCAAACGGAGAATACTTTGTTGCCTCCATTTGTACTCTCCTGTATATAACGTAAAGTTGGAAACAACACATACCCTTTATTGCCATAAGATTTATTATTGTGCAGTAATTATCGGGTTATGGATACTGTAGAGTGGCAAAGCCACAACACTGCTACTACACACGAAAATTAGCGTGACACACTAGCGGGTGACTACGATTTCATAGAAAAACGTTTTTTATAGAATACAAATTCTGAGAATGTAATTGTTTAACGAATTCTTCAAAGATTAAAAACATTTACTTTCTGTTAGTAACCAATTCACAGCACTTATTTTTTTCTAAAACCAATGTCATATACAACCTTAATGTAGAGTTTAAATTGGACTCATTCTCTGTTAGGTGGGTTGTCTGCCATCTCACCGGAACTAATGGGGCCCTGGCCACTGCTACACTGGCAGCGAACTGCTTGCCATATTATAAGAGCTGTGCCAGCCTGGCATGCAGCCCATTGCCTTTTGTGCATCTGTCATTGTAGAGTCTGTGTAAAAGACAGAGATGTATGCTGAACACCGCTATGTCCCTTTGGCCCTGTCCAACATACTTTTTATTTCTGAATTTCCTTCCTGCTGAAGACAGCCAGACTTTCCCTGTGGTATAAAAAAGACCGCGGGAAAGAAATCAGGTATGACATACTGATGCACAATTTGTCCTGTTTAGAAAGGAAAAAAAATACCCCCCACACCCTAGGAGAAAACTCCCAGGGTGTGAAGGTCATACGCTTTTTACAGTATACAAAAAACAAACTCCTTCTTTAGGAGTTTTGTTTTTGTAAAACAAAAGGCTTGCTGGGTGCCGCAAAAACACAGCTGCTTCTCACCAAAGTTTCAGTGCCTTCTCACAAGCACCTTCTCTGTAGCTTGTTCTGAAGGCTTAGAGATCTCCGCAAGGCATGTGGAAATCTCTTCGGCGGGTGTGATAATTCAGAGGAGTGCTTCCCTCCTCACCCCTTGCAACTGGTTTTAGCCCACTCGAGACTAAACGACCCCTATTCTATTTAACTGGTGTTCAACACGGGTCCTCAATCTTTTTTCTTTTGAGAACTGGTGCATTTTTTTGTACTTCAGTCATATTATATAATCATATTTTTTACCAACCCGAAGTTCTAATATTTTTTTTTTCTACCAAATGAGTTTTCAGTATTTTGGATTCCTAGAATCTCGTTTGTATTATTTTATTTTCCATTAACTTTAAGTGCGCCATTTGTAAGAATCTCATTTTTTTCGCTTAGGCTGGGCACATTTTTCTGTGATCCCTTCATTTCACATTAAGATTGGTTATTCCGACAAAACTAATCCCATCAAGTCACTCATTCATTCAGTATATGTCTAGCGCTCAGGTGATGTAAACCTGTACTGGTCATTATCCTGAAGCATCTGGGGGGGGGGTGGGGGTGGGGGTGGGTGTGGGGGGGGGGGGGGTGAGGGGAGAGGGAGAGCTGCTACTACCTACAGTACATGCTTCACATTCTTAATACCATGGCTACGGAAAATAAAAAAATCTTTCCAGACAACAACGTGTATGTTTTGCAAGTACTGAAAAGAAAACAAGGAGAAACCATAAACTCGCAGTATTTTTACGAAGCTGTTCATTTAGCCTCTACTATCAACCAATGCCAAATGAACAAATCATAGTTACCACTCAGAAATAACTATTCACCAAAGCCGCAAAACTGTGGGGCATATTACCAAGCAATATTATCGCTATTGCTTGGTTAGCGGGAAAAATTTACCGCTGAGCTGCGGCGATTTTTACCGCAAGGTTTATCGCAAATGCGATAAAAATCGCCGCAATGCATGAATATCGCTGAAAAGTCAGCGATATTCATGCATTATAGAGCTAATGCTCTTAGCCATGTTATCCACCTCCCATTGGATAACATGGCTAAGAACTGCTCAGGGCAGGTGTTAGCTTTTGGAGATATTCGCGCTTAGCGCAAATATCTCCAAAAGTTGGTAATAGGAGATAGCGATGTTAGCGACTGTTTTCAGTCGCTAACATCTTGGCACGCCCACTTCGCATGTCATTAGTGATAAATATCACTGACATGTAAAGTGGGGCCCAAGATGGTCGCTATCTCCTACTAGCTGTCGCTAATTGGTGTTAGCGACAGCTAGGTAATAGGGAGATAATTTTATCTCCGCTTTCTTGGCTTTTAAAGCCAAAAAAGCGGAGATAAACCCCCTTGATAATATGCCCCTGTGTACCTATTGTGTTCAACGTTGAGTGATGTTTCATCAGCCTTAAAAGACCTGTGAAAGGATTACAGTTTTTATACTGTAGACGTTATCCTCCTAGATACCTGTTTGCTATTCTACAGGTAATCGGTAAACAGAGTGCAAATGTTTATCATAATTTCCCTTAAGCAAATATGCTCGTTCTTGGCTACCACATAGGTAACTATGGCAGGTTAATAGCAGACATGGCTGCAGGTTGCCCAAGTGCCTTCTCTGTATGACACTCAGTTAGCGACATATTGTTTCCACTATGCCACTTCTGTCTTATGGACAAACTCCATTATTCTCTTCCTTTTCAGCATCTAAACTCTCTCTTCCGTATTGGGTGCCACGGCCCCAAGCCCAGCAACAGGTTTTTAAGTGAACATTTAGGCAATGGGTTGTGAAGCACCATTACCCAGCTATGAATTGCCACACCATCATAACCAGGAAACCAAATTAAAAAAGCATAAAAGCTATATAATGTGAAGACGGTGGTGCTATCCCTAACAGAGTGCCCTGAGCAGATGTAGAGGTAAAGCCACTTTACGTCCTATGTGCGTCACGTGCTGTGGAACATAGGTGCTGCTTTTAGCACCAACTTGGCTCACTTAAGTGTTGGCGTGCGGGAGTGGCAGCTCCCTGCCAATATGTATGATGGTGCCCGTAGTCCTGCCCATGGTTGCTGGCTTATCCCATGCTGTGGGACACAGGTGCTGCTTTAAGTGCCAACCTGGCATTCTGAAGTGCAGGCATGTGGGCATGGTGAATGCCTGTCACTAAGTATGTTGGCTCCCATAATCCTGCCCAAGGTTGCTGGCTTCCCCTATGCTACAGGACATAGGCGCTGCTTTTAGTGCTGACTTGGCATGCTGAAGCGTGGGATTGTGGGCATGGCGGTTCCCTGCCGCTATGTATGGGAGCACCCATAGACCTTTCCAAGGTTGCTGGCTTTCCCCTCTGTGGGACAAAGGTTCTGCTTTTACCAGGCAACCCTACCTCCTTCATTCCATGGTCAGGTTGCTGGTGTTGCATTGGCACCAAATAAACATCTCCAAGAATCAGTCTAGCGGTCACTGTAGAAGGATCTTCCTCCTTCATCCTTGAGTGTTGGCTTAATCACTGTTGTAATGTGAAGGTAGAGTCCGCACGTGGAAGCGGCATCTATTTCTGAATTAATCTCTAAATTGGATAGTCTTTAGTCTTTGGTTGACACTGGCACCTTTCCTCAGTTGGATTTAAATCAGCAAGGAGACTGGGGGATCCTAGCACTTCACACATCTCCTCAGCACTTTGCACCATTTGCTCTGCCCCTTCTTACACCAGACTGAGCAAATGAGCTTACTTCATGGGTAGTAGGCTTCTGTGGAACAATGATCTCTTCACTAATCTCTCAGTGGACAGGCAGATCATACAATTCCTGACAGACCCCAGATTCTTACAAGACGTCTTGATGAAACCAGGCAAGGTCCCCTCACCTTTCAAAAACTGGTCCTGGGACACAACAGCTCTTGTCCTCAAGCATTGAAGAAGCGTGCACTGGAAAGAAGTGGGGATGTTTGAGACACACTTTTATGCAGTATTTTCAAACAGCTGATGTAGATCCACTGTCCTAGTTTAAAAACCGTTTTTGCCTAATTTAATGTCACAGTTTATTGTTCCTCTGCATCATAGGCAGGTGATGATTCCTCACAGTAGGTAATGATGATGCCAGATTAAAGAAGGGGTACCACCATAACATTAACACAATACCTTTGAAGCTTTGCACCTGACCTTCATCAGTGTACCAGGAAGGGACACACGAAAGAAAGTAACCCAGGCTGCATTCCCACATCATTAACTAAATGGCAGTACTCAGTAAGGGCTAATCATCTATCCAATTCTAATGAGATGATATAGATTATTTAAATGCCTTTCTATCATCCACACTTCTGTGTATAAGTTACACCTTCCTCTAAAATGTAGGCAATACTCTTCCTCTACCTACAGGCATGTTTCACAACCTCCATCCTGTGCTAGGTCAGACCAGATGCATCACAAATTGGATCTCACTTGTAAAACATTGCAAACACTCTTGAAAATGTTATGGAATCCTGCTACAATATACCATACATGCACATGCATTCTGCATTCACAGAGGGTTGGCAGAGCAGAGTCTTGCCATGATATATGAGTGGAACCTAGTCACGTAGGCCTATAGCTTCACACTCATGCCCTTGAAAGTTAAAAAGGTGTGTTTAGGTACTGATCACTAACATCATGGTACACTGTCGCCACCATTCACTGTACATGCTCAAGGCCACAGATGGTAGTCTCGTGCTCAGCCAAGGGCATGCCTTTGGCACCCCTGCACAACTACTGAGCCAGGCCTTGGGCCTCATTGTCTATTATACACCTATTTCACTCGTACAATGAAAGATGTGAGAGGTACTACCCCTCCCTTGTCCTCCTACACACAAAAAGAAAAGGGAAAGAGGAGAACAATTCTAAAAAAATTCCCTCTGTAGGAAACCCTAAGTGTGTTTTAAAAAAATTGCCTTCTACCATTAAATAGTGACATGCTTCATCATAGGGGGTGCTACAACACTCTGGCACAGACCAACGCTGAGGGTAGCGCAAAGTATTTTTTTGCAGTCAAACCCCAGCCTTATAAGCAATCCACTGTGCAGAATAAACTTAAAACTGCCTAAGGGTACCCTCCCCAATTTTTTCTGGGTCCCCCCCTGGCATGGTTAAAAAATGGGATTTGGGATTATCTGGGTAATTAGTGCCCTGTTCCCCTTTCTGCAATTAGCAACATGTTTCAGCATGCCTATCTCCACTACGGGTCATTGGCCTTCGTCAGGATTCCGATCCCTCACTTTACGTCACTCTCAACCCCCCTCTGCCAATGACTTTGTGGAGGTAAAAATTTTATAAACTGCCATACCTGCCAATTCTCGTAACACACCCTGGAACTGCCAGGTTTCCCTATCTTGTTTCAAAAACCGGGGTAGGAGTGGGAGCGTTGCCCTGTAATCAAGTATGCATCAAGGGTCTGACACTGCCCATCATTTCCTCTTGCTACCCTCCTATGCCTGCAGTGTGCAAACAGTCTTTTATGTGTACTGAGACCAATAGCAAAGACAATCTTCCAGATTGATCTAAAATTGGGTCAATATCATTTTCTATGCAGGGGTACATCCCTGTCCCAACACTGAATAACAATTTTGTTGGAGAAAAAATAAAACAAAGTTATATGTGCTATTGCACATCTTCATTAAAAAAAAGCCTTACATATTGTCCATTTGGTGTCCAGTTGATAGTCGGCAGAATATGTTAAGTAAGGGAGGGTTGAACATCGAAATCTGTGATTAACACAAATTTTCATGAATAGCATAGAGATGCTGTGAGTCACCAGAAAGGTTGAAATATACTATTGCCATAGGACTAAATAAATTATTTATTTCCATCAGGAAGAGCCTAAAGAATACATTGTTCTAAAACACTTCCTGATTCAAGCTAGCCTGGCTGATATGGGGTAATGCCCCAAAACCGGTCCCAGAATGCTTGTATCCAGTCCAGGGAGGACCTGGCTTGGCAGTACAGTCTGGACTGTTCCAATGAGGCACAAAGTCAAGACTGATTTGCATATGGCTGTGTCTAAGCTGGGGTGGCATGGTGAGCAAAAGAACAATGGATCTAACCCAGGTCTCTTGACTTGGGGAGATTGTTTGATTTGTTCTGCATTCCATCCATCATCTATGTGTCTTTTGTCTAGTCCTAAGGGCGCCAGGTATGCCTAGACGTGGGACCAAGGCTCACTGTGCTACTGGATTCAAGCTAGCCTGGCTGATGAAGGATGAATCCCTGAAACCGATTCTAGGATGCGTGTATCCGGTCCAGGAAGGACTTAGCTTGGCAGCTGGGTCTGGACTGTCCCATGAGGCACAGGGTCAAGACTGATTTGTATATGGCTGGGTCTAAACTGGGGTGACATGGTGAGCAAAAGGACAATGGATTTACCCTAGATCTATTGACTGGGGTCAATGTTTGATTTGCTCTGCATTCAGTTAATCATCTGTGTGTCTTTTATTTTTTGGATCAGCATCTGTGTTCTCTGTACAGCGTTCCACTGCTCATAAGACTACATTTGCATTAAATAAATAGATTGCAAGCATTTTAAGATATTTCTGTGTTCTTCCCATTTCCCCCACAAATGCAAAGGTACACACTTCCTTATTCTAAAAGAGGGTTTTGCAGAAAAAAAACATTTAAAGAATGCCACTGTTATGTCGAGAAGGAAGATGGCATCTGTGTGGAGAAGGTAGAGGGCGTCTGTGTGAGCGGTCGCAGCGGCTGTCCTCTGTGGTGCTGGGTTGAAACAGCCTAGATAATACCTCTCTATTACCCGGCATTTCCCGACGTTTCCAGCATATGCATATGCATTACCTGCGCCTGCTATTAAGATTCCCATCGCTCACCGGAGATACTCTGATCCGGTCTAATTAAGCTACAGTGACATGGCAAAAAACTGTAAAAAGGGAAATGGAATGGAAAAATACAGAGAGCTTTAAGTGAGCCCTCAAGTGAAGATCGAGTGAAAAGAACAAGTAAGCACGCCAAAACGCTGCATCATCACTTTTACTTCGCTTCACTCTACAGCATTGTGGTAAGAATATCGCCTATCCCCCAAAGGCGAACTAACTTTGACAAACTGGCTTCTGACTTTTATGAATGATAACTTTGACCTTTACTGCCCCTGCTATCAGTTGAAGATCTGAATATCGTATATCGTATACCGTCAGCGCGGCGCACTAAAACTGAATGTCTCATCTTAATTTCGTCTGTTTTTCTGTCTTTTCCTGCTTTTCACCTCTGATTTGACCCTGACTCACCCCTCATTTGTTGACTCCGCACCAACATTAACACCTCAACACCTCTGACAAGTGATGCTCTCTCCTCTCTGAAAACGCCGATACTGCAAGCCTTTCCTCACTCTCCGTGGCTCCAAGGGCTCTAAAGGCTTCATCTGCTAACACGAGAGCAGGGGCTTAATTTCACGCGCTCTGTGTCCCACGTGTCCTACGCTTCCCGTTATCAGGGAAACCCCCGAGAAGCACTGCAGGCACCTTCTGCGGGAAGGCAGAGGGAAGGCAGAGGGAGGGCTGAGGCTGGGAGTGAGGAAAAAGAGCTGTGGACCTGTAAGGGCGAATGGTGCTCAGACAGAACGATTTTAAACAGGAGCTGCAGCCTTGAACTCCGCGCTGGTACTGGGACTGGGTCTGGAACGCTGGCCACCACATCTGTCCCATCTGTCATTGTTTCTTGTTCTCCAGCTAAATTTGGGACTACAAAACTTCCATTGTGCCGACTCTGCTCCTCTATTACTGTTCTCTCACAGAGTATATTAAATATATGCTTTAAGGAGATTAGGCACAAGAGAGGGCAGAGTAACATTGAAATTCTATTGAGAAAACGTTCTCATACTTAGAGAGAAATCCAAATAGGGCAATTACGAACTCTGCGAACTCAGCGAGGCCAAAAGACGGGCCCAAGAAAGCCAGGAAACATTCACAACGGGATTGCCACGCCATCTAAAGCCACAAATATGGAGAGAAATATTGAAGAGGAGAGAGAGGAGAGAGGGGAGGTGATAGAGGAGAGAGAGGGCAGAGAGGACAGAGAGGACGGTTGAGGAGAGGAGCTCATCGCACAAGTGGACCAGAAAGTCCAAAAAAAACAAAAAGGCCAAAAAACACAAACAGCAGCTTTAAATAAACTGACTCACAAAGAAAAAGAGCATGAAAAGGGAGATGAAGAAAGCGCAAATTTACAAGGGGGTACATCGATCCAAGCAGACTCGGTGTGCTCAAAGGATGTGATAAACCTAGAAAATCAAACCCCTGAAAACGCTGAGATCGAGGAGACATCTGAGGAAGCGCCTACGCTGCACATAGATAACAGACATAAGGACCCTAAGACTAGAGGGGCTAGAGCAAAAGAAAAAGACACGGCAAGAAACGAACCCCAAGAGAGAAGAAAAGATAAAGATAAAGATAAAAATGCAAAAAAAAAATTGGAGAAAGAAAGGGAAAAGGAAAAGCGCAAGGAGATAGAGAAAGAGAAAGAGAAAGAGAAAGAAAAAATGGCTGGCAAAAAGAAGGATAAAAAGGGAGATACAGAAGAAACTGAGGAAAATGCCAAATTGGAGTTGGAGTTAATGGCCAAAAAAGCACAGAGGCTACAGACCATCAAAAATTTAAAAGCTGCTGCTAAGAATACCGGTCTATCGACTACTTCCCAACCAAGAATATCTAATATATTTAGCCCTCACCCGAAGGAATGTCCGAAGGAAAGTCTGAGCGATGCATCGACAAATGAAAAAGTACAGAGTCAACTGCAAAGCAAGAACTCTAAAGAGCTGAATGAAAACCGCAAGGATGCTCAAAATATGGTTTCAGCTGAAACCAATATTGAAGGAAACAATACCACGAGGTCAGGCTAAGGAAATATGAAACCTGACCCAAAAATAAAGAACAACGAGACAAAGTCATCCATAAAAGAGGATACAGCGATATCTAAGCAGAGAGAGCAATCTGATCAAAAAGAGATGAATCAGAAACTTGAACATCTACACCCCTCTTTTAACACCCAAACGCCCCCAGCTGGGAAAGAATCATATGCAGCTACTCACTCACTTTCTGACGAAGACTCCGAATCAGAATCAGAAATATATGAAACAGGGATGTCTATCTCAAGTGACCTAAGTGAATCAAGCGCCATAAATAAATCAAATCCCAGTCCGCAAACTGGTTCTGTACCCCTGGAGATTTCGCGCTCCAATGACTCAAGATTATCCAGCGAAATTAATTTCAGGAAGAAAAGGAGCGAGGGAAAAAAAAGGATGAAACATAAAAAAGGGGAAAATATGACGAACGAAGAGACCACAGATCTCGGTAACCACACAGATTATGCAAAAAGTAGACCTAATTCTACTCGAAAAAGCCTAATGACTAAATCACCGGGTGAAATGTCACGACAAAGAACAAATGAGCCCTCATTAAGCGAGGTGCTAAGTTCAATAAAAAACTTCCATGAGGATGTGAAGAAAGACAGCCATAGAAATCGCATGGCTATTGAAAAACTGCAAAGTGCAGTGTATAAAGTGGGTAACATTTCTTCTGAGATGTCTGAGAGGATGGGCATGATGGAAACCCGCACTGAGAATCTTGAAACAGATATCGTCAAACTCCAAAAAAACGAAAAGGAACAAGATGGAGTAATAAAGGATCTCATGGCTAAAGTGGAAGATCATGAAAACCGATCTAGAAGAAACAATGTAAGATTCCTGGGAATCCCAGAAAACTTTGAGGGAAACAACGCTAGAGGAGCAATGATCAACATTCTTAAAATATCATTTCCGGAGTTGGAGGCCTGGGATATGGAAAGGGAGATACAACGGGCCCATCGTTTTCCCCTAATGCCATCAAAACATTCTAACAAACAAAATCAATATCCCAGGGCAATGTTGGTTTACTTCGGCAATTTCCTTCTCCGTGAAGCAATCTATGACCTTGCCAGACCAACTACTCAAAGAGAATATAAGGGATTCAAATTTTTTGCCAGACCAGATTTCGCTCACTCTACAGTTGAGCGAGGATGGAAAATGCGCCAGCTATTTGAACCATTTGGAAAAATTGGAGCAAAAGTATTTTTGCAAAATCCTGCACGCTTGAAAATCATATTCAAGGGAACAACAAAAAATGTTAACAGTGAAGTGCAGGCTGAGAACTATTTACGAGAGATCACAGGGACTGGACTATAAACCTCACGGAAACAATGCAAACTGTAGGGGGGGGAAAGTTAAGCTGAATTAACTACTCCATTATGTATTGTTTAGGAAATAAATTATGTAGAAGCACTGTGAACTAGTATAATGTATAAGCAGGCAGGGAAACATATTTAGTCTACAAAATTAAGTTTGACCTTTTTTTTCATATTATCCGGGCTTCGGCCCATTAGGATTAGATAGGTGTATAACAAGCACTATTAAACTAGCCCAGCCCGCAGGGGCCACCTTCACGGATGTCACACCCCTGGTCCAGACAGGGTCAGGTAACCTTCAAAGATGGTGGTGGGTGGGGGGAGGGAAAGAGGGGGTATTGGAAGGGAGGGCAGGGCAGAGGGATCTCTGGGTGGGGAGGGGGTTCGGGGGACAGGTCAGACAGGAATTTAAAAAACTACAGGGAAAAGGAAAACTATAAAGTTATAGCTAACAGTCTTTTAATGGGAGAGTATCTTTCCAGATAAGTAGCATAAACAAAAGGGGGTATTGAAGATTATGTCACTTAACATCTGTGGCCTAAATGACATTAAGAAGAGACAAGCAGTTGCGGTGGGTCTACAAACTACAGGCCCCAACATAGTATGTTTGCAGGAGACGCATATTGAAGGCTCTCAATTACATCTTTTAAAAACTTTAGGGTACAAATTAGTCTGTGCTACTACCCCGGGAGCTCCTGTCAGAGGGGTGGCAATCTTAGCTAGAGGCGGTGGATTTAGTTTTAATCGATGCAAAGCAGACAAATTTGGGAGGTGGGCAATCACAGAATGCCAGCTTGATCAAACGCAGTTAGTTACCATCTGCTCAATTTATGGAAGCAACTGTGATGATCCCACCCTGATAAATGAGGTCTCTAGCGAATTAGCACATTGGCCATTACCAGTTCTTATTTGTGGGGACTTCAATATTAACTTACCCCCAGACTGGTCATCAAATGATAACTGGGCGTATCATGGGAGGAAACCTAAAGTGTTCAAGGCCCTAAAAAAGCTATGTCAGATGCACGGACTTCTGGATGGGTGGCGGAACTCTAACCCTCAGGATCCTGGCTACACCTTTTTCTCAAATCCACACCGGGTGCATGCTAGGCTTGACTATTTTCTCATTTCACAGTTATTAAGCTCTTCCACACAAATAGAAAAACTGCCTCGAGTACTATCCGATCACAATCCTCTAGTATGCACCCTAGAGCTAACACAAATGGGCCAGAAGCCAAGATGTTGGACCTTCGAGAAATCCCTGCTTCTTGAAGAAGATTATTGTAATCATATGCGAGCATGGATACCCACCTTTTTAGAAAATAATATAGGGAGTACCTCTGTAGAGATAGTGTGGGATGCTTTAAAAGCTGGAATCCGAGGGGAAACTACACAATACTCAATAAGGGTTAATAAATTGGCCAGAGACCAATATAAATTGTTATCGGAAAAACTACAGGGTTCTGAAGAAGAACTCATCAGGGCAACCCATAATTCTTTAACTGTAAAAGAGCTCACTAAAATTCAATATCAAGTAGCAATTGATAAGGCTGCTATTATGAATACATTTATTATCAAGGCAGTTAAAAAAGCCACCGCACATAGCGAGAAAATCTACGAAGTAAGCGAATCAGTTGGTCTTCAACTCGCCATACGTATGAGGCAAGAAACATCTCAGAACTACATACGTGAAATATCAGATCCAGTGGACGGCTTAATATCAGAAAGTAACAAAATTAGAGAGGCATTTTTGCACTTCTATAGCACTTTATACAAAGAGGAAGGAGGTGCCGATATAGACAGTATAAGAGAATACTTAAATCAAGGAATACCCAGCAGATTCGCCGAAGAAGATCGAGATGACCTAGAGAAGATACCAGTCCTGGAAGAAATCCTAGAGACAGTGAGAGCTTTACCTAGAGGAAAAGCAACTGGTTTAGACTCGATCCCCCTAGAGTTCTATATCACCTTCTTAGATCAAATCAAAGGGATTCTCTTGGAAGTGTGTGTGCACATATTTAACGGGGGATTACCACCAAGGTCATGGTCAAAAGCGAAAATAGTAGTATTCCTGAAGAAAGATAAACCTCCTAATCAGATGGGCCTTTATCGCCCTATCACTTTAATTAATGTGGATTCAAAAATATATTCCAAATTAATAGCGAATCGTATGGCACCACTAATGCACAAACTTGTCTCACACTCCCAGCATGGGTTTATACCTGGAAGAGGAACCACAGATCATATTCATAGAGTGATCACCCTCTTTGACAGCACAGAGGTGACAGGAGACCCAATGGCGCTTATTCTTTTAGACACTGAAAAAGCCTTTGATCGGGTGTCCTGGTCATTTCTGTGGCTGGCAATGGGTCACCTGGGATTTAAACAAGGATTCATTCAGGCAGTACAAAAAGTTTATACCAGCCCTAAAGCAGTAGTGATGATAAATGGCAATCTATCTAAAGAATTAACAATATCAAGGGGAACTCGACAGGGTTGCCCATGCTCTCCATTACTGTTTGCCATCTACATTGATCCCTTTATTCGCAGTTTGGAATCTAATGCTGGTAGTATCCCTATTCGGACCCAAGGCTATATAACAAAAACTCTTGCATATGCCGATGACATAGCCATAGTAACATCAGATCCAGTATTAGCCCTACCGATAATTGAAACCGAGGCCAAAAACTTTGGTAATATGGCCGGCTACATTCTCAATCAAAGTAAAACCCAAGTAGTCTTAAACGATAAATGCATCATGATAGATCCTCGAATGACAATAAAGGCGACCTACTTAGGGGTATGTATCTCCTCCAAACTCTATAAATTAGTCGCATTAAATTTGAGCCCTCTGCTAGATAAAATGCAGAAAGATCTTCATCGTTTAAATAACCTACACTTATCTTTGATTGGCCGTGTGAACGCCTTAAAAATGGTATACTTCCCTAAACTGCTTTATATGTTCAGAGCAATCAATCTGGAAATCTCTGAATATTGGTTCAAATTGATGGAGCGTACTTTCTCAAGTTTTATTTGGTCCTATTCACAACCACGTAGAGCCTATAAGCTCTTGACTCTTCCTAGAGAAAAAGGATGCCTAGCCCTCCCTAACCTCAAATTATATTATTGGGCTTGTATGCTCTCATATAATCATGAACTCTTTTTTTTATTAGATAATAATGAGATAGTCTTAGGGGAAGACCTACCATCAATCCATCAGCTGGTATTAGGTAATGGGAGCAAGGGTTATCTGTGGCGATTTCTTTATGATAGCTATCACAAAAAGGTCCGTCTAAAGACCTTACTCGGAGGGTTTAAAGCGTGGAAAGCTGTGAGGAAATTATTGGGCATCGGACGACTCTCGCTCTATTCTCCACTAAGCGATAATCCGGCTCTACCTGAAATCTTTAGTGGAGCCTGCATTAAGAGATGGACCATGACTGGAATTACACACTTTGGATGTCTTTTCGTAAATGAGGGGTTACACTCGTTTGAAACCTTGAGGGAAACATATCATTTGGAATGGAGGGACTTTTTTAAATATCTACAAATTAGAGATTTTTTAACCCAAAGAATTAGAGAAAATACCTCGTTTAATAAAATACTGACAGCAGAAACATTAATAAAACCAAAAAAATTTACGATTGGTGAGATGTATTCTCACTTAGTATCCCTTCTTCCAAACAATCTCGAGAAGGCATTACAGAAGTGGCAGGGAAAATTAACAATGACTATGGAAGAATTCAATCATGCCTATGATTTATCCCAAACCATCCTTATGTCAACCAAACTGCAAACACAATTTTATAAAACATGCTTTTTCTTGTATTATACCCCAGATAGAATCGCTAAATGGGGAAGTGGGAGGGGTACATGCTGCTTTAGATGTACATTATCTGAGGCGGATAGCATACACATATTTTCTTCCTGTGTACATTTATCCCCCTTAAAACTGAGTATTGAACAGTTTTTAACTGAGATTCTAAAAACCAGAATAATCCTCTCTAATGAAATGATTTTGCTTGGATTAACCAATCTCAATGAATCATCACTTGGACATGAACTAATATTTATCGCCATGGCGGTTCTAAGAATATGTATCGCTTCTGCCTGGCTAGACCTTAACCCACCATCCTTTCAACAATGGTTTTCTAGATTGCTAGCTATATTTAATTTGGAAATGGCTATATATAAAAGAACAGGCAGAAGAAGGAGGGCCAGGGGATGGAAAATTTGGAATCCTTTGATTGAGTGGTCCCAATCTCAAAGTAATTCTCTGTAACATAAAGCCATATTCTGCGGGATTTAAATACCACAAAAACTTAAATGGTTAAAGCTGCATATTATTTGAAATCTATAATTATCCAGATGTTATGTGTATCTCCTCAAAAAGAAGGGAAATGTTTTCTTGGTTGTTTGATTAATCTACTTAGCCATTATTGTACAATGTACAAAATCTCTAATTTTTCTGTGTTTATATGTGAAATATTCTTGGCTGAACCTGTATGACCTGGGGGGTGGAAGGGGGGGGGGGGTTATATACACTGTAAAAAACTCAATAAAGATAACTGGAAAAAAAAGGAATGTCACTGTCAAATAAGTGAATCTGTTGCCAAATTCTTCAAAAAGGCATGTATGTGTTGTCCCAAAATAAATCATCTTATAATAGCTTCACCAAATTTTAACAGTTGCATAAATTGTTCTTTCAGCTGTATTGATGCTATTCACAATAACTCATGAATGATGCCGCTCCTCTGTCAAACACAAGAGGTCCAGTTCCAAAAGCCAGACATACCCACTTGAAGAAGGACAACAAAGAGTGCAGGTGTAGAGATCATAGTGCCTCATTTATCAAACGTTCCTGCAACTCAATGCGGCAAGACACTGTGGTGCATGAGAGATAGAGGACAGGAATGCCCCATATTTCTGCCTTTTAAGTCTGCACAGGCTCACACAGTGCAGCCTAGTGCTAATGCAGATGTCCTTCCACCATGGTGTTAGGGTACCTGTGTTGCAGGAAAGATTGATGCAAGCAGGGACACTTTCCTGCATGAAAACAATCCTCTGAGGCTTTTGCAGAATTCAGCACACTTAGAAAGAGGAAACATTGAGGAGAAATAAAGACATTTCTCCTCATTACACCTCCTCTGGGAAGAGGTAGCATTTTGATACATTCCTAGGTTTACCAGTCTTGGTAAATCTGAGAATGCTCTAAAATTCATCGGTAGATAAGTGGGAACACCCACGCTGCAAACATCAAACAACTTCCCCGGGCAGAGTAACGTAAGGCAGCAAGTTGCACTGTCTTACTTTGCTCCAGATTTACCAAGCAATGTAGACCCATGCAAGGTAAAACTGACTTCAATATTGTGTTGTCCTTGCAACACCTTGCATGACACAAGGGCAACTCAACACAATGATAAATCTGAACCATCGATTTTACCAAGCTTGCTATGCATAACAAAGAACTAGGCTCTGTTATGCATTGGCACACATGAGGCATGCTGGTGCAGTGACAGAACCTGCTATCAGCAAACACAAACACAATACCTAGGTAACTGAGAGCATGGCACAATCCTCCTCTTGTCCAATAGTGCCCGAACCCATAGTCATGGACGCCCGCAGGATGTCCGAGTTTCACCCTTCCCGGGGGCACATACCTCCTTTCCCCCCTTCCCTGCCCCATGGCACCCTCTCAGACCTAGGGTTCTCTTCAGGATCATTCAAGGATGCCGCCCGGCAACCCACAAACAACGCCCTAGACCTTACATCTGAGGGTTAGCCCCTCACCCCACCTCCATGTCCCTACCCATCCCCGTCAAAACAGGAAGATTACTCTGTATCTTGTCATCCCCCTATCCCTGTATGATGTTGTTCTTCCTAATATATGCCTATTACATATACTGCTGTACTAATTCTCTCAGTTTAAAAATAAATAAATACATACAACACAAAAAAACTATACCTACATAACCAATAACAGTACATGCTATTTCAATTGAGCGTGCCCAAAAAAGCGTCACACACTATATTTATATTTATTTTAGAATTACATTTATACCTAACTAATTGTTTGCATAAAAGGATTTGCAACGCAGGCATCTTTCATTGCTTTAGACCTGCACAGGGGCAAAACTGTTATGTGTGAATGACATGCGCTGGAATCTGTGTCTACCGCACCTCCTGGCATATCTTTGAGGCCACATTTTGTGCAATAGTGCAGATCTGAAAATTGGTGAATTCGGCCCGAATTTTTATTCCACACCAGACCTAGCCAATGAACTGAGATATAGAATTTAATCCTGCACTTTGTGGTGTGGGTGTGTGGGTAGGCCTAAGCGACCAGCATGGCCACGTGCGCAGGGGTGGAGGCGCGGAGCATCAGCCAGTAAACCACACACTCGTCTCATTCGGAAGTGACGTGCCCGAGCGCGCGTCCTTCTTTTATTGGACCCCGCAGGCCACGCCTGGCCTGCGGATGCGTGGATGCGTACGTGCGTCTGCTAGAGTGCTAACCGCACTACATCTCTATCCAACTTTCAACAATTTCAAGATGTTCATTAAACTGTTCATGAATCGAATATACAATGATGAAAAGGTACTTGCGTGCTCCCCGGTTGCAGAGTTCAGGAGCTCAGGTGGCAGACATAGTCATTGAGTTTCTGGTTGGGGCGGGGATCGGGCCTCAGACTGTAACGAGGCGTGCGGCCCGAGCCTCGATCCCCGGGGTGAGCCTGGCTCCGGACAGGGGTGGAGTGTGTTGGTGCTTCAGGCTCCGACGTGAGGCCCCCGCCGTCTGCTGCGGAGCTGCTCGCCGCTTCTGGTGCTGTCGCTCCGGGTGTTTCGGGGATATCCTCCTGGGCTTCAGCACTTGCATTGCCGGCTGGAGTGATTGCTTTGAACCACGACGAGTTCCTTGACACTTCTTCTCCCTCCTTGTTGGCAGTCACCATGGTGCCCTTCGTGTTGGTGACCGTCCACGGCCCTAGTTCATTGAAAGTCCGAAATTTTCCCCCCGGTCGTCGATTCTTGATGATGACCCGGTCCCCTCGATGTAGTTGCCTTGGGGTGGCCCTGCGGCGGTTGTTCGCCCGCATGTTATTCCTGCGCCGGCGTCTTTGTGCGAGTTCCTGCATCTCATCCGGTTCCTCATCTTCCCGCCTTGGCCCCGGCGGCACGGGGAGGAAGTCCCTTCGTAGGCCTTGAAACATCAACGACCACGGGCTTCTCAACGTGGTGCAATGGGGTGTTCCCCGGTACTCTCTCAGGAATTCGTGCAGTCTCTGTTCGGGGTCAGCCTCTTCGACCACTGCGATCCTGAACATTTTATTAAGTGTTCGCATGAATCGCTCCACCACCCCGTTGGCTTGTGGCCACTGGGGAGTGATGCGCAGGTGGATGATGCCTCGCGTCGTCATGAAGGTGGCAAACTCCGCTCCCTGGAAGGGGGGGCCGTTGTCGCTTTTGAGTTCACCAGGCAGGCCGAATAGGGAGAACATCTTTTCAAGTGCTGGCCCCACGTGGGTAAAAGCCGTGGATTGTATTTTCTCTACGAGGGGGTATTTGGAATAAGAATCTATGACCACCAGAGTGTGCCCCTCACCGGGGAAGCTCCCGAAATCCACACTGACCTTTTCCCATGGAGCTGTGCAGGCTTCCTCCGTAATGATGGGGACTGGACGTTCCGGATCACTGGTCAACTGGCAGGACATGCAGTTCTTAACATACTCGTCCACAGTGCTTTCTAGTGCGGGGAACCACACCTTCTCGCGCATGCGCGCCTTCATTTTGGTGACCCCTTGGTGACCTCCGTGTGCCAGTTGGGTGGCCCGATGTCTGAGTCGCCTTGGTATCACGAGGCGCGTCCCTCTTAGGAGTGTGCCCTCCTCCGTGGCGCTAAGTTCATGGCGGATCTGCCAATACTTGGTGAGGGTTTCCTTGTCCTCCGCTGACCAATTCGGGGGGGGCCGGAGATACTCCGTCCAGGACCCTTCTTGCACCGCCCGGAGTGACCGCATGTAGGGGAGGTCTTCTGTGGCTGCCTCCTTGATTTCGTCTAGAGTCATGCACTGGGGGCAGGATGTGAGAGCCACCCACTGAACGTAACCATCACACTCCTCATCAGTGGCTGTCAATTCTCGCGGCAGTGGGTGCCGTGACAAATAGTCGGCTGGGTTTTTGGCTCCGGGTCTGTAGATGACTTCCATGTCATAAGTTTGGAGCTGGATCACCCATCTCTCGATTCGTGGCGGTGGATGGGGGGCAGTGCCCTTGAAGAGTGGCACCAAGGGTTGATGATCTGTGACCATGACGAAGGCTTGTCCGTGTAAGTAAAGGTGGAAGTGTCCGCAGGCCCACTTGATGGCTAGCGCTTCGCGCTCAATCTGGGCATATCTAGCCTCGGTGGGGGTTAGAGCTTTGCTCGCGAATGCTAGGGTGGTCCATTTCCCTGGTTCATGTTCTTGTGTCAGGACTGCCCCGAGTCCCACAGGGCTGGCATCCACGATTACCTCAGTCCGCTTGGTCGGATCGAGGTATGAGAGGGTGGCGTTCTCTAGAAGCGCTTCTTTTATGCTCCGGAAGGCGTCCTGTTCTTTGGGGCCCCAGGTCCAGGCGGCATCTGCCTTCGTCAACGCTCGGAGAGGCTCGCTGCGTGTGGCCAGTCCTGGGATGAAACGGCCGCAATAAGTGGCCATTCCGAGGAAGCTCCTCACTTCCGTGGGCGATTGGGGTGCTGGGGCGTCCTTGATGGATTTCGACTTTCGCGGGTCGATCTGGACTGCCTCCTGGTTGAACACGTAGCCAAAGAACTCAATTGAGGACTGGAAGAATTGGCATTTCTCCTTGTGGAGTGTTGCTCCATGTGCACTGAGTCTCTTCAATACATCCCGCAAGTGTTTGTAATGTTCGGAGGCCGTGACTGAGTGTATGAGGATATCGTCGCTCACATTGATGACTCCTGGCAGCCCTGAAAGTAGCTCCCTGATGGTGTTCTGAAACACCTCGGCGGCCGAGGATATTCCGAAGTTGAGTCGCTTGTATCTCCGGAGGCCCAAGTGAGTGCTGAAGGTGGTTATGAAGCGGCACTCTTCAGCGAGCGGTAGTTGATGGTACCCCGCATTAAGGTCGATTTTGAAAAACCACTTCGAGCCGTTCACATCGGCTATGATGTCATCCATCGTCGGGGTCAGATGTCTTTCCCGCTTGATTGCCGCGTTCGGCAGTCTCATATCTATGCATAGCCGGACCTCGCCCGGCTGCTTGGGTTTTTCGACGATGACCATGGGCGACACCCACGGGGTGGGCCCGGTTACCTTCTCGATGACCCCCAATTTCTCGAGTTTCACCAGTTCCTTCTCCACCAACGGCCGCAGGTGGAATGGGATTCTCCGATGGCGGAGGGCGGTGGGAGTGACGGTTTTGTCAATGTGCAGTTTGATCGGTGCGCATTTGATGCACCCCAGGCCTTTGAACAGCTCTGGGAAGCGTTCCAGAAGTTCTTCTACCTGGTGGTTCCGTATGTGGTTGGCAAAAGCGATGAGCTTCAGGTCCTCCGCCGTGTGGCTGCTTATTAGGGTGTCGGCCTCTCGATCAATGATGTGGATCGTTGCGGTTACTTCCACGTCGTCAGCCCGTATGGGTGTGACTATCTTCCCTTTCAGGGGAAGCGGGGTGTCGGCGCCATACGCAAATATCTTGGTCTTGGAGTTTAAGACCTCCGGGCGAGGGCGCAGCTTGTTGAATTCTTGTAGGCCCATGACATTGACGGTGGCTCCTGTATCAATGACGGCCTTCACTTCGCTCTCACCTACGTGGATCACACATGTTGGCTGCGGCCGTCGTCTGATTTTTAGTTCCCTGGCGAAGGAGACCACATACGCCTCCTCCTCGTCCTCGGAGTCTGAGTCAGCCTGCGACGTTGGTAGGAATTTGTCTGTCCTTCCTGGAGGTGATTCTGCAATGGATAGTTGGCGGACCGCTTTGGCGGTTGTCCATGATTTCTGCGAGTTTGGGGGTTTGTTCCTCCGGCGGCAAACCGCTGCGAAGTGATTTGGGATTCCGCAGTTCCCGCAGACTTGGCCTTGGGCAGGACAGTCTCTGGCCGCATGGGGTTCGTGTCCACAATATCCGCACCGGCCCTGTGGTGCGTCTCGCCGGGCTCCTTTTCTTCCTGGGCCACGTGGTCGTGCCCGTACTGCGTCAGCCCGCTCATTCCTGGTCGTTTCCGGTTTGGCGGGAATCTTATGCAGTGCTTGCTCCATGGCCGTGGCCCTGGCATCTGACAGTTCATGAGCTCTGGCCAGGACAAGGATGTCCTCGAGCGAGATCCCGGGCTTTCTTAGGATGTGGCCCCTCAGCGTTTTGTCCCGACACCCTTGTATTAGCTGGCGCCTGATGGCCTTGGGTTGGTCTTCATCCGTGGAACTGGCCAGTTCCCGGACCCGAGTGTGGAATTGATCCATCGATTCACCCTCTCGTTGGCGGGCTTGTCCCAGCTTAAAGACTTCGAAGTCCACATTCAGTTGCGGGTCAAAATGGTTGTTCAGTGCGGTGACCGCAGCAGCATACGTGGTTACTCCCGCCGAATTGGGTAGATGTTTGAAGAGTCGGAATACTTCGTCCCCCGCGTAGTGAAGGAGCAGCGATCGTTTCACCGCGTCGTCCGTTTCTCTGGTGACCACGAAGTAATTTTCAAGTCTCTCTAGCCACACTTTCCATCGGGGTGATGCTGTGGATGGGTCACTCGCTTCGCTGAAAGGCGGCAGCACTCCAGCAGCAGCATGCTGGAACGGGATGTTGATGACCGGTGCCGCTGCTGCCTCGTCCACCATGGCGGCTGTGCCCGAATGTTAGTGGGTCGACAAACCGCGGTGTTACCTCGGCGTGTGTCAGGCAATCTCGGGTCACTGGGGCGGACCCGCCAGAATGAGGGCACGTTGGTCTCTTCGCGGTAGGCACCGCGGGATGGTGTCGATGGTACCACCCGATGAAAGGAGCGAGGGTTGGTATCCCTCCACTCATCGCCAATGTGGTGTGGGTGTGTGGGTAGGCCTAAGCGACCAGCATGGCCACGTGCGCAGGGGTGGAGGCGCGGAGCATCAGCCAGTAAACCACACACTCGTCTCATTCGGAAGTGACGTGCCCGAGCGCGCGTCCTTCTTTTATTGGACCCCGCAGGCCACGCCTGGCCTGCGGATGCGTGGATGCGTACGTGCGTCTGCTAGAGTGCTAACCGCACTACACACTTATGCTTTATTGTGGTTCAAATAACTGTGTTTCCCAGACACGTGCAATTTACATAATTAGTTCAATATTGATCACTTCGCTTTGTATAAAATGCCTTAGCAAACAGGTTTTGATGTACAGCATTTGACGTCGAGGAGGTTTCTCAATTTGTTCACCGTAAATTATTTTTGTTTTTTTTATTCACTGCCATATCCTTAAATTAATAAAAATTACGCGAATTCAACTATGCTCTTAAAAATTCTAGTCAGGGTTAAATGATAATCTGTTGAAGAAAAAGTCTTTTATTTGACCTTTTTCCCCCAGAAATGGAATGCAACTTCACACAAATGCAATAAAACAGATGGTACAACACTCCTCTTCAAAATCCATCTTCTCGCCTAAATGTGTTAGGTTAGTTGTGACAAAAATATTTAGAAGCAACAAATAAACACATTCGTAGAGAAACCAAGCATTCTCAATGTGTAACTAAAAATGGAATACAACTAAAACCAGAGAGCACAAATAAAACAGTAAGGGCAGAGCAGAATATTTAAAGAAGTATAAAGCATCATTATGGTACTTCTTATAGGGCCAGTAGCGACCCCGTTGGGTGCACAAAATCCTTGGTAACTCCAGAGATCAGGGTCTTTAACCCAGACACTCCGATTGTGAGGGAAGAGAGGTTTTCAAGAAGCATGAGGAGAAAGAAACATTCACGTATGTATGAGATAAAAGGGTAGATGGACATTACTCAGACCTATAGATACACAATACCTCAAAGATGTTACTAAAATCGGTAGGAAAAAAAAAGTACGGAATAACATGGGAGCTGCATCTGGGAGTCATACTTTAAATGTGGCTCCTCCACTGGGGCGGAGGAGTGTCACCCCACTGCCTTCTTGCAGTGCTAGAAGCATAAAATGGTAAAACTAACATTTTATGTTTCTGCTTCTCGTACTGCCGAAAGCAGACGTGTTTGTTTGCGGGCGGGCGGGATGGCTGGGCTGCTCTATGAGCAGGGCTGGGCAGGGGAGGAGTGGAGTGGTGTGCCCCAGTGAGAATGTCTGGTTTGGTCAGCCTTCTGGGGACGACCAAACCAGTCATACACACTCTGCCCTTTCTCCATGCAGGCTGCAATGCAGCCTACATGGAGAAAATGGCCTCCCCATAGGCGCCTGGCTGTGTGGCATCCCCACGAATCATAACGCTACCTTTGCAGTGTTATAATTGGCTTAGGGGTGAGGAGGGAGGCTGCCTGTTTCCTGTTCCTGCCGTAGGCAGGCGAGGAGAGCAGGAGCAGGCAGCCAGAGCCGGAGCTGTAAAGAAAACGTGGGACCTGGCTGGCGGACAGGTATGTTTTAAAAAAAGTATTACATTTTCGCCCACCCACCTACCAGCGTGACCCTCCCTGCGCGAACCCCCGACCCCCAACCCGTAATTAATGCTGGCCGTGACGGCATACTTTTCTTCTAATACGTGTCCTTAAAGGACTCCACTGGCGGTTCAGTAGTCCTAAACCCAACACAATGGCATGAATTACTTTAAACACATGTAATCTCATTTAAAGATTATACAGATCAATAAATGCATATATCATACAATTAAACATGTGTTAATTATATTAATTAAGAAAAAAGAGCATCTTGTGGTATAGGTATGCTAGGTTCCCGTTGTGCTTATTGAAGTGTGTTTCCATATTTTTTAGTGTCTACGAGTAAAAAGTCCTTGTTTGCAAAATCCCTAAAATAATATATTTCAGGAAATGAATGAATTTAAGAAAGTAAAAACAAAAAAAGGGTTTTCACACAATAAATTACATTCATCAGTTTGATTGGAAAAACGTCTGACAGAAATGGAATTCAATCACAGAACTGTATTTTTTCAAAACAAATTAATTTTATAGAAATGTAATAATGTATATCAGTCCAGGAGGAGTGCAAAGTTGTGAAGTCAAATATTTTATCATCACTGCAATCACTGACAACATATCAGATACACATTTCTAGATTTTTAAAATGCAAAGCGGGTGAAAAATATATTGAGTGAAAGTAATGAGCTTCTTGACAACAGTACAATATTATCACACCAGTTCATTGCAGCGCCCATGCATATCATCGCACTGGGGCGTCATCCACCCTACTAGCCCCAAAACTTTAAAGATAAATTGAGAATAAAGATGTTTATTATTATTTTGTTTTTATTTCACTATCTGAGCCTTGGGTAGGGGCTTAATTTGCGGCCATCATGGAGGGAAAATGGTGGGCAGGGCACAAACTGACATGCACACTAAAGCTGTCTCCAACCCGAGCTGTATTACCGGGTTGGAGACAGCAAACAAAGGCTTTCAGTCTCACTGGGAGTGTAAATCATCAACACTAAAGCCAATCCTGATGATGCGTTCATGCTGCCAGCAGCATTTATTTATTTATTTTTATGTGTAGCTAATACTCTAAGGCGTCTAGGTGCTTGTCATCCTACAGCATACCATCGCTGAGATTATGAAGATGCTAGAATCTAGCTGAAACGAAAATATGCAGTAAATAGCCAGTTCTTCAAACCTTTCCTAAAGGAAAGCAGGTCAGGGAAAGTTTTAAGTTTGTAAGGCAAACAATTCCAAAGTCTGGTTCTGATATTTATAAAGCATTTACCTCCCCAGTTTGAAAGTTGTGTTTTAGGGACCTCCATCGACATGTGTGAAGAGAGCCAAAGCTTTCTGGTCGGGGAATACCAGAGGAAACAATCAATTAAGTAAGTAGGGCCCTGGTTACGCACTGCCTTAAAAGTGATGCAGAGGGCCTTAAAATTAATCAGTCTTTCCACTGTTACCCAACGGAGAGCATTGAGGGACAACTTGGCAGAGGAATATTTTGGAATACTGAGAGGCAATTGAGCTGCAGCATTCTGGAGAACCTGCAGTTTACCAAGGAGTGCTTTGTTTATGCCAATCAGAAGAGCGTTACAGTAGTCTAGCCTAGACAAGACTAATGCAGAAACCACCGTTTCCTGAAAGACTAGCTGTATGAAAGGGAAGATTTCCCTCAGAATCTTCAATGTATAACAAGTGGATGAAGTGACCGCTTTCACATTATGGAAGAAGGACAAGGTGCTGTCAAAAATGACTCCCAGATTTTTCGCCTTAGAGGCCTAGTTCCGTGGACCACCAAACCGAGAACCAGATGGACAGATCTCTGCCGAAAAGAAGAACCTCGGTCTTATTGGAGTTCAACTTAAGGTAGTTCTCTGACATCCATCTACTCACCTGTCGCATACAGGCATGAAAGTTGTGAATTGTGTCCCGAATATTATTTGAAATGGAAACTATAATCTGGGTGTCATCTGCATGCAACACCATGAAAAGCCATGTGTTTTAATCAGTCGAATCTAGTAATATCAAGGCTGCCATGCCTCCTTTATCCACTGAGCGCCTGATTTCTTCTGACGCCGTGATCAATCCAAGCTTGGTGCTATGTTTATCCCGGAAACCATACTGTGTTGGATCCAGAATATGATTAATATTGATGTGTGGACAGTCCATCGTTCATACATTTTTCCAGAAGTTTAGCTGGTAGAGGCAGGCAGGCTATTGGACGGTAGTGCCTGGATCTTTTTATCCAAGTTTTTTTTAAAGTGGTAGAATGGAGGCCTTTAGAAACATTTTAGGAAAAATTCCAGTTTAAATGACTAGGTTAAATATCCCAGCTAGATGAAAGCCTACTAACTCAGTTACAGAGTGTATTATCTTGGGAGGGCATAGGTCCAGTGGCGATCCGGATTTGGTGGCAGAGTTATAGGCAGAAACTCTGATATAAGGGAAGAGTGGGAGGTACAGAGAATGTTTGGATCATGTAAATCCACTCTTTCAACATCAGGGAGTGCAGACTGAGTTTTATTATCAAATACAGGTGGCGCTGCAAACGTATCATAGATACTCAGTACCTTGCTACAAAAGGTGGATGTCAAGGTGTTACAGAAGGGAAGGTCTGGTATTTTGTGTCTAGATTCTTGAACTCGGCTGAGTTTCTGGACCGTGGGAGCAGTGTCAGGATTGGCCATAGGGGATTCTGGAAGTCTGTGTTGGTGAGGACGGAGCTGAAGAGCGGAGATGCGGCAATGCGGCTGGTAAGTTATTTTTATTTTTTTGTTTCTCCTTAGTAGTTGGTTTCTTGTCCTCCATCATGCCCCACCCCAACCCCACCACTCTGCTGGGACATGAGCCACTACTGTTAGCATTGCTTCCCTACAGCCAAAATTACAGCACTCAGGATAGAGGTTTCAGGCAGTGAAGAATAGAATAGAAATGAAGAATCTAAAAGAAGCATAAAGGATTGTGACAGGGATGATTTCCTTTTGCAACATATTGAATGTCGGTATTATATACATTTGATGTAACCTAGAGCAGTATTTATGAAGTTTGAAAAGTGCCACAAAAAGTAATATAGATTAAGCATACAGGAGTAGCCACCACAAGAGGAAGTGAGCATTCCTTGTAGTCCTCAAGTAAAATTATAGTCATCTGATAACTCCATTTATTAGGAATAGCAGGGCAGTAGCTGTTACCACCAAAACCTGAAAAAGATTAATCAACTGTAATAAAAAAGAAGAGAATGCAACATCTCACACGGCTCTCAAGAATTTCTAGTACTGATATGTCAGACTAAAAATAGCACAGAAATGTATCTGCATTTTAAGGCATTTGGTTGAGAATAATCACAATACGCCATGCTATCAGTAACAACCAATCAGATAATCAATTAAGGATTTGTAAAAGAAGGGGCTCTAAGAACTTTTACAGAAAGACCAACTAATGCCTCCTAGCCTAAAAAGTAAGGGGAGCGGTAAAGCCAATTACTTCGATATTTAGGGATTGGAGCACCAGTTTGAACCCACGGACAATTACCCTATTTATGCAGAACAGAAAGGCTGATACAGGGAAGATATCTTACAAGCCAGATGAGTAAAATATCAGGGAATATGAAATTGTATAATTATGTAAAATACTTTTAGACGTCTACTCAAGAGCTGAGAATGTTTTATGTTTGCATGTACCTGTAACTGTACTTTATAACTATTTCAATACAAATTTGAAATAGTTACATTTTATATCTATAATGGTCTAGAGCGTTTAATTCTCTTTTGATTAGGATTTGCTTGCCTATTACTTTAAAGGAAAAATGAAAACAAGTTTGCATCTTTTAAAAATGTTCTTGTACTCTATTTTCATTATCAAAAAATTGCATGATTCCCTATGTAGCAGGGAAGTAATTGAACAATTAGGAAATGCAAAAGATTCTGTGTTGGCCCATGAACATGTCAATATCTTTTAACTGAAATCATCCACTAATGTTATGCTCCTTATGGAGAGAGTTTCACCATTGACCAACCGCGAAGTAGGCCTGGGTCGATAATTCCTTATTGGTTTGTGAACTGCCTAATTTCTGGTAATCCTAATTACTCTAAATATGCTTTTCTCGTATCAGTACTTAATATAGGAGGTGTCCCACCTCTCATCCAGGTACAGTGGGACTCAGTCTAAGCAAATTAAACCTAATACCCCCCACCCCACACTCTTTCTTCCGTCATTGATTGGCTAATACGGGAAAAAGGCCCGGAACACTTCCAGGCATCCCAAAACTTAAAAAGAAACAAGGTTGTGAATGAGGCAGGGATGGAGTTTCAAATATATTTTTATAAGGGGTCTACACTCAAAATATTGAGTTTTTAATATCGAGTTACATTAATATCGAGTTAAAAATATAGAATGGACACAATAACAAATTGACAGAATATAGAGTACAAAAATATTGAATAGAATAGCATTAATATAGAATCAAAAATATAGAATGGACAAAATATCGAATGGACAGAATATAGACAACAAAAATATAGAATGTACAGAATATAGACAACAAAAATATAGAATGGACAGAATATAGACATCAAAAATATCGAATTTGAGGTAAGTAAGTTAATATTATTTTTTTAATAGTATTCAATTGTTTAAGTATTTTTTATGTTAATATATGTGAGAAAAGTGTGTATTTATTTTGTAATTTTTTAAATTAAATAATTTTATGGTATTTAACTTTTGCGTAATATAATTCTGTAGCGGGTTATGGGTTTATAGGGGATTAGGGTGGAAAGTAATGTAATTTTAATTAATTAAATATGTTAATTTATTTATTGGTATTTATTTTGAATTAATTTTGAATTAATATTTAATTGGCAATTGCATCTGAATCTTACCTGACAAACGCCGGCTTTCCTGCTGTGGGTCTCCCCGGCCGCCGCTCTCTCCACCACGCGGCCGCTGCGGGGGAGACTACAGCCCCCAGGAGCCTCGGCAGTGACACGCCCATCGGCAGTCGCGCCCGGAGGTGCTGAAAAGGAAGAGGTCCCTGCTGTCGAGCGGGGGACTTTGGCAACACCGCCTGGGGCATCTGAATCTTACCTGACAAACGCCGGTCTTCCTGCTGTGGGTCTCCCCGGCCGCCGCTCTCTCCACCACGCGGCCGCTGCGGGGGGAGACTACAGCCCCCAGGAGCCTCAGCGGTGACACGCCCACCGGCAGTCTCGCCCGAAGGTGCTGAAAAGGGAGAGATCCTTGCTGTCGAGTGGGGGACTTTGGCAACACCGCCTGGGGCATCTGAATCTTACCTGACAAACGCCGGTCTTCCTGTTGTAGGTCTCCCCGGCCACAGCTCTCTCCACCAGGCGGCCGCTGCGGGGGAGACTACAGCCCCCAGGAGCCTCAGCGGTGACACGCCCACCGGCAGTCACGCCCGGAGGCGCTGAAAAGGGAGAGGTCCCTGCTGTCGAGCGGGGGGCTTTGGCAACACCGCCTGGGGCATCTGCATCTTACCTGACAAAAGCCGGTCTTCCTGCTGTGGGTCTCCCCGGCCGCCGCTCTCTCCACCACGCGGCCGCTGTGGGGGAGACTACAGCCCCCAGGAGCCTCGGCGGTGACACGCCCACCTGCAGGCGTGCCCGGAGGCGCTGAAAAGGGATAGGTCCCTCCCGCCTCGTGGGACGCGTGCGGGCGAAGCCCGGTCAAAGGGCGGGCCGTCTGTGGCCATCCGGGGCAGGAGGAGGCAGGGCAGGGCCAGCCCTCTCACATCTTACTATGGGTAAGCGTAAGAAAGCTACTAATGCAGAGGAAGGGGGAGCAAAGCGAAGGTACCAAGACACTCAAAGTCAATCATGTCGTATCTTTCTTCTACTGGGGGGCCCTTACAAAGGAGATTGCGAATGCTGAACAGGAGTTGGGCCTGTTACATCCTTCCTTCCCCAACATCCCCAACCCCCAGGACACTCAGGACTCTGCCAACATTTCCCAAATCCCTTTAGAGCCAGTGGTGATCATTGCAAACCCTACTCCACCAGTCATATCTGGTGCTGGCCCGCCCCCAGGTAGTATCACTACCCTTCCCGTTTTATTGAGCGTCCAGCAGCCTGATCCACCACCAAAGCGGAAACGGGGAAAATCTAACAACGCGCCAGCCACGCCCATTGCTTTACCCGATTCTTCGGGAGATCAGATGGAGGCTATTTTCGTTGCTCGGATTTAAGCCCCTGCTTCTGGGTATTGCAAAACACATTGTGGACACCTTGAACACTTGCCTGGAGGGACTTTTGAAGAAATGTTCACTTATTGATAGACTCGTTCATGATCACATCGCGCTGCCAGAGACACATAATGTTGGATTGAAAGGCACAGGAAAAATAGTAGCGAGGGGGTCAAAACAAGGGAAATTGGAATGCCTCCTAGTGGGGCGGTGCAAGCTAACGATCGGTTGGGGGACCCTATTACTTCCCACCCAGGCCCAGAGGTAATTCCATCAAATTATAGTGCCCTGGTACGCCCCATAGAGCAACCTAGCATACCCATTAACAAGAGGGTAAGGGCTAGACATGCTAAATTGGATCTACCCCTGAATGCTGCCCCCCTAGTGGCAATCTTCATTGGGGTCCCCCCACTCAAAGAGGGAGAGCTTGAATCTGACCCAGATCTCATGCTAAGGGCCCGTTCTTGGTGTGACGATGTTTGCAGTGGGGCTAACATTTCCTATAGGATCATCTTTGCTAGGAGGGTGGGTTGAATTGGGAAGTGACCGAAGTCTGTCCAGGGGGATTGTGTCATAATTAATTTCGATAGGGCCAATTTGGCCTATAGACTGTTCTGGGATGGCTCACACATATCACAAAGAGACCAACTGAGACCGGTCCCCCTGGGTTATTTTTATCCCCCCCTCAGTAAATACTTATGGCGAACAGCGACCACCAACGAGGTGGAGGGGGTTGATTCCAGCACCAGGAGGGGCAAGTTTAGGTGGGCATGACCGTTTCCATACCCCAAGGACAGATATTGCAGTCCTGGTACCTCATTCTCACCCAGTACACGGTCCTGCTGTGGGTTGCGGGCCGGCCCTGGGTAATCGTTTTACCCCTTTGTCAGGCCTAGAGGAAATTGACTGACATGGGGACACGAGGCTTGCTCCCATGGATAGGGCCTCTGTTCCCGATGAGATGGTGGCTTTTAAAGTACTTAGCTGGAACGTGGCTGGTGTCAGAGCCAAAAGGACAGATGATGCATGGGTTGGCTTTGTCACCAGTCGCGATATCATAGCACTCCAGGGAACATGGGACACCTCGTCCTGCTTCTGGTTCGATGGCTTCACAAGTTTTGCCGTCCCAGCCATCCCTAGCATTACCGGTAGAGCCAAGGGGGGCCTCATCTTCCTCTTTTCATTAAAACTTAAAGGGGCGTTAAAAATGGTTAATAACTGTTCCCCAAACCTTTTAATAGTGGAAAGGGAGGTTTGCTCTAGTCGGAAAACCTTTTTTATTAATTTTTATAATTCTTGAAATAGGGATAATGCTAACGATCATATTGCCTCCCTGGAATCCTTTTTACTCCTAGCCAGTCAAGATAAATACACCAATGTCCAGTTCGTCCTACTGGGCGATTTTAATATTCACCCCTGCAGTAAAATGTGTAGCACAGGCGACCCTGTGAGCCCTCCTGGCATTGAGCCCCCCCATTTTGAGCAGACTAAGGCCGGAGAGGCACTGGAAGAGCTGTTAGCAAATTTTAATCTATTCGAACCAAGTGTTCCTGAGGGGGGATGAGAACAATCACCTATAAGGGCTCAGACCCTGGTTCCATTATAGATTATATATTTGTGTCCTCAGGTATTCTACACAGGGTTGTTTCCTATGCAACAATTGTTTCCCCATTTAGTGACCATAATCCTGTTCTACTCGAGGCGAAATGGGGGGATTTCATGGGGTCTATGTTTTGCCCCGCCAAGTTAAGGCCAGTATCACGCCCTGTGGATCAGGGGAGAAGGTTAAAGTGGGCTAATGTGGTCCCGGAAAACTTTTATGCAGATCTCCTCCCAAAAATAGAGGGATATATGGCAATCTGTGAGGACCCTAGATCTGTAAATCACAAAACAATGGGGGCTTTTAAATCTATATGTACAAAAATTTCAAAAGACCTAACGGCTAGATTAGGGCAGAGGGCCAATAACCAACGTCGATGGTTCAACTCAAAGTGCTCGAAAGCACACAGAGCTCTTATGCTAGCCCTAAAACATATACCGAGAGATAAGGTGGTCACCACATCACTAAGGAGAGAGTACAAGGTAGCAATCAAACGTCGGAAGGACGACATAAAGGCAGCGGCTTGGGAAAAACTATTCTCAGCGGACGTCCTGCGTAACAGCAGCCAATTTTGGGCTACTGTTAACGAGCCATTTTTCTCAGATCTGGATAACAATGTCATGGACTGCGTCATCCCTAATGACAAATGGCAGTGCCACTTTAGAGCAGTGTATGGCGACTCGGCCTCGGAAGCTCCTGGTTGTCCACCAATAGTCCCTGAGGTCGCCCCAGTAATCTTCAACGAAGCAGAGGTAGAGATAGCAATTTTAGAGACAACTAAGAATAAAGCCCCAGGGCCGGATAGGGTGCCGGCAGACTTTTACAAACACTCCCCGAAGCTTTGGGCCAGAATTTTGTCTAATGTATTTAACGCTGCCAATGGCAACTCATTGCCTACTTCTTGGGCCACTTCAATAATAGTGGCAATCTTCAAAAAAGGTCAGCGTGATGACCCAGGGTGTTATAGACCCATATCCCTCCTAGATTCTGCAATTAAAATACTAGGCAGAGTCCTTCTGGTCAAGCTGAGGGATAGCATTGAGGGATGTGGGGGGCATCCAGTATGGGTTCAGGGAGGCAACCTGAAGCAGTGCTCCAACTAGCATCTGTTGGTCGCTAAATATACGGTAACCAAGGAGGGGTCGCTATTTCTGCCCTTTATGGACCTCTCCTCTGCTTTCGATTTGGTGAACAGGGCCAAACTGTGGGCAATCCTTTTGGAGCTAGGGATAGATGAGGCATTGGTCAGATTTATGGCATCCCTTCATCAAGAGTTGTACGCCCAAATTAGGGTCACTAACAAGGGAAGGTGTACTACCGGCTTTAAATCGTTGCAAGGAGTGCGCCATGGCTGCATTTTGGCCCCCCTCCTTTTTACCATCTATATTAATGGCCTGGGCGTATCGGAGATGCAAAGATTCCTGCTCTCCTATACGTGGATGATGCTGTCCTCATTGCCCGCACTGGCAATGGTTTGCAGCGCTTACTGGATGCATTTGGGGCATTTATGGATAGGCTAGACCTAAAAGTGAATGCTAACAAATCACACACCATGGTGGTCGGATTCCATAGGAATAGGGGTAAATCAAATTTTTTTAAATGCAAGGGTGAAGTTGTCTCTAGAGTGGCAGTGTTCCCATACCTGGGGGTACTCTTCGATGAGAGTGGCTTGTGAGGCCCCCAGGTAAGCGCAAAGAGTTTATCTGTGGCTAGATCAACTGCGGCACTCATTGGGTTTACAAAAAGGTTGAGGGCCAGGCCGATGAAGGCCCTGTTAAAAGTCTACAACGCTAAATGTGTTTCAATTGCGATGTATGGGTAAGCCTTATGGGGCTACGTACATCTTGAGACAATTCAGAGGGCGGATAATAGGTTCCTGTGTTCCTTGCTGTCTGTTCCCCAGTCCACCCCGACCTTTTCGATCCACGCGGAGGTGGGCTTGGACTATGTTATCGACAGGCTTAATCTGGCGCCGCCAATATATTGGTTAAAGATTTGGCTTAACAAGGAACTAACCCTTAATCACGCGATTTTAGTAGACGTCATGTCCTTAGACCACTCCAAAAATGTGCCCTGGCTGGTTTATCTGGGAAAGTCCTTCAAACATCTGGGACGCCCCGATATTTTCCTATCCCCATCTTGTATTAAGAAGGAGGATGTGATCCTAGTCAAAAAGCACTTTATGGAGAGGGCCAGACTAGCCCGGGAGGAAAGGGAATTGCTGAAACCTACAGTTAGATCCCACTATATGCTATTAGGCTCTACCTCACTCGAGCAATATCTTAGGATTGTCACAAGGCCATTTCATAGATTTTTATTGGTTAAGTTTAGATTTAATTTGATTCATTTTTATTTGGGCAACTATCCAACTTGGGTCAAACCAGATACAGCCTCACCCTGCAATTGTGATCATTTTTCAACCCGAGACACAATGCATTTTGTTATGTTTTGCGGGTTCTTTTCGGAAAGGAGAAAAAAATACTTGTTGCCCATTGTGAAGGAGGCTGGCTTCACGTAAGTGAGGCCGGCATTACCTCCAGTCATTGAGCAGCACCCGCATCATATTTTGTGTGGCCAACATTTTAGTGGCGGCATCCAGAATTAAATCACATAATGCGCCCCGGTGTGTAACATAGTGAGTTTTAATCCCATTATTTATATATTTCATTTTTCTTGACCCATTCTATTGCACATGTTGAAAATGTATCAAATATTTTTATAGGTGTATATAAATGTTTTTATGCCTTTTATGGTTTTTAACAAATCGAATAAAGTGTATTTGACTTGACTTGACTTGACTTGACTATTAACATTTGCTGTGGATTAATTACTGAATTTTTAGTATGCATATGTTCCCTACTATTTAACCTGCCCTACCTCTGACTAAATATTTAAAGGGATCATCACAATGTATAACGTGTAAATAAGTTATCCAATTGGATCAATAAGATATTTTACATAAAATGTATACGGTGTATGAGATGCCGAAGAATGACACAAGCAAACCTCCCTTTATCCACCCATGTAGTGCACAATTGCAGATCTACAGCCCTAGGATCTGAGATCCATCTGCATTTTAGTGGATCGCTCTTGTGAGGCTGTGTTCCTGGTAAAGCAACCTGGTGTTGTACCTACATCCTCAGAGAAAGGAGGCCTGCAGATTCTCTCCTCAAATTGTCTCAAAAACAGGAGTGGTCACTAGGAGATTCACCACAAGGTACTGTCCAAAATTTGAAGATTAAGGCCAACATAAGGCATGCCTTTGTGTTGGTTATAATCCAGAAAGGTGATGTGAAATGAAGCGCCTTAGACAAAAGCAATTTTACCATTCATTAATAATACACGTTTTCAGTCATTTGGTGGCACTAATAAGAGGCAGTTTAGCGCATCAAATTTACCTTGCCATATGGAACAGTTGACTGTGGATATGTGAACCCTGCAGATTCTTCAAGATTGCAGGTGAAGTAATTCCTGCATATTTTTTTATCCTCAACGAAAGACCTGCCAACAGTCAGGGGACCTCAGAATTGTGACTCAGTAAAGGAAATGCATCACTGGTGGGGTGAGCTATTCACCTTTACTGACCCATTTAGAAAACGTGATGTCAGACCTTGTTCGGGGGCCCATACGGCAAGTTGGACTATTTGGACCTCGCAGCGGGGTTGAGGTTGTTTGCCTGACACGCCCAGGTCCACTCTACTAGCCTCTGCAAACTGGGCCAAGTAAAAACCGTTCAACATTTGACTTTTGGTGATAGCAATGGCAAGCAGTCATGGACTTCTCAGAGAGCTCGTGTGAGGGGTGCTTGTGCTCAGTCTTCAATAATCACACTATAACAAAATGAATGAATTTCGAACCCAGTACTCATCTTTCCAAGAAAGAAATGTTTTTAATGCACACTTGAATTTCATTACAAGAACGGAGGCTACATTATGCATTATTCCTTTAATGCAGTCCAAGCAGTTGCTTATATCACAATTTTAAAAGGTTCCAGAATAGAACAATAGCAACACATGAAAGGCATGAGCCATTAACAATCTGCCTCTTTTAAATGCGGCTACAAGCAGATAAGTTAATTTTCCCTTATTATCATTATTCATTTTTATCTCTATTTTGAAGTTCCTTTGTGTGTGGCTTAACCTCACCCCCCATTCCTACTGCCTCTATTCCGATCTCCAATGTATGCAGATCTCACTACACCCCCTTCCCTAGTCCCATCCTTGCATGGCTGACCAGATTAACCGGCCCTTTCTTTCAGCTTATGTACTATTTCTAATGTTTGAATATATTTAAAGATTTGTAGATGTTTAATCAAACTTTAATATTTCGTTTTTTGTGTAAACGATTATTCTTCAATTTCATCCTTGTTCTACTTCCTCATGCCATAATGAGCTTCCCTAATGTCTTCGTTTAACTCACATTTTTCGCCTCTTTCCTCCGATGCAGGACGCGCACTCCAACGCGGCTCTGCATCGCAGCCTTTTAATATTTCGGATTTCATCCGCAAGTAGTTATTGTTTTACAAACTTATTCATAAAAAAAGAGGTTTTAGCAGGAAATCCTCATTTAACTGGCCTTTTCAACATTCTATAACAAAATTAATTATAATAAGAGAGGAATTATTCTCTTGACATTCCTTCATCTATAAACCTTGTCACTATTATTAAGGGAAATCCTCCCTAATTATCTTTCATTAAAGGACTTTACCACTTTTTACAAGTTAAAATTTCCTATATACACGATGTCTGACTCTGACTCAGACAAGGCTTCTGCCCCTACTCCTAACATAGACAATGAAGCCCTGCAAAAAATCCTTCATAAGGAATTGAGGTCCTGTATGTTTGAGACCTTAAGTCAGATCATGTCCTCTAAAAGGTCACTCCCTTATGAGGACGAAATCTCAGAAAATCCAAACCCCTCCTCTTACAAGATCACTGAATTAAGGGTTTAAAGACTTAAGAAAAGTCAAAACATTGATAACAGCAATATGGGAGGTCCAATCACCTCATTAATTCAGGGAGGTCTTAGCACCTCAACTTCTAATGGAGGTCCTCACACCTCGAACTCCCAAGGTGTCTCTAGCGGCATGACTTATCTGGGTATCCTTAGCGGCACAAAACATCTGGGTGTCCCTAGCGGCAAAAAAATTCCTAATTCTCTTTACAATATGGGAGATCAAACATAAAATGATATAGAATCCTCAGACACACCTGATGAGTATGTCCTTGATCGTGATGAAGGTGATCAAGAATTTTCCAATCTATAAGAGGAACTTACATCATCCTATAAAGACATTATCCGTGACCCCCTAGGGGAAGAAATGTTTTCCCCATTAAATCTGAAACACCCAAGAAGTTCTGAGTGGTTCCCTCGGGACCACGTCGTAAAATTCATAAAAAAATTGATAAGAAAGGTCTTAGAAAGGGACACTCGTAACATCCTTAGATTTGAATGCTCTAGACCTTCTACTGAGGATAAATGCTGCTAAACCTCCAATTTAGACCTTGAACTCATTAAATTTCTATTCAAACTTGGACTTGATCCAAGAAAAGGGATGGAAAAATCCCTATAAGGGTGCCAAGACCATCTTCTCAACCTAGTGGGACCATTAGCCAGAATCCTAGATCAAGCAGAAGACAGCCACATCAATGGCACCCCTCTCGACACCAATCTCATCAGGGGATGGAGCCAGAGAGCATTAATTCTATTGGGTAATGCCAACCCTAGCATTAGGGCAGAAAGACAAAGTCAATTTGACTAAAATAAATCCAAAACTAACTGACATGGCGGATAAAGAACCCTTGCAAAACCCAAAAGGGTTACTGTTTTGAGAAGACCTCATTAAATCCTTGGGGAAATACGTCTCGACTTTCACTGCCCTGGACAAGGCACAGCAAAATATGCGCAGAGTTTTCAAGCCTGAAATTTTTGGGTGGGCCTTAAGACGGTGCCTCTCTTCTGGCCGCTTCAATCATAGGCCATTTCCAAGAGCCTGTGCTTTCGGAAGAGGGTATCAGCAGTACAACGTGCCTCAATTCTACCCCCAGAGAATTAGAGGCCAACGCATTAGAGGATTTAGATCCCATGGAACCTTCATCTCAAACAACTCTGCAAGTGAGAACTCTCTCCCCTCTCCTTTCTCCTTCTTTCCCCCAAAAAGTGGGTGGCAGACTCAAATACTTCCTTCACATTTGGAGATTGATCATTCAAGATCCTTGGTTCTTAAACACTGTCAATGGGTTTATGATAGATTTGAATCACATACCTTTACAAACTTCTTCCCCGAGAGACATGCCTCTCTCTCCAGAGCAATAAAAAATAATAGAGGAGGAGATCTCCTCTATGCTTCAGAAAAGAGCTATAATAGAGGTCCCATTAGAAACTTTAAGCCACAGACTTAAGAGAACTAAACAAATGTTTGGTTTATAGACACTTCAAGATGGAGGGCATCCATCTCTTGAGGGATTTACTTCTAGAGGGAGACTGGCTAGTCAAACTGGACCTAAAGGATGCTGACTTCACCATTCCTATGGCCGAATCCCACAAACCATTTCTTCAATTTATCTGGAAAAATCACTTTTACCAATTTCAGGCTCTCCCCATTGGGCTTTCCTCTGCCCCTTGGTGCTCCACCAAGGTCATGAAAGCTGTTGCTCATCTCTAAGAATAAGGGGCATTCATTTAATCATTTAAATAGACGACATTCTCATAATGTCTTAAGATACTTCACAACTAGCCATAGATCTGAAGACAATGATGGATCTCCAAGAAAGCTTAGCATTCATCATAAACAATGAAAAATCGAGTCTGTCCCCTTCCAGATTTCCTGAGTTCCTAGGTTTCAAAGTAGACACATTGAAATGTCTCCTTTTACTACCTTCCAAAAAGATGACCAAAATCAGGAAAGAAATAAGGCATGCTCTCAAAAAACATCAAGACTTATCTCTGAGAGAGCTGGCCAGACTTCTGGGTCTCCTCTCCCCCTCCATCCAAGCCATCGTGCCCAGTCCCCTCAACTATCGGGCCCTCCAAAGGGTAAAGGCGAGAGCCCTAAGAACTGGCCTCTGGTACGGAGATCAGATCTATCTGAATCAAGGAGCCAAGTAACTAGCCTGGTGGCTCGAGAACCTAGACGCTTGGAACGGAAAAGTAATCTTTAGTTCAAAACCAGAGTTTGTTTTAGAATCAGATGCGAGCCTTCATGGCTGGGGAGCCTGCCTTCTCAATCAGAACACTGGTGGTATCTGGTTACAAGAGTAATCATTTCACCACATAAATTATTTAGAACTGACAGCTGGGCTTTACGCCCTCATGAGCTTCAAACACTCTCTCCAAGGGAGGTCAGTCATTCTAAAGATGGACAACATGTCAGCAGTAACTTATATAAATCGTCTGGGAGGCATCAAATATGCCGACCTCTTGAATCTAGCAAAGAAACTTTGGATATTCTCTCTGGAATACAAGATCACTCTAAAAGGGGAATACCTTCTGGGGAAATCGAACATCTCTGCAGACTGGAACTCAAGATTCCTGTTAGATCACTGCAATTGGAAACGGAATGTTTCCATGTTCATTACCCTAAACAAGACCTGGGACCCTCTAGAGATAGACTTATTTGCGAGCAGACTAACCTTTCAACTGGAGAACAACTTTAGCGGGATGCCCGACCCGGGTGCTCTAGCAGTCAACGCCTTGCTACAATCTTGGAAAGGAGCCAAAGTGTACGCATTCCCTCTTTTTGCAATGATTCAGAGAGTTCTTCAGCTAGTGGGACAGAATCAGTGCTTCCTTGTCCTAATAACTCCCTTTTGGGCATCCCAAACAGGGTTCCCCACCACTCTAGAACTAGCTTGCAACCCCCTTTTTGTAATTCCCACCCTAGAGAATCTTCTTGCAGACGTAGACAGAGAAGTTCACCCCCTAATTCAGAACAGGAGTTTAACCCTTCTTTCCTGGAGAGTGTCAGGAGATCCAATGAAATCTCAGGACTTTTGGCAATGGCTGCAACTCTCCTCAGAGAGTCTTGGGCTCCAGGCACTCACTAGAGATATAACAACAACCTGGATTCCTTGGAAGCACCTATTGTTGACATAGTTAACTTCCTTGTTAAACAATTTGATAAAGGCCTCAGCTATAGAACAATCAATTGCTATAGATGGGCTATTTCTGCTGGTCATGTCCATGGTAAAACAGTAGGTAAAAATGTCTTTGTTTGTCGAGTGATGAAAAGCATTCGTTTAAGAAGACCTTCTAAACCTAAATATGAAAGTCTTTGGGATGTCAAACTAATCCTTGATCTTTTCAATAACTGGCCTGTTAATACTCTCCTCAATAGAAAATACCCATTTCATTAAGCTGGCTACTCTACTATGCCTAATCTCATGCAGAAGGGTCCCTGATGTCAAAGCTCTGGAGATTACGAATAGATCTTATAACATGTTCAGAGTCAAATGTGAGATTTATATAAGAACATAGACTATGTCTGATTCAATCTTTTACCCACGTTTTGATTTATGTCCAAAACTTTGCGTTGTGGACTGCATGAGAGAGTATGATCACAGAATGTTTGCTCTTCGCCCTCAGGATGTTAATCAATTACTTATATCCTTTGTTAAACCCCACAAAGGTGAAACCTCGACCTCTATTGCTAGATGGGGTAAGACTGTCATGAGTTTAGCAGGTATTGACTTAAAAGCATTTTTCAAGCTCACTCCCTTAGAGGGGTGCTATGACCAGTAAATTTCTCTGGTCTGGAGGTAAGTTGGACGACATTCTCAAAGCTGCTGACTGGTCAAATGCTAGCACCTTTGCACGTCATTATTGCAAGCCTATTGAACATATGTCTGATGTTGTTTTACAAAGCTACCAACATGCATAATGTAGCCTCTGTTCTTGTAATGAAATTGTGATTCTCATATTACCATGAGTAGAGAATCTGGATTTCATTAAAGACACTGAGGCTGACATTATCCCTCCCATCCCACCCCTTGGTGGTCTTACAATGATTTAATGCTATTTGTGTTACAGTTTATAAATGTACTTTTTATTAACAGGACTTGTTTCATCTCTTGTTCCTTTTAGCTTGATGAGCGTAACACTAATTTTTACATTCAAGAGATATTTACTTTTTTCTCTTTTCAGGTAACGCTCCTTAACTGTGTGTTGTCTCGCCTTTAGTTTTACGTTCTTCATTCTTCCTTCTCCTTCATCCTGCTCACCAGAAGATCATTTTGATGTTTTAAGTTTCAAGAACTTATTTTCCTCCACATTTAAAAGAGGCAGATTGTTGATGGCTTATGCCTTTCATGTGTTGCTATTGTTCTATTCTGGAACCTTTTAATATTGTGATGTTAGCGGCTGCTTGGACTGCATTAAAGGAATAATGCTTAATGTCAGCCTCCGTGTCTTTATTGAAATCCAGATTCTCTAGTCATGGTAATATGAGAATCGCAATTAAATACTAAACGCTAGGACACCAATACAAAACTTATGGGCTTATTTATGAGAGGTTTGCGCTGTGTGGATTTACATGATCTCGTTGATATTGAGTAAGACAAAACAGCGCAAGTCGCTGCCTTGCCTTACTCTGCGTCAAGGAGGCGTTCCATGGGCGTTGCAGTAGGTTGTCCAATTCAGCACTGAAAGATTTTGATGCTACTCCAGATTTGCTTGATCATGCAACCCTGAGGCAGTGCCAACCCCTTACATTCTCCAGAGCAGGCGCAACAAGGAGAAATGTGTTTATCTCTCCTTGTTTTGTCCTCTTTCCATGTGTGCTACATTATGCAGCACACATAAAAAGAGGAAAGCATCACTCTGGATTGTTTTTGTACAGGAAAGTATCCCTTCAGAGCATGAATTGGTTATACACAAGCCAGTTTCAAGTTTCTTGCATTTATTGTATTATAATGAAAGACACACAATTATTTGCTAAGACAGTAACACCAATTCATTAGTTAAAATAAAAGTGCCAAGTTTCCAGTTCTATTAACATCCAGACATCATATAAAGACATTTCATTCTGAACAGTGCTTCAGTGTATCTTTATTAGGACAAGTATTTTACTTACTTTATGGCCACCATCTCCAAATTCCCCAAAGTTGTACAAAAGTTCCAAAGGGCATTCACAAGGAGTGGCACCATGCAGAAGTTGATTCTCTGAAAATGATACAACTATTTTAGGAGCAATTTTTTGGCAAGGATGTGGCCATCCATAGACCAATTCTACGAGTACAATGTAGGTAACCATCAAGCTGATTTTCTGGGAACAATGCAGCCAGGCACAGGCTGATGTCTCTGACTCAGGATCACAGTACTGATGGGGCTTGACACTTGCAGTCTCAGTCTTTGAAGTTCCCACCAAGAACCAATGCAGAGAGATAACAGGCTCACAGACACTGGGGTTCACAACTCACTCTCCTAAGTCTTGTTCTTCTGGATGCCCCACCGACACATGGGGCAAGCAGCACCTCATTCCTCCTGCACTGACACCACTTTTGTAGGGTTGGCAGTCTCCCTCTGTCTCCCAGCATTTAGATAGGCATCTAGGCATATTAGGACAGTTACACAGCTCATCCAGCAAGAGATCGGGCTCAGTTGATTTCCCTTTGCCTTTGTAAGTTTGCTGTCAAACAGGTACCATCTCCGGATGTACATCAGTCTTTTGAGTTCTCTGTGGAGCACTCCATGACTTGGTCACAGATGACATGGTGTAAGAACATCAAGTTGTGTGGTGGGGTCCCACTTTTGTACAGCAAAACTAGACTCAAGATGTGTATCAAATGTCTGCAACTTCAGAACTGGTTTGGGGAAGTTCTCCTTTAAATTGTCTTTTCTAGGCTGCTCCAAAACATCCTTCAGGTATAGTGAGTTCCTCACAGTAGTGTAGACTCCAGACTGAAGCACCACAACAAAGTCACAAAGAGGTGTGAGGTGTCTGCACCTGGCTTTCATCAACCAAATAAAAATGTAATCAGGGAAGGTTTGCCTCATCTAAATGTTTCCTCTCACCATGCACAAGAGGGTCTGCAGTTTCAGCCCTGTCTTCTACGGTCTAGCAAATGGCAGCTTTCAGAAAGACTAATCAGCAGAGTTTCTAAAGGTACCCTGTCTCCACTTCCCTCACTTTAATGTCTAGGTCTCCTACCTTCTGCTTCAGGAATGACAGCAATACACTTCTACTGTCTGATAAAACAACATCCCCTCCATCTTGCACAAAGGTCAGCCTTAGTGTATCCAAAAAGGATCCCGTTACTTTGGCTCTCACATCCTCCATGCATGCACCATACAGGATAAACACACACAACACACACTTGGGATGCTAGCTTTAAGAGTTGGGTAAGTCAGAAAAACAGACTTTACATGGGTGGACCAGTGGGTCTCTAGTAAAGTAACAGAGATTAGTTTTGGTCAAGTCTATGGATACACAAAACACTGTACACTGCCTCTAATGTTCTATGTTCTAAACCCACAACAGATACAGTGCACCCCTGCAGGTCACCGGACAGGACCTGGACCTTGCTCTTGTGAAGAGACAAGCCTAATCGACCCGAAGGTATTGGAGCGCTTTACATGAGCACCGTATTTACATTACATATTCAGGCACGCGGAGATTAATGCCCAGATGCATCAACCTTTTTAGGAAGTGCAAACGGTGCGATTCGCAAAAATCGGCCTTTTGCACTTCCTAAATTGGTTACTGGGATGCATGAAGCATTTTTTGAAAATCGCTATTTTTTGCGAGTTCCAAAAATGCGATTGCTTTTAAGGAATCGCAAATTTGCGATTCCTTAAAAGCAATGCATCATCCTCAAAACATTTGCGATTTTACAAATTGCAAATGCAAATTACCACGAAGTTGAACTTCGTGGTAATTTGCAAAAATGTTTAAAAATGCATAAAAATGCATTTTTTAAACATGTACGTTACAGGCACACATGTCCTTAGGACATGTGTGTATGTAACTCACATGTAAAAGTGCATTTCATGGGTGCAGGGGGGGGTCCTTTGGACCCCCCTCTCCACCCTTGAAAGGCTTTGATGCATTCCGATTTGAAATTGCGAATTCGCAATTCCCATTCATTCCTATGGGCATTTCAGCCCATAGGAATGAATGGGAATTGCGGATTCGCTATTTGGAACTCGCAATTTTATTGGAATTCGGTAAAAATTGCGATTTTTACCGAATCTCAATAAAATAGCGAAATTAATGATGCATTGCCATTTGCGATTCCTTATTTGCGATTCCTTATTTTTCGCAAATAAGGAATCGCAAATGACAACGTTGATGCATCTAGGGGTAAGTGACTTGTCCAGAATCACAGGATGTGGACGCGACCCCGAGGCTCGAACCCTGGTTTCCAGAACAAAGAGATTTATTTATTTCCCCATATAAGGTGCATGCTGATTCACTATGTGATGTAATATATGGCAGGGCACATGATTTATACCTCTCGTTTACTCCCACAAAAAAGGCCTCTTGAAATTGGTTCTGTTCAATCAATGTGTCATTGAAACACTGTATTGTAGGTAGCTACCCACTCAGTGCTTAATTTGTGAAACAAAGAGTGCTGTGCCGGTCCCCAAAGCTCTGCTCAGAAGTCAGCCGCTGGCGCTATCAAATGTCAGCGCGTCCATTGTACCTCATGCCTCTTTAATCCAATACCAGACATTCCCTGGTCCTCTATCTCACCCTTGCTGGTTGTTGCTTTCTCTCCTTGGAGCAGTTTTTTCTTCTTTTTTTTCCTCCTTCTTTTTGTGCGTTTCCCTCTCATGCTTTCAGAAAATATGCATAATGCAAATGTGTTAAATTGTAGAACGATGACTTTCCTATAGATCGCGCTTAGAAGAAGCACAGCAGAAACTTTTATTGCTTCAATGCACGGTCCTTGAATTCCCAGCTCCCCCTCCAAGGACTGAAACTGAACATTTGAAACTAAAAGTGGCACTCTTTCATAAGGGCTCATTAACAGGTAATCATTGGGCCACACTTGTGCATGTGGCGCAGATGGTATTTTTGTTCTCTGTACCCTTGTCACCAATTATGTTGAAGTGCAATCTGCAGCACGTGTTAGGCTAACTGCATCAAGCTACTCTTGTGGCTTCACATTTTCCCAAATACAAATGCATTGTTTGCTTTAAGATCAAGGCTTTTTTTAACGCTCTTTTGAGTGCCCACGTAAGTGGGTGCATAGAAACATCGGACTTTATAAAAATAGTTCTCATTATCAACTGTGCGCCCATTCACAAAGACTGTAGTTTAAATTTCGAAAATATTCTGCCATATAGTTTCCTCATAGCCGCTTTCCGACTTGTGGAAGATTTAGAAAACAAATCTAACTACTAGGGCGGTTGATCGCAAATCTGGGGAACCGGCATGGAGTCTCAGTAATGACGCTCATCATCCTGTGATTCTGGGCAAATCAAGTAATCTCCATTCCTCACAAAAACAATGGGGCTTATTTACAAAGCCCTTGCACCACTTTTGCATCATTTTTAACATAGGGAAAGTGACCCAAAAGTGGCGCAAGGGGCTTGTAAATCTGCCCCAATGTGTCCGTGTGTAACGCAAGTGGTGCTCATGTAAAGCGCTCTGATATCTGATACTTATGGGTCAAGTTCGCGCTATATATAATAATAATACAAACCTCAGGTGTATTCCGGGAAAATTTATGGCATTACGCGTTCGGGGCTTTCCAGGAGTGCTCCTACTTCCCAAAATGTACTCTGGCAGATTTTTGACTAGTTGGAAAACCTGCAAGAGTAAGCAAGAGAAAATATGTATTTGAATGAATGAATGAATGAATACCTTCTTCTATAGCGCATGGCTACTCTTGAGCATCCCAGCGCTGTAAGACCAAGCGACCAGGAAGACACTATTGAAACAAGTGTGTCTTTAAACGCTTCCTGAAAGCGAGGTGGTTAGACTCGTGCCTGATGTCATCTGGGAGTGCGTTCCATTCTTTAGCTGCGTGCACAGAGAGCCGGCGGCCACCCATCCGGGCCAGCTTTATCCTGGGGACTACCAACAAGTTCCGCTGGTTGGATCTCAGAGATCTCACTGATTGATGGCGACAGAAGAGGGGATCCAGAATCGGCGGGCCAGCACCATAGATGGACTTATGCGCCAAGCACAGTGTTTTGAAAATGATCCTTCCCTTGATGGGTAGCCAGTGGAGGTATTGAAGTGCGGCTTTCGCTGAGCATCATTTGGGGACTTTCATAAGCAGCCGAGCAGCACAGTTCTGCACAGATTGCAGAATTTTTATGGTGCCGACTGGGGCCCCCATATAGACGGCATTTGCATAATCCAGCCGCGACATAATCAGCGACTGGACCAGCAATCGTCTGGCTTCGAATGGCAGGAGGTCTAGCACTTTTTTTAAGACTCTCAGCAGCCCATAACAGGTTGCGGCTACCTTTTTAGCCTGGTAGTGAAAACCAAGGGAGGAATCTAGCCAGATCCCCAGGCTTTTTATGTGGGTCTTAGGTGCTGGGGGGGGGTCCTAAGCAGTGAGGCCACCAAGGGTCCAAGTTAATTGGGGCTTTGTAGCCCAGAAGCATAATGTCCGTTTTGGTCCCATTTAACTTCAAAAAGGAGGAGGTCATCCATTCCAGAACCTTGGTGAGACACGGGGTCAGATTGTTGATCCCCTGATTTAAGGCATCGTTCCTCACCAAGGATACAACCAGCTGCGTGTCATCGGCGTAGGTAACAAGTTGGATTCCCCAGGGAAGAACCACCTCAGCCAAAGGTCTCATATAGATATTAAATAGAGTAGGGCTGAGGGAAGATCCCTGGGGAACGCTGTGATTCAGTTGCAGCTGGCTGGATGACACCTCTCCCTCAAAGACGGAGAAGCTTCTTTCTGATAGAAAAGAATGGAACCATTTGATGGCCACTCCGGAGACCCCTGTAAGATGCAGCCGATGCAGCAAGAGAGAGTGGTTTACTGTATCGAAGGCTGCGCTGAGGTCCAACAGGACCACCGCAGCACAGCCTCCTGCATCCACAATGCCCCTAACTGCCTCCACTACCGCCACCAGAGCTGTCTCTGTTCCTTGTTTTGCTCTGAACCCTGTCTGGGTGGAGTGTAATCCATCCGTGGATTCAATAAAGGACGAGAGAACCTGGTTGACATGTTTTTCAGCTATTTTGCTGATGGTCGGTAGAAGAGAAATGGGCCTGTAGTTGGCCAGGTCTTCAGGATCCAAGCTAGGTTTCTTTAGCAAGGCTCTGACCTTAGCCTTCTTCCAATTGGGGGGCACAACACCGGAGGCCAGAGACGCATTGATGACCTGCATTATCACAGGGCAAACTGTCCCTGATACCTGTTTCAGAACTGCCGGGGGTGCAGCATCTACCGGGGAGCCAGATTTAAGATTGCCAAGGAGACTATCCACTCCAGCCAGATCCAGTGGCGGGAAGACTTTGAGACCTGCAGATGGATTAGGGTCTACTTCCCGGTCCCCCTTTTTTCCACTCTCCCAATTATCTGGGGAATCTGTCACTGGTGCAAAGCCGGAATAGATATTCGACACCTTGGATGCGAAGAAGATAGCTAACTCCTCACAGTGTTTCTGTGGGTTCAAAACAGGGCTAATAGTCCTGGGTGTGGTAGCTAGGGATTGAAAGATTTTAAAGATTTCCCTGGGGGCGTTAGCAGCTTCTGCAATTTTGCTCTGGTAGTAGGCGGCCTGTGTGGTTTTTAATAGGTTTTTGTAGGATCTCAGGGATGACCTGTATTCATTTTTCGCGGCAACTGCGTAGTTCTTTCTCCACTTCCTTTCCGCACGTTTACACAGTTGTTTGTAATCCTTAAGTTCCCTGGTGTACCAAGGTTCTTTATTGGAACCCTCTCTGTGCAGTAGATCTTTTTTTGGCAGAATAGGGTCTAGTGTGGAGTTGATCCACTGATCAAAGGCTTCATTGGCTACAACCGGATCCTCATGGGGGGCGGGCGGGCAACTTTTCAGGGCTGCCTCCCAGTTTTCAGCTGGTAGTCTAGACCATACTCGGCTAACCTTCTTTAGAATGGCGGCCTTGTGGATCTGTGTTACTGGGGACCACATAAAGGACAGTAGTGCATGGTCTGACCATGGTACAAAGCTAGGCTGACCACACACTATGTTTCCAAGATTAGTAAAAAAGTGGTCTAATAGATGGCCGCCTATATGAGTGGGACTAGCCACAATTTGTTCCAGATGCACCACTCTCAGGGTATCCAGCAGACATTGCGATGACACGGCGTTGACTTCATCCAGGTGAATATTAAGGTCACCCAAGATGGTAAAATTGGGGGTACTACTGATGGAAAGAGAAATCTTATCTAAAAGATTATTACAGAAGTCATGAGAATCACCTGGGGGTCTATAAACCAGGATCCCAGAAAAGGTGCAGGTGGGCGAAAAGGTTATAGAGAAGCCAATGCTCTCACAGTCCATAAGTGGAAATCCGAGGTTCTACATCTGAGATTGTTTTTGTAAATAATCGCCACGCCTCCTCCTCAACCGGACATGCGGTCCTGTCTTACGATGGAATACTTGGGTGGGAGAGCTTGCACTATATGAGGGTCTGAGTCATCATTCAGCCATGTCTCAGTTAAAAATAGAACGTCAAAATCTCGTTCCTCTAGGAGCAAGTTGATTTCAGTGGTATGCCTTGGAAGGGAGCGACAGTTAATCAGTGCAAGTGAAAAGCTATCTAAGTTGCAGCTCGTGGGGTTTATGGGCTTACAGTAGGGACATGGGCCTGCTACCTCCTCTAAGAGTGTCTCCCCAGGGCAGATATCCTTAGCCCTTACTCTCAAAGCTCTGAGCAAATCACCACTGTAACTGACGCTAGGATGAGGGGGAGGATCCATGGATCTTACCCTCTAGCCACGTCCTAGCCCGGCCTGGCACGGACGGGCACAGACGGGCTCTCCTTAGGCGCTCCTTTGGCGCGGAAGGGCGCGTCCGCAAACGCGTACGCTAGCGCGTAGAATGACCGTTTCAATATATGCGCTTCCGCGCCGCGTGACCAGCCCTGCCTCGCGAACACTAGCGCTGCAACCTCGTCCTCGCTCAAGATGGCCGCTAAATTGAGTCGGCCCCTGTGGGTCTTGTAGACACAATGCCCAACTCGGCTCAGTGGGAGCTGTGAGTCCCTGGGCGAGCGAGGCGCGAGGTAGGTCAATGCAGAATGCCTCAAGGGGTCTAATGTAAAATCCAAATTAATAAAATTGATAAAATCGATGTGCAAGTATTTGCACTTCTATCTACTTTCGTATTTTTTTCTCAACAGTGAGTGTTTATTTCAGTATTGAGTTTACGCAGTATATTTACATTAGGTTATGCTGCCCTTTAGAAGGAAACTTTTCTCCTGCATTATGTGTAATATCAGGTTGCCTCTCTCAAATGCACTACTTGGTCTCTTCAATTTCTACAGTGTGTTTTTTTCACACAAATGGTATCCTTTGCAAGGCAGTAAACAGTGTCACTGTCACAAGTCTAAAATGTCATTGATCGCTTTGGCTACTTTCGGTGTCAGTTCATTCTAGATCTTTTAAACTATGCCACAAATAGTTTTTCAAAGGCTTTTGCATTTTCATTTAGCATTTGTGTTAATTAAGTGGATACACCAGTAATGTATGTTACATATCTGCAAGTGCAATCAAACGAATCATAACCATAAGGCATAATTATGCTGTTCATTTCTCATGTATCAAAGAAACCACACCATTTAACAATGCTAACATATGAACTACATGCACAATGTAGATTTCCAAATGTAATATGCTGCATGTTTTGAAGTACATCTATATCTCTTCATACTCTGTCAGATTATCATTAAATCCTGAACTTTTCTACTGACTACAAGTGGAGATGACCACGGAGGTGATTAAAGTTAGTATACGAAACAGCAACAGTCACAAACAATTGCTTCCCAATTAAGGATGCTCCAGAACCCCTCAATGAGCTAATCAGGGAGCTGGGAATTAATAATCAGTAGAGATTAAAATGTAATTCATTGGATTAGTCTCGACCCTTCAAATAGACCTACATAGAGAATAAATCCAAAATGCAAAAAACATTTTCATTTAGGAAAGATGAGAGTTAATTGTAATATATCATGTCAGGAAAATCCTAAAATGAGAGGTTGCACATGTATCTGAAGCAGCCATAAAACTGCTGCAACATTAGATTACTTTTTAGCATCTCCTTGTCTAGTAGGTAGTAAGATCTGTATATCACCACTTGGTCCTCTGACCAACTGTGGGTTTCATTTATATCGAGTCAGAGAAGAAGAATTGTTAACTACTGCCTTTGCCAGGAGTTAAGTAGCATGTGCGCGGTTGTTTGCAGCACACCATGTAATGAACAGTAGAAGTGAACAGACATGTGTTACTGGAGCAAGGGCTACAGGGCTCAATTATGTAAAGTTCTACTGCTGGGTGCTAAACTCACCCTTGGTCTGCATCAAGTTGATATGTAGCACTGTACAGTGTCTATGCTGAGTGATTGTGTGTCTGCGAATGATATAATACATGGAAGATTCTGGGTTTCATTATGGGATACCCAGGGCTGACTGGAAGAACACGAGAAGGCACTGACATTTTCCAAGATAGATTTGTGGCTTGCTCCATTCTTGTGAGCTGGGTGAGATACACAATGGAGGAATACAAAGCCATGTTTCCCAGTATACTTCAAAGGGATTTCTTGGATTCAGAGAGAGGCCTGCTTGTCATGACCAGTGTGCCCTGCGAGGAAGAGGATATTGCTAGAGGGACCAAGGTCCAGTGGGGGATCCTGGTGACTGGATCTCGGTAGCAAGGTGTGATGAGAGGACTGTCATGCTGATCATGCTGTTGCCTTTGGTGCAGTAAGAAATTTGCCACCAAGCAGCGGTCTGACATCTCCGTGAGGGGTGTCAAGTTAGTGAACAGGTTCCTACATTATTTCCTGCCAGGTAATGGCGTTGGATCATCCCATGGGGGGATTCTTGGCTCTACACCTACAGACACTCTAAACACACAGTACGGTTTGCATAGTAGGAGTATGCCTGATTACTACTTCGTATTACATGCCTGCATTTATATACTGTTTTAGCACCATGGAGGAACTATATTTGCTATTTACTCTTTTGGTGCTTGTAATCCCTTTCATCTGCTTCTGTCTTCTGATTATCACAGCACAAGTATTTACACAAGAATAACGTTGGTTCAATAAATATATTGACAATGCCCCACTGTGTATTCTCTGTATATTTCTCTGAGCCCCACTGTGTATTCTCTGTATATTTCTCTGAGACCAAGTAAGCACAAGGGACTTAGTGAAAAGGTTCTATATCTATGACCATGATTTCTGAGGGATCAGGGTTGTCACTCTCAGTGGTTGCCAGAAACCATTTGTTGAACTTGGCCCTTTTTGCAGGGTCATCCCTAAATACTTTGCCTTTCTCCTAGCTTTTTTTCATGACATGGTGGTATTAGGACTCTGGGCACTTTAGCACTGCTGTCCAGTGTAAAGTGCATGTGCTCTCTGTGATAAACATGGTAAGATTGGTCTACACCTGTTTGGTCTATTTAATTTACCCGTAAGTCCCTTGTAAAGTGGTATCTCATGTACCCAGGGCTGGTGAATTAAATGCTACTGGTGGGCTTGCAGCGCTGATTGCGCCACCCTCCAAAGTAGCCTTTCAAACCTATCCCAGGCCACTGCCACTGCAGGGCCTGTGTGCACAGTGTTACTGCTGCTGTGACGTGGCACCTAAAGTGTGTGCCATGTCTGTGACCCCCCTATTACTGCATTTCAGTCACCCCTAAGGTAGGCCCCAGCTAGTCCTATGGACAGGGTGCATTGTAAGTAAAAGGTAGAACAAGTACCTTAAGTGTGTGAAATGTCCTTGTAGTGGCAAACAGCCATTTAGGTTTCACACTACTGTGGGGCTACCCTCCCATAGGAATGCATTAGGGATTCCCTGATAAGTGTTTCAGTGGTAATTCCTGATAAGAGAGGACTGATTTGAGAGGAACAGCGTTGTCAAGTTTGGTATTTTTGGAATAGAAATATTAAATGCTATGCAATAATTTATTATAACTATTTTAGAAATGACACTTTTAGAAGATGGCATTTCTGTGTGCTATGTGTCTGCCTGCCTGATGTGAATTGCATGTCTGGCTTTTGAGTGACAGGGGCTGTTGAGATGTGTGTGGCTCCAAGAGGGGCAGGGTGAGTCAGCGCTAGGCTAAATGGGACATGTACATTTGGAGTAGTGGGAGGAGAAGTCCCTGGCCCCACAATAGGTCTGGGCCTAGCCTGTACAATACTGGCTCCGACCCCTGTGGTGTGTCTGATCACCAAGGCCCCACCTGAAAAAGGGGAAGAGGAGCCCTGTAAACAGAGTGCTTCAAAACTCTCCAGAACCAGATGGGACTGGTTACCCCCAAGCCTGTGCTTTGCAGACCAATGAGGAATGTAGTATAAAAGTAGAGGCTGTCACCACACGAATGCTTTTTGTGCTTCTTTGGGACCTGTTGATGCTGGGACCCAGGAGGAACTGCCACGAGGGACTGCCTCCCTTCTGGAGGGTCCTGTGTGCTGGCCTGCCTGCGTTCTTGACCCTGGAGGTAACCATTTTGGGGGCTTATCTCCTTCATTCTCCCAGGATAGGAGAACCTTTGGTTGTTGGCAGCGCTGGGCAGCAGCATTGCCAGAGGGAATACCGGCATGGGGATTCCCCCGTGCTGTGGGAAGGAAGCGGTAGCCCACCCTGCTGGTACTGAGCTCCTGTAAGTGGGAGCCCACCTTTGTGCGTGTTTTGAGGCAGGAGCCTACTCCGCTTTTATGCTGTTCACGGGAGCCTACCCTGCTGATTTATGCTTAAAAAAATATTGGGAGCCCACCCTTTATCGGTACCTTTAGAGCGGGTGCCCAACCCTCATTTGGGGTCAAATGGCGGGATCCCACACCACATATCTGCTTAAAAAATGAGCGGGAGCCCACCCCGCATTGGTACCTTTAGAGCGGGTGCCCACCCCGCCTTGTTGTTTATTTTGCGGGAGCCCACCCTGCATCTGCCGAGATCTAGGACAGGATCACCGACTGGTTACTGGTTGTGGGCATGGCGCAGATCCTTGCCTGAGGAAGTGGGAAGGAGCAGCACGGAAGGGGAAGTCAGGCAAGTTGCCTGCTTGTGGGCGGAGCCTGAGGAGAGCCCGGAAACCAGCGTGTGTGGAGCGGGGCTCCCGTGAGCTGGGAGAGCCCCGCATGTCACCCTGAGGGTGCCGTTTGTGGAGCCCAGCGGAGGAAGAAGGCAATGCCTGGCAGTGGCCAGAAGTTCCCCAAGAGAGGGAAGTCCTGGAAGTGCCCGGGCGAGTGGGGGCTCTTTAAGAAATGTGTTCCTGTTGGCACAAGAGGAATCCAAGGCCCATGAGTGGGTCTCGAGTGGCAGTGGGGTGCCCGTGCCTGTTTGGAGTCCCCCTTGGATGCAGGGGGCATTTTTTTCCAAGAGAGGAGCCCCGAAACAAAGGGGCTCACCAGGCACAGTGGTGCCCAGTCACATTTTACAGCTGCACCACAGTTGCGGGCAGCTGCACTGAGGGAATAACTTTGTTTCTAGGGTCCCAGTGGGGACCTCCAGGCACAGTGAGTGCCAGGGCCTGCATCTATTTTCACAGCTGCGCTGCCAGTTAGCGGCAGTTGCGACGTGGTGCAGATATGTTTTGCAAAGTCCCAGTAGGGACTCGGGAGGCACAGTGAGTGCCAGCACTACTATTTCTGTGGGTGCATTTCGATTCAGTTGCTGAGAAAGGAATGAGGTACACTCCTGCCCTGCCCCAGCACATTGCAGGCCCTTGGATGTAGCTGCATTTGCAGCTAGGCCCTCACATTTCTGGACAGAGAGCATTTTGATCCCCTGGAGAAGGCTTGTTGGCCAGGGGTCAGTTCTATGTTGGTAGGGCGCAAGGCCCTAATGTGATACCTAATAAGTAATGTGTTTATTTGAATTTAAAAATTTGAATTTAAAAACTTTTCTATAGCGCACTTTTACCATGCGGTTTCATGGCGCTGTTGGATTGTGAGAAGCGGGCAGGAGCAGAGGGGGATTAAGCATTGTAGGCTCGAGAGAAAAGAAAAGTTTTGAGACCCTTCCGGAACTCCATATAGGAAGATGACATGCGGAGTTCCGAGGGAAGGGAGTTCCAAAACGAAGGAGCAAGCACTGCAAATTTCGTACCACCAGTCTTTTTCTTACTGAAGCGGGGGATAGTTAGCAGAGCCTGATGAGTGGACCTAAGCTCTCGTCCAGGAATGTAGGGGGTGATGGCAGAACAAATGAATTATGAATGAAATGAAATGAATGAAATGAATTATGCTTATGAGGTGATTGCATAATGTGTTTATGTTGGTGATACCTAATGCATAATGTGTTTATGCTTATGAGGTTATTGTATAATGCTTTTATGCTGGTGAGGCCTAATGCATAATGTATTTATGCTAATGAGGTTTAGGCCTAATGTGTTTATACCTAATGTCATGATATTTTTGGATGGTTTCTAATGCTAATATGATAATGCTTAGGTAATTATGGTACCAGTAGTTACTGGTTGTGTTTTATATTTACTACCTGTATTGTGATGGTTCTGACAGTGGCCTGATTGGCCCTGTCTTTTATATAATCCCCTGTGAATATTGCCAGTACCAATCGGCACTGTGATTATGTTTCTAATGTGTTTATGATGATACAAAGGCTATTTTTTTATATAACCTTGTGTGGAGTTTCTTTTGTGGTGTGCCTAGTGTGTTGCTACTGTATGTGTGTGTTGCACAAATGCTTTACACATTGCCTCTGTCATAAGCCTGACTGCTCGTGCAAAGCTACCAAGGGGGTGAGCAGGGGTTATCTTGAGCGTGTAACTCCCTTGCCCTGACTAAAGTGGTGGTTTCTGCCTGGCCTAGGTGCAAGCCCTAGCAAACGAGAAATCCCATTTCTAAAATTATTCACACCCTGTTCAGTTTAGGGGGGCTGGTGATGACATTGTGAGCTAACTGGTTTTTAGGTCACCATAACCAGCGGGGTGCCCGTAATGTCTCTAGGTACCTCACCCAAAGTTTATATTGCTCAACAAACGTGCAGATCCTTTGGATTTGTGGGAACTACACAACACGGTGCCGCCAGCGTAGGTTAGGTTTTTAGTTAATTGTGCACCTGAGTACTTCAGTTGTTCTTTCTCAGACACTCTACTTGCACACAAACATGAGACATCCATGGTGGTAGGGAATTCAGCCTCAGTTGATTAGGTATACCCTATGGCTGTAGGTTATTCAAGCTTGTAGGATAACATTTTCCAGATTGTGCTTACCCTATCAACATAAATTAATCTACTAATTTTCTTTCTTCTTCAAAACAATGTCCATAAACAAACATTCAAGAAGTTAGAATTGAATATAGCAGAAAACTGCAGACATATGGTTACTCTAAAATTATTACAGTATGGTCTCCTGGCAATGGGTGGAGACTTGCCTTTGTGGTTGAGGCACACAAAGCATTCATAACTGAGGTATTCTATTCCTAGGTAAAATTCACAGCTGCAAATGCCTTTCACACATTTTTCATAGCCACATTGAAGATGAAACACCAGAGGAATACACTCCACATGTAGACATAGAAATTCCTCTTTCCTACCGAGACAAATACATTAATATCAAGGTACCCTCCCCCACATTACAGAAAACATGAAACTCGGCCCACTCAGCAAAGAAGGACCGACATGGTGATCTTAACTGCATACACCCAGCATCCTAACACTGCTAATTTAACTGCAGCAGAAATGCGTACACTATAAAGGGATTTAGTCACAATTTACGGAAATCGTACACAGTTCATAATGCAAACATTAACAATTAACCCTGCACTGACTGCTCAAGTAGCAAAACCACAATTGGCTTACATGGGTATCAGCTAGAAACACTGAAGGCCATTATGGGAAAGATTCCCACAAGTCTGGAGCAAATGCCTTTCGGGATAGCAGAAGAAATTTACCAACTTGAGGCAGTTTTTCCCCATACAGTCCTGCAGGAGAAACACAGAATACTGACTATTTGCTTGCCAATGGGAATGGTTCCCCCGGTGGAAGACTGCACAGTTTGGGATACAATCTTTGCTGTAATTTACAACAGTACACATGGTACCCCTTCACTGGCTATTTTGCCAGAGGGACTGAAACAGGTACAAAATGAATATAAGGCAGCACTTGCCCTGGACCTGGGAATTGATACTGTTGGGCAATTTTGCCACTGTATCAGCCTTTCTGGTATGTAACAAAAAGGGGGAGGCAGCAGCATTAGCTATACATCAATGCCTGAGGGAGTTTACTCCTGCACAGCATGAACGGTAATTGCCAAAAATTATCAAAGTAACCTATGCTTCACTAGGTAGAGATAATATGGGAGCCAGACTTGGGAAACCACAAGTTAAGAGTAAATCTGGAAAGGGTAACTCCAAGCAAGCACCCGATTCGTCAAAGAAGAAATGAGACAATAAACAAAAAAAAATAAAACAAAACAAAGTCACAGGGAGGAGACCACTGAAAAGAAATACAATTTTAGGAACCATGATAACATTAGAAAGTTTGGCAAGTATAAGGATACTGATACATGTTCCTCTGTTTCCTTTCAGGAACCAGCTGCTACATTAAAAAAGAAGACAGTAGCTGGGATTAAAATAAAGCATACCCAGGCTGCAGGGAACTCTGCTTCTGAATGTGGATGGGCAGTGATGATGCTGGATAGCACAGCAAAAGTCATGATAACTCTCTGGAACCTGATGTATTATCTGGCGGCATTAGCTCTGAGTGAGCATATAATGGTGGAAACACCTGACACAAGGGTAAGTGTTCCCCATTGTTTATATGAAATAATGCTCCAGTTGGAGGGGGACATACCCAGAAACATCAAGGCTCTCTTTTGTGTGAACCTGACATATGGTTACCATATTCTTTTTACTGAAAAAGACTGGCCTCCTGACTTCATAATGGAATGGCCAAACAGAGAAACAGTAATTTTACCAGCTTTTTCTGACCTTGTTCCAGAATAAATTAAACATTCTTGTGCTAAGGAGTGGGTGTTAGCGCTAGCTCCTGCACTATACAGCAATCATGGTGGATGGTAAGATAAGTCAACTCATCATAAGATCCCATTAAAATCCAGTCCTCAACCCCAGAGACAGTACCCAATATTACATCCTAGAACAACTTGAATACCAGGGTGTGACAGAAAATTGCACCTCATTCAATAAATAATAATTTTGTTTCCTGTAATGAAACTAGATAATGCCTACCATCTAGTAATAAACTATAGACATTTAAACACATCTTGTCACTCCTTCGCAGTGTAAAATGCACACAGTGCCGCACTAATCAGTAACATTGTGCGGGAGAAATATAAAACAGCACTAGATATCTCAAATATATTTTTCTGCCAAAATATAGCACCTGAAAGCAGATATTTGACAGCTTTTTTATCACTGGGCTCACAGGGGCAATTTTGACATTTGCCTCAAGGGCAGAAGAATAGCCCTAGGTTGTTTTCAGCCAGAGTAATGGAGATACTTAAAAATGTTGATGAAGAGGCATTGTCCTATGCATATGATGTATACCTGACAGACGATTAATTCATGGAACGCTTGGACAGAATAGACCACATAATTCTAGGGTTTGCTCACCTGGGCTACAAATTCAATTAAAAAAATTCGAAAATTGCCCATCTCGTCCTATTTTTAGAGTATGAGCTGTCAAATGAAGGAAAAAAGCCTGAAGAGCAATTAAAAAAAAAAAAAATTCCAACTCTGAAAAGACTACAGTCCATTTTAGAAATGTTTAATTTGGTACAAAATATATTTTGTATGATGCAGAACGGGTAAAACCATACTATGATTTGATTAGACCTGATTTTTCAATAACACATTGGACACAGGAACATCCAAATATTTTAAATTTCTTTCAAGCTGACATGATAACTTCCAAATTTTTATGCACACGTGTAAACACAACCAACCTGGTGATCCGCGTAGTTGCTGGACCATCCAGGTATACGTACATCTCGTTCAACAAAGGTGATGCACTATCTAAAACATACAAATCACATTTGTACACAAATGCTGAAATAAGTTTTGCGCCAACTGAGCAAATTCTCACAGCAGAGCAAACTGCTGTAGTGACCGAGTGAGCACTAGCTCAGGGAAAACACATAATTGTCTTAACCCTGGCACTGACCTTAAAGACCGTTACCAACATGAGCGTTCCAAATGCCAAAGCATTACATCCATGATAGATGCAATTGGCTAACTCCCTCATTGCAAAAGATGTAGATCACAGATTTGATTCTGTATTATAAACACAAGCATTTTTGCGGTATGAACAAGAACATCCTCAGCCGAATTAAAGAATGTTTCTAGATCAATATGAGTACATCATATACACTGAGGGTCTGCCCTGCCTGCCCGAGGTACAAAAAAAACAATATTGCACAGCAACACAAATGTAAAGGGTAGCATGCATGATGGATAATTTAATCCGGAAAAGACTTACATGCTGTCCATTGTGGACTGCACAGCGCAAGTGGCAGAGTTTAAAGCCCTGATACTGGCACTACAAAATATGGATCATGGATTCCCCACACTTATAATGTTTGATTCATATTACTGTGTCCAGTCATATAAGGAATACCTTCACTACTTGGGCGAGAATGGCGTTCAAGATTCTAAGAGCTTTACAATGAAGCACAAAATGCTTTGGGAACAGGTGGCAAAACTGAAAGAATGCTTATTCACACAGTGAGTCATCAACATGTTGGCGGTCACTTTCAGGGAATTCCATGGCTGATGAAGCCGCTAAGTTAACACTTCACTGCTGATGTTGCTGCAATCACTTGTTCTAGTATGAGATTAGACAGAGACATCATGTTGACTGTTAATGTTGCTCACAACGACACACACCTGCTGAAACGCTTTATAATCAAGTACTCCCACAAGTGAGATACACAAAACATTCCGTATGCTCAGATTCCAGAAGTGGGGGATAGAGGTATGCAAAACAATGTTTGCAGACTGGGTTTTAGACTAGCTGTACATGAGGGCCTGGGTTCAGCTCATGCATTGATTACTGCTGCAGTTTCCTTACTGAAGCAGTGTATTGGTGGACAGGTGTTACTAAACAGACCAATGACTTTGTCTTCAAATGTGACATCTGCCAGCAGATGAAGGACTCCATCATAGCACATCCACACGGACACCCCTTTTGATCTCAAACAAGCCTTTGCATCGTGTCTATTTGGATCACTGTGGTCCCTCACAATCTGATGAGGCTTGCAAACACATCTTGGTTGCAGTAGATTAATGTAAATGTACATGTATTTATATAGCGCAAATCGCCCACATCGCAGGCATCTATGCGCTTGCTTAGGGAACCCGTCCTGGTATTCCCCTGTGAGATACCCCGGCAGGGTATCCACAAGGTGAAAGCCAGGCATCCCGCCACGAGGGGCCGTTGTGGAGATTAAGCAAGCTATTGCCCAGAGTTGCAGAGTGTGAACCCGTGAGTCGAGTAGGCACCGGAGTGAAAATTATCGAGTCCGTGGAATTATTGAGCCCAACCCCCGTCGGGGCATTGAACCCTGGTCCAGGGCTGATCTCAGCTTCCGGGTCTGCCGCCTCTAACCCCTGAGCCACACTTCTCCACTCTAGATTCTTATGGATTTTTTCACAGCGATCATCTGTCGCCCAAACTGTTATCTAGGATTTGCGAGTCTTTATCGGGACATACCCAACTGGCACATAACATTCTAACCAGGGTCCTGCAATTAGCTCTCGGGCTTACAAAGAAGCCATGGAAAGTTTGAGTCTGACCATGAGGTACACCCCCTCCAACATCCTAAGGGAAATTCAATAGCTGAGAGGAAAACCGGACTTAAAGCAAGCCTTAACAGCAAGGGTACTAGGTTCAGGTCGCAGTTGGGTCCATTTTCTATATGATGTCAAGAGGGCACTCAATAACATGCTAAGTAAATCCCTGGATAGTCCTACTCCATATGAAATCCTGTCTGGAGTGAGAATGTGAGTCCCCGACCTTGATAATGTCAATACCGTGGCAGCGGACACATTGTTTGACATCAATGAATGTTTGGCTGCTTTACAGGAACTAAATGAATTCCGGGACGTACAAGTAAAATGCACTGCCACTGGAAAAGTGAAGGTTGTACCAGCAAGACCTGGCTGGGTCCTGAAGATTGGGGATCTGGTCAGGTAGAAAATCTTGGACAAGAAAGAATTTGGGTCATCTTACAGAGTGCCAGTATCTATTCTGTCCGGTAAAGGTACTAGAACTGTGCGTCTTCCTCCCGTTGCAGATAAATGAGACAAAAAGCATGTCTCAATTGATCTGATTAAACCATACTATGTTGTTGATTCCCAACAGTAGGTCATGAGGGCTCTTGGGTCGATACCACACTCCTCTCACTGCCATTCAGGAAGTTCAGATGGAAGCTTTAATAACCAAAGAAGGCTCTCCTCTCAAATGAAACAATAAACACCAATTAAGTTTGTCTCTTTCCTGTTGAAAGAGTTAAGACTGTACAGTCAATTATAAGAGAAACACAAATTTTAATTAAAACATTTGACAAAATCTGTGGGAATATGCAACAGAGTGAGTCATCTCCCAGCTCTTTAAAACCTGCTGACCTGCCAAAATAGACTGAATGGTGACAGACTAGTTTATGAACTCTGACCACTTCTCAACGGATTAAAATGAACCTGGGATGCCATTGTCATTGCCTCTTCCTTTCAAGCTACACTTGCATGCTCCTTATCTTTGGCTGAAAAAGACATACATTGTTACTCTTTGGTTACACCTCTGGATTACAATCCAATGAATATATCTGGTCCTCTGGATTAGTTTGGTGATTGTCTTTTTCCTATTTCCGAATAGACATTATCTTGATGAATGCTCTACAGTACAACTTGTGAACTTGGTATTGAAACCACATGCATCATCGCATGTGAACAAAGGGGCCTGTCACTAGTGAACATTATAGCTGTTCCAGTTCTGGAAGAAATAGTGTGGGTCAGGGTATCATATGATGTGTATGGTCCTACTGAAATGTTTACATTTACCATATTTGTTTACAATTTCCTTAAATTATATCATCGCCTCTTGTACCTTCTCTGACGAATGGGGCATTGGCACAGTGCATAACATGCTAGAATAACTAAAGCAATCAACTGTGTTTTCTTCTGATGAATTGAATGATGGTACATCTGATTACAATAGTGATTAGTTAATTTATCAACATTATGGTCACCGTTGTTTTACACAAAGAAAATACCCCACGTGCTGTCTATAACTTCACCCAATGGGAACACTGACCAACACCACCAAAAGGAAGTTCAAAAATATTTGCACAGAAGTTTGCCTATTTGTCTGGCTTTTACACATCAGACCCAGCCTCTTACTATATTAGACTTGCACCTACACCTGCACAGAAAAATATGCTACCTAACACTAAGCTGATAAACTCTGCTCCTTTCGTTCCTATCTGTCGGTACACAGTTTTGACTCTTGGACAGACACAATGGATACAAAATCTGTTTGTAGGACAAGGATTGGCAGGTTCAGGGAACTGAGGCCATGTTTAGAGCATGCCTAATACAACATCAAATAATTTTCCTAAATAAAACTTCCTTTCTTGGATTAGCCAATATGAAGAATTTTAACATACCTCGTATTCCTGCATTCTCACGTTTTGAGAACAGGCAGCATTTCACACAATATAGTGAGGATTCACTAGATGTCATGATATGCAATGGTACTTGAAATTCATCAGACCCCAATTGGAAGGGATGGTCGGTTTGGCCATTGGACAATAATGAGTGTCATTCAAGATTACTGGGCAATGCCAAAGGGTTTAAAATAAATAGACCTGACCAGCGATATGTATAATCTGAACACTCAGGGTGGTGACATCATATATTGTTGGGAAGATGTGTCTTGATTGCCTAAAACCTCAACATTTTCTCAGGTGAAGCAACACTTCTCCCTTCTTTCTGATGACATGAATCTCAGGAATTTATTGTTAGGTCCCTGGAACCCAAAGCAAAAGGGCTTCTTGTCTGTAATATACAACAAACTGTAGAAAGTTTCTAGACAGGAAGCTGCTGAGAGACTGCACAAGATTGATAGGGTTAATTCATAAAAGGCTTTGGTTGTAGTAGACAATGGTATGACCACATTATCCTCCAGGATTTATTCACTGGGATACCTAGTATCTTCTGCAATTCATATAATATAGCAGGATTTGTCTAGTTTACAGAATGGACAATCACAACTACGGTCCATTGTATTAATAAGCTGGACGCTTCAAACATTATGTTCTGGCCATGTTTTGTGGCATTATATTAACAGCACCAATTTGTTTTCTGCATATGACCTAACTGAAGGACAGATATAGATATTGATGGCACAAAGTGATGCAAAGTATACCATGTTGCACTTTGAAAAAATAAGATCAATTATCTTTCACTGTGGGTGAGACACTATGCACAGACTGCATATTCCAAGGTTACATTACCCGACCTGTCACGACTTTCCAATTCCAGTATTGTCTACATTAGCACCAAGGAGGCAGATATGAAGTTCTAGGGGAAGGTTAGGTGCATGAATACTGGGAATTGCCATTCAGGTTTAGTAGCAGGAATGGGGATATAGAAGTCTTTCTTAGTGGTTCAGACTGTGAGAATGCTTTGAGTGGGTCCTTACTATGCAAGGACATTTTACTTCATGGGACTTGTGACACTTTGGTTGCAAATTTGCATATTATCTAAAGGGTTCTCCAGCTACCGTGATCTGACCAGTTCCCAGGCTGCTCTCTATTGGAGGTTAATTGATGCTAAACGATCAAGGCTGCGGTGAGATGGAACCAGGCATTGCTTATCTGGTGACAGTTAATTTCATAGTTAATTGTTGCACACAAGTACTGTTTCCACCTGCCAGCACAGTTAGGGATGCATCGCTATGGTGTTCAATAAATATTTCCCAAATATGCTTTGATTCTCTGAACAAACTGAAAGCCATGCTTTTTCAAAAAGATGTGGCCTCAACATCCACCAGTGAGACGTTTGCTCTCCAGGTTGCAAGGTTCTCGTTCGAGATACAGACACTACTTCATAATAACTTCCCACTGCATTTTGGGGAGCTTGTCTGCCATATCTTTAATATGTTTGATATGAAGGGAAGAGCGCACCTTTTTAAAAGAATTGGCTCGGACTCATTAGCACCTTTCAGACGATTTTCAGAGTTATACCATCTTTCAAGCACGCCATATTGGGAAGAATTTTAGAGGTCTCCCGCTTGTCTTGCTACTTGCTACTTGTGGTGAGAATTCTGTTTTTAATTTTCTTCCTCCACAATGGACATCTTATTTCAAACATGAATGGAGGCAGCACTTGCTGTGCTGTAATGCTGTGAGCGCATGTTACACTGCTTCGACACACCTTGTCTGCGAGACCTGAATGAGCACTGGTTCTTATCATTCAGGCCTGTGTGGATTCACTGTGTACAACCTGTATTTCACTGCCTGCTTTTCAGCCATGAATGTTTATTGGATTTCTGTCTCAGATCACAATTAGTTGCACCATCGGACACTGAGGTACTGATGGACACCTTAAAAGCACATAGGCGTAGTTGTCCAAAGCGTATTTCTTTGCTGATAAATGCATTTTTCAAGCCACCCTGGGATGCTTTGGCTCCTAGTGAATTGGATTCCCACTTTGCGGAACACTTACAAGACCTAGTCTTTCCCTTGGTAGCTGCTGTGGAAACTGGATGGAACCACTTTGCTCCATAAACTTGCTTCGAGGTGCTCCTCTGGAACGTTGTCTGCGTTGCCAGTGACAGCAATGTTGCAACTACCAATCGGATCACATAAACATTTACTTTTCCATGTGATGGGAACTATTTGGCTTGTTTTTAAACGAAAATATTCAAAACACTATTTTTCTGATTTTCTAGGCACCATGGCTTTATTAGTGATTAGAAAAAGGGAAAGGAAGAGACTGAGGATAAAACGCAATAAAAGAGGCACAGTGACCGAAAACACGACTAATGCCCCCTACGCCAAAAAGGACAACACACAACGTGGCTCAATCAATCCAGCGAGTTCTGATAGCATCTTTTTACTATCACAAAATTAATCTTCGCAAGTATCCACAGAGACAACTAGTAAGATGTTATCATCTTCCACCAACAGTAAAAATCATAAGGATACATCTGTGGCTAGGAGCGAGGTCTTAGTAAAGTCCCCATACCAATTAACCCTAGATGAGTCAGGAGGAGCCATCAAGTGGGAAACATTGCCCCATATGGTTAAGATCAGACCTGAAGACCCGATAGCTTCAACAAATATGGTAAATTCATCAAGAGATAACAAAAACCGGAAAAAGATAGACCAGCATGAAGACGAGTATAGGTCAAGACGCAAAGAGAATTTTCAAATAACACTATTCAAGAACCGGGACATAATACAAACGGGAAAACATTCCCCCAAGATTAAGGACCACCAACCCCAAGAAGAATAAGTGGGACACAAGCAACAACTACATCATACCCAAAGGAGAATTAATTTACCCCAGACAATAGATAAAAAGAATCACAAGACCCCCGGCCAGATCTCGACAACATCAGATCCAAAAACGAAATTGTTATTTATCTCTGAGTATCACACCCAAGGACCACATGACATCCTGAACAGAGGGAACATTCTGAAACTTTCTAAAAACATCCCTGAACTGTGCCATATTGAATCCAACGATATAACTTTGATTGAATTCAAACCCATCAGAAGTATTCAACTCACTGAACCAACGTCAATCACTTTTTCAACCGCATTAATCAAGGAGCAGGTTGTAACAATGTCTGATTTACTTAATACATGGGGAATTAAAGCAGTTTAACAAGCGGAACCACGGTATCCATCGGTTCTCGCAAAACCCCTGGCCTTACTTGATCAACCAGGACCTTCATCTCTTTCAATATTAAGATCCGCTAAAGGCCGATCCCCAAGAAGGACCATATGCCCTGAAAAAGGAGGTCAAATTCACGGCATCTGACTGGGCTTGGCTGCCAGCAACCCTGGACGGGGGAAACCAAAATTGATCCAGCACTCAACCCGGTCTATCAGTATGCCCTTGGAACATTAACGGCCTCACTACGAAACTTCAATCTACCAATCTGATAACATTCTTAAAAACCCACAAGGTCATATTATTGCATGAAACATGGTCTTTTATCAGTCTTCCAATAGAAGGATACTTGGAATATAGAGCCCCCGCTCAGAGGTCACATAAACCTGGCCGACCCAGAGGCGGTCTTTCAATCTACATCTCAGTTAAGCTAAATGATAATATTTAATATTAAAGTAAGTACAAAAGACCTGCCTGCCTTGTATCTGGTGATTATAATACAAACCTCTTTCAAGAACCTCCTGAAGAATATGTTTCACCATGGTCAGACATTCTAGTACAAACAAAACCTACCGGCACCAAATATAGCAAATGTGGTGAATACATGGTGCCACAACTCAGTGGTCTAGGCTACACAATCCTGAATGGACGTTTCCCTAAGGACAATCCACCAAATTGGACAAGATCAAATGGTCATATTCACTCCTTCCTAGACTACACCATCTGTAACAAGGACATCATCCCCCTGATCGAGAATTATGCCATAGTCGCTTGAGGTGACAGTGATCACCGTCCTCAAGTGATCACCATGTCATTTCACTTAGCACATCACGTCACAACAAGCCAAACCTCAGGAGGGGATTACACCGAAAATCTCAAAAGGCTGAAATGGTCAGATCCAATTATACCAGCAATAATGGGTAAATGTAGAGACCTGCAAGACCAAAGAGCACCAATGAACCATAGCCAATTATAGCATGAGACACCTTCTCCCGGGAACTGCTCAAAAACTTTTCTCGTACTTCAAGAAAAACCAAAAAATGCAACCTAGCTGTTAGAACCAGAGGTCTCTGGTTGGCACAGGTATGCACTTGTGACAAGCAAGGACCCTCAGCTCCACGTCAGGGCAAGGGAACTATTCCTTTGAATAACCCCTGCTCACCCTCTAGGTAGTGTGGCGCGAGCTGGCAAGGCTAATCCTCAGGCGATAGTAAGTTAAGCATTCATGACCACACACAGTAAACCCACTGACCCACCACAAATGGACACCAGTCGTATGGTTGTATCAAAAATACGTATACTTTATATAAAAGATAGATTCAAGCAGAATTATCACAAGACCGGAATAAGGTTTAGTACAAGGAGGTCACCAGACTACAATAGGCAAACTTAGTCTTTCAATGTTCGTTGTTCAGCAAGGTACGAGGACAGAGAAATAAGAACGTTGTGGACCCTGGATCCGATAGGAACTCGAGACGGAGTTCAAGTGAACCTTGCGGGTGGAAGTCCGAGGCATTTCAGGCGCTGCTACTTGTGAGGGCGCACTTTGAATGAGGCCGACGGTTCTCCAGAGGATCTCTCCGGCTCCATTCCCCTTGAGGAGGGAGGTGAAGGAGCTAGACTGTGGAGGGTTGCGGTGATCCAGGATCGGGACAGCTCACGGGGCGAGGCGCCGTTCAGGCCTGCGGGGCGTACTACTTGTAAGCACGCAGGTTCTGACTCGTGGGTCTGTGAGGGGCATCGAGTTCTCGGGCAGACGGGTGCAGCACCAGGCTTCCGGTACCACGGTACGAGGAGGCCTTTCTTGAGGTGCGGCAGGAGTCTTGGTATGCAGGAGCGCAAAGCGAGACAGTTGGGTACGTTACGACGTACGGACTGTCCGAGGCTATGAGATGCTCTCCATGCAGATTCCGGTTGGAGAAGATGAGAGGTTCGCAGCTCGCTCCGTAAGCGGCAGGGTGACAGGAGAGCAGGCGGCCCGGCTCTGAAGCGGAGAGCGGCTCAGGAATGAGCGGGATTCTCTACGGCGGGGCGACCAGGCTCCAAGCCGTCACGGCCTGGGAGAGGGCGAAGGCACCCGAGTCACAACTCTGGCGAGGGAATAGGAACTGAGGCCCAACAGCAATCGGGCACAAGCAGATAGAACCCAATGGTCCTGGGGTTCCGTTCAGGGGGCAAGCTCTCGATCAAGCCCTTGGAGATCGTTTCAGGCACAAGTCTACAAAGTCCTCTCTGGTCCTTTCCTCTCCGTTCTCAGCAAGGCACCACGGCAGGCCAGTCTTACAGGATACAGACTGGTTTCCGTCCTTCAGCTTCTCTTGGTCCTTCTAGTCAGGCAGAGGTTCGTTGTGCTCAAAACTGGATCTGATTTGTAAGGAGCGAAGCTCCTATATTTATACTGCATTTCTTTTGTCTTTGTAGGCCAGGGGGCCTGAGCCTGGTTCAACCCGGTTCTGAAGTACTTTGTTGACAGGACGCTGCCGTCTTCTTTCAGGGTGCAGGGCAGAGGCATCAGACGCTCCGCAGGAGGTGGAGCCAGCATTGTGGTGGTGGAGCACAACCCTATTCAGAGTCAAGGACTACTCCGCCCACCCATCCTGGTGTAAGCATCTCATTCACCCTTCTGATCACCCGACTATCCCCCGGGAATCTCCCAGCCCTGTCACTCACACAAACCGAGACAGTAGATACACATCCTGGCAGAGGCGGGCTGAACAGTTAGGCGAGCAAAGGCTAACTTTCTAAAAGTAGCATTTGCAAACACAGGATATTAAAATAAACCTTACTAAAGGAATTATTTTATTATTCTGAGTTCAGGCATACTAAACTCGACCTGCTACCGTCTTCCCTGAGCCTGCCGGGACTATAGCGTGTAATAGCTCTAACAGCTCATCTGGCCTAAGAGAACCGGTAGCCCTTCAGTAGTGAAGAACGCGGAAGGGCAGCAATTTACTACTAGGACATGCCACACTCTAGGCCTGTCCTACCTTATGCCTACAATGCACCCTGCCTCTAGGCCTACCATAGGGGTGACTGATATGAAGGTGAGGGAAGGTTCTGGGACTGACAAGCGTGGGCACTTGCACAGTCAGCGTGACAGTGCGGGACTGTACGCGGGGTCAGCAATGGCATATCCGAGACATATCTTTCGAGGCCGCTTCTGTGGGTGGCGCAACCGGCGCTGCAGGCCCACCAGCGGTATTTGTATCCACAAGCGCCGGCATGCCTCGTGCACGTTACTGGGGACTGATAGTAAACCAAATAATCCAATTGTGGAAATCAATTGTACATACACTTTACATTGGGAGCACTTGCACTGCGGCATGGATCGGCCGTGGCGCAGTGCCCTGAGCATCGAACACCAGCAAAACATCTGAGGCACATCGGCAAAAAGTAGAAGGGAGACTCACGCCAAGGTGCTAGGTCTAACACGTGTCCCCTCCAGCTGAAAGGTGAGGAGAACTACCCTACCCCAGGGAGTTCCTCATCACTAAGGCGGAAAAACCTTGACAGACCGTCAGCGTTGGCGTGGTCTATGTCAGGGCCGTGTTCCACCGTAAAGTCCATACTCTGTAGAGAAATGACGACCTCAACAGTTTCGGGTTCTCACCCCTCATTTGCATCAACCATCTGAGGGGCCTGTGGTCCGTCTGAACTCAGAAGTGAGACCCAAACAAGTAAGGTCTTAGCTTCTTTAGGGCCCAGACCACAGCAAAAGCTTCTCACTCAATCGCACTCCACTTCTGTTCCCGTGGAAGTAACCTTCGACTGATGAAGGCCACAGGGTGATCCCAGCCCTCCTCAGTCGTCTGTGAAAGGACAGCCCCTATCCCATGCTCTGAAGTGTCTGTCTGCACTAAGAACTCTTTGGAGAAATCAGGAGCCAGGAGCACGGGTGCCGTGCACATGACCTTCTTCAGGGTGTCGAATGCTTCCTGACAGCCGTCGGTCCAGATCACTTTGCGACGCTGCTTCTTCGAAGTCAGCTCCGTCAAGGGGGCAACAATGGTGCCGTATCTCTTGACGAACCTCCTGTAATACCCTGTGAGTCTGAGGAAGGCCCTCACCTCCGTTTGGGTCTTGGGGGCTTCCCAAGCCAGGATGGTCTGAACTTTGGGTTGAAGGGGCGCCACCTGGCCGCTCCCAACTTGGTGTCCCAAATACACCACAGAACCCTGCCCGATCTGGCACTTGCTTGCCTTGATCATGAGGCCTGCCTTGCGCAGAGCCGCCAACACTTCCCAAAGGTGCCGCAAGTGTTCCTTCCACGTTCCGCTGAACACTGCGATGTCGTCCAGGTAGGCGGCACTGAACGCATCCAGTCCGACCAACACCTGGTTGACCAACCTCTGGAAGGTGGCAGGGGCGTTTTTCATCCCGAAGGGCATGACCCGGAATTGGTAGTGTCCATCTGGGGTTGAAAACACTGACCTCTCTTTCGCCCCTTCGGTTAAGGCAATCTGCCAGTACGCAGACGTTAAGTCAAACGTACTGAGGTACCGGGCAGCTCCCAACCGATCGATGAGCTCGTCAGCTCTGGGGATGGGGTGCGCGTTAGTCTTCGTGACTGAATTGAGTCCTTGATAGTCCACACAGAATTGGAGTTCGGGTGTGGCTCCTGGCGTCGCAGCCTTCGGGACCAAGACCACTCGGCTGGCCCAAGGACTGCTGGAGGACTCAATCACCCCAAGAGAAAACATCTTCGAGACTTCCTCCCTGATGCAAGCTCGTACCCTGTCAGTCACGCGGTAAGCCTTATGCTTCACCGGTAAGCTGTCTCCCGTGGCCACATCATGGACGCACCAATCTGTGACACCAGGAACCAGAAAGAACAAGTCAGAGAATTGCCCAAGCAGTTGGCGGCAATCACTCTGCTGCTCCGGGGTCAGGGAGGGTGAGAGGTTAACTCCATCCACTGACCCATCTCGCTCAGAGTCCACCAAGAGGTCCGGAAGAGGCTCGGTCTCCTCCTCCATTCCGTCATCGGTTGCCAACAGCATGCCTACTTCGGACCTCTCCAAGTGGGGCTTAAGGCGGTTAATATGTAGGACCCTCAAAGGGTTCCTGGGAGTTTGCAAGTTCATCAGGTAGGTAGCAGGACTCTTGCACTCCACAACCTCAAATGGACCCGTCCACTTATCCTGAAGTGCACAGGGCTCCACTGGGGCCAAGACCCACACCTTGTGTCCAGGCTGAAGCTCTACCAGAGTGGCATTCTGGTCGTACCACTGCTTCATCTCCTCCTATCTGGCTTCCAGGTTTGCCTCAGCAAGTTGCCTGAATCACCTGGTCTGGTTTCGGAAGGCCAGCATGTAGCTATATACATTCTGGGGAGGTTTCCTGGGAGATTGCTTCCAGCCTTCCCTAACTAGACTCAGAGGTCCTCGAACCGGGTGACCGTACAGAAGTTCGAAGGGACTGAACCTGAGCGACTTCTCTGGCACCTCTCGGTACGCAAACAGTAGACATGGTAGGAGGACGTCCCACTTACGCCTCATTGGTCCTTCTAGGCCCATAATCATGCCTTTCAGGGTTCGGTTGAATCTTTCAACCAAACCGTTTCCTTGGGGGTGGCAAGGGGTGGTGAACTTGTATCTTACACCACACTCTTGCCAAAGGGACTTCATATATTTCGATATTAAGTTGGTGCCCCTGTCTGACACCACCTCTAGAGGGAATCCTACTCGAAAGAAAATTCCCATCAGCGCTCGTCCCACCACGGGGGCCATCACTGTCCTCAGAGGGATGGCTTCAGGGTACCGGGTGGCATGGTCCACCAAGACCCGGATAAACCTGTTGCCCATGGCTGTCTTGGGGTCCAGAGGCCCCACAATGTCAATTCCCACTCGCTGGAATTGGGTACTGACGACGGTGAATGGTTGGAGGGGAGCCTTTTTCTTCCCTCCACACTTACCACTTGCCTGGCAAGTCTGGCAAGTCCGGCAGTGAGCATCTGAGCTCCGATGCATCTGGGGCCAGTAAAAGTGGGTGGCAAGCCTGTCATAGGTCTTGTCCGAATGTCTGACATAATATCGACAGACAGAATATCGAAATGCAAAAATATCGGAGCAAAAATATCGACAGCAAAAATATCGGAATCCTATCTTCATTAAGGTAAGTACAAAAATATCGAAAAAATAATATCGTAGTACAAAAATATCGGAATCAAAAATATCGTTTTTTTAAATGTATTAATAATAATGAAAAAATAATTTTAAAATACAAATAATTTTACAAATATTAAATAAAAATATTAAAACAAAATTAAAACTAATACATATACATTTAAAATAAATAAAACACTTAATAATTTAATGTAATTTTAATTTTTTTCATGTAATTTATTTGCTTTAATGTAATATTTTTTAGTTTTTACCCTGTACGCCTGTACCCCAAAAACCCAAAACTGACCCTGAACCCTAAAAATATCCCTGTACCCCAAAAACCCAAAACTGACCCTGAAACCTAAAAATACCCCTTTACCCAAAAACTGAAAACTGACCCTGAACCCTAAAAATACCCCTTTACCCATGAACTGAAAACTGACCCAGAACCCTAAAAATACCCCTTTACCAAAAACTGAAAACTGACCCAGAACCCTAAAAATACCCCTTTACCCAAAAACTGAAAACTGACCCTGAACCCTAAAAATACCCCTTTACCCAAAAACTGAAAAATGACCCTGAACCCTAAAAATACCCCTTTACCCATGAACTGAAAACTGACCCTGAACCCTAAAAATACCCCTTTACCCAAAAACTGAAAACTGACCCTGAACCCTAAAAATACCCCTTTACCCAAAAACTGAAAACTGACCCTGAACCCTAAAAATACCCCTTTACCCATGAACTGAAAACTGACCCTGAACCCTAAAAATACTCCTTTACCCAAAATTTTATAATATTATTTAATTACCAATTAATTATTAATTAACAATAACAATAAAGTAAATATATTAGCACATTTGCTGTAATTAATTTAATTTAATAAGTAATATTATTTTTCCCAATTAATTAATTAAGACTAACAATAAATTATATATAAAAAAATTACTATAATTAATGTAATTAAATAATTAATATTAATTAATTACCAACTAATTAATAATTATAAATATGTACAAAATTATATTAATTAATTAACTAATTAATAGAAATTAATTACCAATTAATTATTAATTTAAATATGTACAAACATATATCAAATAATTAATTATTATTAAATTACTCCCCACCCTATTCCCCTATAAACCCATAATTCGCTACAGAACATATTTATCAATTAATTAATTAAAAATAATTAAAAATTATTTTTCAATTAATTAATTAATAATTCCTACTAATTAATAATTAATTTAACATAATTAAATTAATTCCCACCCTATTCCCCTATAAACCCACAACCCGCTACAGTAGTAAAATACAATATTTAATTAAATTACATTAAAAATAAATGATAAAACATAATAAATACAATATAATATACACTAAATTTATTTAAAAATTGATATTAGTAACATCAAAGTTATTAATTTCGATATTATTGACATCGATATTTACAACTTCTATATTACTGATATCATACTAATATCGATATTAAGACTGTCAATATTACTTACCTTCGATATTTTGTCCCATCGATATTTAAACTTCGATATTTTTGTATATCGATATTTAAAAATCGATATTTTGTCTGTTTACCGTCTTGTCCATCCCCAGATGTCCTGCTAAAGGCACATCGTGAGCCAAACCCAGTAGGAAGGCCCTGAACTTCTGGGGTACCACCAGCGCACGGGCTACATGGGCTGACCCAGGTTCAGCAGCCTTAGGCTCTGAATACAGGAGATCGTTCTCCCAGTAGACCAAGTGTTTTTCGGGCCGAACGCCATTGGCCTGGTCTGCAGCCTGCTGCCGCATACCCGCGAGAGAAGGGCACGTTTTCTGCTCCTCACAGAATTCCTCCCTGGAGGGACTCCCTTCTTGCTGCCAGTTGGTCAGCTCAAGCAAGTCTCCCAGTTCGGCGATCTGTTTCCCGGTCGGCTCCAGGGCATTCCCCTCGAGGTCTGCCTCCTCCTGGGCCGTGGGAACTTCGGGGACCGGCTGTCCGCGCCCCCGGTGCCTCCTCTCTAAGGCCGGTTCTTGGGCCTCTCCCTCTCCCTCAGGCTCCAGGACCTCTTCGACACCCATACTGGCTGCCATGGACCTCGTGGTCACGCACGCCCAGTCGGGTAGACCCACCATCCACAGATGGGTCGTTTTCTCCACCATTTCCCAAGGGGAGTTCTCCAAATCGTTCCCTTGCAGACAATCTACAGGCATGGAGGTCCTCACAACAACTTGAAGAGTACCTGAGACGCCCCACTCAAAGGGAACCTGAGCCATCGGACGCTGGCTCTCAGAATTGTCAGCATTAACAACTTTGCAGTAGGCATGCGGTACCACCTGCTCTTGAGTCACCAGGTGCTGCCTCACTGCAGTCACGCTGGCTCCTGTATCTCGAAGAGCCTCCACTTTCTTACCATTGATGGTCACTACCTGCCCATATTTTTTAGTGTTACTGGGTAGGTAGTTCTCTGGTACCATCTCGCTGTCTCCTAGCGAGACTAGGGTCATCTGGATGGGATCCCTACCCATTGGGATTGCTACTTCCTCCCCAACGTTAACATTAGATAGTTGCCGGGGTGGAGCACCAGTGGGTGCGGGTTTTGCGAACAAGCGACACTTAGGGTCAGAGGCAACATGACCCAGGTCGCCACACCTAAAGCAGGTGATGGAACAGGTTTACCTGTCGGGGCCCCGGTTGATTTCGGGGGTGGAGGAGGCTGAGAACCTTTCCCTTGGTTCCCTTGGGGATTACTTTGGGGGCCTTTGTGGAACCCTTTCTGTTTTCCCTTGTCCCCCCCACTCTTCTGCTGGGGACCCTGCCCACCGTTGGCTGAATCTCCCACTGAACCTTTGTGGACCCTGGTGCTGACCCAGTGGTCCGCTTCCTCAGCAAGCTTCCTCGGGTTGGACAGCTTACTATCAATCAGGTGCTGGCGTAACTCAAGAAAACAATTATCCGACAAGTGCACCCATGCGATTAAATCAAACAGCCCTTGAAAATCATTTACCTTACTGCCCTTCACCCAACCATCCAGCGCTCTGCAGAAAACGTTTTTTTTTCTTTTTCCGGCTGGACAAATCACCTTACTCAATATAGTTCTATTGTGTCTATATTTATTGTTTCCTTGAATTCCTTTTTGCATGGGACCACTGTTGTTTTGAAAAATATGTTCCCCGAGGTCCTGTGCTGACTCGCCTGGGTGCCCTTGTTGTTTTTGATATGCTGCAGAAAAAGGTCACATACTCCACATAGGTACCCCCTTGAATCTTCACACACTTTCTAAACCGTGCAGGTACATTTCAGGCGTTAACCCAAACCGATTCATCAGGGCATCTTTCATGTGTGGGTAGGAGACTGACTCTTCAGGAGGAAGATCTAACAGGGTATCCCACCCCTCGGTCAGGAACCGTCCCCGCAACCCCGCTCCCCAATCCTTTTCAGGGACGCGGTGGGAAGACATTGCTACCTCGTAGGCTCGGAACCACTGCCCTTTGTCATCTCCTTTGAAATATTCTTTCACCACATCCTTCGGTACGTAGAGCCTTGACTCTACCTGGGCTGGCGTTGTGCTGCCACCAGGAGCTGTGTCCAAGCTCTTCGCTTTCAGCTCCAATTCTTTTAGGCGTATCTTGTGCTCCAGCTGGAGCCTTTTTTCCTCCATGGCCATCTGACCTTTCAATCTGGCCATCTCCACTTCATGCGCTCTGGTTGCGGCCCTGTCTGCCAGCTAGTCGGCCGACGGGCCTCCCAGGCCTCCGATGAGGCTATCAGGCGGATCGATCACTACCTGTTTTTCAGGCTCTCTGGACTCTTTCCAGGCTCTCAGTGCCGTGATTCGCTGGGTTCGGGTTCTGCAGTTGGCTTGCAAAACTCTGAACTTTTCGCACAGGACTCTCAAGTGATCGGCTTTGCCCTTTTCCAGCCCGTCCCAGTCAACATCGTCGATTCCAGAGATAACAGAGAGTGCTCTTGAGGGAAGTGAACCAGGCATGGTTTAGGAGATTGGAGATCTCTCGGCAAGATTGTAATCTGGTTGCGTTATTGGTCTGCTTTCACTACGTGGTGATCAGTAATTCACTGTATATGAATCATGAATGCAAATCCGAAATCCTCACCGCTGGTACCAATGTTAGAACCTAATAAATATATATGTATTAAACAGCACAGTTACATTCTTTTGAGATGGAACTGCTAGTTTAAGTCAACATTGCAAAACTGTAATAATAATATAATCTTTAAAAGCTTCAAAGCAGAAAGAAGCAGCAAGGCTGATTCACACTGCACCACCCAGACTAGTCACTAATATATTTCCAAGCACGTATTGCCAACTTCAAATAACCAGCTGCCACACGGTCATAAATATAATACAATCAAAACAAAGAGGCAATACAGAAAAGTGTATAAATGGATTCAAATAAACAAAACTTCTCAGATCATCTTCGTTTGTGCGTTGAAATTCTTTTTATTCTCTGTAGTTATTGTTTAAAAATGTACAGTCAATGTATTTCACCTCCAGTAGGGCTTCTTCAGGGTGATCAGAAACTGTTAGCACAACCCAATTTGTTCACATAGTGCAGAGGCAGCGGCAAGTTTAGTAATTGACTCTTTCTTCCCTCAACCAAGTACGAACCACTTGCAATTTGACAACATCCAAGAAGAAACGTAACGCACAATTCAAATTACGGTTTCTGATCGCATTGAAGAAGCCCTGCTAGGTGTGAAACATGTTAGCTGTACAAAAAACGTAACTAATCTATGACATTTTTTCCACACTCCGGCCCCATCACCTTCTCCCCTTTTGCTTTATTAGCCTACTGGATTTTAATACATGTAGATCTTCTTTTCAATTCTTTCACCCATCTTAGCCTACCGAACAATATCTGCTTTAATAGTCTATTTATGGTAGGCTAGGTCACAAAAGAGTCACTTAAAATAAAATAAATGTAGCAAAAATAAGTTCAGCCAGTCTGTTACACCATTACAGGTATCTACACCTACTCAGGCAGATAACAACCTTCCTTTTATCATCAATAATATTGCTGTTAAAGTAAGCAGGTCATTTTGTCACCAAAAACGAGAACAGCTACACAGAACAATCTTCTTCAGGGTGTAAATGTCACCGTAGGCAAACCTTCTTCAAGGGTACAAATGTCACCATAGGCCCTAACAACATCAGTTGTGCAACACATTCTTTTTCCTGACTTTCCACACAGTTACTGTTCCCTCCTTCTCCAAAGAGAATAATTTTTGTTTTTCTCTTCCATATATTTTGTGATATGATACTGCTATTTTTAATACTTCTGTTTTCCATTTTCCACCCAAAAAAGGCAAGAAAACGCCAAAAATGTTAAGTTCCACACTGATCAATAATTGGTAACCGTGATACTATATATCCTCCTATTTTTTTTTACATTTTTCACCCACAATCATTTAGTTATAGGTACTGTATGTACAACTGTTAGACCTGGCACCTTGGCGTGAGTCTCCCTTCCACTTTTTGCTGATGTGCCTCCGATGTTTTGCTGGTTTTCCGATACTCAGGGCACTGCGCCACGGCTGATCCGTGCCGCAGTGCAAGTGCTCCCTACTGTAAACTGTACATACGATTGGTATCCATGATTGGTGCATTGGATTTACTGTTAGTCCCTAGTAAAGCGCACGAGAGAGTGCCGGGGATTGTAGATGCCAATACTGCTGGTGGGCCTGCAGCGCTGGTTGCGCCACCCACCGAAGCAGCCGTAAAGATGTGTCTGGAAACTGCGACCGCAGAACCCGCGTGTGGTCTCGTACTATCACGCTAGCTGGGCAAGTGTCCCCACTTGCCAGCACCGACCCTTCCCTTGACTACATATTAGTCACCCCTATGGTAGGCCTGCGGGCAGGGTGCATTGTAGGTGCAAGGTAGGACAAGCCCTGATGTGCGTGGCATGTCCTAGTAGTGACTTACAACGAAGACCGTATTTCACTACTGAAGGCTACCTGCTCCATTAGGCCAGGCTGAGCTGCGAGGGTTATTACACCCTATAATCCCCGCAGGCTCAAGGAGCATGGTAGGGAGTCATGTTTAGTATGCCTGAACTCGGGATAATGAGATATTTCTTGTAGTCAAGTTTATTTCAGTATCCTGGGTTTGCAAATGCTACTTTTAGAAAGTTAGCATTTGCTTGCTTAACCATTTCAGCCGCCTCTGCTGGTGTGTATCTGACTGTCTGGGATGTGTGAGTGACAGGGCTGGAGGGATGACGGGTGGTGAATGCGCAGATTACACCTTAGTGGGAGGTAGGAGTGCCTCTTGACTCGAGCTGTCACTGTGCTCGACCTCCACAATGCTGGCTCCACCCTCCCGGGGAGCGGCGGATGACTCTGCCGGCACCTGGCCCAGGAAGGGCGAAGCCCCCATCAACAAGGTACTCTGGCCACTCCCGTCCGGACAATGCTGGCTCCACCTCCTGTGGGGCGTCTGATGCGCCTGCCCCTCACACTGAAAGCAGAAGCCGGAGTACACCCGCGGGGGTACTCCAGAACTGAGAGTGGCTATGCAAAGGCCCCCCTGGCCTGCGAGAACAAAAGAATTGGCCTATAAAAGAAGGAGCCCTGCTCCTTGAAAATTAGATCCGGTTTGGGCCACAGAAAGACTCTGCCCTACGAGAAGGACCGTGAGAGACAAGGAAGGGTGCTGACTCTTGCCTGTGTCTGGTGCCTTGCTGCTGAAGGAGAGGAAGACAATAAGACTACGAAAAGACTGTTGTGCTACTTGTGCCAAACTCTACAAAGAGATCTCCAAGGGCTTGCAGCTGAACTTGCCCCCTGACCAGCGTCCCAGGACCAGTGGACGCTACCCCCTTGGAAAGCGACTGCGGGTGCTGACCATCGCCGCAGCACTGACGGAGGAATCTCCTCTAAAGCATCAACATCCTCCCGACCACCGTGACCGGGGCCCAAAGCAACAGCGAAAGCAAAGTGAGGACCAGCCGCCGCTGGCCCGAACACCGTGACCGCAACTGCACCGGGAGCCCGAGAGCAAAGCAAAGGAGGACCCGTCCGGTCCGAGCTATCGAGGTGAAGGCATAGCGAGCCCTCACTCACCTGCAAAGACGGACAATTGCCCTACGAGAATCCGCAAGGTCGGTAAGCCTGCCCGACAGCCCAGCTGTGAGCCCACAGCTGCACCGACATTTGGCTGGGTACGTCCTGCACTTGGGGACCGTACTGCCACTTGTCACCACCGCACAGCCGCCGCCGCCAGGGTCGGAGCGGACGACGAGGAAAGGACCCTGCCGCCACAGAACACCGCTGCCCCGGACGACCAGTGACCTGCTCGGCCGAAGAGCCGCAACGATCAACGACCCCGGGAAGGCAAAGCGACGTGGGACAGATCCCTTGGAAGCCGCCGGCTCCACAAGAACTTTGAATAACACCGGCCTACGGGCCTCAAGAGAACTTCCATAAGAACTGTGGTAACCCGAATTAAGTAACCTGCAACCGTCTTCATAAAGTTATTGACTGTATTCATAAGCCTGCTTAAAATCTATATAAAGATATATATTTTTACAAGAATACAGTCTGGTCTCGTTGTGTGGTGGGTTGGTTGTAAAGGTGTACTGTTGCAAGTGTTTAACCCTATGTGCCCCAAAGATTAGCCTACGACTGCTTAAGCCACACTACCTAGAGGGTAAGCAGAGGTTGTCTGGAAGGTAACCCTCAGCCCTGACGAGGAGGAGAGAGTCCCTGCTTGTCGCTAGTGTTACACTGCGCCAACTAGAGCCTCCCCCTTCCTACATTGGTGGCAGCGGTGGGATTTTCGAATTTACACTTGCGATAGTTATACCTGAGCTTCTGACCACTACACAAGGATTACGGTACAGCTACTAAACCACAGACTTTGCTTTTTGAAAGAAGATTCCGAGCGCAGAAACCATGCCTGGCACAAAGAGCCTGGATGGAGCGGAGTCCACGACCTCCGAGGTGTTGGAGATAGAATGGGACGCCGCAAAACTGGACAAATACTCAAAGATGGAGCTGAAGTTTTTCTGTAGGAAACTAAAGGTTCCGCACGCTGGTTGCAAAAACAAGCCGGAGCTCTACAAGGCCCTGAAAGCCTGGGTGGAGTCCAGAAAGACCCAGGAAGAGCAAGACGTCATCGCCGAGCAGAATACGACGGAGGAGCAGAATGCACTTGGGGATCTGATCGATCTCGAGAGGCAAGACAGCGAGCACAGCTTTGGTAAAGGCCTGTCGCCAGAGGAGCTGGCGGACAGGAAGGAAACCCGGAATCACGAAAGAAAGTTGGCAGAATTGAAAATCCAGCTGGAGCTGGAAACCAAAAGAATGGCGCTGGAAGAGCGAAAGCACCAGATGGATTATGAAATCAAGATGAGGGAGATAAGTCTCAAGGAGAGAGACTTGGATCGGCCTCCCTCTGGTGGCAGCACATCGCCAGTGCAGGTAGAGTCAAGAGTGCACATCCCGAAGGACGTAGTTAAGGAGTTCTTTAAGGGGGATGACATAGGACAATGGTTTAGGGCATACGAGGTAGCCATGTCCTCCCACCGGGTCCCTGACAAGGATTGGGGAGCGGGGTTGTGGGGAAGGTTCCTTAGCGAAGGGAGAGATACCTTGCTAGATTTGCCCGTTGAGAATCAGAGATCCTATGCCCACATGAAAGAAGCTTTATTAAACAGGTACGGGCTTACCCCTGAAATGTATAGACAGAAGTTTAGGGGATGTACTAAGCGGCCTGGGAATACGTATGTGGAGTATGTGACTTACTTTTGCAGAGCACTGGATGGTTGGGTGAAAGGTAACAAAGTGAATGATTTTCAAGGTCTCTTTGATTTAATTGCATGGGAGCACTTGTCTGATCACTGTTTTCCTGAGTTACGCCAACACCTGATCGATAGCAAGCTGTCCAACCCGAGGAAGCTTGCTGAGGAGGCGGACCGCTGGCTCAGCACCAGGGTCCACAAGGGTCCCGTGGGAGATTCCGCCAAGAGTGGGCAGGGTCCCCAGCAGAAGAGTGGGGGGGACAAAGGGGGAAAACAGAAAGGGTTCCAAAAAGGCCCCCAAAGTAGTTCCCAAGGGAATCCGCAGCAGGGTTCTCAGCCTCCCCCACCCCCGAAGCAGAATGGAGCCCCGACAGGTAAACCTGTTCCAAAGGGGCCCTTCAATTGTTTCAAATGTGGCGAGCCTGGGCACATATCCAGTGACCCCAAGTGTCGCCTATTTGGAAAACCCGCACCCACTGGTGCTCCGCCCCGACAAGTGACTAGCGTTCACCTGGGAGAAGAAATGATGGTCCCGGGGGGTGGAGATCCCGTTCACATGACCCTGGTCTCGCTAGGAGACAGTGAGATGATCCCGACGAACTACCTGCCCTCTAACACTAAAAAATATGGGCAGGTGGTGATCATCAATGGTAAAGAAGCTGAGGCTCTTAGAGACACAGGAGCCAGTGTGACTGCAGTGAGGCAGCACCTGGTGTCTCAAGAGCAGGTTGTACCCCATGCCTACTGTAGGGTTATCAACGCTGATAATTCTGAGAGTCAGTGTCCGATGGCTCAAGTTCCCTTCGAGTGGGGGGGGTCTCTGGTACTCTGCAGGTCTGTGTGAGAAAAACCATGCCTGTTGACTGTTTGCTAGGGAACGACTTGGAGCACTCCCCTTGGGAAAAGGTGGAGAAGACGACTCACCTGCGGATGGTGGGTCTGCCTGACTGGGCGTGCGTGACCACCCGGTCGATGGCAGCCAGTAAGGGTGATCGAGAGGTCCTGGGGCCTGATGGAGAGGCCCAGGAACCGGCTTTAGGGAGAAGGCGCAGGGGGCGCGGGAAACCGGCCCCTGAAGTTCCTACGGTCCAGGAGGAGGCAGACCTTGAGGGGGATGCCCTGGAGCCTACAGGGGAACAGATCGCCGAACTGGGGGACCTGCCTGAGCTGACCCATTGGCAGCAAGAAGGAGGACCCTCCAGGGAGGAATTCTGCAGGGAGCAGAAAGAATGCCCTTCTCTCGCGGGTATGCGGCAGCAGGCTGCAGACCAGGCCAATGGTGTTCAGGCCAAAACACATTACGTGTACTGGGAGAACGACCTCCTGTATTCGGAGCCTAAGGCTGCTGAACCTGGGTCAGCCCGTGTGCTGGTGGTACCCCAGAAGTTCAGAGCCTTCCTACTGGGTCTGGCTCACGATGTGCCTTTAGCAGGACATTTAGGGATGGACAAGACCTATGACAGGCTTGTCACCCACTTCTACTGGCCCCAAATGCATAAAAGCTCAGACGCTTATTGCAGAACCTGTCCGACTTGCCAGGCAAGTGGGAAGACGGGAGGGAAGAACAAGGCTCCCCTCCAACCCTTCCCTGTGGTCGGTACGCCATTCCAGCGAGTGGGTATCGACATCGTTGGGCCTCTGGACCCCAAGACAGCCATGGGCAACAGGTTCATCCTGGTCTTGGTGGACCATGCCACCCGGTACCCTGAAGCCATCCCTCTGAGGACAGTGACGGCTCCCATGGTGGGGCGTGCACTGATGGGAATTTTCTCACGAGTAGGATTCCCTCTAGAGGTGGTGAGTGACAGGGGGACCAATTTCATATCGAAATATATGAAGTCCCTTTGGCAGGAGTGTGGCGTAACGTACAAGTTCACCACACCCTACCATCCCCAAGGTAACGGGTTGGTTGAAAGATTCAACCGAACCCTCAAAGGCATGATAATGGGCCTGGAAGGTCCGATGAGGCGTAAGTGGGACGTCCTCTTGCCATGCCTGCTGTTTGCATATCGCGAGGTACCACAGAAGTCCCTAGGGTTCAGCCCCTTTGAACTGCTGTACGGTCACCCCGTGAGAGGACCACTGAGTTTGGTAAAGGAAGGCTGGGAGCAATCTCCCAGGAAACCTCCCCAGAATGTATATAGCTACATGCTGGCCTTCAGAAACCAGACCAGGCGCTTCAGACAACTTGCCGAGGCAAATCTGGAAGCGAGCCAGGAAGAAATGAAGCGGTGGTACGATCAGAATGCCACTCTGGTCGAGCTTCAGCCTGGACAGGAGGTGTATGTCTTGGCCCCAGTGGAGCCCTGTGCCCTTCAAGATAAGTGGACAGGACCATTTGAGGTTGTGGAGCGCAAGAGCCCCGTGACATACTTGGTGGACATGAAGACGCCCAGGAACCCTTTGCGGGTCCTACATGTCAACCGCCTCAAGCCCCACTTGCGAAGGTCCGAAGTGGGCATGTTGTTGGCAACCGATGACGGAATGGAGGAGGAGTCGGAGCCTCTTCCTGACCTCTTGGTGGCCTGTGAGAAGGATGGGTCTGTGGATGGAGTTAACCTCTCACCCTCCCTGACCGCCGAACAACAGGAGGACTGCCGCCAGTTGCTGGGACAGTTTCCAGACCTGTTCTCCCTGGTTCCGAGTGTCACAGATTGGTGCGTCCATGATGTGGACACTGGAGACAGCTTACCGGTGAAGCACAAGGCTTACCGGGTAACTGACAGGGTCCGGGCCTGCATCAAGGAGGAGGTCTCCAAGATGCTTGCCCTCGGGGTGGTTGAGTCTTCCAGCAGTCCTTGGTCCAGCCCCGTGGTCTTGGTTCCGAAGGCTGCTGCGCCGGGAGCCACACCCGAACTCCGGTTCTGTGTGGACTACAGAGGACTCAATTCAGTCACGAAGACTGACGCGCACCCCATCCCCAGAGCTGACGAGCTCATTGATCGGCTAGGGGCTGCCCGGTTTCTCAGCACGTTTGATTTGACGTCTGGGTACTGGCAGATCGCCTTGACCGATGGGGCAAAGGAGAGGTCGGCATTCTCTACACCAGATGGGCATTTCCAGTTCCGGGTTATGCCATTTGGAATGAAGAATGCCCCTGCCACCTTTCAGAGATTGGTCAACCAGGTGTTGGCTGGACTGGACGAGTTCAGTGCCGCCTACCTGGATGACATCGCGGTGTTCAGCGGCACCTGGCCCGAACACCTGCGACACCTCTGGGAAGTGTTGATGGCCCTGCGCAGAGCAGGCCTCACAATCAAGGCAAGCAAGTGCCAGATTGGGCAGGGTTCAGTGGTGTACTTGGGACACCAAGTTGGGAGTGGCAAGGTAGCCCCCTTGCAGCCCAAAATCGAAACCATCCTGGCTTGGGAACCCCCCAAGACCCAGACTGCAGTGAGAGCCTTCCTGGGGCTCACTGGGTATTACAGGAGGTTTGTCAAGGGCTATGGCACGATCGTGGCCCCCTTGACAGAGCTGACTTCGAAAAAGCAGCCCAGGAATGTGATTTGGACTGACACCTGTCAGAAGGCTTTTGACACCCTGAAGACTGCCATGTGCACGGCGCCCGTGCTCCTGGCCCCAGATTTCTCCAAGGAGTTCATTGTGCAAACAGACGCTTCAGAGCATGGTGTAGGGGCTGTTCTTTCACAGATGACTGAGGAGGGCTTTGACCAACCCGTAGCCTTCATAAGTCGGAGGTTACTTCCACGGGAAAGTAGGTGGAGTGCAATAGAGCGTGAAGCATTTGCTGTGGTCTGGGCGCTGAAGAAGCTAAGACCCTACTTGTTTGGGTCTCACTTCTGAATTCAGACGGACCACAGGCCCCTCAGATGGTTGATGCAAATGAGGGGTGAGAACCCGAAACTGTTGAGGTGGTCCATTTCTCTACAGAGTATGGACTTTACGGTGGAACACCGCCCTGGCACCGATCACGCCAACGCTGACGGTCTGTCCAGATTTTTCCGCCTTAGTGATGTGGAACTCCCTGGGGAAGGGTAGTTCCCCCCACATTTCAGCTGGAGGGGACACATGTTAGACCTGGCACCTTGGCGTGAGTCTCCCTTCCACTTTTTGCTGATGTGCCTCCGATGTTTTGCTGGTTTTCCGATACTCAGGGCACTGCGCCACGGCTGATCCGTGCCGCAGTGCAAGTGCTCCCTACTGTAAACTGTACATACTATTGGTATCCATGATTGGTGCATTGGATTTACTGTTAGTCCCTAGTAAAGCGCACGAGAGAGTGCCGGGGCTTGTAGATGCCAATACTGCTGGTGGGCCTGCAGCGCTGGTTGCGCCACCCACCGAAGCAGCCGTAAAGATGTGTCTGGGAACTGCGACCGCAGAACCCGCGTGTGGTCTCGTACTATCACGCTAGCTGGGCAAGTGTCCCCACTTGCCAGCACCGACCCTTCCCTTGACTACATATTAGTCACCCCTATGGTAGGCCTGCGGGCAGGGTGCATTGTAGGTGCAAGGTAGGACAAGCCCTGATGTGCGTGGCATGTCCTAGTAGTGACTTACAACGAAGACCGTATTTCACTACTGAAGGCTACCTGCTCCATTAGGCCAGGCTGAGCTGCGAGGGTTATTACACCCTATAATCCCCGCAGGCTCAAGGAGCATGGTAGGGAGTCATGTTTAGTATGCCTGAACTCGGGATAATGAGATATTTCTTGTAGTCAAGTTTATTTCAGTATCCTGGGTTTGCAAATGCTACTTTTAGAAAGTTAGCATTTGCTTGCTTAACCATTTCAGCCGCCTCTGCTGGTGTGTATCTGACTGTCTGGGATGTGTGAGTGACAGGGCTGGAGGGATGACGGGTGGTGAATGCGCAGATTACACCTTAGTGGGAGGTAGGAGTGCCTCTTGACTCGAGCTGTCACTGTGCTCGACCTCCACAATGCTGGCTCCACCCTCCCGGGGAGCGGCGGATGACTCTGCCGGCACCTGGCCCAGGAAGGGCGAAGCCCCCATCAACAAGGTACTCTGGCCACTCCCGTCCGGACAATGCTGGCTCCACCTCCTGTGGGGCGTCTGATGCGCCTGCCCCTCACACTGAAAGCAGAAGCCGGAGTACACCCGCGGGGGTACTCCAGAAATGAGAGTGGCTATGCAAAGGCCCCCCTGGCCTGCGAGAACAAAAGAATTGGCCTATAAAAGAAGGAGCCCTGCTCCTTGAAAATTAGATCCGGTTTGGGCCACAGAAAGACTCTGCCCTACGAGAAGGACCGTGAGAGACAAGGAAGGGTGCTGACTCTTGCCTGTGTCTGGTGCCTTGCTGCTGAAGGAGAGGAAGACAATAAGACTACGAAAAGACTGTTGTGCTACTTGTGCCAAACTCTACAAAGAGATCTCCAAGGGCTTGCAGCTGAACTTGCCCCCTGACCAGCGTCCCAGGACCAGTGGACGCTACCCCCTTGGAAAGCGACTGCGGGTGCTGACCATCGCCGCAGCACTGACGGAGGAATCTCCTCTAAAGCATCAACATCCTCCCGACCACCGTGACCGGGGCCCAAAGCAACAGCGAAAGCAAAGTGAGGACCAGCCGCCGCTGGCCCGAACACCGTGACCGCAACTGCACCGGGAGCCCGAGAGCAAAGCAAAGGAGGACCCGTCCGGTCCGAGCTATCGAGGTGAAGGCATAGCGAGCCCTCACTCACCTGCAAAGACGGACAATTGCCCTACGAGAATCCGCAAGGTCGGTAAGCCTGCCCGACAGCCCAGCTGTGAGCCCACAGCTGCACCGACATTTGGCTGGGTACGTCCTGCACTTGGGGACCGTACTGCCACTTGTCACCACCGCACAGCCGCCGCCTCCAGGGTCGGAGCGGACGACGAGGAAAGGACCCTGCCGCCACAGAACACCGCTGCCCCGGACGACCAGTGACCTGCTCGGCCGAAGAGCCGCAACGATCAACGACCCCGGGAAGGCAAAGCGACGTGGGACAGATCCCTTGGAAGCCGCCGGCTCCACAAGAACTTTGAATAACACCGGCCTACGGGCCTCAAGAGAACTTCCATAAGAACTGTGGTAACCCGAATTAAGTAACCTGCAACCGTCTTCATAAAGTTATTGACTGTATTCATAAGCCTGCTTAAAATCTATATAAAGATATATATTTTTACAAGAATACAGTCTGGTCTCGTTGTGTGGTGGGTTGGTTGTAAAGGTGTACTGTTGCAAGTGTTTAACCCTATGTGCCCCAAAGATTAGCCTACGACTGCTTAAGCCACACTACCTAGAGGGTAAGCAGAGGTTGTCTGGAAGGTAACCCTCAGCCCTGACGAGGAGGAGAGAGTCCCTGCTTGTCGCTAGTGTTACACTGCGCCAACTAGAGCCTCCCCCTTCCTACAACAACTATCTTCACATTCCTTTTTCTTTAAGGATTTAACCCCCTCAACAAGTGCATTTAAATTAGAACATGCCATAAACTTGGTTCCATAACAATTTGCAAAGTAATATATTCCACTTTACACACCTTTCCTAACAGTGAGCATATTATTTTAATCTAGAAAAATACAATATCTTCACTCAAACGTCTCACAGGGAAAAATATGGGCACAGCAAGGTTCATAAAAATGCCTGGCCGTGTATTAACAGATTGCAGATGCTTTGATTTAAAATTTCAGAAAAACAGTCTCTTTTACTTGCAATTACATGCAGATTAAAAATGTATTTTTTTAACAAAATGTCAAGTACTTGGTGATATGTCTCCATATTCGATAATCTACTTCTCAAATCCTATATTAATACATGTGCACCTCTACAAACAGCGTTTGACTCACTAAAGCTTGTACAGAAAAAGTTTACCAATAAAGGTGCACCTACTGACAGTTCTCAACAAAGTTCATAAATTATATTTCTAATTACATCAAATTAGAGATCACACATGTTGATTCAGTAAGCTTCACTCCCTTAAGCTTGTGTGCTACTCTTGCACGAGTCTTGCAGAATCACAATATAATTGTAGGGAAATAGAAGTATGTGAACGGAGTATCCTCTCCACTGATACCTATCTCTTACATGACAGGTGTGTGTGTAGTAGTGTGTATGGAAGGACTTGCCTCTCCAGTGAGACCCCATCTTAGGTGATGGATCTGGATGGTAGGAAGTAAACAGAGACTGGCCTCTTCCCTCGGACCTCTTTGTTACATTAAAGGTATTCATAGTAAGGTGTCTGCAAGGATGCCTTCTCTTTCCACACACTATCTCAGAAAACAGGAGGGCATAGTAAGGTGTGTACATGGTCTGCCCCCTCCTTCCAGACATCTCTCTCAGATGATGGATTTGCATAGTAGGGTGTATGGAGAGAGACTACCTCTCCACTAAGTCCTCTCTCCAATATCCCATGTGAATGTATTAGGATGTGTACATGGACTGCCCTCTTTTATCAGACTTCTTTCTCAGATGATGGCTGTGCATAATAGGGAGTGTATATGAGCTACCTTCTCCTTCCAGACTTCTCTATCAGATGGCAGGTGTACTTAGTAGGCTGTATGAAGAAAGACAGGCCTCTCTTCAATGAGACCTCTGTCTCAGATAATGTGTGTTTTTTGTAGGGTTTACACATGGATTATTCTCCTCTGTGATACCTCTGTCTCTGATGATGGCTGTGCATAGTAGAACTAGAAGGGCATGTACATGTACTAGCTTCTCCTATCAGAACGCTCTCCCAAATGATGCGTGTGCGTTTTAGGCTGTGTACATAGACCACACTCTTTTGTCAAAACTGTATCTCAGATGACAGGTGTGCATAGTAGGGTGTGTGGAGAGAACCTGGCCTGTCCGCTGATATCTCTCTCTTGGATGACAGCTGTGCATTGTATGCTCTGTCCAGAGACTGTCCCAACTCTAACTGAAAATGGATGTGCAAAGTAGGGTATAGGAAAGACTATACCGTACACACACACGCAACTCCAATGGGTGTAAATTGTACACTCTGTCAAAGACCATCTTCACTAATACTCCTTCCTACAGTAGCAAGTGTGCATACTGTAGTCTACTAAAACATCACCTACTCATTTCTACAAATACCCTAAACCCTAAAACACTACTACGCTACCCACACTACTCCCACCCCTACACTACCCTAAACCCTAAAACACTACTATGCTACCCACACTACTCCCACCCCTACACTACCCTAAACCCTAAAACACTACTACGCTACGCACACTACTCCCACCCCTACATTACCTTAAACCCTAAAACACTACTATGCTACCCATACTACTCCCACCCCTACACTACCCTAAACCCTAAAACACTACTACGTTACCCACACTACATCCACCCTTACACTACCCTAAACCCTAAAACACTACTACGCTACCCACACTACTCCCACCCTTACACTACCCTAAACCCTAAAGCACTACTACGCTACCCACACTACATCCACCCTTACACTACCCTAAACCCTAAAACACTACTATGCTATCCACACTACTCCCACCCTTACACTACCCTAAACCCTAAAACACTACTACCTTACTCACACTACTCCCACTCCTACACTACCCTAAACCCTAAAACACTACTACGCTACCCACACTACTCCCACCCCTACACTACCCTAAACCCTAAAATACTACTACGCTACCCACACTACTCCCACCCCTACACTACCCTAAACCCTAAAACACTACTACGCTACCCACACTACTCCCACCCTTACACTACCCTAAACCACTACTACGCTACCCACACTACTCCCACCCTTACACTACCCACACTACTCCCACCCCTACACTACCCTAAACCCTAAAACACTACTACGCTACCCACACTACTCCCACCCCTACACTACCCTAAACCCTAAAATACTACTACGCTACCCACACTACTCCCACCCTTACACTATCCTAAACCCTAAAACACTACTACGCTAACCACTCTACTCCCACCCCTACACTACCCTAAACCCTTAAACACTAATACGCTACCCACACTACTCCCACCCCTACACTACCCTAAACCCTAAAACACTACTACGCTACCCACACTACTCCCACCCCTACACTACCCTAAACCCCAAAACACTACTACGCTACCCAGACTACTCCCACCCCTACACTACCCTAAACCCTAAAACACTACTACGCTACCCACACTATTCCCATCCTTACACTACCCTAAACCCCAAAACACTACCACACTACTACACTACCCACACTACTCCCACCCTTACACTACCTTAAACCCTAAAACAAACACCTGCACTTGTGCTCAGCCTCACTCTCATTCGCACCCCCCACCGCTGCATCCAAGAAAGCAAAACGGGAAGTCGAGCGTTCTCCTACATTGCACCCAAGAGAACGACCTTCCACGACACAGCAGGGTCTCCCCCACATTAATTCAATTCCGCAAGAAGCTGAAGTGTCAGACACTCAAATCCACATAACATAACATACTGAAGTAATCCAGTGCACGGGTGGCCTTATACCCAGGTTTTTCTAAGCCTTGATAAGTGCTGGACTTAGATTTATTGACTGTATTCAATCTCCGTCAGTTTCAGTCAAGTGCAGTGAAAGGGTCACAGTATTGTTTACGCCCCTGCCGCCATTACACATTACATCGCATGCGTTGTAAAAGCACATGCGATGTAATGGTATGCGTGGTTTTACCACGCATTGTAACATTGCATGCGTTGTAATGCATGCGATGTAAAAGCAATGCGTGGTAAAACCCGCGTTGTAATTGCTGTTCCCCGTTCAGAACGTATCTAACTCTTTTTGCTAATCACAATCTCATGAGGGTCCTGTGAGATCATAAAAACATAATTAATTTATTTAACAATGTATTTTCTTCACAATAGTTATCCCGTAGACACAGTCTTTGCAAACTTAGGGGAACAGCATGCCTTTCGGCTGCTCCCATATATAACTTTTCGCATTTATTTCCACAACACCCCAAAACATTATTGGCAGCCATTTTTTTTTCAATGTTTTTTTTAAATTCTTTTATAGACATCAATACCTATAGAAATGCATTGTGTCACTACTGTAGGCCTTACTATACAATTAATCCTAGATACAGAAGAAAACCAGTACTCAGTATGAACATAACCACTGTGACAATATTTTACATGATAGCTATGATAAATAAAACTATTGCGCCAAATGAGCAAGGGAGCATGCAGTTTCCGTGTGAAGCCTAGAGGCTAGCAGAAACACTAGCGGCTGCGGTCGGGTACAACAATGACACTGAATCGGTGAGGAGAAGAGGGAACTCATCATAGTAAGTAAGTTAGAAAGATGTCCACAGGGAGGGAAGTAGTAAGCATTAGGGCCCAATAGTTAGCCAGTTGCTCTTGGCAGTATGCGGCATCCCACAGCCAAGACTCACCCTTTGGAGCGAGTCTCCCACCCCAATGCTTGGCTATTCGGCGCTTGGCCAAAAGCAGGAGCATTGCTATGAGGCACCAACACATACCCCATCAGATATGTTCTTGGTGTCAATGTAAGTGGGTTACCTGTAATCTGGTGTAGGATGCCATGTACCTCACCCCAGAAATGTGGTATTTCAGGACACTAGTAGGCTAAAGGGAGAAAGGAGGCCTGAGGCATCAAAAACTGCCCTCAACGTGCATTCACCCTAAGACCCATGCAGTGTAGCTTTAGTGGTGTGTGGTATATCTATGTAGGAACTTAAAATATAGTCGGAGTCTGTAGTTTAGTAATAAGGACGCAGTTTGCTCACAGCAAAAGGTCCACTGCTCCTCGGGAGGTGGGGGGTCTAGATCGGCCGTCCAGCTCATCAGAGCAGTAGACCTGCAGCGGGTGGCTTGTCTTGCATAGTGCTGTATAGGGGTGTGACCAGATTATGGGAGGGGGCATTAGTTAGTGTATATTTGAGAACATGTAGTGTAGGTGGGGTTTCAGGAAATGTAGCATGTTGTGCACGGCAGGTAGCCTGAATCTGATAACAGTGGTAAAAGTGGGATGCGGGACTCCCTCCGTGGTGAATGGGGGAGAAAGTAACCTCCTGGGAAGAGATCCACATGCATGAATAGTATGTGAAGAGTCTTTGCTTGTTGCCCATGCCGTCATGCCCTCATCATGCAGTTTGGCCAGCACTGGATTGTGGGCTAGAGGAAAGGATGTGGCATGGAGGCACTGTAGCTGTACTCGGCGATGCAGACCATCCCACACTCATCCCACACAATCCACAGTACCAACCATCTCAAGGGGTTGAAGGGTTGGTAAAGTGCAATGGAGAGAGGTGTCAGAGAGGCAATGTCAGCTTAAACCACCACGTGTGGCTGGAATGGCACCAGGTGTACCCAAAAATGTAGGTATTGAGCCTGGGCGCAGATCACGTCGAACATTAAATTGGGTGCCCCAAGCCTCCCTGTCTGAACGCCAAAATTACAATTTCACATGCAATTCTGGTTTGCTTCCCTTTCACGCCAGCAATGTTATATTGAAGTGCACCCCTCGTAGGAACTGCGAGGAAAGTGGTATAGGGATATTGGGCAACAGATATAGAAATGTTGATAGGTCCACCATTTTGGTAACGGCGAATAGAGATGCCAGGGACAAGGAGAGGCGACTCCAGACTGGGACTCCTCCAGCCAAGATATCACCTTGCGTAGTTGGCACACCATAATTTATCCTTGTCTCTGTTGAGCCAGATTCCCAAGTTTCTCACCAGCTCCATTGCGCAGGTTAGGGGGAATTTCATGTTGAAGTGCTGTGTTGCAGCTGTGAGGGGGAAGGCAATCAATCCCCATATAACAATATCGGGTCAAAGACTTACAATCTTACATGATCCCAAAATGCAACAGTACATGATGGAAACTTCATGGAAGCAGAGGATAGCCGGGGGGAATCCGCAATCAAAGGTGACAGGGTGTCTGAGGTGGTGATAAACATCTAAGATGCATTGCTGCGGTCTCAGCCCCTGCCGCACACAGCACAGTCCTAGTGCTAAGGAAGATCATGAAATAAGCCCACTTTTGTGGTTATTATCTTGCAGTTTCTCCCGTCAGATGAGAAGTGTCCTGCTGCAAGGGGAGTCCTTGCAATAGGAATGTGGGTCCGGCCAGGGAGGATCTCAGTCATTGTCATACAGGTCAGCTTCTTTGCGTATGCCCGTGACCCTCGGGCGAATGCCACCCCAGCAGTGACATTTTTAGCTAATTTGAGGGCAGGTTTGTTGTCTGTAAAATGGTGAAATTTCCCCTCATATGGGACTCAAAGTGTCACTGGATGTAATAGAGCATATTGTATACCTGTTTTTGCAGTAGTTTCTTGGTGGGCAGGAAATCCCTCTGGAGGCCTGAACTGCGGCAGTGAAATTGAGGTGTTGCAGTATTGCAGCTCCCCTCTCTAACAAGATAATCATAGAACTGTGTTGCGGTCCTTGTAATTTAAAAGTCTTGCAATGATTTACTGTGTTGGAGTTCCAGAAGGCATCCGGGGTGCCATAGAGCGGTGTGCCCACTCCCCAATGAGGACCGGTGATAGGGCATCCCCAAAAACCTCCTACAACATGGTGGCATAGAGAAAGCCCTCCATTCTGTCCATAGCCATGGTGTCCGGGATGCCCAAAATGTGGAGGTTGTTGCACCTATACTATGTTTCATTTTTTGCTTTAATTACCTCCAGGACTTTGCTCATATAGACAACTGTTCATGAGCCAACGCACAAGCGTCATCATTATCTGAGACGCAAGACTTTAGGTGATCCAGGCGGTCATATTTTATCCAGATGTTCCTTCATGCAGTCCATAGGGCTTGCTGGTATATCCAGTTCACCATCAATTGTTTGTAGGCTTGTCTTCCCATCAACCAGTATTGCCTTGAGGTCCTCATCATGGTCAGTGCTTTCAGTGGATGGCTCCCTCCCAGCGCTCTGCGACACCACCAGATCCACCAGACCAGTCTGTCATTTACTCTCAAATGGCAGTTTAGATTGTCATGCATCGTGCTTGTCCATGATGTTGCGGATTTGTCTAGGAACATTGGATTAGGGGGACACCAGGCCCGGGGGGCCGACCAGATACAGCAGGTCACGCAGCTGCCCCGAGCACCTAACTATCCGAAATGTCCACTGGTTCCACATGTCGAGGTCCAAGCAGCCCCCAGGTCCCCAACGGCACCGTAGCAACGGGACAAGAAGGAGTCCAGTGCAACACATCAAGCTGGGAAGACTCTCCGAGCCCAGTGCCTTAATCACCTTCCAGAGGTGGTGCCAGCCCAGGCTCAAGTTTAACCCCCCCCCCGCTCAGAGGAGTAAATAATTTGATGAATGCATATGGGCTTCAGACAAGGAGCACAGAAGGTCATGGTGGAGGGGGATAAATAATGTGTTGCACAATGTGTTGCACCCCACCTCCACAATGGAAGGCAGGAATCATGGCCACTGTGGGAGGGCCCCACGTCCCAAGGATGGCAGCACTCCCAGGCCCTGCTCCCGGTCCGCGAGATGTCAGGGCCATTTCTGCTAGTCGGTCCCAGAGAGCTCCCGGCCACTTTGCCCAGGTCCCGCAAGGCTGTGTATGTCCAGCAGCACGGTGAGCTTCCGAGCCCCAGACATTCTCCAGAGCGATGCAGGGGTACAGCAGCAGCTCCTGCAGACCACTCCAACCTTCCAGTATGTTTTCCTCTGCCGAGACATGTGTCATTCCACACTATATCATGGTCAGTAGTGTTCATGTGGGAGAGGACCGGGCACCAAGCATCAGGAGTGCCACATGTTGAGAATGCTCCTCCAGGCTGCGGGCGTGGCCAATGCTCTGATGCTAACCAGAGGCCTAGCACAGTTGATGGCCGGGCTGCGGAATCCACAGAGGGACACTGCAGAGACTCAGCCACCTCACTATGGAATCGAGGGGCCGCACTTGACCCATGGCACCACTCGCCCCCCGGCCAGAGGTCTTCTTCCTGGAGATCAGAGGGGGGTGACAGCAGTCCACTCACTCTGCTTTGACCACCCGCCGCACAGGCTGCCACCCAGGCCTACGCTGCACCAGGCCGCTGCAGTCCGGTGATATACCCTGAGCAGGGATCAATTTCAAAGCTCAACCGGCAGTTGGCCGCAGAGCCTCAATCAGCCTCAGTCAGCCACTCCACCGGATGACACAAGGGTCGTAGCCAATCAGCAGCCCCGGGCACCAGCCAGTATCCAGCCTCCTCTCCAGGACCACCACAGCACTGCACCTCACATGCAACCCAAGGTGAAGCGACCAAACTTCAACTTGCTGGGTGTTGTAGCTCCGCTGCTGATGCGCCTCGCTTCACTTCTGGCAAGGTCCCATACTGAAAGTGGTCATTGGGACTATGTTTTGACAGCAAACGGGCAGCTGACCTGGCAGGATCAGATGTATGACTTGTTCACACTTGCTTTTACAAAGCATTCCTTTACAACACAGGCAAAACAATGAATGCGTCATTACCACACGTTCCATTACAGCTCAAGTCCTTGCAATGATTTGCTTTAGGGAAGTGCTGGTTTTTGGAATAGTATATTTTACTATTCCAACTCCAGTCTGTGCAACAGTAGGGAAGGTATTGGATTTAAAATTCAACAATGTGATCCTTAAAGCAAGTTATTGTAGCGACTTGTGTTGTAATGGAACGTGTGGAAACAACGTGTTCGTTGTAGTGCCTGCGTTGTAATGGTACTGCTTAGTTCTGCTGGCATTGTAAACGATGTTTCTCTGCAGATCGTGCTGGATTCTACATTAAGCCGGAAGAGCCCCTCTGTCAAGCAGCCATTTTCCTACCTGGCTTAGCGCCCCCATCGTAATGGCAGCCATTTAATTTCTAACATTTTAAATACCAGCCAATCTGACCGCTCGCCCTTACAAGACTTGAAGGAACCTATTGCTCCCGTGAGAGTGTGAAAGCTTACAGGAAAACCGGCCTATCAACTGATCACAGAGCTTTATTTTTGATTTTGTGCTCTCTTGGGAGGCTCACAAGACTCTTTTGAGCCCAACTGCCAAATATATAATTGTTTTCTACCTTTAAGTTCTCAACAACTACTGAATAGATTTGCACCAAATCACAAAAATCACAAAATGTGGACAAAGATTTAGCTTCCTGCTAAATTTGGTAAAACTCCGTTCAGCAGTTTTTGCTAAATGAAATGAAAAATGATATTTGTATAGCGCGTAACTACCCGGAGGCCTCGCAGCGCTTTTGACTGATTACTGTGGCGGGCTACAGGGTAGATTAACACGCTTTTGCAAACTGATGTGTTTTCAAAGATTTCCTGAATGCCATCCGGTTATTATTCTCTCTAAGGTCTAGGGGGAGAGAATTCCAGATTCTCGCAGCGGTGTGCGAGAATGAACAGCCGCCCCATCGGGCCTTGTGGATTTTAGTTGTGGTTGTTAGATGCAGTGTACCAGAGCGGAGGGATCTGGAAGGAGTGTAGGGCACAGCCAGGGGAAACAGGATGGCAGGGCCTGTTCGATGGAAGGATTTATGCACAATGCACATGGCCTTAAACTGTACTCTAGCAGCCACTGGGAGCCAGTGTAGTTCTTTTAGGGCTTTCTTGGCTGACTGCCAACAGGGAATGTTAAACAGTAATTGGACAGCGCAGTTTTGAGTGACCTGAAGTCTGTTGGTCACTGCTGCCGGGCTCCTAGATATAAAGCATTTCCATAATCCAGGTTGGAGAGTATCAGGGCCTGAACCATGATTCTCCTCACCTGGAATGGAAGCAGAGGGAGCACTTTGCGGAGCATTTTCATCTGCCTGACACACGTGGCTGCAGTTCTGATGGCCTGGACCGAGAAGTCTAGCGCTTTATCGAGACAAATTCCAAGGCTCTTTATCTGAGGTTTGGGGGGAGGAGTAGCGCCAAGACATGTGGGCCAGATGGAAGCCAGAGTGGTCGGTGCAGGGTTGCCCAGCAGTATAATCTCCGTCTTCTCCCCATTAAGTCTGAGATAGGAGGATTGCATTCGCTTAGCTACAGCCTCTAGACAGGGGCCCAGGGTGTTGGACGACCCCTCAGAGTGGTCCAGAGAGACCACCAATTAGGTATCGTCCGCGTAGGTGACAATACGCACACCGAAGGGATGGACTATCTCTGCTAGAGGTCTCATGTAGACAATAAAAAGTGTGGGGCCTAGGGAGGAGCCCTGGGGAACCCCACAGCTGAGTGGTTGCTTGGGGGAAGCTACCTCACCCTCAAACACCTGAAAGAAGCGGTCATCCAGGAAGGAGGGCAGCCATTCCAGGGCTGCGCCCGACACGCCCATGCCCTTCAGACAATGTAATAGTATGGCATGGTTAACCGTGTCGAACGCGGCACTGAGGTCTAATAGTCTGATGGCTGCTTTCCCTCCCCGGTCCAGCACAGATCTTGTTTCTTCCGTCACTGCTAGAAGAGCAGTTTCGGCTCCGTGTTGAGGGCGGAATCCCGTCTGAGAGGCACATAGCAGATTGTTAGATTCTAAATAATCTACTAGGATGTTATTAATGTGCCTCTCAAGCAGCTTGCTCATCCAAGGAGTAGGGAAATTGAGGGGAAAGTTGGCCAAGTTGTTCTGATCTAAGGTAGGCTTTTTCAAAAGGGCTTTAACCATCGCACATTTCCACAGAGCTGGGACAGAGCTAGAGGTGATGGAGGAATTAAGGACATCTAGGATGACCGGGCAAATGACATCAATGACCTTAGTGAGGGTCTGCGGGGGTGCTGGATCATTAGGAGATCCCGAGGTGACTTTAGGGATCATTCTGTCTAATGAGATGGAGTCTAAAAGAGGGAACCCATCAAGCGAACAGGGAACTGAAAGGTCAGAATCTGTGATGGCGGTAGTCTCCGTGTCACTGCTACCAGTGGCGAATGAGGAGTAAATGGCCTGGATCTTTTGGGAGAAGAGGGTGGCTAGGTTTTTGCATCAGGTTTGCGTGCCGTCAGATGATAGACGTTCGAGGGGAGGGAGATTAGGGACTTTGCAGTTTTAAAGATTTCTTTGGGGGAATTTGCGGCTAGGTTGATTTTGGATTCGTAAAATTGGGCTTGTGCAGATTTTAGTTCATTTTTGTATAACTTGATTGCGACTCTATACTCTGCTTTCTTAGGTTGCAAATGTTCTTCTCTCCACGCTCTCTCTAGTTTGCGGCAGGATTGTTTCATAGTTCTGAGGGAGGGGGAATACAAGGGGGCAACTTTAGATCTTTTTATCGAGTGCAGAGATTCCTTCGGGAGAACTTGGTCAAGGGTATTAAGAATCCAATTGTCAAAGTTGGCAGTGGCTGTGTTGGGGTTTATCACCTTCAGAGGTAGGTGCTCGGTAAGAGCCGATTTCCACTTTGAGAAGGGGAGCGAGCCCATTTTCTCCCCCAGTGTTTGTTATGATTTTGTGATATGGGGGGGTGTTCGTGGACCATATAAAAGGTATTAAGAAGTGATCGGTCCAGGGTATTGGTATGGGAAGCTCGACATTTAGGCTGTCTAAATTACTATAAATGTGATCTAGGAGATGCCCCTTGATATGCGTCGAGTGAAAACCTTTCTGGAGCAGGTCAATGGCCTCGAGGTTCAGTTGAAGACTGTTGGCAGCTGAACCTTGTCTTAAAGAAGTCCATAAAAAATGCATGAAGATTTTGCTTTTCGGGACCCTCCTTTTTCTCTGCCCCTGCTGGCTTGATCACCCCAACACTTTTCAGGAAGATATTGAGCTAAATTAATCTTTTGTTCTGAAGGTTTTGTGGAGATTCGCCAAATGGGGCCAAAGCAACCCAAAAACGCTCTGTCTGTGGAAAAGGCTTTAGTTAAAGTAATCTCTGTTAAATTTGGTGTGTGTGAAGTTTTAAAGTCTCCAAACTTACAACTTTCCATTTATTTAAATGTTTCAATCTTCATAACTAAAAGCTCCAGAAGTAAAGAAAAAGCTGTAAAATTTGTTTCCAATTTTTTAGAGGCAGGAAATCCTTCCCATAGCTGCAATTTTTATATGAGAAGGCTGATGGTGCTTGACAGTCATCTTCCATCCTCAATTGCCAGCCTCCAGCACAACCCCAGACAAAGTCCTAACCCTCTATCGCCTCCCCTGCACCCTCCCTTCCCTAATGCGTCACGCCAAACACAAAACATGTGAATAACTCCCTACATCTTTTAGCACAACATCACCTGGCCGTCTCCCAAACACTTTGGGGCAGATTCACAAGGACTTACCTCCAATTGATCTCCTCCTTAATGCATCAAAAGTGGAGATAGAACTAACACCCCATTCACAAGCTGGTGCAAACAACAGACATCGTCACTATTCCCGGGGATAACTGCCCCAAAACCTAACACCATGGCGGATGCCACAAACTAACCCTAATGAGATGCAGAGTAGGCGTACACACAAAAAAACAACAACATCACTTTCACAATGAACTGACAGACCTGTGTAACAAACCAAAAACAGGAGATAATCCTCAGTAGCCACAGGTATTTAACACCTGCCTCAAGAACAAATTACGCCATGGAGCTACTCATCATGCAGCTCAGAGCCCCAACAGGGCCACAACACCCACCACCACCCCCATGACCGCCACCACCCCCAGGGCCCGGACCTGACCCACCCCAGGCCACCACAGAGGCAGCGCAGAGTAAGACAGCAGACCTTCCGAAAACGCACCACTCTCACAGACCTAACGCCCGAGGAAGTCATTGCCCACTACAGACTCAAAAGGACAACCATTCTCTGCATCATGACCCACATCGCCCACAGGATAACAGTCCCAACACAGCGGAGAACCAACATCCCTCCGCAGACAAAGCTTCTGGCTGTGCTGCACCTGTTGGCCTCTGGTACCTTCCAACCAACAACTGCCAGTCTTGGAGGGGGTCTCACAGCCAGCCCTATCAAAGTTCATCTCACATGTCCTGGATGCCATCCTCAGCTTCATACCCCAGTACCTTCACCTCCACAACCTGCGAAGGAACAGCTGGAGACAAAGCAAGGCTTCTACACTGTAACCATATTCCCGGCCATGTTGAGGGGAATCGACTGCACACATGGCCTACGTGTGCCCCCTGCGGATACTGCACACCACTACCGCAACAGCAAGCACACGCATTCCATCAATGAGGAGGCAATAGTGGACCACTGGGGACTCTACACCAATGTCGTCGCAACTACCCTGGCAGTGTGCATTATTCCTTCATCTTCCGACAGTCCATCATCAACCAGCGCTTCCAGGATGGCACATATGGAACGGTACTGCTCGTTGGTAAGTACCAAATCAGGTACATCACACATCCCAAAGCCTCCAACGCACAAAGCACAACTGGGGGGATGCACACGTGACCAAACCACATTCAACATGTCAAACTACATGACCAGACCACTCCATGGTCATCCTGGGCTACCCTGCACCCAGCACAGACATTTCATGGCACCACAGCCACACACCTGCTGAATGTGTGGAGAGGTGGAATGCAGCCATGACACATTTGAGACACTACTCTGCCTTCATGATCCTACCCCAGTCTCCCCCAGGTCAGCGTCCTGTGGCGGTGGGCCCCACACCTGCTGAATGTGTGGAGATGTGGAATGCAGCCATGACACATTTGAGACACTGCTCTGCCTTCATGATCCTACCCCAGTCTCCCGCAGGTCAGCGTCCTGTGGCGGTGGGCCCGTGTCACCCGCTGTGCATGCGGGGCCACTTGCCCTGTGCGACTCACATCATACCCCATGTAGTTCCGACATTGCATTTCTGAGTGCCTGATGACTGTTGGTGTAGTTGCCAGTATTGGCTACTCCCTGAGGGCTGGCTTACACTCACCCACACACAGCCAGTACAGGCGTCACTGGATTGGGGGACCTGCCATCACATCCTGCCGAACCAAGTAATGACTCTTTTCTCCCTGCACTGTCACAGGTGATCAAGATTATGCACTCTGCTCTTGGATGATGACACCCCTGCGAGTCCCGGCCACACTCACCCAGAGGCAGTACAATGCGGCCCACATACGCACCAGGAGAATTGTTGAACGCACATTTGGCATGTTGAAGTCACGTTTCAGGTGCCTGGACAGCACAGGTCAGAAGCTCCGGTACAGCCCGGATATTGTGTGCAAGATGATCTTTGCATGTTGTGTGTTGCACAACATCTGTGTTCGCACCACGGCCCCAGGGATCCCAGTTCCAGAGGTACCGACCGATGATGGTGGAGATGGGGCAGGTGGCCCACATCTCACTGCAACTGCAGCAGGAATGGCCTCTATTAATACCATCATTGACACTTACTTCTCATGAGCACGTCACATTGTGACCATCTATGGCAATCATTCGACTGTAGAAGATGTCCAACTGCACTGCATGTGTGATTAAAACATATTTGCAGGGTACAAGTTGCACTTGTACATTGTCATGTTACATTTCCCTGTGGTGTCAGATGTGATTTGCGAGGTTTTGCAAATTGGCAGAACCAGTTGTGTCCTGTGTTCAATTGTGGAGGGGTTGCTGTTTGTACGTGGATGTTGTCATTGGCGAGGTGCACCCCTGCTTATGTGCCTATGCTGCACGGTGGGTCTGTCACTCCTGCGGCTCTGATAAGTCTGCTACTGGTCTTTTTCATGCAGTGTGCCTGTCGGTTCTATTCTACCACGGTGCTTGGATGTTGTGGTGTACATGTTGTACTCTGCAGTTGGGCAGGGTGCATCCGTGGTATTCCGCTGTTGATGAATTTTGTTCTGTGGATTTTCCGTATGCTGTTCTTGAGCTTTTTCCCGCATTGCGCATGAGTATTGCTGCCCTCGCCCTGGTTGTCACTGTTTTCTTATCCCGCTTTAGCCCATCACAGGTTTTTTTGTGTTGGTGTTTGTGTTTTTATCTTCATCGAGGTGCTTGTGTCGCGGCAATGACCGCGGTTTTGGCAAACTATTGTATGCTACCGACGTGTTGTGAATTCCATGTTGACACAGGATTTTTTTCCCTCAATAGGCTGCGATGTTGAAAGTTGCTCTTTTGTGAATATACCCCCTTGTTAATTTAGGAGCAGGAGGGATCCAGGCTGACAGTCTGATTTCCTTCTGCAGGATGCCCACCCTCAAGACACGTAGACGCCAGAAGCTATAAGTGGTGTTCAGCTGAGCTTGATGTTTTACTCAGCCCCCAGTGAGCCCATTTGCCCAACTTCTTCAAGGGTGAAATTACCGTTCTTGTAAGTGAAGAAAAAGGATCACAGCCCTAACTATGAACCAAAGTGGTAATCACAAATGTTGTAGTTTAATATTTTATGTAAAAAAAATCGCCAATCCTTCTTTATTTCTTAGCATTTTTTCATTTAATCTTTGACCATTTCTAGAAACATTCGTTGCTGTATATGATGCCATCACGTGTATTTTATCTAGAGGGTGGATGCTATTGTTGCCTGTCCTTCTGTTCTGCCAACATTTACTTGTTTGGTTATTCTAATATACTAAGCAAAATTCACAGTGAAGATCTGTGTGGTCAGAGATAGGAGTTGAAAGAAAGTCAGAAAAATACTGTGATTTAGGTAGGAATATTTATGTATTGGAAATGACTATGGGATCTGTCAGAAGGGAATTTGGATTCCTTATATGTCAGACTGGCATTTGCAAAATTGATTTCTGTTGACATTTAAAGTATTTCTGTTATAATATGAACCATGTCTGTCATTAGGCAAACTGAAAGGCATTAGCTATGTTTATGAGCTACTCATTGCTAATTTACAAGAAATGGAGCGTGCACAACATAAGAAATGTTCAATTCTCCGAGGAGGAGAATGGTGCAGTTCCTATCTTTCAGAATTGTATGTGTGAAAAGGTTTTACTGAATAATTATTTCTGCTCATGTAGACTGTAAAGAAAAGCATCGAAATCAATAGTGTGTTTTTGTAAAACAATCATTACCTTTAAATTCATCCGATTTTTATTAAATATACGCATCTGAAGATTGCGTAGAAAGTGTGATTTATAATCTTTAAAAATAATAATACACGTACAAAATTACACTGCAGTGCATGTTGTGGAAAATCAAAAGACGACATCCGTTCCAGATGAATCCGGGAAATACTGTAAATAACCATTCGCAAGAATTGATACATCCTTAAGTACGAATACAAATGGAAAAACAGTAACAAACGCAGGTGAGTAAGGCAACCCAGAGGCACCTCTGAGAGCAACAAATTGCTTGGCAGCGGGTATCAGTGGGCACAACACACTGCCCCACTCTGCTCACCGGGAGAGGCTGAACAGTAGGGCATTGCAATCTAGCGAAACGTGTACTGGGGGACAAGGACAAGGGCAGGAGGTGGCGAACCCAAAAAGTGATCAGTTCCCGTCACCTAGCTAGTCAATTCCAGCCCAAGTGGGGCTTAGCCTAAAGACACCCGATGCAGGTAACAACAAACAATATAACTTAAACACCTAACAGGATGACATATAGCCGTGTAGGAGCCGAGGCACTGCAGTGGTGTTCCTGCAGGGGTGGGTTGGGGTAGCCTTTGCACCCAGAATTAGATAAGACCACCGGGGCCTCTTTTATGAAAAGTGACGCATCGCTGCGTGAAAACAGCGATGCGTCACTTTTCACTGCCCTCTCCTTGCAACACCAATGAAGCGTCATATTTACAGTATGACGCATCATGGCGCAAGGAGTTACAGAAACGTCAGTATTTCTGACGTATCTGTATGGCGCAAAAGTGGCGCATTGCTGGAGTGTGTCACAAAAGTGACGCAACTTTAGCAATGTGTCCTTTCCCATTTGTGTCCAAAAGTGGTGCAGTGAAATCTTATAGATTTCACTGCGTCACTGCTATGACCCTTTCTTGGGTCAGAACGCACCCCCCTGCATACATTATACCTGGCGTAGGTATAATGTAGAGCAGGGGTTTACAAAGTGACGCATCTATCTAGATGCGTCACTTTGTAAATATGGTGCAACAAGGCACATTTTTTACGCTGCTGGTGCGTAACAAAAAGTGACACACCGGCGGCGTAAAAGTGGCGCACGGCCTTATAAATGAGGCCCCAAATGCTTTTCCCACACCATAGGACAGGGTGTGCGGGGCATAAGGAGGTACGGGTGGGTACAGGTATATATTTGTACTCCCAGGAGGGGAGGGGTGGGTAAGGGAGGGCCTCTAGAAATGAAAGTAGTGGGTGCATGCCACAAACACTTTGATGTCACTATCAATCAGTCATAGCAAGGGCATCCGGACAAGTAGTGGCAGTATACAAGGAACATATGTATATCTGGGAGTGACCACCATCTTGACAGCTTGCAGCCTACCGCCCTGAGATAGATTCAACAGGGACCATTCCTGGAAATCTGTGTGTAACTTAGCGGTAAGAGGGTGTAGGTTGTCAATGCCCATGTTTTCCAGCCCTAATGTTATGTATTCACCCTAATATTTTAGTTTGTCTGGCTGCCATTGGGAGTGATAGCCATGGAGAACTTCCTTTGTTATTCCCTTGGGCAGAGGCATCTCCCCACTCTTGTCCCAAATCAGTTTGTACCTGCACTGTGCTTAAGTTTCACCATAGTGGATTAAAGGGCCACCCTCGTCGCCAGATGTAGTGTCTATGGAGGACACAGACCACTCAGACACTGCAGTAGTTAAGGAGCTTTTTTATTTCAGACCTTCTCCTATGCTACTCACACCTATTCTTGTCTGGCTCCTCCTCTTCCCGCCCCTCCAATTTACAGGCTAGCTGCAGACGGGCAGGTCCTAATGCCCACACACTTCTACTACATTACACCATGCAAGTCAGAAATTATGAGGAGAATATCGTCCACATACAGAAGGAGCTTAGATAGGCCCTGCTCTAGGGATACCAACAACGTTTGGGGAACTGACAGATCCCTGCAGGTAGAGGCTCAAGTGCCAGTTTGAATACAAATGATAAGAGTGGGTTCCCTTGACTCATTACCTTGTTATTAGGAAATGGATCCAAGAGAAAACCCCACAGTTGACCTGAGCAGTAGACCCTTTGTATAATCATCTCACTATAGATATTAACTGGTTCCTGAGGCCCATTCTTCAAATGGTGAAACACATATAGAACCACTCAATGCCGTCAAAAGCTTTTTCAGCGGCCAGGGAGAGGAATAGAGAGTCACTGTGAAAGTTTTTGTGAACCAGAGTAAGTGTGGTAACATGTGCATGTGGTTGCAGGACATCTATCCAACAAAAAACTCACCTGTGAATGAAGTATTGAGTCCAATATTACTGGATTCTGCATGGACACTAGTATCTCCGCTAGTATCTTGATGTTTACATTTAGAAGGGAGATTTGACGATTGCTCGTACATAACGGTATCTTTAGCATGCTTTGTGAGAGCGGAGTACCGGAGCAATTCAGGGGCATATTATCAAGGACTGGTGTTAAAATTATCGCTGTTTTATCGGCAGGAAACTGCCGATAAAACAGCGATAATGGGCTTGATAATACGCCCTTGTTAATTCCCATAGAAGCCCATGTTCTGATGTTAACCTGGGCTTCTATGGGAATTAACAACTGCATATTATCAAGCCCATTATTGCCGTTTTATTGTCAGTTTCTGGCCGATAAAACTGCGTTAATTGTAACACTGGTCCTTGATAATATGCCCCGTACTTCTTTGCAGGCACTGTAGAGGGTGTCTATGAGGTCGTCTTTAGCCCACTTGTAAAATTCCCCTTGGTAGTCATCCTTCCCCAGGGGTTTGTTACAGACAAGGTTTGAGATGGCAAGTGCAATTTCCTCCTTTTTAATATCCTCTCCCAAGAGGTGCAAACCTATGTTATTAAGACAAGGCAGTTGTAGGAAAGCCAAGCATCTGTTCTTCTGGGGTTCATCTTGAATCAGTTTAGCACTATACAGCAAGCTGTACTAGGCCACAGAGTGTGTGCAATGGCCTGTGGTTCCCCGACTACCTTGCGAAGGAATAATTGTAACTTCTTGGATGTACACCATCGCTTCCCTCTGTCCCAGGTGTTCCTCTCTTCATTCCATGCAATTTTTTTACCAAGGGTATGAAGAGCCTTCGTTGAACTGTTTATACTGAAATACTTAATTATTTCTGAGGAATCCAGTGACAAAATACTTCAGAAGGGATCTTCAAATGGAGGTCTGAATATATTTATGCTAAATGGCATAGTGAATGTTCGGTTGTATGTGAATTATTGCAAAAAGTATTGTAAGACTACTGTTTATTGGGCAATGAATGAGCTTGCATACAATGGATATTTTAAGAAAATATAAATATTGTGGATGGAGATGTCCTACACAAATTAACACCCTCAGCATTATCCCCGATACAGATGTTGGGCTGACTGTAGGAAAATATTACAAAGGCGTAAAAAAGGACATCTGACAAAATAAATGATGGAAACATATTTGTACTGAAGACTTTTGACATATGAATTAGTTACATTTAAAAAGTGATTTGGTGTGTCCTTTGAGGGCCACGAAAGAGTTCTGATAAATGTTATACATTCAATACAGGAGGCTGAAAGTCCAGTGACTTACAGTTAACACATCAAAGGTAGGCCTGGAATAGGGGCCTTGTGGGAAATTCTTGCAATAGGAAATGTTGACTACTACTTGGGAAATTGAAAAAAGTGATTTTGTTACAAATCTTCCTGTTGCTGAAAGATGGTAAGTATTTCATCTTAGCACAGTAAACGTTTTGTGATTAAATAAAAAGAAAAAAAAACTTTTCCCCTCATCTTTTAATCTTTTTTTTCACATTTTGACAAATGTTCTCTGTTCCTTCTAGGGGACACAAAAAACCCAACATAAGGGAAAAAGGACACCAATTTGCCCTGGAAGCCTTTATGTGGTTAAAAAAAGAAACATTTTCGCTGACTTAGGAGTGAACTATACCAAAGATAAAAAAAAAAGGTTAACAGAGGGCAGGCCCAGCACCAAGCAAGAAGGGTAGGGTGACCAGGTGTCCCGGATTTGACAGGACGGTCCTCGTTTTTCACCAGCTGTCCGAGCAGATTTCGAGAAATTTAGCTCATGTCCCGGTTTTTGGAGAGGGTCGAATCAAAACTGGGGGAGGTGTTTTTTATGTTTTACAAAGCGGAGATAGTTAGCAGTTGTTCCACGAAAGCAACTTAATTCACAGGCAAGCTACTGGGTTTAAAAATTGCATCTTATGTATGTTCTTACTGCCTTGTTTGCAATTCTCTGCTGAGGAGCGCTGTCATTCGGTGCACTCGCTTGACGTAAAATTATAGTCCTTCTATTTTTGAGACATTTCCTTTTTTTGTGGTTTAAAATTCTGCTCACCCTAAAGATGGATGATCTGTGAATTTCCCCACCCATTTGAGGGGGCTTGAGGAATATACCTGCTGTTGAAGTGGGGCTTGTTTGGGCTGAATAGTGGCATGGGAGCATGCAACAGCACACTCCAGCAGAAACAATTAACCCCTGGTTTTAAAATTCAGTTCCCCTATGATGTAACTGTGGCCTGGAAATGAAGGCACTCTCGTCTCATGGACAAATTGGAGGCCGGCTGACATTGAATGTTTAGATCAGCTTGTCTCTAATGATACTTTTAAGACCTTTCAAGATTTTATAAATGATTTTGGTTAAGTTCGTTCCCAACAATGGATCTACATCAGTTAATGACTTGTTTTCAGGACAGACTAGGAAAGGGACCCTGAGCTTTTCCAGGTTCTCCAATACCACAATGTTTAAAGCCCTTGGAAAAGTTTAGGGTAGTGGTGCCTCACCTATAGGACTCTCGAATGACAACATATATTCTACCCTCGCTAAAGACAGTGTTACGATTTGAAAACATACCTAAGTCTTGGTCGACAGTATTATTGCCACATGACAGGGAGACCACACTGAAATTTACTAACTTAGATATTACAGAATTGGTAATCTCCACCTCAGAGGTTACACAGGGTGGATCGTTGGCCTTATGGTGTGCCTGGAGATATGGTGCAGATGTTGATCACATATTGTGGAAAGGTAATTGGTTGACTCTTTCTGGTCATCTATTTGGTCTACTCTTTCACATTCGAGTGGGCTACAGGTCATACCTTCAATGCACTTGGTGCTGACAATGTTGTTTAGCGATGACTGCAGCAGCCTCAGAAAATTGAAGAAATCCTCCTTCCCTACTCATTCAGATTGGTCGGTCGAGGTTGGCTCGAATAGCAACTACCAAACGTATTGTTGGAACTGGGGGTCTCTAGTTGGCAATGGTATACACCTTTGACCAAATAGGGACCCTTGCTTCTAAGTCAGGGAAAGGGATTACACTACTGGATAACCCATGCTCACCCCCTTGGTAGCTTTGCATGAGGAGAAAGGCTTATCTCAGAGGCAGTGTGTTAAGCATTTGTGAACACATACAGCAATACAGTGAAAACACTACAGATAGACAGCACACATGTTTTATAAAAATAAGTATTCTTTATATAGACTTTCACAAGACCATGGACAACAAAAATCCACAATACTGTACTCAATAATACTTTTTCAAGATGGTAGAAATAGTTTAAAAAAAGGTTATTAACTTAACAATAGTCTGTAGCAACAAATAACCCCAACTACAGTTATCACGACGTCAAGGTAAAAAAACATCCCAAAGTACGGCACCGACTGCGAGGTGCGCGGCTTCAGGCCCGGAGTCAAAACAGACCCACAAAGAACAGTACCTTGGAAAAGCAAAAACAAAGACAGCTCACGGCGTCTGGGGGATGCGCAACATTGGCGTGTTGCTGCGTCGGTTCCTTGCTTTAGAGGAGATGATGCGTCGGGACCTGGATTTTTGCGCAGGCAGGGGAGGAGTTGGTTCCTGACCAGAGAGGAGGTGACATCATGATGGCGCCAAAACCACGGTACCATACGGTGTCACGATGGATTCTTGACCACCCACGTCGACGATCGGCTCCACGATGATGTCAGCTTCAGAGTCGATGTGGTACAGCAGCAGGCGTTGGGCCAGCCTCGCAAGTCAGAGCAGCGCTCATGGCTATTACGATGTCTTTTGCTGTCGTCGATATGGCACGACGGTCGGCGTTGGGTCTACGTTGCAAGTCAGAGCAGCGTCACTACTTCATTGCAGATTACGGCGTAGCTCGGTGGTGTCAGTATTGCAGATTCCTTCTGTAACACTAGAACATCAAGTTCCAGATGCAGGAAAACAGAAGGGGATGAAGTCTGGTATCCTTGAGACTTCGGTCAGGAGGCAAGCTCAAATCAAGCCCTTGGAGTTATATTCTGCAAGATGATGAAAGGTCAAAGTTTCTTTTCCTTTCCTTGGCAATGAAGAGACCACTGCAGGCCAACCCAGCAAACAGCACACTGGCAGAGAGGCAGTACACACTCCTGCATCTTTCTTGGTTCTTATCCTTGGCAAAAGGTTTTTCTTGTTCCCAGAAGTGATCTAAAGTCTTGGGGTCTGGGTCCCCATATTTATACTGCAAAATCCTTTGTCCTCTGAAGGGAGAGAGGCCTTGGCCTAGTCCAAACCAGTTCCGGTCAGCCTTGCAGCACACTGTAGACAAGACTCCTTCTTTCCTTTCAAAGTGTAGGCCAGGGACATCAGACACACCATAGGAAGTGGAGCCAGCATTGTGGAGGGAAGGCACGACCCTATTCAGGTCCCAGGTGCAACTCATTCCACCCATCTACATGCAGATCTCTCTATTCAGCCCTGTGATGACTCACCTTGTCTCCTGGAATCCCCCAGCCCCTGTCACTCAAACTCCAGACTAGGAATACACAACCTAGCAGAGGCAGGCTTGGATAGTTAGGCAAGAACATACCTACTTTCTAAAAGTGGCATTTTCAAACACAGAATGTTTAAACCAACTTTACTAAAAGATGTATTTTATCATTCTGAGTTCAGGCATACTAAATTCGAATTTCCGCCATGTTCCCTGAGTCAGTTATGATTATAAGATGTAATAATCTAACTGCCCATTCTGGCCTACGGAGAACAGGTAGCCTTGCAATAGTGAAAAACGAAAATCACTGCAATTCAGTATTAGGACATGCTACACACACCAGGGCATGTCCTACCTTATATTTACAATGCACCCTGCCCTAGGCCTACCATAGGGGTGTCTGATATGACAAAAAGGGAAGATTTAGGGACTGGTAAGTGGGTGCACTTTAAGCCTGGGCGTAGTTCGCGTAGCCGCACTCCGCAGAGCTACGCGAAGATGCACTTGCACTCTGCGAACTACGCATAACTCCGCGAACATGCGTAGTAGCTTGCTTGACCCATTCGCGAGCTGTTTTCGTCTTCGGGAGCGCCGTGGAACTCTGGAACCTGCTCGACACCACATCTCCAGACGTCGCCTTCCTCACGGAAACATGGATGAACGCCTCCTCAGCGCCCGACATCGCCGTCGCCATCCCGGACGGATACAAGATCACCCGGAGAGACCGCGTCAACCAGACAGGAGGAGGCATCGCCATCGTCCACAAGAACACCATCCGCATCACAACCAACTCAGACGACACCCTCACAGCCGCCGAACATCTTCACTTCCAGATACACACCGACCCCAAGACCACACTCAGAGGCACCCTCATCTACAGACCCCCAGGACCTCGCACACAATTCAGCGAAGACATCGCAGACTTCATCAGCCCGCACGCCCTCGCCTCCGCTGACTACATCCTCCTAGGGGACCTCAACTTCCACCTGGAGAACAACAACGACAACACCGCCACCACCCTGCTGGACAACCTCACCAACCTCGGACTCATGCAACTGGTGAACACCCCCACCCACTACGCCGGACACACGCTTGACCCAGTCTTCTCCTCCAGCAAGTACATCTCCTTCAGCCACTCCACCGGACTCCACTGGACAGACCACAGCTGCGTCCACTTCAGCTTCAGAAAGACCACGACTCACCACCACCCGCAACAGGTTCCCCGCAGGAACTGGAACAAGATCACCACCGACCAGCTCACCACTTCACTGAGCCAGAACCCTCCCGCCAGCTCAACGGACCCCAACCAAGCGGCCAACAACCTCACACAGTGGATCAACAATTGCGCTCGCCCAACCAGCCTCAACCACTCGCAGTCCGGCTTCCGCGCCAACCACAGCACCGAGACCGCCCTCATCGCAGCCACTGACGACATCCGAGCCCTGCTCGACAACTGGGAAACAGCGGCCCTTATCCTCCTGGACCTCTCCGCAGCATTCGATACAGTCTGCCACCGCACCCTAGTGCAGCGCCTCAGCAACATCGGAATCCAAGAGAAGGTTGTGGAGTGGATCATCACGCTCCTCACCGGAAGAACCCAGAGAGTCCGCCTCCCCCGTACAGATCCAGGGCCACCGAAGTCATATGCGGCGTACCACAAGGATCATCACTCAGCCCCACCCTCTTCAACGTCTACATGAGCCCCCTCGCAGCCATCGTACGCCAACACAACCTCAACATCATCTCCTACTCCGACGACACCCAGCTGATCCTCTCCCTCACCAACGACCCAGGAACCGCCAGAACCAATCTACACGAAGGGATGAAAGACGTAGTCGAGTGGATGAGGAACAGCCGCCTGAAACTGAACTCAGACAAGACGGAAGTCCTCATCCTTGGATCATCACCCTCCGCCTGGGACGACTCCTGGTGGCCCCCTGCCCTGGGCAGCGCACCCAAACCAACGGACCACGCACGCAACCTGGGCTTCATCCTGGACTCCTCCCTCTCGATTACCAGACAAGTCAACGCCGTCTCATCATCATGCTTCAACATCCTACGCATGCTCCGAAAGATCTTCCGATGGCTCGCCACCGAAGCCAGGAAGACGGTCACACAGGCACTCGTCAACAGCCGACTGGACTACGGAAACACCCTCTATACCGGAACCACAGCCAAACTCCAGAAAAGACTCTAACACATCCAGAACGCCTCCACACGACTCATCTTGGACATCCCCCGACACAGCCACATCTCCGGACACCTGAGAGACCTTCACTGGCTCCCCATCAGCAAGAGAATCACGTTCCAACTCCTCACCCACGCACACAAGGCCCTCCACGACCTGGGCCCCAGGTACCTCAACAACCGCCTGACCTTCTACACTCCCACCCGCCAGCTACGATCGACCAGCCACGCCCTCGCATCCGAAGATCCACCATGGGAGGAAGATCCTTCTCCTACCTGGCAGCCAAGACTTGGAACTCCCTCCCCATCCACCTCCGCCTGACCCAAGACCACCTCTGCTTCAGGAAGCAACTCAAGACATGGCTGTTCGAGCAGTAGCGGACCCCCCTCCCCCAAGCGCCTTGAGACCCTCTGGGTGAGTAGCGCACTATACAAATATCCTGATTGATTGATTGCCTGCATGCTTGGGTTGTGTAGCGCGCAAAGTTACCCATGAGGTTTGTCCCGCCCGCTCGCGTCCCCTTATTTCCGGTCACTACTAACGTGTTCGCGAGTTATTCTGTGCCAGATTTAGCCCTGGGCGAAGAACTACGCTCCGTTCGCGGAGTTTGCGGAGTTTCGGCAACTCCGCGCTCCGCGGAGAACGTGAAGTTGTCGAATACTCCGCAAACTGCTGCGTAGCGTAGTTCTCGCGCACTCAATAGCATTTTCGCGTGCGCGAGGATGCTTTTCGGTAAGATCGAGTTGCCGAACACGCAGAAACTGCAATCTGGCACAGAATAACTCGCGAACACGTTAGTAGTGACCAGAAATAAGGGGACGCGAGCGGGCGGGACAAACCTCATGGGTAACTTCGCGCGCTACACATCCCGAGCATGCAGGCAATCAATCAATCAATCAATCAGGATATTTGTATAGCGCGCTACTCACCCAGAGGGTCTCAAGGCGCTTGGGGGAGGGGGGTCCGCTACTGCTCGAACAGCCATGTCTTGAGTTGCTTCCTGAAGCAGAGGTGGTCTTGGGTCAGGCGGAGGTGGATGGGGAGGGAGTTCCAAGTCTTGGCTGCCAGGTAGGAGAAGGATCTTCCTCCCATGGTGGATCTTCGGATGCATGGCACGGCGGCGAGGGCGTGGCTGGTCGATCGTAGCTGGCGGGTGGGAGTGTAGAAGGTCAGGCGGTTGTTGAGGTACCTGGGGCCCAGGTCGTGGAGGGCTTTGTGTGCGTGGGTGAGGAGTTGGAACGTGATTTTCTTGCTGACGGGGAGCCAGTGAAGGTCTCTGGAGATGTGGCTGTGTCGGGGGATGTCCAAGATGAGTCGTGCGGAGGCGATCTGGATGTGTTAGAGTCTTTTCTGGAGTTTGGCTGTGGGTCCGGTATAGAGGGTGTTTCCGTAGTCCAGTCGGCTGGTGACGAGTGCCTGTGTGACCGTCTTCCTGGTTTCGGTGGCGAGCCATCGGAAGATCTTTCGAAGCATGCGTAGGATGTTGAAGCATGATGATGAGACGGCGTTGACTTGTCTGGTCATCGAGAGGGAGGAGTCCAGGATGAAGCCCAGGTTGCAGGCGTGGTCTGTTGGTTTGGGTGCGCTGCCCAGGGCAGGGGACCACCAGGAGTCGTCCCAGGTGGAGGGTGATGATCCAAGGATGAGGACTTCCGTCTTGTCTGAGTTAAGTTTCAGGCGGCTGTTCCTCATCCACTCGACTACGTCTTTCATCCCGTCGTGTAGGTTGGTTCTGGCGGTTCCTGGGTCGTTGGTGAGGGAGAGGATCAGCTGGGTGTCGTCGGCGTAGGAGATGATGTTGAGGTTGTGTTGGCATACGATGGCTGCGAGGGGGCTCATGTAGACATTTAAGAGGGTGGGGCTGAGTGATGATCCTTTTGGTACGCCGCATATGACTTCGGTGGCCTTGGATCTGTACGGGGGGAGGCGGACTCTCTGGGTTCTTCCGTGAGGAACGTGATGATCCACTCCAGTGCCTTCTCTTGGATTCCGATGTTGCTGAGGCGCTGCACTAGGGTGCGGTGGCAGACCGTATCGAATGCTGCGGAGAGGTCCAGGAGGATGAGGGCCGCTGTTTCCCAGTTGTCGAGCAGGGCTCGGATGTCGTCAGTGGCTGCGATGAGGGCGGTCTCGGTGCTGTGGTTGGCGCGGAAGCCGGACTGCGAGTGGTCGAGGCTGGTTGGGCGAGCGCAATTGGTGAGCCACTGTGTGAGGTTGTTGGCTGCTTGGTTGGGGTCCGTTGAGCTGGCGGGAGGGTTCTGGCTCAGTGAAGTGGTGAGCTGGCCGGTGGTGATCCTGTTCCAGTTCCTGCGGGGAACCTGTTGCGGGTGTTGGTGAGTCGTGGTCTTTCTGAAGCTGAAGTGGACGCAGCTGTGGTCTGTCCAGTGGAGTCCGGTGGAGTGGCTGAAGGAGATGTACTTGCTGGAGGAGAAGACTGGGTCAAGCGTGTGTCTGGCGTAGTGGGTGGGGGTGTTCACCAGTTGCATGAGTCCGAGGTTGGCGAGGTTGTCCAGCAGGGTGGTGGTGGTGTTGTCGTTGTTGTTCTCCAGGTGGAAGTTGAAGTTCCCTAGGAGGATGTAGTCAGCGGAGGCGAGGGCGTGCGGGCTGATGAAGTCTGCGATGTCTTCGCTGAATTGTGTGCGAGGTCCTGGGGGTCTGTAGATGAGGGTGCCTCTGAGTGTGGTCTTGGGGTCGGTGTGTATCTGGAAGTGAAGATGTTCAGCGGCTGTGAGGGTGTCGTCTGAGTTGGTCGTGATGCGGATGGTGTTCTTGTGGACGATGGCGATACCTCCTCCTGTCTGGTTGACGCGGTCTCTCCGGGTGATCTTGTACCCGTCCAGGATGGCGACGGTGATGTTGGGCGCAGAGGAGGCGTTCATCCATGTTTCCGTGAGGAAGGCGACGTCTGGAGATGTGGTGTCGAGCAGGTTCCAGAGTTCCACGGCGCTCCCGAAGACGAAAAATGGTTCGCGAACGTGTCAAGCAAGCTACTACGCATGTTCGCGGAGTTATGCGTAGTTCGTGGAGTGCAAGTGCATCTTCGCGTAGCTCCGCGGAGTGCGGCTACGCGAACTACGCCCAGGCTTAGCCAGATTGCAGTTTCTGCGTGTTCGGCAACTCGATCTTACCGACAAGCATCCTCGCGCACGCGAAAATGCTATTGAGCGCCCGAGAACTACGCTACGCAGCAGTTTGCAGAGTATTCGACAACTTCGCGTTCTCCGCGGAGCGCGGAGTTGCCGAAACTCCGCAAACTCCGCGAACGGAGCGTAGTTCTTCGCCCAGGGCTAGTGCACTTGCCAAGTCGACATGGCAGTCACAGACATCAACTTCCACCTGGAGAACAACAACGACCGCAACACCATCACCCTGCTCGACAACCTCGCCAAACTCGGACTCAAGCAGCTGGTGTCCACCCCCACCCACCTCGCCGTACACACTCTCGACGCCGTCTTCTCATCCAGCAAAGACATCGCCTTCAGCCACGCTACAGGACTCCACTGGACGGACCACAGCTGCGTCCACTTCACCTTCAGAAGAACCATGATCCACCACCACCAGCAACAGGTTGCTCGAAGAAGCTGGAACAAGATCACAGCCGACCAGCTCGCCGCTTCCCTGAGCCAGCACCCTCCCGCCAGCTCAGCGAACCCCAGCCAGGCTGCCGACAACCTCACAAAGTGGATCAGCAACTGCGCGGACGAACTCGCCCCACTGCGGACCCCGCCCAGCAGACCCAGCAGTATCTGATCCCATATCCTGATCCCATATCCTGTTGATGCTGCAGTTCGCTTTGGGTATCGCTATCAGCGCTGTATATCTTGTGCGTCTGTACATTATTTAACTGGCTTCACAGCTCGATTTTAAAGAGCTCTCAGCTGACCTTCATTTACCTCTAGCGCCGCTCGCTCCGCTCTGCATTGATCCCACACCCTGTTAGTGCTGCAGTTCGCTTTGGTTATCGTTTTCAGCGCTGTGTATCTTGTGTGTTTGTACATTAATTGCCTGGCCTCGCAGCTCGATTTTAAAGAGCTCTCAGCTGACCTTCATTTACCTCTAGCGCCGCTCGCTCCGCTCTGCTTTGTAACGCGACATCTGCTGCGGCTCCCTGTGCTTGCTAGCACTTTGACTGTTTTCTAGGCGCTCGGTCCATTTGCTGCCCCTGCCTCACTTTCCCTTTGACCCTCCATTTTGTTTGTGTTGCTGTTCCCTGGCACGCCCCTCCTCCCCGCTACCGCCTCCCAGCTGCTGCCCCTCCCACCCACGAATAGAGGGCTCTCCATCTCCTCTGACCAACTGTGACCGCCCGGACTTGCTCCAGAACGGTCGCTCCCTCCCTCACTCCCTGATCCCATATCCTGTTGATGCTGCAGTTCGCTTTGGGTATCGTTATCAGCGCTGTATATCTTGTGCGTCTGTACATTATTTAACTGGCTTCACAGCTCTATTTTAAAGAGCTCTCAGCTGACCTTCATTTACCTCTAGCGCCGCTCGCTCCGCTCTGCTTTGTAACGCGACATCTGCTGCGGCTCCCTGTGCTTGCTAGCACTTTGACTGTTTTCTAGGCGCTCGGTCCATTTGCTGCCCCTGCCTCACTTTCCCTTTGACCCTCCATTTTGTTTGTGTTGCTGTTCCCTGGCACGCCCCTCCTCCCCGCTACCGCCTCCCAGCTGCTGCCCCTCCCACCCACGAATAGAGGGCTCTCCATCTCCTCTGACCAACTGTGACCGCCCGGACTTGCTCCAGAACGGTCGCTCCCTCCCTCACTCCCTGATCCCATATCCTGTTGATGCTGCAGTTCGCTTTGGGTATCGTTATCAGCGCTGTATATCTTGTGCGTCTGTACATTATTTAACTGGCTTCACAGCTCTATTTTAAAGAGCTCTCAGCTGACCTTCATTTACCTCTAGCGCCGCTCGCTCCGCTCTGCTTTGTAACGCGACATCTGCTGCGGCTCCCTGTGCTTGCTAGCACTTTGACTGTTTTCTAGGCGCTCGGTCCATTTGCTGCCCCTGCCTCACTTTCCCTTTGACCCTCCATTTTGTTTGTGTTGCTGTTCCCTGGCACGCCCCTCCTTCCCGCTACCGCCTCCCAGCTGCTGCCCCTCCCACGCTCCGCCCCCCCACTTTCCATGTTAGACAGATGTCCCAACGCGCAGCGTCCACGCGCTGCGGCCGCGCCGAAGGTGCGCCAAAGGTAAGCCCGTCTACGCCCGTCCGCGCCTGGACCGCGCCCAGCGCCAGACCCCCTGGCCCCCTTAATGCCCAGCCCACTCGCATCACTTACGATGCCACCACCCTCCTAGCCCTTAACCCCGGCCGTTCCCACAACTGCGTCCAAGCCGCTCCTGGACACACCCATGGACCCTTCTCCTGCAACTCCTGCAAGTTCGACGGCACCAAGAACAACTCCTCATCTACGAACACACAACAGATATCCGACCCCAACCACCTACAATGCATCCTGCTCAACACCCGCTCAGTCCACAGGCACGTCATCGACCTCTGGAATCTACTAGACACCATCTCTCCGGACGTCGCCTTCCTAACAGAAACATGGATGAACGCCTCTTCTGCCCCAGACATCACCATTGCCATCCCGGAAGGCTATAAGATCATTTGCAAGGACCGTACCGGCCACACAGGAGGAGGCATCGCTATCGTCCATAAGAAATCCATCCGCATCTCAACCAGCTCAGACGTCAATCTCGCCAACACTGAACACCTTCACTTCCAGATCCACATCGACCCCAAGACCACACTCAGAGGCACCCTCCTTTACAGGCCACCAGGACCCCGTGCACAATTTAGTGAAGACATCACGGACTTCATCACTCCACACGCGCTCCCCTCCGAGGATTACATCCTTTTGGGAGACCTCAACTTTCACCTTGAAAAGAACAACGACCGCAACACCACCACCCTTTTGGACAACCTCGCCAACCTCGGACTTAAACAACTTGTCACTACCCCCACCCACATCGCAGGTCACACACTCGAGCCTATCTTCACCTCCAGCAAACATGTCTCCTTCAGCCACACCACAGCTCTCCTTTGGACTGACCACAGCTGCGTTCACTTTACCTACAACAAGCCCATATCCAACAACCACCCCCAACCCACTCTGCAAAGAAACTGGAACAAAATCACCATCGACCAGATCTCCTCATCGCTTCTTCTAAACCCCCAAGCCCACTCCTCAAACCCCGACCAAGCAGCCACCAACCTCACCCAATGGTTATCCAACAGCGCCGACATCCTAGCACCACTGAAAAAACGACAAATCAAACTAGGCAGCAAGAAGGCCTCCTGGTTCAACGATGATCTTTAGAAATCCTAGAAACTCTGTCGCTCCCTTGAGAAGGCCTGGAAAAAAGACCCAACCACCAGCACCAAGGACGCCTTCAAAAACGCCACCCGCATACACCACCAACTGATCCGGAATGCCAAGAAAGCCGCTTTCAAGGACCGACTAGATAACAACGCCCACAACAGCAAGGAATTATTCAACATCGTCAAGGAATTTACCAACCCCTCAGCCAACTCCAACGACATCACCCCCTCTCAAGCCCTCTGCGACTCCCTAGCCTCATTCTTCCACAACAAAATTGCAGACATCCACAACAGCTTCGACAACCGACCCGAAGACCAACCCACCAAACCCCCTGCAGGACCCCCACCCCCCTTGAACATCCTCAATGACTGGAAGCCAATCTCCACTGAGGACACCATCCGTCTGATGAACTCTATCCACTCAGGATCCCCCACAGACCCATGCCCTCACCACATCTTTAACAAAGCAGACTCCATTATAGCACCGCACCTCCGAGACGTCATCAACTGCTCCCTCAACTCCGCAACCTTCCCGGAAAGCTGGAAACATGCCGAACTCAGCGCCCTCCTGAAGAAACCCACAGCTGACCCCACCGAACCCAAAAACTACCGCCCTATCTCACTCCTTCCATTCCCGGCCAAAGTCATCGAGAAAGCGGTCAACAACCAGCTCGCCGCATTCCTCGAAACCAACAAATCCCTCGACTCCTCACAATCCGGCTTCCGAGCCAAGCACAGCACTGAAACCGCCCTCATCGCAGCAACAGACGACATTCGAACTCTACTGGACAATGGAGACACAGTCGCCCTCATCCTCCTCGACCTCTCCGCAGCCTTCGACACGGTCTGTCATAGCACCCTTTTACAACGCCTCAGAAACGTCGGAATCCAAGGAAAAGCACTGGAATGGATCACCTCGTTCCTCACCGGAAGAACCCAGAGAGTCCGCCTTCCACCATTCAAGTCAGAGGCCACTGAAGTCATCTGCGGCGTACCACAAGGATCTTCACTCAGCCCCACCCTCTTCAACGTATACATGAGCCCCCTCGCGGTCATCGCAAGCCAACACAACCTCAACATCATCTCCTACGCCGATGACACTCAACTGATCCTATCTCTCACCAAAGACCCTAACACTGCCAAAACCAACCTGCATGAAGGAATGAAAGAAGTAGCCGACTGGATGAAGCACAGCCGTCTGAAACTGAACTCAGACAAAACAGAAGTCCTCATCCTAGGCACCTCCCCCTCCGCCTGGGATGACTCTTGGTGGCCAGAGGCCCTTGGAAAAGCACCCATCCCGACGGACCACGCACGGAACCTGGGCGTCATCCTGGATTCCTCACTCTCGATGAACAGACAAGTCAACGCCGTTTCTTCATCTTGCTTCAACATTCTTCGCATGCTCAAAAAAACATTTCGTTGGATCCCCACCGAAACTAGAAAAACGGTCACCCACGCTCTGGTCACGAGCCGACTGGACTACGGAAACACCCTCTACGCCGGTACCACCGCAAAACTCCAGAAAAAACTCCAACGCATCCAGAACGCTTCAGCAGGCTCATATTAGACATCCCGCGTAAAGAACACATCTCTGGTCACCTGAAAAACCTCCACTGGCTCCCCGTCAATAAGAGGATTACTTTCCGGCTCCTGACCCACGCACACAAAGCACTCTACGAAATCGGACCCGAATGCCTCAACACACGACTGTCCTTCTACACCCCCTCCCGCCAGCTACGATCCTCCAACCAAGCCCTTGCCACTGTACCTCGCATCAACAAAACCACTATGGGAGGTAGATCCTTCTCCTACCTGGCAGCTAAAACCTGGAACTCACTTCCCACTCACCTTCGCCTTACTCAGAACCACCTAGCATTCAGAAAACAACTTAAAACGTGGATATTTGACAAGTAATTCCCCACCCTTCTTCAAGCGCCTTGAGACCCTCTGGGTATGTAGCGCGCTATATAAATTTATTGACTTGACTTGACATGGTTCACCGACGAACTCAAGAGCTCCAAGAAGAGCTGCCGAGCCCTCGAGAAAGTCTGGAGAAGGGAACCAACACCGGACAACATGACCACCTTCAAGCTTGCCACCCGGAAGCACCACCAACTGATGCGCGCCACCAAGAAAACTGCATTCAAGGACCGGCTGGACAACAACGCACACAACTGCAAGGAACTCTTCAACATCGTGAAAGAGCTCTCCAACCCCAATGCCGGAAACAACGGCATCACCCCATCGCAAGACCTCTGCAACTTCCTCGCCTCCTACTTCCACAACAAGATCGCGGACATACACAACAGCTTCAGCACTCAACCGACGCACGCCACGACCGCACCAACGCCCCCCACCACCACCCTCCGCGCCTGGACTCCGATCAGCACCGAAGACACCGTCCGCATGATGAACTCCATCCACTCCGGATCTCCGACCGACCCCTGCCCTCACCACGTCTTCAACAAGGCCGACGCTGTCATCGCACCCCACCTGTGGGACATCATCAACACCTCCTTCGACACCGCCACCTTCCCGGAGAGCTGGAAGCACGCCAAACTCAGCGCTCTACTAAAGAAACCAACTGCGGACCCCACCGAACTCAAGAATTACCGCCCCATCTCGCTCCTCCCGTTTCCAGCCAAAGTCATCGAGAAGACCGTCAACAAGCAGCTGGCCGCCTTCCTCAAGACGAATGGATCCCTCGAACCCTCACAGTCTGGCTTCCGAGCCAACCACAGCACCGAGACCGCCCTCATCGCCGCCACCGATGACATCCGAGCCCTGATGGACAACGGAGAAACAGCGGCCCTCATCCTCCTGGACCTCTCCGCGGCATTCGACACTGTCTGCCACCGCACCCTAGTGCGGCGCCTCAGCAACGTCCGAATGCAGGAGAGGGCACTGGAATGGATCATCTCCTTCCTCGACGAAAGAACACAGAGAGTCCGTCTACCACCGTACAAGTCAGAGGCCACCGAAGTCATCTGCGGCGTCCCTCAAGGATCCTCGCTGAGCCCCACCCTCTTCAACGTCTACCTGAGCCCCCTCGCGGCCATCGCACGCCAACACAACCTCAACATCATCTCCTACGCAGACGACACCCAGCTGATCCTCTCCCTGACCAACGACCCCGCCGCCGCTAGAGCCAACCTTCACGAAGGGATGAAAGACGTAGCCGAATGGATGACGACCAGCCGCCTGAAACTGAACTCAGACAAGACGGACGTCCTCATCCTGGGCTCCTCGCCCTCGGCCTGGGACGACTCCTGGTGGCCCCCCGCCCTGGGCACCGCACCCAAACCGACGGACCATGCACGCAACCTGGGCTTCATCCTGGACTCCTCCCTCTCCATGACCAGACAAGTCAACGCCGTCTCCTCGTCGTGCTTCAACATCCTGCGCATGCTACGGAAGATCTTCCGGTGGATCCCCACCGAGACCAGGAAGACGGTCACCCAGGCCCTCGTCACCAGCCGACTGGACTACGGCAACGCCCTCTACGCCGGAACCACCGCCAAGCTCCAGAAGAGACTCCAGCGGATCCAGAACACCTCAGCCAGACTCATCCTCGACATCCCACGACACAGCCACATCTCCGGACATCTGAGAGACCTGCATTGGCTCCCCGTCAACAAAAGAATCACCTTCCGTCTCCTCACCCACGCACACAAAGCCCTACACGATCAAGGCCCGAGCTACCTCAACAACCGCATCAACTTCTACGCACCCAAACGCCACCTCCGATCAGCCAGCCACGCCCTCGCCGCCGTCCCCCGCATCCGAAGAACGACTACAGGAGGAAGGTCCTTCTCCTACCTGGCCGCCAAGACCTGGAACTCCCTCCCGACCGACCTGTGCCTGACCCAAGACCACCTCTCCTTCAGGAAGAAGCTCAAGACCTGGCTGTTCGAGCAGTAGCAGAACCCCCCCCCCCCCCCCCCAAGCGCCTTGAGACCCTCCGGGTAAGTAGTGCGCTCTATAAATGCCTTGATTGATTGATTGATTGAGACTGCACACAGGCCTTGCAATGGCAGGCCTGAGTCACACTTTACAAGCTGTTTCTGTGGGTAGCACAACCAGTGCTGCAAGCCCACCAGCAGCATTTGGTATACAAGCCCTGGGCACATATGGTGCACAGTACTAGGGTCTGACAAGTAAATCAAATAACCCAATCATGGAGTCACTAATTAGTACAACAATTTAACGTAGAGAGCACTTGCACTGTGGCACTGAATAGCAGTAGCGCAGTTCCAAAGCATATAACCAGCAAAACAGATCAAAAACAGAGGAGGCAATCAGTCAAAAATGGAAGGGAGACTCACGCCAATGATCCAGGTCTAACACGTATTATTTATAAAATCTAGATGGAAACCTTTGACATATTATGGAACCTTTTATTGAAGCGCCTGTTTTATCATGCTGAGATGTATGCACATAAAGTGGAGAAAAGGTACCTTAATACATGCTTTTCATAAGGGTTAATTGATTTGTGTTTTCTCATCTTTTGGAAAGGGAAGGAACCACGGTTCACATGTAAAGGATGCAAAATAGCCTTCTGCTTGTTTCTCGCATCTGCTACAAGATGGAATAAGTTAAAAGGTTAATGAAGGAGTTAGCAGAGGAAGTGTCATGTGTTCTGTCCATGGCTCGTTGTAGTTTTCCCTGAATTAGCCTAACTGTGCATGATTAAGGCCACATTAGCTTTGCACACTTTACTACATAATCACAACAACAAAAGAGCGCACTATTCCTTGCAAAAGGAGCAGTTGGGAAAGAATCGCAATGGATTCTTTTAGAAAGCCCTCACTCACCAACCTGTTTGGTGACATGATTTATCATCGGGCTCCACCAGGAAGGTCTAATACCTCCCCGAAGTGCCTCAATGCCAGAATTACGGCGGAGCTGGTTGTTTTTTGTGTGTGGCTGTAGAAGTAATGTGAATTAAAAAGTGACTAGGTTGTGTCTGGAATAATTTTATTCGTAGACCAATCTAGCACAGTTAAAAGATGAAAAGAGGGCGGTTGAAGAGCTGGATGGATGTTTCAGCTATGCCACGCTATATGCGGTCAACATGTTTCCGCCTATCTGGATGCAAGTTGCCAGGCATTCATCAGTACCAGTGTGAAGACCCCGGCGGTATGAGCACGCTAAGGCTCACCCTAACCTGGCGGTCATAATGTGAAAAAAACTGGAAAAAAGGATTAATTGAAACCTGTTGTGTGTGGGGTACATGAAAGTGTTCGGCACCCAGCAATAACCTGAAAGAGAAGCAAAACACAAAAAAACAAATGTATGTAGAGACAATTACCTCATCGGTTTGCTGGTGCCAGCTTCCTTCATGGCGTTTGTAATAAAAAGTGCTCCTTTCACTTGGTGCATTATCGAGAGAACTCACAGAACTATTGTGCAGTAACGTGAGTTTATGGAAGTGCACCTATACTTCAAGGTTTAGCTTGAATACTTGTGACAGGGGGACCACTCTTTATGTGGAGGTACTTGGTGACAGCAGCGCTACTGAGCCTGCACGCCACTAGGGAGTCAAATGGTATGTGTGCGTTTGTAGGTGCACTGCAGGAATATCGTGACTTCCAACACCCTGTTTAGAGTAAAAAAGCCAGTGATAGAACTAGTAGCTAAACAGTATTGAATTAAATCTTACATGGGGCGTGATCCCTAATCACACAATGGGTCTCAGGAGGGGATGGTGGCTAGTAGGCACACCCTGTGGAAGAAAAGTAAGCGGTCAGAAAAACATAATCTGTTCCTGCTAGGTACTTATCTGTCTCGTAGTAGGAAGGGCTTGGATCACTCACACCAGTAAAGCCAGGCATCCGTTGGCACCTGGATTCAGCCAGGGAGGAAGGTATCTGAACGTAGTTGGTGCGGTAACCACAACATGATCATGTAGCAATCTTACATAAATGGCAAAATTGTGTGTTCGTTGCCAGAGGATATTGTCAATTTATGGCCCCCTATTGAAAAACCCACCATTTACAAAGCTGAGCAGTTAGGTGAATCAGGAGGGCTGACAGCTGTATGAGCCTGGTTATGTTTAAAGTACAAAGCTCAGTCGGTGTATGAACCCTGTTGGGGATTAACAAAAGTGATGATAAAAGACTGCCCGACTGTTGAATAACTGTGTAAACTAAAATGGGGAAAAGGAGAACGGTCAGGTATACTGGACAGGAAAAAGGCACAAGTACAGAGCTCCTTGGAACATTGTCATTTAGCCCAACTTTGTTTGTGCCCAGGTGATAGACCCATCTCTGTTCCTTCTCAAAGAGACCTTGATGGATGTTGCGGACTGTGTTCACCTCATCAATAACAGTCCATCTTAACTTGTCTGTGGTGTGTTTTGTTTGAATATAGTGTTCACTGAGTTTAGTTGTGATCCTGTTACTCCTGTGTTCACACACGCGCTGTTTTACCTTGCGTGTTGTCATCCCTACATAATTCAACCCAAAAGGACAGGTGATTAAGTACACTACATTTATTGAGTTTCAATTAGTATGGGAGATTTGGGACCAGGTTTTTCCAGCATCTAGTTCAGGAGTTTTTGTGTGCTTGGTCATGTGACATACACTGCAGCTGGAGCATGGGTAGTGGCCAACTATCTTTGGTAAGCCCCAAGAAGTGGTAATGGACGGTGGTCCCAATGCTTGCTGAACTCTAGGTCTTGTGTGTATAAGTGAATCGCCTGTCCTTGTGGGTTGAATTATGTAGGGATGACAACACGCAGGGTAAAACAGCGCGCGTGTGAACACAGGAGTAACATCAGGTGCGGCAGGATCACAACTAAACTCAGTGAACACTATATTCAAACAAAACACACCACAGACGAGTTAGGATGGACTGTTATTGAACAGGTGAACACAGGCCGCAACATCCACCAAGCTCTGTTTGAGAAGGAACAGAGATGGGTCTATCGCCAGGGCACAAACAAAATTTGGCTCAATGATAATGTTACATGGAGCTATGTACTTAAAAGATAGCAACATACTTGTGCCTTTTTCTTGTCCAGTATACCTGACCGTTCCTCTTTTTCCCATTTTAATTTACACAGTTATTCAACGGTCTGTCAGCCTTTTATCATCACTTTTGTTAATCCCCAACAGGGTCCATACACCGACTTAGCTTTGTACTGTTAACATAACCAGGCTCATACTGGATTCAGCCCTCCTGATTTACCTAACTGTTCAGCTTTGTAAATGGTGGGTTTTTTAATAGTGGGCCAGAAATTGACAATATCCTCTGGCAACGAACACACAATTTTGCCATTTATGTAAGATTGCTACATGATCATGACGTGGTAACTGCACCAACTAGGCTCAGATACCCTCCTCCCTGTGCACATCGGAAGGACCTCGACATCTCCACTTTTGATTTGTGGCACGTTCTGATCCGATTGTTCCTATATGATTTCCAGCCTATGAGATTTCATGGTGTAGTAATATTGCCAATAAAGTTTTTCTTGCCTTCACGTCAGGAACTTGATTGGAGCAACTAGTTACTGTTCTAGTCTTTGCTGACGCCACTGATCTCGCTTCAGTGAAGAAACAAGGTGATTGGCGAAAACTATATGCGTGTAATGACGCATTCATGCCATTACGCACACTCTCAGCCCCCGGTCTGGACATGATGGAGGCCTTTGACTGGCTGCTTCCCTCTTTTTAAGACCAGTACTTCTATGGCCTTAGTATCGACCAGGTCCTTGAACTGAGGCTGAATCCAGGTGCCAAGCAGGTGCCTGGCTTTGCTGGTGTGAGTGATCCCAGCCCTTCCTACTACGAGACAGATAAGTACCTTGCAGGAACAGATTACGTTTTTCTGACTGCTTACTTTTCTTCCACAAGGTGTGCCTACTAGCCACCACCCCTTCCCGAGACCCAAGGTGTTGTTGTAACATATCTAGGGCTCTAGTTTAATTTTCCCGATTCATGCCCTTATATAGATATAACTTATCACATCCTTATATAGGCATAAGAATCATAACCATATTTAGACACAGTCAATGCAGTCCAAATACGGCATGGCTACTTACACTAAGCTCCCAGAGCACAACGATTTCTTGAAGACAACCAGCCTTCAGCAGCACAGGAATTCCCCCTGCTTCAGTATTGATTTGTCCCAGAACTCCTGGAGCGTGTAAAGAACTTTGAGTTCTCAGTGACGTTATTATGTCCACCCTTATGTCAAACTTGGCACCTTCCAGGTATAAATATGCCCACATCTGCCCTAACAAACACACAGTGGTTTTGGAGCAGATCGACTAACTACTTGCCCGACGCCCTGCTGTATGCGAGTGCCGAAGGAAGCCGACCCTCCCTGCGGACGCACTGCCGAGAAATCCAGCTGCAGTGTTTCCCTGCTACCCTTGTGGGTTACTGGGAGATCGAGTCCTGAGAGAGAGATACAAGACCTCCTTCATTCTATAACCAAGGTGCAGAGCTGATTAGACCCTTGGAGAATTCTTGGATAGATTCTTGGCAGAAACTATTTAACTCAAGCTACTCCTCACTTACTTCTTCCCTTGTACTAGACTTAGGTTAGGTACACCGGGGTAGGCGTATTTTAGACGCACCAGTTGAGTACTTTTCGTCATTATTTATCATTGTATGTATTTTATCTATTTTATGTATCTTATGGTTTAGAAACCATATAGATGCTTTTACTATATTATTTCATAATACTCCTTTTACTGTACGCACTTTACTTCATAGCAAGTATTACGATTGTAGCAATTCACTTCTCTTGCATGAGAAAGACGACTGCTCAATGAATAACCTTTTTATTGAAAACGCCCGTCTCTCTATTTCTCTGCATTTCTGGTGAAACAGAGCATGCACGATTGACTGAGTGAAATAGTCATCTAGTTTCCTCAACTCTGGAGATATATTCCTTATTCTTGGGGAACAAAGTTGTCATGTTATATGGTTGTCAGATACTAATCCCTACTTGTGTATTCGAGAACGTTTCTAGTGACCTCTGAGCTAGCTGGCATTCACAATTAAGTCTAACATATTCAATAGGACCCAGTCGCCCTAAGTCCTACATCTAAACTATCGTTTATGTTATTCCAATTCGCAGATCATTCACGCTAAACCTTGAAGTATAGGTGCACTCCTATAAACTCACATTACTGCACAATAGTTCTGTGAGTTCTCTCGATAATGTACCAAGTGAAAGGAGCACTTTTTATTACAAAAGCCATGAAGGAAGCTGACACCAGCGAATCGATGAGGTAATCGTCTCTACATATATTTGTTTGCTTGTGTTTTGCTTCTCTTTCAGGTTATTGCTGGGTGGCGAACACTTTCAGGTACCCTACACACAACAAGTTTAAATTAATTAATTTTTCCTGTTTTTTTCACATTATGACCGCCAGGTTAGGGTGAGCCTTAGCACGCTCATACCGCCTGGGTCTTCACACTGGTCCTGATGAATGCCTAGCAACTTGCATCCAGATAGGCTGAAACATGTTGACCGCATATAGTGTGGCATAGCTGAAACATCCATGCAGCTCTTCAACTGCCCGCTTTTCATTTTTTAATCGTGCTAGATTGGTCTACGAATAAAATTATTCCAGACACAACCTAGTCACTTTTTAATTCACATCACTTCTTCACCCACACACAAAAAACAACCAAATCAACAGTAATTCTGGCATTGAAGCACATCGGAGAGGTATTAGACCTTCATGGTGGGGCCCGATGATGAACTATGTCACCAACCAGGTTCGTGAGTGAGGTCTTTCTAAAAGAATCTGTTGCGATTCTCTCCCGACTGCTCCTTTTGCAAGGAATAGTGCACTCTTTTGTTGTTGTGATTATATTTCTTAGGGGGACGAAGAGTGCTTCTTCTTAGTCTATCTTTAAAAAACACTCTCTCTCTTGTTGTTTAAATACACCTTACTATATAAACACATTTGCTTTTGTTCCACATTATAATTTTACATAGAACCTGCTTTTGTTTTCTCATTTTGCTCTTTCTTTGGATTTAGTCCGAACACAGCCCACAAGGTCACACAACAATGTCCCTTGTTATTGCGTTCTGGTCAGGCACTAGCACCTAGACACAATACAGAACTGCAGCTTTTTAGGAGCATTTATACCTTATCATATAGGTATGCTCAGTACTGTAACAGAGAGAGAGAGCAAAAGATAGAGATTTTTTGGGAGAAGCTCACAGCTGTATCTGAGATGTAGAACATCCCTCTTTGTATGCTAAGGTACGGAGTCCGCTACTAAACACAGAGATCTTTGCTGTATGATTAGTTTGCTTCTGTAAAAGGGGAGGAGGTTAGACTACTCTGTTTTATAATATGACAGGTCTATTCATAATACACGGTTTACTGACTATGCTGATGGTATTTTAGCTCCGCATTAGTTTTCTGATTGTGGCACGTAGACTGCATTCCAGAGCACAATAGTTTAAATAAAAATGTCAAACTTCCTTCGTGTCTATGTCATATTTTATTGTAGACGAATACGAATGTGTGAATGAAAATGTGTATCCTGTTACTGCGATCCCTAAGAGGGTTGTTAGTGTTGTGTTCTGGGGTGTCGATCCACTTGTCTCTCTGGTATTGAGTGGGGAGGGGCAAATGGGAAACTGAAACTAGTCACACTCGGGCTCATGGTAATGAGATGGTATGGTGGCTCAGTCCCTATCTAATAATGTTCTATGATCCCAGGCATAGTAGAATCCTTGCAACAGAAGGGTGCACCAGGACAGGGTAAAGAGTAGTATTGCATTCTATCATAGATAACTGCCACTGTCCTAAGACATGATTTGGAGATAGGTAATGTGATATATTGCTATGATATACTCAGGTAGACCTGGGAGCTAAATCACTGGATTACAGTTAATCATTGGATGGTATAACATGCATACATGTGTATTTACCCTGCAATATTTTTTGGATGATTGCAGGAATAAATCATCACTGGGGCAACCTCAGCACTGATCAGGCAACTATAAGTCAAACACAGCATCGGGAGCTTCTTCAGTGAGTAATGAAGATTGACATGAATCTTAACATTTATGTGACACTAGTGGTCCAAGCAGTGGCAATGTCCCTACAGCGAAGTCGATTCAACATTCTGATACTTTGATGGGTATCACAAATCAACAAAATTCACCTATACTCTGTAGTTCAGCACAGCCTATGTGAAGAATAAGAAGCAAATCAAGTGGAGAATGAATTTAAAGTATTTTGGTGGTTGTTCCCCAGTGGAAGAGTACGTCTTTTTTAGCAACTGGAACTAATGGCATTGCCTTTGTGAAATATTATCGCCATGAATTCAGTTATTTTGCACATACCACACCTCTAGTTAATTGTGTTGCTTTGTATGATTGATTAAATAAAAGGCAAAAATTCAAAAGATCTGGCAAGTGACCAAGACAGGGCAGACTTTAACCACAACAGACTAGGAACCAAAATAGACAATATACACAAAGAATAGCTTTCAGCTCATCCAAGTTAAGAAACCAAATATAAGAGCATTTATATATAACAATGTAAAGTGGTGTGAGCTCCTTGCCACTTTTCACCAGTGGATAAGTTGAAGCATACCAAAGGTCATTGAAAAAATGCCTGCCATGTGTTTAATTTAACTCGAAAGCTTCCAAATGGAACGATTAAGGCCTTAGTACTGGAAATTCAGCCAACAGATCACTTAGACACAAGACAAAGTGCTTCCAAGCACCAGAATAGAGAACCTCAAAACTAATGCAATTCCTGCAAGACCAAGTGTAGAACAGTAGAAACTATGAATGTACATACATATGTGTTACAGAAAATGTTAGTAAGACAGTAAACTAAGATGTCAAAAATTAAAAACAGGAAGATAGAGCCATTAGTGGACAGAAACCTAGGCATATTAATGATCCGAGTGGACCAACAAAGTCTAAGATAACAAAGATATTCCCTAATAAATAAAGTGCAGTCATAGCTAAAATATAAACGACTCCAGGGCCTGCCATCACTTGGTGATCTACAGGTTTTGCATAGACAAAGAAAATAAAGTATTTGTTGCACATATCAAGCTGGGCCTAAGTTATCAAAATTCTTTACTGTTCGTCAGTTTATATCATGCTCATTAAGGATCAGACATCTGATGTAAGGACCTAATAAAATACTGTCATTAAGGCAGCACTGTCTGCTTCATCTAACCACCTGCACCAAGAAGAATCCAGGGGGGATTTGTTATTTTAACCTAAATTGCTCTCTTCTCCAACTTATACTTTCAACCCAACTTTACCCCATTCATTCTGACTAGCTGGTCACCCTAAAAATTACATTTGCCATGTCACTGAACATTTTCCCACATCCATCATAAATTTAATTTTAATAATCCTTTGAGTTTGAATTATTCCCTATCCCTACCTTTTCACATATGTGTTGAAGTGCATCTCCCATACATTAGACATAATTTCTCAGTTTTTGATCATATCTGTTTTACATGCAATGTAAACTAGCTTTCTCATATTAATTCATGTTGATATGTACTGTCTTCTTTTTAGTTAATATAAAAGCAGCTTTTCAAATTGTGGCCTATAAGTTGGATTTAACTTGACTACTTGGCCAAAATCTTTTTCTAATCTTTAGAACACAGTCCTAGTTATGTCAATATTTATGAACAACAATTGATACTTTAGTTTTCAAGCAGATACCATCTAAACACAGACCTTTATGACAAAACAAAATATCTTCAAGTACAAAAATGTTCCCTCATTCTCTATATTCTTATTAAAATCTTTGATATCCTCACTACATGTTGCCACTAATCATCATTAGTTCTACCCACCACATAGCACTAACAATGAAAGAGATTATATTCATTAATGTAGCCAGAGTTATCTTAATAAAAAAATCTGACTCTACTTCAATGGCAAGTTCAGATAATTAAAAAAAAAATCACAACACTGGTTACCTGTCGGAAATTAGTAAACATTAGATACGAGTCCTGAAAATGTTACCCAAACCATGTGTCTGTCTCCAGGAAGCACATAAGGAAAATAACATCAACAATGTCATCACAGAATTGCAAAACATTAGTCACACGTTTTCAACTCTATGCAGTTCTAGAAACACTCGTAGCAGACATTTTGGTGAAGAATGTCTACTTTTGTGGAGAATTTCTCTAGGTTGGTGTACCTGGTCACCACTGGGGCAGCATACATACTGCCAACTTTGAGGCCAGATCACTAAAACTTTTAATGAGGCCACGAGGCCATTAGTATCCATCTAGTACATAGGATACAATTTTAAGATAACATTGTAGAGTATTTGTCCGGTCCCTACTAGACTATCTAATCTTTAGAATCACCCAACTCTAAAGTGCTAATCATTATATTAAAGCAATGAACTTTGCACTGCATTACTGCACATCACACAGACTACAGTAAAACATATGAATGCACACATTTCATGGTTAATTTAGTAGGATGTATAACTATTATTTCTCACTGCAACTTGTCCATGCCAGAGCATTTGATATCATGGGAGATTCATATCATGTGATAAAAGCAAGCCACTGATGCCTCCACTCCGGATTGGATGCAGAAAAATGCTGGTTTGTGTTTCATGTTGTGCTCACTTGGAAGAAGCACTGAGGATAATTCCCACAATTTGTGTCATAGAGCATGGCATTGAAGATGATGAGGAGGTTATGCAAGCAACAGAGCACTAAACCTCTAATCCCCATGCAAATGAATATTGACATAAGTGTCAGACTTTTGAGTCTATTGGAAAAATTGACAGTCAGATATTTCCTCCAAGAGATTCCAGTAGGTGAAACATGCTGAAATATGCTAAGTAAGAATCACCCAATAAATAGTGCTGCATGTGGATTTTAGCAAGGAAAGGATCTTTAACCTATCATTACTAAGCTTCCAGACTTCACATTCCTAAGACTAAATGAGTCCCAGAAAACCCTATTCTAGACATTTTCCAAACTCGCAAATGCCTATCACAGTAGGCGGAGCTCTCCAAGCCCGTCCGAAGAATAGATGATTAAATTAGGTAAATCCGTCTCCACACTAGTGTCAATTCTACTGAAACCCACACCCCTATTGCCATCCTGAGTGAGAGAATGTGAGCTTCAAAAGCACAGCCATACTCTGTCTCTTGTTAATATTGATAAATAAGTTTTTGGTGTACGCTATGATAAATGTACGTATGGTAACGAACTAGCATCTCCATTGTTAAATTCACCCAATATGACCTCCCACTCAACCCGGGTCAAAAATAAGTGGTCAGGCAGGCCCTGCAACCTAGGTCTGAAGCAACTGATTTACAATTCAGAGGAGAGAAAACACGTCACCCTTAGGCAAGCGCGTGAACAGGAAAACCCAGATCGATCCCACAGATAGGCAGCAAAATCACAAGGGTCTCAGGAGACTGGCCCCAATAAAAACATTTGGCCAGAGGGGCTTGTTTGCTGAAAACACCATACAATCAGATGCCACACTAAGTTAGGAGCACTCCGTCAATCAGAGCACTGAATGCACACTACACACAGTGATCACGTGCTCCCATGTCAGACATCTGGACACATTACCACCTTCCCTGCATTGTCTCTGTGTGAGGTCGAGGAAAGCCTGCCCTTCTTATCAATGGACCAGATTTATGGCCCCATGACTAGGCCCGGATTTCTGTATCCAGAGGAATGCATCACTGTTTTATGAAACCTCAATTATGTATAAAATGAAGGCTGAAACCAATATACTTTGAGACAGTCTTCAGACCCCGACTCTGTAGCCTGTTCTACCGGCTGCTGCGTTTAACTAAACCAATCATTCCTGTTTTTTCAAATGTCTCTTGTCTTTAATTGTTTTAAGGTAAATTCATATTCGAGCAACATTTTGGTGAGGCAGCCAGGAGTGATTGGTTCTTTGAGTCATACACAGCACAAAGGTTCTCGCTTTAATGCCTGCCATCCCTGCAGTTCCTGCACTGAGTTACATCAATCCCCTGGTCGAGTGGGGCTGAGGAGCCCCCCACTGGGCAGCAAGCCATTAGATCTAGGGCAAGGAAGTTGCCAGAGCAGCAAACCCAGGTGATTCCTGCCTCTTCCCAGTAAAGTGCTAGAATTCCCAGAAGCTCAACTCCCCATTCATGGTGTTTGGTCCACAAATCCTACACTCCATGAGTGACCAGGAACTTCATTGTGGCTCTAAACAATAACAAGACTAGCAATAGCGAGGAAAAGGACACCAGTCCCTCAGGATCCAACAGCGAGTGTGAGGATGAAGGAATAGCCACACCAGAAAGAGACAGGATACCCAAAGACACACACCCATTACGGTCTACCCTAGGCTGCCCTGAGGAGGACCTAGTGGACATGATGTTACTAAATTGGACACTTACCACTTCCTACCAGAGACTGGGGCAAGAAGGTCATGCCTGCCGGAGGGAGCAGTCCCCCTATCAAAGAGCACTGCAACCATACAAGGGGTCTTGGGCATGGTGGCATGTATCTCCTTCACATAACACTTTGAGCTGGAGATAGAGGGTAAAAGAGTGAGGGAACAATTGCTGAACTTTCCTTTACCCAGACTAATATCTTGAGTCAGGACCTTATGGCCAAACTGGAGATGTCAATCCAGTTTGCTTGGAACAAGGCTATAGCCTGCTTCTCCCCTGGAGGTCCCCACAAAGGGCACCAACCAGTAATACACTCACACACCACATGGACACCAACTAGGGAGCTTTGGCAATGGAGACCCCCTTCAAGGGGGCAGTCCTGGGGATACAGGAAACCTCCTCGAGTTATGTGAAATTTCCCAGCGGTGGACATGCCGCACACACCACTTCCTAGTGGAAATCGTAAAAAGGACAAAAACATTCTTCGCTGGTAAGGTACACAAAAAGAAGATATCCGGGACCTTGACTTCTGCAGCCATGCGAAGTCCACCAAGGATAGGTGGGGAGCCGGCCCAGGGCACGTAGAGGCAATGGCAGTTACAAATAACTTTGTAAAGTGCATGTTCAACCATGGGGTATCTTGGTGCTGAATAGCAGATGTTTATTGTTACCCAACTCAATGGTACTCATTTTATCAACCTCAGATGGATAAAAGGCTGAGTGGACCTGCTGGGATTCGAACCTGTGACCATGAGGTCAAACACAGGCCGCTACAGTGGATGCATTAGTCCACTGAACAACCAGACCCACGGCAACCCCCAGGGTTACCAAGCTCCGCCTCTGTGATCACTCTGGCACTTCCCCGAGTGAGGAAGTGGCACCGTCAAGGTTGCCTGGCACTTTGCGGTGCACCCCCATGCCCAAAGCCCCCTACCTGCTTCTGAATGTAGTCTCCAAGCGAGTAACCATTGGAGGGATCCCAGCATACCCAGCAGATGACACACTACTCCAAGGAAGTGCCCCCACCAGCATCTGGGTCCCTAGCTGGAGGGCAGCTGGCCACCATGTGCATCCCCCATGCAATGGCCCACTAGGAAGGGCTAGAACTAGGAACTACCCAGAATAAATTACACCAAGCCTTGCTCCCCACAAACTGAGTAAAACCACCCCCAAGCTGGCCATATTGGACTTAAGGGTACAAATGGCTCCAGTCTTGAAAGGGACTCCACCCTGGAACACCAAAAGGTTTAGGAGCATTTATGGCTGCAGATGTCAGGAAGGCTGGCTGAAGTCAGGCCCTAGAGAGTGTTTCTACTGCCTTGGATGGGCCACCTGAATAACCACTGCTGCCTGAAGGTATACCATGAGCAAAGATCGATTGGTCTGTGCCAGTCCTTGCAAAATCTCCATCCACAAAACTAAGCCCAAATCAACCTGAGCGCACAGTACATTCTGTGACAAGAAAATCAGGCAGCAAACACACTACCACAACAAGTATCAGGTGGTTGGACAAAAGCATGCCAACTAGGGGTGGGCGGACATCTCCGTTCCGCCCATGGAAAGTGCGGAGATTTGCCCTCCGCCCTTGCGCAGAGAAGGCGGAAACTTGCTGTAAATCTCTGCACATTAGGGGCGGAACGGAAGTTGGCTGCCCGCCCGCCTTATTAAATTATATGTAAAAGCTTAAAATTAAACTTAAATAAAACTTACCTTACTGTGTCCACATCTTTGCCCATCGCAGCTACATCTGGAAACTGCACATTAGGCTTTTACATATAATTTAATAAGGTGGGAATATGCGGAGAGGCACGGATGTCGTAATTTGACGATGGCTGGGTTAGCACTTAGCTTTGCTACACGCTATTCTCCTTATCTTGACCATATTAGAAAACGCCATCTTGTACGTTACGGCGGCCATCTTAGATCATGAGCGGCCTCGTGGCCAGCATGCCCTTTAGTCTGTTGTCCGTACCACTGACCACTCGAGTTTGCCCAGCAACAGGCTATTTTTAGTAACGGTCAAACCTGTACATGCGCAGTCCCAACTGACCAGTCACCCCTCAGGAATGTGCCGCCAAACTGACCAGTGGGGTTGTAACCCCTCCCATGAGTTGGCTGTGTTCCAAAAATGACCATATATGTACATAAAGCTCTGTAACTTTGTACCGCCTATCTTTTTATTACCTGTAAATTGTATAAAAGAACGAGTCACACCGATGTTCGGTGTGATACTTCTTGCATTACCGAAGGGTGCTGTAGGAATGTACCACCACCCCATGGGGTCTTAATAAACTTGTTCTTCGTACTTTTCAGTTTCCGTGCAAACAGCTCTTTCAGTGTAAGCGGGTTATCTACGGAGCATGTAGGCCTTGGGAACCCGATACCACAAATTGGCGACCACGAAGGGACTCATCGGCGACTCGGATGCCCGAAGGAGAGGTCGTGACGAAGGATTGGACACTCGCCATGGACGCGTACGCTGCCACCGAGTGACCCGAGTCTTGGCACCCATGGTGTTTTTTCCTTTCCTTCTGATCTGACCTTCCAGGTGGCGCCGGTCTCCGACTGAGTTCTTGATCGTCTGCGTTGCTGGATAAGTGCCGTTTGGCTGATTCGATTAAAGACCTTGGCAGTTGGAATCTGGACCTTTTGAGATTTGGGTAAGATTTGTGATCTGTAAGGTAGTCTGCGGTTGCTTACTGAAGTTCTATGATTTGTGATCGGTAAGGTAGTCTACGGACGCTTACCGAAGTTCTGTGACTGTGACTTTGATTTGAGTTAGCTAACATTTGTGATTTTGTGAACTTTGAATTTATATGTGTAGTGCACTTCACATAGGCAGGCATGTAGAGATGTTTCTCTAATCTTGTTGTCTACTTTGAGCGGCACATTTGTGTGAAGTACTGTAAGTGCCATTTTATACGGTATCACGCTTTCGTGATACTTTTTGAACATGCCTGTTTTAAGCACACTCCGAGGGATGTGCTGTTTTGGAAATGGTACCACAATTAGGTTAGCGGAATCACAGCTGGCTCCCCCAGAAGGAACTCCAAACCGTGAAATGTACATATAATTTGGCCTTCCCCCTATAATGTACAGTAAATTATGGCATAAATACACCAAAACCGATCCTGAATTGCAATGGCCACTACATGGGTCGTTCGATTTACGAAAGGTTCAGTTTGTGGAGCAGTGTTTGTTTCAACGTCGGTCTAGACAGAATATGTTTGATTGTGTGCGATTGTGGGAGAAAGCGGTGCGTGAACGAATGAAACGTGAGGTTGCCTTGGCGGACAAAGAGCAGCGCAAGGCTGCTCGAGACAAGGCTTTACAGCTTGAGGAAAAGGAGGCTCAGGAAAAGAGAGAGAGGGAGGAACGGGAACGTAAATTGCAAACGACTGGTCAATTTCCTATTCGTCGAACGCTTTATCCTGTCCTTAATAATGAAATTGATGATTTTTCGTTACTAGATCGATCGCCGCCTCCGTACGTTTCACCTACGGCTCCGACTGCGGACTCTGATGATGAAGGACAGGATAAGCCGGGAAAAGGGGACAAGTCCAGTGTCAGGTTATCTGCGGAGAGAGCCGCGGATTTGCGTAGTTGGGCCCGTAAATTGAATACAAATTTTGTAACTGTGTCTGACGTCATTGTCGAGAGGGGTAAATGGACAGAACGAGAATTAATGTGTTTTTTGACTACCTTGGCCGATGAAGTTGTTACCGCATTTCGTAAATATTCGGATACATTAGAATCTAAGGCTGTATCGGTTCATCGTGAGAATCTAGATAAAGGTTTATTTGTTCTTGCAGATGTTGATACATTTTTCAAGCAACTGATCCAGCTGCGGGATGAGACGTCCAGATTGCGGGACGAGCGGAAAAAGAATAAGGAGTCCGGGCCGGAGTCCACTGAGCAGTTTAAGGAGTGTTCTCTCCGGGGTTCAGATAAGAGTTCTAAAGTGCATGTTATGCCTATGCGTGAAGCTGCACCTTTGTATGTTCCACCTAAAGGGGATGGTACAGATGATGATAAAACATCGAAGGATGCGAAGGGGTATTTTATATATAATTGGGTGTATACACCTTGGAATAGAGCAGATGTTATGGCGTTGAAAAATTATTTGCCTGATCTTCGCAAAAACCCAGCAGCGTTCTATGAAGGGGTGGAGGGGGCTATTTCCTCCTGTGTTATGACCCATTGTCGATATAGATTTGTTTTTTGGGTTAATTCTTTCGCCTGACATGTGGAGGTTAATTCGTAAAAATAATGATGAAACAATACTTGGGGGAACGTGGAAAGAAATAAATTAAGCAGATTTAGATAGGGAACCTGCATGTAAGCCGTGTGAGTTGATTCTAAACCTCCTGGCGGCTATTTTGATTAAATTAAAAACGCTTGTTCCTTCTAAAAAGATCGATTGGACCATGTTAGCTTCGTGCAAACAAAAGTCAGATGAAACGCTCTCAGATTTCTTTACACGCTTCGAGGAGGCGTTTCACGATTACAGTGGTCAATCATTAACAGATGATACGGGTAGGCATTTGTTTGTAGATAAGTATGTGGCTAATCTCCTACCAGAGATTGCCAAACGATTAAAATTGAGTGAAAGTTCCTGGGCCACGGCGACCCCTGCGTCTTTGTTAACTATGGCTCAGTATTATGAGCGGCAGGAATTGGAGGCTAAAGAAAGTGTTGATAAGAAAGCGAAGGAATTGAAAACGAAGGTGATGTTGGCACAGGTTCGTGGAACGCAATCTAGAGGGAATGATAGAGGCAGACGAGGTGGAAGTAATACGTCGTATGGTCGTACGGATATAGCGGAGGATCAATGTGCCTATTGTAAGGAGTTTGGGCATTGGGCTGAAGATTGTCCGGTACTTCGTGAACAACGTAGTCAGCGTGGTCGAGGAGGTGGAAGGTCGAGGAACAGTTATTCGGGGGCGAGAGGTGGTGGAGGTGATCGTGGAAGGGTTGAAGAGAGGAGCCGTGGCCAGGATGAACGAAATACTTTTGATAGACGAAATCAATATCAGATATCGGAGGGCGAGACTGTGGAGCATCAGGATTATGTACATGCATAGGATTGCGTAGGATGGGGTATGGAATCAGTTGAAGTGCCGGTAGATCAGAAAGGTCCATATGTATCAGCGGGCATTTTGGGTTCTACTGATCAGTTTTTAGTCGACACAGGAGCTACTCGTAGCGCTTTGTCAAAAAACTTGGTTCCGAGGGCTCCCCTGTCTGGCGAAATGATAACATGTGTAGGGTTTGATGGCACACCCTCCCCTAGCCCATTGTCAAAACCCCTTGCACTTTGTCTTGATAAATTTTTTAGTTTTGGTCAATTTTTGCTGTCGCCCTATACACCAGATAACATCTTGGGCATTGATTTGCTTAAATATTTTCGAGCAACGATACGTTGCGCTCCCGAGGGAGTGCGGGTTATTTTGAATGACAATTACCCTGAATCGGACAGGTTTTGCACTATACAAGACACTGCAGCTTTGGCCTCTCTCCCGCACACGCTATGGGCGACCTCAGATACGGATGTGGGAGAGATGCTTATTCCACCTATTCGAATTACTGTAAAGGAGGGAGTAGCTTTGCCCCGTGTGCCACAGTATAAGATTTCTAGGGAAGGTGAAATTGCACTGACACGCATTGTCCAAGATTTGATCACTGCAGGAGTAGTGGAGGAGGTTCCTTACAATGTTTGCAACAGCCCTATCCTCCCGATCCTTAAGAAAGATACTGACGACAAAGTCTATCGTTTTATTATTGATTTGAGAGAAATTAACAAAATTGTCATCCCCCATTACCCGGTGGTGTCTGACATCACAACATTGCTTACACTGGTGCCACCAACGGCAACGACCTTTAGTGTCATTGATTTGAAAAATGCGTTCTTTTCTATCCCTATCCACCCTGATAGCAGATATTTGTTTGGCTTCACGTTAAATAATAAATCGTATAGATTTTGTCGTGTTCCTCAAAGGTTACACTGAAAGTCCTAGTATCTACAGCCAGGCTTTAAAAAGACAGCTTGATTCTTTTAAATTGCAATCTGTGGTTGTCCTTATTCAGTATGTCGATGATCTCTTGTTAGCTGCAGACTCTTATGCACAATGTGAGGAGAGTACAATTGCTTTGCTTTCCTTTTCGCACACAGAATAATCATAAGGTTTCGAAGAAAAAGCTTCAATATTGTAGACCCAAGGTGACCTACCTCAGTCATCTTTTGTCTAAGGAGGGGCGTGCATTAACATCAGATCGAATTCAGGTGATTTTAGACACACCAATTCCCCGCACTCAGAGAGATGTACGTGCTTTCATAGGTTTAACGTCCTTTTGCAGACAGTGGATCATGGGTTTTTCGCACATTATAAAACCTTTGTTAGCGTTACTGTCCAAAACAACCCCAATGCCCCTTGAATGGACAGATGAATGTCAAAATGCCTTTGACCAATTGAGACAAGCCCTTTGCTCTGCATCCGTGTTAGGTACACCGGATTATACAAAGATCTTCACGTTGTACGTGCACGAGAAAGATGGGTGCACGTTATCAGTAGTGTGGCTCACTGGTTAGAGGCGGCAGACCCGAGAGCAGAGGACGGCCCGGGACCAGGGTTCGATTCCCGGCGCGGCAGGTTTCTGGACCAGGGTCAGCGGACTCGATAATTCTCTCGCCTCGGTGCCCACTCTGATCAGCGATCACACTCGGCAACTCTGGGCATTAGCTTGCCTCACCTTCACTAACGGCCCCACCAGACCGCCGGGGATGCCTGGTCTCACCCTGGAGATACCCATTAAGGGACCATCTCTCAGGGAAGCCAGGAAGGGTTTCGCAGCGGTCGAAGCGCCTTGGGACCCTACGGGTAAGTAGTGCGCTATATAAATGCCAATACATTTACATTTACATTTACATCAGTGTTAGTGCAAGCACACGGGGACAAACAAAGGCCATGCGCATACTTTTCGGCAGTTCTTGACCCTGTAGCACGAGGGTTACCTGGGTGCTTTCGAGCAGTCGCAGCAACAGCGGTAGCTATACGACAGAGTGAGGGAATAGTCTTATCGCACAAATTGTTGGTGTTAGTTCCCCATGCAGTCGATGCCCTGTTGAATCAGACGAAAACCCAGTATCTCACGAGTGCACGTTTGACAGGATATGAGCTCACACTTTTGGCGCCACATATCACACTGAAAAGATGCGCTACCCTGAACCCTGCCACTTTATTGCCCTATCCGGTCGAGGAGGGTCAGGAAGAAAAACATCATGACTGTGTTTTCCTGACCGAGGAACAGACAAAGGGTCGTGTCGACTTACAGTATATGCCACTTCCAGATGTGGATGGGGAACTGTGGGTTGATGGATCGTGTTTGAGGCTGCCAGATGGTACGACTTCCGCAGCATATGCGATCACGACACTTAAGACAGTGGTAGAAACAGCTAGAATACCACAGAAATCGGCTCAAGCAGCAGAGCTGATAGCCTTGACAAGAGCCTGCGAATTGAGTGCTGGCCTATGTGTGAACATATATACAGACAGCCGGTACGCCTTCGGAGTAGCGCATGACTTCGGGCTACTCTGGAGAGAACGTGGGTTTTTGACTTCTCATGGAGTACACATTATGCACGGAGAACTAGTGCGTGATCTCTTAAACGCGTTGCTTTGTCCAAAGAAAGTAGCGATAATCAAATGCAGTGCCCATAAAAAGATCACTGATAAAGTGGGTCAAGGAAATGCTTTTGCAGACAGCATAGCGAGACAAACGGCTATGTCTCGAACTGACTCTCCCATGTACGTAACACAATCACAGGCTGAGCGATGGTATGATGCTAGAGCAGAGATACTAGATATTCAGAAATCAGCTACTGAATCAGAACTTGCGACATGGGCAGCAGAAGGGGTGCTAGATGATGAGGGTTGTTGGAGAAGCAAGGATATGGAGAGATGGAAATTGCCTGCAGCTTACTTGCAGGCGATGGTTCAGATGACACATGGATTGGCGCACGTGGGAGCTCTTGCAATCACTCGATTGTTAACACGAGTTTGGGAGCATCCCGAGATTGCCAATACTGCCAAGAGAGTAGTGCAGACCTGCCTGATATGTTTACAGCACAATCCTGCAAAGGGGACCCATACTCCGAAAGGAGGGTTCGTTCCACCTTCTGCACCATTCGAGGTACTCCAAATGGATTATATCCAGCTTGAGCGTTGCAATAACCTTAAGTATGTCTTAGTGGTGGTGTGTGCCTTTAGCAAATGGGTTGAGGCTTTCCCCACGAAAGATAATACAGCTTTGACAACAGCTAAGGTGTTGCTCAAGGAGTACTTCCCTCGATTTGGAGTTTGCAAATTTTTGTGGAGCGATAATGGGCCTCATTTTGTTGGGAAAATTGTGGAGTATGTGCTGAAGGGGTTGGGGATCCAGCAGAAGTTTCATGCTGTGTTCCACCCTCAGTCAGCAGGTCTTGTCGAGGGGTACAATGCCACGTTGAAACTAAAACTGGCTAAGATTGTGGCGTCTACGTCATTGAAGTGGCCGGATGCTTTACCGCTAGCATTGCTCTCTCTCAGATCAGTGCCCCACTCTCGAACAGGCCTCACACCGTATGAAGTGGTGTTTGGAAGGCCTATGAATATTTGGGGAGTGCCTAAGCCGTGATTGATACATGATGTGCCTTGTATAATGATGAACGATTATTTGGCACGATTAACAAATGATTTGCTTTCTATTCATCAACAGGTTCGAGAAGCGCTCCCTGACAACTCTACTGGAGAGGCTCACAATCTTCGTCCTTGGGATTTTGTTATGATCAGATCGTTTGAGAGGACGAACAGCTTGGAACCGAGGTGGCGTGGCCCCGAGCAGGTCCTCCTGGCTACTCGAACAGCTGTACGAGTGACCAACAGAAAGCGGTGGGTGCATTCAACTCACTGCCGTCGCGTCTCTCCTGATCTGGTGAATCCTGCCGTGCTGACCGACTACAAGGAGATTCTGGATAAAGAAAAGAGCCCAGCTGTGACATCGGCCGAAGTCGAGGGAGCCTTCCCGGACCACACTGTTTCTGGACGACAGCGTTACGATCTGCGGCCACGATAAGGAGAAGATTTTTTTTGGTTTTCGAGACTGGTTGGTTACCGCTCTGGGGTTTGTGAAACGGAAGCCGGGAATCTCAAGGGGGGGGGATCAGTTCTGCCAAGAGTAGCGACACCCGTCTTGACCCCGGAGAAGAAAACAACGGCTACCTCGGAGCTCAGCACCGTATTTTTCTTTTTTAGGTATACATATATATGTACATTTGAGACTTTGTGAACTCTTTGAACTATGGCGTCCACTTCATCGCGAGACAAAAGAATACTTGGTGCCATCTTATTTGTCTTGACAATTGTGGTGATAGCAGTGATAGCTTGGGTAGTTGAACTCGTGGTGCCTGCACGTGAACATTTGCTGCCGACTACCTCCATCTGAACATTTTCACTTCACCTTACCCTACCATGAAGAACGGCACCGACAGACTTATTTGAACAATAGCTTTATTCAGATTCTGCATCATACTCATAACATGACAAATACTTCCAATTGTTGGGTGTGTGGGATGTTGCCTGGTCATCAGAAAAAGGGGGGCACTCCACTCATTCCACTCCCGTTTTCACATAATGGATCCTGCAATGCCTGGTACACTCTTCTATTCACTTTGCGATGGCCAACGAAAGGGGGGGTGCTTTTCCGTTTGAATAAGATTTGCTACCATGACAGGGATGGGTATCCACGAGCTGAGGGTACTCGATTTGAATGGGAGGAGTACCGCCCCGACAATGCATCTGCACCCAGTGTTTACAGCAACCAAAGGAACATTAATGTATTCAGTTCACATGTTATTAATGTTATTGCTACTAAAGCTGATTTGTGCATACGTAATAAAGGTACAATCCCGGTTGGAAAAAGTGAATGCAACACTACACTTACATTTGACAGTCCGAATGGCATATCGTTTGTGGCATCTCGTAATACTTATTTTATTTGTGGAACGAAAGGCTATCATCAGCTTCCGTTGGGATGGTTAGGCACTTGCTATGTATCCTTTGTATTGCCCCCTGTATTCATTGCCCCACCAATGTATCATAATGATTACGTGCTCTATCACGACTTCGTGTTGAATCGTGTTAAACGCACTGTTGTTCTGGACGATATCGACCAGACTGATACTACTTTGCAACAATATGTGGACTTTAATTTGGGACTGTTCTCCTTTGTGGGGGCTGCTTTGAATAGTCGGAAAATACGACGATTGACCCGTGTTGTTGAGGCTGTAGCCAATGATACTGCTATTGCATTAGGGAATATTACTGAAGAACTTCAGATTTCTAGGATTGTTACGCTTCAGAACAGAATGGTTCTAGATGTGGTTCTAGCTGACCGTGGGGGGGCATGTAGAATCATCGGAAGCAGCTGTTGTGTATATGTACCTGATAATTTGCCATCTGTTTATGATGCTATTTCGAAGTTGCACAAAATAGCTGCTGAAATACACCCAGACAATGGAACTTGGACTCTTTCAGGATGGTTCTGGTCAATGCTTACGGCTTGGGGTTGGAAACTATTAACCATTCTATGTGTCATTATTGGGATACTGTTCTCCATATGTTTATGTATACAATGTGGTCCTGCCTTATGTTCCATGTGTTTATCAGCCTGCATCCCATCCAGACGTACCCTTGCTCATAATGAAATGATGCTTCATAAAGAAGTTGCCCAAATAATGCTGATTGACATTGAGGATGAATACCCGGATTATGTCCACTATGAGGTAGCTTCAGCTAAACGCTAAAAGGGTAGTCTGTCGTAATTTGACGATGGCTGGGTTAGCGCTTAGCTTTGCTACACGTTATTCTCCTTATCTTGACCATATTAGAAAACGCCATCTTGTACGTTACGGCGGCCATCTTAGATCATGAGCGGCCTCGTGGCCAGCATGCCCTTTAGTCCGTTGTCCGTACCACTGACCACTCGAGTTTGCCCAGCAACAGGCTATTTTTAGTAACGGTCAAGCCTGTACATGCGCAGTCCTAACTGACCAGTCACCCCTCAGGAATGTGCCGCCAAACTGACCAGTGGGGTTGTAACCCCTCCCATGAGTTGGCTGTGTTCCAAAAATGACCATATATGTACATAAAGCTCTGTAACTTTGTACCGCCTATCTTTTTATTACCTGTAAATTGTATAAAAGAACGAGTCACACTGATGTTCGGTGTGATACTTCTTGCATTACCGAAGGGTGCTGTAGGAATGTACCACCACCCCATGGGGTCTTAATAAACTTGTTCTTCGTACTTTTCAGTTTCCGTGCCAACAGTTCTTTCAGTGTAAGCGGGTTATCTACGGAGCATGTAGGCCTTGGGAACCCGATACCACACGGAGATTGGTTCATTTTCCGTGCCTCTCCGCGAAAGTCCCTTACGCAACTTCCGCCCATCCCTAATGCCAACCACAGCAAACAGGGAACCCAGCCCAGCAAGCACAAAAATGAGGAAATGCTCTAGTGCTGGAGGCCAGGTTTTCTGCAAACGTAGGATAATGGTGTCCCCCACAGAACTCCGTAGTCCATGCACGAATAAGCAACAATTTGGCACCAAGTCAGTAGGGAGATTCACTAGGGCAATCAGTCATCTTAGTTCTTTACTCCCAGTATGACAAGTCCCAGCCGTGCACCTTACTCCCATCATGAGCAAGATATTTGGTCTCATAATGCTTCCAAACATTCAAAGTCTGCTCAAAGTAGTGTATCACTGGGTAAGAAGTCCCTGATTCCCACTGAGGTCGGCAGACCCAAAGCATACTGATCTGAGGGAGAGAGAGGCACCTGGAGGGAAATGGTTTCTGTAGATGACCATCGCAGACCCCACAGCAGGTGCAGAGGTACGCTCACCACTGCATCCAGCCTGTTGAAGCAAATAACACAGGGCCTCAAAAACATCGTCCAAGGGAGAAATAGACCCAGTCCCAGTCATTGCCACATTCAAACAACACAATGCTGCATTTCAGCTTCTCAACCCACACCGGAGTTGCCCCAATAAAACCCACACTAGATTAGACTGTAGGAAGTCCAATGACCTTGCAGCCCAAAAGTAGCCCAAACAAGAACCTTCAAGATAAAGGGCATATTCAAAACACCCAATTCAATTACAGAAAACATTGTTGCACATCACTTGCAGGAACCAGAGGGGCATACACGTCCTCAGGACACATTGCAATTACCCACAACCTTCAAATCGTGACTCACCCCCTACCTTATATGACAAATCAGGCATGTTTGGGTCAAAAATAAACCATTTGCAAAATAACACACAAAGACTCACCAACACGTTATAGAAAGTAGGGTATTAGAGGGCTGACAATGAGGATAAAATGATAGGTAAAAAGAGACATCCATACAACTGCGTAGATTGGCCCACTAAAAAACTCAAGTAAATCATGGCGAGCTGGGCGGTGCAAAGGACCCACAAAATGAAACTCAGGTGCCCCATGTCCAAAAACTCACTGATTCCAAAAATGACACACAAACTGGGCTCCCCCGCCCACCCAGTACCTCACCAAAGACTGTGCTTATTAGAGGCACAGGAAAGCCCTGAAAAGCACTGGCACAGGAATTTCTGAGACCAAATAATGATGCATGTTTCTCTAACAAGGCAAACCACAAGCCACAGCTCTTTCCAACAGGTCTGAAATCAATCCATAAGTGCACCACCATTACTGGGGCCTGCAAGTTATTCATTAGCAACCTCCGAAATCCCAACAAGACCTGAGGCTTCAAGCCAACAAAGACCACAGACTATTTTTCACAGGCAATTTTTTGATGATAGACTCTACACTGTGCCAAGCAAAGACACCCCTGGATGCCAGAAAGCTGCAGACGGCCCCTTCAGACAGCATCCCAAGACTCGTAATGTTCCAAAAGGTCAGTATTATTGCACATTTGTATGTCGTCTGCTTAGCATGGGTGTGTCTGCATCCATCTGCAGTGAGAAATTTGCCTAGTCACATGGAGCCTACCTCAACATTTCTACAGTGCTTGTGTAGGGAACTCTCCCACCTCACGTTCATTTACACTGAACCAATGCTAGTATTTTACATGCTCTAAACAGCACACTCTTGCACAACACATTGTACCAACACATGACCTCAGTGGGTGCCAAGATGTGAGGTAAGTCATGCAATGTCTATTTGCTGATATACCATGCCGTTGGCAGATACCAACTTTACTTATCACAAGAAATAGCCCCTGAAAGAGCAAAATGTCTCATCCACCAGTACCTATGTAGGATTACGGACAAGATACATCCCAGAAGAGTAGAACCCCATAGAGTAGAGGTAAACATCATCCGGTATGAAACTAACCCCACAGTGATACACCTTTTCACTGAGCCTAGCGACATTCAAACTGAGCAAGACAGGAATATCAGGCAGAGCACCCTAGCCGAGGACACTGCTTAGCCCTGAGATTTTCCAGAGAAGAGGTTCTTTGGGGTAGCAAGACCACAGCACCGGGGCACAAACATATCAGCTACTGCCTCAGTCTGTGGTCCCAGGGTGGGGCAATATTCTTTAATAACAAATGGACCCCAAACCTGAAGCTCCAGTGCAGGGCCATTCACCTCAATGATACCAGGGGAAATAAGTCTAGAAGGGAAGGGTTGAACGCCAAAATAGATACCCTATGTCAGAAATAAAGGGACACCGAGATAGATAAGTACACATGGTGGCCAACCCCAAATTTTGTGGAAACGTACACTGTATTCCTTGTGTTCCAGAGAGGAAGGAAAGATACTGCTTGGCACCAATGAACATTATGAAGCAATACTGCAAGTACTAGATATGCAATGCGACACATCAGTATTGATGGACATCGACTGGCAATGTGGAGAGTTTGTCTACACCCAGCTCGTCCCACGATGGCGGGCCTATCTACCCTCGTAACTATAAACACCCGAACCTGGACATCCCTGGAGAAGATCTATCTGAGTTGTATCAACATCTGCTACAGAAAAAAACAACTCTATTGCATCAGTCTCTAGAAAACTGTTTAGTTTGAGTGAACTCAGTAAAAGGACATTGCAGAAGAATTCGGACAGTTTTTTGACACTCATGTAAACGCGGAAGTGTCCATACCCTTCTTCACCTTGCTAACAAAGGTGAACTCCCACTGGTTACAAATAACCAGGTGCAAGATGCTTAAAATGCTCCATAATACTGAGGTTGGCCTAAATGCTATCAAGGAGGAACTAAAAGCAATATACTCCCAAAATAGGAGAGAGGGACCCACCATCCAAAGGGAGGGGTACTGCGAAAGACTAAAGTCACAAAAAAGAGAAGGCCCCTTTGGATTGATACACACTTCGCACACCATTCATACGCAATTCTTACACAAACCTCCTCTTCACCAGTAGGATGTCACTAGACACAGGGGATGCAATTAAAAAGATCAATTTAGAAGAATACACATCTGAAAAAATACAAATGTATTCATTAAAGAAAGACACTATACATATCATGATACATTAAATTAACTGACGGGTACTAAATCATAAAAATCATAAAAGTCAGACCATGTAGTCTGTAACACAATATAATCTTGCATCAATTGTAACAGCTATAAATGATTTGCAGAAAATGTTGAAATTTAAAACAATTGTCACCCAGATTATACACAAATTCCTTCAAAGAGCATCAACGCGTTTCGGCGGGCGCTTATTTATAGCCAACGACTTCTTCAGGAATTTTTTTTTACATATACAAGTCCTAATCCCAGTAAACATCTAAAAAACATAAACATTACAGTGAATATTTCAGATCTGCACACATTTTATTCACAAATTTTAAGACACAATCCTCATTTTTAATGCAACAACCCACCGTCCATATCACAACCCATTAGTGACAAGAATAAGGCCAACACATTCATCAACATATGCTCAGAAATCAAATACTAAGGACTATTTCTGGTCTCAGAACTACTTAGTCTTCCATCAACATATCACTATACATATGTTGGATTTTGGGAATACACCTGTTTTCATGCCCATATGTAGGTTCTTTCAAGTAAGATACACAAATACCAGGGGTATGCCTAAACCCATCAACCCCGAGTGAGAGACGTTACTATGTGGCACACAAATCAACACGCAACGTTGTGGAGCACACCTTTGGACTATTGAAAAGCAGGTTCCGCTGCCTCCACAAAAGCGGAGGCGCACGTCAGTATACACCCCTCATCTGCTGCAAAATCATTGCTACCTGTGCTATGCTGCACAACCTTGCCACAAAGAAAGGTACGGAAGTAGAATTAACCTATTTTGAGGACAATGATGATGAACTTGCAGAGCCAGAACCCAATGCAGCAGGAGTAGCGCCAGCAACAGGTGGAAAGAGATCACACACAACTATTTTTAAGTAAGTAACGAGACACAGACTGTTGTTGTATGTAGATGATGTAGTTTTATTATCTGCTGGGCACTACGACACAACACCATGGCCAAATTTGCAAGTCCAATATGTGACATCCCTTGATGGAAGTCATGGGTTACTTCACCCAATTCAGTTATGAATGGTCGGGCTGCATCAACGTCTGCCGCCACGCACAACAGTGCTGGATGCCATCAGCTGTCTGTCCTCACTGGCTTTGGATCCAGTGCCAGTCCTGTGCCGTCTGCTGCTCCTCAGGGTGTCGGTTGCTGGGGGGGTAATGCTGCACTGACTGGCTGTCTCCGAGCTGTCATTTGACAAAAAACAACCTAGGCAACCTGTATGGTGTGATCACAGACAAATGGCTACAAGAGGTTAGAAAAATATATATGTTGTTTTATTCTCAGGTTATATTTAAAAAGTGCATAACATATAATACAGTAGACAATAGACATGAATCATCATATAAGTAAAAATTCAATAAGTTTATACATTGGTAACAAAATACATGAAAGTTGTATTAAAAAGAAAAAGCATATAAAAAGTGGCCGATAGGGTCTCTACGCGCGTTTCGGCGAGCCAGCGCCTTCTTCTGGAGTAGCCACACAAAGCTAGATAGATTTCAGATTTTCACATTGATAATTTTTGAGACGTATAGCTGATGGTTATAGGTATTTTCTAACTAGTAGGTCTGTTCTTGATGCTTATATCAGATAATACGAATTTTGTATTCCCGCCTGCCAGAAGGATGTTAAGGGTGTATTTTTAATATCCGCTATGTTGCAATTCCCGAAATAGTTAAAAGATCTCCCTGCCCGAAAAGATACGGCAGGGCTCTTTGAAGCTGTGAACTTATATATATTGAGAGGAGGATCTCCCTTGTAAGATAATAAGAATTCTTTCCGTATGTTCAAAGATTTGAAAAACAACCTTGGATAATGGTTGTTTTTTTGATTAAAAGATCTCCCTGCCCGAATGATTCGGCAAGGCTCCTTATGGTCAAACCGGAATTAATCTTGCTTGCGTGGGTTAGTAAAAACCTCTACGGTCTAAGGTGATTTTTAGTTATAGGGTTTCTCTACCCGAGTAAGTCGGCAAGGCTCTTTTGAGATAGAGGAAAGGAACGCCCTTTCTATAAATAACAGCAGAGCGGCAGAGGGTCTGGCGGCGGGATTGTCGAGTATTCAGTCCTGACGGATAGCGTCTTAGTGTCGGGAATAGTTCAGTACTGATCTATTCCCGACACTAAGACGCTATCCGTCAGGACTGAATACTCGACAATCCCGCCGCCAGACCCGCTGCCGCTCTGCTGTTATTTATAGAAAGGGCGTTCCTTTCCTCTATCTCAAAAGAGCCTTGCCGACTTACTCGGGTAGAGAAACCCTATAACTAAAAATCACCTTAGACCGTAGAGGTTTTTACTAACCCACGCAAGCAAGATTAATTCCGGTTTGACCATAAGGAGCCTTGCCGAATCATTCGGGCAGGGAGATCTTTTAATCAAAAAAACAACCATTATCCAAGGTTGTTTTTCAAATCTTTGAACATACGGAAAGAATTCTTATTATCTTACAAGGGAGATCCTCCTCTCAATATATATAAGTTCACAGCTTCAAAGAGCCCTGCCGTATCTTTTCGGGCAGGGAGATCTTTTAACTATTTCGGGAATTGCAACATAGCGGATATTAAAAATACACCCTTAACATCCTTCTGGCAGGCGGGAATACAAAATTCGTATTATCTGATATAAGCATCAAGAACAGACCTACTAGTTAGAAAATACCTATAACCATCAGCTATACGTCTCAAAAATTATCAATGTGAAAATCTGAAATCTATCTAGCTTTGTGTGGCTACTCCAGAAGAAGGCGCTGGCTCGCCGAAACGCGCGTAGAGACCCTATCGGCCACTTTTTATATGCTTTTTCTTTTTAATACAACTTTCATGTATTTTGTTACCAATGTATAAACTTATTGAATTTTTACTTATATGATGATTCATGTCTATTGTCTACTGTATTATATGTTATGCACTTTTTAAATATAACCTGAGAATAAAACAACATATATATTTTTCTAACCTCTTGTAGCCATTTGTCTGTGATCACACCATACAGGTTGCCTAGGTTGTTTTTTGTCAAATGTTTCGTTTTCCCTGGCCTAGGAACTTCTTTGTATCCGAAACCACAGGGGGTCCTTGTTAAATACTCAAGGTGTCTCCGAGCTGTCTCCAACTTCCACAGCACCAGTAGTGGCAGACTGTGTTGTCAGCAGCACTTCAAGTGCACTGGTTACCCTTACCAGCCCCCTTGAGACATCAGTGCTGCCCTGTGCCAGCCCCTCCTGCATGGACACGGAGCACCTGCATAGCAGTGATGTGGCAGTAGCTAGGCGGTTCACTGCCCTTGTATTGCGTTCAAACTTCTGCCTCTCCCTGCGCCGTTTTTGCCTGTACTCACCCATCTTGTTGCACAGCAGCATCACTGAATGGGACATGTCCCGCATGGCCTCTGCCATCTCCTTCATTACCTGAGCCCCCGAGCTAATGCCCTCATCAATTTTGCTCATGTTGTCATTTAAGCTCTTCATTTGTCGCTGGACTGACTGAATTGCCTTTCCTTGTAGGCACTGCACCTTTACCATGGTCGATTCCAGCCCTCCAAAGACACCATGGCTCTCACCTGTGGAGGTGCACTGCTCTCACGAGCCCTGCGGCAGTGTCTGGCACCTGTGGGTGCTCCTTCAGCAGTGGACAGCAAACCATCATTGCTGCCATCCAGTGGCACAGTAGATGTTTCCCCCCCTGGAGTCTTCTGAGGAGGACTCAAACTCTGGCAGTCTGACATCTGCACGCCTCCTAGGTCAAAGCACTGAAGGTGGTGTTGCTGCTGGTGAGGCTGGCTGTGGTGGTGAGGTTGGCTGTGGTGGTGAGGCTGGCTGTGGTGGTGTTGTGTGCCCCGCACTCGTACTGGACTTCTCAGTGATGTCCTTCCGGGGTACCCTCTCTCCCTTGTCCTGAGCTGTCCTGCGCGATGTTTTGCCTGTGGACAGAAATTGTACATTAGCTCAGTGTTCCTGCTGACCTGCATTGCAATAATTAAAAATTACATTTGTGGCACACTATCTCATTGTCCTCTGCCTGCTTATCACTAATGTGTCTCACATGCCTTGTTGTTCGGTGTAATTCCTGGCATGCTAGGGGTTCCACTGACTACATCTCCCATAATGCATTGCTGATCTGAACAAAAACCTATACTGGAGTGGGATACGCATTGCCCAATTCGGGATTTGGGATAGGGGAAGGGGGTGCAGAATGCTGTGCATGCGTCTTACCTTGTTTAGAAGCAGCTCTGGCAATTCCACAGACACTTTCCAGCTCTATTGTGGATTCCACGAGCTGCTCCAGTTCAGTCAGGGCAGGTGCCCTGTTCCTTCCTCCTTCTGTCTGGCTGGACTGTTTTCTCAGATCAGCCATCTTCTTTTTGGTGATAATCCTGAGATCATACCACCGCTTCTTCAGCACATCAATGTCCCAGGGGGTCACTCTGATAGCATTTACCTGAGACTGGATTCTAAGCCAGAATTTTCTTTTTTCTGATGCTGTAACTTGCAGGGACTGCTTTCCAAACAGCTTTGTGTGCTGCTTCACTCCCTCATCCAAAAGGACCTGCAGTTCCTTTGGACTGAATTTAAGGTTCCTTTTCCTTTCCCCCCCCTTCTCTTTCTGTGTCCTGGCTGGCCATTGTGAAAGATTTTCAGGAAAAAGTTCAGGCAGTGGCTCTGTTTCTCTCCTCTGCATTCACAGCCTCTCCAGAAGGTTCTGATTGTGTGCACCTGCCTGGGTGTGGCCACTTCCCGGTTGGGAGGGGTGGTGGTTGCACAGGATTGGCTGATCCCTCAATTGCTGTTCTTTTCAAATTCCGAATCGGTATTTACATATTCGGAAAAACCGATCGGTATTGTTGAATCGATAAACATTACTGAATCGGAAAAATTCGGTAAATATTTAATTTACCAAATTTTTCTGATTCAGTAATATTTATCGAAATATTAAGTATATAGGAAATACTGATTCCTAAATACCGATTCGGTAAAATTCGGTATTTAGGAATCGGTATTTCAAAATTACCTACATATGGCCCCAAGTTAAGAACACTCAGTTAATCAGAACACCGAATGCACACTGCACACAGTGACCAAGTGCTCCCCATATTGGACATCTGTACATGAAACTACTGGACCCGGATTGGGCCTGTGGAAGGTCAAGGCCCACCTGCACTTCTTATCAAAAGACCAGATTTATGGCCCAGTGACTAGGCCAGGATCTCTGTCTTCAAATGAATGTTCAAGTGTTTTATGACACTTCATGTAATGAATAAAATAATGGCCAAAACCAATGTACTTTGAGACAGTCTTCAGACCCCCATCTCTGTTGTCTGTACTCCCAGCTACTCTGATTAATTAAACCAACTGTTCCTGTTTTGCAAAACGCCTTTTGTCTTTCATTTGCTCAAGGTGAATTCATATTCGAAACAACACTCTGCTTTCATAATAACTTGTCCCCTATTTTACTTCAAATAATTCTCCTGCAGGGCATATGTCTCATAATGGCAATTGTTCTCCATCAATACCATAATGGGTATTGTTCACACCTAACCCAGGGCAGCTCAATGTTAGTGAAACCTAATTACAGTTACAGAAGAAGGGGAGAGCCTGACAGAAACAATGAGTGTAGCTGCAATCACTCAGGCAGAGCTAAAACAAATATGTCCATACACCATGTTTGTGGCAAGAAAGTTTATGAATTAATTAAATAATAATACTTTACAAAATGCTGTTAAAATGGATATTCTAGCTGCCCCAGTGATACTTTATGGACTAAACAGGCCTTTGTAATGTCAATGCCACTTCGCCCTGTTTAGCAAGAAGCATTTTAGAATGACCAGGGCTGGCAAATCATACCAATTTCCTCTTGGCACAGTATGTCAGCACTGGACACAGAAGGGAAAGCACTTTAACTGCTTCTTTGTACATATATTGTTTACTCTGTTTTATTGAGCAGCAGACTGCAGTGGTCTGAGGATCTGAAGGGTCTATATATAGGCTGGCTCCAAAGACCTTTCTTACAGGGATGGTTTAGTGTGGTTTGCATCTTGGCTGCAGTGGTTGTTGCAGGTCAACAAGTGCACAGATAGACACTCTTGATTTCCTCAACACTCAGTAGCATGTCAAGGAAACCTGGATACACTTTGCAAATTTCCTACCCTTTGTTTGAAATATATTTGGCTGTAAAGGCAATAAGACTTGTAGCTCTATGTATTGAATTCCAATAATAATGACCATACATATTCTATACATCACACACACTTAATTTATTTTTGCCCTTAATTTTAAGTATAAATAAATACAAAATGCATTGGCACTCATTTCACCAGCCTTAAGAGAACATGAGTTGCTGATAAATCATGCACAAATTCCAATTCAAGCCTCCCAAGTTACAGGCAATTATTGTAGCGGACACATTACCCACAAATCTATTTTACTATAATAGGAACTTATACCATACAGATTGTCGTAATTTGACAATGATTGGGTTAGCATTTAGCTCAGCTACACAAATTTTTCCTTATCTTGACCACGTTTTCGGAGGCCATTTTGTATTGATGGCTTCCATTTTCATGAACATGCGGCCTCCTGGTCAGCATGCCCTTTTGCCCTTTCTCTGTACCAATGACCATCTAACTTGCCCAGCAACAGGCTATTTTTAGTACTGGTCAAGCTTGCACATGCGTAGTCAAACCCTTTGTATTAGTGGACGGTCATCACTTAGGAATGTGCCCCAAACTGACCAGTGGTGCTAAAATTCCTCCCATGAGTTGTCTGTGTTCCAGAAATGTCCTTATATGTTCCTAAACTGAGCAATTGTATCCCGCCTACTCTTTTTATTACTGTAAAATTGTATAAAAGAGGTTGCGCACCTATGTTCGGTGTGATACTTCTTGCATTACCGAAGAGTGCTGTAGGAATGTACCACCACCCCATGGGGTCTTAATAAACTTGTCTTTTGCATTTCCAGTTTCCGTGCCAACTTCTATGTTACGGTGTCATGGAGTTTTTGCATAGTGTGTAGATCTGAAGAACCCAATACCACAAGATTACAAAAGGCTGTTTGCAAAAAAGCTCTGTATGTCACTTGGCCACATTGATGATTTGGTTTTGTTTCACTTGCTCGCTTCTTTAGGTCCGCAAGCGTAACCAGCAACCTGGTGCTGTTGACTCAGGGAGTAAAACAAATTACAATTTCTATTTGCAATAGGAAGTTAAGTAAGCACTTCTTTGACCTACTGGTTAATTGCTATCAGGCATATTATTTATCTATAGCAATGTCAGATATGCCACTCAGACCAAGGGAACATGGTTTTAAAAACTGAAAATGCTCAAGTTTCCACTTGATAAATGACTCTAAAGCGTCATGGACTTACAGAACATTATCACATAAATCAAGAAAATTCAATACCACAGGAATTAGAAAAGAATATATGTAAGACTTTAATAATATAATCATTAATATTCATACAATAAATCTCTTATTACATAGTACAATCAATATCCCAATATGACAAGGACAACATATATAACAAATTAAGGAAAACCAATATAAACCCGGGGAGAATATTTACGGCACTCCAATTTGTTTAACATAAGAGAATATACTCCCACTTTGATTGTCACTGAATGAGAAGTCATAAAAAATGCATGGCACTAGAGGAATTTCAAGAAAATAACTGGAGGAGATGAATCATGAAACTGATAGATACATTGATTACATAGTTAAGAAGAGGCCTACTATGTTAAAGAAAGACTTTAGCAAATTTAGTCAGGAAATGATTTACCCATATTTGACAAAAGAATACTTTGAGAAGCAGAGGAATACTCAGGGTGGTAGGAGGTAATAAAGCGAGAGTCCATTCCAAAAAACATTTTACCTTTTCTGAATAGTCAGGGTCTAGAACTGAGGAAGGCAAAAACAACAATTGATGGACAGAATGCATAACAATGTCATACATTCATCCCCATGCAGTTTTCTGGGTCTTATTCCATTGTTATTTTGCTCACCCTGCCATTCCAGTTTGGACCTAGCCATATGCAAATCAGTCTTGACCTTGCCCCCAATGGTAACAGTCCAGCCCGAACTGCCAGGCCAGGTCCTCCCTGGACCTGAAACAAGCATCCTAGGACCGGTTTCGGGCTTTCAGCCCTCATCAACCAGGATAGCTTGACTCCAGTGGCATGGAGAGCACCGGACCCATATCTGGGCATACCCGTCCCAATCAGGGTGACAAATGCAAAAACAATTGATGGACAGAATGCAGAACAATGTAATACATTCACCCCAGTGCAGGGATCTGGGTCTAAATCCATTGTTTTTTTGCTCACCATGCCAGTCCAGTTTGGACCCAGCCATATGCAAATTAGTCTTGACCCGGCACCCAATGGGAACAGTCCAGCCTGAACTGCCAGGTTAGGCCCTTCCTGGACTGGAAACAAGCATCCTAGGACCGGTTTTGGGGTTTCAGCCCTCATCAGCCAGGATAGCTTGACTCCAGTGGCATGGAGAGCATGGGATCCACGTCTGGGCATACACGTCCCACTCGGGGTGACAAATGGAAAAATAACAATTGATGGACATAATGCAGAACAATGTCATACATTCACCCCAGTGCAGATATCTAGGCCCAAATCCATCGTTTTTTTGCTCTCCATGCCATTCCAATTTGGACCCAGCCATATGCAAATCAGCCTTGACCCTGCGCCCAATGGGAACAGTCCAGCCCAAACTGCCTGGCCAGGTCCTCCCTGGACTGGAAACAAGATATAGAAGGGAGAGCGATAGAGAAGATAGTGTTGGCCAGAAATCCTCAGAAGTCACTAACAGGGTGAAGAATGTCATTAACAGGAATTGGAACATCCTAAATAGTGTATAAGGTAGTAAATTAGAAAAAAACGTTATTTGCTTTCTGGGGAAATATGAACTTGAGGATAGACTGGTTCACACTTACACAGAGAGGAAAAACATGTGCAGGTTAAAATCACCAATAACAAAATGTTAGGTAATAATAGGTCTGGTAGCTGCAATATGTGGCAACCGTGTGCCAGGCATGTAAGAGTATCTTGTCATGGAGTGACGCATGAGATGGTTTATTCACTAATTGTCAAACCGAGAATATGGTAAGATTAATAATATGTGTACGGGAAGGGGGCGCACACCTCTTGTAATATGTGAACCAAACTGTATATATAATAGACTATGGTGCTACAGTATCACGCTTGATGTCTGTACAACTGTTTAGAGTCTAGCAGGGGAATTACTAACCAGGGTAGTAGTAAACACTGTGCACTGTTCGCTGGATTCCTAAAAAACCCACAACAATGATTCAAACTTTCAATTGAATAATAAATCGAATGCAGCCAATATTTCAAAACAGAAAGACTGTATATGTTTATATCATCTTATGCATAATTATACATGCAAATCGTATCAGAAAACACTAGTATCTTCACAATTGGGCATTGCAGAACTTGAAAAACATAGCATGTGGTCATTACATCATGAATAACACATGAAATTATATGCAAAATGCTTGAGGAAAGCCCGATGCATTTCGGGACTGGGGCGCCCCTTCGTCAGGGGAACCTGTAAACAAAAACAACTGTATTATAATGACGAATCGACTAACTGACTGACTCATAACGGCAACACGTGGGTGCCATAACATAAATACATGAAAGTGCATGAATCCAAAAAGTTAATTTACAAAAACTGTTATTTGGTATGCTAAAACTTGTCCACCCATGTGTAAATCGTGATATCCAAAGTAATGTGTCACAAAGACGGTGCACGATATAGAGAGCATGTGGTTAGAAAAGTGAATGTTATCTCAATGCCACTTGTGATATGCAGCAGAATAGTCTGAAGACGTAGGTAAATGATTGAAACAGATATGTGGAAACATACCTGGCTAAACACACGATATACGTGTTAAAAGATGTCCAAATGAAAAGCCTCAAAAATGAATGACCAGTGAAAAAAGAGGAGAACCAAACATCAAAAATGAGGGAATGCACATGCAAATCAATAATTACCTTGTAAAAGTGAATGAGTTGGTGCTCACCTACATCGAGGTGGAAATGCCTTTTCGAAGAGCAGGAGGTAAAAATAAACTACAACAGAGAAAACAGAAGGCTGGCGAGCCAAGGCTCTGAGAGGCCAAATAAAAAAAATAATACACGCGAGGGAGTGGGAACAAACACTCACCCAAATCTAAATGGCACAGTGAACCAGTACTCAGCATCTGGAATAACTAGTGTGATCAAATGACGGTATCTGTAACACAGATATCCAAGATTAGAAGCAAATTGGAAAAATGGAATTAAGACGCGATGCAACTGACCGGAATAATGCTCACCTTCTAACTGAACGGTCGCGGTAGAACACTGAACCCAGCTGCTTCTTACTACGAGCTGGAACATCCGGAGACCCTTGCAGGCTCTGAGAAAATACGCATAATGAATTAAGAAAGAGGACCACATGACGGGGACCCGTGGGGGCCTTATTTAAAAGGAACTGTAACAAAACACTGCCTAATGTTACTACAAGCGGGGAACCGCACAGTGCAGGCCTGACGGGGCCAAGTAAAAAAAGCTAAAGGGCTATCAGAGACAAGAACTCACAAGATGAATGAATACCGACAAGGGTTATAGTGTACAAGCTAAAGAGGCGCTAAGTGCCTAATGGAAAAGAAGAGACTGGGTGTAATATGAAAAAAGAAAACACTTTGTAGGCATGTGCTAGGAGGAGATGTAGACACATAATAAAAATTGATCAAGAAGGCCAATAACCATGACTAGAGATAGTGAATAATCCTCAAGGGGCAAAAAGGACACGAGTATCAGGAAAAACCTGATGATATAAAAACACTGAATGAATTCCAAACAGGTGGTTGTGTATCGGAGGGAAAACGAATGTGCTCAGTAATGGAAAAGAAATGGAAGATCACTGTAGTAAAAACAGTTAAAACATCATAAAAAGTGGAAAAAAGGATGTAGGAAGGTCAAGGTAATGTTGAAGTGCAAACCCAATGCAAGGCAGATACTCTCCACCACAAGTGTACACCTTGGTTGACAACCAAATACAGTTTAAACATGATGAAAATAAAGACTGTCATAAGAAGCAACTCATATCTAATCGGTGATTAAGACCTGTGGGAAACAATGACTCTAGTGTTTTGATCCAAAAGATTTCTCTTTGAAGCACATTTTTTGTGATATCCATGCCTGGTCTGCTATTCACTTGCTCAATAATTTGAAATCTCAATTGAGATATAGTGTGTTTGGCTTCATTCCAATGAGTTGCTAAGCTGGATGTAGTACTATTTGTTCTAATCTTAATTTTATGTACCGTAATGTGGACTCTGGAGTTTGCGCTCTGATTTGCCCACGTAGGCTTTCCCATACGGGCATTTTATGCAATAAACTACATTGAAAGAATTACAGTTGCTCGTGTGTTTGAGCCTGATTTTTTTGCCAGACAGACGATGAGTTAGTGTATTGCCAACGATAACATTGTTGCAATGAACACAACTGTTGCATTTTTAGTGCCATGTAGCTCATCAAGGTTCTGAGTTATTTGAGGAGAAGTTAACAAGGTATGAATATTCTTCCCTCTAGTGTAAGCAAAAAGTGGTTTAGCATGAAATAAGCCATTAAATTCGGCTTCGCTCTGCAATAATTCCCATCGGTTGGTGATGATCTTCTTCACGGTCTGTGACACTGCGGAGTATTTAGACACGTAGACCATTCTTATATCACCCTGAGGGTGTTGTTTTTGTAAAAGTTCATTGCGTTGTTTAGTGAATGCCTTGTTCATACAATCCTGTAAGTCAGCGTCCGGATACCCGCAAACTTGAAAACTTTTGTATTCTTTCAGTTTATGAGTGCTTACATCAGGGTCTGAGCAGATTCTCTGTATCCTTATAAATTGAGAATATGGCAACATTTTGATCAGGCTCTTAGAGTGGAAACTAGAATAAGCCAAAGTGCTATTCCGATCTGTAGGTTTGCTGTGAACCGCAGTATCAAACAAGTTGGTTGGTGATTTGTGGACCTGAACGTCCAAAAAGTGAATTGTTTTTTTTTGTGTGTTGTAGGCCAAACGGATGTGCAGATTTGCTTCATTCAAGGTATTGATCATTGCTACTAGAGACTGCTCCGTGTCATTCCAAAGTAGAAAGATGTCATCTATGTAGCAACAATATAGGGACATTTTTTGCCACCAGGTGGAATGAGACATAATGTTGTCATATTCATATTTAGACATGTAGATATTGGCATACGAGGGGGCCCCGAGAAACCCATAGAGGTCCCCTTCAATTCTGTGTAAAAGTGTTGTTGCCATTCAAAATAACTGTTGTGAAGACAACATTTGAGCAGTTGTAGAATACAATCTTTTTCCACTGATATTTTGTTCTGACTGAAGAAGCGTCCATTCGACTGCTTCCAATCCTGCTGCCTGTGGTATGGATGTGTATAGGGCAGTCACATCGATGGTACATAACAAGATTGTAGAATGTGAATCAATCTCCAATGCACAAAGTGTTAGCAAAAAAATGAGGGGTGTCTTTAAGATATGTGCTCCAATTCTGGACAAAATGTTGTAAATAAAAGTCCAGAAATTTCCCAACTGAATAAAAAATTGAGCCACATCCCGAGACGATGGGCCTAAAAGGTGGATCTTGGGAATCTTTAAGCATTTTCGTAATCATATATATTTTAGGCCTACGCTGATTTTTGGTGGTAAGGAATAACTTGATTTGATTGTTAAACCAAATTTTTTCAAGCACTTCAGTCAATAGTTATTGAGCATCTCTTGAAGGTGCATGGTTGGATCATATGTCAATTTTTATGTATGTATTGGTATCTTCAACATGTGCATTGACCTTGGACTGATAATACTGAATGACCATTACCACGATGGCTCCGCCGTTATCCACGGGTTGCATGGTGATGGTGGAATCATTAGCTAATGCTTTGATGGTATTCCGCTCATATTTTGTGAGGTTGTCGTGTTTTTTAGTATGAAATGGTAGATTTTGAACGTCCTAGTTACCCAGAGTTTAAACGGTGTCCAACATCTTGTGTGACAATGGAGGTATAAATGTACTCTTCGGTTTGAAAATAGTCTCTGTTGGATCCTGGGTTTGTTGTTAACGGGGCATTACATTAGTGAAAAAGTGTCTCAGCCTGAGCAATCTCATAAATTTAAAAAAATCAGCTTGTACTTGTAAAGCTGTAGTATTTCCAGTTGGCACAAATGACATTCCCTGACCTAAAACAGCAATTTCTTGAGAATTTAACTGGTTAGATGATATATTCATAACTAAGTTACTGTTATGCCACTGCATACAAATTTGCCGCTTTTTTCTCTTTCCTCTCCTGGTTTTTCAGACAGAGGTATGGTGGTCAGAGGGATATATGATGTTACAACGCGGACTATTACAACGCATACCGTTACAACGCGGATTTTACAACGCGGATACTGTAACAACGCATGTATTTACAACGCATTTTTTTACAACGCAGGTACCTTTACAACGCAGACCATTACAACGTAAGTATTGGTAAGTATATATTAATATTAATAATATAATAGTAACTTAATTTTAAAAAATATAATTTAATGTAATTTTAAATAATTTAATTTCCGTTAATTAATTTAAATTTAAATTAATATTACTTTATTTTTACCCTGTACCCCTGTACCCCAGAAACTCAAAACTGACCCTAAACCCCAAAAATAAATTAAAGTAATTTTATTAAATATAATTTAAATTAATTATTGTAAATTAAAAAAAATATTACTTTATTTTTACCCTGTACCCCTGTACCCCAAAAACTCAAAACTGACCCTCAACCCCAAAAATAATGCAATGTAATTAAATTTAATAAATTTTCTATTAAATAATTTAATTTAAAATTAATTTTAATTTATTTTTACCCTGTACCCCAAAAACTGAAAACTGACCCTGAACCCTAAAAATACCCCTTTACCCAAAAACTGAAAACTGACCCTGAACCCTAAAAATACCCCTTTACCCAAAAACTGAAAACTGACCCTGAACCCTAAAAATACCCCTTTACCCAAAAACTAAAAACTGACCCTGAACCCTAAAAATACCCCTTTACCCAAAAACTGAAAACTGACCCTGAACCCTAAAAATACCCCTTTACCCAAAAACTGAAAACTGACCCTGAACCCTAAAAATACCCCTTTACCCAAAAACTGAAAACTGACCCTGAACCCTAAAAATACCCCTTTACCCAAAAACTGAAAACTGACCCTGAACCCTAAAAATACCCCTTTACCCAAAAACTGAAAACTGACCCTGAACCCTAAAAATACCCCTTTACCCAAAAACTAAAAACTGACCCTGAACCCTAAAAATACCCCTTTACCCTAAAACCCAAAACTGACCCTAACCCCTAAAAATACCCCTTTACCCCAAACATATAACATTTAAAATATAACTATATACTTACCAATACTTACGTTGTAATGGTATGCGTTGTAAAGGTACCTGCGTTGTAAAAAAATGCGTTGTAAAAACATGAGTTGTAACAGTATCTGCGTTGTAATGGATGCGTTGTAACAGTAGTGCGTTGTAAAAAATGCGTTGTAACAGGTGCACACCTGGTCAGAGCTACATTATGCTATACGAATTACATGAAGAGTCTATATATAGTGGTTACACTTGAGGTCTATCGTTTATGGCCTTTGTGTTTTGATTTAGACACTCGTAGATGGCTACAATTGAGGAGTTTATTTCCAGTCTAACTCTTTGAGGACTTTCATATAGAACTTTTGTATTTGGTCTTAGGCACTCCAATATGGCATGGAATATCTATAAGAGAACAATGGGATACTTCCACACACATAGAAGTCGTATAGACCACGCAGTCACATTGGAGTTATGGTATATTTGCACATTTTGGAATCACATTTAGGATGTGTTTACTATTGCCCAAATATTACGTAATGAGGAGAGTTAGATGTTAGCTTTCTCCATTTCAAAATCTCCACAAATAGTGTTTTAGAAATATGATGTTTGGTAGTCCTACACGACAATGGGGAATATGGGGTACCGCCTGTCAATAGTAGAGTCACACCAACATGGCTGTTGTGTGGTTCTGTATAGAGGATTTGACCAACATCAGTCTAGCTGCCTAATTACCATAAACAAGCTCATTCCAGGTGTACATAAAAGAGTAATAATGGGTTATATGAATGGCTTATCACTGGGGGCATGCAAACCTAAGGACAATATGGCCACCGGACTTAGAAGGTGAGCTGCTGATTGTGGTGTGTTAAAGAGGGGGATCCATGAATAAATGAATGGGGTCTACTGTATTCTGTTCCAGGTGGGACATTCTGGAATGTGAGAAGTTTCCCTAAAACTAAATAAATTTGTTTTCTCAGAGACTTGAAAGGAGGAGGTTCACATAAGTAGAAAACCCTAAGTGCTGGTGGAGACCCCGGGGTGATTACGCGCTATATAAATCAAATAAATAAAATAAAATACATCATAGGTAGATATATATACTGATTGCTTATCGCTGGCAGTACGTGCACATAATGTCATTGTGTCAGCTGATTTTAAATGGTGAGCTACTGATTGTGGCATGTCGAATAGAGGGAGCCATGGAAATGATGAAGGGGGTCAATTGGATTCAGTTCCTGTTTGGATGTGAACCCTGGTGACTTCTCAATTACATCCATGCTTTTAGGCCTTTGTTATTGCTCATTGGGCTAGCTTTGCCAAGTGCTTCAGTTGCTGGTTGTGGTAGTAAAGTTGAGACAGTATAAATCTACTAAAGGGTCTATTTTTGGGGCAGTTTGCATCGCTCCTGCCAGTGGGGTAACAAAACTTGAGGGGGCCCCCCTGCAAAGCACAGCACGGCGGTGCAGCACACCATCTACCACTTTGCCCTACCACCAAGAATTCTAGCATATTTTGATTCGAAACCACCAACATGTAAATGAAAAGGCTCTATATTGTCTTTTTCTAAGTTCTAATGGGAAAGTGGGACATACTCTTAATATGCAAGCTATGCCATTTGTAATAATACTGTCAAAAGCAGATTGCTTAAGGGTGGCAGCAATCAGAACAATGCCAATGAGTGATCCTATTGTCTCAGGAATAAGCATGGGCGGAAAATCCGTTACGCTCGCGGATTTTTGGTAAATTCGCGATCCGAGAACGCTCGCGAATTTACCCAAAATCCGCAAATCCGCACGCAGCGGATTTTTTTTTCTTGGTGATACAATTTTGCGGCGTGCGGTGTAAGTTTGCAATTGCAAACATGTATGTGCGGCGGGCAGCAACAATCTCGCACTCGCAAAATTAAAAAATTTGCAATTCTGCACAAGAAATCCACTAGCAAGCAGCATAGACCTTCTGAAAATGATGATTTTTATCAGAATAACTCCTCAGGTTGACATTTGCCTGCCCTTTTTTGGATTTGAGGCCTTTTGACTTTCTTTGGATCACTTTTGGATTAGAAATAAACTTTCACAAGTAAGTTTATTTGGGGCATTACATTTACTGTTCTGCAGAAAAACGAGTTTTGCTAAACTGAAAGCACTCAGCAGCAGGTGCAAAAGTTCAAATTCATCATTAGTAACCATTCCCTGTTGTGCTTCCTGACTGGGGCCCCTCCAGAGTTCAGTTGCAAGTTGCAACAATTGTATGACCCTGCTCTGACCCTCACAGCTGGATCATAGAATAGCTACAAGTAGGCCACAAAGGTCCTGGAAAAAAAAATGCACTGCAACAGAAAGCAAATTACAGATAAGGAGGCAGGTGCCAGACTGGAATTTTAAAACAGTGACACATTAATAAATCAACCCCAAATTAATTCATGTCAGTTGAAGCAGGGCAGGTGTGCTTGCTTTTTCCCCCCATAATCTACAGTGATGATGATGAACCAGAGGGTGGCATTGATGTACCAGAGGGTGGCATGGGTGAAACAGAGGGTGGCAATGTTGAAACAGAGGGTGCTGTGAACCTGTGATGATGAACCAGACGTAGAAACAACATAGTCGCGACCGTTGCGTGCCGACAAGTAAGTTCGCAATCACGAACTGGTACAAAATCCTCACGAACTGGCAGAAACCCTTGCGAACACTATAAAAACAAAAAAATCCGCAAATTCGCGAGAATTCGCGGATTTTGCGGATTGCGAGTTCGCAAATACGCAAATTCGCGAACGCCAGATTCACAAAATTCGCCCATGCTTACTCAGGAACAGCCTATGGCTGAAGAACAAAGAACAACTATGGAGGGTCTGAAATAGAATTGACAATACCTTGAAACTTTGAAAGACTAACCCAAACCTGCAATTCCATAAAAACTCGACTGAAAATATACATGAGAAGTACACAAGCTATAACTCAGTATTCTGCGAAAGTCAAGAGAAATAGACTCTTGAATTATCTGCATGCCACACACAAGCGACTGTCAAAGGTTGTGCATGATAATAATGTGAACTGGGGAAACAATTTCAATCATAATGTCTTATTAGTAAGCACTGCAAAACAGGCAGGCAAACAAGGCTGAGGAAGAAAACTGTTTGGATGCTTAAGAACATTGAGGCAGATGTTTGTCTGTTTTAATTTATCATCTCTGTAGTGTAAACAATGCTAAATACAAGATTTATGTACACATGTTACAGACAAGTTCAAGCCACACCATAAATAACACTGCATGTAGAATACAAATAAACCATATGAGCAAGTAACTAATGACAATCTATACAAACTGTAGTTGGTAAAGCAAAAGAAAAAGTGCAAATACTTTCAAAGTGCAAAAAAAGCAATCACCAGTCCAGCAATATACAAAAATCAAGCATGTTTTTTGTAAAACAATCCAACTTTCTTCTTGCATCAAGATGACAATACTTTCAAAGTGCATGATAACAACAAGTCCAGCAGCTTCCCTCACAAAGACTGACCTGAACCACCAGACTGGGCCTTACTTCATAACAAACAGAGGCCTCGTACCTCAGTGTGTCAACACTGGGGGTATTTACAATTCACTAAGAGTATAGACACGCCTGCTAAATTACAGATTCACCATTGCCTCCAAATGGCTCTATCGTCACATGTGACACCGCCAGCCAGGCCTGGATTTTAGGCCAATAGCGCCTTGCATTCTGGGAGTTGTACTGTGGCCATCTAAGTAAGGGGTTAAACATTCCAGCATGCAAAGTGTTGTTGGATAAAAGCTATGAATGGACACAACATGGTGCCAATGCCACTTGGCAGCTATGTTTTATACAAGCACAAGGGGATGTTTAATTTCCTCAGAACAAGCTGCAGAAGTCTGGCGTCAAATAGCAAACACGTTGTGAGGAGAACCCAGAAACGTGCTGTGTGTAGCCCCCCTGTATAGGCCTGAGGTGTCATTTTCTAAGAGACCCAGTGGTAAAAGCCCACAGTTGTCTCTCATGCATGTTATTGCCAGGCAGTGGTCGAAGTGGGGAAAAAAGTAAGGGAACTGTGGGAGGAGAATCAGAGGGCGGGAATAACCAATAGATTGGGTCAGTGGGCGGAGTGAGAGGTGTGGCAGACAGAGCAAAATATCATAACTTTTAGTATTCGTTTCCCATTTCACTAACCGGTTACAGCTTATTACATTATTTAATTTAACCAATAGATACACATGTTTATTTAAGATTAAATATGTGTTATAGACATTAAAATATATTCACAAAGTGAGATACGTTTCCAATCACAGAATGTCCCAAACAACCTTAAAAGTGGAATCACAAGCCATTTGTCTCCCAGCCATGGAGTTTCTGTCATCAGCACTTCTCCCTTTTTCCACAAGAACAGTTCAAACATGAATGTCAAAATATCATAGTTTGCAAATGTTTTCTATATAACTATAGCTTTGACATATTTGCCACATAATACATCATCTGCTGCATAATCTGGCCATTTTAACTAATACATTGTTTATAGCTCAAACACATCAAAAGTTACTAAAAAATGTGACTTGTGCTGCTGTGAAGTAGAGGGCTGGTCACCTTTCTCATTGCTGCAGTTGTATGTTTCACTAATACTAATAAGGAAAAATCTTTGCAGAGACTGTTAGCATGTGTAAAAATTTCAAAATAATAAAGTATCAGAAAATTTACAGCACCACTCATACCAGTTTAGTGTGCCAGAGCACTTTACATCACACATATTACAGAGAGACAATCATTCATATGTGTGTAAATCATGTGTAGGAAATGTTACATAAGACAAAGGACTACAAGGTGTAGGAGTCACATGACAACCATACTAGTAGGCAGCATAGTTTAATAGTCATTGGTCTGCAGAAACAGAAACTCAGAATTAAAAACATAATATCATGGTTGGGGGTTCTCTTTAATAATCAGAATTGATTTCTACCCTTTTTTGCAACATTAGGATAATCGAAGACTGGGGGAAAAAACATAACGCTCTAATATATACCTTGGAGTTTGCATGCAGCTCTTACATGACAGTTATTAGCTCTCTGTTCTATGTTAGGATTATAATTTATTAACTGCAAGTAACAAAAGGGTCTCTCTGACTAAACAAGTAACCCACTGACCTATTTACATTATGTGCACTTTGTGATCTGCATGGCACATGTTCTTAGCAGCATGCCCATTACACCTCTGCCATTCCTTTTCTTGAGTCAAACCTTCCACTTGACAAAACACCATCTCTCTTTACTAAGAACATTAATCAGTGGAGTTATCAAGACATTTTTATTGTTGCTCAAAAATGTTGGAGGCCAGGAAGGAGGCAGGAAGTGCTTTTAAAACCATATTATACTTACAAACACGACGCCCCCACCTGAAGTTCGCACCCGGTGCGGTTGCACTGCCCTAGAGCCACCCTGATCAGGGGTCCTCTGACCTCAGTGACAGAGTCACTGCCACTCTATGGCGTGCTGCTTCATAGGTCTGTCCCAAAGACTGGAGGTGAACTTCATGGATAGTGGTGGACAGGCCGTCAAGTTTAATCCTCACTTGCCACAGCTAGAGACTACCTGCTGGTGCTAAGACAGCAGGGCTTTCAAGATCTTGCGGAGCCTTCTAAGGTGTAGCACAGGAATGTGCACCCTCATGAGAGTGGCCTGGGAGCCTGGTCATTAAGACTGAACCTGGTTCACCAGTTCCACTTCAGCAGCTCTGACCATAGCGCCACATCCCCTCCCCCACTGAACACCATACCGCCCCACGTAGCGAAACTTGCACTGCACTGACCAGCTATAAACACCTGGATGTGACTCAATTGTAATTATGCACTAGACAAGACCAATATGCTGCCTAAAAAAATTAACAACATCCTAGAAAAACCAAACACTCATAGGGAATGCAAGATTAAGTAAAGCAGGTGAAATGTATTCAGGAACAACATGGTTACCTTTTTCCTGTTACACTCATTATTCTGAAATTAGTATGTGCTTTTGGATAAAAAGTTAAGGCCATGACTACAGGGCCTGGAAGGGACCCGTTTCAGTGCCCATAGCTTATATCCTTTCAAAACATAGGCAGTATGGTTTAAAAAGACCAATTTGTGAACACACAGTCGCTGTACACATTTTGTTTTCCTATTCACCCATCAAGCAGGTATTTCAGTACCTGCAGGCAAGGTGCACTTTCCCACACAGGGAAAACAATGTTGTTCAAAGAGAGATGAGAAAACAAAAGTATCACTTCACTGGTGTAAATTAATCAATCTGGCCACCTTGCATTAATTAGTTATATATTTTTCACATTTGGAGTGTTTTATTTCTCTCCACCCGAGACTGCACTTATGTAAGAAAAAGACAACGTTTCCAGCAAAAATGTTTTTCTTTTTTGGATCCATTTCACAGGGGAGTAAATACACGAACGGAGGAAAGAGAGGGTAATACCCATTTCTTGAAGCCTCGGTTTTCACTGAGGAGTAAGACAGAACGGGAGGGAAGGCTTAGTGGCCATCACCGTGGCATGCACGCACAGTTTGAGCACCATTTTATTTGCGAAGACTAAAGAGGCTTGCTTGCAGGTGCAGCCGTCTCCCTCCGCTGAGAGTGAGGGGGCCCCTGGAGTCTGGGAGCCCTACCGCACCGTGGGGCTGCCGGGGCCTGTGTTACACCACTGGCTCTTGCTCCATGCAATGAGGTGCAAGAGCGATGCAAGCCTAACATGTGATTTATGAAGCCACACAAAGCCACTTTGCATGGACCTGATTGGCTCTAAAAATCTGGAGTAAGGCAACACAGTGCAAATGGCTCTTGTTGTCTTACTATGTCCTGGGAAGGCATTCCATGGACATTGGCTGGGAGTTCCCAAGCAACTACTATGGTTTTCGACAGATTCCCAGAGTTACCAGACTGGTAGATCTGAGATTGCACCAAAAGGATACGGATTCTCAGGTGATGCTCAATGAGGAGGAATGAATAGCTTTATTTCTCCTCGTTATCCCCTCGTTATCTCCTCTTTCTATGTGTGCTAGAATGCAGCACACATAGAAGAGGAATATACCTATCAGGACTGTTTTGTGCAGGGTGCAAGAAGAGACAACCCTGCATGCAACGCAGTTACTCTTTCACCATGGCACAAGCGTACCTGTGTTGGTGCTACACTGCCAAAAGGGCACCAGCTCAAGTGAGAAGAGAATAATGGGCCACATTGCTTTAGGTATGGAGTATTCCTGTCCTTTTTTCTGTCATGCAGAGCAGCACAGCAAGGGGACTTATTGGACTGCATGACATTCTCGTAAATACGGCCCTAGGTATTTTCTTCTGACAGTTTCCTCTTGAAAAATTATAAAACCTAAGACAAGCAAGGCTGACATAAATTTCGCAAAGTCGGTCAAGCACCTGGTGTCCAAAATGGGCAAAAGGACACATTTTGGGCTTTAAAATGTGGTAAAAGAACAGGTGATCGAACAACAGACACCTTTTACCAAAAATAGAGCAAAACTCCATGAGAGTGAGTGACAACCTCACTTGTTAGGATAATTTCATTCATTTTGTTCCCATGCTCCAACATTATGATAATTAACTGCACTAAATATAGTTTATCAAGTGTGATTCAATGGTGTAATTGTTGGCATGTCACGTAATAATGATAAGGTGAAATGCGATAAACTATGTGAGATTATGCTGGTGCAAACAACATTTCGCCCGGGCCTGGAACAAACATGGTGGAGGAGAACTTTCTGTAACTGCTGCAAGGCTGTGGAATTACATGAAGATTTGCGCTTGTTGAATTTTTGTACTGGTTCAAAACCTGCATATTGACTTTGCAACCCCGTCATACACTTTGATACCATGCTGTCTTCCTGTTTATGGATTTGTACAATGCCAAAGAGTTCGCGTATAGAGTGGGCGTCAAGCTTTACAGATACTGTGATTCAACATATAGAATAGCACACACGAGGCAAATGGGCAGCTTGAAATGTGACAGATATGGTGCCACCTGCCACACAGACTTGAAACTGTCATTATTATTATTATTATTTTTGTTGTTGTTGTTATTAATATTGTTTCAGTTAAAATAGCCATTTAATAACTTTATACTCTATGGGATCATAAAAAGCAGTATTATTTCATATAACTCCTTATTGTAGATTTACAAATGTGCATTTGTAGGGTATATATATTGTATTCCAATTATCTGTACAAGAGATTGATGTGTTATTGTTTTTGCCCACCAAAAAGGTTTAACAGACAACAGTACACACAATGCTCCTCACAACATTAAATCATAGTCCTTGAGAGGTCAGTTATTACAGTTCTTAATATTTATTTGTATCGATCCTGCAGATGGAGAACAGAACTTCTACCTCACAATCATGCCCCCAAAAAATCCATAAACATGAAAAAAAATCCAAATAATTCACAACAGAGCCCTTTGCCATTTTCATTTTCATTGAAAAATGAACAGCCCGATCAAGGAAAGAATGTCTGAGTCCACATGCAATTACAGTAAAGTAAACCAAGTTATTAAACTGTGACTTCCAATTAAGGCTGTGCAACCCTCGCTACACGATTGCCTTTGCGGTAGCAGGCCAGCGGTTGCTCCATCATAAAAAATCAATTGAATTGTGAAATCTCTCCTAGCATTTCAAGTCTGTGCTATTCCATGCCCAGACTATGGATGTGTAAGCAGGGAACAACACATTTTCAAAAGCTCCTCTAGCAAAGCTGCTGTGTTTCGCTTATTGATCTCAAAATAAGAAGCGTACACCTGAAAGAATTTCTAATGTGTGACTTATTTATTTTCTGAGTTGATGAAAAGTTTTGCTCAAGTCGTCATGTCTACTAGAACCCTACAGTCTCAACAGCGCTTAATTTGTTCGGCCTCAATTTCGTAATGGTTGCATAATCTGCTGATGCACACTTGATATGCCTATTAGCGTATAATTCTGCATGTAGCGCTATTAAATTTTAAAAATGCATTGGAATGGTTTTTATAGAAAGATAGCATATCATGTACTGTTAAGAGTTTTCATCGAAAATCAAAAAGACCGTTAGGGGTTGCCCTAAAATCCCCAAGAATATTGTTGCGATGTTTGCATTTTTAAAATGAATGCATGTTTATTTTTTAAGTGTAATAACGAAACTGATGTATGCATGCTTTCCCTATGACCTTATGATGTATGCATGCTTTCCCTATGACCTCATGATAGAGGCTTTGATTATTATATAAAGTGTCCGGCCTAAAATTCTGAATTAATGCGTGCACATTGATGTATAACTTAGATGTATGTCTTGGCTATAACTTTGGCGTTGTTTGACCAATGTGTGTGAAATTTTGCCAAAAGGTGTAACTTAAGGTACTAATGATTGGGAGAGTTTAAGGGTTATCATGCAGCGGGGACCAAGAATTTGTGGATGGAATAAGGTTGTGTTTGTTATGTTAACTCCCATATTAATCTTTAGCCACCTCTGCAGCCCGAACCGCTGAATGGACTTACACCAAATTTGTCAGGGAGGTATGTGTTTGTTCAAGGAAGTGCTTTTTGTTTATTGGGTGTTAATTCGTTCAGTAGGTTTTGAGAAATTTAGGTTAAAATGTATAGTGATATCTCTGGCTGTGGATATTTTGTGGTTGTTTAGCGATCAATCACAAGTGCACCCACCTATGGGAATGCTCTGATTGGCTGGAAGCAACCTGAAAAGAAAGTTGCAGCAGCCTGGGCTGAAAATCTGTGTGAAAGGCCAAATAATGGGTCAGGGCGGAGATACTCTGACCCCATGATTGAGAAATGGAGGTATTAGTAACACAAGTTATGTGTCCTAAATGTATTATTTTATTAGCGCGCGATATTCGCGATGACGCAGAATCTGCAAAGACAACTCACTGGGTGTACCGTAGCTAGTATGTCACACAATATAAAAAATGTGTATCAGTGAATCATTAATACGCATTGATATTGAGATATTGAGATTCTGATACATGTTTTTATAGTTATTTATATAGTGAGTTATCTACTGTGATGGTCAGAATTAATTATATTATTATACTTTTTGAATGTGGTGGTGGCTATTGAATTCCACCTTTTGCTTTCCACCTTCATGACGTCACCGCCGTGATCACGATGACCAATGTCATTGTGACCCCAAAAAATGGAAAGTAGGTTTTCGAGATGGTTGCTTTAGAAATACATTAGAAAATTTTGAGTTTGATGTGTACAGTAATTAACCTCTAGTGTGTAGAATACTGTAATGTGTGTGCATATATGTGTTTTCACTTTATAGGAAAAGCGCGATCGTTGCGGTTAATGACATCATTGCGGTGTCCCGAATATCAGCGAAAACGGGAAATAGGTCTGAAAGATAGTTTTTAAGAAATGGTTCAAAAATATGAGTTTAAACATACTTTTAAGTAAGTATGCATATAGTAATATGTGTAGGGCAATGTTCAGAATGTAATTTTTTGCATATTATTTTTGGATGTGTTTGTGGACATTGAATGTCTGCTTTTGTTTCCTGTTTTCGCGACACGTCTGCGGGGATCGCAATATTGTTGCGAAGATCCCCAAATACTAAAAAAAAAAACCTTTAGAAAAAAACATTGCAATATTTTGTGTACTAGGGTGACTCTAACAAGAACAGTTGCATTGGTTGTGTGTCTATGGCTGCTACACATAAGACCGGATGCAGAGTTTCAGGTTACTTAGAAACACCCTGTTGCTTCAATCTGTGAAGTGTACTCAATCTTTTTAATAATTACCAAGCATGTCAAAATGCAGATTGTTGTTATAGATACAGCCCATGCAATGGTCTCTAAGGAATGCAGAACCATTGTTTCCTGGCTTTGTCAATCTATGAACAGAATTGATTTGACCACTTTCATATCTGCCTTTGGCATATATTAGTACACCAAGACAGTGTGAAGGAAAAGGGACATCAGATTTGCAAGGGTTACTTACATTAGGATTTCCAGCCCAACCCCAGTCAATGTGCCTAGGTCATTACCACCACAGTGCACAATCATGAGGCGAGGAGCTTGGGAATCCACAATGGATTTAACCAAAGCCAGCAATTGATGAAACTTTTACCCTCTCTGGGCAATTCGCATAATCTCACTGTTTTGTGGCCTCTTTAGCCCAATAGATGTAGCTGTGGGCATCAGTCCATACTGTAAGCATTTTGAAGTGAAGGAGCAATAGTAGTTAGGAGACGGCTGGAGCTGAATGAGGTAGTTTTCCAAAGGAAAAGAAGTTAAAATGGAGTTTCTTTTTTTTTTACAATATATTTTATCTAGGTAATTTTTCTCTGTGTGTGCACCTTTGCACTTTGCTGGCTATAGCCCCATGATTAATGTAGGCTGATTAAATATTGAAAAAAATAAATGTGTTACCTCGTCACAAAGGATTTACTGGTGCCGCGCTACTTCTCGAGACACGTTAAGTATTGGAGGCGGCTGGCATGGAGGTGGAGAAGGAATGCGCGTAGGATTCGGGCATCCTAGATATATATACAAAATAAGAAACGCGGTCTCCAGGTAAATATGGTAATTTTCCCCCAGGGGGCTAAAATCCCAGGGGCATTAATAAGAAAAAAGTGTTGGGGGTCCCAATCCACCCCACACTGCCCCGGGGACCTCCACCCCCTGGGGCTCTTAATTAATGTACGCGGGGGGCTCATGGAGCCCCCCCCCAGCCCTTGGGACCACCACCCCCAGGGGCTTTTTTTAAATGGGTGGGTGGCTCTGAGGCCCCCCAGGCCCGGTACAGCCACCCCCCAGGGTTCTAATTAAATGTATGCGGTGGGATCATGGGCCCCCCGCAGCCCCGGGGACACCACCCGGGGCTTTTTTTAAGTAAAAAAGCCTGTGTGGGGAGGGCTTGAGCACCCCCACATGGCCCGGGGACCGCCACCCCCCTAGGCTCTAATTAGATGTATGCGGGGGGCTCACTGGGCACCCCCAGCCCCAGGGACTTCCATCCCACCGGACTTTTTTGAAATGGGTGGGGGGCTGTGAGGCCTCCAGCCCCGGGGACCGCCACCCCCGGGGGTCTAATTAAATGTATGCAGGGGGCTCACAAACCCCCCTGCAGCCCCAGGGACCGCCACCCTGGGGCTTTTTTTTAATAAAAAAAACCTGTGTGGGGAGGGCTTGAGCCCCCCCACGTGCCCCGGGGACTGCCACCTCCCCCGGGGCACTACAACACGGCCCCCCTCCCTCCAAAAACGGCCCCCAGGGGATGGGGTCCCCGGGGCCACAACTAGCCACAGAAGTGGGGGCGAGGTAGCCCCCATCCAAAATAGTAATTTTTAAAAAAAATGGGCCATGCCCTGGGGGATGGGGTCCGCGGGGCAAATTATGGTCTTGGGAGGGGGCCATGCGGCCCCCTTCCCGTTTTTTTTTTAATAAAAAATTGGGGGCTGACCCTGGGGATGGGGTCACCAGGGCTAACAAATTTGAAAAAGAAGGGGGCTACACAGCTCCCCAACTTAAAAAATAAATCAATTAAAAAAACAGGATCGCAGCCAGAAGCCAGATCCCCTCATTGCACCACTCTGCAAACGCGCCCCCCTGGAACAAATTCCCCTTGAATAATGGGGGTTCCTGGGTGGCCAACTAGACCACCAGGTACTTCCAGTATGCCCCCAGGGAGCTCCTTTGCAGAGAGGTGTTTTGAGGCCATGCCCCTTTTTACACCTCTCTGCAATGTAGCTATGTGTCGCTTACTGGAGGTAGCTGGTGGGCTAGTTGGACCCCAGGGACCCCCAGGAAAAAGGGTTAGGTTGGAGTGCCTTCCAAGATGCTTAGGGCACTTTGTTGATTTATATGCTACACGGCGGCCCGGCCGCGTGGGAGGCACCATCCTGTGCTGGAGGAAGGATGACTTCACCAGCCGGACGAGGCTTGAGATCCTAACAATTAGGAACTTGTTCAGCACTGGACTGGAATCTATGTTTACCAGCATGCCTTTCCGCACCGCAGCCAATTCAAGGCATTTAAACTGACTTATCATTTTTAATAAAGTCAAACTGGACCTTACCAAAAAGGTTACAGCATTATGGACTACAGGTATCAGATGACAATGGTGAGATGGTGCACTTAGCACAAGCCCACTGGGGGGCTTGTTAAGAATAAAAAATGCCGCAAATACAAGCAATGCTGTCTTCGAGTGCCATTTTCTGCAAGCCCATGAGGAAGGGGTGTTCTTAACCCTGAAACACGTCGGGCACACTTAATTGTTTGGTGGAGGAGGAAAGGTATCCTGATTTTTTGCCTGGAGGGCAGAGAACTGTGGAGTGCCTTCCAAGATGCTGAAGGCACTTTGTTGATTTATATGCTACACGGTGGCCCAGCTGTGTGGGAGTCACCATCGTGTGCTGGAGGAAGGATGACTTCACCAGCCGGACAAGGCTTGAGATCCTAACGATTAGGAACTTGTTCAGCACAGGACTCTGTGTTTATCAGCATGCCTGACTGCACCGCAGCCTACTCAAGGCATTTAAACGGACTGAGCATTATTAATGAATGAAAACTCGACCTTACCAAAAAGGATGAATAAAGTTACAGCATTATGAACTACAAGTCCCAGATGACAATGGCATATTTATTTGTTTGGTGGAGGCGGAAAGGTATGCTGATTTTGACCCCGGAGGGCAGAGGACTGTTGGGTGCCTTCCAAGATGCATAGGGCACTTAGTTGATTTACATACATACATATGTATAAATATATGTAGAGTAGCCCTACAGTTACTAGAATGCTGTACTGATATTGTTATTAGAAAATCAGACAAAGGAGACAATGTTGTCATTTGGCCATGCAAAATGTATTTAAATGAAGGTTATAAACAGCTAGCAGACCAAGACAGATATGCAATAGCATTTAAACAGGAGTATGATGAGGCCAACAATTAATGTTTGGACAAACTAGTGAATTGACGAGACCAAAGCATTTTAGAATGGGACAAATAATTTTTTTTTAACATGCAAATATCCCAAAATTCCAGCACAATACCTCTTGCCCAAGTAACATGAAAAGCTGTCCAATACCCCGGGAAGGCCAATGGTATCCTCCAGGGGTAGTTTATTGGAAAACACATCCAAATACGTAGATTATTTTCTCCAACCTTTTGTGCAGGCATTGCCATCCTTTGTAAAGCACACTGGAGACTTTTTAAGAATTATCAACGAGATCACCTGGAATGAGAATTAGCTACTAATGTGGCTTGACTTGAGTAGTCTCTACACATGTGTTCCCCAGGGTCTGGGTATTGATGTATGTAAACACTTCCTCGAAGGAAGATCCTCCCTTTCCTTATACACACTGAAATGCTTCTTGAAATGATTCAGATCTGTCTCAAGAATCATTTTTTCCTCTTCATCAAACAGACATATAGGCAAACCCAGGGAACGGCGATGGGAACTTGCTTGATCCCAGCTTTGCGGGATTCTATCTAGGCTGATGGGAGAAGCAAGTCGTGAGTACCATCAAACAGTTCAATGATCACGTCGTCCTCTGGGTCAGGTACATTGATGACATCTTTTGTATCTGGAAAGGAACTGAGTTCCAAGCTCAAGAATTTATCATGTTACTCAATGATAATTCAATGAATTTACACTCCATGAGCCACACCAGCATCACTACGATTGAGTTCCTTGATTTGAAATTGTAGGTCAGAGAGAACAAAATAATGAGTCAGCTATTTTGCAAAACAATAGCAGGAAACAGTCTGCTACACAAAGACAGTTGCAACTTGTCATCCAAGTAATCTAATTCACAGCATTTATTTTAGAGAACTATTGAGAGCCAAAAGGAATTGCAGCATGGAAGAAGGTTTTCTCTAAGAGAAAGACATCATAACCCTGAGCTTTGTAGGCAGAGAATATAGTAAAGCCACAATAAAACAAGTTACAGTAAAAGTAGAAAAACTGAAACGCAATTATATATTGGTACCCAAAATTAAAATTGACCAAGAGAAAGAACCGAACAGATTTATCACCACTTACCAAAGTCAATTCTGGGATGTAAAAAGAGGTTTGAAAAAATGTTGGGAAATTTTGAAGACAGACAATGATCTAAGCGAACATACTGGAGAGAATCCATTTATAACATTCAGAAAAACTAAATCATTGGGAGATTCCCTAAGTACTAGTCTGGTCAAACAGGTCAAAACAAAAAAATCCATTCAGGATTTCTACACTTGTAATCAGTGCAAAGATTGCAAATATAGTGAAGGCTGTAAAATACTGAAAAGTTCAGCTGAAACCCCCCTCCCATAGGATCAATAAACTGGTGACTTGCAACACAGAGTATGTAGTATACACCTTGAAATGCCCCTGTAATAAATGTTACATAGGGATTAAAATCCATAAGGCTAAAGAAAGAGTGTTGGAACATCTATGTGCCATTAAAAATATTGACAAACAAAATCCAATTGCCCGTCATTTCCAGGCCATTCAGAATCAGAATGCAATTCTACTGATGTTCTATGTACTAGATAAAATACCCTTAAGAGAAAGAGGTGGTAACAGGATGGTGGAACTTAGAAAACTTGAATCGACAATGATCATCAAGTACAGCACATTGCACCCGTATGGTTTAAATTTTGATTGAGAATTGTCTGCACATCTAAGATAATTAATGCTAACTTAGCTGTCTCCCTCTGATAAATACGGTTTTTAAAGGTTTTATTTGTTAGTATAGTTTATGTTACACTGTTTCACATTTGAACGGTGTTGTTCCTGTGTTGTTTTTTGTTTTAGATAAGGAAAATACAATGCAGAAGAGCACTATATCTGTCTACTGGTGTGCAGTAGAACATTATTTTGATACAATTATGCTTGGTGGAGTAAGCACTTCAACCTTGATATGCCCACTGGGGCTGAACTTTGAACAAAAGAAATGATTAGTAGTACACTTGGTTGTAGTAATTTTGGTAATGAAAGATTGTGAAGATCTGAACAAGTATTTGATGATGGGCGTCATGGTATCCATTAATGTTACAAAGCCCACTATGGCAGAATTGTTAAACTGAAATGATATGGCAGCACCGATATAGTCAAATTTATGATGATGTAGACCATGTATTCAAGCTGCACACTGTGGCTGAATTGTTGTGAACTGTTTTTATGGTCTCACATGAATGATACATAATTCTAATGATGCAAACAAAGATCAACTGCTGAGCTAAGACATGTAATTATGGGTTTGGCTATTATGCCTTGCAAAAAACGTTATTGAAACGCGGCACTGAAAATAACTTGTAACTCTGTTTTCTATGTTTATGAATGTGTGCACATCACTATATATATACAGTATTTGTTCCTTTAAAAAGAAATCGGAAATGTCCAAACCTTGCCTGTGAGAAAGGAGTACAGTTACTCCAAAACGCGTTGGGATTTGTGTTGCCAACTTAAAGTAAAAACATTGGTTCAAAGTGGCAGCGGCACTGTTGTTCTTGTGTTGTACAAAACAGCTGGATTACCGGAGAAGTGTGGATATTGAGGTGAGGGTTTACTACTCTGCCTTGTCGCCCGCCGTACTAAGAGGCTTAGACTCAACCAAAACTGTGGTGTGGATATAAATTGCACAGAGAATGAAATTAAAAAAGAATACATTGTTATTTTTAGTTGTGCATTAATTAATGCATAAAAGGAATTAAGAAAACAATTTGAGACAGTTTTATCAATTGTTTTAAGATGTAACCATGTGTTATTTACTGTGCATTGAAAATTTGAAAGATGTGAATTATGCTACACATTTTGAAGGAGAACAACTGTGAAAGATGCTGTTCCACAGTATTAACTTTAATGCGTGCAATTGTATAGTCTGTATAGTCTGTTTTCTGCTTCTATTATGAAGGTGATCATGTGACTGAACTTCCTCTGATATAAAACTTGTTTATTTTTATTGGCTGCCCATGTGAACAAGCCAGGTGTGCCAAAACGCGTCATGCGATAAAAAGAAATAAAAACCCTGTGCTGGATGGCGCTTACTCTTTTTCATCGATGTCCGTTTTTTCAAGTGGAAATTGGGATTGGTTGGAATATCTGAGGCAGACATTTTTATTACATCATCACATTACAATGTATGACATAGAGAGAGGACTAACCTGCGAGAGAATGAGCGCCATCTTAACCTAGGCTTCCTGTAGCACGCCATTTCCAAGAACACCACAAGTCCAATTCTAATTTACTGAGGTACTTCTGTGTGGACTACATCCCCAAAGATGAAAGAGGGGGGATAGGGTCAATAAATTACGGAAGCTTGAGTCCAATTAGATAATAGAGATGCAGTCCAAGAGTCCCACAGCACTGAACAACGAGGAGGAACTTTGGGTGCATATTGGTTAAGGCTGGATAGTACAGTATTCAGAGACAGAAGAACAGTGCAAATACCATCTAGAATAAACTTTGAACTTAGAGCAACAGTCTGCACATGCTTGAGATGAGGGAGCAGGGGAAACAGTGGGTGCCAAACATATAACATAAGGAGGGTAGTGATTATACACAGTGGTAAGGCGGTACACCCATCCAGGGCTAGATTGATGGACAAGGAATTTAAAGGTCTCTGACCCACACTGTTCGAATAGTGAACATTCGAGAAACGATGAATTTACTCATGCAGTTAATTTATTAAGCCATACCGAAACATGAATTATACCTTTGAAACTGCGGTATATCATTATAAATAAGATGTGTATATAGCAAAAAAACAATAATGAATTCAATGTGGAGTGACAATTGGATCACAACACACTCTTCATGCATTACAAAACGGCCCCCGCATTTGCACTATGAAGGTTTTTAGTTTTCTGTCCCTCATCGATTTTCACTAACGAACACATTTTTCTCACAGCATTAACTTTATTGTTTTGTTAATAAATATGGTGGGAAACATTACCTCCCTGACATTGACAAAGGCCTGTAGCCGAAACGCGTCTGCCGGGTGTTTTGTTGCAGAATAAAAGCTGAGAAAATGTCCTCCTCGTGTGCGCCTCTTTCATGGTCCAGAAAGGGAGCATCGTACAAAGCATGTATATATATATATATATATATCTGGAACACTCCAAACTCTCTCATCCAAGTAAGGCACTGACTCCGTGAAATTTTAGTTGATTCCAAATAAATTTATTCTTTCATTAAGGCTGCTTGACGCGTTTCGGCGGTAAGCACCCGCCTTGTTCACAACATCATGACAGACTGTGATTGTATTTATACCCCTTAGTCATTGCATTACATCATGCATGTTCCACTCCTGTTTCCACGCACATTTTAGCTTGTTTTTCACATATCACACTCTAGTCACACCCAGTTTCCATGGTAATATGGGGCGTTGTCCACTTTCAATTGACATAAACAAGTTACTTTCATTTTCACTGTTAATTAGTTACATCATCCGCCCCCATGCTTGGTTTCGTTACTATAGAAACCCTCCTGCCACATGAGCCTAGTGATTTACTCATTCCTTCCTTGCCTGTCAGTCGCTGTGTGTGTGCCTCGCTTATGCCTAATTTGGCCACTTTGCACGAGTCAATTCGCATTTAGAAACAGTTCCTCGGCGCTGGTGAGTTTGTAAACTGACACCATAGGGTAATTTTTCTGTTTGTTTGTGTTTCCGAGGTGTGTGGCCTGCGGCGCTAAACTATTTATATTGGCCGCGTGTTAAAGCGGGTGCAGTTGGGGAATGCTTCGGGGATATTACGTGCGCGTTATTGACACACACGATTCATTTTGGTTTCAGAGGCGCGCGTTTTAACATACCGCCTCGTATTCGCATTACAGGAGGCTTATGTGAGCGGGCGCAGCGGGGGATGCTCTGGGGATATTACGAGCGCGTTAGTCCATGTGATTGCTTTGTTTGTTAGGCGCGCGTTAATATGCACACCTCGCACTGTCATTCAAGGGCGCGCGGGGTTAGTTTGGGAAAACCTGTCATTGCTGCAGGGTGCTGATGCATTAACCATAGCGCGCGTTTTTTACTACTTTTGCCTAATCTCCCAGTGGACTTAGGTCACCCATTTCTGAGCCTTAACATTTCGAACATTCGATATGCTTTTCATTAATACATCATATATATATTGGCGGCGATGCTGGGTGCTGTAAAATAAATATTTTTGGCACGAAGAACTCCTTGGGTCCGCTATTCTTCTATCGCTACAGATTGGATATTTTGAGGAAAACTACTATATATATATATATATATATATATATATATATATATTATGCAATGACCAACCGCAGGTTACAGACGCCTTTTACTATGGATGCAGGGAAGCTTTAGTTTTGCATTTGCAATGATAGTGAATATTTATATTTTAAAACATTTTAGAACAATATTTATTATGTTTCATTATTATTCTTAATTGCGAATGACATTTAATCAATTGTATTTTACATTGTGTAAATAATGTGCAAAAGCTGCTAATTGTGATAATAACGATTGCTACGCACTTTACTTTATGTGAAGACACTAAGTCATGAAGTATTTTCTTTATGTCCATGACTTGCAATGGCACAGTGCACTTTAAATTTGCTATTCCGCCTCCTTGACGCTGTCATGTGATCAAGGCCTCGTCAGGCCGAAACGCGTCATGGCAGAATGGTGAAGGGTTTGAAATAAATCTTCACGCACAAGAAATTGGGTTTGCCTCGTCTTTTCCGTACTATTGGATGATGGGACGACAACATACCGAATATATATATATATATATATTCACAGAAAAAACCATAGGTTATAGTGGATATATAGTTAGGAATTTGCATTTACAAAACCTTGAAAATTCAATGAAAAAACCATAGGTTATAGGCCATATATAGTTAGGAATTAGCATTTACAAAACCTTATTTTACTCGCATAAAACCATTGAAATTCCATATATAGTTAGCTAACTATAAGCGCTAACTATATATCGCGCACCCGCAATCCACTGCTGATGATGTCACATATTACATCATTCATGACATGGTCAGTGACATCACTGATGACATCACTGATCAAAACAACCAGTGATTGTATGTGTCTGTAAAGTTTAAATATGTTTCACATATTGAAGAATGAGTGGATGTATAAGTGTCTGGATGAAGAATTTAGTAGGTGCATGACTGACTGTATGAGTGAGTGATTAAATGTGTCTCACTGAGTACATGGGTTAGTGACTAAACTGTCTTAATTCGTGCATCAGTATGTTTGTTGTTGTGTAAGCTGCTGCATGTGTTGATCAGTAGCTATAAGAGTGGCCATATGGGTTATTGATTGGTTGCCCAAATATTTGAATGGGAGGCTGAGTGTGTGTGTGGGTGGCTGGGAGGTGCGTGACTCTGTGCATAGATGTGTAAGCAGTTGATTCACTAGGAGTATGAGTTCAAGAGTGCATGTGGAAACAGCTATATGGGCGGTTGACTGTGCATGGGTGTGTTGGTGAGTGAATGGATTTCTCATTGCTACATGTGCAAGTAAGTACATATGTAAAACACAATACATGTGAGAGTTGAGATATATAAATAACTGAACATAAGACCCAGTGAATGTGTGAGTGGCTGTATCGATCACTGTGAGCTTGTATCAGGGATTATATAAGAGAGTAAATATGTGATATTATATGTTTGAATAAGTAAGATGTGTATAACTGTATAGTTGAGGAAATGGAGGTGTGATTGATTCTTTGCATGACTGACTAGGTGTGTGAGTAACTCCATGGATGAGTGACAGTCTGTGAGTGTCTGTTTATACTGAGTGTATGTAAGGTTATATTAGAGTCTGAAGAGGTTCATTGTATTATCACATGAGTGATGTGATCAGTGATGACAAATGAGATGTCATCAGTGATGTCATTTGAGTTGTCATCAGTGATGTCATTTGAGATGTCATCATTGATATCATTTGAGTTGTCATCAGTGATGTCATTTGAGATGTCATCAGTGATGTCATCAGTGATGTCACTGACCATGTCATGAATGATGTAATATGTGACATCATCAGCAGTGGATTGCGGGTGCGCGATATATAGTTAGCGCTTATAGTTAGCTAACTATATATGGAATTTCAATGGTTTTATGCGAGTAAAATAAGGTTTTGTAAATGCTAATTCCTAACTATATATGGCCTATAACCTATGGTTTTTTCATTGAATTTTCAAGGTTTTGTAAATGCAAATTCCTAACTATATATCCACTATAACCTATGGTTTTTTCTGTGAATTTCATTGGTTTTTTAATAGCAAATATGAAAAGCTTTAAAATGTCAAGTACGTGATAGATAAAAACATTTTCGTATTTATGCACGCTGATGTGCTTTGAACGCTGCCCCCCCCCCTCCCCTCTTTTGCCTTTGTTAGTACTCTCTCTTTGCAGATACAGAAGGGTAGTTAACGCAGGCCTTTACCCCCGTTGTAATCCGTCATACCTCCTTGTCTCTCCATTTGATTGATTGTTGTCCAAGCATTTACTGTTTTAGAATTGGTTCTCTTTGGATCATTCTCTATTTACAAACAAGCACAAAGTCGCAATACTCTGTTTAGTCTTTGCAGATAGTGAAAAATCGTGTAAAAAAATAAAAGTAATCGAGCAAAATCAGTAGGCCACTAATTGGATCTCTTTTTGACCTCGCTAAAATAGAAATATTAGGAACAACCCTTCTTGAGAAATACGAAAATAGTGAGATGAACTGAGCTCCACACCATGAGGGCTGCAAGACAGCTCGGCTCCATCACCCATCCCGCACAAAATAATGACAAACCCTATGCAAATATTAAAAATATAGACAACACACCAGCAAAGAAATAGGGTAAAACATTTTATTAAAAAACTATTTACAAAACGTTGGTTTATAAGATGATGTCAGTAGTGGACCGATGTGTGAATAGATCGAAAACAGCACAAGGCTCCAAGATCCGGATAGCAAGCTCCTGGATGTTGGGTGCCATAGTTTAGAGTTCTGAATTTCAGCCTTTTTCAATGCCTGTGCTTTGTTGAATCAAAATGGCGGCTTGACACAAAGCTGACTCAAGCGTTGTTACTGATGCTATGCAGACCAAAACTGGTTTTCAGTTTGTACATTTTTCTAGATTTTTCAATCCAAGTTTGGTTGACTTTGTAGAACGATGGCTTCAGATTTTCAACATACGGTGTGGTGGCGCTGACTGGGAGGGGGCGCTTCGCTCCTGCCCCCTCCCCAAGTAAGATTTTCATACGTGAAAGTACGTTAATGGTTTTGGTCCCCCAGATGCTTCGATGTCACTACCATTCTCAAATAGCATAAGTTCTGGATGTTGGGTGCCATAGTTAAGAGTTCTGAGCAGCGCTTGTAACACTGTCTGAAGCTTATTTCCTCCTACTGCAGCTTCACTATTCTCAAAGTAAGTGAGTGTCGTTTGTGGACCTGACTGCATTAGAAAACAATATGATATGTTACCTTCCTAAACAGCTTGACGGAGGCCCCTGAGGGGCGCTGTGATGGCCTTGGACTCGGAGAAGACGCTTGGCTCCGACACCCTCCCCAAGTCTTATAGCACTGGTGTAGCCTGAGATCGCCCCCGACATAGGCGGCCGGCTCCCGGGGTCCGGCGGTACTTTTTGCCTTTTGATGACTCTTCAATTCTGGACCTTGTCCCACAATCCGTTTGACCTGAAGACAAGCTGTAGTGAGGCGCCCCTTTATCGTTTTAGTTGCCATTCCGCCCGCTTTTGCTACACTGTGCCTCTTCCGCCATTCAGCTGTTTTCCGCCCGCTCTTGCGACTACAGCGTCTCGTCACCATGTAGTTGAGATGCGCCCGCTCTAGCGGTGCAGCGATAGGCGGCTGCCACAGGACTCTCAAAATGGCGGCCGGCTCTTCGGTTTTGGGCCTGGTCCACTAAAATGGCCCTGGGACACCTTGGAACTCGGACGCTTGTCTGCTAGGGCTTGGATCCCATTCTCGAAAAGCGTCCCCTCAGCCGTGAAGATTCTACAAAAGTCTTGGGGGCCTCCGACTCCCGCAGGCTTCTGGTGGGGAGCGGCTGCCATGATTGCTCGTGGAATGGCCACGACGGAGCTACGAGATGGTAGTGGTCTCATGCTGACGCCAGCTTTAGTCTGAAACATCCAGAAACACTGTAGACTACCAATTCGATCAGTTCCGGTAGCGCCCCAACATGACCCGGAAGAGAAGAACTTGCCCTCCCCTCTTTGACTGATGGTTCTTGTTGCCTGTCCCCTCTGTTGTCATTTAACAGAACTTTTTGGACTGCTGAAAGGGGTTGTGTTCTGAACGCTGGTTGGTGGAGACATTTAGACTATATTCTTGACCTACGTTGTCGCGTAATGCGTTTTATGACACGCCGCGTTAGCGCACCCGGAAGTGATCCGAGGCGCGGCGCGCAGCGCGTAACGTAAGCATAACAGGTCATGTGACTTGTTAATAAAACTTTTCATTGGTTCATTTTACTTTTGTTAATTTAATGATGAAAAGCTTGGTCATATGACCTAAAAATTACGCTTTTTATTATTTTCGAACAATATTTTTTTTTCAAACATATGTTATAATATTCCAGGCTAATGTACTTTCCCGGAAAATTTACAACTGTCTGGCAAGTAAAATATATTCCTTTTTCGAGAAAAAGGGCGTTTCTTCCTTCCATGACGGAGCCGTTGAGTAAAAGAGATTCGGCCTGCTGTCTTAGTCGCCGATACGCCTGATTATCAGATTCTTATCGATCACTTTATGTTGCAGACATGAAAAACACAACTGCCCTTGACCATTTATCTTTACTGCGTTCCTACATATTATACCTTTTATCCGTCATGTAATTGGACTGCTTTATTTCACTTGCCTTTTACTGATTCGAAAACAGTCACTAAAAGTAAAAACTTTACAAATGAAAATACTACTACCGTGTTTTGTTTTAAAAACCTTTATTGTGAAAATGTCAGTATACAAATACGGGCCTATAACCACGTGGGCCGGCCACGGAGCAAACTCAAATCGTATATGATGAGGAGACATTTACACTGTAGAAGAACGTAACGAGCGGGCCATTAGGTGACAAGAACAAAGGTGTCTAACAGTTGCGGTATCGGTGGACGTACATTTTGTAATTAAAATACGACAGGGCCACTTACAATAACATTTTCTAGATATACATTTGCGGGCAAAGAGTTACGAGTCCCATTTATACCTGCGCCATTTTGGGCGAGGCCGGGCAGGTCCAAGATATAGTCAAAATGTCTCCACCAACCATCGGCCAGACCAGAACCCCTTTCGGCCCTTTATGTTACAAGATGATGTCTTCCATTCAGAAAATATTGGTGGCAGCATTTTGAAAGGAAACAGAAACAGCCGTTCTCCTAGTGAGTTTCACATTGTTACATTTAGGAAGAATGTTGAAGAGTAGTATGTGGAAAATCTGAAGCCATTTTTCTACAAACTCTCAATCAGACTTGGATGGAAAAAAAAACCTGAAGAATGTACAAACTGAAAACCAATTTTTGTCTGTATAGCACCAACAGTAACGCTTGAGTCAGCTTTGTGTCAAGCCGCCATTTTCATTCAATCAATAGCGTCCCCCTGCACACATTCAGGGACCTGGTCGTGTCTTCAGATGAAACGCATTGTAGGAAAAGAAGCAGAAAGGAAAAGGAAAAAAGTTCCGCCGGACCTAGTGAAGCTGCAGCAGGTGCAAATAAGCTTCAGACAGTCTTACAAGCACTGCTCAGAACTCTCAACTGAGGCACTCAACATCCAGGACTTGCCATTCGGATCTTGGCGCCTTGTATTTTTGTTTTGTTTTTGATGGAAGGGAAAGAACAAAAAACAGACATTGAAAAAGGCTCAACAGTGCAGGGCGCCTTGTGCTGGTTCCGACCTATTCACACATCGGTCTGCTACTGACATCACCTCATAAACCAACGGGGCACCCCACGCCGACTTTCGGCGCAGCATTGTAGGATGGACACACCAGTGCGGCAATTTGATGGATACCACCTCGGTGCCATCCAGATCTCGGCGCGTTCATTCATTCAATAGCGTCCCCCTGCACACATTCAGGGACCTGGTCGTGTCTTCAGAAGAAACGCATTGTAGGAAAAGAAGCAGAAAGGAAAAAGCAACAAGTTCCGCCGGACCTAGTGAAGCTGCAGCAGGTGCAAATAAGCTTCAGACAGTTCTACAAGCACTGCTCAGAAATCTCAACTGAGGCACTCAACATCCAGGACTTGCCATTCGGATCTTGGCGCCTTGTGCTGGTTCCGACCTATTCACACATCAGTCCACTACTGACATCACCTCATAAGCCAACGGGGCACCCCACGCCGACTTCCGGCGCAGCATTGTAGGATGGCCACACCAGTGCAGCCACTTGCTGGACACCACCTCGGTGCCATCCGGATCTCAGCGCGTTCGAGTCACTGTGCCGGAAGAGTGACCGGAACTCAGCTGAACACGCCGTCTTTCGGCGCAGCATTGTAGGATGGCCACACCAGTACGGCAATTTGCTGGACACCACCTCGGCGCCATCCGGATCTCGGCGCGTTCGAGTCACTGTACCGCAACAGTGACCGCAATTCAGCTGGACACGCCGTCTTTCGGCGCAGCATTGTAGGATGGCCACACCAGTGCGGCAATTTGCTGGACACCACCTCGGTGCCATCCGGATCTCGGCGCGTTGTGCTGCCTTCGGCCTATTCGCACATCGGTCCGCTACTGACGCCGCCTCACGTGCCAACGGATTTTCTACGCTTTTTGTAGCCCTATGTCGCATAACAGGTCATGTGACTTGTTTATAAAACTTTTCATTGGTTCATTTTACTTTTGGTTTCCTAAAGATGGAAGGCTTGGTCATATGACCTAAAAATAACACTTTTCATTGGTTTAGAACATTTTTTTTTCCCAAACGATGAAAGCCCCACCTTGTTTCTGGATCATTCAGACTGAAGCTGGCGTCAGCATGAGAGCACCACCATCTCGTGGCTCCGTCGTGGTCATTCCGCGAGCAATCATGGCAGCCGCTCCCCACCGAAAGCCTGCGGGAGTCGGGAGCCCCCAAGACTTTTATACAATCTTCACGGCTGAGGGGACGCTTTTCGAGAATGGAGCCCAAGCCCTAGCAGGCAAGCATCCGACTTCCAAGGTGTCCCAGGGCCATTTCAGTGGACCAGGCCCAAAACCGAAGAGCCGTCCGCCATTTTAAGAGTCATGTGGCAGCCGCCTATCGCTGCACCGCAAGAGTGGGAACAACTCAACTACATGGTGAGCGAGACGCTGTAGTCGCAAGAGCGGGCGGTAAACAGCTGAATGGCCGCCACCTGGGGAGGCCCGTTCACGCCGCCTCCCCCCCCCCCCCCCGGGCCGCCGCACGCCAATTTTCGGAGCAGCATTGTAGGATACCAAAACCAGTGCGGCAGTTTACTGGACATCACCTGGGTGCCTGTCGTACATGTTGTGTCAGCCATGTGACACTGGACACAGACCGCTACTGACGAGGCCTCCCCCCGCACCACCCGGGACGCCCCACGCTGTTTTTCTGTGCTGCATTGTAGGATCCCTAAACCAGTGCGGCACCCAGGCGACATCACCTGGGTGCCGTCCAGAACTCTGCACGTTGTGCTGCCTTGGGACTATTCGCACAACAGACCGCTACTGACGAGGCCTCCCCCCGCCCCACCCGGGACGCCCCACGCCAATTTTCGGAGCAGCATTGTAGGATCCCTAAACCAGTGCGGCACCCAGGCGACATCACCTGGGTGCCGTCCAGAACTCTGCACGTTGTGCTGCCTTGGGACTATTCGCACAAAAGACAGCTTCTAACCATTGTTGCTTTTTGTGTTAATAAATGTTTAAATGTTTTTAGTTTTTGTTCTGTTCATTATCGTTAAAAGTTAATAAAGTTTTATAACCTTACTTTGTTGGAGTGTTATCTATTTTTTGAAAAACGGGTGAATGGGGCCTTGAATCGGGTTATTGTCATGTGTGGGCTTTGGAAGTGTGCTGCTGCAGGATCGGACATTTCAAACTCAAATGCACGTTCTTTTTCTTACCTTTCCGAAGCATGGAGCGCAATAGCAGGCAGAGAAAGGGTGATGCACGTGTTGAACACTACCTGACCTGGCAAGTTGCTGGCAGTGCCCCCCCGCCCGCTCCTGAAAGAGGGCACACACACACCGCCGCCCCGAGTACTTCAGAAATCTTTAAAAGACCATGCGCTTGTTCATGAGGCTTAAATGGTTTATCACCTCTTCTAGAACCCCTACATCGACCCTCTGACGTTTCATGGAAAAATTACCATGTAACACAATACCAAGCCCTATCAGCTGAAACCCCCAAGGAATCGTGGGGCATATTATCAAGGGGGTTTATCTCCGCTTTTTTGGCTTTAAAAACCATGAAAGCGGAGATAAAATTATTTCCCTATTATCAAGCTGTCGCTAACACCAGTTAGTGACACCTAAAAGGAGATAGCGACCATCTTGGGCCCGGCTTTGCATGTCAGTGATACTTATCACTAATGACATGCAAAGTGGCGTGCCAAGATGTTAGCGACTGGAAACAGTCCCTAACATCGCTACCTTCTATTACCAACTTTTGGAGATATTCGCACTAAGCGCGAATATCTCCAAAAGCTAACACCTGCCCTGAGCAGTTCTTAGCCATGTTATCCAATGGGAGGTGGATAACATGGCTAAGAGCATTAGGTCGATAATACATGAATATCGCTGACTTTTCTGCGATAATAGCAAGGTTTATCTGCGATAAAAATCGCCGATGTGCGGCGATAATTTTTGTCTCTAAACAAGTTATAGACAAAAATTATCGCTAGTTGTTAGTAATATGCCCCCGGGTTTTTGCTTGCAGAAATCGGGAGGCGGGAGACTAGCACTGAAATCAGTACTCACACGCCTGAATCAGGAGAATTGGCATGTCTGAATTCTCTACAGCTGGGGCCATAAACTACATCCGCAGGGGTAGGTGATAGCCTGGGACCAGCCTGGCATCTAAAATGGCTGCCGTGCACGACAAAATTGTGGCATTCGAAAAAAGGCAAGATGGCGCAGCCGCTGGAAGAGATATATCAACATATATCAGCCTCCTCAGCCACCCTCAGGAAACATAGGGGATTAGGATATGTCTCCCGCACCCCCTTATACCTAGTACTTTAATTAACGAAGCACAAAATGGCGAATTCCCGTTTCGCTACCAGTTTGCGGCCCAGTTCGCGGCCCGTGAAGCGCTTCTACCGTGAAAAATCATTTTTTTTTTATTTTCCCCACGGGACCCTTTAATAACCCCAACAACATTCCTAGGGGGTCAAGAGGGGGATACCTTGCCCCCTTTCATTAAATTCCCCCTTAGTTTTTCACCTTTTCTTCTCTCTCGATCCTACCGAGAGACAAGATGGCGGCCGCTCCGGACTGTCACGCAGCAAAAAAAAAAAAAAAGCTCACGCACAGCCGCTGGAAAAGATGTATCAACATATATCAGCCTCCTCACCCACCCTCAGGAAACATAGGGGATTAGGATACGTCTCCCGTACCCACTTATAACTAGTAATTTAATTTACGAAGCACAAAATGGCGAATTCCCGTTTCGCTACCAGTTCGCGGCCGCGCTTCTACCGTGAAAAATCATTTTTTTTTTATTTTCCCCACGGGACCCTTTAATAACCCCAACAACATTCCTAGGAGGTCAAGAGGGGGATACCTTGCCCCCTTTCATTAAATTCCCCCTTCGTTTTCCACCTCTTCTTCTCTCTCGATCCTACCGAGAGACAAGATGGCGTCCGCTCCGGACTGTTTAGAATGTTGACAGACACCGGAGAGCCAATCAGCTTTCTGCGCGCAAAGTTCCGATAAGCGAAAAGTAAGCGGACCGGATCGCTGCCCAGAGCGCTGTTACAGATATATATCTTGGTTTGAACGTTAATTTCTCAAAAACTACTGGAGCACATATATTGAGACCTAGCAAAGGCACATCGGGCTAACAGTCCCTACAATTTTGCCAAGTTTCGTGCAAATCCATTCAGCCGTTCGAGCTAAAAGTGAGTCCAACCGCCCTATGGAAAACTCAATGCAAAAAACGCGTTTTGGGACCCCCCTTTTTTCTCAGCCCCCCCTTGACGAAACCCCACCAAATTTTCAGGAGCTGCTCAGAAACAAAATGTGCCATTTTCCTGAAAATTTCAGCCGATTCCATCCACAAACGCCAAAGTTATTAGACATAGAATTTTCAAAAGTCCCATAGGGAAAAAATTCTAACTATATATACCTACTGGCGAACGCCAGTAGGTAATATATATATATATATATATATATATATATATATCCTCGCTCTCTGCCCCAAGATGCGTGGCACTCTTGTTGACGGGTGCGGTCCAAGCACGTCGGAGCCTCGCGCTCTATGTATACAAGCTCACTCCCTCCCGGTCCCGGGTGAGAAAATAAAGATTGCACACACGGGGATCTGTGATTCCAAACAGCAACTTTACTCGCACAGACTCGTTTCGGAAGCCGCGCTTCCTTCCTCAATGTTGTTACATTGCAACGCGCACCACGGCGCCATTTTATTTCAAAAAGCACACACGGTTTTGAGTATAGGACATAGAGAGAGGACAGGCGCGCGAGCGCCCTCTTGCTAGTACATGTAAACCATAACATAGCACTAAGTAGATATTATTACCACATTGTCTCTATGATAGTTCTAAAATTAGAACAAACATTTAAAGAGAAGGATGATGATAAACATTACTCACAATTCACGCCGTGAATCGGCAATTAACCCCTCATATGTTATTACGTGTGGGCAAAAAGTGAAATCTTGCCGTGGATCGGCCTGTGGCAACCAGCAAGGTTGCCTTTTCAATTGACAAAAGCCCAATACAGTAAGCTGTCCCAAAAATACCCTGTGTCATTTGTTGCATTAAAATTGAAAATTACTGTGTAGTTAACAAAATCCTGCGAAATACAGAAATACAGAAAAACACATAAGTCAAGCTTTATATTCATCAATAGATCTCGTCAATTTATCTAATGATAATGCCTCATCAATTGCAGAAAGAAAATCATAGCAAATAACAAATAACAAATAACAAATTCATATACAGTTTTTGTGTATGTGGCCTCAGCCAGATTGATCGCTGCCTTCAATTACTATTGCCATATTGTTTAACTGCCTAAGTGTACTGCTAATTCTTCTCCACAATTAAGTCCCTCAGGGGCCTTGGTCTGACAATCTATAATATGTCGAGATTCTAATCTGCGGAGTTTCTGTAGCTTGTCTCCTCCCCTGATATTTTCAGAAATTGCGTCCAAGCAATAGTCCTGCAAGAGACTTCTGTCGCTATTATGTTTGATTGAAAAATGTCTTGCGACAGGATATGAGAAGTCTCTGTTAGCTATGGCTCTCATGTGTTCCAAAATACGCAATTTTACGGGATTAATGGTACTCCCTATTAAGCATGAGCGAATTTTGCGGATCTCGCGTTCGCGAATTTTGCGGATTTGCGGAATCACTCCCTATTCTCAGGACTGCCAACAACTCAGAACAATTCTTAAGAGACATTGGCATATTCTCAAAAGTGACAATATCATAGGGAATGACGTGCCTGATAACCCTCTAATTACTTTCAAGAGAGCTCGTTCTCTGAGAGACACCTTGGTTCAGAGCAACTTGTCACCAACTCCAACGAAGACAGGAAAGCTCAAAGATGTGAAGGGCTTTTTCCCTTGCGGACGTTGCAAGGCCTGTGCCAATAGTAAAACTGTTTACACATATAACATCACAGGGTGCACACAGAAAAAGAAAATCAATCAGTTCCTAACCTGCAGCACGCCGTTTGCAGTTTACTGCCTTAAATGCCCATGTGGGCTTAGGTACATAGGGAGTACCATTAATCCCGTAAAATTGCGTATTTTGGAACACATGAGGGCCATAGCTAACAGAGACTTCTCATATCCTGTCGCAAGACATTTTTCAATCAAACATAATAGCGACAGAAGTCTCTTGCAGTACTATTGCTTGGAGGCAATTTCTGAAAATATCAGGGGAGGAGACAAGCTACAGAAACTCCGCAGATTAGAATCTCGACATATTATAGATTGTCAGACCAAGGCCCCTGAGGGACTTAATTGTGGAGAAGAATTAGCAGTACACTTAGGCAGTTAAACAATATGGCAATAGTAATTGAGGGCAGCGATCAATCTGGCTGAGGCCACATACACAAAAACTGTATATGAATTTGTTATTTGTTATTTGTTATTTGCTATGATTTTCTTTCTGCAATTGATGAGGCATTATCATTAGATAAATTGACGAGATCTATTGATGAATATAAAGCTTGACTTATGTGTTTTTCTGTATTTCTGGATTTCGCAGGATTTTGTTAACTACACAGTAATTTTCAATTTTAATGCAACGAATGACACAGGGTATTTTTGGGACAGCTTACTGTATTGGGCTTTTGTCAATTGAAAAGGCAACCTTGCTGGTTGCCACAGGCCGATCCACGGCAAGATTTCACTTTTTGCCCACACGTAATAACATATGAGGGGTTAATTGCCGATTCACGGCGTGAATTGTGAGTAATGTTTATCATCATCCTTCTCTTTAAATGTTTGTTCTAATTTTAGAACTATCATAGAGACAATGTGGTAATAATATCTACTTAGTGCTATGTTATGGTTTACATGTACTAGCAAGATGGCGCTCGCGCGCCTGTCCTCTCTCTATGTCCTATACTCAAACCCGTGTGTGCTTTTTGAAATAAAATGGCGCCGTGGTGCGCGTTGCAATGTAACAACATTGAGGAAGGAAGCGCGGCTTCCGAAATGAGTCTGTGCGAGTAAAGTTGCTGTTTGGAATCACAGATCCCCGTGTGTGCAGTCTTTATTTTCTCACCCGGGACTGGGAGGGAGTAAGCTTGTATATATATATATATATATATATATATATATTACCTACTGGCGGTTGCCAGTAGGTATATATAGTTAGGATTTTTTCTCTATGGGACTTTTGAAAATTCTATGTCTAATAACTTTGGCGTTTGTGGACGGAATCGGCTGAAATTTCCAGGAAAATGGCACATTTTGTTTCTGAGCAGCCCCCGAAAATTTAGAGGGGTTTCGTCAAGGGGGGGCCAAGAAAAAAGGGGGGTCCCAAAACACGTTTTTCCCATTCATTTTTCCATAGGGCGTTTGGCCTCACTTTTAGCTCGAACGGCTGAATGAATTTGCACGAAACTTGGCAAAATTGTAGGGACTGTTAGCCCGATGTGCCTTTGCTAGGTCTCAATATATGTGCTCCAGTGGATTTTGAGAAATTAACATTTTAAAAAACAGATATATCTGTGACAGCGTCCCGGTTAGCGCCCCGGTTCGCGTACTTTTCGCGTAACTGAACTTTGCGAAGCTGATTGGCTCTCTGGTGTCTGTCAACATTCTAAACAGTCCGGAACGGCCGCCATCTTGTCCCTCGGTAGGATAGAGAGACAAGAGAAGGAGAAAAACGAAGGGGGAATTTAATGAAAGGGGGCAAGGTAGACCCCTCTTGACCCCCTAGGAATGATGTTGGGGTTATTAAAGGGTCCCGTGGGGTAAATAAAAAAAATTTGATTTTTCGCGGTAGAAGCGCTTCCCGGTTCGCGAACCGGGTCGCGAACCGGTAGCGAAACAGGAATTCGCCATATTGTGTTTCGTTTTAATTAAATTACAAGATGGAGGAAAAACAATGTGAGAAATGGGTATAAGGGGGTACGGGAGACGTATCCTGACCCCCTATGTTTTCTGAGGGTGGCTTAGGATGCTCATATATGTTGATACATGTCTTCCAGCGGCTGCGCGTGAGCGGATTTTTTTTTTTTGCTGCGTGACGTCTGTTAACGTTCGATTCGAAGGAAATCAGGAAGTGTTGACCGCCATTTTGTCACTGCGAGTAAATATATTGTTAAAAATAATTGTTATAAATTAATCCGTATTGATAAACATTGTCTGCGCCATCTTGCCTTTTTTCCAATGCCACACTTTTGTCATGCACGGCAGCCATTTTAGATGCCTTGACCAGACCCACTCTCTGCACGCCGCCGATCCTCAGCATGGCTCCCCACCCTCGCAAGCATCTCCCCCACGCACTGGTCACCCCCGCTCTCTCTCTCATGCATGGGCCATAAACCTCCCCCCATCTGCGCTGCTCTTCCCTGAGAATCACACCCTGTGCCCGCCCGACACCTCCCTTTCACCCTATTCACTACCGCACCCTCTGACACTCCTCTTCCTCTGTGTCTGATTGTCCAGGCCGGTCCCAGGCTATCACCTAGCCATGCGGATGTAGTTTATGGCCCCAACTGTAAAGAATCACCCCTCTTCAAAGGAGTTACAGTAGATCAAGGACCCCACCCCATGAGATCCATCACACAACACGCGTTCCTACTATCTGATAATGATCCTGTATTGTGATTGGGGAGGGGATTCTCACTGTAAGGGTGTGTGGGACCGAGCCTGAAGCGGAAGATTCCAGGGATGCCTTTTTGTACATCAAAGTCTTCACAATTATGTGTCACATTAAAAAAAAAAGCACTCCAACAAAGTAGTAGGATTATAACACTTTAATAACTTATAAATATATACAACGCTCCAACAAAGTAAACATGTTAAAAAAGAAACATTTTAAACAACTATTTACATGGCAGCCTGCTGCAACATCCATCTCAAAGCAACAATGGGCTGCTTTGGTCTGTCTTTTAGTCGGCAAAATCCGTCGGCCTGTGAGGTGGCGTCAGTAGCGGTCCGTTGTGCGAATAGGCCGAAGGCAGCACAACGAGCCGAGATCCGAACGGCACCCAGGTGGTGTCCAGTAAGTTGCCGCACTGGTCTGGCCATCCTACAATGCTGCGCCGAAAAACGGCGTGGGGCGCCCCGGGGGGGGAGGCGGCGCGAACGGGCCTCCCCCGCCTCCCCAGGTGGAGGCTCCTCTGCTGCAGTGGGGCGCCCCTTAGCGTTTCAGTCGCCATTCAGCTGAATTGCGCCCGCTCTTGTGGCACTGTGCCTCATCCGCCAATCAGCTGAGTTGTGCCCGCTCTTGCGGCTACAGCGTCTCGCCCACCATCCAGTTGAATTGCGCCCACTCTTGCGGTGCAGCGATAGGCGGCTGCCACAGGACTCTTAAAATGGCGGCCGGCTCTTCGGATTTGGGCCTGGTCCACTAAAATGGCCCTGGGACACATTTGAACTCGGACATTTGCCTGCTAGGGCTTGGGCCCCATTCCCGAAAGCGTCCCCTCAGCCTTGAAGATTCTACAAAAGTCATTGGGGCCCCCGACTCCCGCAGGCTTCCGGTGGGGAGCGGCTGCCATGATTGCTTGCGGAATGGCCAAGACGGAGCCACGAGATGGTGGTGCTCTCATGCTGACGCCAGCTTCAGTCTGAAACATCCAGAAACACTGTAGACTACCAATTCGATGACTTCCGGTGGAGCCCCAACGTGACCCGGTAGGGAAAAACTTGCCCTCCCCTCTTTTGACTGATGGTTCTTGTTGCCTGTCCCCTCTGTTGTCATCTAACGGAACCTTTTTGGACTGCCGAGTGAGAAAAAAAAAGGTGGGGCTTTCATCATTTGGGAAAAAAAAATGTTTCAATCCAATGAAAAGTGTTATTTTTAGGTCATATGTTCAAGCCTTCCATCATTAGGAAACCAAAAGTAAAATGAACCAATGAAAAGTTTTATAAACAAGTCACATGACCTGTTATGCGGCTTTGGGCTATAAAAAGCCTACAAAATCCGTTGGCCTGTGAGGCGGCGTCAGTAGCGGACCGATGTGCGAATAGGCCGAAGGCAGCACAACGCGCCGAGATCCGGATGGCACCGAGGTGGTGTCCAGCAAGTTGCCGCACTGGTGTGGCCATCCTACAATGCTGCGCCGAAAGACGGCGTGGGGTGCCCGGGGGGGGGAGGCGGCGCGAACGGGCCTCTCCCGCCTCCCCAGGTGGAGGCACCTCATCTGCAGTGGGGCGCCCCTTACCATTTCACTCGCTGTCCAGCTGAGTTGCGCCCGCACTTGCTGCTACAGTAGGCCGAAGGCAGCACAACGCGCCGAGATCCGTATGGCACCGAGGTGGTGTCCAGCAAGTTGCCGCACTGGTGTGGCCATCCTACAATGCTGCGCTGAAAGACGGCGTGGGTGCCCGGGGGGGGGGGGGAGGCGGCGCGAACGGGCCTCTCCCGCCTCCCCAGGTGGAGGCACCTCATCTGCAGTGGGGCGCCCCTTAGCGTTTCACTCGCTGTCCAGCTGAGTTGCGCCTGCACTTGCTGCTACAGTAGGCCGAAGGCAGCACAATGCGCCGAGATCCGGATGGCACCGAGGTGGTGTCCAGCAAGTTGCCGCACTGGTGTGGCCATCCTACAATGCTGTGCCGAAAGACGGCGTGGGGTGCCCCGGGGGGGTGGGAGGCGGCGCGAACGGGCCTCTCCCGCCTCCCCAGGTGGAGGCTCCTCAGCTGCAGTGGGGCGCCCCTTGGCGTTTCACTCGCTATCCAGCTGAGTTCCGCCCTCTCTTGCGGCACAGTGCCTCACCCGCCATCCAGCTGAGTTCCGCCCGCTCTTGCGGCACAGTACCTCACCCGCCATCCAGCTGAGTTGCGCCCGCTCTTGCGGCTACAGCGTCTCGCCCACCATCCAGCTGAATTGCGCCCACTCTTGCGGTGCAGCGATAGGCGGCTCTAACAGGACTCTCAAAATGGCGGCCGGCTCTTTGGATTTGGGCCTTGTACACTAAAATGGCCCTGGGACACCTTGGAACTCGGACGCTTCCCTGCTAGGGCATGGGCCCCATTCCCGAAAGCGTCCCCTCTTTTGACTGATTGTTCTTGTTGCCTATCTCTTCTGTTTTCATTGAACGGAACCTTTTTGGACTGCCGAAAGGGGTTCTGGTCCGACCACTGGTTGGTGGAGACATTTTGACTATATCCTGGACCTGCCCGGCCTCGCCCAAAATGACGCCGGTATAAATGGGATTCGTAACTCCTTGTTGTGTACTGGTTGCCCAACCTTGATATCACGAGATACGTATGCAGTTTTGAAGCACATGGCGAGCGGGGACGAGTACTGATTGAACATTTGGACATCCCTATTGATATTAAGTTCTGATGTGTTATTGATTACTGTACTATTGAAAGTTTGAATTAACGTCACCCATGGTACTTGCCCGCAAATGTATATCTAGATAATTTTATTGTAACTGGCCCTGTCGTACTTTAATTATAAAATGTACGTCCACCGATTCCGCAACTGTTAGACACCTTAGTTCTTGCAACCTAATGGCCCGCCCGTTACGTTCTTCTACAGTGTAAATGTCCCCTCATCATGTACGATTACAGTTTGCTCCGTGGCCGGCCCACGTGGTTATAGGCCCGTATTTGTATACTGACATTTTCACAATAAAGGTTTTTAAAATAAAACATGGTAGTAGTACCTAGATTGGTAAAGTTTTGAATAATAGCCACTGTTTTTGAATCAGTAAAAGGCAAGTGAAATAAAGCAGCCCGATTACATGACGGTTAAAAGGTATAATAAGCAGGAAAGCAGTAAAGATAAATGGTCAAGGGCTGTTGTGTTTTCCACTCCTGCAACATAAAGTGATCGATAAGAATCCGATATTCATGCCTATCAGCGACTAAGACAGCAGGTCGAGCCTCTTTTGTTCAACGGCTCCCTCATGGGACGAAGAAACGCCCTTTTTCTCGAAATAGGAATATTTTACTTGCAGGACAGTTGTAAATTTCCCGGGAAAATACATTAGCCTGGAACATTGTTAGTGATAAACTGTAAATGCATCTGGGTCCTTTGCTTTACAAGTCAGAGTGAGAAAAAAAAAGGTGGGGCGTTCATCATTTGGGAAAAAAAAATGTTCGCAAGCAATGAAAAGTGTTATTTTTAGGTCATATGACCAAGCCTTCCATCATTAGAAAAACAAAAGTAAAATGAACCAATGAAAAGTTTTATTAACAAGTCACATGACCTGTTATGCTTACGTTACGCGATGCGCGCCTCGCCCTGGATCGCTTCCGGGAAGCTGCGCCTCGCGCACCGGAGCACTTCCGGGTGCGCTAACGCAGCACGTCATTTGACGCATTACGCGACAACGCAGGTCCAGAATATAGTCAAAATGTCTCCACCAACCAGCGGTCGGAACACAACCCCTTTCAGCAGTCCAAAAAGTTCTGTTAAATGACAACAGAAGGGACAGGCAACAAGAACCATCAGTCAAAGAGGGGAGGGCAAGTTCTTCTCTACCGGGTCACGTTGGAGCTCCACCGGAACTGATCGAATTGGTAGTCTACAGTGTTTCTGGATGTTTCAGACTGAAGCTGGCATCAGCATGAGAGCACCACCATCTCGTGGCTACGTCGTGGCCATTCCGCGACCAATCATGGCAGTCGCTCCCCACCGGAAGTCTACGGGAGTCGGGGGTCCCGGTGACTGTTGTAGAATCTTCAAGGCTGAGGGGACTCTTTTGGGAATGGGGCCCATGTCCTAGCAGTCAAGCGTCCGAGTTCCACGGTTGCCCAGAGCCATCTTTGCAGGCCAGGCCCAAGTCTGTGGAGCCGACCGCCATTTCGTGAGCTCCGTAGCAGCCGCCTGTCGCTGTACCGCAAGATTGGGTGCAATTCCGTTGGATGGCGGGTGAGACGTTGTAATAGCAAGAGCAGGCGCAATTCAGCTGGCCGAGCGAGGCACTGTGTCGCAAGAGCGGGCGCAAGTCAGCTGGTCGAGTGAAGCGCTGGGGTGTAGCTGAGAAACCTCCACCTGGGGAGGTGGGGGAGGCTCGTTCGCGTCGCCTCTCCCTTCTAGTGCACCCCACGCCGTCTCCTGGTGCAGGTATATGTGATGGTCGGACCAGGGCACCGCAGGACGTGTCTTCAGGTCAAACGGATTGTGGGACAAGGTGTGGAGCAGGCGCAATTATCTCGGGGGCCTCCGTCAAGCGGTTCAGGGAGGCACCGCATCACATTGTTTTCCAATGCAGTCAGGTCCACAAACAGCCCCCACTTACTTTGAGAATAGTGAAGCTGCAGCAGGTGCAAATACGCTTCAGACAGTGTTACAAGCGCTGTTCGGAACTCTCAACTATGGCACCCAACATCCAGGACTTATGCCATTTGTGCAAGGCAGTGACATCGAAGCATCTCAGGGACCAAGCAACATACCATATCCAGAGTCCTTCCCACAACCTCTGCCTTCCTTCTTACCTAGTTATTGTTCTTTCACTCCCACTCCAGGCTTTTAGTCAGTGGATGGAAAACCATGAACCTACACTCACCTATGAAAATCTTACTATTGATGGTTGATTTTGAGCCACAAACACAAAGGCTTGTTTGGATCGATGTTGCAGCAGGCTGCCATGTAAATAGATATTTAATAAAATGTTTTACCCTGTTACTTGTTGATTTTGAGCCCCAAATACAAAGGCTTGTTTGGATCGATGTTGCAGCAGGCTGCCATGTAAATAGTTATTTAATAAAACGTTTTACCCTGTTACTTTGCTGGTGTGTTGTATATATTTATAATATTTGCATAGGGTTTGTCGTTATTTTGGGTGGGGTGGGCGGCGGAGCCGAGCTGTCTTGCAGCCATCATGCTGTCGAGCTCAGTTCCTCTCACTAGTTTCGTATTTCTCATGAGGGGTTGTTCATAATGTTTCTATTTTAGCGAGGTCAAAAAGAGATCCCATTAGTGGCCTACTGATTTTGCTTGATTCCTTTTGTTTTTTTAACGATTTTTCACTATCTGCAAAGACTAAACAGAGTATTGCGACTCTGTGCTTGTTTGTAAATAGTGAATGAACCAAAGAGAACCAATTCCAAAACAATAAATGCTAGGATAACAATCAATCAAATGGAGAGGGAAGCAGGCACGACGGATTACAACGGGGGCAAAGGCCTGCGTTACCTACCCTTCACTATCTGCAAAGAGAGAATACTCCTAAAAGAAAAGAGGAGGGGGGGGGGCAGCGGTCAAAGCACATCAGCGTGCATAAACACGAAAATGTTTTTACCTACCACGTACTTGACATTTTAAAGCTTTTGATATTTGCTATTAAAAAACCATTGAAATTCACTGAAAAAACCATAGGTTATAGACCATATATAGTTAGGAATTAGCATTTACAAAACCTTGAAAATTCACTGAAAAAACCATGGGTTATAGACCATATATAGTTAGGAATTAGCATTTACAAAACCTTATTTTACTCACACAAAACCATTGAAATTTCATATATAGTTAGTTGCACTAACTATATATCGCGCACCCGCAATCCACTGCTGATCATGTCACATATTACATCATTCATGACATGATCAGTGACATCACTGATGACATCACTGATGACATCTCAAATGACATCACTGATGACATCACTGATGACATCTCATTTGACATTACTGATCACATCACTGATGACATCATTCATGTGATGATACGGTGAACCTCTTCAGACTCTAATATAATCTTAGATACACTCAGAGTAAATAGACACTCACAGACTGTCACTCATCCATGGAGTTACTCACACACCTAGTCAGTCATGCAAAGAATCAATCACACTTCCATTTCCTGAACTATACAGTTATACACACCTTACTTATTCAAACATATACTAACACATATTTACTCTCTTATACAATCCCTGATACAAGTTCACAATGATCAATACAGCCACTCACAAATTCACTGGCTCTTATGCACAGTTATTTATATATGTCAACTCTCACATGTACTGTGTTTTACATATGTACTTACTTTGACATGTAGCACAGAGATATCCATTCACTCACCAATACACTCATGCACACAGTCAACCGCCCATACAGCTGTTTCCACATGCACTTTTGAACCCATACATCTAGTGAATCAACTGCTCACACATCTATGCACAGAGTCATACACCTCCCAGCCACCCACACACACACTCAGTCTCCCATACAAATACTTGGGCAACCAATCAATAACCCATATACTTAATCATAAAGCTACTGATCAACACATGCAGCAGTTTACAGAACAACAGACATAATGATGCACAAATTAAGACAGTTTAGTCACTAACCCATGCACTCAGTGAGACACATTTATTCACTCACTCATACAGTCAGTCATGCACCTACTAAATCCTTCATCCAGACACTTATACATCCACTCATTCTTCAATATGTAAGACATATTTTGACTTTTCAGAAACATACAGTCACTGGATGTTGTCATCAGTGATGTCATCAGTGATGTCATTTGAGATGTCATCAGTGATGTCATCAGTGATGTCACTGATCATGTCATGAATGATGTAATATGTGACATGATCAGCAGTGGATTGCGGGTGCGCGATATATAGTTAGTGCAACTAACTATATATGAAATTTCAATGGTTTTGTGTGAGTAAAATGAGGTTTTGTAAATGCTAATTCCTAACTATATATGGTCTATAACCCATGGTTTTTTCAGTGAATTTACAAGGTTTTGTAAATGCTAATTCCTAACTATATATGGTCTATAACCTATGGTTTTTTCAGTGAATATATATATATATATATATATATATATATATATATATATATATATATATATATATATATATATATATATATATATATATATATATTGTCGCTCCAGGTTGTCCACCTCTTGAGTAGCACGCGAGCAGCAGCTTTATTTATGTGTAGGTGAGGATGGGGATCCGCTTGTAGACACCGCTCCGTAATGGATCTGCCCGACGCGTTTCGAAGCTCCATCTGCTTCTCTTCAGGGGCTTTAACGGAAGCGGTGTGCGCACCCGCTACACTTCTCCAATTTCATATAACTCACCCGCCGATGGGAGGCTCCAATGAGGCTTCTGGGAAGTGTAGTGCGGAAAGCACACAATCAAGTCCTGTATGGACTCCACAAGTGGGCCCGTCCTCGATCCCATGTACGGCTGCTGCTTCACTGCCGTGACCCCCACGTTAACGGGGTGGTGCATACTCCGCGGCTGGACTGCAGCGTATAAATTGTCGCTCCAGGTTGTCCACCTCTTGAGTAGCACGCGAGCAGCAGCTTTATTTATGTGTAGGTGAGGATGGGGATCCTCTTGTAGACACCGCTCCGTAATGGATCTGCCCGACGCGTTTCGAAGCTCCATCTGCTTCTCTTCAGGGGCTTTAACGGAAGCGGTGTGCGCACCCGCTACACTTCTCCAATTTCATATAACTCACCCGCCGATGGGAGGCTCCAATGAGGCTTCTGGGAAGTGTAGTGAGGAAAGCACACAATCAAGTCCTGTATGGACTCCACAAGTGGGCCCGTCCTCGATCCCATGTACTGCTGCTGCTTCACTGCCGTGACCCCCACGTTAACGGGGTGGTGCATACTCCGCGGCTGGACTGCCGCGTATAAATTGTCGCTCCAGGTTGTCTACCTCTTGAGTAGCATGCGAGCAGCAGCTTTATTTATGTGTAGGCGAGGATGGGGATCCGCTTGTAGACACCGCTCCGTAATGGATCTGCCCGACGCGTTTCAAAGCTCCATCTGCTTCTCTTCAGGGGCTTTAACGGAAGCGGTGTGCGCACCCGCTACACTTCTCCAATTTCATATAACTCACCCGCCGATGGGAGGCTCCAATGAGGCTTCTGGGAAGTGTAGTGCGGAAAGCACACAATCAAGTCCTGTATGGTCTCCACAAGTTGGCCCGTCCTCGATCCCATGTACGGCTGCTGCTTCACTGCCGTGACCCCCACGTTAACGGGGTGGTGCATACTCCGCGGCTGGACTGCCGCATATAAATTGTCGCTCCAGGTTGTCCACCTCTTGAGTAGCACGCGAGCAGCAGCTTTATTTATGTGTAGGTGAGGATGGGGATCCGCTTGTAGACACCGCTCCGTTAAAGCCCCTGAAGAGAAGCAGATGGAGCTTCGAAACGCGTCGGGCAGATCCATTACGGAGCGGCGTCTACAAGCGGATCCCCGTCCTCACCTACACATAAATAAAGCTGCTGCTCGCGTGCTACTCAAGAGGTGGACAACCTGGAGCGACAATTTATACGCGGCAGTCCAGCCGCGGAGTATGCACCACCCCGTTAACGTGGGGGTCACGGCAGTGAAGCAGCAGTCGTACATGGGATCGAGGACGGGCCCACTTGTGGAGTCCATACAGGAGTTGATTGTGTGCTTTCCGCACTACACTTCCCAGAAGCCTCATTGGAGCCTCCCATCGGCGGGTGAGTTATTTGAAATTGGAGAAGTGTAGCGGGTGCGCACACCGCTTCCGTTAAAGCCCCTGAAGAGAAGCAGATGGAGCTTCGAAACGCGTCGGGCAGATCCATTACGGAGCGGCGTCTACAAGCGGATCCCCGTCCTCACCTACACATAAATAAAGCTGCTGCTCGCGTGCTACTCAAGAGGTGGACAACCTGGAGCGACAATTTATACGCGGCAGTCCAGCCGCGGAGTATGCACCACCCCGTTAACGTGGGGGTCACGGCAGTGAAGCAGCAGCCGTACATGGGATCGAGGACGGGCCCACTTGTGGAGTCCATACAGGACTTGATTGTGTGCTTTCCGCACTACACTTCCCAGAAGCCTCATTGGAGCCTCCCATCGGCGGGTGAGTTATATGAAATTGGAGAAGTGTAGCGGGTGTGCACACCGCTTCCGTTAAAGCCCCTGAAGAGAAGCAGATGGAGCTTCGAAACGCGTCGGGCAGATCCATTACGGAGCGGCGTCTACAAGCGGATCCCCGTCCTCACCTACACATAAATAAAGCTGCTGCTCGCATGCTACTCAAGAGGTGGACAACCTGGAGCGACAATATATATATATATATATATATATATATATATATATATATATATATATATATATATATCCACGAAAGGAATCCCAGTAGCATTCACCGGGAAATAAAAGACTCGCACTCCACGATCCGTGTAAGGTATGAAATTGTATTTATTGGCGACGCGTTTTGACCAGTCGGTCTTTCTCGTTAGCCAAACGCATACAGTTGCAACCACCATTTTAAAGTGCACAATAATGATAAACAGTGAAAAGGGACCATTGTCCGAGAAAAACTTCAAGTGAGTTGGAAAACAGACTACATTGTTTCCTTGCTCAAGTAATGCATGTTGTGAACACAATATCAAGAAATAACTGCATCACAGTAATTAAATGCCGTGAAACCAGATAAGGTATTCTTGTACGTATTGAAATTTAAAAATTTCTAAATAGAGCATGTATGTATAAAAAAAAAACGGGATAAAGAAAAGTAAACTATAAGTAACGGTACGGGCCAAGTGGCCTTTTGTAAGTATTCTCGGGGAGGATTATAAAAGTGAATAGAAATCTAGGCCAAGTGGCCAAACAATAATAACAACAAATGATGATCCTGTTTCACATGACAGACATCAAGTTGTGTAAACATTGCCGGTATATATTCACAGAATCAAAATTAGGTCCATGTTTGCAGGGAGAAGTGGAAAGTGAGGTGTTTCTAAATAAAATGTAAAGAAATGATTACACGGCACTGGAACAAGCCTTGTACCAATGCCAGAGTTGTGCAAAAAAGTGACCCCTTTACTAGCTATTTACAACCCTCTTGATGCTCTACTGAGAATGGTGCAGTGGTGGGTGGGAGTGTGATGTGCAAAAAATTTAAAATTAAAAGAAGTTAGCAAATAGAAGTAACCAAAAGTGAATTGGGGTTGGTTGGATACCGGGAAATGGGACCTCCCCAACAATTTACGGGGGGAAGCAAGGGGGTTTAATGTCCGAGTGGACATGGGTGCAGACCACTGTCCTTAAAACAGGGATCGATCCATGGGTTGGTATACTGTGCTATTCTGTGAAATTTCTATGTCCTGTCTGTTACATCAGAAAGAGAGAGCCCTCTCCCGTGTTCCAGTGGGGTCAAGGAAATAGGCGATCACAACAGCAGAAAGTTCAAAAGGTCAAAAAAGGTAAAAAACTGGGCAGGGGAAAAGTCAAACCACACAAAGAGTACTCATCTGATATGGACATGTAACTCCTCATCCTCATTCATGCCAAAGGGATTCTTAGAATCCAGACGAATGATCTATTGTGATTCCAGGACCCGTAGCTGTTTCACTCAGTCACCCCCTCTGGGACTGGCCGGTACTCTGTCAATGCCAAAAAACGAAAAACAATTAACATCTTTGTTATGGTGTCGCATCCAATGGCGTGCAGTGGCATAGCTCATATCACCATTCTTGATTGCCTTCATGTGCTCAAGGATACGTTTTTTGATTGGGAAAATCGTGCTCCCTATGTAGAATTGACCACATGGGCACAAAATCACATATACACAGAAATATTTATATATCCTTCAATCAAAAGGGCACTGCACTCCAGAAGTCGTGTAGATTGAAAAAAGCTTTTAATAAAGCACAGTTACCACCACCAAGTGTTTTGACCAAGTAATGGTCTTTGTCACGGTGACAAACCATCTCTTGGTCAAAACGTTTGGTAATGGTAATGGTAATGGTGGCGGCAACTATGCTTTATATAATTATTGAAAGCTTTTTTCAATCTACATGACTTCTGGAGCGCAGTGCCCTTTTTTGATTGAAGAAAATACAGCGAGGTATGAACTCGACACATGCATCATCGTAGTCTAGTGCGCACCGATTACAGACTGTTTGAAGAAAAAGACACTTTCATGCTCTCATCATGAAAGTGAATCAAGTTAGGTTGTGTGTTCGATGGCTCAGAAAGAATTCTTAATATTGGCTCTTGTTTAAAAAAATAAATGTAATACAGACATGGAAATGGTTTTGAATCTGTGGAGTAAAGCACACCTGCTGTATCTTATTTGAAATCAGAATGTTCCTTCTAGAATGTGCTATGAACTTTTGACCCACTGGTTCCAGTAGGTTGCTACCTACACTGAGCTAAAACTGTATTCGGGGGATGTGTGGTAAAGAGGCGGAAGATTGTTTTGAAAAGTTGAGGAGTTATGGGACAATGTAAGTAATGGCAAGTTTTAATTTTCAATTCAGGACTATGTAGTCAATTGCTGCGTAGCATTTAAATAAAAACAAAATGAAGGTAAATATCGGTTTGTACTCCTATTTTTTTCCATGATGATTCCGAATGCATCGCGAAAACGCAGTGACAGGAACCTCGTTCTGAAAGAGTGGGAAAGGCTTAACAGATGCTAACAATTTACAAGTGGAGAAGCAATAGTCTAAAATAAAAGACATGAATTCATTTTCTGCCTTTCTCATGATGATAGAGAGGAAAGTTGAAGAGGTTGCCATTTCAGACTTGCTTTGTAGCAAACACTATTATGTTTATTTATGATTCAGAACTCCAATGAGTTCCACATAAAAATGTACAAAACAGAAAGAAATTTACAATGTATCGCATCATAGCATTCTTGATAACAGAAGACATGACAATTTTAATTTCACTATACAAATGGGGGCTTAAAGCAAACATGACTCCATATAATCGCAAAAACTAATACATAAAGTGCATGGGCGCATGTATAAAAATCTTTACCCAACCAAAAGCTCCATAAGAGTTTGTCCCTTTGAATACCCAAACATCCTCCTGTATGCAGTTCAAATATCCTTAAAAACAGTTTTCAATTAAAATAGAATATGTTAAATAGCAAGGCCCCTTTTAAACATGATGTGGAGGGCTGCCAAATAACACTTGATTTTACATCCTGCCCTAGATTCCAGTTAATAATGTGCAACATAATCTACCGATCAGAATCGCCTTTGGCATTCCGAAGCTAAACACAGCATTGCACAGTTATCTAAAAAGTATTTAAAATTGTTTGAAAAAGTTAAAAGTGTAATCTTATACTAATTCAAAGGGGGGGCAAATAGACAATTCCGAGCCTACTCTGTGATAGCAATATAATAGTTTAAAAATACAGGTCTTAATAGGTGATGTTGTAGAGGGTGTAATGGTGAACACACAAATAATACATGGTTTAAATCTTGCACCCAACTTCCACATAAATCACAAAGTCTATTTTCCCTAGGTAATTCCTCCCAGGCCCCTGTAATGATTAGCAAAGGGAGCAGATTCATCTTTAGCAGCAAAATGTTTCTATGCACTCCATGGGGGAGGTCCCATACAACAGACAGTTGTTTTTTTTATACATACAGCTCCCCACTATTATATTGTTTCTGGAGTGCCCTGAACACAGAGATTTAGCTCGCTTATGACTGACTTCATAAATAGTTTTTTGGATTAAAATGTTCAATATAGATTTTGGTTGGGAACCTGTACCTCTTCAGCCGAATTCAAATAATTCCAAATTTCTCTCATAATTTCTAAAAACAACACTTTTCTCTTTTAAACCGACAAGTATTTCATGTCTTAGTGCAGCCCAATAAAAATGCGATCCTCTACCTCTGAGCATCCACCAACTCACATGCATAGCTAATGGTGGCTGGATTTTGATTTATAGACAGATAAAACATGTGCAAAATGTGTTTGCCCACAGCATTTATAAAACCTACCCAGTGCGAAGGCCTGGGAAGTAGCTTTGCTTCTGCACTGGTCAATATGGTCATTGCCGGAGCACTTACTTGAGAAAAATCAACTCAGATGTGGGTATTGGATCACAACCTCAAGTTTATTTAAAAACCAATTCATATTTTTTCTGACCCTACATCCCAGAGAACTAAAAACCATGATTTTACTTTTTAAAATATTTGACCTACCGCATTAAGTGGCATTTGCAAACCTATTGGAGTTACATCCATTAACATGGCATCCTCTGCATAAAGCAGACAGCACAATTCCATTGGACCTAGTTTTGGTGAATCACCTCTACAATACCTAACCCGGGTTGAAGATCATTTATGTGCAAGGAAAAGAGGAGATGGGCTCATACGCATTTTGCGAGTTGCAAAGTGCGAGTTCCAACTTTGTTTGACAGACCCTCATTACCCCCATCAACCCCTGTGTCCATGTAGAGAAATGCAATGCGATGATCAATCTTAACAATTTCTTCAGGATTTCCATTGCGACCAGTTTCCTCCACAGAGGCCACCAGTCAACCCGGTTGAAAGCCGTGGAGGTCTATAAAGGCAAAGTATAAGGCCACTCCCTTTCCTATGTTATTGATAGTGCCACTGTGAGCACAAAAGCCTGCTTGTTCTATGGGGACTAGATCTTTACCAAAAGCCCAATCCTGAAGATGAAGGATTATGCTTATGGTGACCAGTTTTCTAGCTGCATCTAGTAATGAAATCTGCCTAAAACTGGCAGAAGTCTTGGAGCCCTTTTTATATAATGGAACTACTATGCTTCCTCTCCAAGAGGACGGAACGATGCCATAAGCATAGCAATAAGAAAAGGAAACAAGCCCATGCTAAGCTATGTCCTTTAATGATAGCTATTGGAAGATCGTTTCGATCCAATGCACCAATAAACTTTCTATTTTCTTCCTGAAGGAGGACCATAGATATTCTCTTGGGAGGACTCAGAAATTGACTCCAAATTAAAACCATTCCAAGTATTTAGTGCATACAGCTGTGAGATGAATAGGGTTCTTTCTGCATCAGATATTAAAATAGATTCTGCCTTGGTTCTACTGTCACAGAATTCAGCAATAAGTACCCAATATTAACAGGAGTCACCAGATTGTGCTACCTCTCCCAATTTGATCCATTTAGAATCCTCCACCCTGCTATGCTCAGAAACATTAGGTCTAGTTCTTACTCGCATTAACCTATTGATTTCCCTTTGCCTGTACAATGATGCCTGCTTAAATTGGTCCCTTACAAAAGCATTCAAAACATGGTTTTGCTTTTTTATCTTCCACAATGAAACGACCAGATGGTCAATGGCATTGGGATGTTTTTTACTCTCCCACAATCTAAATCGATTCAAGTGCTTCTCATACCAACTGATAGGGTTCTCCTGACCAGGACCTGAACTCTAATTTTTAACATAACTCCCTAAGCAAATCAAATTTTTTTCAACCAAAAGGTACATCCATTTGTTTTATTTTATGTAATAATTTTGTTTCTCGGATTCCAACCATCAATCATCTTAAATTCCAGTTTCACATCCACTGCTAAAATACAATGACCACTCAAATCCATCCTCAATATCTTAAACTGGTTACATGCTACAAAAAATTGATATGATACCATCATATAACCGATCAGTGACTGACCCTGTGCACCATGGAAAGTAGGGGAGGCAGTGCAGTCATCTGAAAAATCTCCCATTTAATAAAACTATGAGTCATTAGTTCTCAAACAATCCAAGAGACTCAACCCTCTCCTATTAATAAGATGGCAATATTATTTCAGGAATAAACCACACATCTTTCAATTCCTGAATAAAGGGCAGTGAAGAACAATTTGAGATTTTGGTGTTAAAATCACCTACCCCAATTATCGATGTGCAATATTCGGAAATAGTGATTCTATGAACAAAAGAAAAGATGGAGACACCAAGAGAATCAGACGCTCTACCTGGAGGTATGTATACGTTTACCAATAATATGTTAAAGTGCTGACCTTGTGTCACATTATCCAAGCTCACTTTTAAACACATGCAGAGTTTAGATGGATGAATAAAAACCAATAGGTTCGAATTTATGCTGTTACTAAGCAGGATAGCTAAGCCCCCTCTTGACTGATCTTTTACTGAGGGTTTTGCTGCACAACTAAAATCTAAATAAGTCGCAACAGTGAAATGCTGGAACAGGAACTTTCCCCAGGGGCTATCTCTGCAGTATAGGGAGATTTTTATTTCCTTTAGGAACATTCAAATATCCAGTATCCTAACTCCACGGCTCCAACTCAGCATCCCCACTAGATTTTTTAGCCCTTTGATCCTCATGGTTCACAATATTTATCACTCTTTTCCCTGATTTATTAGCAACAGAGATTATGAAAGTCTCACTCGAGTTTACAGGCACCCTGCTATTCATTGTCACCCTGCATAAGACCTGGTGGTCTCTTTTAGGTGATTCAGTCTGGACAGCTACTGACCCATCATACAAAAATAAATCAATCTGATTTTTCCTAAAGTGATCGACGTTCGCCAGCCAGGACTAACATTACATTTATCCCGGAGCTAAAAATATCTTTGGAGATTGGGTGCCAATTTCACAGCACCACAATATCTCCACTTGTTATTAACCTCAGGTCCTTGATTTCGGATAGTAGCTGCAGTAGGCAGCTTCTGTTGGGCGGGTTCAAATCTCTATCAAACAGAGAAGCAAAAATTAGGGTATTAGCTCCTTGTCCTGATTTGCACCCTACTCGTGATGTATCACTATACTTTTGTTCTACCCCTAGGTCCACTCTCTTTGCAGAGGGCGAAAAAGAGGTGCAAACGACCCCCTCATGAAACATTCCATGATTATGCACAATCTGTCCATGGAAAAACTCGGTAAGTGAAAATTAGAGGGAGAGCTAGCCATCAACAGCCGTGCCTATAATGAGGTATTATTTGTTTTTTTCTCATATTCTCTTTAACAGCCTTGAGCAACTTTTCAGTCTCCCGTTCAGCTCCCAATCACCCCTTTCATTGTCGCCTATTCTATTACTTACTTTGTATGAGATTGGTTTACCATTCTTGTGCTTAGTTTTTACAAATCTTAACAGTGTCCAAACGGTGCAAAAATAGCTAAAACAACAATATAATCTACAAAATGAATTCAGTGTGGTATGTATATAACTGTGTAATTATTTTTAAAATGTACATTAGCATTGAAGATGTATGTGGGAGTTTGATTAAAAGGAGCATCACAGTGATCAGAACAAATATATGATATGAACTGTGTCTATTAGAGGGTATGTGTTTAAAAGATTAGAGGTGAATGTTTTGTGAAGTAAGATAAAAATGAATTAGTGCCTGTTTATAACATTGTGTATTTTATAAAAAAATAACAGTATAGTTTTGTGGAAAGTTGCAATGAGAAACTAATAATGTTTTAAATGTCTAAACATCATGGGCAGAATAGAAACATCTGCCCTTTACATTCTGGGTGTTGTAGTACTTTTAGTAACATTATTAAACAGGAATAGTGTATTAAGAAATAAAAGATGATAACGTGTTGCCTGCCTGTATATGAATTAGAAAGAAGTAATACTTGTTAGGTATATATTGGGAAGTTTTTGTCAATGTGTTTGTTAACTTATGCGACCACTTTGCATATGCTTAGATGGTGAGATATAGTTTGTGTGCTTGCACATAGCTATGTATACGGTGGGACTTTTGAGTTTGCTTAAATTTGCAGTGAGGTATATATTTTGAGGAAGATGGCTTGAAAGTGTACATATATTAAGAAATCCCATATTTGTTTACATGGTGATCTATGTTCAGTAAGGCTGATGAACATTTCATGTATATGATGATGGTAGATGGCAGAATGCCTCAAAGGTTCTTGTGCTAGCTTCATTTCGAGTGTAACTTTTGTTTGAGATATGCTGAATACATGTTTTAGAAGTAGAAAAAGTATTTCAGAAATTACTTAGGTATGGCATTCGCAAAAGGTTTTGTGCCTTGAAATATTTAAAAATGTTGTTTTCTGTTTTATAAACTTACTGATGCATGTGCACGCTCAGTAGCAAAGCAATGTGTGTTTCTAGAGGGCAATGTATGCAATTACATATCAAGTGTGAAGCCTAGATTTAACTCATTAATAGCTCAGAAAAAAAGCATATATACAGTAAAATAGGTAGTTTGATACTGACAGAAAGAGATAACCAATAATTCTGAGATATAGTGACAACTGTTATGCATCTAACAGGAATGAAGGTCAGTCAGGCAGTATTCAGGCACTCATGGAATCTCCCAGCCACTACTCAGGCAGTCATCAAATCAGTGGTTCACTATCCATGAAGTTATCTAATTCTCCAGAAACTATACATGTACTCTTGCAACCAGGCAGGCAGAAATATTGCAGTTATTGAAGTATGCAGGCACTACAGATACATTCATCTAAACACCTAGGCTCTATCTGTTAATTTATGCAATTAACAAAGCAGTAACTATGCAATCATTGTAAGTTTTGCACAGAACCTATGCAGCCATCTAAACACCCAATTACAACCCATGCAGTCATTGATATACTGAGGCACATGCATGCACTGATGAAAAACTCAGATTCTACTCATGCACTCGTGTAATTACGTAGAGAGTACCATTGTAGTAAACCTATCAGCCATATTGTCTAAAGACAAAGATTTAGTGTTACATTTTAAAAAGTGTAGAAGGAGGAGAGATGCAGTGAAACTGAAAGAACAAGCTGAGAGAGTATTTTATAAGGCCATTTGTTTTGAAGAGGAAGCTTTTCATTTTGATTCTAAATAGAATGAAGACTCTTGACAAAATAGTGTTTGGTAAAACGCGGCAAAACCAGAAGAAAAGATTAGTGAATAGAAGTAACTGTTGTACAGTTTTTAGTGGACAATGGGTACATACATCTTGTACAGAGGCTTTCTTTAATGAAGAAAGCTATCTCCAGGACAACAAATTAGTTTATACTATTGATTAAAGAGGACGATGTTATGAAATGAAGAATGGTAGTCATATAGCAGAAGAGGTGATGGTGCCTAGAAATGTAGAAGAAGTTATTACGGAAGAGGTACAAGTAAGGCGTAGTCAGGGTACTGTATACAAATAGAATTTTACTAGTGTTTAAAGTATTAGACAGCAATCCAATGATATATTAAGAAAATTCCTACATATCTTTCCAAGGGGAAGTTTAAAAGATAAAATAAGTTATAGCACTCAACAACCCAAACTTTAGGTAGGAGGCTGTATTATGGAAAAACTCCTGCTTTATGTTTAGGAGTAATAAGAAGATCACTTTTGCATGGTAGTGTGGCACATATAGAAAAGGTGTGTGGTAATATGCTGTTTCGTTTCTTTGGTCCTGAGCAGTATTCTAGGGAAATCGAAGAGTTGAACAAGACACATATATTACAGTTGATAGTTTTAAAAAAGAGATTACAAAATTTAACAGTGTTCTGTAAAAAAAACAGAGTATGTTTGTATACGTTGTTGATGTATTTACTAGAACATTTAAACACAGACTGTTGACTTATATTGAAAAAGTGAAAAAGTACATTATGATAACTGGGGTGTGCTGTAAGCTGCTGTTTTCTGGAGCGCTTGTACCTGTTGCATTCAAGACTGCCCAGGGGCTAAGCCTGATAACGCCAGACTCTCTACTTTGCTTGACTGTCCCCCCCCGCCGCCGCTAGGAACATCGCGGCCGCCGAGTGGGGGGACCACAATTCCCAGGACCCTTCATGGAACGATCCCGCCCCCTGACGAGCCACGAAGGATCTTGAAAAGATAGTTGCTCCTTCGGTGGAGCGGGTGTGCTGTAAGATGCTGTTTTCTAGAGTGCTTATACCTGTTGTGTTCAAGACTGCCCAGGGGCTAAGCCCGATAACGTCAGACTCTCTACTTTGCTTGACGGTCCCCCCCCCGCCGCCGCTAGGAACATCGTGGCCGCGGAGTGGGGGGACCACAATTCCCAGGATCCTTCACGGAATGATCCCGCCCCCTGACGAGCCATGAAGGTGCTTGAAAAGATCGGGACAGTAGCCGGGCTGAGCCCGGGCAGAGGGCGGGCCATCTGTGGCCGTCAGGGGCTGCAGAAGGCTGGGCCGGGCCACCCCCCTAAGTGCTGGTACTGTACAACAACGTAACTATTATAAACATCGATCTCATTGACTTGTACCCTATTGTTTGGTAACATCCGTGAAAGTGTGGTAACATAGCCCAACGCTCAAGAAAGGGCCGTAATGTTGCTATACCTACAGCGGGAGGGGTGGTTACAGGTATTATCGACCAATTTATCACACAGGCTGCTGTAGTTATTGAAAAAGAGATAGCCCTTGTTGAGAAACGAATGTCAATAGACCTCCTAACAGGGAAACGCTCTTCACTGGGTAAAATTGGCTCAGTTGTTACCCCAGACCGCCCTAAACAAAAAGTTCCATCAGTCACCCCGAGCCCAAAACTTAGTTTTACGCAGGGGGAGACAGATGATACTGAGGCATGTTCCTTATTAAATTCAACACCAATTAGTTTGGATTCTAGTCCCTCGGGGTTAGTGCCCTACCACCTCTCTCACCACTTATATCACCACTGCTACCGCCATCCGGCAACCCTATACCTGCTAACCCTGTGCCCCAATTAAGTTCAAATACCAAAACCATTGGTCCACCGGTAAAAGAAAAAGAGGGGGTAGTCCACGAAAGGACACTGTAGTGAAGAATCATAAAAAACCTAAGTTACATCAGGTATCCAGTCATTCTGTGCAGCCTATCTGTCTACCTACGGCCGCCATAGATAAGCCACAACCAGCAGTCCAATGTAACAATAACGAGGGGCTGTTAGAGAAAATGGAAACATTAGTCAAATCACTGATGTTGCTTTACTCGAAAGAGCGAAAATGATCAACTCTAAATTGGACCATTTGGAAAAATTAGTGAGCGGGAATATAACCTCACTGGATAGTATAACAAAAATTTTGAAGAACTCAAAGGCTATACCGTCTGCCCCTACCCCACAAGTTACTGGTATAAGTAGTAATAGCGGGGCGACGCAAATAAACACCATTGCAAATCCAGTTAGTCAACCTACTCAAATTAGTACAGAAAAACGCCAAGTAAAGAATAATACTACAAGGTCTACTGGGGTTAAGGCTTTGGAGACAGGTACAATGGCAAAAAAGCAGCTCGTTCGCATGTACAAACAACAGAGAGTCAGTCCAATGGGCGTGTTCCTATAGGTAATAGGCGTATCCCCCAAAGACTTCCTTGTGTAAATCTCCCCCCTGAAGCAATACACTATACGCTCATCATGGTGGGAGTCCGAGGGATTGGGGTTGAGAAAGTTGAAACACACAGTGAATTGAAAAATAAAGTCATTTTCAGGCTTACCAAGAATAGAACGCTCCCCCCTTTTTCCAACGCAGAGATATTAACTGTTAGAAGGGTGAGCTGGGTAGGGAGTAGTGCTAAAGATCTAGAGGGTGACTGTGTCATTGTGAATTTCAAAGACCCTTGGATAGTTGACTTCATTCGCAGGGAACCAAGATTTGGGAGAGAGGGGGATATACAAACATTGGACTTAAACTACTTTTACCCAGGTGCCAAATGTTGTTCATCAGTCCCCCAGCATTATGCATATAGAAGGAGACCATATGGTACAAATCATTTAGACAGAACGGCGTTCCATCTTCCCCTGTCAAATCGATTTGACCCCTTTACAGATCTAGAGGGGGTAGACTGACTGCTACATCTTATGTGCGATACTATCAAGCCTCAGGTGTTAGGTAGTGACGAGAATACAAACATACTGGATGGGAAAGGGGACTTTATTAAGGATGGTGTATCGGTAGGTGATGAAATGGTTAGAAAGGGTGCGAAGCTTGGCATGGATACAATAGATGATGCTCCTAATGCTTCGGATAGGACATGGGATGGTCAGGAAGGTAAGTACGTTTATTTGCACAGTTAATTAAAACCAATGCAATACAATACAAAATATGAATAAAAGTAAAACACAATATAAAATCACATATGTTTTAAAACCTGCATGGCGTGGACATTGCTGTGTTCGTCCTAATTATAAAAACGTGTTGGCCTTTCATTTATCACACAAGTATTTAGACAGTCGACATAGTTTCTGTTTTAAAACAGGTTAAGATCAGATCAGTTCAAAAATCAAGTCTGGGCATTTTTCCTCCACTGCCTTGAAAAATTTTACAAGGCTGCAGCTCAGCTGAGGGTCCTGAGATGAAAAACAGGTAAGAACTGCGCTCCTTTGTGTGCTTGTCCCGTGTCAGATAAAATGGCGTCTCAAATGAAGTTTCCGCTCCTCTAGCATTTTCTCACAGGAGCATAGCAGATGAAGCATATCTTCTTGCATGACACCACATAGCCGGCATAGCGTGCCTGCTTTCTCTTTTAGCCAGTGTGGGAGATGCTAAATGCACGGCAACAGACCTAGCCTGTACCTCAAGAAGCACATTTTGGTCTTTTTGGCGTAGCCCAGACCAAAATAGTTCTGGGGAGCTTTCGCCGAATATGAGTTCAGAATCATCCAAGCGTGCATTCTTTTTGAGAAATCTGCTTTATTTTGGACCCACGACTGTTGTTTAATCAACTTCTTTGCCAATTTATTAAACGTTTTATGATCTGAGGAGGAAGCCCAGAGCTGTTCCAGTCCGGTGTTTACAAGACTTTTTGCTAAGTATTTAGCTGCTGGCGAGGTCGGAGACTGCTCTAACTCCCTCCACAGATATTCGTTCAATGTTCCTTGTGCGGATTTCCTCACTTTGTCCTATACACAGATATAGGCCCCCTGTCGTGCCAGGTGCTGTTGTTGGATGCCAAATTCCAGCCTAATCTGCGGTGGGGAGGTTTGTTTAGGAAGGCTAAAGATGATTCTATATGCGGCTATATTTGTGCTGTCGAGTATTGTTGCGTCTCTGCCTCGTAAGACCTCGCTTCCATAAGTTATTGTAGGCAGCAGTTTGGCATGGATAACTTGTACCAAAGGTGTTAAAGATGGACCAGAAAGCTTGTAATTCAGTGTTTTTAAAGCGATTGCCAATGCAAGTCCTTTGCCTCGGATGCTAGACCTTTGCGCACTGAAATGACCGCCGTTATCAATCTTCACGCCTAGATATTTATATGTTGAAGTGTCTTTGATACGAGAGTTGTTCCAAAACCACGAAAAAAAATTCCTTTTTCCTTTGCTAATAGTCATAGTTTGGGTTTTCTCGAGGTTTACTATTAGGTTGTTTGATTTGGAATAGCTCTGTGTGGTGTTCAAGAGGTTTTGGAGCCCTACTTTGGTGTGGCTTATTAGGGCAATATTGTCCGCATATAAGAGGCATGGTAGATTAAGCCCTACTAGTTTAGGAGCATGTGAATTGCAGTTGTTCAAAATTGGAGCCAGGTCACCCAAATACAGATTAAACTGTGTTGGGGCAAAGACGCAGCCCTGCTTGAGGCCATTGTTGGTCTGTATGCGCCTCGACAGCAGTGAGCCGTTTCCCACCTTTATCTGTATCCAAGTCTCAGTGTGCAGGTTTATTAACAGGTCCAACAGTGGTTTTGAGATCCCCCAGCCATTCAATTTTGACCATAGGAGATTCCGGTTGATGTTGTCAAAAGCCGCTTTATAGTCTATGTAGCAGAGATGTATGGGCAATTTTTTTGTCTCTGCCTTGTCTATTAGTATGCCCCTAGTTAGTATATTGGTCGTCATGCCCACTGATTTAACAAAGCCTGTCTGATAAACCGGTATCAGAGATTTCTTTGAGGCCCCTGCCTGTAGTTCCTCCAGCAATAGGCCTGCAAAGTACTTCGCCTCATTGTCGAATAGGGCCACTAGTCGATAGTTTTGAGGGAGAGCCCTGTTCCCTGCTTTATATATTGGGGTGATGATAGAGCCCTTCCAGGAACCTGGCAAAATGTTCGAGCTCCTGATTTCCAAAAAAAGGGGTTCAAGAGCTGCTGCCCAGTAACGCACATCTTGTTTGAAGAGGATTGGCGGGATCCCGTTTGGTCCTGGACCTCCTTCCCTTCTGCCTTTTTAGATTTGGCATTTGATGTTGTGTTGCAGTTTTAAGGGATTAATTAATTCATGACTGTCTTTAATGTTTGTGCACAATTGTGTTTGTTGTGCATTGTCAACTTTATGGTCTATTATGATGTTGGAGTTGAATAAGTCCCGGTTGTTGGGTAGGTCTTGGTTGAAGTGCTTACCAAGATAGAATGCCCATGTTTCCTCTGTGATGTTAGATGAAACCCCCAAGTTTGCTAGACATGGAAGGGAGTTAACGGTTTTCCAAAACCTTGCCCCGTAATTCTATTTAATGTCTGAGTGGAGTCTTGCCCACAAGTTGTCCTCCATTGTTTTGATTGCTTCCCATTTCAGCTTTTTTAGTGAAGATTTCAGTGTCCGAAGATGGTTTTGCTTTGCTTTTTCTTTGGGATCCAACTGTGTTTCCCTCATAAAACGGTAAATCGAGTTTTCTGTTTCCTTAATTTTTTCTCTGTACTCTCGAGATAGGTTGTCCATATTGCTGAGCTTTGCATGTGCTTTGGGCTTTGTTGCATAATTCGACATGGTGGTTGTAAATTGTTCCCATTTTAGGATTTCATTTGATACAGTGCGCTCCATAAAGTGTTGTTGTGCCCTTCCTATTAAAGTTTCGCCCATCGCTACCGAGTACTTAATTTATTTGAAATTAACAGTATGAATAGTCTCTTTTGGGGCATTTGATCGCTCGAGTATAGGTCTCGCAATGTCCAAAGCAATTTCCTGAGGGCAGTGGTCACTGTCAGTTTTTTTTCCTATCCGGAACGAGGTTATGTAATGAAAAAGAGGTAGTGAGATAAAGGTGTCATCTAATATGCTGTTTGCTCTTGTTGAATGATAAGTTGGGGCTGGCGGACTATCTCCCACAAACCTACCGTTTAGGGCTCTGATATTGAAGTGTTCCAATTCTTCAAGTATCTGCGCTCCCAGTTTTGTTTGTTTGGCTATTTGTAGCTTCCCTTGCAACGGTAGGTCCCAAGTTGATTTTGAGCTAAAATTACCTCTTCTTGTGGTGTACCCATGAGTTTGAGGTTGAAATCCCCTGTAAGTACAATGTTAGTTGTTGATCTTCCCGTGATGCACTCCTCCAAGAAAGTGTATAGTTCCTTTGCTGCTTTTTTTCCCTTTAGGATGGATATAAGCGTTGATCAGAATGCAATCGGTATTGGCTTTGCCTGAACCTGGTGGTGCTAGGGCCAGCTTAACTGCAAGAGCAGCTGCCGAAGAAGGCCCAATTTCTTCTATCTTGACAAAACTAGTGGTTGCTACGTATGTTGCTAGGCCACCCTTTAGGTGCCCGTACTTAGCTGTCCTTTTGGCACCTGGGAAAAAGCGTAGGTACCCCTGGAGGTGTGGAGGTTCGGTGAGCCATGTTTCCTGTAAAGCGACTATGTCAAATGATCTTATGTGAGCTATAAATTCTGGATCTAGCATTTTGGTGGCTAAGCCATTGATATTCCAGGAGCATATGCACAATTGGTTTTGCATATCCTCCCATGGATTCTGGCCGATTTGTCAATTGTTGTTTTTTATGGTTCTCACAATCCATCTTTGATCTTTCAGCTCAGTTGGAGCTGCCCTCTCTGCTCCTTTCCAGCAAGTAATTTCAATATGCTCATTTCTGCCTGTTCCACATGACCCTGCCGCGCCTCTGAGAACCGAGGTTCTGAAGCTGCCTGCATTATCCCTGGTCCCCAGCTTTACTCCTGGATATAGTATATCCGGGTATCCTGGCTTTATATGTGGTTTTATCGTAATGCCCCAGTTTTTAAATACCTCAGCTTCAGAAAGAATTTTCTGCGATATTGCTCCCGAGGCCCAAGTCGCCTTCGTCGCTTCCCTTCCTGTACCTTCTGAGTCTATAAATTCAATCAACAACAAATCTGTGCTTGACACATTTCCCAGTGAAGGGATGTGGGATAGTAGCCGTAATATGTTGCTTCTGTTGAGGGTGTCATGTCTCCCTTTGGAGATAAAATCTGGATTAAACCATATAGCGTCTGATGTATTCCCTTGATCGTTTATACACCGCCCTCCGTTATAGATGTTGATTGATGGTTTCAGATCCGCACATTCTGTTGGTCTTGATTTTGCCAGATAGGTGTCGATTTTGGTCGCTCCGCCTGAGGCTTGGTCATTGGCACATTGATAGGATGCAAAAATTTCAGGTTCTTTGTGTATCACCCCGCCGCACGGCAGGTGCGCGTTGCCTGTCAAATTTACGGGTGCCGGTTCTGTTATTGTGCGGTCTCCCCGTATATGTGATGACACAGTTGCTTGGTTAATGGCGTATAATTGACTATCCATCAGTCCTATACCTTGACTTTCTGCTCTTTTGCCCATTCTGCCCAGAGTGAGTCCTTGTTTTATGTTTTGCGTGGGATTTGGACATAAGACCGAATGGACCAAGAATTAAGTGGGCCAAAATTAATCCCTACAAGCTCCTAATGGATGTAAATGATAGATGTGGAGCTGCAATAAGTTACTGCCTAAGTGAGGAGATCACCCCAGAAAATGTATTATTGATGATTAGTAGGATAAATACAACAATAGAGGGATTATTAATGGGAAAAGTCGCAAACAGAGGGACAAAGTAATTGCTTGGTTCAACAAAGATTGTACACAAGCTTTGTCCTCACTAAAACTTGCCCTGTCAACAAAACCAAGAGACCCAGAATATGTTAGGGAAAAGCAGCACATTTACAAAGCAACGCTAGAGGCCCAGAAAAAACAGCCGCAAGATGAGGCATGGCATGACTTAGATATGGCTGTAACTACAAAAAATAGCAAACTTCTGTGGGAGACTATTAACTGTCCTTTTTTAAAGAATGACAATATACCCTTGATATCTTCAAGGGTATATTGTCATTCTGCAACGCATGGATAGAGCACTTTTCCAAGGTTTTTAACTCTGATGGGACGATTTTAGCTTGTGAAACAGATATTCATGGCAAATGGCCGATTATTCCGCTATCTATTAGTCTGGACGGGGTGCGGGCAGGACTTGAGAAGAGCAATGCCAGCAAAGCCCCGGGGCCGGATGGTGTGTCGGTAGATCTTTACAAATATGAGATGTACTTATGGGCACCCATTCTAACACGCTTTTTTGATGCCGCAATTGAATTTGACCTTCCACAGACCTGGGGTCAATCAATTATTGTACCCCGTTTTAAGAAGGGTTCAAGGTCGGAGACTTGCAACTACCGTCCCATCTTCCTCCTGGACTCATCAATTAAAGTACTTAGTAGAGTCCTCCTAGATAGATTAGAAACATGGGCGGAGGAGGAATCTATTTTATCACCAGTACAGTATGGATTCAGGAGGGGGATTAGCCCGATGGAGCAATGCGTCAACCTTGACCTTATTATTAATAACTTTACAACAGTCAAGGAAGGAAATCTTTTTTTATGTTTTGCCGATTTAAGTTCTGCTTTTGATTTGGTTGAACATTCACTTTTATGGCCTGTTTTATTAGAAATGGGAGCACCAAAAGAGGTTATATATTTTTTAGTGAAAAAGTTATTTCCCTTGGCAAGCCGTTCTTACATGGGACAACCCTAAGTGGTTGTCTCGGACTACCCAATGGGCCCACTATGTCCCTTACAGGGACCCTTACTATCTTATATACTTATACAACAAGAGTGTAGTTCATTATTTTATTATAAAAATGTTATACAAATACAATCTAGTGTTAAAAACAAGTCATTACATGCCTATGTTGAAATCTCATGAACACATTCATGGAATTCAATATTTGCTACACAGAAAAATTAAAAACATTATATAAAAAAAACACAGCAATTAATTCACATTATGTCAAACTAGGGGATACAGAAAAGGAGAGACATACAGAGACATGAAATTGTCAATAACTTTTGCACGTTTTTTGAGATTTTAGCATAAACACAATCCTCGACATATATAATACTTTGTCTACAGGCTAGGTTTTTTGATCTCTTGATTGTGCACGGGTGCGTCGACGCGTTTCGATGGTTTTTATCAATGCATTACCATCTTTCTCAAGACTATGTTAATGAATCCCTCCTACTTATGGCACTGGTTGGTATATATTTTTTAGCCAGACTGTATGAAACGTTGACATGTAAGGTACGCTTTGGGACTGCTGGAGAGTGTACACAGTATTTTAAAGTCAACAGAGGTATAAGGTAAGGCTGCGTTTTAGCTCCACTTTTGTTTTCTTTATTCATTAATCGAATAGATACAATACTCAGAACTACCGCCTTGGATGCACCTTTAATTGATGGTAAGCCTATCCCAATTCTGCTATACGCAGATGATGCGGCCCTTTTATCTCGCACACAAAATGGCATGCAATGTCTTATTGACAATTTTCAGACTTTAATAGCAAAACGAAAATTGTTAATCAACAAAGATAAAACTTTTACAATGACATGTGGGAAGAAGACTAAACAAAATAGGACCTTCTTTTTAGATAACATTAGGTTAGAATCCGTAAAGAAATTTTGCTACCTTGGCATTACTTTTTCTCGTGACGGGGGATGGACCAGTAAACAAGAGAGTGTCCAGTTAAAAATGGTCAGGAACACTAATAGCATTTTTAGATTTGCCGCCAAGTTGGGAAACCGCAGAATAAAAGAAATGATCCATATATATAATATGAGGTGTTTGCCATCTGCACTGTATGGGGCAGGTGTGTGGGGACATTACACCAATAGCTGCAGGTTGATTCAACAACAGGAAAATCTTTTTCTAAACCGCTTGCTGTGTACCCATGTCTCTGCTTCTATTGAGATTACTCATAGGGAAGTAGGCTTACCTTACATCAGGGATCTAGCTGCCCTGCGCCCATTGTCTTTATGGAGGTCCATATGGTCCAAACCCAAAACCAAATTTACCCAAGGCGTATTAAGGATTGTTTAAAACTAGAACATTGTATGCGTGTACCTTGGCTTAGGCTCTGGTATAAGTTTGTTTTTGATTTGGATCCTTTTTTAGATATGGATTTAGGTGTCCCCATTTCAAAGAAAGAATTGAAGGAATCCTTTTTAAAACATGTAGAAAAGGCCAGGGCTGTTAAATATGAAAACCAACACACTTATGTCTTTTATCAGGAACACAATGTTAAAGAAGGCTTTCAACAATATTTGACAACCGTTACAAGAAGCTCTCACCGTTTTGTCTTGACAAGGTTGAGATTGGGTACTGTGTACCACCTAGTGTCCTTCCCTAACACTGGAAGGAATAGTACTTTACCTTGCCCATGTGATGGGACATCCAAACAGAGCTGTTGACATTTTATGCTTTTTTGTAAATTTTATATTTTTTAAGGAAACTGTATTTAAAGCCCATCTTTTTAAAATATAATAAAATAACAACTAAAGATGCACTGCGGATAATGTTTGAATTGAATAGTACGGATATTTGTTTTTATGTAGCCACATATATTTTAAAATGTGTATCAGCAAGGAAATCAATTATTGTATGACCACGAGTTATTTGATTCCACTGCAAAAAAAAATTAGTAAATAAAATAGGTGTATATTGTTACTAGCACATATCACTTTAATTGTATTTTTTATCCTTGGATTATTGTAGGAACTTTATTTTCCATGAGCCTTAAACTGTCCAATTAGGAAGAATTACAAATAATTATCCCTTGGTTGGCACAAATTATCATAATACGATTTTTGTACAGCTATTTATGATGTTTTTAACATTATTTGTTTGTGTAGAATAACCCCACTTCCTTGTACAGTTTTGAAAGGCCAAAATCAAAATAGTACGCTGTATAATTTATTTGTCTGCTATATGGTTATATTTTTATATACCGAACAAAGCATTTCAAATCGATAACTGGCAGAAGTTACCCGTGTATTTATTTGTAGATGGATGGTTTGACATGTCCATACGGCAAGTTATATGTAGGTAGTGTTACAAAAATATAGAAGATAATAAAATGAACAACTGAGAGATATCAGATTCCCATTTTATAAGACAATAACATGCCTGCTAATGTAGAAAATCTATGAAGGGCAAAAATAAAATAAAAACATCCATTTTTTTTATTCTTTCCTGCATTATGAAGGGCCGTTATGGACTGCTCTACAACCCTAACGACAATTCCACAATCCATGTAGTGTGATGCCATCAGGGAAAACTCTGGAACCAAATCTTTAAGTTGAGATTGGACTTTTGAATGGACTTTCTGCTTCGGTGTTGTTGTGCTGTTATTGAAGTTGAGGCTACTTCACCTTGCATTGCCTTGTTGCTGCTCAATATGAACTCCTCCTATGAAATGTGCAAAAAATATTAAAGGGGGACAAAAATAACATGTATGATTTTTGGCAGCATTGTGAATAGCTGTAAGACACTGCTCACCAGCTGTTATAACAACATTACAGTCCAAGCAATACGTGGCTATTCTTAAAAAAATGTGGAGCCATATTGGTTGTAGTAATCTGTATGTCTAAAGGGATTTTACGGACAGGGATTGTTGCTGCTGCCACTGATGTAGATGGTCCTCCAGCTTCCTTCTCGTAGATCGCAAGTTGTAGACATTTCTATGATAGGTTTTAAGATAATATGACATGGGCATCATCCCACATGAATATTTTTTGCTCATCGCTCTAGAGAGGGACCTGTCACACACTCTGCATTGCACTAGTTTTGCAGCAGTTTTTGATACCTCATGAGTCTGGGTAACAATGGATAGTTTGATATTTGTTTGAAAGTTATGTTGTGTTCGTGACTTCAGATATTCAAAGTTATTTTTTGAAACTTTGTTTTACCAATATGTTGTTAAAATAAAGTTAAAACAATACATTACTAAACAGCTTGACTGAAACTTTTTGCAACATATGTCTATAAATCTCTTTTACGCTTTTTAATTTGTATTTGTGACTACTGATGTCATTGCGGCCGCAAGTGTTTCTGTGAAGAAGGAACATGCATTTTTGATGTAGTTATTTCGACAAATGAATGCAAAGGGGAAAGTTACTTTAATGTCTTACTAAATAGCTACACTGAAACTTTATCAAGTCAAAAGCAGATACATTCAACATTTTAAAAATACAATTAAATTTACAGTTAATTATATTAAGAACTAAAGCATTCATTTTACAAATATTGACTTGGATTGCAATTCCAATTTTAGGAATTTGAAGCAGTGCAAGGTAAGCAATTTGTTAAAAATAGTACAAAAATTAAAATTTGCCTGGTTAAAACAATTTTATAGATAAAAACATAGGCATAGAATGCAGACAAGTTAATTGGTCAGAGAATAGTCAGATGACTAGCAGTCTCTGTCTGATCGACCATGCCCATCCAAGATACTTGGCAGTTGCTATTGATAGCCATGTCAGACTGTTAGTGCATAAAATATGCAAGGCAACAGTGCTGCTGGTAGTTCCCAAGTTCTTGCACATCGGTGTTAACCAAATACGCCGTGAATCAGAATAGGCTGTGCAAGAGAATCAAAAATGACCAATTGTTTCTTTGGTGGTACCACAAGCAGGACAACTGTCGCTTGCTCCACCGTCCCATTTTGCTGTCAAAACTTTAAGGGGGAGTGCACCTGCTCTTAAGTGGAAAAGGAGCTTTCTATCACCAGGCCTTGTTATGATGTCCCAATAGGGTTCCAGGCAGGGATAAAGTTTAGCTCCTAGGAATGTTCCAGCCATAGATCCTGTACTCGAGCTACCCCAGCCCCTAGAGGCTACCTTCTCCCAGTAAATTTCTTTTAAGACTCTTTTAGTCGGAAAAGGCGTCCCCGCTGGATCTACCCAAAGTGAACTCAGACCAAGCTCAGTCAAAATTGCACTGAGTGATTTGTGCCACTCAATTTTGTGAAATGCATCTGCCTTAATAATGTCTCGGAACCCCTCGGCATAATGAGAAAGCTCAGGAGTCGTCCAGAGCCTTCGCCAATAAAGAATCGGTCTAAGCCTGACCAAGTCTGTAACCGCTTTTCTGCCCAGATCATACCTCTGGGGCAGCAAGGGAGTACTTTTAGGTACACCAGTTATTGCCAGGAAAAACTTATTTTCCGAGGTTTGAAGTGCAACCACCTTCTCAAACCCCCATAGCTCAGCAACATAAAGTGCGGAGCCAAGAACCTTTACTTCATATACCTAGAGAGCAGGCTTTACGGGTTTAGTCAGGGATTTTCTATGCTCTGAACTGATAGCACCTGGCAGTTGTCTGTGTCTCAGTGTGGCAAGATCTATGTGCTGGCTCCATCTGTTCTTACTCGATATATGAATCCACAAATATGTGAAAGCATTCACCATCTCTAGAGGGCCGCTATTCATAGTAATTTTAGATTTAAAGCTACGGTGGGGTTTGAAAACCATAAGTTTTGTTTTGGCCACATCGACCTCTTGGCCATGCTCCTCACAGAATAGATCAAAGATGGACAAAGCGCTCTGGAGACCACTCAGAGTCTTTGATAGGATGAGCGTGTCGTCTGCGAACATTAAAATAGGCATTTTTATGCCAGATAGTGAAGGAGCATCCACTTTCGCAGCCAACATATGGGCTACAACACCATTAATGAATAGTGTAAAGAGGGTGGGTGCCATTGAGCAACCTTGCCGGACGCCCCGCTCAACCGGGAAGTCCTCAGTCACCTTACCATGTCCCCCCCATTGAATCCTAGCAAAGTTTGTTTCATGAAGTCTTATTATCAGTGACAATAGTTCTGTAGGAACACCCATAGTCTTGAGGACTGACCACAGCTTGGACCGTGGCACTAGGTCGAAGGCAGCCGCAAGTCAACAAAGGCTCCGTATAAACTGCCCCCGCCCAGTACCATGGTCCTCCATTTCAACAAGGTAAAGCAGAAAACCTGGTCCACCGTGCTTGTCGACCTACGGAATCCCGCTTGGAAAGGTTACAGAGCGTTGTTCTCCTCTGCCCAGTCAAGCAGCCTGTTCACAATCACACGCCCCACTACCTTTTGGATGGTGTCAATAAGGCTTATCGGCCGGTAATTGCCAGGCTGTGATCGGTCACCCTTCTTAAAGACTGCCGCACCCTGCCAGGATGTTGGTACCTCTGCACCCTGGGCAATAGCGTTAATAAGAAGGTAGATGTACTTACACCAGCGTTCCTTATCGTTGATAAAGACATCCGCTGGAACTCCATCTAATCCTGGAGCGCGCCCACTGGACACAGAGCTCAAGGCCACCCTGATCTCTTTTGAGCTAAAGGATTTATCTTTAAAGTGGGTTGAACTTATACCCACTAATGTGGGGACCTGTTTAGGCTCAGTATACTGTGCTTTAAAGTATTTTACCCACTTCTCTTCCGGAACGTTGTTACCTGGGGCTCGGGTTGCCCGTCACTACCCCACTTAACAATGCTCCAGAATAACCTAGAATCATTTCTATCGCAGGCTACTTTTAGCTCAGACCAGTGATGCTCATCCCAGGCTTTCTGTGCCTTCGCTATACTAGCCTTATACTCCTTTCTAGCAGATTGAATAGCAATGGGCTGTCTCCCTTTTATGGCAGCTCCTAGGGCCAGTCGTGCTTCCCTGCAATGGGCATTAAACCATTTTGCTTGTTTGGGGGCTCTCGCTCTAATGACTTTTACGGGCTTCAGAAAGTGGTTTTTGATTACACAAAAGAGAGTATCATGAATTTCAACCACAGTACTCGACCCAGAACTATAGGAGTTAATGTGTTCTAGGGCTAGTATTGCTTTATTTGCCTCACAGTTAATGTGGGCAATGGCCTGCTGGTTGGTCGCTACATTTACCCACCTTAGCCTGTGCATGTCATTTGTAGGGACAATTAAGGGAGGAATAAGGACATTAGAGCCCATGGGCCCGTTGGTGGGAGTCCACCATTTGTGCTCTGTACACAGAGGATTGTGGTCACTCTCGCTCCTCCACACAACCTCCATGTCACAGACCAACGGCCATAATTTCAGGCTACATAAGACATAGTCAATTCTGCTTTTATGGCGCCGTTGTCAAATGTACTAGACCCATTTTTGTCACTTAAGGTCCTCCCATTTAACGCTCTTAATCCAATTTCATAGCATAAGGCATTCATACTAATGACATCCTCGGTCCAGCGTACAACTGATTTCAGCTCTAATTTGGTGACTCCCCATTGCATATCTTCTCGTCCCCGAGAAAATCATCATCTTTGGCTAAGGGTTCAAATGTTCGGTTAAAATCACCTGCAATGACAATGTTATTATCTTGTGAATGAGTATCAAGGAGGGAACCCAAGGCTGCTAAAACCTCTGACCTCCCACCCTTATTGCTCCTTGCATAAACATTGTAGATGTCAAGCGACCCCAGAGTGTCAGAGCTTATTCTGATTAGTTGTATGTCTCTGTGGGAGGTATCTATTACCTTGACAGCTAATTTTAAGGTCTGACGGACCCAAATGGTTAAACCACCCATAGGTCTCCCCTTTGGACCCTTTAGTGCAGGCACAGAGTAATTCAGGTATCCTTGTGCAAAGGATGCATCGCATAACCATGTCTCCTGGAATATACATAAATCATAAGAATTAACAAAGAAAAGCCAGTCGCCAGAGTCCAGTTTAGAACCCAACCCAGCAATGTTCCATGAGAGTAGTTTTCCCACATTGTCCACAATGCCAACCGGGGGCTTCAGTAAAGAGTTTACATGGTTCACCAAAGACGAATCTTGTTCCGTTTCCTTTAGCAGACCTTGATGTTGATTAGAAGCAGTATCAACCCCTCTCCCAGGGTCTGGCTCAAGGTTAGGACTTGCTAAGGAGGTAACATCACACACTTCAGAACTAGGTGGGTCATTTCTTACCAGACTGTGCATACCCTCCCTTTCATTGGCTGCCATCCAATTCTCACTACCTTCTATCTGTAAGTCCAATGATTGTCAGTCAATATTGTCAAGCCCCGAGTTAAACCTACTACCTAGTCTTACAGGGGGTGCAGGGGTGGACACCAAGGTGTGGGGGCATGTTTTCCTTAGCTGGATCTGAGAAGGAGATGGGGCACTACTTCTAAACTCCAGTGCAAAAAGGTTTTCTGCAAGGGATGGGGATTTCAGAGTTAGCTCTATAGAGTCACCTACAAGATTTGGGGAGCTCAATCTCTTCGCCTCTACAATATCCTCCCTAATCACCGAACGGCATCCTCTAACATGGCGCAGCCAATGGATGGCTTTGTTGGTTAGAGAATCCGGGGGCTCGCTATTGCCAGGCTTTCCCTTCGTTAATTTCGGAACTTTTGTCATATATATTTTATTCTTAGAGGAGTGTACTTTATTATAGAGGCTACTTGGTTTGAGACCTAAGTTATTTGGCCCTAAGGTTGGTAGACCCTCAAAGACTTTGGCCGAGAATAAATGGGGACCAGCAGGCCCGTTGATAGTTTGTCTTCTTTTTTGTCCGCACCCCCCTCCTCTAAGGTCTTGGGGAGGCTGGTCTGTGTTCCTCAGTTTCGTGGCTAGGCACCCGGAGTTTCATCCTGCTGTATTCCCCTGTCTCTGGGTACTAGATTGGTTCGGGGTTTTAACTAGGGGTGTTTTGCTTACGATGTCAGTACTATTTTGAGATGAATTACGTACTGGCGGAGCCCCTTTACTTGTAAGTTTTGGTACCCCTTTGCGTTTTTCAGTGATCATAGAGGTTAAATTTAGGATCACCTCAAGGCCTCTATTTCATCCCTTAGTAAAAAACCTAAATTGGACAGAGTACCAACGTCCATAGGCAGTATCTTATCCCTGCTACTATTGTTGCTAAAGTGAGAAGGAGGCTCTTCATGGACCTCAGCCAAAACTGCAAACCTGTTTCCCAAAAGAAGCGGGGCTGAGGCCAATGGCTCAGTCTCACTCTCGGAATCAGGGGGAGTAGTCCTGCCTGCTGCGCTAACAGATTCACTTGGTGCAGTTATACAATCCTCAGGAGGGTTTGCCGTACTTTCCTTGGGTTTACATTTCCTTTTTGCCTTGAACATGGCTGGTATTTTAGGATGATCATTTGGAGCATTTGATAGATTCAAAGTGTCCCCACCATTATCAGTCGCAAAGGTCTCTGTTTGATCGTCAACGAGGATTTCTCTACACTCATTCACAAGGGAGTCAATACGATCCATAACGTCACTATCTGCTGCTTGACATGCCTTTTTAGATGCTCTCTTCCCCTTGTGAACCTTTGATGCATTGCCTGCTCTGTTCCCCCCTTCATTGCTTTTCATCTCCCCATGTAGCTAGGGTATACTGGGAGATCATCTTTTTAAAGAATGCAATGTGTTGCCCCTAAGGTAAAACAGTCACAGTAAGATATTATGTTCCTCTTACGGCTTTTGCTGGTGTCGGTAATCCTTTTCTGGGGGGGATGTTAGAGATGTGGCCCATGCCATCCCAGGCCATCCCCGGACGGCCACAGACGGCCCGCCCTTTCCCGGGCTTCGCCCCGGGCGCTCTTGTGACCCGGGCGTGGCGTCCTTTCAGAGCGCCTCTTTGCTGGTCAGCTGGACGCGGCTCCCGCCGCTGGGGCATCTGGGGGTTGTACTTTCTCCCCAGTCGCCTCCGTCCGCACTGCGGCCGCTAAGGCTGGATTCTGCGGCCGCGGGAGGGAGGCAGAAGGTGCTGTTGTTGGCGGCATTCTGCTGGGCTGTGCATCGGGGCAGCAGGCAGTCAGTAGCCCGCACAGGAATGGACAACCCGCTCCACCGGGGCGGCGTCCTTTTAGCGCGCCTCTCGGCGCGAGTTGGTCAGCTGGTCAGCTGAAAGTGGCTCCCGCTGCTGGGGTGTCTGGGGGTTGTAGTTGCACCCCGGTCGCCTCCCTCCGCACAGTGGCTGCTAAGGCTGGATTCTGCGGCGGCGGGAGGGAGGCAGAAGGTGCTGTTGTTGGCGGCGTTCTGCTGGGCTGTGCAGCGGGCCAGCAGGCAGTCAGTAGCCCGCACAGGAATGGACAACCCGCTCCACCGGGGCGGCGTCCTTTTAGCGCGCCTCTCGGCGCGAGTTGGTCAGCTGGTCAGCTGAAAGTGGCTCCCGCTGCTGGGGTGTCTGGGGGTTGTAGTTGCACCCCGGTCGCCTCCCTCCGCACAGTGGCTGCTAAGGCTGGATTCTGCGGCGGCGGGAGGGAGGCAGAAGGTGCTGTTGTTGGCGGCGTTCTGCTGGGCTGTGCAGCGGGCCAGCAGACGGTCAGTAGCCCGCACAGGAATGGACACTTTATGTCAAATATGTCTATATGTGTGTTTTAAAAACACCAGGTATTCACAGTCTTTTCTTGGCATTGGCACTCATAGAATCATACAGGTACTACCTGTGCAATCATCAAGGACATCCTTTCTACATCACTCTGCAAACATGTCTCCTGGCATAGTACTAGTTGGGGAATGAAGTCCCCCTTGGCTATTGAGGGTATTTGGGGGCCAAGTATCCCTCTTGTTACCTCCAGCAAGTTCCACACAGTCTGTTTGCTAAGAGGTGTTCTGATGCCACACACCCTTTCTGCACCACTCTGTAAACACTTCTCCTGGCACACTAGTGGTTGAGGGATAAAGTTGTCTTTTGATGCTAAAGGACCATGGGGATCAAGACGCCCTCCTGGTTAATTCTATAAGTCCTACTCCACTGTATTTTTGGGAGCTGGTCAGAGACCCCGTCCCCTTTTTCCACACCATTCTGCAAAGACCATTGCTACTAAAAAAAACATGGAAATTCACTGAAAAAATCAATGGTTACAATGACCAGGCAAGTCAACACCGTCTCCTCGGCGTGCTTCAACATCCTACGCATGCTACGGAAGATCTTCTGGTGGATCCCCACCGAGACCAGGAAGACCGTCACCCAGGCCCTCGTCACCAGTCGACTGGACTACGGCAACGCCCTCTACGCCGGCACCACCGCCAAGCTCCAGAAAAGACTCCAGCGGATCCAGAACGCCTCAGCCAGACTCATCCTCGACATCCCACGAACCAGCCACATCTCCGGACATCTCAGAGACCTGCATTGGCTCCCCGTCAACAAAAGAATCACCTTCCGCCTCCTCACCCACGCACACAAAGCCCTACATGACCAAGGCCCGAGCTACCTCAACAACCGAGTCAACTTCTACGCTCCCAAACACCACCTCCGCTCAGCCAACCACGCCCTCGCCGCCGTCCCCCGCATCCGAAGAGCGACAACAGGAGGAAGGTCCTTCTCCTACCTGGCCGCCAAGACCTGGAACTCCCTCCCGACCGATCTGCGCCTGACCCAAGACCACCTCTCCTTCAGGAAGAAGCTGAAGACCTGGCTGTTTGAGCAGTAACGGCACCCCCCTCCCCCCAGCGCCTTGAGACCCTACGGGTAGGTAGTGCGCTCTATAAATGTCTTTGATTGATTGATTTGATTGATTAAGTTATGGTTAGGAATGAGTGTTTACAAAACCTTAGAAGGTCACTAAAAAACAAAGGTTCCAGGGACGTTATAGTTCGGCTCAGATGTCACATACATAAAACCGGAGAAATTTAGCAGTTATAGTTAGCTGAGCTAACTATATCTTGCCCCCCGCAATGCACTGCAAACGACCTCACATATTACCTCACTCATGAAATAGTGACATCGCTAATGACATCACTGATGGCATCTCAAATTGCTGAATTTCTCTAGTTTTGTGTATGTGAAATGTGAGCCTAACTATAACGTCCCTGTAACCTTTGTCTTATTAGCGAATATATATATATATATTCACTAAAAAAAACATAGGTTTCACATCAGTTATAGTTAGCTGGAAATTTTACTGACATAAAACCATTGAAATTCCACGTTATAGTTAGTTGGACTCACTATAACTTGCGCGTGTAATGCACTGCTGATGACGTCACATATTACATCACTCATGACATGGTCAGTGACATCACTCATGACATCACTGATGACACCATCCAGTGAATGTGTGCCTTTCTGAAAAATAAATATTTTTTATATATGTATATGTAAAGGTAGATGGAAAAATAAATCTTTAAATAAGTGTGTAAATGGATGTTTTAAAAAAAAATGATTGGTTAACTGGCTTATTAAGTGTATCTTAGTGAATACATATATTAACGAGTAATGTTTAAATATTTAAATATATGTATCAGTGTTTCACTTTGTGTATAAGTTGCTGCATGGGTTGGTGAGTAGCTACATGTGTGTGTATATAGATTATTAGATGTTTTTTTAGTATCAGTATGAGTGTCTGTATGGTTTGGTGGGAGTGTTACTTAGCAAATAGATGCATCAATGACTGACTCACTGTTTGTATGTGTTTTGAAGATGGCATATGTGCAGGACTGTATGGGTGGATGAGTGTGTATATGCGTGTGTTAGTGAGTGAATGACTGTCTCATTAGTGTCTTTATCAGTTACTACATATGTTTTAATCTAGTATATGTGAGTATTGATGTATATGAGTGAGTATATGGGAAAATGAGAGATTGAAAAAATTCTTGTATAAATAAGTATGTGTTTCTATAAGTGATTGTTTAAGAGAGTAAGTATGTGTAAGTTTCCTTAGAAGTAAGGTGGTAGTGTGTGTATAGCTGTATATGCAATTAAATGGATGTTCAATAGTTTATTTGCATGTGTGAGTATGTGTGTGAGTAACTTTTGGATGACTGTCGGTGTGTAACAGGATGTATAGGTGTATCACTACATATGATGAGTGTATATATATATATGAGTGACTATATAGAACTGTTGGTGAATGAGTGAATGTGTATATAGATGGTGGAATTATTGAATTGGTTGTTGTAACTGGTATAAAAAAAAATAAAAAAATGAATTTATATTTTTCAATATGTGTTTCATGGGTTACATTACAGTGAAAGGAGGTCTGTCACTCTGTCACAAGGATGATGTCATAAGTGATGTCATGAGTGATGTCACTGACCATATCATGAGTGATGTAATATGTGACGTCATCAGCAGTGCATTACACGCGCAAGTTATATTGAGTCCAACTAACTATAACGTGGAATTTCAATGGATTTATGTCAGTAAAGTTTCCAGCTAACTATAACTGATGTGAAACCTATGGTTTTTTTAGTGAATTTAATAGGTTTTTTAAATGCTAATTCCTAACTATAACTGGTCTGAAACCTATGTTTTTTTCAGTGAATTTCATAGGGTTTTTTAATGCTAATTCCTAACTATAAGTCTCACTTTATAAGTAAGACTGTTAGCGCTATAGTTGTTTAAAACACTCTGGTACATTCTGTCATTGGGCTATATTTTTTTTTTTGTCTCTGGTGGCCATCTTTGGGCCACATTGGGCTACATTGGGCTACATTTGGGCTACATTTTGGCTCTATATTTTGGCTTTATATTTTTTGGAGCGCTCCCGGTGCGCGCCCCGTGGAGCGCCCCGAAGAGCGTACTTTTATAAAGCGCCCCGGGGCGCGCTCCGGGGAGCGTCCCGTAAGCGCCAATATCGCGAACGAAAACATGATCGTGATGTATCGCGTAGCCGCGTCCGCGCGATACGCATGGCGTTAGCGCACCCGGAAGTACTCGAGCGAATACGATCGCGCAACGTAAACATCCGACGCGCTTACGCGACGCGACCCGGAGCGCGACCCGGGGCGCGCCCCTGGGCGCGCCCGGGGGCGCCTAGCGTAAGCGCGTTGGGTCATGTGACCTGAAAATAACACTTTTCATTGGTTCATAACAGTTTTGGTTTCATAATGATGAAGCCCCTAGTCTTGTGACCTGAAAATAACACTTCTCATTGGTTCAGGACAGTTTATTTTTCCAAATGATGAAAGACCCCACCTTTTTTCCTTATTCTGACTTTGTCCTTTGACTGAGGAAGACCTGTTTGTACCTCTCTGTACCTTTTTGAACTTTATAATGGCTTCAGTAGCAGCAGCAGCTGGTGCATCTGCCCCACCACCACCACCACAACAACCAAGAGGACCAGCTCAAGATTACATTGGTGGTCAACAAGAGGAGGCGGAGGAAGAGGAAGAGGAGGATGATGAAAGATGGCTGCCTGAACAAAATACCCCATACAAGCCCAAGTCACACATTGTATGGGAGTTTTTTTCACTCCCAGAGGGCAAGAAAAAAGTGAATGCGGCCAAGGTAACCTGCCTAATCTGTAAGGAAGAACTCTCAAGGGGCAACCCAAACAAAAAATATTCCTTTGGTAACTATACCATGATTCGACATATGACCCGTAAGCACCCTAACAACTATTCTCGTGCAGAGCTCAGGGAACTGGCCAGTAACCTCCCCCAGTCTTCAAGGACCACCTCCCAAAGAAACGAACCCACTTCATTGGGACCAGAAACATCAGAGATGATGCCTTGTATTCAGCCATGATTTGCTGATTTTAAAATCACTTGTTCTGCATGTGGCAAGCTTATCGCCTATGGTAAAAAAAAGCGTAAAGCTCATCGTTCTTGCAGGTGATAATCACAAGTGCCCCAAAAAGAAGTAATTTTTTGGGTTTTTTGTTTTTTTGTGCTCCAGTTGAGCCAGTTTCAATTCCCTTTTTTTTGTTTCTCCCCCTAAAAAAATACAAAAAAAATATAAAACTGTTTTGAAAAGCCAAAAAAAGTACGAAATGTTCAAAAAACACAAAAACAATATAAAACAACAAAAAGAAGAAAAAAAAAAGTTCTTTTTAGAACTACCTCCAATTTCTAAAAAAAGGCTTAATTTTTTAAAAACTCTGTCATCTTTTTTCCTCATAGTACGCTCCCCGGTCCGCTCCCCGGTGCGCGTACCGGGCGCTCCCCCCGCGCAAAACGAAAAAAAATATATATATTTTAAATGCCCCGCGGGGCCCTTTTATAGCCCCCACATCAAACCTAGGGGGTCAAAGGGGGTCTATCCCTGACGCCTTATGGTCATTTCCCCCTTTGTTTTAGCCACCTCTTGTGTCTCGATTTTACCGAGACACAAGATGGCGGCCGCTCCGGACTGTTTCGAATGTTTACAGACAGCCGAGAGCCAATCAGCTTTCCGTGCGCACCTCGCGTGGCACGCCCGGAGCGCTCCCCGGGGCGCGTACCGGGGCGCTGCTATAGATATATATATATTTTTGAACCTAAATTACTCAAAATCCACAGGAGCACATATCGTGAGACATAGCAAAGGCACATCGGGCTACCAGTCCCTACAATTTTGCCAAATTTGGTGGAAATCCATTCAGCCGTTCGGGCTAAAAGTGAAATCGACCGCCCTGAGGAAATTAACATGGGGAAAACGCGTTTTGGGACCCCCCCCTTTTATCTCAGCCCCCGCTTGACAAATCCTCCCCAAACTTTCAGGGAAGGACCAGAACGCCGTGAGGCCATTTTGAGGAAATTTTCAGTCAGATTCGTCAACCGGCGCCAAAGTTATCCAAATAGAATTTTGAGATTTAACATTGAAAAAAATCCTAACTATAACTACCTACTGGCGACCGCGAACGGAATTTGGAAACAGCCGGGGTATGCTGAAGAATTTGTCTGAAGCACGGCGTACTCGGCGTTTTTAAAAAGACTGATTACATCAATGGTTGTGAAATCATACATGCACTTTGTGGCCGAGTTTTGGAAATGTCCTTTTTATTGCGTGATTCGCACTCGGCACACACAGTGTTTAGTGGAGTTTTGCCATCACCAACACTGATATCCAGTGAAGAAAACGGAGGACAGGCGCAATTGATTCTGGGAACTGTAGTCCCATGCAACTGAACATTACATCAAAGAGACTGGGCAGCTAAGGTAACCTTTGAAAAATGAACATTCTGTATAGCGTTACTATTAACAATTGAATACAAATGGTACCCACCTCTGTAGCTGAAATGAACTGTGAAAACTTAAAAGCCTGTCCCCTTAAATTCGGAACAAAACAGACATTAGTCCTCTTTCAGTGTTTAAAGCTACGTTCCTTTATAATCTGCAACGAACCCACTGATGTAAGAGCTGTCGGCATTTGATGAAGAGTCAAGGGACTCGAAACGCGTTATGCCTGAACTTTTTAACCCTAATAAAAACCACCTGAAAGAGTATTGCTGGTGTGGCCTGGATTGCGTCGCAGAAGCAGCGCGTGATGTTGCATGCATCTTATAGAAGTGTCTGACACACTTCAGGACCAGGCCCACGACCCGCGAGGGGGAGGCGCTCACTTGTCAGGAAAATGTGACAGAAGCGAGGAGCTTTTTTAATGGGTGCCCCCCGGCTGCAACAAGCTACAGGAGACGAACCTGATGGATGAGGCCACTGAGTGAGGCCCGCCTGGCTCGGGCGAACGGAATTTGGAAACAGCCAGGGTATGCTGAAGAATTTGTCTGAAGCACGGCGTACTCAGCGTTTTTAAAAAGACTGATTACATCAATGGTCGTGAAACCATACATGCACTTTGTGGCCGAGTTTTGGAAATGTCCTTTTTATTGCGTGATTTGCACTCGGCACACACAGTGTTTAGTGGAGTTATGCCATCACCAACACTGAAATCCGGTGAAGAAAACGGAGGACATGCGCAATTGATTCTGGGAACTGTAGTCCCATGCAACTGAACATTACATCAAAGAGACTGGGCAGCTAAGGTAACCTTTGAAAAATGAACATTCTGTATAGCGTTACTATTAACAATTGAATACAAATGGTACCCACCTCTGTAGCTGAAATGAACTGTGAAAACTTAAAAGCCTGTCCCCTTAAATCCGGAACAATACAGACATTAGTCCTCTTTCAGTGTTTAAAGCTACGTTCCTTTATAATCTGCAACGAACCCACTGATGTAAGAGCTGTCGGCATTTGATGAAGAGTCAAGGGACTCGAAACGCGTTATGCCTGAACTTTTTAACCCTAATAAAAACCACCTGAAAGAGTATTGCTGGTGTGGCCTGGATTGCGTCGCAGAAGAAGCGCGTGATGTTGCATGCATATATATATATATATATATATTACCTACTGGCGGTCGCCAGTAGGTATATATAGTTAGGATTTATTCTCTATGGAACTTTTGAAAATTCTATGTCTAATAACTTTGCGTTTGTGGACGGAATCGGCTGAAATTTTCAGGAAAATGGCACATTTTGTTTCTGAGCAGCCCCCGAAAATTTGGGGGGGTTTCGTCAAGGGGGGGCCGAGAAAAAAGGGGGGTCCCAAAACGCGTTTTTCCCATGTTAATTTCCATAGGGCCTTTGGCCTCACTTTTAGCTCGAACGGCTGAATGGATTTGCACGAAACTTGGCAAAATTGTAGGGACTGTTAGCCCGATGTGCCTTTGCTAGGTCTCAATATATGTGCTCCAGTGGATTTTGAGAAATTAACGTTCAAAACAAGATATATATCTGTAACAGCGCTCCGGGCTGCGCTCCGGTCCGCTTACTTTTCGCGAAACGGAACTTTGCGATGCGAAGCTGATTGGCTCCCCGGTGTCTGTCAACATTCTAAACAGTCCGGAGCGGCCGCCATCTTATCTCTCGGTAGGATCGAGAGAGAAGAAGAGGTGAAAAACGAAGGGGGAATTTAATGAAAGGGGGCAAGGTATACCCCTCTTGACCCCCTAGGAATGTTGTTGGGGTTATTAAAGGGTCCCGTGGGGAAAATAAAAATAAAAATATTTTTCACGGTAGAAGCGCTTCACGGGCCGCGAACTGGGCTGCAAACTGGTAGCGAAACAGGAATTTGCCATTTTGTGCTTCATTTTAATTAAATTACTAGGTATAAGGGGGTGCGGGAGACGTATCCTAATCCCTTATGTTTTCTGAGGGTGGCTGAGGAGGCTCATATATGTTGATACATGTCTTCCAGCGGCTGTGCGTGAGCTTTTTTTTTTTTTGCTGCGTGACGTCTGTTAACGTTCGATTCGATGGAAATCAGGAAGTGTTGACCGCCAATTTGTCAGTGCGATAAAATATTTTGTTATAAATGAATCCTTATTGTTAAACATTGTCTGCGCCATCTTGCCTTTTTTCCAATGCCACAATTTTGTCGTGCACGGCAGCCATTTTAGATGTCAGGCCGGTCCCAGGCTCTCACCTAGCCCTGCGGATGTAGTTTATGGCCCCAGCTGTAGAGAATCCAGACATGCCAACCCTCCCGATTCAGGCGTGAGACTACTGATTTCAGTGCTAGTCTCCCGCCTCCCGATTTCTGCAAGCAAAAACCCGGGGGCATATTACCAACAACTAGCGATAATTTTTGTCTCTAACTTGTTTAGAGACAAAAATTATCGCCGCACATCGGCGATTTTTATCGCAGATAAACCTTGCTATTAGCAAGGTTTATTGCAAATGCGAAAAAAACGCCCGCAATGCATGAATATCGCTGAAAAGTCTGCGATATTCATGCATTATCGAGCAAATGCTCTTAGCCATGTTATCCACCTCCCATTGGATAACATGGCTAAGAACTGCTCAGGTCAGGTGTTAGCTTTTGGAGATATTCGCGCTTAGCGTGAATATCTCCAAAAGTTGGTAATAGGAGATAGCGATGTTAGGGACTGTTTCCAGTCGCTAACATCTTGGCACGCCAACTTTGCATGTCATTAGTGATAAATATCACTGACATGCAAAGCGAGGCCCAAGATGGTCGCTATCTCCTTTTAGCTGTCACTAACTGGTGTTAGCGACAGCTTGGTAATAGGGAGATAATTTTATCTCCGCTTTCTTGGCTTTTAAAGCCAAAAAAGCGGAGATAAACCCCCTTGATAATATGCCCCACGATTCCTCAGGGGTTTCAGCTGACAAGGCTTGGTATTGTGTTACGTGGTAATTCTTCCAGGAAACGTCAGAGGGTCGATGCAGGGGTTCTAGAAGGGGTGATAAACCATTTAAGCCTCATGAACAAGCGCATGGTCTTTTAAAGATCTGTGAAGTACTCGGGGCGGCGGTGTGTGTGTGTCCTCTTTCAGGAGCGGGCGGGGGGTGGGGGGGGGGCACTGCCAGCAACTTGCCAGGCCAGGCAGTGTTCAACACTTGCATCACCCTATCTCTGCCTGCTATTGCGCTCCATGCTTCGGAAAGGTAAGAAAAAGAACGTGCATTTGAGTTTGAAATGTCCGATCCTGTAGCAGTACACTTGCAAAGCCCACACATGACAATAACCCGATTCAAGGCCCCATTCACCCGATTTTTTAAAAATATATAGCACTCCAACAAAGTAGGATTATAAAACTTTATTAACTTTTAAATATAACGAACGGAACAAAAACTGTAACAAACATTTAAACATTTTTGACAAAAAAAAGCAACAATGGTCAGAAGCTGTCTTTTGTGCGAATAGTCCCAAGGCAGCACAACGTGCTGAGTTCTGGACGGCACCCAGGTGATGTCACCTGGGTGCCGCACTGGTTTTTGGGATCCTACAATGCAGCTCAGAAAAACAGCGTGGGGCGTCCCGGGTGGTGCGGGGGGAGGCCTCGTCAGTAGCGGTCTGTTGTGCGAATAGTCCCAAGGCAGCAGAACGCGCTGAGATGTGGATGGCACCCAGGTGATGTCCAGTAAACTGCCGCACTGGTTTTGGTATCCTACAATGCTGCTCCGAAAATTGGCGTGGGGCGGCCCGGGGGGGGCGTGGGGGAGGCGGCGTGAACGGGCCTCCCCAGGTGGCGGCCATCCAGCTGAGTTGCGCCCGCTCTTGCTCACCATGTAGTTGAGTTGCTCCCACTCTTGCAGTGCAGCGATAGGCGGCTGCCACAGGACTCTTAAAATGGCGGCCGGCTCTTCGGTTTTGGGCCTGGTCCACTAAAATGGCCCTGGGACACCTTGGAACTCGGACGCTTGCCTGCTAGGGCTTGGGCTCCATTCTCGAAAGCGTCCCCTCAGCCGTGAAGATTCTACAAAAGTCTTGGGGGCCCTCGACTCCTGCAGGCTTCCGGTGGGGAGCGGCTGCCATGATTGCTCGCGGAATGACCACGACGGAGCCACGAGATGGTGGTGCTCTCATGGTGACGCCAGCTTCAGTCTGAATCATCCAGAAACAAGGTGGGGCTTTCATCGTTTGGGAATAAAAAATGTTCTAAACCAATGAAAAGTGTTATTTTTAGGTCATATGACCAAGCCTTCCATCTTTAGGAAACCAAAAGTAAAATGAACCAATGAAAAGTTTTATAAACAAGTCACATGACCTGTTATGCAGCATAGGGCTACAAAAAGCGTAGAAAATCCGTTGGCACGTGAGGCGGCGTCAGTAGCGGACCGGTGTGCGAATAGGCCGAAGGCAGCACAACGCGCCGAGATCCGGATGGCACCGAGTTAGTGTCCAGCAAGTTGCTGCACTGGTGTGGCTATCCTACAATGCTGTGCCAAAAGACGGCGTGTCCAGCTGAGTTCCGGTCACTTTTGCGGTACAGTGACTCGAACGCGCCGAGATCCGGATGGCACCGAGGTGGTGTCCAGCAAGTTGCCGCACTGGTGTGGCCATCCTACAATGCTGCGCCAAAAGTCAGCGTGGGGTGCCCCGTTGGCTTATGAGGTGATGTCAGTAGTGGACCGATGTGTGAATAGGTCGGAACCAGCACAAGGTGCCCTGCACTGTTGAGCCTTTTTCAATGCCTGTTTTTTGTTGTTTCCCCTCCATCAAAAAAAAAAATATATATAAAACTGTGCAAAAATACAAAAAAATCAAAAAATGTTTACAAAAGCAGTGCTTGTAAGACTGTCTGAAGCTCTTTTGCACCTGCTGTAGCTTCACTATTGCCCTGGTGTGGCCAAAGATCGCCCATGACATAGGCGGCCGGCTCCCGAGGTCCGGCGGAACTTTTTTCCTTTTCCTTTCTGCTTCTTGTCCCACAATCCGTTTCACCTGAAGACACGACCAGGTTCCTGAATGTGTGCAGGGGGACGCTATTGATTGAATGAAAATGGCGGCTTGACACAAAGCTGACTCAAGCGTTGCTGTTGATGCTATACAGACAAAAATTGGTTTTCAGTTTGTACATTCTTCAGGATTTTTTTTTCCATCCAAGGCTGATTGAGAGTTTGTAGAAAAATGGCTTCAGATTTTCCACATATTACTCTTCAACATTCTTCCTAAATGTAACAATGTGAGACTCACTAGGAAAACGGCTGTTTATCTTTCCTTTCAAAATGCTGCCAACAATATTTTCTGAATGGAAGACACCATCTTGTAGCATAAAGGGCCGAAAGGGGTTCTGGTCTGGCCGATTGTTGGTGGAGACATTTTGACTATATCTTGGACCTGCCCGGCCTCGCCCAAAATGGCGCCGGTTTAAATGGGACTCGTAACTCCTTGTTGTGTACTGGTTGAACAATCTTGATATCACGAGATATGAATGCAGTTTTGATGCTCATGGCGGGCGGGGACGAGAATTGATTGAATATTTCTACATCCCTATTGATATTAAGTTCTGATGTGTTATTTATTACTGTACTATTGAAAGTTCGAATTAACGTCACCCATGGTACTTGCACGCAAATGTATATCTAGATAACTTTTTTGTAAGTGGCCCTGTCGTATTTTAATTACAAAATGTACGTCCACCGATTCCGCAACTGTTAGACATCTTAGTTCTTGCAACCTAATGGCTCGCTCGTTACGTTCCTCTATAATGTAAATGTCTCCTCATCATATACGATTTCAGTTTGCTCCGTGGCCGGCCCACGTGGTTATAGGCCCGTATTTGTATACTGACATTTTCACAATAAAGGTTTTTAAAACAAAACATGGTAGTAGTATTTACATTGGTAAAGTTTTTACTTTTAGTCACTGTTTTCGAATCAGTAAAAGGCAAGTGAAATAAAGCAGTCCAATTACATGACTGATAAAAGGTATATTATGTAGGAACGCAGTAAAGATAAATGGTCAAGGGCAGTTGTGTTTTCCACCCCTGCAACATAAAGTGATCGATAAGAATCTGATAATCAGGCGTATCGGCGACTAAGACAGCAGGCCGAGTCTCTTTTACTCAACGGCTCCGTCATGGAACGAAGAAACGCCCTTTTTCTCGAAAAAGGAATATATTTTACTTGCAGGACAGTTGTAAATTTTCCGGGAAAGTACATTAGCCTGGAATATTATAACATATATGTTTAAAAAAAAATAATGTTCGAAACCAATAAAAAGCGTAATTTTTAGGTCATATGACCAAGCTTTTCATCATTAAAATAACAAAAGTAAAATGAACCAATGAAAAGTTTTATTAACAAGTCACATGACCTGTTATGCTTACGTTACGCGCTGCGCGCCGCGCCCCGGATCACTTCCGGGTGCGCTAACGCGGCGTGTCATATAACGCATTACGCGACAACGTAGGTCAAGAATATAGTCAAAATGTCTCCACCAACCAGCGTTCGGAACACAACCCCTATCAGCAGTCCAAAAAGTTCTGTTAAATGACAACAGAGGGGACAGGCAACAAGAACCATCAGTCAAAGAGGGGAGGGCAAGTTCTTCTCTACCGGGTCATGTTGGGGCGCTACCGGAACTGATCGAATTGGTAGTCTACAGTGTTTCTGGATGTTTCAGACTAAAGCTGGCATCAGCATGAGAGCACTACCATCTCGTAGCTCCGTCGTGGCCATTCCACGAGCAGACATGGCAGCCGCTCCCCACCAGAAGCCTGCGGGATTCGGGGGCCCCCAAGACTTTTGTAGAATCTTCACGGCTGAGGGGACGCTTTCGAGAATGGGACCCAAGCCCTATCAGGGAAGTGTCCGAGTTCCAAGGTGTCCCAGGGCCATTTTAGTGGACCAGGCCCAAAACCGAAGAGCCGGCCGCCATTTTGAGAGTCCTGTGGCAGTCGCCTATCGCTGCACCGCAAGAGCGGGAGCAACTCAACTACATGGTGAGCGAGACGCTGTAGTCGCAAGAGCGGGCGGTAAACAGCTGAATGGCGGAAGAGGCACAGTGTAGCAAAAGCGGGCGGAATGGCAACTAAAACGGTAAAGGGGCGCCCCACTACAGCGTGTCTTCAGGTCAAACGGATTGTGGGACAAAGTCCAGAATAGAAGAGTCATCAAAAGGCAAAAAGTTCCGCCGGACCCCGGGAGCCGGCCGCCTATGTCGGGGGCGATCTCAGGCTACACCAGTGCTATAAGACTTGGGGAGGGGGTCGGAGCCAAGCGTCTTCTCCGAGTCCGTGCCATCCTACCGCCCCTCGGGGGCCTCCGTCAAGCGGTTTAGGGAGGTACCATATAACATTGTTTTCAAATGCAGTCAGGTCCACAAACGACCCTCACTTACTTTGAGAATAGTGAAGCTGCAGTAGGTGGAAATAAGATTCAGACAGTCTTACAAGCACTGCTTTTCTAAACATTTTTTGATTTTTTTGTATTTTTGCACAGTTTTATATTTTTTTTTTGTTTTTGATGGAGGGGAAACAACAAAGCACAGGCATTGAAAAAGGCTCAAACTCAGAACTCTGAACTATGGCACCCAACATCCAGGACTTGCCATCCGGATCTTGGCGCCTTGTGCTGCTTCCGACCTATTCACACATCGGTCCACTACTGACATCATCTCATAAACCAACGTAATGTAAATAGTTATTTAATAAAATGTTTTACCCTGTTACTTTGCTGGTGTGTTGTCTATATTTTTAATATTTGCATAGGGTTGTCGTTATTTTGGGCGGGGTGGGTGACGGAGCCGAGCTGTCTTGCAGCCCTCATGGTGTGGAGCTCAGTTCATCTCACTATTTTCGTATTTCTCATGAAGGGTTGTTCCTAATGTTTCTATTTTAGCGAGGTCAAAAAGAGATCCAATTAGTGGCCTACTGATTTTGCTCGATTACTTTTATTTTTTTACACGATTTTTCACGATTTTTCACTTTGTGCTTGTTTGTAAATAGAGAATGAACCAAAGAGAATCAATTGTAAAACAGCAAATACTTGGATAACAATCAATCAAATGGAGAGACAAGCAGGCACGACGGATTACAACGGGGGTAAAGGCCTGCGTTAACTACTCTTCACTATCTGCAAAGAGAGAGTACTACTAAGAGAAAAGAGGGGAGGGGGGCAGCGTTCAAAGCACATCAGCGTGCATAAACACGAAAAAGTTTTTACCTATCACGTACTTGACATTTTACAGCTTTTGATATTTGCTATTAAAAAACCAATGAAATTCACTGAAAAAACCATAGGTTATAGGCCATATATAGTTAGGAATTTGCATTTACAAAACCTTGAATATTCACTGAAAAAACCATTGGTTATAGACCATATATAGTTAGGGATTAGCCTTTTCAAAACCTTATTTTACTCACACAAAACCATTGAAATTTCATATATAGTTAGTTCCACTAACTATATATCGCGCACCCGCAATCCACTGCTGATGATGTCACATATTACATCATTCATGACATGGTTAGTGACATCACTGATGACATCACTGATGACATCTCAAATGACATCACTGATGACATCTCAAATGACATCACTGATGACATCTCAAATGACATCACTGATAAAATCACTGATAACATCTCATTTGACATGACTGATCACATCACTGATGATATCATTCATGTGATAATACCATGAACCTCTTCAGACTCTAATATAACCTTAGATACAATCAGTGTAAACAGACAGTCACAGACTGTCACTCATCCATGGAGTTACTCACACACCTAGTCAGTTATGCAAAAAAACAATCACACCTCCATTTTCTCAACTATACAGTTATACACACCTTACTTATTCAAACATATACTAACACATATTTACTTTACTCTCTTATACAATCCCTGATACATGTTCACAATGATCCATACAGCCACTCACACATTCACTGGCTCTTATGCACAGTTATTTATATATGTCAACTCTCACATGTACTGTGTTTTACATATGTACTTACTTTGACATGTAGCACTGAGATATCCATTCACTCACTAATACACTCATGCACAGTCAACCGCCCATGCAGCTGTTTCCACATGCACTTTTGAACCCATACATATAGTGAATCAACTACTCACACATCTATGTACAGAGTCACACACCTCCCAGCCACCCATACACACACACTCAGTTTCCCATACAAATACTTGGACAACCAATGAATAACCCATACAGTTACTCATATAGCTACTGATCAACATATGCAGCAGTTTGTAGAACAACAGATATAATGATGCACAAATTAAAACAGTTTAGTCACTAACCCATGCACTCAGTGAGACACATTTAATCACTCACTCATACAGTCAGTCATGCACCTACTAAATCCTTCATCCAGACACTTATACATCCACTCATTCTTCAATATGTAAGACATATTTTAACTTTACAGAAACATACAGTCACTGGATGTTGTCATCAGTGATGTCATCAGTGATGTCATTTGAGATGTCATCAGTGATGTCATCAGTGATGTCACTAACCATGTCATGAATGATGTAATATGTGACATCATCAGCAGTGGATTGCGGGTGCGCGATATATAGTTAGTGGAACTAACTATATATGAAATTTCAATGGTTTTGTGTGAGTAAAATAAGGTTTTGAAAAGGCTAATCCCTAACTATATATGGTCTATAACCAATGTTTTTTTCAGTGAATATATATATATATATATATATATATATATATATATGGAAAACAAAGCTCCTCCTCAGCATGCTCTGTGCTCGCAGACACCGCTTCCATGCCAGCAAGAATAAGGAATGGACCAACAAAGTCAGCAAGATGTTTGTTTATTTAATCCAACAGAACCAGCGACGCGTTTCGAGCAAAAGAGCCCTTGTTCACGCTGCATATAGATTACCTACTGGCGGTCGCCAGTAGGTATATATAGTTAGGATTTTTTCTCTATGGGATTTTTGAAAATTCTATGTCTAATAACTTTGGCGTTTGTGGACGGAATTGGCTGAAATTTTCAGGAAAATGGAACATTTTGTTTCTGAGCAGCCCCTGACAATTTGGGGGGGTTTCATCAAGGGGGGGCGAGAAAAAAATGGGGGTCCCAAAACGCGTTTTTCCCATGTTAATTTCCATAGGGCGGTTGGCCTCACTTTTAGCTCGAACGGCTGAATGGATTTGCACGAAACTTGGCAAAATTGTAGGGACTGTTAGCCCGATGTGCCTTTGCTAGGTCTCAATATATGTGCTCCAGTGGATTTTGAGTAATTTAGGTTCAAAAAAAGATATATATCTGGGCGGAGCCTAACCACACATCTGATCTGATTGGCTGTCAGCACTTCATCCAAGAAGTGTTGGCAGCCATCTTGGGACCAATATACATGATAGCACCTCATTAAAAAGCATTGTAGTTAATAGAGGGTTTTAGGACTTTAGTTACATTATAAATCATTTGTTGATGGTACCATACTCGTTTTAGGAATTGTGGTGGGTTCTAAGGTGATTTTACCATGTGAAAAAACCTTCTGCTGTGATATCATGAATATTGTTTGAAAGAAAACTAATATCTCAGGATTTTCCCACAGTGATTTGGAAGGGGATCTATAAGCTAAACTGAAAGCATATTTTCTATAAATTCACATTATCTTTCTCAGTCATGTGAAAATGAAGTCTGACATTCTCAGTAAAACATGTACATCCAACAAGGACAGAGACTGTCAGTTGATTCCTTTGTGTTCTACTGCAGCCTCCTAGAGTGTTCTAAAGAACAACTAGAGCACTAACAGTCCTACTTATTACAAAGGTATGGCACACCTGAAGCCATCTTGATTGGAATAAAGTGGTAACTCTTAAAACATTTAATTTAAAAAGAAACAACATGAGGGGGTATATTTTGCCATAGAAAGTATGATTAGTGCTGCAGAATGAAAAATTAGGGCACATTTTGAGTGACTTCTCAAATCCTTTTCTATTTCATTAAAACATTCTGACATGCAGTCTCCCAAAATGGCCACCAGAGACAAAAGAGCCCAAATGTAGCCCAAATATCACCCAGATGTAGCCCAAGTATAGCCCAATGACAGAATGTCCCAGAGTGTTCTAAAGAACAACTAGAGCGCTAACAGTCCTACTTATTACAAAGGTATGGCACACCTGAAGCCATCTTGATTGGAATAAAGTGGTAACTCTTAAAACATTTAATTTAAAAAGAAACAACATGAGGGGGTATATTTTGCCATAGAAAGTATGATTAGTGCTGCAGAATGAAAAATTAGGGCACATTTTGAGTGACTTCTCAAATCCTTTTCTATTTCATTAAAACATTCTGACATGCAGACTCCCAAAATGGCCACCAGAGACAAAAGAGCCCAAATGTAGCCCAAATATCACCCAGATGTAGCCCAAGTATAGCCCAATGACAGAATGTCCCAGAGTGTTCTACAGAACAACTAGAGCGCTAACAGTCCTACTTATTACAAAGGTATGGCACACCTGAAGCCATCTTGATTGGAATAAAGTGGTAACTCTTAAAACATTTAATTTAAAAAGGAACAAAATGAGGGGGTATATTTTGCCATATGAATTATGATTAGTGCTGCAGAAAGAAAAATTAGGGCACATTTTGAGTGACTTCTCAAACCCTCTTCAATTTCATTAAAAAATTCTGACATACAGTCTCCCAAGATGGCCACCAGAGACAAAAGAGCCTAAATGTAGCCCAAATATCACCCAGATGTACCCCAAGTATAGCCCAATGACAGAATGTCCCAGAGTGTTCTAAAGAACAACTAGAGCGCTAACAGTCTTACTTATGACAAAAGTATGGCACACCAGAAGCCATCTTGATTGGAATGAAGTGGTAAGTCTGAAAACACTCAATTTAAAAAGGAACAACATGAGGGGGTTCATTTTGCCATAGAAAGTATGATTAGTGCTTCAGAAAGAAAAATTAGGGATCATTTTGAGTGACTTCTCAAATCCTCTTCTATTTCATTAAAAACATTCTGACATGCAGACTGAAACATGCACTTTGAATACCAGCAGCAGACGTCCCTGGTGAGCAGTAGCTTTACTACAGTGATCTAATGTGCAACTAGAGTGCTAACATTCAGAATTTATGGCAAATGTGTGACACATCTGAATGCCTTCTTGATGGAACCAAAGTAAACAAGCATTGAAAATGCAATAGATCTCGCCCTCGTTTAAGTTAAAGCCATTCTGTTTGTAATGAGGTGGCTTTTTAGCTTTGCTTTTATTAGTGTTTTTTCAACTTTCGTGTAAATAACATGCATCTGTATGCATATAAGTATATGTATGCATGCATTTATGTTTGTATTTATATAGATATACAGATGATATATGTTTATATATGTATGTATATTTATTCACTGAAAAAACCATAGGTTATGGACCATATATAGTTAGGAATTAGCATTTACAAAACCTTGAAAATTCACTGAAAAAACCATAGGTTATAGACCATATATAGTTAGGAATTCGCATTTACAAAACCTTATTTTACTCACACAAAACCATTGAAATTCCATATATAGTTAGTTGCACTAACTATATATCGCGCACCCGCAATCCACTGCTGATGATGTCACATATTACATCATTCATGACATGGTCAGTGACATCACTGATGACATCACTGATGACATCTCAAATGACATCACTGATGACATCTCAAATGACATCACTGATGACATCACTGATGACATCTCATTTGACATTACTGATCACATCACTGATGATATCATTCATGTGATAATACGATGAACCTCTTCAGACTCTAATATAACCTTAGATACAATCAGTGTAAACCGACACTCACAGACTGTCACTCATCCATGGAGTTACTCACACACCTAGTCAGTCATGCAAAGAATCAATCACACCTCCATTTCCTCAACTATACAGTTATACAAACTTTACTTATTCAAACATATACTAACACATATTTACTCTCTTATACAATCCCTGATACAAGTTCACAATGATCCATACAGCCACTCACACATTCACTGGCTCTTATGCACAGTTATTTATATATGTCAACTCTCACATGTACTGTGTTTTACATATGTACTTACTTTGACATGTAGCACTGAGATATCCATTCACTCACCAATACACTCATGCACACAGTCAACCGCCCATACAGCTGTTTCCACATGCACTATTGAAACCATACATGTCCCAGAGTGTTCTACAGAACAACTAGAGCGCTAACAGTCCTACTTATTACAAAGGTATGGCACACCTGAAGCCATCTTGATTGGAATAAAGTGGTAACTCTTAAAACATTTAATTTAAAAAGGAACAAAATGAGGGGGTATATTTTGCCATATGAATTATGATTAGTGCTGCAGAAAGAAAAATTAGGGCACATTTTGAGTGACTTCTCAAACCCTCTTCAATTTCATTAAAAAATTCTGACATACAGTCTCCCAAGATGGCCACCAGAGACAAAAGAGCCTAAATGTAGCCCAAATATCACCCAGATGTACCCCAAGTATAGCCCAATGACAGAATGTCCCAGAGTGTTCTAAAGAACAACTAGAGCGCTAACAGTCTTACTTATGACAAAAGTATGGCACACCAGAAGCCATCTTGATTGGAATGAAGTGGTAAGTCTGAAAACACTCAATTTAAAAAGGAACAACATGAGGGGGTTCATTTTGCCATAGAAAGTATGATTAGTGCTTCAGAAAGAAAAATTAGGGATCATTTTGAGTGACTTCTCAAATCCTCTTCTATTTCATTAAAAACATTCTGACATGCAGACTGAAACATGCACTTTGAATACCAGCAGCAGACGTCCCTGGTGAGCAGTAGCTTTACTACAGTGATCTAATGTGCAACTAGAGTGCTAACATTCAGAATTTATGGCAAATGTGTGACACATCTGAATGCCTTCTTGATGGAACCAAAGTAAACAAGCATTGAAAATGCAATAGATCTCGCCCTCGTTTAAGTTAAAGCCATTCTGTTTGTAATGAGGTGGCTTTTTAGCTTTGCTTTTATTAGTGTTTTTTCAACTTTTGTGTAAATAACATGCATCTGTATGCATATAAGTATATGTATGCATGCATTTATGTTTGTATTTATATAGATATACAGATGATATATGTTTATATATGTATGTATATTTATTCACTGAAAAAACCATAGGTTATGGACCATATATAGTTAGGAATTAGCATTTACAAAACCTTGAAAATTCACTGAAAAAACCATAGGTTATAGACCATATATAGTTAGGAATTCGCATTTACAAAACCTTATTTTACTCACACAAAACCATTGAAATTCCATATATAGTTAGTTGCACTAACTATATATCGCGCACCCGCAATCCACTGCTGATGATGTCACATATTACATCATTCATGACATGGTCAGTGACATCACTGATGACATCACTGATGACATCTCAAATGACATCACTGATGACATCTCAAATGACATCACTGATGACATCACTGATGACATCTCATTTGACATTACTGATCACATCACTGATGATATCATTCATGTGATAATACGATGAACCTCTTCAGACTCTAATATAACCTTAGATACAATCAGTGTAAACCGACACTCACAGACTGTCACTCATCCATGGAGTTACTCACACACCTAGTCAGTCATGCAAAGAATCAATCACACCTCCATTTCCTCAACTATACAGTTATACAAACTTTACTTATTCAAACATATACTAACACATATTTACTCTCTTATACAATCCCTGATACAAGTTCACAATGATCCATACAGCCACTCACACATTCACTGGCTCTTATGCACAGTTATTTATATATGTCAACTCTCACATGTACTGTGTTTTACATATGTACTTACTTTGACATGTAGCACTGAGATATCCATTCACTCACCATTACACTCATGCACACAGTCAACCGCCCATACAGCTGTTTCCACATGCACTTTTGAAACCATACATCTAGTGAATCAACTGCTCACACATCTATGCACAGAGTCATACACCTCCCAGCCACCCACACACACACTCAGTCTCCCATACAAATACTTGGGCAACCAATCAATAACCCATATAGTTACTCATATAGCTACTTATCAACACATGCAACAGTTTACAGAACAACAGACATAATGATGCACAAATTAAGACAGTTTAGTCACTAACCCATGCACTCAGTGAGACACATTTAATCACTCACTCATACAGTCAGTCATGCACCTACTAAATCCTTCATCCAGACACTTATACATCCACTCATTCTTCAATATGTAAGACATATTTTAACTTTACAGAAACATACAGTCACTGGATGTTGTCATCAGTGATGTCATCAGTGATGTCATTTGAGATGTCATCAGTGATGTCATCAGTGATGTCACTGACCATGTCATGAATGATGTAATATGTGACATCATCAGCAGTGGATTGCGGGTGCGCGATATATAGTTAGTGCAACTAACTATATATGGAATTTCAATGGTTTTGTGTGAGTAAAATAAGGTTTTGTAAATGCGAATTCCTAACTATATATGGTCTATAACCTATGGTTTTTTCAGTGAATATATATATATATACACTGAAAAAATATAGATTTTAGGAGTGTTATAGTTAGCTGGTCATTTCACTCGTACAAAACCATTAAAATTCCCCTGTTATAGTTAGTTGTACTAACTGTAACTCGCGCGCCCGCAATCCACTGATGATGATGTCACATATTACATCATTCATGACATGGTCAATCACATCACTGATGACATCTCAAATGACATTACTTATTACATCACTGATGACGTCATCCAGTAAATGTTGTTTGGTTTGATATTTAAATAAGTATTATATATATATATATATATAACAATGTGCATTGAAGAATGAGTGGATGTATAAGTGTCTCAATGGTGGATTTAGTAGCACTGTCCAGTAAATGTTGTTTGGTTCGATATTTAAATAAGTATTATATATATATATATATAACAATTTGCATTGAAGAATGAGTGGATGTATAAGTGTCTCAATGGTGGATTTAGTAGCACTGTGATTAACTGTCTAAGTGAGTAATTTAAAGTGTCTCACTAAATATATGGGATAGTGATTCAATTGTGTCGATTTGTGTTTTAATTTATCTGTTGTTGTGTAAACTACTACATACATTGATTACTAGGTGTGTTTAAGTTTATATTAGTATTAATTAGTTAATTAAATATTTGTATGACATAATGAATGCGTGTGTGTGGTTGAGTGGGAGGTGTGTGACTATCCAAAGATGTGTAAATAGTTGATTTAGTAGGTATATGAGCTTAATTCTGCACGTGAAAATATTTGTTTGGGTGACTGAATCTCTTTATGGGGGTGTTGATGTGTAAATATATTTCTCAATGATAAATATATAACAAAGTAGAAATATAAAAGGTACTGTATGTGACAGTTGTTGTTTATAAATAAGTACATATAAGACTCAGTGATTGTATCAGTGACTGTATTAAAAACTGTATACTTGTAATAGTGATTTTATAACACACTAACTATGAGTTACTATTTAAGTTAATAAATAAAGTGGTATTTGTATAAGTGTGTAGCTGAGTAAATATAAGTATGATCAATTGTTTGCATAAGTGAGTAGGATGACGGCATGAGAGAATAGGATGTGTGCTGCTGTGTAACATTGATGTAGGTGTATAAGTATATTTAATAGTTTTATATTGATATTTGTTAGCATGAATGAGTGAATCTACAGGTAAGTGTTCAGATGTGTATATAGATGTACGAATCACTGAGTACGTTTTTAGAGTCTTGTATTGGTGTGTCAATGATTTGAAATATGGTATTCCATAATTCATAATTAGTGTTGACAGGTTATATTAGTGTATGATGAGCTCTATCAGATTGTCACTTGGCTGATGTCATCAGTGATGTCATCGGTGATGACATATGAGATGTCATCAGTGATGTCAATCGGTGATGTCACTGACCATGTCATGAATGATGTAATATGTGACATCATCAGCAGTGGATTGCAGTCACGCGAGTTACAGCTAGCAAAACTAACTATAACGGAGGTATTTCAATGGTTTTGTACGAGTGAAATGGCCAGCTAAGTATAACACTCCTAAAACCTATGGTTTTTTCAGTGAATTAAAAAGTTTTTTTTTAATGATAATTCCTAACTTCAACATGTGTGAAACCTATGGTTTTTTCAGTGAATTTCTAAGGTTTTTTAAATGCTAATTCCTAACTATAACATCTGTGAAACCTATGGTTTTTTCAGTGAATTTCTAAGTTTTTTAAATGCTAATTCCGAACTATAACATATGTGAAAGCTATGGTTTTTTCAGTGAATTTCTAAAGTTTTTATAATGATAATGTATTGATAATTTTTTTTCATATTGTTTTACAAAATATTTTTTTAGATAGCTTATTTTTTAAATTACATTAAACTTATTTAATACAAAAATATATATAATTTTTTTTAAAATATGTATCTTTTAAAATTGAAAATATATATTTTTGTATAATGTGTTGTTCATTTAAATATATTTATATTATTTTCTATATTTTCTTTCTATTCTTTTTGGAGTCGCTCACCCAACACGCACCATTCTCGTTCACTGCATGGAACGTGCTGGCCATTTTAGTATTGCTGTGTAAGATCCCCGTAGGGTGTGCGACGAGAACGACTTTCCCATTGGGGACGCTATGCGATTGGTATGTGACTTAAGCGCATAAGCAAAATGTAAGCTTTACATGACACGCCGGTAGCGCAGTTGCGCGTGGCTTTATACATGCAATTATTTTTTATGTTCAAAAATGTATATATATATATATATTTAATATAAATATTAAGATAATACATTATCTGAGCTAATTATAAAAATAATATTCTTTAACATTCAAAAAAGTTACATTACTTTTAAATGTAATTTCGCGAACTTGCGCTGGGTGCGAGCTGCGTGCGCGCACCCTACGCGGACCTGATGTGGCCATAAAAAAAGATTGGTTCATTACAATTCCTATTGTAAGTGTTGTAGGATGCCACCCATTTCAATCACTTGTTTTAGACCTTCCTTGGTAGAAGACCTCAGCTGCCAAGAAGTGTTGTTTCGGTTGATTACAGGCCTGTATCATCTTAACATTACAAAAATTACTTCAAATTAGCTATCTTCTGATTCAGAGTAGTCCAATGAAGAGGAGTTTGTTCCTGAAACACCACGCCCCAAGAGATTTGAATCAATTGTCTGGAGATTTGAAGAAAACAAATGCCACAAAGGTAACCTGCAAAATTTGCAAGGCAGTTTTATCAAGAGGAGACCCCAACAAAAAATATTCTTGTGGAACTGCCATCATGTTTAAACATCTGCAGTCTGCATCCTGTCAATCTGGCAAGAGAGGAGTGCAAGAGACTGCAAGAGACTAGACCACCACCATTTCAATTTGCATGCACTTTTGGGGCGTCCACTTTGACATCTACTTTGGACATCCAACCCCGACTGGCAAAGGCAAAAATTCATTGCATTAAATGCAATAGGTTGCTTTGCTATGGGGAGAATTCAGTTGATTTGATTTGCAGGGCTCTGCAGAACCATCATTGTTAGATTGTTTTTTTTGCCCTAAAGTTAATCGTTCTGTTCGTCCCCTTCAGTTTTTTTCATAAAAAAAAAATATATATATATATATATATATAAAAAATCATTCAAAAAAACAAAAATAAAATACAAAACTACAAAACAAACAAAAACAAAGTTATTTTCAGAACTACTTACTCTGGTTAAAAAAAGAGCTAAACTTGTATGTTAGTGTGTGAAAGTTCAGATGAATGTATGTATAGTGCATACGTGATTAAAAGAATGCATTTGTGATGTGTGGTGAATGTATAAGTGCAGAATTATAAGGAAGTGCTGCCCCATTACACTGTAAACTATTTAACTACAGTATGCTGCGGTACTTCCCGAAGTACAGGGATGCAACATATGTACATAAATAAGTTGCAGGTCTGTGCTTCCCTCTGCACAACTGCTTAAACTGCAGCCATGTAGTGACACAGGCATTCTCGCAGCATGGTGCAAGGATGTCCGTGTAATGTGGAGATTGTTTTTGTGCAGGATGGGACACCTTCCTGCACAAAAGCAATCAGTAAAGGCATTTTTATCCTTCAATATATGCTGTGCATTGGAGCATATATTGAAGGTGAAAAATGAGAAGTGAAAAAAATTCTCCTTGTTGTGCTTTGCTACACCAATTGGAGGAGGATGCAGCATTCACAAATATGGCCAGATTTATGATTTGTGATAAAACTGGACATATGTCTTGTTCTATAACTGCTCTGTGCAAACATGCACAGCAAAACCTATAGAACGCCTTTTCAACGAAAGTGGTGTGTATGATGAGATTATATTTACATGGAAAACAAAAGGAATACAGAATGCCTTTACCTCACCTTGTAAATAAGAAAGGAGTTAATGGCTAGGCCAATTCTTATTATAGGAGTAAATGTCTGTACTGCTGAATGAGAACAAGACACATTTATAAGTACTTATGTTTTAGGAACCTTATAGCACATATTTATATATCACTGAAGAGAAGGGATGGGGTCTACTGTGACATGTGCAAAAACACTTAGGTGCTCATTAGGATGGCGGACAGACCAGCGTCCGTCCGCCACCCCAGAGTAGGAGGGACGGTCCGCAGGGGCAGCGGCGGTCCCTCCGTACAGATTAGGATATGATCACCACCCTGGCAGTCACATCCTCAATATTTAACATTGCGGCGGGTGCTGCTTGAAGCAGCACCCGCCACAAGATGAAATATGCATGCATCGCATTTCCATGCACAAAGCGGCTGGCACCACGCGGTGCCTGCTGCTTCGTGCACGCAAATGCAGGGGAGTACCATAGGTACCCCCAATGTGCACCCCCCACCCCCCTTCACCCGGGGGGCCCTCAACGGGCCCCCAAAGAAAAGTCTGCATGCCTTTTCGTGGCTATATTTACAACAAGGGGTGGTGAGGGACAGAGTCTCTGAATTAAGCAGAAAGCTCTCACCCAGTCAAGAGATCAGGGCTAGATCCAACACCGTTTTTTAGCTCACTGCACCATCCCAGTTTCAGAACCTGGCTGTATGCAAATTAGTCTGTTCCTGTCCCAGTGCATGATGGGAACAGGGCAAACCAAACTACAGAAGCCAATTCTTACACTGGGAAGGAAACAAGCTCCCGGGGACCGGTTTCTGGCATTACAGCCGTCTTCGGCCCGGTTTGCTTGAATCCTGATGGTGCAATGAGCAAGGGTCTCACATCTGAGAATACCCTTCCACGCTTAGGGTGGACAAAAATATTTACAACAAGGGGTGGTGAGGGACAGAGTCTCTGAATTAAGCAGAAAGCTCTCACCCAGTCAAGAGATCAGGGCTAGATCCAACACCGTTTTTTAGCTCACTGCACCATCCCAGTTTCAGAACCTGGCTGTATGCAAATTAGTCTGTTCCTGTCCCAGTGCATGATGGGAACAGGGCAAACCAAACTACAGAAGCCAATTCTTACACTGGGAAGGAAACAAGCTCCCGGGGACCGGTTTCTGGCATTACAGCCGTCTTCGGCCCGGTTTGCTTGAATCCTGATGGTGCAATGAGCAAGGGTCTCACATCTGAGAATACCCTTCCACGCTTAGGGTGGACAAAAATATTTACAACAAGGGGTGGTGAGGGACAGAGTCTCTGAATTAAGCAGAAAGCTCTCACCCAGTCAAGAGATCAGGGCTAGATCCAACACCGTTTTTTAGCTCACTGCACCATCCCAGTTTCAGAACCTGGCTGTATGCAAATTAGTCTGTTCCTGTCCCAGTGCATGATGGGAACAGGGCAAACCAAACTACAGAAGCCAATTCTTACACTGGGAAGGAAACAAGCTCCCGGGGACCGGTTTCTGGCATTACAGCCGTCTTCGGCCCGGTTTGCTTGAATCCTGATGGTGCAATGAGCAAGGGTCTCACATCTGAGAATACCCTTCCACGCTTAGGGTGGACAAAAATATTTACAACAAGGGGTGGTGAGGGACAGAGTCTCTGAATTAAGCAGAAAGCTCTCACCCAGTCAAGAGATCAGGGCTAGATCCAACACCGTTTTTTAGCTCACTGCACCATCCCAGTTTCAGAACCTGGCTGTATGCAAATTAGTCTGTTCCTGTCGCAGTGCATGATGGGAACAGGGCAAAACAAACTACAGAAGCCAATTCTTACACTGGGAAGGAAACAAGCTCCCGGGGACCGGTTTCTGGCATTACAGCCGTCTTCGGCCTGGTTTGCTTGAATCCTGATGGTGCAATGAGCAAGGGTCTCACATCTGAGAATAAATAACGGTGATGGATCAAGCCCTGATCTTTGGACTGGGTAAGAGTGGTCTGCTTAATTCAGACACTCTGTTCATCACCACCCCCTTTTCTGAATCGTTTTTGGCCACTATAGGTGTGGCAGGGTATACTCAGACATGAGTCCCTTTCTCACTGCTCCATCAGGATTCAAGCAAGCCGGGCCGAAGACGGCTGAAATGCCAGAAACCGGTCCCCGGTAGCTTGTCTCCTTTCTGGTGAAGAATTGGCTTGGTAGTTTAGTCTGCCCTGCTCCCATGATGCACTGGGCCAGGGACAGACTGATTTGCATATAGCCAGGTTCTGAGCTGGGATGGGGCAGTGAGATAAATAACGGTGATGGATCAAGCCCTTATCTTTGGACTGGGTAAGAGTGGTCTGCTTAATTCAGACACTCTGTTCATCACCACCCCCTTTTCTGAATCGTTTTTGGCCACTATAGGTGTGGCAGGGTATACTCAGACATGAGTCCCTTTCTCACTGCTCCATCAGGATTCAAGCAAGCCGGGCCGAAGACGGCTGAAATGCCAGAAACCGGTCCCCGGTAGCTTGTCTCCTTTCTGGTGAAGAATTGGCTTGGTAGTTTAGTCTGCCCTGTTCCCATGATGCACTGGGCCAGGGACAGACTGATTTGCATATAGCCAGGTTCTGAGCTGGGATGGGGCAGTGAGATAAATAACGGTGATGGATCAAGCCCTGATCTTTGGACTGGGTAAGAGTGGTCTGCTTAATTCAGACACTCTGTTCATCACCACCCCCTTTTCTGAATCGTTTTTGGCCACTATAGGTGTGGCAGGGTATACTCAGACATGAGTCCCTTTCTCACTGCTCCATCAGGATTCAAGCAAGCCGGGCCGAAGACGGCTGAAATGCCAGAAACCGGTCCCCGGTAGCTTGTCTCCTTTCTGGTGAAGAATTGGCTTGGTAGTTTAGTCTGCCCTGTTCCCATGATGCACTGGGCCAGGGACAGACTGATTTGCATATAGCCAGGTTCTGAGCTGGGATGGGGCAGTGAGATAAATAACGGTGATGGATCAAGCCCTGATCTTTGGACTGGGTAAGAGTGGTCTGCTTAATTCAGACACTCTGTTCATCACCACCCCCTTTTCTGAATCGTTTTTGGCCACTATAGGTGTGGCAGGGTATACTCAGACATGAGTCCCTTTCTCACTGCTCCATCAGGATTCAAGCAAGCCGGGCCGAAGACGGCTGAAATGCCAGAAACCGGTCCCCGGTAGCTTGTCTCCTTTCTGGTGAAGAATTGGCTTGGTAGTTTAGTCTGCCCTGTTCCCATGATGCACTGGGCCATGGACAGACTGATTTGCATATAGCCAGGTTCTGAGCTGGGATGGGGCAGTGAGATAAATAATGGTGATGGATCAAGCCCTGATCTTTGGACTGGGTAAGAGTGGTCTGCTTAATTCAGACACTCTGTTCATCACCACCCCCTTTTCTGAATCGTTTTTGGCCACTATAGGTGTGGCAGGGTATACTCAGACATGAGTCTCTTTCTCACTGCTCCATCAGGATTCAAGCAAGCCGGGCCGAAGACGGCTGAAATGCCAGAAACCGGTCCCCGGTAGCTTGTCTCTTTTCTGGTGAAGAATTGGCTTGGTAGTTTAGTCTGCCCTGTTCCCATGATGCACTGGGCCAGGGACAGACTGATTTGCATATAGCCAGGTTCTGAGCTGGGATGGGGCAGTGAGATAAATAACGGTGATGGATCAAGCCCTGATCTTTGGACTGGGTAAGAATGGTCTGCTTAATTCAGACACTCTGTTCATCACCACCCCCTTTTCTGAATCGTTTTTGGCCACTATAGGTGTGGCAGGGTATACTCAGACATGAGTCCCTTTCTCACTGCTCCATCAGGATTCAAGCAAGCCGGGCCGAAGACGGCTGAAATGCCGGACACCGGTCCCCGTTAGCTTGTCTCCTTTCTGGTGAAGAATTGGCTTGGTAGTTTAGTCTGCCCTGTTCCCATGATGCACTGGGCCAGGGACAGACTGATTTGCATATAGCCAGGTTCTGAGCTGGGATGGGGCAGTGAGATAAATAACGGTGATGGATCAAGCCCTGATCTTTGGACTGGGTAAGAGTGGTCTGCTTAATTCAGACACTCTGTTCATCACCGCCCCCTTTTCTGAATCGTTTTTGGCCACTATAGGTGTGGCAGGGTATACTCAGACATGAGTCCCTTTCTCACTGCTCCATCAGGATTCAAGCAAGCCGGGCCGAAGACGGCTGAAATGCCAGAAACCGGTCCCCGGTAGCTTGTCTCCTTTCTGGTGAAGAATTGGCTTGGTAGTTTAGTCTGCCCTGTTCCCATGATGCACTGGGCCAGGGACAGACTGATTTGCATATAGCCAGGTTCTGAGCTGGGATGGGGCAGTGAGATAAATAACGGTGATGGATCAAGCCCTGATCTTTGGACTGGGTAAGAGTGGTCTGCTTAATTCAGACACTCTGTTCATCACCACCCCCTTTTCTGAATCGTTGCCTTTTCGTGGCGGCATTGCCGCCGCGGAAAGGCATCACAAAATTCAAATCCTAAAATGGCTGGCGGTGTCTGATAGACACCGCCAGCCATGTTAGGGCTTTTCCGCCTTTTGGCTACCCTAGGTATATCACAAGTTGTTTACACCAGGGCATCCTCTAATCCGTTAATGTATACCAAAAATAAAAATGGCGCTAGGACGCAACCCTGGTGTACCCCACGCCCTACATCAAATGCTCTAGTACAGTCACCATATTTTCCATATCGCACTGTTGCGATAGCGCCTGAGTACAATTCCTTAAGAAAGGAAATTATACTTCCCTCTACACCAAGGAATTCCATAATGGCCCATAGCTTGCTGTGTGAGACACAGTCAAACGCTGACGTCAAGTCAACAAAAGTAAAATAAATATGTTCCTGCCGTGCCTTAATATATTTCTGTTGAAGGAGAAATAAGTTCAGGCCCTGATCAACTGTTCCTACCCCCTTTTGAAACCCATATTGGAGGTCACTAATAATACAATTATCTTCCACCCATTTTTGCAGCCTACCTAAAATCACTCTTCCAAGAATTTTTACAGTTCTATCTAATAATGAGATAGGTCGATAGCACATAGGATTTTGCCTGTCTCCTATTTTAAAAATAGGCACTATAACTGACATAAACCATAATGGAGGCAGGCTCGTCTTTAAAGATGCACTAAACAGTTGCACTAAAAATAGGCCCCATAAATCGATGTTATTTTTCAACAAATCAGGAGGTATGCCGTCCGGACCTTGGGCTTTACCGCCCCGTGTTGCTTTGAGACTCTCAGTTACTTCTTCTAGGGTAACATTACATTCTAGATCCTTAGGTTTGATTTCCCCCAGCTGCTGCATTAGTGACCGCAACGGAGGATTCTGCCCATCAGATAAAGTACTATGCAGACTAGAATAATGAGCTACCCAAGAGTCCTCGCTAATGGCAATTTCAACACGTGCTTTATCTGCACCAAAGAAAGGGGCATTCACTGCTTTCCAGAAAGCACAGACCTCCTTACTCTGTGAGGCCTCGCAAACTGTCTCTCAGGCCTCCGTTTTAATTACAAATTTCCTCCTTTTTAGTGCGCACTGATAAGATTTCCGCGCCTCCCTGACCAATGTAGGATCACAGGGAACAACATGTAACGCTTTCTTGAGCTCAGAATGAGCCTTTGTACATGTGGTACCATTTCCCCGGCTTTTTTTTACATGATTTAGAGGCCACCCATAGGTTGTCCTTAATTTGACAAGCGATAACCTTAAACTGTTTAAGGTTCTCCTGACTGCCAACACTCTCATCTAGAACGGTCAGAAAACTGGGCAAGCAATTAGTTAGCAAGGTACACAAAAAGTCATTTGGAACCACCCTATCCCATTTAAGAACATAACCATTTTGCCTTACCATGCTAATATCAGACACTTTCTGCATAGATGTCTTTTCTGCACCCATTCCCCGGAACCGGTTTATGAACTCCATAATTATTGGATAATGATCACTTAATGCAGTATGGAGGGTCCAGCACCTTTTAACCATATGCCTATGCCTAACAAAAGTTATTATGAAATCTAATGTTGATAACACGCCCCTGCCAATGAAGGTAGGTGTAAAGGGGAGCTCTAATTGACCAATTTAATTTGCGTACCCTAGATCTTCAGAGCGAACAATATCATTTAGCAAGTCTCCTCAAGTGGAGTGCTCAAAGTGTGTTAAATCGATGTCTTAGTCCAGCATGATACCACATACACCTTTCCTGCTTTTCTTACATGTAGTGCAGTTGAAGTCTCCCCCCATACAACCCATACATCTTTAGCATTATTGTCTGTTTCTTTGCTCACCTCCTTGCCCAGCTTTTTAAGTGTTAATTCCAAGTCTGCAGGAGGAATGTTATTATAAAAGTTTATATTTAAAAGACACTATTCCTTATTTGCGTCTATTCGTACTAACTGGTAGTAAGGATTACATGAGAATAGTTGGATCTTCTGGCAATTTAAATAATTTGAAATGAAAACCGACAATCCCCCTTTAGCCCTACCATGATGGACCCCTACTGCTGAAGTAAACAGAGTTTTGTAGCCGGAGAGATGGAAAGGTGCTAAGGCCCATGTCTCCTGAAAGCATAGGATGTCGAACTCTTCTATTGTTTTTAACCACATAGGGTTTAATATTTTGAATCTAAGCCCTGCCACATTCCAAAACATTAAGCGACTAACTTCCCAATTGGAAGGATCATTTCCTACTCGTTCCTCCATTTTTAGTTCTAAGTCTGCATGTAAATCAGTCGAAATACCACTATTATCAGAATTGTGAGGTACTTCCCAATAGGTGAATTAAGACTGTCTGTCTGCTTGACAACATCACTTTCCCCTGCTGCTAGCTGCCTCGCTGAGGGGACTTGGTTGTTATTAATATTCTCCCTGTCATTAATCCCTATATCCTGAGGACATATATGTTTTGGCTGGACAACAAATACGTAACTATTGGGAGTAGGTTCTGTATTCATGGAAAGTACCTTTTGGGAACTATCCACAACATCGTTTCCCGTGCCCCCAGGAAAAAGTCAATCAACACCCTCCATGCCCGTTAAAGCCGCATAGTGGTTATAAACGGGTATAGAGTAGTCAGTCGGATGTTGAAAAAACGGCCTCAAATAACTTTCCTGTGATCGATATTGGGGCCTAGGACAAGCATTCTGACTTCTAAATGAGGGCCCGATGTTACTTTGAAACAAGGGCCTTGGATTTATTGGGGGGTCCATTAGCCCTCTAGGGTAAAAGTAGGTCAGGTCACGTACAGCGATTCCGCTGCTACCCTGTTGCGGAAACCAGTTCACAATATGGCTAACAGCCGTACCATCCCTGAAATTTACTATAATGATGTCACCCGTTATGTCCTTTAATCTTTGTCCCAGCCAGGGAAGACGCCTGGCGAATAAAAGCTCGCAGTTTATTTCTGGGGGCAACGGGCGATTCTGTCTGAGCCAGAACATAGCTTTATTTTTCAACTGGTGCTGATCTTCCCTGCCACCCTCCTCTAAAACTGGCACTCCGGTAAGGACCACCACATACGGAGCAGCTTCCGGAGGAAGTTCTACTGTACGTCTCTTAGGTGGAAATACCCTATCCATGTTTCCATAGTCATTAGATTTTGAAGCATTTCCTGGGGTATTGTATTTTCCAGGAATATTTGATTTTCCGCCTATCCGAGGCTCTTTATCTGCACTTTTAGCATTAACCACTGTTGTTTTAGAGGGCATTGGTGGCAATGGCTTTGGCGTAGCTTGGTTAGCAATTTTTGGTGCTTTCTGGATGACAACAGCTGGGGGTAGTGCAAGAATTGATGCAGCTGGTATGGCCTTTGGTAGATCTCTAATTGCCCCTTTAACTTCCCCAATTGCCTGTTCTAAATTTCCCAGTTGTTCTGCTACTCTTTTTAGCCTCTCTATTGCTGGCAATATAAGCAATTTAATTAATTGTTCCATACTGCCCATTAGATCAATGCTAGGTGGATCTTGTAGTGGGAAATCAGGTGGAATGACTTTTACAGGTGATGTGGGTGCATTAGATGAAGAACATACAGCATTCCCAAAGTTGGTATGGCTAAACTTCTTTAGCTGAGGAGCATTCCGCCTTTTCCTCCTTTTCTTTAGGGGTGGTCCTTGAACTCGGGGAGTTTTTACAGAAATCTTTTTTTTTGGGATTGGCTCTGCTGGTTGTGACAAAGTGTCTGGCAGGACCTCTAGCTCTGGAGTTGAGTTAAATGAAGAAGCTAACATAATAATGGCCGGGTCATTAATTACAAATACTGGCGAGGTTCTGTCTTAAAAAAGTAACAGGATGCTATCATTAAGGGAAACCTCACAACCCTCGTTCTCACAAGGTGTGGCGGGAAGCGGTGATAAGGCTGACTGTAGTGAACCCAGAGAAGAACGCTTATTCTTAATAAGTTCAATAGAGCGGCGTCAATGGGCCCGTCGCTCTGCAAGCACAATTTCTCTGTCAGTTCCTATGGTAGTCCTAGTGACATAGTTGTTGTGTCCCTTGATTTACCCCTCCTGGGAATGATGTTTTATCCTTGGGAAAAGGCGTCATCTTGGTTACCAAAGAAAAAGGAAAATTATATTGAACCGGTCAGTAAGTATGCATTTACCAAGGACAGAGTACATAAATAAATCTGCTTACTGAAGTGTAGCTTAAATGGAGAAATCCAAAACATGGAGTCGTCTTTGGAATTAAAGGGAGGGGGCCCAGCCCAGCCTCTTCTGGCCTCTGAGGGCCACAGAGGGCCCGCCCTTTGCCCGGGCTTAGCCCGGCGTGCCCCGCGCGCGTCCCATGACGTGGAGGGGCTGGTTTGTTTTTAAGCGCCTCCGGGTGCTGGCTGGATGTGGGCGGCGTCAGTCGCAAAGGCTCTTGGGGGCTGTAGTCCCCCCCTCCTGGAGGCCATGGCGCATGATGGTTTAGCGTCTCCGGCAGCTGGGGGGGACCTGGGCTGATGTCAGGAGCCCGCACGAGCAACAGCAAACCTGGGCGTGTAGCAGGAGCCCAATGCATGAGCCCCAAAGGTGAGCACAAAAGTCTGTGGCTTAGACCGAGTGATCCCGCTCTGCCGAAGGGCTGGTTTGTTTTTAAGTGCCTCCGGGCGCTGGCTGAATGTGGGCGGCGTCAGCCACAAAGGCTCTTGGGGTCTGAAGTCCCCCCCTCCCGGCGGCCATGGCGCGTGATGGTTTAGCGTCTCCGGTAGCTGGGGGGACCTGAGCGGATGTCAGGAGCCCGCACGAACAACAGCAAACCTGGGCGTGTAGCAGGAGCCCAATGCAGGAGCCCCAAAGGTGAGCACAAAAGTCTGTGGCTTAGACCGAGTAATCCCGCTCTGCCGAATGGCTGGTTTGTTTTTAAGTGCCTCCGGGCGCTGGCTGGATGTGGGCGGCGTCAGCTGCAAAGGCTCTTGGGGGCTGTAGTCCACCCCTCCCGGCGGCCGTGGCGCGTGATGGTTTAGCGTCTCCGGCAGCTGGGGGGGACCTGGGCTGATGTCAGGAGCCCGCACGAGCAACAGCAAACCTGGGCGTGTAGCAGGAGCCCAATGCAGGAGCCCTAAAAGTGAGCACAAAAGTCCGTGGCTTAGACCGAGTAATCCCGCTCTGCCAAAGGGCTGGTTTGTTTTTAAGCGCCTCCGGGCGCTGGCTGGATGTGGGCGGCGTCAGCCGCAAAGGCTCTTGGGGGCTGTAGTCCCCCCCTCCTGGCGGCTGTGGCGCGTGATGGTTTAGCGTCTCGGGCAGCTGGGGGGGACCTGGGCTGATGTCAGGAGCCCGCACTAGCAACAGCAAACCTGGGCGTGTAGCAGGAGCCCAATCCAGGAGCCCCAAAGGTGAGCACAAAAGTCTGTGGCTTAGACCGAGTAACTTAAATGTATAAACACTGCAAATGTTGTCAGTTAAAAATATACACCGAGACACAGTGCAAGAAAAAGTCCATAATTCAAAGATATACTTTTCCTTGAGGCCAAATAGTATTTTTGCACTCCTTTTTATGTAAATTGGCCAATGGAAATCCTTTTAAATCATAATAATACATTCCTCGGAGGCTGAATTATCTTCCTAAAACTCTGACTTTCAAAATATTAAGTAGGAATTTGGTAATTCGCTAGGCAAACGTTGCTTAAAAACCACCTGAGCATCATTACATAGTGACCAGCCTTTGTCACATTTTAGGTAGGCAGTATAATGTCCAGATGTTGTGGAAGGGCCATCTTGGAAAATGATTGGTACTGCTACAAAAGTCCTTCCTGATATTGATTGTTGACTTGCTACAAAATGTTTTATGAAAGTGTCCAATTTTCTTTCATCAGCTGTACAACGTAGCATCATTAAAATTATATATTGTCCATATCTTTCTAAAAATATTGTTGATAACATTTCTGATATGCATTGGCTACACTCCATGTTTTGATTTGCAGCTTTAACTAATTTATTGAAGGACACTGATTTACAGTCGGGTAATGTCAAATATAGAAATCTTTCAGTTTCTACATTAGTTTTACATGTATACATACAATTTTCACAATAATGTTCCCGTTTATAACAAAGGCCAAAACATTTTTCTATGTCTACACCTTCATTTTCCGATACGGTAAGCATATACATTAGAAATTCCTGAGCATCTTGTTGGATATTTTGTGTAAATTGTGTAAAACCCGAACATATAGCCAAAAGATTACGAACATCGGACACGGGTTGTATTTTACTTGTATCAGTTCTTAATTTTTCATAAACAGAATGCAACAAGCAACAAAATGGACACTGACTCACAGTGTGATTCTAAACAAATAACAGCATTTCTTATAAAAGGAGTGTAAAGATACTGACAGGGGAAATTAAGGCCTGAAACACAAGTGTGAATATGCTTAGACGGTGAACAACCTTTACAACGAAACTTTTACAACGCACTACCATTACAACGTGACCATTACAACGCAAACCACTACAACGCATTGCGCTGGGGGGCGCTCTAGGATAGGGAATAAGTTTAATTTACTATCCAACACCTTCCCTAGTGTCTACGGGGACTTGAGTTGGAATAGTAAATTAAACTTTTTACCATCCAGCACCCCAAAGCGCTATGCGTTGTAAAGGCATGCGTGGTAAAAGTATGCGTTGTAACGCCATACATCCGCTTAGACTACTACTTGCATAGTGCATAGGAATTTCAAGCACTGCACGCCCTAAAGTCTGGCTCACTGCAACAGTAGATGTACTTATATATCTACAAACACATCAACAGACCAAACCATTCTCTCTCAATGTTCCCATATAGACACTGACTCAAAGTGTGATTCTAGACAAATAACAGTTTTTCTTATACAGGAGTAGTAGGTTAGTACAGTGGTGTTTGGGTAGTTTAAGGGGTCGTCCTGGAGTAGGTTTAAAGTTTAGGGCAGTGCAATGGTGTTTTGGGTAATGTAGGAAGTCGTGCTGGGACAGTGTTCTAGGGTAGTACAGTGGTGTTTGGGTAGTGTAAGAAGTCGTGCTGAGGTCAATTTAAGGTTTAGGGTAGTACAATGGTGTTTGGTTAGTGTAGGTAGTCGTGCTGGGGTAGTGTTCTACTGTAGTGGAGTGGTGTTTGTGTAGTGTAGGGGGTCGTGCTTGGGTAGTGTTCTAGGGTAGTGCAATGGTGTTTGGGTAGTGTAGGAGGTCGTGCTGGGGTAGATTTAAGGTTTAGGGTAGTGCAATTGTGTTTGAGTAGTGTAGAGGGTCATGCTGGGGTATTGTTTTACGGTTTAGGGTAGAACAGCGGGGAATGGGTAGTGTAGGTGGTCGTGCTGAGGTAGATTGAGGGTTTAGGATAGTGCAGTGGTGTTTGTGTAGTGTGGGGAATCATGTTGGGGGTAGTGTCACTGCAAGAGTACATGTACTTATATGTCTCCGAAAACACATCAATTAACCAAATCATTATTTCTCAATTTTCCCAAAAAGACACTGACTCACAGTGTGATTCTAGACAAATAACAGTATGTCTTATAAATTGGAGTGTACAGTTACTGACTGGGGAAATGTAGGCCAGAAACACAACTGTGACGGTGGTTAGACTACTACATGCATAGTGCATAGGAGTTTCAAGCACTGCGTGCCCTAAAGCCTGTCTCACTGCAACAGTTCATGTACTTATATTTCTGCAAACACATCAAGCATCCATTCCAAATATCTGGACACACATAACCAATAACTATTTTCTATTTCTACCAAAATGTGAGAACACAATACGTTTTTAATCAATGACATGTCAGGAAACACATGAAGTACCAAAATGCTTCTCTCACAGCGATTCCTAAATGCACACAGACTCACTGTGTGATTCTAGACAAGCAACTCTATCCCTTGCATTTTACCAAAACACATTTACTGGTCTACAGCACTTTAGGTGACTGTACACATTGGCCAAACGTTTCTACTGCACATTAGTATAGAGTGCTTCTATCAGACGATTCCTAAATGCACACAAGACTCACTGTGTGATTCTAGACCAACACTATTCCCTGCATTTTACCAAAACACATTTCATAGTCTAGAAGCAGTACTGCATTTTAGTGTAGAAACTTGACTCATTTTGCAAATACATAAAAAATGACTGGTTTCTAATTCTACCAAAACATGAGAACAGCATAGTTATCTGTCTGCAAAGACATGAAATACACAAATGCTTATCTCAGAATGGTTTCTAAATGCACACACACTCACAATAACCTTCTAGAGAAAAAAAGTACTCCCTGCACTTTAGCAGGAGAAACACATTAGTCTGATTTCACATTAGTAAAATCAAAATGCACCACATACATCCCCTCACAAATTAATAACTCACCTTTCAAATTGTTTTGTACAATAATAAGTATGTCAGTCACGCACCAGATTTTCTCATACAGAATCTATGTTCTGTACACCTCTCACAAGAACCAAAGAATGGCAAAGTTTCCCTTCCATCTTGAACACCTATACACATGAACATCAATCACATTGCTTCCCAAATTAATTCAAAGGGAAACACACATTGCTATTGCTTACACATGTGAACCCTTTCCAATTGACATAAATTTGAACACTACCTGAATCCGCCTTCTGCCTGTTACCATAGAAACAGTTCATGAAACACTTAACTGAGCACAGAGGTCAAAAGTTCATCACACAATGTTGCTAATCAAAACAGCAATTGTGCTTGACTTTTTAACATATCAGCTTATCATATGTAATGTTCCTTTCAATCAGATTTTGTTAACCAAAAAGAATCATGTGTTTAAAAAACAGAAACATGCACCCTACTTCTCAGTGTAGAATGTTGTCAAACAACCAATGATTTTTTTTCTTTTTTTCAAAACTGCATCTTATCCACCATTTTAGAAAAATGTTAGTTTCAAACTGCCATTTCATTTACAGAGGCCATTTGAGTGCATCCAGACCTCCCTTAAAAATGCTTAGAGCATGGATTGTGGGACACAGCTATACTTTCTGGAGCCAAAGGTACGCAGAAAACAAAGGAATTCACAAAGACCTAGGTTTACCAAATATAGACATTAAATGGATTGGACAGATAGGGTTAAAGTGGCAAGAATTGATGTAATTGGTTAAATCCTTGTTGCATCTCCAACACCCCGACCTCATAATTGTGAACTGTGGTGGCAATGGCCTAGGCACTTTGACTGGGGTAGGTCTGGAAATGCTTATAAAGGACACCTTTGGAGAATTGATGTCACTTTTCCCTAAAACTGCCTTTGTCTATTCCAAAGTATGCAAAAGGCAGAAATGGAACTGGTCCAATCAATTTTGTCCACAGATTGAAAAAGCTAGGAAACATGTGAATAAATCTGATTCTGCTTTTCTCCGAGACTATAGTATGGGGCCAATTTACCACAACAATCTACATTTTAATATGGATGGCATCTATAGGAGAGATGGTGTACATTTTACAGATGAGGGTAACAGAGTCACGGACCCCCCAGCCCCGGGGGCCACCACCCCTGGGGCTTTTTAATGTTGGGAGGGGGATCACCTGTCCCCCCTCCTGGAGCCTTGTGGTGGCCCTGGGGACCGCCACCTCCCCAGGGTCCTCCCCTCCGGCAGTGTCCCTGGGTGCCTACCCCCGGGAAACTGCTGTTTGCTATGGTACGGTGGGAGCCTCGTGGCTCCCACCCTACCATAGCAAACTGCTTTCCTATTTGAAATAGAGAGCCGGAAACCTGCTCTCTCTTTCAAATAGGAAAGCCGATTGCTTTTTGTCAGAGAGAGAAGCACGTTAGCTGCTCTCTCTGATGAAAAGCAATGTCGGCTCCCGAAGGCCGCGGGGAGCCGGCTGGGACCGTGGGGGCTTTGGGCTACCCCCACGGTCACCAACGTTATATTTTAGCCCCGGGGATGGGGTCCTCGGGTATTATAAAGAATTTGTAATAGAGGCTCCTTTTTCTTAACGATTCTTTTACCGTACGCGTGCCATGCTCACACGTACGACGTATGGTGCGAAGTCTGTAAAACGTCCTGTGAGCGTACCTCAGCATGAAAAAGTCAATAAAAAAAGATATTTTACAAATACCTATCAAGTTTATGTGTTTATGTGTTGGTTGGTTCTAATTATACCTTTTCTATTTATTGGTATTTATATGTAAGTACTTATGCATAGTCTAAACTTGTTGAGCAGCGCTGTTTTACAGAGGGCTGAACTTTTGACCTCTGTTGACAGTTAACTTTTGCATGATGTGCTGGGGGTAGAGTGGAAAGTTATGTCAGTTGGAAAGGTTTGAAATGTTGAACTAATGGAAAAGTGTCTTTGGTTTTGAATTATTGTGTGAAGGAATTTGATTTGTTATTAATGGGTATGTACTTGTAAATTGAGAGGAAAAATGTGCCATTTGTTTGGTTTTGCTGAAAGCACTGAAGCAGAGAGATTCTGTGTAAGGCTATCTGCTGTGTGAGTGGCATTCTTCTTAATATTCCAATCAGTTTGAAAGGTGAGTGGATTACTTGTAACGTACTCTTTGTGTTGCACTTTATTTTTAATAAGAGTAATGTGTTTATTGCTGTAAAGTTTGTAGAACCATATTATGAGTTTCTCTGCATTTGGATAACTATTGTGATAAAATCATTTTTTAAGTTAATGTGTTTAGTTAGTCACCTTTGTGCAATAAAGTGCAGTACTAAAAAATGTAGAGTGTGTGCAGTCACTTTTTAGTTGTAGAATATTTAATAGTGTTGCTTTTGTAGAATTAGGCTTGTGTTCTAAATCTACAATTTTGTGGTAAGTATACATAGACTGCTGCATACACTCTTGGGCAGATTTACAAGCCCCTTGGGCCTCTTTCTTGTTCTATTGTGTCTTATTTTTGGATGTAATGTTGGCAAAAGAATAATGGTGCAAATTGGAAATGAATTTGCAAACTGAGTCAGGATTGTCCATTGAAATGTAGTGGTCATATACATGGAATGTGTTTAGTCACTAAAATGTTTTAGTGTGGTAAATGTGTTTTGGTGATATGTATGATTTAAAATGTTTTGTCTAGAATCACACTGTTCATCTGTGAAAATTAAAGATTTACACGTGCACCTTTTTTCTATAATCTCCACTGTCTCTCTCACAGTCTAACTCTCTCTGCTTATAGTGTTCCCTCTGTTCTGATATTTTCGTTTATTTCCTTATTTTAATTTGTCTTTCTTCACAGTGCCACTTCTTCTCATACTCCCTCCTGTCCTTTTTGTCCCCCTCTGTCCTTATTCTCTCCTTCTGTCTCCTAATAGTGCCCTTTTTTATAGTCTCTCCTCTGATCTCTTAATCCTCCCTCTCTCATCATATCTCTCTCTTAATAATTTTCCAATCAGTAAACATAGACTGCTGCATACACTGTTGGGCCAATTTACAAGCCCCTTAGGCCTCTTTCTTCTTCTATTGTGTCTCATTTTTAGATGTATTGTTGGCAAAAAAATAATGTTGTAAATTGGAAATGTATTTGCAAAATGAGTCAGGATTGTCTACTGAAATGTAGTGGTCATATACATGGAATGTGTTTAGTCACTAAAATGTTTTAGTGTGGAAATGAGTTTTGGTGAAATGTATGGTTCAAATATTTTTGTCTAGAATCACATTGAGCGTCTGTGTAAATTAAAGAATTACACTTGAACCTTTTTCCATAATCTCCGCTGTCTCTCTCACAGTCTAACTCTCTCTGCTTATAGTGTCCCCTCTCTTCAGATATTTTCCTTCTTTCCTTATTTTAATTTGTCTTTGTTCACAGTGCCACTTTTTCTCATACTCGCTCCTGTCATTTTAGTCCCCATCTGTCCTTATTATCTCCATCTGTCTCCTAATAGTGCCCCTTCTTTCTTTAGTATCTCCTCTGACCACGTATTACTCCCTCTCTCATCATATGTCTCTCTTAATAATTCTCCAGTCAGTATACATAGACTGCTGCATACATTCTTGGGCATATTTACAAGCCCCTTGGGCCTCTTTCTTGTTCTATTGTGTTTCATTTTTGGATGTAATGTTGGCAAAAAAATAATGGTGAAAATTGGAAATGTATTTGCAAAATGAGTCAGGATTGTCTACTGAAATGTAGTGGTCTTATACATGGAATGTGTTTAGTCACTAAAATGTTTTAGTGTGGTAAATGTGTTTTGGTGAAATGTATGGTTTAAAATGTTTTGTCTAGAATCACACTGTTCATCTGTGAAAATTAAAGATTTACACATGCACCTTTTTTCTATAATCTCCACTGTCTCTCTCACAGTCTAACTCTCTCTGCTTATAGTGTTCCCTCTGCTCTGATATTTTCGTTTATTTCCTTATTTTAATTTGTTTCACTTTTTTCCATACTCCCTCCTGTCATTTTAGTCCCCATCTGTCCTTATTGTCTCCTTCTGTCTCCTAATAGTGCCCCTTCTTTTTATAGTCTCTCCTCTGACCACTTATTCCTCTCTCTCTCATCATATGTCTCTCTCAATAATTCTCCAGTCAGTATACATAGACTGCTGCATACATTCTTGGGCAGATTTTCAAGCCTCTTGTGCCTCTTTCTCGTTCTATTGTGTTTCATTTTTGGTTGTAAGGTTGGCAAAAAAATATTGGTGCAAATTGGAAATGTATTTGCAAAATGAGTCAGGATTGTCCACTGAAATGCAGTGGTCATATACATGGAGTGTGTTTAGTCACTAAAATGTTTTAGTGTGGTAAATGTGTTTTGGTGAAATGTATGGCTTAACATTCTTTGTCTAGAATCACACTGAGCGTCTGTGTAAATTAAAGAATTACACTTGCACCTTCTCTCATAATCTCCGCTATCTCTCTCACAGTCTAACTCTCTCTGCTTATAGTGTCCTCTCTCTTCTTCTTTTTTCCTTCTTTCCTTATTTTAATTGGTCTTTGTTCACAGTGCCACTTTATCTCATACTCCCTCCTGTACTTTTAGTCCCCCCTGTCCTTATTGTCCCTTTCTGTCTCCTAATAGTGCCCCTTCTTTTTATAGTCTCTCCTCTGACCTCTTAATCCTCCCTCTCTCATCATATCTCTCTCTTAATAATTTTCCAGTCAGTATACATAAACTGCTGCATACACTGTTGGGCAGATTTACAAGCCCCTTGGGCTTCTTTCTTCTTCTATTGTGTCTCATTTTTGGATGTAATGGCAAAAAAACATAATGGTGCAAATTGGAAATGTATTTGGAAAATGAGTCAGGATTGTCTGTTTAAATGTAGTGGTCAAATACATGGAATGTGTTTAGTCACTAAAATATTTTAGTGTGGTAAATGTATTATGGTGAAATGTATGGTTTACATTTTATTGTCTAGAATCACACTGAGTGTCTGTGTAAATTAAAGAATTACACTTGCAACTTTTTCCATAATCTACGCTTTCTCTCTCACAGTCTACCTCTCTCTGCTTATAGTGTCCCCTCTCCTCTGATATTTCTCTTCTTTCCTTATTTTAATTTGTCTTTGTTCACAGTGCCACTTTTTCTCATACTTCCTCCTGTCCTTTTAGTCCCCCTCTGTCCTTATTGTCTCCTTCTGTTTACTAATTGTCCCCCTTCTTTTTACAGTCTCTCCTCTGACCTCATATTCCTCCCTCTCTCATCATATGTCTCTTTTAATGATTCTCCAGTCAGAATACATAGACTGCTGCATACATTCCTGGGCAGATTTACAAGGCCCTTGGGCCTCTTTCTAGTGTGGTATATGTGTTTTGGTGAAATGTATGTTTTAAAGATTTTTGTCTAGAATCACGCTGCTGAGCGTCTGTGTAAATTAAAGAATTACACTTGCACCTTTTTCCATAATCTCCGCTGTCTCTCTCACAGTATACCTCTCTATGCTTATAGTGTTCCCTCTGTTCTGATATTTTCCTTTATTTCCTTATTTTAATTTGTCTTTCTTCACAGTGCCATAGTGGTTATATATATAGAATGTTTTCAGTCATGTAAACGTTTTAGTGTGGGCGGACTTAGTCCACCCACCATCCTCATGGTAGTTGGGATTGCACGCCATAAGGGTGGGGGTCCCATGGATTTTTAACATTGTGGCGGGCGGTGCTCTCAGGACTGCCCACCACAGTGCTAAAAATACATGTATGCATTTGCATACACAAAGCGGCAGGTACCACAAGGCCGCCACAGTAAAATCTGCATGCCTTCCCGTGGCCTTGGATGCTTGATTCCGGTGGTGTGGAGTGCAAAAAAACAATGGATTTAGGCCCAGATCTTTGTACTAGGGTGAATGTAAGACATTGTTCTGCATTCTGTCCATCAACTGTGGGTTTTTTCAGTTTTCACCCCGAGTTGGCTGGGTATACTCAGACGTGAGTCCCAGGCTCTCCACATCACTGGAGTCAAGCTATCCAGGCTGAAGAAGGCTGATAGCCAGAAACCGGTCCTTGGATGCTTGATTCCGGTCTAGGAAAGACATGGCTTGGTAGTTCGGGCTGGACTGTTACAATGAGGCACAGGGTCAAGGCTGATTTGCATATAGCCATTGTCTGACCTAGGGTGGTGTGGAGTGCAAAAAAACGATGGATTTAGGCCCAGATCTTTGTACTGGGGTGAATGTAAGACATTGTTCTGCATTCTGTCCATCAACTGTGTTTTTGCAATTTTCACCCCGAGTGGGCTGGGTATGCTCAGACGTGAGTCCCAGGCTCTCCACATCACTGGAGTCAAGCTATCCAGGCTGAAGAAGTCTGATAGCTAGAAACCGGTCCTTGGATGCTTGATTCCGGTCTAAGAAAGACATGGCTTGGTAGTTCGGGCTGGACTGTTCCCATGAGGCACAGGGTTAAGGCTGATTTGCATATAGCCATTGTCTGACCTAGGGTGGTGTGGAATGCAAAGAAACAATGGATTTAGGCCCAGTTCTTTGTACTGGGGTGAATGTAAGACATTGTTCTGCATTCTGTCCATCAATTGTGTTTTTTGCAGTTTTTACCGCGAATGGGCTGGGTATGCTCAGACGTGAGTCCCAGGCTCTCCACATCACTGGAGTCAAGCTATCCAGGCTGAAGAAGGCTGATAGCCAGAAACCGGTCCTTGGATGATTGATTCCGGTCTAGGAAAGACATGGCTTGGTAGTTCGGGCTGGACTGTTCCCATGAGGCACAGGGTCAAGGCTGATTTGCATATAGCCATTGTCTGACCTAGGGTGGTGTGGAGTGCAAAAAAACGATGGATTTAGGCCCAGATCTTTGTACTGGGGTGAATGTAAGACATTGTTCTGCATTCTGTACATCAACTGTGTTTTATGACTTTCTGCGGCGGCATCGCTGCTACGGAGAGGCATCTGCGGAAGTCCACCATGATATGGCTGGCGGTGTGTATTAGACTCCGCCACCATGTTACACCCTTTCCTCCCCCTTGCAAGGCGACCCGGCGGAAAAGTAGTGGGTACCGCCAGCCTGGCGGGGGCAATTCGCCCGCCATCCTAATGGGCCCCTTAATGTCTCTCTGTCCTCAGTGTCTCATTTGTCTCCTAATAGTCCCACTTCTTTTTATACTCCCCCTGTCTTCTCATACTCTGTGTCTTTCTTCTTATACTCTCCCTTTTCTCCTCATACTGCCACCTTTCTCCTCATACTGCTCATTATCTCTTCATATTTTCCAGTCTTTTCATCCTATATTTATCCCCTTATACTGGAGTGTCTGCTTATATCCTATTTTCTATTTATATTTCCTATTGTCTCATAGTCCTCTTTCTCTTGTTGTAAATCCTTCTATTTTCATACTTTTATGTTTGTTGTCATAATCTCTCCTCTCTTGTTATAAGTAATATAATAGTGTATTTGTTATATTTATTTTTCTGAAGTGATATATATTTTTTATAATAGACTCTTTTGATCATTACTGAAAAAAAATCATCATGCCTTCTAAAATAGAAAAGAAGAAAGGACAAAAGAAAGCAGTTTATTTAAAGAGAACTCATCTACAACATTTACCTGAAGAACGATGTGTTAACAAAAAGAAAAAAAGTCCTGGTAAGAAAAATAAAACTTTTCTGCGAAGATTGTCAACCAGGAACAGTAGTGTGCGCAAAGTAAAAAGTACTGTGACTGTTTCTGCGACTAAGAGAAAAGACAAGAACCATGGAAAAACTTGTGAAAAAAATAGTAAAAGGAGGAAAAAACAATATCAGGAAATAAGGAAGAAGATGTTTTATAATAGAATTTTGTTGAATTTGACTACGTTAATAAAGAATTGTAAGAAGAAAAACGCATTTTATAAGAAGAGGAAATGCATTGAAAATGTAGTTGAGAAAGCTTTTGAATTAAAAAAAACTTTTTGTTTTAGTAATCAATAGAATTCGATCACTAGATAAGCCAATCCATTTAATGAAGAGCAAAAGTAAGTGGAGAAGAGTAATTATTAGAAGTAATTTTTCTGAAGTTTTTTGAGTGAATGGAAACATAGTTCAAGTTCTGAGCCTTTTTTTAAGGATTAGAGTTTTCTTCAGAGTAATGAGTTGTTGCATGCAGTTGACACTACAGGTCGTGCTTATGAGGTTAAAAATGGTTATCCTATTGAGAAAGAGAAAATTGTTCCTAGAAATGTAGAAGAGGTGTTAGCTGATGAAGTTTTTTGGGAGAAGGCCTAAAGCTCCAGAGTACACTTGGAATTGCAGTAGTATTTGTAGTGTACGGCAGTAATCTATTGCTTCTTTACGCAATTTCTTATGCAACTATACTAAGAAAAGTGTTCAACAAAAGATTAAGATGTTGCAAGGATTAGACCCTTCTAGAGTTAGAGAAAATGCTGGTTTGCAAGGACATTCTTTGGCTTGTCTTTCTAAAAAAGTATGTAAAAGTGTTTTTCACCATTTCAGGATGTTGGCAGTGCATCATACTGAAATGAGGAAATTAGTCAGAACGTTGTATAAAGCAAAAAGTCCAGCTCTAATGTTAAAGAAGTTGAACAGTGCTCTTTTACATGGATCTGTGTCAGATGTAAAGAACGTTTGTGATGGAATTCAGGTTTGTTACTTTGATGCAGAAGAAGATAGTGCAGAAAATGATACGTTAGTAGAAGGAAATATAGAAGAGAATGTACAACATTGCAGTACAGAAACATTTGAGCAAGAAATTCCAAAGTTCAAGGTGATTTCAGGTGAAACACCAAATTACTCTTGTATTTGTTGTTGACGTACTCTTTATAAAAATCAGACTAGGACTGTTGATCTGTAATTAAAATGTGAAAAGGAAAATAATAAGGAGTGGATGGAATTTGTAACTTATTTGTTAGTAGAGAACACTTTTGATTTGGGTTGTGATCAGCGTATTTGTAAATATTGATATAGCAAAGTAGATGGGAATAAAATGCCTGCTAGAGCTGTGCATAATAATTTTCAGTTGATAAATATTCCTTCCGAACTGGCGGATATAAATACATATGAGTCTATTCTTATTCAATGTGTGCATCCTTTCCAGGCTATTGTTTTTATGGAGCCTAAAATAGGGGAATTGCCTCCTTCAGATTTACAGAGATGATTAAAGGGAAGAATTGTGTATTTGCCATTAGATTTAAAGAAAAATATTGAAACAGTTGGTGTAGAAAATGTAGAAGATGAACCTTTAGTTATTCTTGTTAATGGTGTTCCTACTAAGAGTAAGAAAATCTGGCAGGAATTAGTGGATGTTAAGAAAGTGAAAAAGGCAGCGTTGTATCTGATAAAAAATAATCAATATTATAAAGATGTGTTTATGAGTGAAGAATAAATAACTGTAGAAGAAGATAGTGACTTGCCATCTGGGCAAATTGAAAAAGTGGATGTGTCTAGAACTGAAGTAATCTACGAACATTACAGTGTTCATCCACTGCATTCCAAAGAAGTGATGGGGAATACTATAGAGTTATTCCAATTGAAAGAAGCAAAGGGAAATCCCATTTGTGTATGGGAAAAAAGCTTGGAAGCTCGTTGTTTCCCTCATTTGTTTCCTACAGGAAAAGGAGGATGATATTATGACCAGCCTGTGCAGATTCCTGCATCTGAATACCGGACATTAAGATTGTATGCAGAAGATCCAAGATTTAGACAGTATATTCTGTATTTGTTTAATATTTAGTTTGAGAGTAATTTGTCTGGACTTTCTTATGCAGTAAACCACATATTGAAAACAGGTGTACATCTGCAAAATGTTTCGGCAAAGGAATTTATGGAGAAAGTACACCAGAAAGATAATGTTTTGGAATCTCAGCTAATTAATCTCATTGCATGTCAGCGTGGAACTAATGAGTACTGGTACATCGTCATGGAGAACTTAAATGTATGCTAAGGAACTTAGGAACTCCTACATGGTTCCTTTCTCTAAGCTGTGCTGAATATGCTTGGGATGATTTACTACAATTTCTTCGAGAGGCAAATCCAAATATACTAAATATTGAATACAAGACACCTGGAGAATTGTGTTCTTTGGATCCAGTTAATGTATGCAGGTATTTCAATCATAGATTTGAAGCTATGATGTCTTTTATCACCAATAAAAAATATCCTCCTCTTGGAGTGGTTGTGGACTTCTTTTGGAGAAAGGAGTATCAAGCATGAGGTGCTCCTCACATACACATGCTAATATGGATTAAAGATGCTCCCAAATTTGGAACAGACTCAGATGATACTGTGTTGTCTATTATTGAAGAATACGCTACATGTGATATACCTGAAAGCACACAGGATAAGGACTTAAGACAACAAGTCTTACGATTCCAAAGCCATCGTTGTGGGAAATACTGTTGTTGAAAGTACAAATCTAAAGACAAATTCTACACCAAATGCCGTTTTGGATTTCCACATCCAGTAATATCGAAAGGAAGAGTGAACAGTTTTATGTCATCTTTGCTACACACTATCACAAGAAAGTCTCCTAAAATACCTACAATTTAAAAAGAAATGAAGACTCAAAATACATAAATGTGGAATGCTAACATGGATATTCAATATGTTGCAGACAATTCCATTGCTGTTGCTCAATATGTAACATTGTACATAACAAAATCAGAAAAGACGGAATCGAAGGAAATGTGGGAAGAGATTTCCCACTAGAGGAGTCTAAGTAGGAAAATATATACTTACAGTTTGAAGATGTTATCTAATCGAGAAATTGGAGCGTATGAATGCTCGGATCGCTTCTCATCTGCAAGTCCATACTCCAAATCTAGAAGAATCATTTGGGTGAGTCTAGGTCTTGCTGCAACACGAAACCGAGTACAAAAAATGTAATATTTACCTGAAAAGGAGCCAGAAAGTACAGATATTGGGAAAACAAATATGTTGGATACATATTATCCAAATAGAAGTCATTATCTTGAGAACATTTGTCTCTATGAAGTGCTGCAAAACTATATTTTTAAACGGAATATCACGGAAAACATCAATAATGGTATATATGCCGTGATTGGTTCTGAAGGATGTCTGGTGAAACAAAGGAAAGGACATTTGATTAATCACCGTAAACTGAGTTGCGAAACACCTGACAAAAGGGAATTTTACTATTTAGCTCTTTTGCAACTTTTCAAGCCATGGCGTTCAGAATTATAATTATTTGGGGATTTTGAGAGCTATGAAGATTCCTTCAATGCAACTAAAGATACTATAGAATTTCCTGTTTTTGCTAATTATCTGAAAATGTTGAACGACGAAATTGAGCAAGAAGCTACAATTGCAGCTGAGATTGCTAGAGACAGTTCTCAAGACAGTCAAACGTCTGCCCCATTAAGTCAGGATCCATTAGGAGAACCAATTATGCAAAATGAAGCAGCAACTGCTATGGAAGAGGTGGAAACAGCAATGTATCAAGCTCAGGAAGATGTTAGAAACTTAGGAATCTTGGAAGAACTACTAAATGTTGAGCAGAAGCAAATATATGAGCAAGTGAGAGAGCAGATTAACCATGGATTACTTCATGAAAAGAAAGAGTGCTCTTGCTCATCGTTTCAACCTATCCGATTGTACGTGAGTGGACAAGCTGGAACAGGACAAGGTTATCTACAGAAAACAACTGACTCGTATTTGTCTTGTGTTGTCACTGCTCCAACTGGGTTGGTAGCAAACAATATTAAAGGAATTACTTTACATTGTTTATTAATGCTACCAGTAGAGCATGAAAACAAATTAGAATACCACAAACTATCTGGAGAAGCTTGTTTTGAAGTTTCAAGAGACTTGAAGAAAATGAAACTTCTCATTTTTGATGAGGTAAGCATGGTATCAAACTTAATGCTTGCCTTTGTGCATTTGAGAATGCAACAAATCCTTAAAACAGAGTATGACGTATTATTTGGAGGAAAACACGTCATTTTTTGGAGATCTACTACAACTTACGCCAGTAAAAGGACAACTACTGTTTAAAACACTGGCACATGAAGATACCAGACAGTCTTTGGGGAGTATTGGAAATGTTAACATTTGGTCATTTTTTCAATATAAGGAACTTATTACAAATATGCGTCAGGCAAATGATGCTGATTATGGAACTATTCTTCAAGATATAAGAATAGGAAAAGTGACAGAACATGGAAAACAAGCTTTTACAGAGACGATTACTTCCCAATTTGTTTCCAATGAAAATATTGTTCCTGAGAAAATATATATGAAAATTGCAGAAAACAAGTCTGTAATCTGCTTAATGCCAACACTGCGTGAATGTTCTATATTCAATGAAGAAATGTTAAAGTTGGAAAATGAAGAAATTATAAAATTGGAAGCTATTGACAAAATAGAACATGAAGGAATCACTATTATTTTGACTGAAAAGTTGAAGAGGAAATTGGATTCTTTAGAGAAGTCAATAAGTAAAACTGCTGGCTTAGAAAAGAATTTGTATGTATGTGTAAACAGTAGGGTAATTTTTTTGCCATAATTTGAATGTGGAAAAAGGTTAAGTAAATGGAGCATTGGGTAAAATTGTTGATTTTGTTAATTATGTAAATAGAGATAGGATTGAATTTTTGAAGATCAAATTTGATAAAATTGCTGAAATACAGCAATTTTGTCGTTGGTCATCTCGGTTCTTGCTTGTAAAAGATTTGTATGTATGTAGAAAACAGTTTCCTATTTGTTTGGCATATGCGGTGACCATTCATAAATCTCAAGGTTTAAGTGTAGATAGTGCTTTAGTGAATATTGGAAGTACCGTGTTTAAAGAGGGTATGACATATGTTGCTTTGTCCCGAGTCAGAACTTTATCTGGTTTGTACTTGATTGATTTTGCAGAAAGAAAAGTTAGTGCAGATGCAAATTGTGTGAAAGAGTATAATAGGTAAAGAAGAGAATATGCTCCCAATTTAGGTCAATATCCAGTATTTGAAAAGCTTGTGGTTTTCACCACTAAGAAATACATTTTTGTTGCTGTCACTATAGCATGTGTGTGTATATGGTAATTTTCATGCTGACTTAATGTACCCTTTACCCAAACGTTCATACTGGCCAGTCGGTATGTATTCAAGGCAATTTTTAAATCGGAAAGTTGTTATCGGAATTGTGATAATCCCGTGTATTATCCATTCAATGACAGGACTTTCTGACATTGTCAAAGGTAATCTCTCAAGTTTTTCGATGCTCAGGATTGTATAGTCTGCTCCTTTCTGTGCCAAGCTGACTTGTTTATCAGTAAGGTTAAAGATGGAAAACAATGACGTTGTGTTTATTAGACGCCAAGGCACATAGCCTGAACGAAGATTTTGCAGCGTCCAGCCTAACTGTACAATAGAACGCAATTGCGACTGGCCATGCTGTAACATTAGCAAGTCTTTGTCTATTATATCTATGGCAGATGATACAATGCTGTCCAGTGAATATATTCTGGAAGACAGAGTCATTAACCCATTGTCCACAACAGAAAGTGATTTTTCCAAATTAATACGATCAATTTCTCGTATTTTTTCAGTTGTTTCAATTTGTGTTACTTTCCATACCTCGTTGTAAGCTGCATATATACTGGTCGCTATGAAACGTTTTTGACGCTGTTTGCGTGGTCCCAGAATGAAATTGCGCAAATCAGCACCATCTTTAAGTAAAGATAAGTGTTGCTTAATTTCTGCCAGTGTGGATGATTCTAGCCATTCGAGGCACAGTTTCCCTACACTGTATGTTGTTACTATCCCTGGATGTTGTCTCTGGGAGTATCTAGGGTCTTGTCTGGTCATTGTTAACCCCTGTGTTTTGTTCAGGAATCTATCTTGACAGTTGTTTGTGTCAGTAGGCCAGATTAACCACTTTTTCCAATCAGGATGTGTTCTGTTTAGATGTAAAATTGTTGATACGTCTATTTCAATATCTGTTGTTGCATTGTCAGGTATTGGCTTTGGAATAGACGGTTTGTTAAGGTCTTTAATCTTAGCTAGGCCAAGACAGGTTGTTTGGTGAACTGTGTCATTTAAAAACATTAATTGTTCTGGGATCATGCAGGCTCGAAATAATGCTTCTAGGCCTTGTACCTGCCAATCTTTTGTACCCCAGATTGTTTTCGTTTCAATGTTATTTTTCCAATAATCAAAACCAAATGTCATCATTTTTTCATAAAATGCTTCTCAATATATCAATTTAGTATTTGCCAGCATTGTTTTCAACCCTGCTTTATCTAACAGTTTATAATAAAATGTTTCTGCATCACTGGTGTTAAACCCTGAGAAGTACTGAAATTTCTCATAGAATGTTTTATAACTGCTTTTAGGTGAAGTAGCACAATGTTCCCATTGGTTATATTTAAAAACATTTCTAGGTTGTGCAGATTTATGCAAGTAATGGTCACTGTAATGTGAGAAGCAGAACATCTGTTCATAACTAGACGAACCTTGTAAATAATCATGTTCTGTAAATCTTGCTGACAACACTAAATCAGACATCATATTATTAATACTTTCAAAATCCCAATCATGAGAAAATGTACTTGGTTTTACAAAGTCACTTAAGGAAACCTTGAACTGGTGAGGATATTTCAGGATTTCGACTGGACCATAGATTTCATAGTCAGTTTTGTCCCATACTACCCCCCCCCCCCCGGGTATTGGAATGGCTGTGACCTGTGACATTTACTGTTGACAGTTCTCTTTTCTTCACGTGGGATGATCTGTGAGGTTTGAGGACTAAGTTGATGTTCTGACTTGCTGTGTCTATTGAACTGTATTTTCCCTCAATGAATTTTCCCAAACAAAGTACCATGATGAGCCAAAGCAGGAGGAAAAATACACCTAGACCAAACCAGAACTCTAACCATGGAGCTATAAGGTAAACTTCCTTGAGTTGATGAAAGAGTTCTGTTGCTTTTTCTTTAAAAGTCTTTGTTTCTGGCCTCACTTCGGGGTTGCTTTGATCCTCAGAAAAGTTATCGAAATTGATGAAGTAGCCAGAGGCAGTTCTGTCAATTGTTGGAATTGTTCTCTCAATCTGTCTTTTGGTCGCACATTCTGATGCCACATCATTGTAGACTAGTGTTTCTTGACGAACTGATTCAATCTGTGTTTCAAGAGGCACGAGTTCCATGGCAATATTGCGTAGTCCCTCTCTGTGCACTGCAGGTTTATCAAATGTGATTAGTCTTTCAGTTTAATCCTCTTGAATTGTTGCAAGTTTGGTTATTCTGTTATTTCTTGGGAGTCCACTGGGCCTACTGTTGATTATAGGCCACGCGCTTGTGGTTTTAACAGGTCGATTGATACAACTCTGTTCTCCTTTTTACCAGCAAGGGGCGGTAGTACTACTGATCTTGTTCCGTTGATTGCCAAGACAGGTACTGCTTTTCTGTAAGAAGGCCCAAATTCCTTCTTCACCGCTATTTTTTCTCTGACTAGATCCCCAATCTTTGGAATCCAGACAGGCCTTGCTGGGGCTGGTGGTGCCTCGTCAGTGGTAGCTGGCTGTTGCTTTAACTTTATGTTGCTTAAGGATTTTCTTGTTTCATTCAAGTCCTGTAAAACAGCCAAACGATCTTTGATTTTCTTATCTTTTACCACTGATACCTGACTATCTAAGTCCTGAATGTGCATTCTAGTTCCGAACAATAGTTCGTACGGGCTGAAACCTTTTAGAGAATTTCTTGGCAAATTGTTAAGACTTAACTGGACACTTATTAAATGTTTGACCCACCCATCACCCAAACCTAGTACCTTCGCTGTTATAGATTGCTTTATGTCCCGGTTTTTTCTTTCCACTACACTGTTCCCTTCGGGGTGTGATGGACAAGAGTATCGAAAGTCAACGCCCATGCTGGCCATGGCCTCCTTATAAGCTCGAGAGCTGAAAGCAGGACACTGGTCAGAATGGAACATGGCAATTGCGTATGTGCCGATAAAGACTCCTAGATCTTTTATAACCGTTCTGGCGTCAGCCGAGCGCTGGGGCCACATTTTTTTTAAGTTAATTTTGTCTTAATTGATTAATAGGACACTGGATGGCATGTAGATAGAATTACGCTGTTTCTAATTGGTAGCCAGGCAACAGACTGAACCGGTTCACTACTGCGATCTCTGTTGCAGTTGGGACAGTTCTTCACATATATTTGATGTTCCACGCTCATCCCCGGCCATCAGTATACTGATTGTAATTCAGTCAGAGATTCCTTGATCTTTTTGTGTCTTGGACCTTCACCCATGTGTGCGTCTGCTATTAATAATTTTCTCTGGTTCATGTTTGGAATTACCCTATCCCCCACTCCAGGGATTCGAGCAAAAGGAACGGAGTTTGCATCACTTACGTATGCATAATTGAGTGGATAGTTCACGGGTAGTGCTGCACAGTCGCCTTTTACGGACGTTTTTACTGCCTGCATGGTTTCCCCGTCTATGTGTTTTTCTGAACGCTTTATTTGTGGCTACGGAAGCCGGTTTAGTTGCTTCCGCTGTGGCTGCATTAGCCAATGAATTCCCTGCAACGTGAACGCCATCACGTTGATGACTCAGAGTGTGTATCACGTGAGTCTTCTGTAGTTCTTTCTGTAAAAGAACTACATGTTTCCAAAGCATTTTATGCTTGATTGTGGCACCTGTGTTATCTTTGTAATCATTTTGAATCCAGCTCTGCAAGTTATTATTGTAAGAGTTGATGCAACAATGCGAATCACACAGGATTAGTGTCGGGAATTCACGTTCTGCATTTTCAAGCGCCAACTTTAACCCCTTCCATGCTGATGACAGAACGGTTCCGTCATCAGCATCGGTTGAGCTGTGCTGATGACGGAACCGTTCCGTCATGACTCCGCCCGCGCAAGGCGGAGTCAGCACAGGCGGGGAATACGCCCTGCACGCAAGGAGTTAAAGATCTGATTTCAGCTCTATGAGCTGAACAGTTTCTCACTGATTCAGTTTTTCTTATTTTTGGTCTGAATTTACCGCACAGCCAGCGACCTTTAACAATCGCGTAGACTGCATTGTAGGATTTATTCTCTACGTTGAAATGCTGTACAAATCTATCTGTATAGATTATACAGGAGTATTGTTGGAGTGGCAGAATTTCGATTGGCAGAGGATATTCTTCTTCATAAGTCAAATCATTCAGTTTTTCGAATTGCGGTGCGAAATAGTATTTCACATCTTCCGCTCCAAGAGAATTTACACACTGTATCCATTTCGGATCCAGTGACACTGTAGGCAGGTTTACTGGGCTGAATAGCGCCTCGAAGGCGGATTCCGCTGTCAGGATATTGATCCTTCTGCCATGTGCTAGTTCTCGTTCATTCGCTAATGCAGTTTTACTGCTTTCACGATTTTTTCTGTGGGACTTAATTTTTTTTTCTGCTTGTGTGTACAAGTGTGATTTGTAAGCTATTGGTACCTTTTCTCCCTCATTAGAGGTCAGGTACGTGAATCCGCATCTTCCTGGGATGACTCGGATTACAAGATTGCGTGTATTGTCACGTGTATCTAATTTTGTTTTTGCTAACATGTCTGTTTGCAGTGATCTCAAAATATCTGTGTGTTTTTGAGTCCAGTTGATTGATTTAAAATCAGGTTTAATTAATTCATAGAGAGGTTTAACCCTCTCCGCATAATTTAGAATGTAAGTTCTTCCGAAATTCAGGAAGCCTAGAATCGATTGTAAGTTCTTCAACGTTTTGGTGCTTGGAGCACAGCGCACTTCTCTAAGAAGTTGTCCGCTAGGCTTTTTCCTACACTTGATAATTCGTATCCTAAAAATAATACTGTCAGATGGGCAATTCGAGACTTTTTAAAGTTGAATTTGTAACCCTCTGCTGCGAACCCAAGTATTATGGTGTTCACTCTTTTCAAGTGAGTCTCCAAGTCGTCGTCTGTTAGATAGATATCATCTACATAAGATAATGCCTCATCATCATACATTTGTAGTAACTCTGTTACTCTGGCTGAAAATAGTCCTGGGCTGTTCTTGAATCCCTGTGGGAGCCTACAGAGACCCCATTACTGAGAAAGCGGTCAAGTATCTGCCGTCTGGTGCAATATTTTGACAAAAGAAACCATTTGATATATCTAATATCGTTTTATATTTTTTACGAACTATGTTGTTCATTAGTGCAGCACTATGCGAATTTTGTACTGCAAATGTTTTGCAACATGCATTAAGGTGTCTGTAATCCAAAACTAAACAATATGAATCATCTGGTTTGGAGACAGGAAACAAAGGATTGTTCATTTGAGAGGTGCATGTTTCAATCACCCCCTGGTATTCAAGTTGATCTAAAATCTCCCTGACTTGTTTTTTAGCTTCTTGCTTAATGGGATACTGCCTTTGTGCAGTCGGTTGACTTTTTAACTGGATTTTGTGAGGAGGAGAGTCCTCATCCCATCCTACATGATTTTTATATAGTGCTGGTGCCTGGGCTACTGCCCATTTCCTTGCATATATATATTTAGTGTGAATCGGAATGTGATTCGAGAATGCAGGCATAATCATTTCTTCGCCACGAGGGCACTCCCTGACAAACTCCGGGGGCCAATCTTTTGCAGCTAACAGAATGTCATAGCCTTTTGAGAGTTTATCCCAAAATAGACCCCTTATTTTCCTAGTCTTATCACCCTCTATACGCAGTGTTATTTCTTATATCTTATGGGGCTCGCTAACTCTGGTGTCGGCAGTTTCTACTTGAATGTATTCATTCGTGTCCACTGTCTCCAGATGACTCATCAGGATCTTGCGAGCTATGGTGATTTCTGCTGCACTGTCTAGCATTGTCTGTGCCCACTCCCCGTTTTTCAACTGTGTTCTCAGTATTCTCGGCATGTTCGATTACTCTCTTACTGGCTACCTTCTTTCTTGGAAATTGAGATTTTTTACTTTGAGCAGCTTCCTTGTCTTTGGACTTGGTGTGCTCTCCTGGGTCTGACCGTCCTCTTCTTTCCGATTTCTGCGAAAAAGATCGAGAGGGACGTGTATCAATACTTTGATATCTATCAGGCTTCTTCAAATTATCCCTATTTCTAAGGTTATATCTTTTCTCAGAGGGCTACCTCTGGGGAGACTGGTGTTCTCGAGTCGGAGTTCTTTCCTTTTGTCGAGGAGACCTTCCTCTGGACTGGAAAACTTTTTTATTGGGAGTGGATTGTTTATTTCCATCCCAGCTCTTTTTGGGAGTGTTTGAATTATTTTTAATAAATAATTTTTCAGGATTTTCGAGCAGTTGGGGCTTTACTGGTTTTCCACCCAAGCTGTCTCTACCTAGTTCTTCATAACATTTTTCTATAATTCTGGCAAGCTCAATTGGTTGATCTGTTATATCTGTTTCTTTCAATTTCTGGCGGATCGCCACAGATGCTGCTTCTCCTTTTATATTGGCTAGTAATATAGCCGAGACCTGTTTGAAGTCTTTCAGTAATTTCATACGAAGAGTTAAAGCAGGTTCTGGACCGTATTCATTCTGAATCTGTTTTAGCACTTCTGGTATTACCGCTATTTACGGAACACCATGTGTTTTTGTGTAAATGGAAGCAAAGACTGTACCCCAAGTGTCACAGTCCTCCACGTGTGGTGCGACCCCCATTGGAAGGCAGATGGTCAGGATCCTGTGTTTCTCAATAGGGGTAGTATTTGGAAATACTGCCTCTATTTGAGTAATTTTCTGCGCTAACCAGAAAGGAATTTGTTCCCGTTTTATGGGTGTTTTACCAAGACATGATTGTATGTTCTGTGTTGTAATTTTATTGGTGTTCCCCTGATGAGGGGTCAGCTGTGGTACATTAACAGCTGTTTGCACTGTAGCAGTCCGCATTACATATTGGACTAATTGCCTATGTATTTTGATTAATGTTTTTAGCTGTGCTAAAAGCTCTTCTTTTGACATTTTTGCAATGTCCGGATGTGGTGTGTAGCTGGCTAGAACCGGCCACGTTGCTCCTGGTCTACCTAGTGGACCGAGCCTGGTAATCTGATCATTGTGTTTTAGGGCGCCTTTAAACCAGAGCAGGTGCTCTTGGTATTTCAATGGGATTTCAGTCTCCTCGAAAGGAGCATACTCTTCCGGTGGATCCCCTATTTTGTAATAGTGGAACTCGTGTGTTGCGATGTTTGCCGCTGGAAATTTTATCCAAGAATAGAATACCTCTGTCTTCCGATATTCGCGTGCCTCTATCACAAAGACGACTGTGCCACCTTGTGTGGTCAGTCCATTTTCTATAAGTTTTGACGTTATAGATTTTCTTATGTTGACCGGGATGATTATCGCATCCGGTTCATTAACACCGTCGGGACCCTGCTCAGTCGCATTTACTGCGCCCCCAGTGGTTCCATTCTCTAAATCTGACATTTTATTGTCAGAAAGGTTTTTACAGAGCAGGTCTCCAAGGAGACAAAGATTAGGTGCACAATATTTTGGAACACTGTATCCTTCAACGTTGAATAAACCAGAGCTTTACATAGGAATCTCTTCCTACTAAGTTTGGGCGGATTTTAACCTTTCACCCACTCCAGACGTCTATTGGAGTATTTACGGTAGAAAGGGGTCTGTGTGAAAAATGCACGACTGAGTTACTCTAACGTCTTGCGTTAGTTTTATCGCCTTACCAAACGTTGGGCGCCATGTAGTGTAGTTCCTATTTTTCCAATAGGCCCTGCGCATTGGAATAACATAAACAGCAGTTTTGATGTAGAAGTGCGGTCTTCCAGGTCTCTACTGACTATGCTAAACTTAATTGGGTTTGTTACCAACTAGCTCAGAGGTCACTGGAAACTTTCTTGACTGAATAGGAAGTGATCAGCTTCCCTGGTACAGACAAGAAGGGATTCAGTTTTCCAACAACCGCATAAACATGACAACTTTGCTCCTTAGAATAAGAGTCAATCTCTAGAGTCGTGTGAAACAATAGACAGTTATTTTACTCAGTCAAGGGTGCAGACTACTTTCACCAAGATGCAGAGAAATAGAGAGACGGGCGTTTTCAATAAAAGGTATTATTTATTGAACAGTCTTTCTTCACATGCAAGAGAAATGAATTGCCACAATGGCAAGACTTGTTATTATAAAAAGTGCGTACAGTAAAATGAGGATTGCGAAATAATACTGTAAAAGCATTGATATGGTTTCTTAGCCATACAATGGTTAAAATGAATAAAATATATACATTCATATATACATTTGACTAACTTACTCAACTGGTGCTTCTAACTATGCCTACCCCAGTGTACCTGACCTAAGCCTAATACTTGGGAGGGAGTAAGTAAGTAGCAGTTTTAGTTAAGTTGGTTTTGCCAAGGTTTGCTTCAAGAATTCTCTCTAAGGGTTTAGTCAACACCATACCTCTGGAATAGAATGTTGGAGGTCTTGTATCTCCTTCCAGGACTCGATATCCCAGTTACTCGCAAGAGTAGGCTGGAAACGCCGGAGCTGGATTTTCTCGGCAGGAGAAAAGACAGCTTCTCTCTCAGCGCGTCGAGGAGGAGGAGGGGCAGCGTCCGTGGGCAGCTTGCATCTGCTGGGCTCTGCAAGGGACAGCTGATCTGCTCCTGTGTTCACCACACCATCGCTATCATCGATGTCGTTGAGGCAGCGTTTGTTTAAGGCAACGTTGGTAATATTTATACCTGAAAGGTGCCTGGTTTGACCTATGTTTTTGGACATAAGACGTCAATAAAGATGTCACTAGGAAGTGATCGTTTCTCAGTGCTCATTAGAGTTCTATTACTAATCAAAACATAGCAAGTGGGGTTTTCCCAGGTTGCTGAGTTTTATCTTGTTGAAGAACTCGGAATGTAATCTAGGAATCTTAGATAGTGGCTTCTGCTGTGTCATTTGCTCTAATGAGCTGCAGAGGAAGATATTCTAAAATGTGGCTCTGATCGTGTTAGGCCAGAGACGAGTTTCTAAAATATCACTCTTGATCGTTCATGCCATTATAGGGCTATAAATGAGTTATAGCCGTATAGGGGCATAAGGTCACAGTATTGATCGGGGTCCTAGATTAGAACACAACAGTGTAAATATACAGTCAGTTGCCAAGTAATTATAGAGCCAATTAGGCCTTAGGCCATGGAGTGCTTTAAAACTCCTATAGACTGTGCATGCAGTCTTCTATGCACCTGCACACTTGTTTTTTATACTTTCAATTCCACACTCTATATCATTATACTTATAACACTGTGACATTGCTGTACTTATCTATACAGTGTTGTAAAAGTGAATCAGTTACACATTGAGGTTGACACTGTTTGCAGAAATCGTATCATCCAGTCAGTACCGAAATATTTGTCTAGTAAAGTAGACCTTAGTATATGGACTGGTTCAAACTCTGGTTTACTGTGCATGTACTCTTCTATGCACCTGAAAACTTGTATTTTAAACTTTTAATTACCCAGTCTCTATCCTTATACTCTTTCCAAACACTTTGCTACTATTGTTTCAGTATTGTATTGAGCCATATAGCAATATATCCTGTCTGTACACTGTATAAAAAGTGAAGCAGTTATAAATTCAGCTCTACAGTCTCCTTCGAGAAGTGTAATCATTCTGACACTTTCCAAGTACTCATGCAGCAAAGTAGGCCTAAGGGTATGGACTGCTTCAAACACCTATATATAACAAATGCACTTTTATAAACATCTGCAAACTTGGCTTTTAAAGTTTGAATTGCCTAGTTTGAATCCTGACACTTCCTGCAAACATTCTGCTACTGCTATTTTAGTATTGTAATGAGTCATACAGCAGTATGATCTTATGTATGCACTGTTCTAAAAGTGAAGGTGCTATATATTTAGCTAGACAATTTCCTTGTAGAGCTGTAAGCATTCAGTCGGTTCCCAAGTAATTATGCACCAAAGTAGGCCTTAGGGCATGGACTGCTTCAAATCCCTATAGACTATGTATCCTCTGTTGTATACAGTGAAAAAATCATAGCATCATATTAACACAATCGATAGGAAGAAAGTACATGAAGGAACCACAAAACAAATCAATTAAAAACTATATTTCATTTAATAAATACACAAACATTTATATTAAAAACAATCAATAACATCACAATTGAAAACAAAACACATATATAGTTTCCATACAGTACATGCAAAAAGTTATATCTTAAAATAACAAGGTGGCAATCAATATTGTTCGACGCGCGTTTCGGCGTTATGAGAAACGCCTTCCTCAGGAGCCACAATTTTCATCTGAAAAATATGGTTTAATTAAAATTAGTAAACACATTCACATAATCATCCTATTCAAATTACATTCTACTTACATCAATTTTAAAAAACAAAGATTCAAAAACATACATTGGTACCGTAATGACATTTCTTCCCTACTTGTATAGCCCATAGAATATATCTATACAAGGTACAAACCTAATATGACTATATTTGAGCAGTTGTAATTTCATAGACAGATCTTTCCTACCATGTAGGAACATGGTATTTGCATACCCATATTGGATTAAAGATGTTATTCCAGGATGGTGTCTCTATTACAGGGTGTACCTATGTACATGGTCTCTACCCAACTCAAGAGATTAGCTTTGTTCGGTATATTTGAAAAAATTGATTAATATACCTGCATAATATGGTTATCCAAAACATAGCTGCTACCTAGGAAGGATTTTCCATTGTATCTATACTATTACTTTGATATTCATAAAATTATATCTTTGATGGTCCATTAAGTAGGCACTCGTTAGCAGGTAAATATATTAGATAATATTTGTGTTAATCCAACTTTAACAATAGTGACTATAAAGCACTTACCTAATTCAATATACATAAATGAATCGTTTATTCAAGTAAGCTTGCTTTGTCTTTTTATCTATGTATCCTTAAATTTCAATCTGTAGTGAAATGATATGAAGGAAAAGGGGGGAGGGTTGGGAACAAGGGGGGTAGGATATCAGTTATAATTGTCATTTTGTGTTACAAATGCTAAAGGCCAATAACTAAGAACAAGGAATTACGGTGTTAAAGGAGGAATATAACATGCAGTTGTCTTAATATCAACGTGTACATATTTTTTACTCGAGCGTCCAAAAATTATAAAAGGGCAATATAAAAAGTTTCGACCCAGTAATACCATCTATGATAGGTTACTAGTCAACAGGGGAAAGCTAACGCTAAGCCTACATTGCCATTGTACATAGAAATGGCCAGGTGCATTAGTGATTCAAGAAGGCGGTTTTAACAAACGGCGTTTTTTTATTAATGGGCTTACCGTCACACATTATCGTTAGGAACTTGCAATCAGGTCACGTCCTCTAGATGGGTTGTTGTTCACTCATTAAGTCCCTCTGTTTGACTTTTATAGATACTTAGATCTATATACAAATAACAAAATATAAAGTTAGTCAAAAACGGAGGGGTGAGCATACGGCTCTGAATAGTTTTCGTTTATAGAGCAGACCATGGGGTTACTCATAAAAATAGTTGTCCTTACCGATGAGCTAACCAAATGTTGATTCAATATAATTGAAGTGCGGCATAAAAAAATCGATTGATGACGTTGTGCTGCAGGTCCTCGTATGCGATAATCGAGGGTTTCCAGTTCCATATAAAATAACCATATAAAGAAAACAAGACATCCACATGTCAGTAACCTACGTTGTATTATCGGTAGTTGGAAAGAACGGGTAACGTCTTAGCCTTACCTAATGCAAGGATATTTGCGGCTAATCTTATCGTCTGGGAGGTCACACCGGTAATTGACGCCGTCCTGTAGTAAAAGGAAAGTTATCTCTCCATGTGAAGCTTTCAAATTTAGTTATGAAAGCAGATAAAAACAAAACAAACCCGTCAAAGACGGAGGTAGCTTGTAATAAACGATATCAAATGTTTAGAAGGCTGCAAGTTACCAACTCGGCAGGAAGGGAGAATCTTACCGGTCAAGATGAATCGCCCTGTGTATGTCAACCTGCAGGGGCCGCAAAAGATAGTTGCCTGGCGTCCTGCAGCCGTTGTAGAAAAGTGTATAAACCGGCGCACACAACAGCAACTCTTTAAATACACATTATGTAGTTCACCTGAGAGATGACGTATTATCCTCTAACGGACACGCCCATAATTAAAGCGAAATGCCTGTCCTTTCGGTGGGGGAGCCAGGTAACAAGCGCATGCTCGCAACAAAGAGTAGTTCCATTGTGAACGTCCAAAGTGATTATAATGTGGCATGCAAATGTCTGTATCGATCCAAACATTATTAGGGACTATAGGTAGCATAAATAGTTCCGAAAAAAGACCGTCTGTATGAAGAGTCGAAGGTCATATATAAATGGTTTCATAGGTCGCATGAACACGAAAAAATATAGACAAGTGGAATACCGTAATGGGCAAAAATAAATCTGCTTATAATTCAAAGCAGATGAAATTGTTGGTAGGATATATAAACACCAAATAGTGTCATGCTACGACTATTATCACCGTTGATAAGGTGAATAGAGTGATGGCTATCCTCTAATGAATACGATGGATATGGCAGGTATTACCTATCCTATCCTAGTTATCTAATCAAATTAGAGGCAATTCATGGGAGTAGCTGCTATGTAGTATTCTCACCAATAATACAGATAGTCAAAGTAAAGACTATATTCCGATATATATCGTATGGATAATTAATATCATCCAGTGCATTTCATAAAGGGAAAAACCACTCATGGAGTTAGCTATTGTATCGCATTCTCCCAGGGAATTTCACTGTTAAGACCCCTTTTAAATGTATCCAAAACAAAAATCCAGTAAACCTCTCTTTTCTTGCGAATGGCACCCCACCTTTACTGTCTGCTGTCTTCATTTTCTCGAGGATGCACCATTGGAAGTCATCCATTTTATGATTATGTTCGAGAAAATGTTTTACTAAGGGTGCAGTTGCTTTCTTAGTTTTTATCGCTGATCTATGTTCAGTTAACCGGGTTTGAATGGATCTACAAGTTTCGCCAACGTAGCCTTAGCCACACGGGCAGCTGATAAAGTAGACCACATTTGTGGTTTTACAGTTCCATAGATCTTTTGCTTTAGTTGTAAAACCATTGTGGGTGAAGTCCTCACCAGCTAGAATGTTTTTGCATGATTTGCACGAGGAGCAAGGCACTGTTCCTCGTATCGGAAGACTGGTAACCAAAGATCTTTGCATCTGGTTGGAAGTGGAGTTTTTGACCTGAAACCTAGAGTGAACAATTTTATCTTTCAGGTTCTTATTTCTCCTATGTGCAAATAGGGGTTTTGGTAAAACAGAATTAGAGGTTGGGTTACAATTAAGAATGTGCCAGTTGGCATTGATGATCTGTCTTATGCGTTCATTCATTGTGGAATGAGTTGTCACACAAACTAGTTGATCTTTCACTGGTTGGGCTTCAGGGGCCAACAAGGCATCCTGATCAAAAAGCGAGCTCGTTTGTACGAGTTCCTTACGAGCCTGTGGGGGTAACCCCGGTCTAGAAAAAAGTCTGATAAATTAGTACAATTTCTGCGGACTCTTAAAAATTGAGAGAAGGGGATACTCTCACGCTGACACTTGGGATGAAAACTGCTGAAGTGCAGTAATGTGTTACGTGCTGTTGGTTTAACAAAAAGATCCACCTCTAATCTTTTGTTGTTTACTCGAATTAACAAGTCCAGAAACTCTACTTGGTTGTTACTATATTGTGCAGTGAACTTAAGATTATCGTCAGTTAGGTTGATCCATTCTAAGAATTCAAGCAGGGAGTCTTTCCCATTGGTCCAGATGAAAAAAATATTGTTTATGTATCTGGACCAATGGGAAATAGATTCGAAAAAAGGTGCCACTTCATTATCTATGAATCTCTCCTCGAAACGGGACATGTAGATATTGGCTACCGAAGGGGCAACCGATGCCCCCATACTGACTCCTCTCAGTTGACGGTATAAGTCCTCTCCAAACTCAAAAACATTTTCTGTTAGAACAATGAATAAACAATCAATAAGGAATTTCTTGGGGCACATTATTTCATATTTATCTATGAACCAATCCGTTGCTCTAATAGCTTCATCCAAAGGGATATTGCTATAAAGAGATTCAATGTCCATAGTGACTAGTATGTCTCTGTCGGGTATAAATTCGAGATTCTCTACTATATTAATCATATGGCATGTGTCCTTCACATATGATTTGATCATTGGTATGTGAGGTCTCAAATAGTGGTCTACAAATTTCGATAAAGATTCCGTGGGTGTACCGATAGTAGACACAATGGGTCTATATGGGGGATTGTCCAAATTTTTATGTATTTTGGGGAGACCGTAAATACAAGCAGTCTTAAACTTATTGTTATTCAAAAAGGCATGTTCTTTAATGTTAATATCGCCATTCTGAAGGGCTTCATTAGTTAGAGTACTGATCTGTTTTATAACATTGTTAATAGGGTTGGAATTGATTTTGAGATAGGTGGAGTTATCATTTAGCATCGTTTTCATATTGTGTTCATAGTTACTAGAATCAAGGATTACAATGCCGCCACCCTTGTCGGCTCCCTTGATAATCAGTTTATTGTTTTCAGATAACTCCTTTAAGGCTGAAAATTTGTTTCTGCTCAAATTATATGGTGGTTTAGGGATACATTTTAAAGCCCTTTCTAATTTCTGAATGACTACTAATTCAAAGGCTGCTACTTCAGGACCTAGTTGGTCTAATCCTGGGGTAAAAGAAGATGGGAGGGATATTTCTTTTTGGCTCTGTCTAGTTAAATCAAACTCAGTGTCTTCTTTATTTTGGAAAAACTTCCTAAGTATAATAGTTCTGAAGAAGGCTATTACATCCTTATATAATTCGAAGGTATTAACTCTTGTGTGAGGTACAAAGGAGAGACCTTTAGATAACAGGGTTTTACTTTGACTATCAAGCTCAATGGAAGACAAGTTGAAAATCGGAATTACATTCCTTGCCCCCAATACAGTCTGTTTCGGGTCTCCCTTATGAATTGTGGTTCCTGTTGCTGGTGTTGTTGTTGCTGATGTTGTTGGTGCTGTACCTGATGTGGATGTTGATTCATCTGGAAGTTCCCCCTGATCTGTCCTTGATTTTGAAATCTCACTCTGGGGCGACCTCGTCGAGGCCCCCTGTTGGATAAAAAAGGTCTTGAGTTTGCATAAGAATTGAACCCTCCATCTGATTCATAATAGGTATTGCTGATACCTTCACCTTCCGAATCGGATGTGTCAGTAAAATTATTTACTCTCTGTTGAACATGTCTAGATTCGTCTGTGTATTGATTATGCTGGTAAAAATCTTTATGTAAATAAGGGTAGGCCACTTCCTCAGTATAGAATCTTTCATCTTTATTGAGTTTGTCAGTTTTACGCTTATTCAGGTAATTACAAAAATGTTCTAATTCTTTATTATATTCTTCTATCTTTTTTATGGCTTCATCTGCCCCAGCAAGTTGTCTAAGCTTTTCTTCTAATTCATCTATTTCTTGCTTTATACCTAAGGCTAGTTCTTTTGAAGTTCCAACGATCAAAATCATAAGATCGCGTGAACACCTATTCGCTATAAAGCTCCACCTTACTAAGAATGGTCTGTGATGCACTCTCTGATCCTCTGTTGTATACACCAGCTGACTTTACTTTTATACCTTTAATTCCCCAGTCTGTATCCTTAGACTTTCAACAAACAGTCTCACATTAGTGTTTCAGTATTATTGTGAACCATACAGTACCATGTGCTTATCTATACAGTGTTCTAAAAGTAAATCTGCTATACATTCACCTAGTCACTCTCCTTGCAGAATTGTAATCTTTCACAGGCTCATTTATGAGACTTCTTGCGCCATTGGAACGTCACTTTTTATGATGTTACATGGCACAGCTGTCAGCGTAATATTTATCAGGCAGCACTAAGGCACTGTTTTTGGTGTACTGTTGCCTGATAAATATCAGCCCCTTTAATGCAGTGTTCTGCGTTAAAGGGGTGTGCAATGGGTGTTGCTGGCGGTGTTCCCAGCAACACCCTTGGCCTTTTGAGACTGCCCCACATTTACTAGAAATTGTAAATCTGAGGCACTGCCAAAAACTTATGACTCCCCAGGGGAGGCGTAAGGAAGGTGCAACGGGGAAAAATAGTTTTATTTCTCTTTGTTTTTCCTTTTTCTATGTGTGCTGCTTTCTGCAGCTCACGTAGAAAAAGGAAATGTCTCTTGTGATTATTTTTGCACAGAAAGGTTTCCCTAGCTGTACAAAAATATTCATCTTTGCAATGCAGGAACCCTTGCACCATTGTGCAAAGGTTCCTGCATTGGTGCAGGCAGACCATTGTGCGCCGGTGCAAGGGGAAAGGATAGGAATGCGCTGTATCTTATAGATATGGCGCATTCCTGCCTTTTTCTTTTGCCATAGGGAAGCGTAGCAGGAAGGCCTGCTGCACTTTTCTACGGCAAAATCTCATAAATGAGGCCTATGCCAGTAGTCAAGTATTCATGGTGCAAAGGGCAAAGAGTGTGTCAAACCCCTACAGACTGTGCATACAATGTTCTAAGCACCTGCAAATTTGCCTTTTTTATGTTGAATTTCGCAGTTTCTATCTTTTCACTTCCACCAAACACTCTATTAGTCTTGGTATAGTTTTCTAGTGACTCATTGATCAGTGTGTAGTAAGGCATTCACTACATTAAAACAAAAATGAGTAGATGTAGAATAAGTGGTACATCCCCTGAGATATGACAGTTGTTGTGCACTGTGACATCACCACCATGGATGAAATATATTTACATTGTGGTGCACTATGAGGAAAAAATGGCACAGCTATGTGATGTATCTGTGCTGTGAAGATGGCGCATTGCTTGACTTACATCGGAAGCAGAATGCAGATCCAGGAATGCTCTTTGGGCCCTATGCTCATAATGCTGTGTCAATCCTTAAACCTGCTTCAAACAGGTGCAGGGTTTGACGCATTATAAGCCCATAAGTGACTGAATGAAATCTTATAGATTTCACATAGTCACTTTTAGAAGGCGTTCCTGCGCCAGAACCCCCCCCCCCCCCCACCCCCCACCTTCTCAGGAAAGCCTCCTTCTGGCGCACAGCTTTACAATGTGACGCACCTTCCAATTACGTCACATTGTAAATACCATACATCATGGCACATCTTTTGCAGCATTGCTGCATCACAAAAGTGATGCAACGGTTGTGTAAAAGAGGCACAAGGGGGTTGTAAAACCGCCCCTAATACATACAAATTCATCCAGGCAGTTTGACCAATAGTTTAAATTGAAGCATAGACTTGTAACATATTTATATGCATATGTTACATTCAAGTGCTTCGGAGGTACTACAGTATACTATAGGTAAACACCTTATAGATTTATGCTGTAGCACATCCTTATAGTTCTGCACTTTCACATTCACCATACACTACTAATGTATTCATTCATTTATTTATGAACTACACATTCATTCTGACAAACTTTTACAGACTAACATAGAAATATAGGGCTAGATGTAGGTAAATAATTTTTACCAATTCTAAAATACCAAATTTTACAGATTCGGTATTTTAGTATCGGTAAATCTGATGTAGGTAAATATTCGGTATTTTTTACCGAATCTGTAAGATTCGGTAAATACTGAATCGGTATTTACCGATTCGGTAATTGCCATTCATTCCTATGGGCCTGGAGGCCCATAGGAATGAATGACAATTACTGAATCGGTAATTACCGATTCTGTAAATACCGATTAATTCAAGGGTGGCAGGGTGTCACTTTGACACCCTGTTGCACCCCTGATTAGGGCTTGTGTGCCACATGGCACAGGTGTACATGCACAGATTTGCATATACACAGGTATTCGTTATTTACAGAATCCTTAAAGCCCTGTGGCACTGTTGACAGTGCCACCTATATCTCAAAATACAGATTCGGTAATTTTACCGAACCCGTAAATTTACCGATTCGGTAAAATTACCGATTCGGTAAAATTACCGAATCTGTATTTCGAGATGCCCTACATCTCAGTATCCAAATACCGGTCGGTAATGGTGGAAAATTTGTATTTTCGGCCGTTACCGACCGGTATTTGGATACCTACATCTGGCCCATAGTTCTTTTTTTACCAGTAGAGGTAGTTCTGAAAAGAACTGTTTTTTTTGTCTTTGTTGTTTTATATTTTTGTTGCAGTTTTTTCAACAAGTTTTTTTTTTTAACCAGAAAAAATGAACTTTTGAAACCAAAAAACTGTGCACCAATGACAAAAAAGTAAAAAAAAAATATTGGTTAGGGCAACGGTGCTCCTCTTGCCTCTTCACAATCAGGTCCACAGATTGCTCACCATAGTAAAGCATTTCTTTGCAATATATACAGTGGATAGTGAGCTGCGAAAACTGGGGAACAATAATAGAACGTGGACTGCTTCCAGGAGGTGGTGGTGCACTTGAGGTGCTAGCCACTGCAGGTGGAGGATTCTCCTGTAGACTGAGCGTTGCCATCCTTGCATAATTGTGGGGATGCAAGTTTGTCACGTGACGGTCCATACTTGCAGTACTGAAAAGTACTTTTTTGATGGGTCACCTCTGTATAATGTCATGTCACAGATTTTACAACTGACTTAAGGTGCATTCACCTTTTTTTGTCCCTCTGGAAAAGTAAAAAAAATCCATATAAAGGCTTCTTTCCTCTTTTTCTGAGGAGGCTCATTCAAAAATTGATTATCATCAGAGGAATGGTCAGAAGGTGTTTGAGGAAGACCAGCCATATTGATGATAATTGTTCGAAAAGACTTCAGCTCCCCAGAATAGATGCTGATCCTGAGTAAGTCCAAGTAGAATGATGAAAATGGGAGGGGTCTTTCAACAGTTGGAGTAGGTAGTGTTATGAACCAATCAGATCTCTTCTTTTAAAGTAAGCATGGGCGAATTTTGCGAATCTCGCGTTCGCGAATTTTGCGGATTTGCGAACTCGCAATCCGCAAAATCCGCGAATTCTCGCGAATTTGCGGATTTTTTTTTTTTGTGCTTGCATGGGTTTCTGCCAGTTCGCGAGGGTTTTGTACAATTTCGCAAAACGCGAACTCACCTGTCGGGTCGCAAGTTTCGCGAACTTGTTGTTTCTACGTGTCCAGCCTGTTTGGGACACTCTTCTTCATCACTGCCACTCTCTGTCACCACTGCCACTCTCTGACTACTCATGCCACCCTCTGGCCCACCCATGCCACCCTCTGTTTCATCACAGCACCCTCTGGTTGTCCAGTCAGTGTACATTATTGTGGCAACGCAAGCACACCTTCCCTGCCTCAAGTGACCTGAATTAATTTGGGGCTGATTAATGTGTCACAGAATATTTTTTTAGCTGGCACCTGCTTCCTTAGTGCTTCCTGATTAGTGATCTTTTGCACTTGCTAAGTGCTTTCAGTGTTGCAAAATTAGTTACAACACCTGCCCTGCCCCAACTGACAATAATGAATTAGGGGCTGATTAATGGATTTGAACTTCCAGCCTGGCTCCTGCTTGTCTCCCTTAGCTGTAATTCAGGACCTTTGTGGCATATGTGTAACTATTCTGAGGTTCAGAGCAGGGTCACATAATAGTTGCAACTGGCAACTGAACTCTGGAGGGGCCCCTCAGGAAGCACTACAGGAAATGGCTACTAATGATGAGCCTGAACTTTTGAACCTGGTAAGTAGTTTCAGTTTTGCTAAGATCGTATTTCTACAATTTTGCACTTATTCGCGGGGCGCGAAGTTGTACTGGGAAGCCGCGAACTCACGCGAACAGTGCGAGCAAGCCATAAAATCCGCTGCTCGCGGATTTGCGGATTTTGCGGGAGATTCGCGAATCTCGCGGATTGCGAATTTACCGAAAATCCGCAAAATCCGCGAGCGAAACGGATTTTCCGCCCATGCTTATTTTAAAGTCACATGGCTTTGCGTACTCTTACAGTGCACTTACGGAGCTCTTACTTTGCACTTACGCTGCTTTTACGTTGCGAGTATGTACAACGTACTGTCGCGATGTACGTTGATGTGCGCAGAGAATGATTTACTGTACAAAGTATGGTGCGATTACCATACACGTACGGTGCGATTACCCCCCCAAAAAAAAAATTATGTAGAATTTAATTTTAATATATTGACAAAAAATGTAATTGAATTTAGGTTTGTTATTTTTTGCATTAAAATATAAAATATAAATAAAAAATTAATAATATATACATATTTATTATAAAAATATTTATATATCTTCTGAAAAAACCATAGGTTTCAGCCACGTTTTAGTTAGGAATTAGCATTTAAAAGTCCTTTGAAATTCACTGAAAAAACCATAGGTTTCAGCCACGTTATTGTTAGGAATTAGCTTTTAACAAACCTTAGAAATTCACTGAAAAAACCATAGGTTTCACTCATGTTGTAGTTAGCGTGACATTTCACTCATACAAACCCGTTGAAATTCTCCCCTTATAGTTAGTTCAACTAACTATAATTTGCGCGCCCGCAATGCACTGCTGATGACGTCACATATTACATCACTCATGACATGGTCTCCAAAGCACAGTTCCCCATGCATTTTAGACATCTTTATGAGGCACTACACCAAAAATAGCTGAATGGAATCACACCAAATGTGGAGGGAAGCTAGATCTTGGCTAATAGACTGTGTTTTTTGTAGTTTGGTGTAAATCCGTTGAGTAGTTTTTGGGAAATTGAGATAAAAAAATATTTGTATATCTGAATGGTTGGGTACACAAGATGTTCATGAGCATCACGCTAGAGCACAAATTCAAAATTGGAACCCTGTGATTGGTTTAAGTTCTAATTATATCTGCGAGTGCTGTGGGAACAAGCACTCTGATTGATGGCTGTTGGAGGATTTGAAGTGAAATGGTCACCATTACAGTTTACTGTGAAATATTTTAGGTGTTGTGGGAATGAACTTATAACACTATGGAAAGGTGCAGGCACAAGGCATCCTGTCCCTCTCATTATTGAGAGGAGGTCTGTAAGGCATGAGTACTGTGATGCAAAGGAAAGTAGTTTCTATTTAAAAAGAATTTGCATTCTTGCTGGACTCTCATAAGATTGTGAAAAAAAGAAAGAGGTAGGTTACCTCTGCATACACTCTACTAGGGGAAAGGCATCTTGTTCATTTAGGTACTGAGAGGAGGTATGTGAGACATAAATCCAGTGATGAAAATGTTGCAATCTCATGGGAATCTTGCAGGATCTTAGAAAAAGAAGAAAGGAGTAGGTGATCTCTGTGCACACTGTACTATGCATAACTGTCACTGAAGGAAGCAATCTTACTGGAGATGGTGTTTGTTTCTCAGAGCTTACTATTCATGCTCATCACCTTGGGAATAGATTTGAATAGAGAGGACACTCTCTCCCCACTTCGTACAGCATATATCAATCACTTAGCCAAGAGGTCTCAGAGGCAAGGCAAGTCCCTCTTGCACCCTACTTTACATACACAGTACCCAAGTGAGAGATCTCAACAGAGAGGCCAGTTCATAATCACATTCTACTGTGCACACTTTTCATATACGAGAGAGTTCTCAGTGGAGAGGCAAGTCCCTCACCACATACTACTATGCATGCCTGTCACCCTTCGGAGAGGTATTAGAAGAGAGGTCACTCACTTTGCACTCCCTACTATGCATGCCCGTCCCCCTGGGAAGAAGTCTCAGCAAGAGTTCAGTGCCTCACCCTTATCAACTTTGCACAACCGTCATTCATGGCAGAGTTCTCAGTAGAGAGGCCAGTGCCTCAACACACCCTAAATGCACACCAGTCATCCAAGAGAGAGATCTCAGTGGAGAGGCCAGTCCCTCCCCACACCCTTATATGCACACCTGTCATCCAAAAGGGAGGCCTTAGTGGAGTGGGTTGGTTTTACGTATGGTAATAAAATATTACTTTGCATTGAAAAAATGAAATTCATGGACAAAACAAAGGTTAAAGTAACCTTATAGTTAGGTGAAACTTTTAGTAACAACATTAACTTTTTGAACCAACAAAACCACAGAAATTTACCTGATATAGTTAGCAGAACTAGCTCTATCTTGCACCCCGCCATGCTCTGCTTATGACATCACATATTACATCAGCATTACATATTCAATGACATAATTGACAAAAATCACTGATGACATCTGAAATATTTGTTTCAATAGCAGTGCATGGTCAAGTTATAGTTGTCATAGGTCACAAGTTATAGAAATCTATAACTGGTGAATTTCGGTGGCATTGTTTGTTAAAAAACTGTATATTTTAACTGACATTTTCATTTAACTATAACACTCTTTACCCTTTGTTTTTTCAGTGAATTTCTAGTTTTTTCTTTACATGATATAGTTACTAGAGATAACTATAACTGGTGAATTTGCAGTGTTTTATTTTGTTTAAACTATTACGTTGCCCCTGAAATTTTAACTTATCTATTACATCACTTTAACCATTGGTTTCTTTTGTGAATTTCCTTTCAGACAAGTAACCCTCTGGCAAGCCCCTCACCAGCTGCATGTGGGCAGCAACAAACTCCTGCCACTTATGGCTTTTATCCATGTTCAGCGTGGGGTTGGCTGCAGGTTTGACCTTATTGTTGAAATGCTTATAAAGACATTAAAATCCTCATTGATCCCCAATCGACACCCCAGGTGTACTAACTTAATTTACAAACAAAACCACTATTTCAAGAAATCCCTAACTTTATATACTATATTTGGTCATCTTTTCAAATCAAAGGGCCTTGGGTGCAGCTGTGTGGCCCACCATCTCCAGAAATACATTTGTGACGAGGCACCAACTACTGTTATGATGGAAGATGTGGTTGATGAACTTCTCTGTTATCTCTCACCTCTCCTTTCCTTACACACTGAAGCTGCTTCCAAAGTCCTGTGGACCTTTAAAGACTTGAAACTACAGGATCTGGACTCCTCCCACCTCCCCGGAACTCAGCCTTCCATTAACCGTGCCACAAGAGCCTCCGGGGTGAAAGCAAGACCAGAAAAGCAAGACGGAGCGGAAGTCGACTATTGAGAGAAGAATCTGGAACTGCCAGCGCGTCTCCTCTTCTCGCTGCCCGAAACCAAAACAGAACACACTGAGAGCGGAACAGAAGACGCGACGAGCCACGAAGGAGAGATCCTACCCAAGAAGGCACTGGACCCGGTTCGGCATTGTGAAGAACCGATCCACGCTCCCGGAGGAGCGTGGCTATAGCAGGTACATTCATGCCTCCGCACTGTGTTCAGTAGAGGGGCACCGGGTGGGAAGCCTGCGAGACGGGTGGAGGGAGGCTCTTAAACACCCCAGTGTTCTCTCAGGCTAGCTGCTAAATGCACGCGCGAAGGACGGTGGTGAATATAACTCCCTCACTACCTTTCCCAACACTGAGTGGGTCCCGACGGACTATTGTCCTGACTGCATTCTTTTTCATTTTTTTTTCATGCGTCTCATCCCTACGGACGACTTAAACGAAGTGGAACAGTCAAGTCCAGACGACGAGTGGGACGCCCATACTTTAAATGACTCATAGATGGAAGTGTTGTTCAAAAGACTATACGAAGCAAGAAAAAGCAAGAAACTGTTTAACTGTTGATTCCTTTTCTGTCTGTAACTTTAAATTAGCTACCTTGTGCCAATAAATATTATTTTGAACTTATCCTCATCACCTTCCTGCTTCTTGATTGCCCACACATGGTGGAGAATGCAGGCAGTCTAGACACATAGATAAATATGGAGAACCTTTTGCAACAACTAATTTCTGGACAGCAGAAATTAGAATGGGCAGTCAAAAAACAGATGACGTCGGCCTAGCCCGACCGCGAGATGTTTAAGGAAGCAATAGCTAGCCAAGTTGAAAGTATACCGAAGGTTGCTCTCGACCAGCTACAACTTACCACTCAGACACAGAATCCTACAGGAGCTCAAACAAGTAATCCACACATCGCTTTACAAAAATACCTCCCTAGAGAAGATCCGGATGTTTTTCTCACCAATTTTGAACGAGCCGCCCGCGCCTGTGGGTGGCCCGTTTCCAAATGGCCCTTCTTTTTAGAGATGTTACTAAGTGGTAACGCCCAAGCCGCCTACCAAGTGGCAAATCCCACAGGAAATACCCCATATGCAGAGGTGAAAGAGATCATTTTGGATCATCTTGGTCTAGACCCTGAAGAGTATCGTGTACTCTTTCAAAAAGAAAAGGGTGCCCCTGGAGATAACACCAAAACACTATACTTCAAATTAAAAACAGCCGCTGATAAGTGGCTTAAACTGCAGGAACGATCTAAGGAAGAAATTATGGAATCAAATTATTTAGAAAAATTTCTGGTGTCTCTTCCATATCCCACGCAACACTGGTTAAAACAGCATTTCCATCTGAAGGCAGCCCAAGCAGTAGACATGGCTACCACTTTTTCCAAAGCTCAGTCCCGACCTCTTTCCTTGGATATCGTCAAAAAACGTACAACTATGTCCTCCTAGAAAGCCGAAAGAAAATCCCAGAGACCCACTCCTGAAGTATCTCGTCCTCGCCCTCGACTCGAAACACCCATGTCCAAGGGCCCACAGTTCTATGATTGTGGGGAGTGGGGCCATATTGCTCGGTTTTGCCCTCTCAGAAAGTCAACTGAGGAGCCAATGGACATGAGTTGTATCCCGCGCACAGTCCTGTATACAGAGACAAGAGATGGGACCTTGCTTTTACGTGAGGGTACCGATGCATGGGAAATCCATAAGAGCCCTGCTTGACTCAGGCTGCTGACAATCTGTTATTTGAGAATCACTAGTACCTCCTTCTAGCCCACTTACAAGAGAACACGTACCCATAAGGTGTGTTCATGGAGACGTCCACACCTACCCAGGTATGTATCTCCCTATTCTCCTACCGGACGGAAAAATCCCTCAGGCTAGTTTAGGGGTTTTACCAAGACATTCAGAAGACCTTATCTTAGGTCTGGACAATCCCATATTCTTACAGTTATTGAGGAATTATCTACAAAGCACTAATCCCCCTTCTTCCAACCAGAACCCTCTCCTCACTCAAGCCCCCTGGCTAGCTGATCGTAGTTTCCGATACAGTCAAAAAAATGACCCCAACATGCATGGACGCAGGCCGAACAGAGCACTACCTTACAAACACCTGTCTATCCCCTCTTTCACATCTCCAATGGTCTTCTTTACTGATCAGAGAATGAGAAAGCTTCCTGCCAATTGCTTGTGCCTCAACCCTTCAGAAAACAAATATTGCTCTTTGCACACACTCACTTGTTGGTGGGACATCGAGGTACACAGAAAACGACACAGATGATTCTACAAAACTTTTATTGGCCAGGGATATATGCACAAGTCACCAAATACTGTCAGGAGATTGAAATATGCCAGCGTAAGAACCCATACAAACCACCTGCTGTTCCTTTACAACCACTCCCGATTGTAGGACATCCCTTCGAGCGTGTTGAGATGGACCTTATAGGTCCCCTTCCACGTACCAAAAAGGGCAATTTATATGCATTAGTCATTGTAGATTATGTGACTGTTACCCTGAAGCTTTTCCTCTGAGGGCCCCCACAACCTCCAGTATAAGCGACAAATTATGAGTACTATTCTAGCGAGTTGGGTTCCCTAAGGAGATCCTTACCGACCAAGAGACTCACTTCGTCTCAAAATGAATGTTCCAGGTGTGTAAATCCCTTGATATCTCACACATAAAGACCTCGGTGTACCACCCACAGATCGATGGTCTTTTTGAAAGATACAACGCCACCCTAAAACTCTCCTTAAACAAAATGCTTGCAACTGAGGTTCAGGACTGGGATATGCTTCTTCCCTTGGTTCTCTTTGTGATCCGTAGCCAACCACAAAGTAGCCTGGGCTGTTCACTGTTTGAGCTTCTTTTTGGGTGGCACCCCTGAGATCTACTGGAGATCACCAAAGAAGCCTGGGAGCATGAAAAACAAGATGAGACTCGCTCTTTTCTTGCATACACGTCAGCCTTACACACCCGGATTCATAAGTTAAGAGAGTTTGCTGATGCCAACCTTGAAAAAGCTCAAACGAAACAACAGCTCTTCTATGACAAGAGGAAGAAGTGGAGACATCTTAACATAGATGACTGGGTTTTAGTTCTGCTTCCCTCTATTATAACAAAAGTCTGTGCAGAGTGGAAGGGACCATTTTGTATAATAAAGAAGATAGGACGCACTACCTACCTTGTACAATTGTTGCCTAAGAGTTCCCAAATGTTTCATATAAACCTTCTAAAGAAGTGGCTCGGCCCAATGCCACAAAACGTGCAGGTTACATATACCCCAGGAGAAAATAACACCACACTGGGGCAATTGAATATAAACAAAGCTTTATCAGAACCCCAAAAAGAATACTTTACACAAGACTCTTCTACCATTTTCTCACCTCTTTTCTGATTATCCCGGAAAAACCGACCTTATTGAACACTCCATCCCTTCTCCACCAGGTAAAGTTGTCAAACAAAGACCCTACTGCATACCAGCGGCCAGACGACAGGCTACCAACACCAGGATAGAATTTTTTTTAGAAATGGGAGTGATACAACCCTCCCAAAGCGAGTGGTCATCTCCTATAGTACTCGTACAAAAACCTGATGGCTCAGTACGTTTTTGCATAGATTTCAGGGCTGTTAACGCTATATCCAAGTTTGACGCCTACCCTCTACCAAGGGTAGACAAACTCATCAAAAGACTCAGAGACATGGAATATATTACCAACCTGGATCTCACCAAGGGATATTGGCAGGTGCCCTTAAAAGAACAGGATCGGGAGAAAACTGCTTTTTCCACCCCTACAGGTCACTATGAGTTTACAGTTCTCCCCTTCGGTCTCCATGGGGCGCCTGCCACCTTTCAGAGACTCATGAATAAAGTTGTCTCAAATCATCAGGGTTACTCAGCAGCCTACCTTGGCGACATAGTCATATAAAGTTCCAGCTGGGGAAAGCATCTACAAGAATATCGTGAAGTATTTCTGGCCTTTCAGCAAGCAGGTCTTCATGTTAATGCAAAAAATCCTGTGATGGCTACCAACAAGTCAAATATCTTGGATATCTCCTGGGAAATGGAGTTATCGAACCGCAGAGCGAAAAAATCAAGGCAATAATCGATGTCCCCTTCCCCTCCACAAAAAAAGAGATCCGGGCCTTCATGGCCTGTTAGGTTATTACAGGAGATTATTCCCCACTTTTCCGAAATAGCCAGTGTCCTAACCGATCTCCTAAAACAACAGGTGAAGAATAAATATCTCTCATCTCCCTCCCCTATAGCCCTACATGCTTTTCAAAACCTGAAAAAAGCTATCACCACTGCACCAGTACTCAGAGCCCCAGATTTCTCCAAACCTTTTCTCCTCCAGACCAATGCTTCCAATCAGAGGATTGGAGCCGTCCTTTCCCAGACCTCTTTGGAAGGCATTGATCGTCCTGTGCTATTCATCAGCCGCAAGCTGTTTCCCAGCGAACAAAGGTACTCCACCATAGAGAAAGAGTGTTTGGCCATAAAGTGGGCAGTGGATAAACTCTGCTATTATCTAGAAGGCTCCCATTTCATCCTATTCACTGACCAGGCACCTTTACTCTGGATGAGCCGCAATAAGGGGCATAACCCTCGGGTCCTCCGTTGGTTCCTTTCTCTACAACCATTTTCATTTGAAGTACACCATCGGAAGGGGCCCGAAAATGGTAATGCGGACTTTCTCTCCCGTGTTCCTATGTTCTCCGAACAGCAACATCCTGGGAGGGGGATGTGTGACGAGGCACAAACTACTGATATAATGGAGGATGTGGTTGAATTTCCTCGTTATCTCTCACCTCTCCTTTCCTTACAGTCTGAAGCAGCTTCCTAAGTCCCGGGGGCCTTTGAAGACTTGAAACTACAGGATCTGAACTCCACCCACCTCCCCAGTACTCAGCCTCCCACTGGCCCTGCCACACAAGCCTCCTGGGTGAAAGTAAGACCAGAAAAGCAAGAAGGTCCAGAAGCGGACTGGGGAGAGAAGAATCCGGAACTGCCAGCGCGTCTCCTCTTCTCGCTGCCCGAGACTGAAACCACGCCAAGAGCAGGACAGAAGACGCGACGAGCCAGGAAGGAGAGATCCTACCCAAGAAGGCGCCGGACCCAGTTCAGCATTGTGAAGAAGCGAGCCAGGCTCCCGGAGGAGGTGGCTACAGCAGGTACGCTCCCGCCTCCGCACTGTGTTCAGTTGAGGCGCACCGGGTGGGAAGCCTGCGAGACGGGTGGAGGGAGGCTCTTGAACACCCCAGTGTTCTCTTGTGCTAGCTGCTAAATGCACGGGTGACGGACGGTGGTGCATATAACTCCCTCACTACCTTTCCCAACCTGAGTGGGTCCCAACGGACTATTGTCCTGACTGCATTCTTTTTCTTTTTCTTTTTTTTTCATGCGTCTTATTCCTACGGATGACTTAAATGAAGTGGAACAGTCCAGTACAGATGAGAGTGGGACACCCATACTTTAAATGACTCATTGACAGAAGTGTTGTTCAAAAGACTATACGAAGCAAGAAAAAGGAAGGAACTGAATAACTGTTGATTCCTTTTCTGTCTGTAACTTTAATTTAGCCACCTTGTGCCAACAAATATAATTTTGATCTTATCCTCGTCACCACCCTGCTTTTTTTGATTGCCCACAACATTTAAAAAATATAAACTACATGATGACTTCCAATCAGGTTTCAGAATAATTCTCAGCATCGAGATTGCTTTGTTTTGATTTTTTGATAATGCCTTCTGGGTCTTTTACTCCGAGCTGCTGTTCCTCCTAGATCGTTCCCAGACTACAAAGAAAACAAACAACTGAAAAACATATTAATATGAAAGCTCAGAAGATAGAGTTGTGAGTATCTTTATATAGAACTCCCTCTGCAAGTCACAATATCTTTCCATGATTTATTTTGCTTGTGTTCAAATGCAAGCCTGACATCATTAACTACACCAATCTGTGGTCAATTAAATATATTTCATTGTTGGTCTAATGCATTTCTTGTGGATGATGTCTCCTTATTTTTACTGTTTACACTGTACTTTACTTTTGTTGTGTTTTCATACACATCTGGGGATGGAATTCATGGTTTCCAAATGCAAGAGCTATGTTCTCATTTCAAAGGCATTGTTTCTGAGTAATTATAGGCTTGATCCTTGATTAGAGGCATAACTTGAATACTAGTGTAAATTAAATAGCTAAGAATGCATGATTTGAACTTAGGCTCCTTTGATGTATACCAGCCTTGAGCAACATCTCAAATTTAAGGTTTAGTGTTATCTATACTAAAAGAGAGTACCTCTTTCTTCACATATATTCCCAAAGTGAAGGTCTACCGATGAATGTCACAGACAACCTGTGCAGATATAGTATCTCCACCACTTTTGCTTTATGGTGATTTTTTCCCTAGTTTTGTCATATTCAGTATGACCTAATCCAGAACAACCGCTCATAGCAAACATGTTTTCTCCTCAGAGACACCCCTCTTGTCTCCCAATCTTTTAGTTTCAATTGGGTAGTCTCCCTTGACACCCTCTGCACAAACCCTGGCTGGCTGCAGCATTTTTTGTGTGATTTGGATGTTTGAAAATGCTCTGAGTGTAACTATATTAGGTTGGTGCATGCAGAGACAGTAAGCGAACAAACGTTCAGTTCATTTACTTAGGATCTGAAAATACGTCATAACCCTTCTTTAAATATCTCTTCTTGTTTTCCTCTATGTCTTGCACTCAGTATCATATGTCAATATCAATTCTTTAGGGTGCAACAGATTAGCAGCAGAAGTGGGGGTATCCTCCTACATATTCCATTATAATGTCTAGTCAATTCTGGTTCAGTTACTCTTGGAGCAAACTCATCAGAAGAAACAGATTATTCATCAGCCTTCCACAAGCTACACCTGCTTCTCTGTTGGGGTGCGAAAGACTGCCCCTGTCGAGCCTCTATGAATTTTCTCAATTGGATGTTAGTATTTCTAGCTCTTTCTCTAACGGTATTTGGGCTGAGTTTGGTTGTTAACTTACCCAAAATCACCTTTGGCCTGCTTCTTTTATAATGAGGTACGCAGAAAGTGTGCAAATTTGCTCTATGGTACAAGTTCAACCCTCTTACTTACAAGAAGGGAATCCAACTCCACATTATATCTCCTTCATCGAGGCGGCACATTTTTGCCACCATATATGATTAGAAGCTAAATCAAATCATTCATCAACATAATTTACAGTTTAAATTCAGACAAAGATTAAAGTGTTGAGTAAATTTTTAAAGGTTTTCATTCTCTGTAAGAGAAATGTAAGTTCTTTTATTAATCTTTTTATTCAATTAGTAAATCAAAGAATCCATTCCAGAAATCATCAAGACTATACGGTTAGAGTCATCAATATAAATCATCAATCAAGATAACAGCATGTTCCATAAAATAATGAATCCCTATTTCATCTAAATGGAACCCAACCTAACAGAACCCACAAAGAGTTCCTGGTAAAGAGCAAGATCAAAGTAGTATTAAATGAAGTTTTGAATTAAGTAGTCAAACTCCTCCTAAAGAGCCTTTCTTGAAACTCAGTTGAGTCACATTGTTCCAAATGCCCTAGCATACATTTGCAGTAATATCTGTACCAAATAAATCTCAACCAAGAAACTAGGGAAACAGATACAAACGTAGCTGTACCCATCAGGGTATAAGGGATAAAGAAAGTGTCACTCACAAAGTGTCAGGCAACATCAATCACCGTCCACAGAAGATGACAACAATCAGCTCTGGGTATGTGGGGAAAAAAAGCACAAGAAAACAAAGTAGCGAAAAAGTGGTGCTAACTAACTAGAAACATGCACTAATATAGAAGACATGAGAACATGCCAACAACAAAGTTGCAGATCTGGTCATTCCCAACCAATGAGAAGTCATTTTCCGATAATAATTTACTTCATTCTTCCTTTCCCGAAGAAAACACGTGGAGTTTTCGATCCACTATCAATTTGTATCCATCCGTACAAAAACACTTGTTTAACTAGAAATGTCTAACTTTGATTTCCCTTAAAGACTATTGTTGTGTCTATTTTGTTATTCTTTTAATGTTTCACTGAGGAACAATGATCTACACTAAAGACAGAAACATTTGCGTGCAGATCTCCAGTTAGGTAACGGAATTCTTATTTCTTAGAAGCATACATTTTTTGTTAAATGTGCAATTCTCTATTTAGTATTATATGAACATGTGATAAAAAGAATTTTAGTTTAGTCCATCAGGAATATGTAGCTTAATAAAGAAATACACTTTATAAACATGGCACATACTGCAGTTATAACAACATCCAAGCACGCTAATGAATACACTTGTGGACGGATCAGCATTTCCTAAAGAACATCCATTTACCTATTTATTAAGAAAACAATCTAGTTGAGGCCTACCAGTGAAAGTTAATGCCTTGTGCATTTTGCGCAATTTGTATACATCTCTTTTTAAAATGCATGTTTCGTGTTGATACCTAAGGCAAGTTAGCATTGTTGTTAATTCATTTTATATACACATTTTCTACTTCAACATTATTGTGTGCCTGTTTCCCCTAACATCGGTTGAATACTGTCTCTTTCTAATCGCCAGTGGAGACCCAATTGATGACTCCTGTCTGAGGTGGCGTGGTGGGAAACAAAATGATGGACTGAAATGTGCATTCAGTAATTACCAGTGGCTAAGATTAATTCAAGCATTCCTCCCATCACTTTTTTGCTTTTTTCAGTTCAACGCCCTAAATCCACTAAGTATGCCCAGACGTGAGTCCTATGTTCACTGTGCTCCTGGAATCAAGCTTCACCATCTTAACAAAGGACCAAACTGACCAAAACTAACAACGTATTGCTTGTGTTCTAGTTCAGAAAGGAACTGGCATGGAAGTTCAGGCTGTACTGCTGCAGATGGAGCAAGACAGATGCTGATTTGCAAATGGCTGGTTTCTGTCCAAAGTGGAGGGGTGTGCAAGAAAACTAGGAACTGGACTGTGGCCCTAGTAAACCAGTAGCTGAGATAACTAGAAACTTTCATCCATCACGTTTGTGTTTTCTCAACTGTCAGGGGATGACATACATTAGCCTGAGCCATGTCATCATTTGCCCTGAAGTAGCAATCTGGATCCACCACTCCCTTACTCGTTTGCAACTATTGCAACACTTTATCATGCCGAGAGCAAAACCTGTTGGTTGTAGATTGAGGAAAGAGGGAGACAGAGAGACACAGAGAAAACACACATCAAATGCTACTTAGTCCCCACTTGGTTGTTTGGCACACTATTTTGGACAGAAATGTCTTGGGCTGAATATAGCTTAAAAAAAGGACGTCCTGTTGCCAGTAGATTTTCTGTGATTAACTCCAATGGGGCAATAATGTTGAATACAATATATATCACACAATATTTATGTCATACAATATTTTGTTGATAATATTCTGGTACTGCATTCCACACCTGTGATTTTGGGATGAGCCCACAGTCTGCTCACTTCCTGTCGACTGTTTGCGATATGTTGAATTTAAGATTTTTTTTGTGGAAAAAGCAACAGGTTTTACAGCATTTATTAGTTGACTAATGCCCAAATTAATACTTACGGAATTGACCTTGGAATTCCTTTTGCGGTTGAATGCCTGCCCAAGTGGATTGTGCGTGACCTGCTCTCTCTTTCAATCATAATGGCCTACAGTACTAGTTGCCTATGGATACTCATGTCACTTAAAGCTTCTACTAAAATAAAGAAACAAAATTTAACAAAAAGTTATACTGAAAAATTCCTCTTTGCTGATATACACTCATGGTGAAAGATTCTTAAACTCCATTTGCCTTCATGCATTGAGACAAATATTTAAAGTGTAGGAGTTTTAAAAATGCTAAAAATCAAAATAAGCCTCTATAATGTTACAACTAGCAATCTGAACTGAATTACTTGAATTTTGAATGCTCTAGAGCGAGGTCAGTTTTGTTGAGCTGATAACCAACCCGACTTAGCTCATGATCTTCAGCAAAGAAAGAGCTGTGAACCAGGTGCTAGAATCATGCCGGGCAACATTTCTCATTCCACACACAGAACGGGAGGAATTTGGTGACTCTGCAGACCGGATTGGCCTTAGAGGGCACTGGGTTTTTTCCTGGTGGGCCGCCAGGGTGGGGGCCGGTTTTGGGCCCCTGGGGGGCAGTTTTTGCAGCATAGCTGCAATATCGGCCCCTGTAACAAAATCGTCTGAAGCCAGCAGTTGCAAATAGCTTGGCTGCACCCCAACCCCCCGGGGGGGCCAGCCGACCACTTTGCGAGGGCCCGTTTTGGTTCCCAGTCCGGCCCTGTGACTCTGTGTTACTCTTTTAACCTGGCGGTTCAGCCAAATTCCACCTATGGCTACGTGGCACAATTTGTTTCCCATATGAGCAATGCAATGACAGTGGGAACAATGTGACGCTACAGCAAGCGAGCTTGAGAGAACAAGAGACATTTGGGCCCAGTTGTACGATGCTTGCATTTAGCGAGTCGCTAGGTGTGTCAAATTGCGAATCACAATTTGCAACTCGCTACATGCAATGTATAACAGTATCTCAAACACTGTTTGCAATTCCCAATGGGTTTGCAAATTGAATGCCTCATCAATATTCATGAGACAAGCGCAATTTTCAACCCAATTGGGAATGACCAGCTCTCACAGGGATGGTGGCCTGCTAGGGTCAGCAGACCACCATGTCTGTAACTGCTTTTTCATCAAAGCAGCTTTTCTTTTTTAATGCAGCCCGGTTTCTTTAAAGGAATGCATTTTTAAAGAGCAAGACCACTGCCTGTTCTTAAAAAATATTTTCGCAACCATTCACTAGGGACCCCATTTCGTTTGCAAGTGGCTTACCACACCTTTAAAAAGGGTGGTCAACTGCAAGGGTTTAGCAACCACAAATTTGGTCGTAAAACAATCGAACATAGTTGTGACACTCACTATTAGTGAGGGATGCCCCTGGCATGCCCCTTCCTAATAGTGAGTCGAAAACCATATTTTGCGAGTTGCTAATAGGTGAGCGACTCGCAAACTATGGTTTGTACATGGGGCTGACCTATTTTTCTGTTGCAAATCGGACAAATTCCTGTTTGCGACCCCAAAAACTGGATGTATATCTGCCACCTGTTGTCTCCTACCTCAATTTTCAGTTGCTAGGAAGGCTTCTGGTGTCATTCTCTAACATGAACAGTTGAGGTCGCAGGGCCTCTTTATGAGTAGATTTTCTACTCAAGGACCAGAAAAATCAACTTGAAAATAGGTCATTGCTAGACCTGGCATCTTTTGGTGTTGTTTACCCTATCTTTTGCCTCTGGTCGACTCTTGTCGACTGTGTGCTGCATTTCATTTTTACTGGTGGTAAGACTCTCGTCACCTTTCCACTGCTGACCGGTGCTAAAGTGGAAGTGCCTCCTGTCTAAAATATACTGGTAAATGGTTTCTCCATGATTGGCATATTTGGTTTACTGGTAACTCTTTAGCACAGTGCACCATGTGTGCCCAGGGCCTGTAAATCAAATGTACTAGTGGGCGTGATTGTGCCACTCACATGAGTAGTCCTGCAAACATATCTCAGGCCTGCTACTGCAGTGTTTGTGTGTGCAGTTATAAGCTGCTATTTCGACCTGGCAATTGCATCCACTTGCCAGGTCCAAACCTTTACTTTTATTACATGTAAGGCACCCTAAGTTAGACACTGCGTAGCCCCATGGGAAGGGTGCATTGTGTTTAAAAGGTAGGACATGTACTGTTGTGTTTTACATGTCCCAGTAGTGAAATACTGCTAATATTATCTTTCACTACATCAAGGCCTGTCTCTCCCATAGGTTAGCATTGAAGCTGCCCTGTAACATCTTGCAAGTGTATCTGCCAATTGGGAGCTGACATAAAATTGAAGTTTGGTGTCTCTAAGCTCACAATTTAAAAATACATCTTTTAGCAAAGTTTATTTTTAAATTGAAAGTCAGAAAATGCCAGCTGAAGGGAGTTGGAATTTTCTTACTTTAACGATTCCGTGCCTCTGCCTGCCTCTGAATACACGTCTGGATCAGGATGAGAGTTGAACTTTGTGCCCATCACTCTGGAAAGTCACACCACAAAGAGAGCTGAGGTGTGCCCTGCATATACTGAGGGTCCAGCACCAGGCTGATGGCCCTTCTTCATTTAGAGTGTTTAGAGGAGTTGAAACTGACATGTGAATATAGCTCTGCCTGTCCTCACCTACAGCTGTCTCCACACCCTGTAGTGTGTCCAGAGCCAGGGCAGGGAATGGCAGGGTCTTTTGCACTAGAACAATTTTCCTTTGAAGTTTGCTGACTCAAATGTGTATAAGTATTGGGCTTGCCAGGAAGAAGAGCTGGATTGCTGTTAGGAGAGACACCCACTTTGCTATTTCCTTCACTGTGCTGGCCTGCTGCTAATGTTTCTGTCTTGGGAGTGAAAAGGCTGGACTTAGCTTTCTACATCCTGCTTCCAAGGTTCTCCAAGGGCTTGAGTTGAGCTTGCCTCCTGTCAAGAAGTCTCAAGGCCATCAACGACTTAACCTACCAGCAACTGGGCTCTCTTGAGAAGTCCTGTCTCGCTAAGGGGTGCCAAACACAGTTCCTGGTCCCTTGGAAGTGAGTTCTGGTGCAACAAGAAGAAAACTCAATGCATCAACTCCAAGGGGCGTTCAGAATTGGTGTAGCACCACCAAAACTCTACACATCACTGCTCCCTGCACCAGAACATGGTTAATACTGAACGCAACAACCATGGCCTACAATACTGGCCCCAGCTTTTCATTGTTTGCGCCTCCGAAGAACTACCTCTGCTTGAGTCTTGAGAATCGCATTACCGAAGTCCATGATGCATCACCCCACTCTGACATTGTGCCTGCATCAACGCTGTGGAATCCACGCAGCGCAGCTTGATTTGTGATGCGTCATCTATGCATTGTCCCTGCCATTCTCTTCACCGACATTGCACCACAGTATGGCCCTGTGTCTGAAACGGCACCTTACCCCACCCTGTAACAGTAGGGAACCGATGCATTACCTTCCCTACCTAGCAGCAAGGAACCCATGCCTCACCTCCCCTGTAGCAGTTAGGAACCAACGCACCACCTGCTTTTTTGGCACCTCACTTCCCCTGCTCCTTACATCATGATCAAGTGCAATCATTGATGTTTAAGAACTGAATTTAACTTAATCTCTGAAAATTCACATCTTGACTTGTGTATGTTGGATTTTTGTTTCTTTGGTCTTGGTTTATTCAGAAAAATATTGGCTATTTTTCTGAACTGGTGTGGAGTCCTTTTGGAATGTTTTCACTGTGCTACTGTGTGTGTACATATGCTTTATGCATTGCTTCTTAGATAAGCCTGACCACTCAGTGCCAAGCTACCAAGGGGGTGAGCAGGGGTTATCTTAGGTGTGTAAACTGCTCACCCTAACTAGAGTAAAGGGTCTACTTTGACAGGGTAGAAACCACTGCCAACTAGAAACCCCATTTCTAACAGTCATCAAGTAAGTATTCTACGAGTGATTGTCACTATGGAGAAGGGGCCAGGGGACACTGAGTTGGTCCCTTCTATACAACCTGCTCAGAGGGATGTGGTTACATTGCCACTTGCATTAATATTCATAAGACCCTGTTGAGAACTGCATTCTCTACCACCACAGCTGAATTACACCCTATGGAGAGGCAATTGACCCCACCACCTACCTTCAGTTCTTAAGACATTGGCAGTGGCACACTGACATTGTCTCCTCCCCAGTTTGAGACTTCTTTATGATTAGCAAGTAGAAGTATAATATTACAATATGTTCCATTTTTGACAACGTATGCCAGGTAACACTACGGTACTGAAAGTCAATCATCTCATCTGAAACAATATCACACCATCTGGTGGAAGGAGCACCTCAAAATGATAGCTGGTGGCGATGAGTGAGGGGAAGTAGATCAGTTCATAGTGATAGAGGAGGAAGGTGGTAATAAGGAAGAAGAGGACGATGGCATTACACAAATCAGCCCGTTCTCCTGTAGTGTGCCATCATAACCTGCATCAGCAGCCTACAAATGGCATCAGATTCAGATGCAGACACCAGTGCCACATACATTGATTCCCCCAAGACACATATTGAGACTACCAACTCTTGGTTCTCCACTGAAGTCACCTGTGTCAGTGGCACCACAAAAGGAAAAAATCCAAGCTACTATTACACGCATGTTGAGGCAGCAGGGGCCCTATGAATGCAATCACCCAATGGGACATTTGTTAAGTGGGAAGCTTGCTTAAATGTTAGCACTGGATCTCCTTCCTTTTTCCTTTGTGGAAGGAGTGTTTTCTTTTAGAATTTGTGGTGGCCATCTGCCTGAAATGAAAGATTTTCAGATTTTGCAAGACTTTCAAAAAAATAAAAAAAGTAGTCAGCAACATACCGGCCACCTGCTGAAGGATTTGCACTAATTTAAATAATTCTTTTAAAGCCCGCAAGCAGTTGAGGATCATTCACTGTGCTAATAGAGCGCCCGGTTGAAGCGCCTATACAGCCCTCATACAGGAGTTGCCAACATTTTGGGACTCAACCTACTACATGCTGCATCATCTGTTTCAGCAATACAGACCAATCACTGGCTTGGAAGTGGAGGGGTTACAACTGAGAACAACATGACAAAGGACATGGACAAATGAGGGTTAGTCAAGTGCCTGACACAAGGGAAGTCACCAAGGAAGACAGTACAATGAGTCAAGCAAAGCCATTGTTGCATCAGAATTAGTTGAACAAGGTTGGACAAAGGTTTGCCAGTGTGAATGAAGAAGCATATGAGTTGGTTTGGAGTTTAATCGTTCCCTTGTCTGTTAATCCAAGTCTTCAAATAAAGATTGTGTCCTCCAAAGAGTACATATTTGTCACAATGCTTGATCAATAGGACAAAAAATACTGGCCACTTTCATTCTGTTTTGTATTGTATTTATTTTATTTGGACATCAAGGCATAAAAGTTCTGCTACGATGTACAAATTACGACATTAAATAGTAAGGTAAAATACATGCATTAATCACAAGCCTAATAAAATCAATAAAAAGTGGCCAACAGTGTTGGTTGGAGTACTGGTCATTGATAAAATATACATTCATACAGTAAGATATATACAATAAATACAATGAGTGTTACTCTTATCAACCTCCACTCCTCAATGCCACCCTGCAGTGTTACTTGTTGGTGATTAAAATCGTTATATAAAGTCAATTATCATTCACTCTCTGGACCCTACTTCTAATTGCCCACATTTGGCCCAGGAACTTTGCCACTGTACACGCAAACAATGGCCTGGCATCGGACTTCCAGATTCCCAATTCAGTCCTATAGTTGTCAGTTCCCAACGGCTCGCAAATCGGGGTCCGCCAGTTTCTCTTTGGCAACACATATAGTGGGCAAGCAAACATTACATGGGCTGGAGTCTCTAGATGGTTTTTACAACCAGGGCAGCTGTGTGTGGGCGCAGAGCAGCTGTTCCTTTTTCCAGTGAAGCCATACAAGGGCAAGGTGCCAAGCACAAACTGTGTATAGAGTTTCCTGCCCCTAGAGTGTTGTATAGATCTAAATAGCCTGCCATGGAATGATCCAGTTTATGGGCCATGAAGTCTAGTCTGGTGGTGTTTCATATGCAGTGGACCCCGGTTGCAGGCAGCGCTTATGGTGGTGTGGCCAGGTTGGAGGCAGGTCTGGCCAGAGGCCCAGGAAACAAGAAACTCTGGCCTCCTTTTTTTCCTCCTCCGAGGCCAGCAGTCAATAGTATTCTGCTTCTAGGACCTGCAATTTTTGGTGCTGCAGTTGGGCGGCTGCTTCCTGCCAGGAAAGCTGCTGCTGGCCAGCTCCAGCAACAGGAGTATCCATTTCAAGAAAGTAAATACACAAATTCTGATGCTTAAGGCAAACACTTTTTTACTGTATATAGTGGCACAGAAGCAGAACATTGTTTTGTCCCCTTGGGCCACTGGAATTTAGTTTTGATGCAATTAGTCACAGGGCTGAGGTTTTTGTTTCAAATGAATCATATAATGCAATATCACTGATTGTAAGTAATGAAGGCAGACCACCAACATAATCAAGAAGTGATATTAGTTTGAAGGACATTTTATGTGTGTTAATAAATTAGTTTGCTGTTGTTAATGGGGAGTAAGGCATATATATGTTGTTCAATTACTTGACTATATAGATGCAACATTAATGGAGCCATGCTGGTGGGTTTGATACTCTGTTGCTGCATGTGTTTGGGGCACTTGTAAGAAGTAACCTTTGCTTCTGCTTGACTCCACTCTATCCATGCAGACTCAGGTGGCCAAAGTAGCGGCCACATTTTGTGTCACTATCAAATGGCTTAAAAAGATCCTGTGGATACTTTATTTTTCTGCTCGAAGTACAGTTATTCAAGCCTTGAAATTATCATGACTAGATCATGGCAACATCTTCAATTTGGGGTCAGATAGACTTTGATTAGAAGTCTTCAGGCAGTTCAGAACTCTGCCGCCAGGCTCTTGTTTCACCTCCCCAAACACTACTCTGCCTCTGGCCTTCTTCGCCACTTTCACTGGCTCCCAGTGGATAGGCAAATAAATCTTGAAGCACTCTGCTTTATGTACAAAATGAGCGCACATTTTTGGGACCCAGGAACCTGCAAGAACTCATAGCTCCCTACTTCCTCTCCTGCATCTTGCGCTTGAGCAATTGCTTGCCTTTCACCGTCTCTAGAATTAAACACACCCAAATAGGTGGACATCCTTTCTTTTTTCTGGGTCCTAGGCTATGGAACTCACTTTGCAATTCTCTAAAGGCTGTTTCTCTTTATCCACCTTTCTCAAGGAATTGAAGACTTGGCTGTTTTAACTCTCCTCTCTAAACTGCTCTACCTGTCCTCCAAGTGCTTGGAAACCCCCAGAGGCAATTTTACAAAAATGTATTATTAATATTAATAATAAAACTAATAATGATAATAATAATAATAATAATAATAATAAGAAGAAGAAAGGATAGTGGACAACCCAATGTAGTTCCTCTAAATTCCTTAAAAAACAATGAGAGCACTCAACTTATAAAACAACTTAGTACAAGGTTGAACATAGAGCATGTTTATAGAAATATAATTGCTATTTAACTGTATCAAAAAAAAATCCCGTCCTTCTATCAAACTAGAAGGAAATGTACAAAAAGGTCCAAATGCTAAATCATGACAAACAAGCTTTGTATTTCTAACCCATTCAATAGTCTATTAGCTACAATTATTCTATAGGTCTTATAATCTTGAATTATTATTATTGTTTTTGTTGCAGTTTTATATCCTCATAATGGCTATGGAACGTCCAGCTCCAGTGCTGGACGTTCCATTGCAGCTATGAGGTTCGAACGTTCAATGGCCGACGGCAGCACTCCTGAGGTACTGGTGCCGTCGGCCGCCGAACGTTCGAAGCACTTAAGAGGATATAGTGTAAACTTGACCCAAAGGTATTGAAACACTTTACATGAACACCACTTAACATGAAATTGCACAAGAATACATTCATTTTTGTAGGCACAGCGAGATAAAGTGATTTGCCCAGAATGTTGAGCCAATGCTGAGACTCGAACCTGATTCTGCTGTTCAATGTAAATGTAAATGTAAATGTACAGGAATTTATATAGCGCAAATCACCGAGCGGTTTCTAAGCGCTTGCTTAGGGAACCCGTATTGGTATTCCCCTGTAAGATAACCCGGCAGGGTATCCACAAGGTGAAAGCCAGGCATCCCGCCGCGAGGGCCCGTTGTGGACATTAAGCAAGATATTGCCCAGAGTCGCAGAGTGTGAACCCGTGAATCGAGTAGGCACCGGAGCGAGAATTGTCGAGTCCATGGACATTTTAGGACTCAAGACCCCGCCGAGGCGGGAATTTAACCCTGGTCCCGGGCTGACCTCTGCTTCCAGGTCTGCCTCCTCTAACCAGTGAGCCATACTTCTCCATGAGCCTAACTCTCAATGAGCCTAACTCTACCAAAGGAACCTAAAGGTTTTACTCTAACTGAGGTCTTTGTGGCCTTTGTTTCCTCACTGTTAGACCTGTTAGCCTTAGGAGGATCCCCCTAAACTCTTTGCCTACTCCCTTTTTATTTTTGCGGAATATATTTTGCTGGCCTTAGGACTCTGTGCACTTTACTACTGCTAACCTGTGCTAAAGTGCTTGTGCTCACTCCCTTATACATGGTAATAATAGCTTACATCTTATTGGCATATTTAGCTTACTTGGAAGTTCCTAGTAAAGTGGTATATCATATACCCAGGGCTGGTAAACTAAAGGCTATTAGTGGGCCTTCAGCATTCATTGTGCAACGTACTGAATTAGCCCCTTAAAATATGTATCAGGCTTGCGATTTCAGCATGTATGCACTTTGAAACTTCATATTGGATTCATCCAAATCATTTTCTTGCCTAGTCGGAAATTCAGCATGCATTACATATAGGTTAACTCTATGAAAGTAATGGGACCCCCTCTAAAGTTCTAATTCACAGGTCAGGGAGAAGAGGGGAAAGAAATAACATGTAACAACTACTCAGTACATACACTCCCTCATGACCTCTCTATTTATTTAAGGGTTCTAGCCTCTTATATTTTATCATGGGCATAACAAAACACAAATTTAACTTTTACTTATTTCCATTCTCTTTTTATTTGTCATTTAAAATATTTTTTCCTTTGTTATGTTTTTTATACATTATTAATATTAAAAAATACAGAAACACATTGCCTATATACACAATTTGGCAACATGAAAATTAATTCACAAATTCATATAGTAAACACAATATAACCAGGTGGAGAACAGCTAACAATCAAACCATACATGCATACTTCACACACATTCACACCACAAATTATCTGTGCAAGTTATCGCGTTACGTTGGTTCTGGTCTAAAGGCCCAAAGCCAGGGTCACTACAAAATGTAGGGTATTTTAAAGACATGGTCGACACGTTTTGGTGGCAGTAGATAACAGCAGAAGCCACCTTCCTCAGGACCCGCCAGATTATCACACAGTGTTCTCTACACCTTGGTACTACTCAAGTAAAACCAAAGCTGTAAATTATCATAATTTTCCCATAGACGACCTCCTTTGATTTGATGGTTATGTGTCCCACAGGAATCTCTTTTGACTCGAAAATTCCTAGAGTGGGTTCAGTGTACAATCTTTCATATTTCTATCTTGGGCATCATAGACTTCATTTCATAGACGTTTTATTCTCTGGGTAACGTTTGTTATTTTGATTCCATAGGTGTGGATCTATTTTCTCATATATTGCTTTTTCTCCCTTCACAGGTACAGTCTCTCCTAAAATAGTTGAAACGGTTGTCCAACAAAGTACCGCGCACATGTCCTTACATGTAGGTTAAGCCTAAGGTAGGCCCAGACATCCCATGGGCAAGGTGCATTGTAATTGAAGAGATGGATATGTACTTTTACTTTTTACATTTCCTTGTAGTGAAAAAGTCACAAAGTCGGTTTTCATTACTGTGAGGCCATCCCATAGGATAACATTGAATTACCTTATTACATTTAATAAATGATAACTTTCGTTTTGGAGCAGGTAGAAATATCAGGCTTGATGTCTAGTTATTTGTAAATTAAAATGCTCTTTAATGGTAAAGTCGGATATTAAGTCACAATTCTGAAAATTGCAAAAATAACAATTGATGGACCGAATGCAGAAAAATGTCATACCTTCACCCCAGTACAGAGATCTGGGCCTAAATACATTGTATTTTTTGCTCACCATGCCATTCCAGTTTGGGCCAAGCCATATGTAAATCAGCCTTGACCCTGCGCCCAATGGGAACAGTCCAGGCCGAACTTCCAGGCCAGGTCCTCCCTGGACTGGAAACAAGCATCCTAGGACCGTTTTCGGCCTTTGAGCCCTCATCAGCCAGGATATCTTGACACCAGTACCATGGAGAGCACAGGACTTTAGTCTGAGCATACCCATCCCACTTGGGGTGACAAATGCAAAAAAGAACAATTGATGGACAGAATGCAGAACAATATCATACATTCACCCCAGTGCAGAGATCTGGGCCTAAATCTATCATTTTTTTGCTCACCATGCTATTCCAATTTTGACAAGCCATATGCAAATCAGTCTTGACCCTGTGCCCAATGGGAACAGTCCAGCCCGAACTGCCAGGCCAAGTCCTCCCTGGACTGGAAACAAGCTTGTTTTCGGTCCAGGGAGGACCTGGCCTGGCAGTTCGGTTCGGACTGTTCCCATGGGGCACAGGGTCAAGACTGATTTGCATATGGCTGTGTTTAAACTGGGGTGGCGTAGTGGGAAAAAGAACTATGGATTTAACCCAGATCTTTTGAAACGGAGAGAATGTTTGTAATGTCAGCAGTCCATCCATCATTTGTTTGCTGTAATACTTTTCGCCCTAAGTAGGATGGGTATGCCAAGACGTGGGGCCTTTGCTCACTGTGTCACTGGATTAAAGAAAGCCTGGTTGAAGAATGGTGACATACCCTGAAACCAGTCCCAGGATGCTTGTTTCCGGTCCAGGGAGGACCTGAACCTGGCAGTTCAGTCTGGACTGTTCCCATGGGGCACAGGGTCAAGATTGATTTGCATATGCTGGGTCCGAACTGGTATGGCGTAGTGGGAAAAAGAACAATAGATTTAACCCAGATCTTTTCATTGGGGGAGAATGTTTGCATTGTCAGCATTCCATCCATCATTTGTTTGCTGTAACACTTTTCGCCCTAAGTGGGATGGGTATGTCCAGACATGTGTCCTTTGCTCACTGTGCCACTGGATTCAAGCTAGCCTGGCTAAAGAAGGGTGACATACCCTGAAACCGGTCCCAGGATGCTTGTTTCTGGTCCTGGGATTATTATTATTATTATTATTATTATTATTATTATTATTATTATTATTATTATTATTATTGTTGTTATTGTTATTGTTATTGTTGTTAATATTATAACTATAATATTTATATTGATAATAATGCTGCATAATACAATTAATAATAATAATAATAATAATAATAATAATAATAATAATATTAGTCATGTTAATAATATTAATACTAATAGAAGCACATGTGCAGCTTTTGGTTTGATTAAGAGTGTGGTGGCTGGTCTACCAGGACAGGCAGAGGGATATGGGGCTGGCCTAGCGGAAGACTTTCCACCACACTTTGAGATCTCTGCCAAGCAGACCTTGATATCTGTACTTCAGTGGACCCTCTATTGTGGAGGCTTCATTGAAGGCAGTAAAACATTGCTCAGCTGGTATCGAAAGCTTTGCTTTTTCAGAAATATTGTCCTTACTGAGAGCTGAAAATCAAGAGAGCAAAGTAAGATGGAATATTATATAGAGCTTACTCAAAGCTGAAAAGGGGCAGACTACAAGCTCCAGAGCATTTTGCGCCCACTCCTGCTACCTGTCATCTGTCTTCGTGCCAGGAGGTGCTAAAAGGACCCTCAGACTGCCAATGCGTGGGATCGCTTTTTCGGAGGTGGAAAGGGGCTGACCACAAGCCCTAGAAGATTCTGCAGTGGCCATCATTTCCTGTCATCTGTCTTTGCGTCTGGAGGCGCTAAAAGGACCCTCAGGCTCCTGGTATGTTGGGCGCGTACTCGGGCGAAGACCAGACCAAGACAGGCCCATCTTATCCCATTATAGACTGAAAAAAGCCGGGTTGGCCCATCCCCCTTTCTTCTGGCATTTGGATACTGGCAAGCTCTGTACGTGGTGATTGGTTACGCATACAGCTATTTTCCAGTGCTGTTCTGCATCCCTTTTGTTTGCTTGCTTATACTTTGGTGTTATTTACTTTGAGCATGGGGAAGAGAAAGGCAAAAACAACTAATGGGTTGACAAACGATCAAGAGCCAGCACATCAATCCTGTCCTACCTGCCCCTGGCTGTGGGAGTATTAGCTGAAGAGATTACTAGCACTGAAATAGAGCTGGCTGGGAACCATCAAATTAGATCCTCAGTGACTCAAGTGGCAGACACTTTGAAAGGGGGATTGGCATATCCTAGTAACCTAATAACTAAACCACCTTTCACCCCCCTCTAGTTGCCTCTATCTACCAAGCTGACCAAGAAGACTATACCCAAGCATGGGAAAGCCCCACCTACTCCCTCAGTGAACAATCCTATAGTCACGGGGAAGGTAAGTTGATAGTTTTCTGGCATCCTTTAAAGACATGGGGCAGAATTACAAGAACTGACCCACATTTCCATATTAGCAGAGATGCGTCAGTTCAATTGCGTTGCGCAAAAAAATACTTGTGCCACCATAGATGCGTCGCATTTACAATGCGGCGCACCGTGAAGCAAGGATTGACAGATGCATCACGAACTATTGGTCTAAAGGTAACACATTGCTGGAGTTGTGTTGCAAGCACGCTGCAGCTTCAGCAATGCTCGAGAATGCTATTCCTATCGCGCTGTCACTCCTTACACCTGCTTCAAGCAGGGGTAATGTTTTGACGCATTGGCGTCATAAAAGTGACGCAGTGAAATCTTGTAGATTTCACTGCGTCACTTTTACAAGGCTTTCTTGCGTCAGAATGCCCACCCTGCATACATTATACCTGACAAAGGTATAATGTAATGCAGGGCTTTACAACGTTACGCATCTCCCTAGATGCATCTTCTTGCCAATGTGTTGCAATGTGGTGAATTGTTTACAACACCTCTGTGTTACAAAAGTGTCGCAACGGCACAGTAAAATTGTTGCAAGGGGCTTCTAAATCTGCCCCTTGGAGATTAAGATTGCAACAGCTTTAAATGCATGTGATACCTGGATTTCTGTACTTGAGCAAACAGTGGGATTTCTGAACGGGTCAGTTGACATTCTACATTCAAGTATAAGCAGTTGGCTCTCCAATTTCCAGAAAACATTTTTAAAGACAGGTTTGAGCACTATCCCTTGTGATGGTAATGCCAGCTCAAGGGTGGAAGCAGCCCTTTGGCTCAAACTCAGGCCCAGGTTCGATTGGCAGCCCCATCGCTATCGTCTTTGCACAGCTGTACTCACAACCAAACCGACATCCCTAGGATAACGGAAGCTAACTCAGGGTGGCAAGTGCCTGGTACAGCTCATCCTATCCATCGCGGAAGCCCAAGTAACCCAGACTTGACCGTCCCTGTTACATCTCAAAAATCCCTGCTGGCACATTGCCCCTCTAATATACTATCCAGCTGCCCTAGGCGGCTATACCTTAAGTTGTTGTGTTGGTGGATGTGCCCCCTTTGAGGAAGGGCGCAGAGGAAAACTTCAACCAACTCAAAATTAAGACAGTTCATTGGCTGGCAACCAGGACTAATGCTTCTTATCCCCCCACGCAGATGATGCCAGAGGAAATTATAATAGTCCGTAGGGTGGGCTGAATAAGCCAAACCGAGAAAACGGTAATGGGAGATTGTCTAATGGTGACCTTTATTAATCCCATGCAGGCGGGTTCAATTTTCCGTGCCTTAGGACCAATGAACGCACCAGTGGATTGTATAACAGCTCTGCCACTGGCCTTTTTCAACCTCCACCCAAAAATATCCTGAGGGTGGGGACATGAGTAAATTGAACCTGCCACAGGGAAAGCTGCGATGTGGCCTGTCATACTTTCATGCCTCATTAAATACCACTCCCCTGGCTTTGAGCAATTGTTTTCTTCCATTGAGCGAGCTTGACGATCCTGATTGACTGGACCTTATTTCCATCACATATTTTCAGACTTATGTCATCCCAATCAAGGATCCTGTGATTATGACTCAAGACTCTATTAAGGTAATCAGTTGGTTTATTGCTGGGGTCCAAAGCAAACTATCAGATGACGATTAGTTGGGCATGCTTAAGAACTTTAGTTGTATCTGTTTACAGGAAACATGGTAAAGTAAGGGTTGCCTGTATCTAGACGGATTTTCCTTCCACTCAGTTTCAGCTACCTGCTCCTCTAGTAGGAGGGCTAGAGGTGGCCATACAACCCTAATCCATTTAGAGTATAATTGTAAAGTTGAGGTTATAAAGTCAGTAAAACGTAGACTGCTCCTCCATAATTTTTATAATGCAGTTTCATCAAGAGCCAAAACAGAGACTTTGGTCAGTCTTAAATGTTATATGGATGATTTCTTTTTGTCAGAACCACCTTTTACTTTAATTATATTGGTGGAAGATTTTAATTTACACCTGTGTTGCTCCTGTTTTATTAATGAGGAATCAGATTTTTAGGGACCATTTGAAACCCAGGCACATTTTAAACACACACCCAAGGGAATGCCGCAAACAGTCTTATCTCTGAGTTTAATTTGATGAACCTATTGGTGAGCAATCATGATCAACTGGCGGTGAGCACACCCACTTTTTTATGGGGGTCCTTGTAGTGTGATTGATCATATTTTTGTTTCTGTCTGTCTCCTAGCTACACTCCTAGATTTCGAGGATTTAAATCACTACCTGAGAGACCACAATCCATTAACTGCATGATTTTATTGGGATAATAAAGCACTGAGTTTAACACCCCCTTACAAGGAGCCCATCACAATGGCTGATCAGGGTCGAAGGATGAAGTGGGCCAGTATTGTTCCATCAGCCTTTGCTCATAATTTGATTGTCTCATGTCATGCTGATTTTCAAACCCGTTTGTAGGATGTAGAGTCGCCGCAGAGAATCTGGGCGCCATTCACTAATATCTGGAGGTTTATTAAGTCTGCACTCCTCAAAGTTGTTGCTTCACCCGTCACCTGTGTGGTTAGATGGTTTAACAGGCAATGCTCCAGAGCTCACAAAGACCTCTGGAATCTCTTGCATGCTAAACCCAGATGACAAGAAAAAGTTAAGAAGGACAAGGCGACTTTTAAGACAGCCTGCAAGGATCATAAAGCCCAAATCAGGCTAGAGACTTGGGATAGGCAGGTAATGGCTAGTCAGCAGCGCAACATCAGTGCTTTCTGGGGTGTCATCCACTCGTCTCTTTTCTATGAAGACCTTCATACCAAGCAGGCATGTACCATTCCATCTCAGGCCTGGGTGGATCATTTTAGGACCATTTACAGCCTTGAAGCAGAGCCGGAACCTATAGAAGGCCCTCGGACAGAGCGTAATTGAACTATTAGCCAAACGGAGGTCAGAGCCTCTATTTCCCAGTTGCCTTCAAACAAGGCACTAGGGCCTGATGGGATACCAGGGGACCTATACAAATATTATATGGACTTGTGGGCCCAATACTGACACTGCAATTAAACTCTCTTGTATCTGATCATTTTCCCTCAACTTGGTCCCAGTCTATATTCGTATAATCCGGCCTGTTTTAGACCCATCTCCCCTATCTCCCCTACAGCCTCGGAGGTGAACATTTTTGGTAGGATTTTATTAAAAGGATTGGGCTGAGGAGCGGGGCTTTTTGTCTGACGTTCAGTTCGGGTTTCACCCTGGTCGCGGAACAATTTGACCTTGAACCTCTAACTTTTAACCTGCCAGTATAAGAAGGCCAAGAAGGGGGTCATTCATATGACCTTTATGGACCTCGGCTCGGCCTTTAATACAGTTGACCACTCTAAGCTTTGGTCCATGATGGAACAGATGGATGTTGATGTGGTTTTAATTAATTTTCTGTGTGATTTTAGCCAATTGGAGGTCAGAGCCTCTATTTCCCAGTTGCCTTTAAACAAGACATTAGGGCATGATGGGATTCCAGGGGATCTATACGAGAATTGTATGGACTTGTGGGCCCGATACTGACACTGCACTTACACTCTGTTGTTCCTGGCCATTTTCCCTCATCTTGGTCCCAGTCTATAATAGTCCCCTTTTTTAAAAAGGGTAATAGATCAGATCCAGCCTGTTTTAGACCCATCTCCCTTGTAGACTCGGAGGTGAAAATTATTTCTAGGATTTTTTTAAAGCACCTCACGGATTGGGCTTAGAAGCGGGCTTTTTGTGTGACCTTCAGTATGGGTTTCGCCCTGGTCGGGGAACAATAGAACAGACCATGAACCTCTATCTTTTAACCTGCAAGTATACGAAGACCAAGAAGGGGGGCATCCATATGGCCTTCATGGACCTAAGCTCAGCCTTTGATAGAGTTGACCGCTCTAAGCTTTGATCCATGATGGAACAGATGGATGTAGATGTAGTTTTAAGTAATTTTCTGTGCAATTTTAGCCTATCGAAGGCCAGGGCCTCTATTTCCCAGTTGCCTTTAAACAAGGCACCTGGGCTTGATGGTGTACCGGGTGACCTATACAACGATTGTATAGACTTACAGGCCCCAATACTGACACTGCACTTAAACTCTGTTGTACCTGGTCATTTTCCCTCAACTTGGTCCCAGTCTATAATAGTTCCCGTTTTTAAAAAAGCATAATAGATCAGATATGGCCTGTTTTAGACCCATCACTCTTATAGCCTCGAAAGTGAAAATTATTGTTAGGATTTTTTTAAATCGCCTCACGGATTGGGCTGAGGAGCAAGGCTTTTTGTCTGACCTTCAGTACGGGTTTCGTCCTGGTCGGGGAACAATAGAGCAGACCTTGAACCTATATCTTTTAACCTGCAAGTATACTAAGGGAAAGAAGGGGGCCATATATATGGCCTTCTTGGTCCTCAGCTCAGCTTTTGATAGAGTTAACCTCTCTAAGCTTTGCTCCATGATGGAACAGATGGATGTTGATGTAGTTTTAAGTAATTTTCTGTGTGATTTACACAACGGTCTTTCTTCCAGTGTTAGGTTTGGTCCCAATGGGAAATGCGGTGACCACTTTGAACTTCAGGAAGGGGTGCTGCAGGGCTGCATTTTAGCTCCTTTCTAATTTATTTTCTTTTTCAATAACATAGAGCAGGTCTTTACAGTTGCAGGTGTTGATGTCCCAAGAGTAGGAGGCTGCCCCATCCCTGCCTTGTTATATGCGGACGACACAGGTTTAATGGCCCATACTGCAATGGGAAACCCTGTTTAGGGTAGCTGTGCGCATTACAAACTGTGCCTGGAAACCCTGTTTAGGGTAGCTGTGCGCGTTACAAATTTTATTAAATAAATAAATAAATACTGCTAAAAGCTTTAATAAGCTGCTTACTCTTTTTTGTTAATTTTATGAATATTCTTGTCCTATTCACAAATTGTTCAAGATCATATGTCATGAAGCTTGGTCCAGCAAAAATGAAAATAATGAAATATGTAATAGACGAGCAATACATTAGAATGGTGGATAAGTTCAAGTATCTGGGGATAAAACTGGATACTGAGCTTAGTTGGCATTTGCTTATAAATCAGAATGTTTCCTCTTTTAAGAGGGCAATATTTGGTATTAGGGATTTTTCATGCTGATTGGAGCACACTAATATCCAATAGGTCTTGGAGATCTACAGGGCGAAATGTATCCCCTTAGTGTGCTATGTTAGCAGAATTTGGGGACACAGCCAGGTTACACCACTCCAAGATGCAAAAAATAAGTTTTTAAGGAGTCTCCTGGGAGTCGGCCAAAGAGTACCTTATGAAATCATTCAGGATGAACTAGGCATGGATGTTTCAATTGATCGACTTCGCATCAATCCATTAAAACTTTGGAACTCAATCTGGACAAAGGAGGAGTTGAGTTTCAGGACACTGATCTTGCAAGACAGATTGCATTTAGATAAGTCCCTACAGATTACTTGGCTGTTGTATGTGGAGCATAGCCTGCGGGCGATAGGGAGGCCAGATATTCTTGGTAACACCACAAGCACAACTAGTGCTGACCTAAAATGGGTTAAAGCCGCTTTTATGGACAAGCTGAATACGAGGAGGTTGCTTTAACAAAACACTGTATGCGACACGCGCTATTGGTGAAAACAGTTAGCAATATTGAACCACATCTAACTTGGGATATAAGTGGCCATCCTCGCCGCTTGTTGACCTATTTTAGACCAAATTTATTTCACCAATTGGTCCCTTTTAATCGTGGTTGTTTTAAGTCCTCAGATCTGCCTCTTTGCAACTGCGACAACATATTGATTAATGACACATTACATATGGTTATGCTCTGCTTAAAATACAATAATCTTTGACACAAATTTATTCGCCCAATTTTAATTACAGCTGAATTTTAATCAAGTTAGGCTAGCCCTACTTTTTTTTTTTACAGTTTTTGAACTCACCTTCTACTTGCTTTTCCTTGTACGTGTTATTGTTGGAGTTCTAAAATATGAATGATTATGGCATTGATATGTTGCATGTGGTTTTTTAAATGATCTACCTTTTTAGTATTGTATTTATAAAATCGAATAAAGGTTATGAATGAATAAAGATTTTTTGAATGGATGTTTTTATTGCTGCTTTTGCCAATAAAGAAGATAGTTGCATTGTCGTGTGGTTTCCATACAATCTAAGGTAGGAGGAGCTCCCATTTGATCAGCCGTATAATATTTTGAAAGATCCATGAAGCAGATTTTATATAATGCTTAGAGAGTTATTGTTGCCATGGGTAATAGAGCAGCATCTTCAGCAAAAAAAAAGAGCAATGCATTGACCTTGGCCTTCCTTGTCAGAACATCACTGCTAATGAATGCCCATATGAACAAACAAGACGAATGCATACAGTGATCACAGCGAGAGCGAAAATATCTTACTTCATTAACCCTGCATTTAATAATAATTCCTGAAATATTTTGGTTTTGTCATGTTGCCAAAAGCGCACCCGAGCTTTGAAATACAAATGGCGTCGCTCAAGAAAATCATTTCACGAATAATGTCCAGGGATCATACTTTCGAACGAATAAACACTGCATTTCAAACCTACAAAATTCAAATATATTGAGATCTTTCTTTATCAAAACTTGTATAGCAAGTGCTAATAAAACACTGAAACACCTTTTTTGCTGACCTTAATCTGCTCTGAAAACTTATTTGACAAATGTCTCACTTGCAGCTATCATAATGTTCCATTAGGGACTAACTGGTAAGTGCATTGAACATAAAACCCAAAAGCGACAATTGGTGCTATTTCATCATTTGCCACCAAATTCAGAGAGTAAGATCAATATAGACGCTTAAAGATATGCCAGTATTTGTCCAAAATGTACACATGCTTGGAATCTACAAATGTCCGAAGGGTTGTCCTCTGAGAACAACGGATTTCGTATATTTCCAGACTCAAGCCTCTTTTCCTAAACCTTCGCCAGGTAGACTGACAATCACTTGGTTGTTAGTCTGTAAAGCACATTTTGGCATATTTGTCTCCACATGGAATTGTTTTACAGTGGAGAAACGTCTCTACCTATGGCTTTCTCCTCTGGGAATTTGCCTTTTTAATTGTACCAATAGACGTTCCTCGTTTCTCCAACATAGCTGTTTACGTAGAAGACAAACAAGAATCCCTGGGCCTTATTTATGAAGGCCTTGCGTCAGTTTTGCGCCGCCGGTGCGTCACTTTTTGTGATGCACCAGCGGTGTAAAAAATGCGCCTCTTTGCGACAATTTAAAAAGTGACGCATCTAGGTAGATGCGTCACTTTTTAAACCCCTGCGCCACATTATACCTGCGTCAGGTATAATGTATGCAGAGGGGGCGTTCCCCCGCAAAAAGCCTCGTGATAGTGATGCAGTGAAATCTATGAGATTTCACTGCATCACTTTTAGGACGCTGTTGCGTCAAAATCTTGCGCCTGCCTCACAGCAGGCGTCAGACTGACGCAGGCCCTTTCTCATTGGGCTTTCCCCATGTGAAAGGACGCATTGCTGGAATTGCGTCACTTTTGTGACACACTCCAGCAATGCGTCACTTTTGCGCTCACAGATACGTCAGAAATACTGACGTATCTGTAACTCTTTGCGACATGATGCGTCATACATTAATTAAATATAACGCATCAGGAATGTCGTAAGGAGTGCGAAGTGAAAAGTGACGCATCGCTGTTTTCACGCAGCGATGCGTCACTTTTCATAAATGAGGCCCCCTGTCACCTAGTTTGCTTTCCAGAAAGACCCCACAACTGGTGGCTCCAGAAGAGTTGAAGGCCCACCTGCGAGGAATCTAAGAAAAAGTTGGCAATTAACTACCCTTTAGTGCAAACCAGGCAGCTTTTAGTGCTAACATTACGTACATATTTCCTCCTCAATTATAACAAATATATGTTGTGTAGATGAATTAGTGGCTAACAATGTGCCTCCTCCCATCATCCTTTCTGCCCACAAAACTGGATTTAGTTTCTGGACCATTTTCTTCGCCAAACATAACACGTAACATATAGGTAATTGATTGTCATATCCTACTTCACTCAATAGTCAAACGTAATTTTCAGATTTTTAGACTACAATGAAAAGTGATATCGTATTTTAACAACATTTTGACAAATGATCCACATCAAAGCCAGACCGTGTTCTTGGTGAATCCATTAATTCACAAAGTGCTCTACCGTTTTTTTTTTAAAAGTTTAATGAGGGTTGTGGACAGTTGAGTTTATCATGGTTTTGATCTTCAATCAGAATAAGTAATCACACTTTGACAAAAACACGTAATCCCCGTATTATATTGTGATTGGTAGATCACTGAACACATTCCTAGAGAGGTGCAAGTCATGAGACTACAAGTGGTGCCAAATATGGTAGCACGCCTTATTTGTAATGCTCCTTTAAGGTCTCCATCCACACCTCTTCTATGCTCCTTACACTGGCTACCAGTCAGTAAGAGGATCGTCTTTAATATTTGCTGTATGACTGTTCTGACCGACTTTTGTGCCCCTTTTCTTGAGTGAAGGTGATTGAAGGTGACTTTAGCCTGCTATCATTCTAATAGGAAGACTAGCACCTTAGACAGGGTCTATTTACAAGGCGTTTGCTGCAATCCTCTACCCTTCTCTTTAGTTCAGGGCTTATAAATCTATGTTAAGGGATAGATTCCTTAGTATTAGTAGTAATCCGTCCTTTTATAAGAATAAACGTATACTTCTGATGGAGTTATGCTTATTTCGGGCCTTGTAGGCCTCAAACGGGAGAGACTCCATCTTTCTTTCTGCTCCGGCAGCTTGACATGCTTTTAGGGCAAATGTAATGTTTAAGTTACGAGGTGTTGTTCGCTTGGAGAGAACCAGCTCAGGCTGGCCCTTATCGAAAGACTGCATTTTTCTCCGTGTCGAGGACATAACATCAGGCCGGCCGGCTGAGAACGTGTCCTTGGTACGGGGAGGTACAGGAATTTGGTGGGCGGCAGGTTACTGGCCGTAACTTTCCATGAAGGGACAAGCTTCCATATTAGCGAAAGCATGAGGTAGTGAGTTAGTCAGTCTGTAGGCGGCAGCTAGTCGTTAGCATCAATGCAATTAATTATTTCCAGGCAGACAGTCGCCATCTTAAAGTCCGAGAAAGATCGAGAAGCTGATACTCTCTTAGAAAGATTGAAGTTATTTTAGTTGGAGCAGCTGGCAAGCTTTGACATTAAGATCAGAGTATAAAGAGTGAAACAGTTAGTTGAGAGAATGAATGGTAGAAACTGAGTTAGAAGATCGAAGCTGAAAAGTGAAGACAGTCCGTGATTGAGAGGATAGAGGAGTAGTCCAGAACAGCCAGAGAGAAAGCAGCTGATGAGACAGAGAATAAGAGGATGGTTCCAGTGACTTGGAGGGAAACGGAGGAGACAGAGCATAGCAGTGCAGACGTGTATCCGTGACTGCAGAGGTGTGATCCTAACACAAGCCAAGGCACAGACGAGAAGGGAACCCAGATGACTGCTGAGTCCAGACTTCATATTAATAAGGTGACGTCGACCCTTTCTTATTAGCGTGCACACACATTCTAACCTTTCCTTTTCCTTTTCAGGCTATATGTTATAGTATAGTATTATATTGTTGATATTGTTGATAAATAAAGATACCCCAGTTCTTAGTGAACCAGTGTGCATATTTTATTGTCTCATGGTAAAGTTAGCCTTTCTTCTAGTCACGTGCTGTTATGTGAACGGATGCAATTCCCGTCCAGGTAAATGGTAACTGAATAATGAGGGAGAGAGGATCTCTTGAAATAGGGAATAAGTTGTACACCGTGTAATTCGGCCATTCTTGTGTGATCTATAATATTGTAGTATTGTACCTCTAGTGGATAGTGAGAGATTCCCCAACATGAAGAGCTAAAGGTATTTATAGATAAGTGATCTTCGTTGTAAGGCGGCGTTAATGAGAGCACCGGAGGGAAACGGTGTGTAGTGAGATCGCCTCTAGGGAAAGTGGCGTTAATGAGAGCATTGACTGAGGTCGATGTGTATACCCACAGGATTGTGACTTGTGTAATAATGAGAACACTGGGAGGATACAGTGTCTATACCCACAGGATTGTGGCTTGAAGAGAGCACTGGTTGTAGCCAGTGTGTAATGGTAAGTAATCAGAACTGCCCCAGGGTAGATTAGTCTGGGCTCATATGGCCGCGAGACTATATTGTATGAGTGTGGTATTTTAGAAGATCTAAGCTTGTATATTGCTAATTCCCCGTCCTTGGGTAGGAACATAGATACCTGTTGTAAGTAGGTCCTAAGGAGGGAGGTGGTTACGTTTCGGCTGGGTTAGTGGTGTCTTGGTGAGCTGATTCTATCTGGCCCGAGAATCCAGTCGTTACAATGACCCACAGAATCCTTATGGAGAAAGGTCCCCGATATTTAGCCTTGAAGCTCAGTCTTTATAGGCCTGGGAAACACAGCCAGACTAGGAACCCGAACCGGACCTGGCAAATAGCTCGGCCAACCACCAGGGTGTGTGGGGGGGTGCTAGTGGAGTGTGTTAGTGGAAAGCGACATTCCCGTCTCAAAGCTGCACTTTTGTTACAGGGGGCTGCTAATGCAGCTATGCAGCAAAACTGGCCCCGGTCACAAAAACAGCCACCCACCAGTCCAAAGCTGTCCCCCACCCTGGTGGCTCACTGAGAATATGCAGGTGCCTGCTACGGCCAGTCCGACCCTGCAAGGAAAGCTTTACGATCACAAGACAAGATGTTGCTTACAATACCTTAGAATAAAATGTGTTCTTCGGGGGGTTGAGCGTTCTCCTATAAGGCGCCCTTTTACTTGAATGCCCTCAGGGCCGGTCTTAGGAATTGTGGGGCCCTGGGCGAAATGGAAGATGCGAGGCCCCTCTAATTTTCATGTGACATCACATGAAGTGACATCATAGAAAACCGACATCCAGTGGCGGAGGAGGTTCGCCCCAGTGCTTTTAAGCAGTGTCACTTAAGGAAAAATGAAATTATAATATCTAAGTTATTATTTTATTTTTTGCTTGTTGCAGCAGCTTTGCAGGAGGGAAGGGGCGTGGCTGCTCTGCTGACAGAGCAGGGGAGTGAAGGAGTGGTTTGCACTCCCTAAAGTGCGCATGAACGTTTGGCCGGCCATTGGGGCTGGCCAAACATTAATGCGCACTTTGCATGGTCTTCTTGCAGGCTGCATTACAGCCTGCATGGAGAACATGCCCAGCCTCCCATTCTCTAGCTGAGTGTCGATCCATGGTGATCAGACCCCTATCAGGAGGCTAGGAGTGGGATGCATCCTGCTTCCTGCCCTGGAAGTGGGGGAGAGGACCGAGAGGAGGCAGCAGTAATGGCAAGCGGCAGACAGGTAAGTGTGTGTTTTTTTGATTTCATTCCCTCTCCCCGCTCCGTAAAGTGTGTTTGTACTCAGTACATGCAAAAAACAAGGCTAAATAAGTGCAAGGTCTAGATCCTTGTGTGTGGTTGTTAATTGAGTAACTGGATTGGATAGTAAATATGTTGACCAACAAAGCCTGGAGAGGAGGCAAGCAAAGACCTCTGTATCTTCACAGATGATAGCAGAATAGTTTTGTGAGTTGCACCCATCTGTATAACTGTATAACGGCTGTATAACTGCAGATCAGTAGTTTGAATCTATGTGTTGTACAATCATCCTTCCAGGATCCAATATGTGAGCATCATTATATAGTATAATAGCAACTCCTTAGAAAAAGTGGAATTAAACACTTTTATATGGTGGTGGTAATTCAAATGACAGCTAAAAATACCTTTATCACACCATTACATAGGTATTGTGTGTTTCACTACTGTGTTAATACCCAATGTGTTGTGTGCATCTTTTCATGGCATTCTTGGCAAGGGTTCAGAATAACATAACCTTTAACAAGCATTGGCAAAGCCAATAGGTCTCCCTTATAAGAGCATTAGGCTTTGGCAATGTGGCAATGTGTATTTGGCATGTTGTACATTAGCGTGGCTGCTGTTCCACATGGTTAAAAGTTAGTGGCACAGAGTGACCTTGAGTGGAGTGGTGGGAGTAGAGTGTCAGACTGGATTTGATGGAGTGGAGTGTTGCAGAGTGGGGTAGGAGGGAGTACAGTGTCATACAGTTGAGTAGAGGGAAGTAGAGTTCAGTGGTTCAGTGGCGGTGCAGTGTCATATAGTGTAGTACGATAGAGTGGAGTGCTGTAGAGTGGAGTGTGCTGGAATCGGGTGAAGTGGGTTGGAGTGGATTGAGACAGTGGGTAGATTGGATTGGAGAAGTTAGGGGTGGATTGGACTGTAGAGTGAATTTGATTTAGTGGAGTGAGGTTGATTGGAGTGGATAGACTGGATTGGATTGTAGAGGGGTGGATTGAAATGGGGTGTGTTGGATTGGTTTGAGGTAGGGTGGATTGGATTGGGTGGATTGGACTAGAGTGGGTGGTTTGGAGTTTGGTGAATTAGACTGGACTGAAGGGAGTGGATTGGATTGGACTGGAGGAGGTGGATTGGACTGGTGTAGTGGGGTGGATTGGACTGGATTGGGGTGAATTAGAATGTGGTGGGCTGGAGGGATTGGATTTAGTGGGTTGGATTTAACTGGGGCGTGGTGATGGATTGGAGTAGATTGGGGTGGACTGAATGGGGTGGGTGGAGTGGGGTGGAGTGGAGTGGGGTGAACAGGAGTGTGGTCCACAGGAGTGGGGTGGACTAGACTGGAATGGAGTGGGGTGGAATGTTGTGAGGTGGGGTGGATTATAGTGGGGCGGATTGTAGTGGATTGTAGAGGGGCAGATTGGAGTGACCCAGATTGAATTGGAGGTGGGCAGATTGGATTGGAGTGGGGCAGATTGTTGTGGATTGGAGTGGGGCAGAATGGAGTGGGGCAGATTGTTTTGAATTGGAGTTGAGCAGATTGTTGTGGATTTTAGTGGGGCAGATTGTTGTGGATTTCAGAGGGGCAGATTGTTGTGGATTTCAGTGGGGAAGATTATTGTGGATTGGAGTGGGGCAGATTGTTGTGGATTGGAGTGGGGCAGAATGGAGAGGGGCAGATTGTTTTGGATTGGAGTGAGGTAAATTGAAGTGGGGCAAAATATTTATGATTGGAGTGGGGAAAAATATTTTGGAGCGGGGTAAATTGGAGTGGGCAAAACATTTTGGATTGGGGTGGGGTAAATTGGAGTGGGCAAAACATTTTGGATTGGGGTGAGGTAAATTGGAGTGGGCAAAACATTTTGGATTGGGGTGGGGTAAATTGGAGTGGGCAAAATATGTTGGATTGGAGTGGGGTAAAATGAAGTGGGGCAAAATATTTTGGATTGGGGTGGGGTAAACTGGAGTGGGGAAGATTGTTATAGATTGGAGTGGGGAAAATTGGAGTGAGGCAGATTGTTATGGATTAGAGTGGGGAAGCTTGTTTTTGGATTGGATTGGAGTAAATTGGAGTGGGGCATATTGTTATGGATTGTAGTGGGGCAGATTGGGATGGGATGATTGGAATGTGGTGGAGAGAGGTGAATTGGTTTGGTGTGGATTGTATTAAGTGGAGTGGATTGTTGTGGGGTGAGCTGGGGTGGGGTGGATTGGAGTAGGGCGGATTGGGGTGTACTGCACAGTTATGTGTCAAAGCATAATTTCTGAAAATGCACATGAGAAAGAAACAACGTTGCTTTGCAATAACATAATCCTCATATTTTGAGAACAGTGTCCACAAGCAAAAACAAAAGAAAGCATGAGTGCAAATTAAGAAAAGAAGACTTGGCAAAATAAAAGAAACTTGTATATAGAAAATACATCTTTGCAACCCTGCCCTGGGCCTCCTAGCACTACCTAATGGATATAACTCCCTGCAAAGGGGGCCCCACATCAGGACCTTGCAGCCTAGGCCCTAATGGAATGCTGTGAGGCCCACCTGCTCTGGGCTTCGCAGCACTGGATAATGGGCCAAGTCCCAGTGAAATGGGCCCCACAGATGGCCTTGTAACCTGATCGAGTGCTTCGAGGCCCATGGGCTGGAAAAACACCTCCCCTGTGCCTCAAAGCAGCAGCGAGACACTTTTCTTAACCCTGTACTACTGTGCCATGCCAGTCTGATCTGGATGCTCCCTCCTCCCCTCAGCCACCTCTCCTTACCTGTTAATGTCCAGCTAGTCCTAGACACAAAAGAGCCTTCTGTTGCTGGGAAACGGAATACACAAAGGGCAGACAAGGTTTTTAACAGAGGTGCTGCCCCGCCCTTGTCCCGGAGAGGCAGCATAATTACTGGCCTTGCTGCTATCACCTACTAGACCGAGCTGTTTGTTGTCTTCCAGAAAAGATTGGAGTCTGGCTTCTGGCCAGCCACTCTAAGCCAGCACTAATATAATTCACAACTGGAGGAGGAAGGTGATCAATTAATCAATACAATGTGGAACTGACCACGGTACTAACACTCACGGCTATTAGAATCTCTGCCTGACATCCTTTAGGATTAAGGAGGTAGCAACAGCGACAAACGAAAGATTCGTGTAAAGGTGTATTTTTTTACCTGGATCAAGTAGGCCGTTCTACGTTGTCATTTTTTAAAGTTGGATACGTCAGCTTGAAACAAACACCAATGTACATTTAGTGCACTGTTAGGTGTAAACAAACCTTTCACTGAAAGCTTACAACCAACATGACGCGGTTTGTTGCACGTGTATGTACTTTCATAGAAAATTCAGGACAGGAAGCCAGGGATGTGATTTTGTTTATTTACATAAGCGTAAGCGAGCGCACACACCCTTATCCCCCCATCCCTCAAAAAACCTTGAAATTCACACATGAATAAAACACCATGCCGGGGCCGGCGGCGGGGCCCCCCCTGAGAAACACACACACTCTCGATATTATTGGACGGACAGAAGAATGCACTGTGATGTGCTCACCACTGCGCAGTGCTTTTCCCCAGGCCATCATCATTTATTATTCCCGCAACTGCGGGGCCGGCGGCGGGGCCCCCCTGAGCGCGAGGCCCTGGGCAGCTGCCCATACCGCCCATGCCCTCCTGATTCTCATACTTCACATCTGGATCATCTTAAATTTAGGAACTTACTCAAAACTGAATTGTGTTACGGAATATTTCTGTGACTGGTGCATGGAACACTAGCCGGAAAGGCAACGTCGGACCCTATAGGGGCCAGTAGGGATTGCCTCCCGTGGGCATAATCCACTTTCCAAGGCCGAGAAATAGGGGGCACACCAGATTGGGTGCCCCCCGAAGTAAGGACTTTCTGGCCAACCAGGGCCAAGATAGGCAAGCGGCTAGGGGGTTTAAAAGGGGGTAAGTAGTTCCCCCTTTTGACCACAGAAAACCCCAGGTCTCACTGGAAATCTCCGTCGCCAGGAGTCGCTGTCCGAATTGCCGCAGCACTGGAAGAAAGTAAGGAAAAGTCCAGGGGCCCCTGCTTACCGGACATCCTGAGGCGAGAGCCATTGGCATCAGGACTCAATCGGAAGAGGAGGACAGAGCCGGCTGGGCTGGTGAGCAGAAGCGGAGTGGTCCGGCAGGAGTGGTAGTGGCTGGATGAAACCGTCTGGAACCAGCCATGATCACCAAACACAGAGAAGATGTCGGCCTGAGTGTGAACCTGCCTCGCTATGCAGGTCTTTGTTCCTCTCTTACGAGTGATGCTGTGAACGCCCCAACCCCAAGCACACACCTCGGAGTCCGCAGAGCGGATTGCTGATCGTGGCAAGCGGGAAAACAAATGGGGTCTGTGGTGCAATGGATTGGTTCCAGTGTCCATGGACTTGAACCTCACAGCTCCCCAGGGAAGCAAAACAGCACCGGGGAACGAAGAAGTTTACTGCGGGCAGGGGCAATTAGACCGGCGGAAGGAGGCATGCGCTTCGTGCTCATAGCCAGCTGCCCCACCACCTAGCAATTACCCAGGTCTGGTCCCAAGGGACATGGGGGCTGGAGTGACTGGTAACAAATGGGGGGGGGTAAACTGTGCTTGCTTACTGGGGGAAGTGTCAGAGCAACTAGCCTAGACATGGCAAGCAGACACGGTGCAGCAGCAAGGGAGAGGAGAGTACCTGCCTGCTTCAGGGAGGCTACAGGGTGCAACAAAGTCGATCAAAGGGGAAAAAAGGAACTGAGAAGGACCAGGAAAGAGGATGGGCCCGAGCTAGATGGTGACCTGGAGGTACTACTTCAAAAGACACTGGCTTTGGTGGCCCTGAGAGGCAAAGAATGGCTAGATGAACATATCGAGGGGCCTGCAAAGAGAGGAAAAAATCAGTGCCTACAGCAGCACCCTCAGCAATGACAGGTAAGGAGGGGCCTGCAGCCAAAACAGAGGCCCCATTACAAACGAACAAGGGGGGCCGACGAAGGCCCAACAATCTTCTGCTATGACCACAGGGAGAGGATCAATAAGTCCCAGACAAAGGGATGGAGGAAGGGCCTGGAGCATTGCTGCTCAACCATAAGCAGTGGAGAGTTACTCAAACATGGAGAATGGCAGTAGGGGTGACGAGGGGTCTGCGGCCAACACGGCAGCCCCCAGGGGGCCACGCAGCATGTCAAAATCCAGTGGGACAGCAGCCATGGTGAGGACCAAGAGCTTGGCGTAAGGGGGAGGCTGTGCAAAAGGGGGCAGGGGAGGAATGGGAACAATGAGGAGATGCTTAGCCAGATCGCACATTTTTTGCACACAGTTAGGGGCAAACTATTATGCAAAGCATAAGTCATGGGCCCCACTGCCCCCCTGGGCGGTAAACTCGACGGTGGGCCACAATGAGTTCCAGGGGTAAGCATGGGGACAAATACCATTGCACCCAGGGGCATGGATGCCATGGTGGACCGGGCCAGGAGCCCCCACCAGTTGAGGAACCCAAGGAGGACAAAAGGATGAGGAGAGGAGGGATAAGCGCAAACCAATAGTGGAAAAAACTATAGAGATTTGGCTTCGGGCCTTCAGGTGTTTGGCTCGCGTATTCACAGAGAAATTCCCCAAGAGTGCAGCAGCCCATATACTGTATGAACAAAAGGTGCACAGGGCTCAACAAAAGTACCCGGGAGAAGAATGGCTCAGGTACGATGAAGGGTTAAGGGAAAAGCTGCAGACATGGCCAGTAATAGATTGGGACCACCTTTGCTAGAAGAAAGGAAGGCGAATCCGGTGTTAGGAGCAGGGTTTATTATTTCACAACTCCAAACTGGGAATTAGTTAAACCGCATGGTTTGTACCTGCCGATTCTGCTATGTCCGCTTGTCACGTTGTGACGAGCGGACATAGCAGAAGCGGCCGCATTCGAGACTGAAACACGAACAACAAAAGTACCACGACAGCACCTTTTTAAGCTATCAAGTAAGTAGCATATAGTGAAATTAGCCCCACCGGCTTAGACAAGCAAGGTTCAAACACGCATCAAACATCCGTTTTTAACATTAGGCTTCACCATCTCAATTGAAAAAGATCAAGTAAAGAACACGACGTATTAGACCTAGAAGACACCTCATTGTGAGTACAAACCTGGTTATGCTATGGGATCTAGTGGTGACAGACATTGGTTTCTGTGTTCAGGTTTTCTAAGTTGAGACTGTCCTTTGTTTTTCTATTACAGTCTCAGAAATGAGATCAGCTTACTAATCAGAAGGTAAGAAATGTTAAAACTCTGGCCAACAATACAGCGAAGAGAGGTACAGGGCATCCCCTAGTTGACATTCTTGTCATTTTTCTTTCAGCTACGTGGTCCTGAAGAGAACTCCCCTCAATTGAGGGAGTTCGAAACACGTAGACCAGGTTTTCTTTTGGCCATTGGAACATGCTCATAATGTTATAATTGTTATTAACTTATAAAAAATTGTCCATGGCTTTGTTGTCACAAATAGATGTCAAATGTATATAGTATTTTTGTGAAATGATCAGTTTTTCTTGAGACAGGTTGTTTTTTGTATGGATGGATGTATGTAACAGAATGTGAGAAAGAGAGAGAGTGAATGCAATTTATGTATTTTGTTTTCTAGGTATATCAAGGTGCAAATGTCAAATATGTGTTAAATTTATGAAAATGAAAAAACGTTTTTGATACAAAAATTAAATAAAAGAAATATATTGACTTCAGATTGAAAAAGAAATCCATGGTACTTATTGTTTCATATCAATAAGTTCCCTCCCAAAAAGAATTTGAGAATAGCGTAGAGTACTGGCAGGGATTTTGTTGTATTATGATATGAGGCTTGGCCTTACTGCTCTGAGTCCTAACCCAGTTTTGTTTTCAGTGTATTGCAAGAAGACACAAGTCGCAGGTAACAACAGAGACAAGGGCAATACAAAAAAGCAATAGAGAAAGCGAGACTGCACTGGGGGATGGGGGTTTGGGCAAGGGGCTGCCACTGCCCATTCCCATAAATTTCGGTAGACTGATCACGCTGCTAAGCAATTACCCAAGAATCAAAGACAGACAACAGTTGGCTGAGGGGCTCACAATGGACCCATGGCCCTCCGGCTTAGCCGCAACATAAAATCCATAAGGGACAACCCAGAGGCAGCGAGCCTGAATGTAGGCAAAGAGGTCCATCTAGGCATGGTAGATGGCCATTTCACTTCTCCCCTCTATTAAACCTAATACTTTCACCACTTAGGGTGGTACCCAAGTGGGAGGCGGACAAATACCCGCTCATACACCACCTATCTCACCCGCACAGGGATTCAGTAAATGACTGGTTTTAATAAGAAAGCTGCACTGTAGCGTACTCCTCATTGGACGATGAGGTAGCACTGATCAGGGTTCCAACTAGATGGTAAATACTACTATGACAAGTGCCTACCAATGGGACCCGCCATAACCTGAGCTTACTTTGAAGCGTTCAGTAGTTTCCTTGAGTGGAAGCTGGGAACACGCCACCCAGGGGGTGGGTAGGTGCACTACATTGGCAGAGCAGGAACAGGGGAGTGTGCAGACCTCCTCGACCTCTTTAGGGGCCTGGCAAAATAATTAGGAGTTTCACTTGCACCAAACAAAACACAGGGTCCAGTCACCAAGCTATACTTCCTCGGAATAGAACTGGATTCAGTGGGGGGGGTACTTGCAGATTGCCAACGGAAAAGGTAGTGGTACTGTGGCAGATCATCTCCCAGCTGTGCAATCAGAAAAAAAGCAACGTTAGGAGAGGTACAGCAGTTGCTGGGTGAAATGAATTTCGTCACCAGAGTAATCCCAGCAGGGCACCCCTTCACCCAACGCCTGGCCTGGCTTACTAAAGGTCTGTCCAAGAAACATTACAGGGTACGTTTGACACAGGGAGTTAAATGGGGCCTGGAGCAATGAGACACTCTCTTAGCCAAGTTCAATGGGACCCTCATGTGGGTTGAACACTGGGTGTGGGCTGAGCAGCTGTAACTCCACACCAATGCATCGAGCGACCATGGTTTTGGGCCAATCCTGAAGACAGCATGGGTGGCAGCAAGGTGGCCAAACAGCTGGCATCACAAGGGGCTAACAAGCAACATCACATTGCTAGAATCTTTCCCTACGGTAGTAGCCTTTACCTTATGGAGCCAAGAGCTTATCAATAGGCAGATAATCCTTTGGACTGTCTGCCAACCATGGAGGCAGTCAACTTAGGAACAGCAAAATGCCCAGTGATGGTCAAGTTGCTGTGAAAGCTAGTCGGATGCCAGCTTAACGTGAACATAGCCATTAAGGCAAGACATATTGCCGGTTTGGATAACAAAATAGCTGATTCAATTTCGCATTTTCAGTGGGGCAGGTTCAGGGAGCTGGCACCAGAAGTGGACCAAGTCATGACACCAGTGCCGGAGGGCATATGGAATCTAGCGGACAAGGACTAAGAGCACTAATAGACAATGCACTGGTGCCCAAGATGAAGAAACATTTTAATAAGTGATGGGCCACCTTAACTGACGTAACAGGTGCCAAGGAGGTGCAGGACATTGGGTAGGAACAAGTGACTGCATTCATCCACTGGGCATTCCGGGAGGGAAAAAGCGTGTCATGAGTGCAAGCACACCTGAGCGCAGTCACTCAATATGCAAAGCTAGCAAAGGGGGGGATCCCAAAAAGTCTTTCCTCTACAGAATGGTATTGAAAGGCTCGGGTAGATTGTAGCCCAAAATTAAAAGATAAGAGACAGACTATCGATTTCATGGTCCTAAAACAGGTGTTGGGCACCCTGGTAGAGGTTTGCAACGGGGACCATGAGCTGAAGTTATTTAAGGCGGCATTCGCTTTGGACTCCTTCGGGGATTACAGGATCAGTGAACTAGTCGCCCCAGCAAAGGGAAACCCAGGGACAGCATGCACAAAACAGACCTCTAAATAGAGGCGAGGCACATTGTAACACATTTGTGCCTACCAAAGACGGACCAAACAGACAAAGGGAAGTACACCAGGATCGAGTGCATCGAAGACAAGTCATTCTGCCCAGTATGCTTATTCCGGGATGACATGGGGTAGGGAGGGGCTTCAAAAGGTCCGCTATTTACACACAGGGACGAGTCTTACCTCTTCCAGTTTCAATTTGTAGCGGTCATGCGGAGGTCCCTGGAGAGAGCAGGTTTCGCACCAAGGGAATTTGGATCACACTCCTTTCGCATAGGGACCACAACCATGGCTGCAGGCCTGGGATTTGGGGCTTATCAAATCAAAGAGTAGGGGTGATCGGCATTGAGCGCCTTTAGAATATACATACAACCTCCCTCTTACTGTATTTTGGATTTACCCCCCTCTTCTAGGTCAATCGGAGGGTGGCAGAAAAGTATGGATCATGGGGCACTCGTACATAACCCAGGAGTAACGGTGGGCGGCAGCATGGCAATATTTCAGATCCATATGGCTCAGGAGTATGGAGGTGACTTGGCTGGACCAATCCGGGATAAAGTGGAACCAACTGCTTCCGAGGCACAGAGGGAACTCCAGCAAGGCGATGGGCCTGATGCAGTAGTGGTGCACCTAGGGGGTAATGACTTAGCAGCCATTGGGAGGAGATGCTTACTGGAAGAGATGGTCAACGACCTGGCAGCACTAGCCAGGATGACCCACCCTGTGGACAAAATATGGTCTGAAATGATAGCGCACAGGGCATGGAGAGGGGCCAGAGTCCAGGGGCTGGTGGAAAAATCCAGACGCAAACTGAACATCACTATCACAAAAATGTGCAGGGCAAAAAGCTGGGATTTTGTAAGGCATCGACTGATCAATCTGCAGTCCTGGGGTAAAACTTGGATGATGGGGTGCACCTGATGGGGGTAGGCATAAACATTTCCACACTTCACATAGTGGAGGTTCTGGAACAACTGGGTTTCTCTTGAGCAAGGGTAGGAAAGGAGGCAAGGGGGGAGCTGCCGCCAATCATGGAAATGCTAGCAGCATGGCAGAAGACACCCAAAAAAAGATCCAAAGGGGAATGTACTATAGGAAGAAGAGCCATTCGCACAGTGCCTTTGGGATGCCTCACAACAGGGAAACAGGGTGATCAAATGACCACACAGCACAGGCAGAGTAGAAGAGATGCTTCCACAGTGTCCTTGGTATGCCTCAGGTAAGGGGACAGCAACGGTCCAGGGAAGAGGAATGGTACTTGTAGCTCAGGCCATTCCCAACAGACAGCCACAAAATCGGTAGCAAGGGAAGCCTCGAATCGTGAACACTGTAGCCCTGCCTGGGAGCGCCTCGAAAAAAGGCAGTGCTGACAAAAGGGACAATTACCAGCATGGAAAATTATGCAGGATGTAAATTGACATGGATGTTTATGAATGACCAACCAATAAGTTGCAAAATGTTTAATCCATTTGGTGAATAAATGGCAGCCTTTTATATAACATATCTTGTTGTCACAGCAATGATGTATGTGGGATGGGTTGCATGTGGGTAAAGGCTGAGGGGAAAGGGGTGAACTTGCCCCTGGGGATGGGTTGTTGTTGGTAGGCTTCCGCGCCAAGGTACCCAATCGTGGTTGGGATGTGTGCAATAAAAATAACCGTAACATAACAACATAATCCACTCCGATCAATAGACATCTTTGGCACAAATGACAGAAACACCAATTTATAATTCTGTAATATTTTTGAGTCCGTCTAATTTGTGTTTTTTCTAGCAAGCCGGGCTGAAGACTGCTGGAATGCCAGAAACCAGTCCTCGGAAGCTTGTTTCTGGTCCAGGAAAGGCATGGCTTGGCAGTTTGGGCTGGACTGTTCCCATGAGGCACAGGGTCAGACTGATTTGCATATGGCCATGTCTGAACTGGGGTGGTGTGGAGTGCAAAAAAACGATGGATTTAGGGCCAGATCTCTGTACTGGGGTGAATGTATGACATTGTTCTGCATTCTGTCCATCAACTGTGGTATTTGAATTTGTCACCCGGAGTGGGATGGGTATGCTCAGACGTGAGTCCCATGCTCTCCACACCACTGGATTTAAGCAAGCCAGGCTGAAGACGGCTGGAATGCCAGAAACCAGTCCTCGAAAGCTTGTTTCCGGTCCAGGGAAGGCATGGCTTGGCAGTTCGGGCTGGACTGTTCCCATGAGGCACAGGGTCAGACTGATTTGCATATGTCATGTCATGTCTGAACTGGGGTGGTGAGGAGTGCAAAAGAAATGATGGATTTAGGCCCAGATCTCTGTACTGGGGTGAATGTATGACATTGTTCTGCATTCTGTCCATCAACTGTGGTTTTTGCATTTGACATTTATTAAAGCATGCCCCAGAGAAAACGGTGAGGATTAATTAATAAAAAAGCAGCTTGGCAATTTTCAACTCTAAGAGGCATACAGTAGTATACACTCAGTGCTACATTATTCTATTGCTCATAAAATGTCCCATTAGAAAACTGCAATACGTTCCTTACGTTATTGAATTAAACGTTCTGATCGGAGGGGCGTTGTGCACACACATACATGTGTTTCTCTATGCATGTGACCCCCAAAAGTTTTGAGAGCAAATCAGAAGAGCACTATATGGGTTGACACTGTAACCAACTGCATACATTCTAGGCCTCCTTTAAGGCAGAAGGTGGAGCGTGACGGTACACTTGTAGTCATGTCTTTGTACCACAATCAGTGTCAGTGATTTTAAGCCCTGCTGATGCTGGATATATTTTCCCCACCTACATTGTAGCGCCATTTTAGTACTTGTCTCTGGGGTATTTTTCTAAGTCAGTCTTCATGTATCAGTAATATCGAGCATGCACACATGTAAAAGGGAGCCTATAATTTGCATGAGACCAAAGTCCCATGCAGATGAGGAAAGATCCACATACATTTCCATTGGTGCCCCATAAAGATATAGGGCCTCATTTATGAAAAGTGACGTATCGCTGCGTGAAAACAGCGATGCGTCACTTTTCACTGCACCCTCCTTGCAACACCAATGATGTGTCATATTTACAGTATGAAGCATCATGGCGCAAGGAGTTACAGATACGTCAGTATTTCTGACGTATCTGTATGGCGCAAAAGTGAGGCATTGCTGGAGTGTGTCACAAAAGTGACTCAACTCCAGCAATGTGTCCTTTCACATGGGGCAAGCCCCATGTGAAAGTGCCTGCGTCAGTTTTACGCCTGCTGTGAGGCAGGCGTAAGAAATTGACGCATTTGTGTCCTAGAAGTTACACAGTGAAATCTTATGAATTTCACGGCGTCACTTCCATGACCCTTTCTTGCGCCAAAACGCCCTCCTTGCATACATTATACCTGGGGCAGGTATAATGTGGCGCAGGGGTTTACAAAGTGACGCATCTACCTAGAAGCGTCACTTTGTAAATATGGCGCAACAAGGCGCATTTGTTACACCACTGTTGCATCACAAAAAGTGACGCACCGTCGGCTTAAAAGTGACGCAAGGCCTCATAAATGGCACCCATAGATTACAGAAGGGACTGCGCTAACAGCTCTGTCTGCCTATGCAATCCAACATTGAAGCAGAAGCAAAAAATAGTGACTCAGTCTTGGTTTCTGTATTATGGTTTCAGTTGTTTTTTATGTGAAACCTGAGGCAGTTAAACATCCTCTGCGACATTCTCGCTCTCTCAAAATACAGCACAGATAATGAGAAGAGGCAGATGTTGAGTATGACCTTTTCATGAGGCAAATAATGATTTCAAAAACACTAACTAAGATAGAAAACAGATTTGATAAAATACCAGGATGTAATTAGAAATAACCCAATGAACAAAAACGTTTATTGTTCTTTATTTTTTGTCCAAAGATGATAGAGCTTGTAATTGAAAAACAAACATCCCATATTGCATAGTAAGAGAAGCTCGACACTACCAAAATGATGTTTTCATGCATTATTTCATATGTTCTTCAAGAACCTCCGTTGGAATTATTCTAATATGCGTCAAGAAGAACCTGAGAATGATAGTTCTAGATTTCATTGCAGCTTTAAGATATGTATGCTGACTCACCGGTGGTCCGACATCTTAGACCACGAGCAGGACCTGCTGGACCTGCTAGGTGATTGAGGTCATGGGGCTTGGTGAGTAGCTAATTATAGTACTATTGTGTGTTTTGTACTGTGTTATTGCAAATATTATTTTTTTCCAAATTGCTGCTCCTTACATGCAGGTTAGATAAGTTTACAAATCTTATATTATGAGATTGATATTCTTCTAGACACTAGACAAGTGCTTGGCGCTACTACTCTTACTTGTTTGCAACTTTGTGTTCGCTTGGGCTGATTATGTAAGAAAGTTTAGAGAACTTAAGTTAGGTAATGCTGGAGAGACTCCTATCCTTTGTCCCATCACTAAGATAGTGGTAGTAGGTAGGTAGTTATTATAGTCAGTTGCTTAGTATTAGTTGGTAATTTTTTCCGCGTGACGCGTCCTCCATCTTGTGCTGCTGACTCCAGTCCTTAGTAGAACCTTTTGTAATTTTTAGTGAGTGAGTAATATAGCAACTCATCAGCACATCAGCAGAAACCAACCAACAATTTATTTGGTGCTTGCAATATGTATGCATCCATCTACGCATTTTTGAGGACTAAATTAATGGAAATGCAGACTTAGTAACCAATTGGCCCGTCAAGGGGGGTTGATTCATTGATGATTTCGAATGAGATCGAAACTTAGAAGAAGCAAATATAAGTTTTGGCAACTCATTCCAATGTCTTTGGAATCGGTGGGCTAGGTGGTACATAGGTTTAGGAATCTGGAATTGGAATGGAACACTGGATTAATAAATAAAATAACTAGACAGTCCACAATCGCAATACTACTAGTTGATCAGCTTAGATAGGTACATTTTTTTGCAATTGTCATTTCCTGTCAACAAATCTTTTTAGAGCATTTTAAAAAATATTTTATTTTTTTCAACCAATCAATTTTTGTCTCTTTATTATTATCTTACATGATCAGCATCCAGGGACAAGAAGACAACGGGGTTTGAGGAGAGAGCAGGAGTTGTCTACCAGGGCCAGGATCGCTCCTCTACACAGGGCTCTGCTAGTGGCCCCAGTAAGTCCTCCTGCTGTTAATATTAATAATTATATTTCCCTAACTTTTACTTCACCTTATTTTTTTCGAACTAATATTTCTGTTTCCTAATTCTATTTTTTACCAAATCTTCTTTGATCTCTCTCTTCTAAATTCATGTTATCCCTGCATTACCTACCAACATAGTTATTATATTTCTAGTGTCTGTTTTTTTTATTCACATCAAGCTAATTGTCTCTGACTCTGTACTAATATTAGTCTATCTGTAGCTTGCCCAGTTGGCCACTCTTTTTTTTAAAAGTTTTAAAACTCAGATTCACCAGTAGCTCTAGACACATAGTCTAGCCCTTTGAGTTGTCCTCTTCTTGAGGGGCTTTTCAATAATTGCCACCACAAAATGCCCAACCAGATATTTTGTTATTTTTTATGGGGCAGGACATACTACTGTCTACTCTACTCTAGTAACCGATGTGTACTTGTAGTGTTGTGTGTGGTGTATGTACTGTATTTTCAATCTTGCTAGTAAAAAAAAAATCGGGGGAGGCGTACATGGCATCTAAAAAATGTGTAATGTTTTTTCTAGGCATACTGACCACCAGTGCCAGGGCCAGCTGTGGGACAGATGACACCAGCCAGGAGGGAGGAGATGCAGCATCTGCTGCAGGGGTGGGTGAGCCAGCAGCAGTGGCGGGCAGTGGTAAGTTATATTCCTTACTTATTGACAATGCACACTCGCTGAAAGGGTGTACACTGTACTGTTAAGAGAGACTAAGTTATCATAAACAAAGGTTGAAGAATACACCCTTTCCTTAGCATTATCAAAAGCATTAGCAGCAGGAGTTGAGTAACTAATGGTGGTCTCTTCTATCTGACTTCAACTCAGCTAGAAAAGTTTTATGATGAAGAGCCAGACAACCTTGATGGATGGGTTGAATGAAAAGGGAAAGAAGTATTGAAGGAGGACGAACAGGTGACATGTATATATGACTGACAGAGAAGGATGCGTGGGATGCACAAGTAGCTAATGGGAATGGATGCATGGGTGGTTGAAGGATCAGTGATAGGTGAAAAGAATGCCTCCCTGGGTGGATGAAACAGTATTGGTGATAGGAATTCTCCAGGGGTTTATATGGGTCAGACTCAAAGGCAAGCAAGGAAGACGCATTGGTGGTCGTTTAAAAAAAAAACTAAAAATGTATGTTGTTGGTGAAAGATATGTTAAGAGATTAGGGGAGAATGATAGCCATGTTTACTTTGAATGGATGGATGCCTGGATGGTATTCAATCATAGCGTAGGTGGAGACTGTCACTTAATGAAGTCAATGTAAAAGAAAATAAATAGTGCCAGAGTAGCAAAGCATAATGGAATAAGATTAGAATTAAACAACTAAAATGCTACACGAGCAATGCAATGATAAATGGGAAAAATCACTGGGAATAGAAAGAAGGACTGTTTTTTGTCAAGGTATTTGGTTCAAGGTTGCATTACAGTATACTCCCTTGACTCACAGTAGTTTGCAAACCCAGCATATATAAATTATGTATGTATGTATGTGCCGGTAACCACCCATTATCAATCGCCTCCTTCCGACTCCGAGGCCCACTCCCTACCTATGTCCTTTAAACTGTGTCAGGCTACCACGGGTGCATTTTTAGTGTTACACAATCAATCAATAATATCTGTAGTCATCCCATATATAATCAATGATCATTTGGATCAGATATCATCTGCCTTGTAGTAATCAGGTTTAAAGAGAAATTGATCAGTTGGCATTCATGTAACATAGTATGGTCATATTGGAAAAATAAGATAATTGTGTAGTTGTAGACTACATCTGCCCCTCCTGTAGACAGTAGTAAATAAAAAAAAATTGTGAGTCTGCGATATGAGTATGGTTGTCTAGGGCACAAGCAGACTGAGCTGGCATGCCTACATGGTTAATTTAGCTAAACAGAGAGAAGACTTGTCTACTTCATAGTGCCTAGAAATAATGCCTGAGACTTCCAGAAATGTTAGAGGCAGAGGAAGAAACCACAAATGGTATGTACTGTTGTTAGAACTGGGGTTCTCTAGTTGGCAGAGGTAGGTACCATCGTCCAAATAGGGACCCTGGCTTCTAGTCAGGGCAAGGAGATAACCCTCTGAGATAACCCCTGTTCATCCTCTAGGTAGCTTGGCACGAGCATCTAGGCTAACCAGAGGCAATGCGAAAAGTATTTGTACCAACACTCACAGTAACACAGTGAAAACACCACAAACTGATCCCACACAGTTTAGGAAAATAAAGGTATTTATTCTAAACTACACAAGACCAAAATGACAAACATCCAAAATACACCATTCAAGAATATGGTTTCAAAAAGAGTTCTTAAGGTTTGCGATAAAATTCTTTAGGTTGCGATAGAATAATCCGCATATGCGTAAAAAGTTCACAGTTGCGTCACGTTTACTCACAGTACCTTTTAGTTGCAACAAAGTTCCAAAAGCAGAAGCTGGGGCGGTGGAAATCAAGCGATGCATTGCTCCTGAGACCCTGGGGAGGCGATGCGACAGCCCCGCTGCAGTAGCGGGCGTGCTGCGACGAACCCGGTCTGTATGGGGAGGAAGGCCACTTGTATGGATTCCGGTGCGTAGGTTCCATAGGAAGTTTGTTCTCGCAAATGTAAATGTAAATGTACATGTATTTATATAGCACAAATCACTGAACGAGGTCGGTATCTAAGAACTTGCTTAGGGAACCCGTCCTGGTATTCCCTTGTGAGATAACCCCGGCAGGGTATCCACAAGGTGAAAGCCAGGCATCCCGCTGCGAGGGGCCGTTGTGGAGATTAAGCAAGCTATGGCCCAGATTCGCAGAGTGTGAACCCGTGAGTCGAGAAGGCACCGTAGCGAGAATTATCGAGTCCATGGAATTTTTGAGCCCAAGATCCGCCGAGGCGGGGAATTGAACCCTGGTCCAGGGCCTATCTTAGCTTCAGGGTCTGCCGCCTCTAACCCCTGAGCCGCACTTCTCCAAAGGCACGATGCGATGATATCGTAGGGGCTGCGACGATCTCCGGGGCTACGATGCGCGGTCCAGCGGGGATCCTCTCTCTTGCAGCTCCTCGATGCGATGGTTCTGCGACGATGCTCGCAGCGACGTGATGTGGTCCGCAAGCAAGTGGTGTGGCGATCTCACCCAGCGACGACAGGCTCTGCGACGACATTCGCAGCGATGTTCGGCTTCCGGCACCGATCGGGTGCGTCCCGCAAACGAAGGATGCGACGGCTCTGGCAGCGGCGTCAGGTGCTGCGACGATCTCTACCTTCGTAGCGGCGGGAAACTTCTTGCACTGTCGGGGATGCACTCCTCAAGCGAGCGATGCAACATTTTTCACTTGCAAAAGTCTCTCAAGCTTAGTTTCAAGCTTCCCAGCACAGGTACAACTTCCAGAGGCCCCACAGGAAGGACATAACTCTCTCAGCAGAGTTCAGGGAAGCTGAAGGGGTAAAGTCCTTTTGTTCCTGGGACTTCAGAACAGGGAGCCAGCTCTTCTCAGGCCCTTGGAGATTCCTTCAAGACAGGGGACACAGCACAACAGCAAAGTCCTTCCCCTCTCCTTGGCAGCAAAGCAACAGCAGGTCAGTCCAGCGGAGCAACAGCAGGACAGTCTTCCTTCTTCAGAGTCAGCTTTCTCCTTGGCAGAGGTTCCTTCTTGATTCCAGGATGATCTAATTTTCTGTTGTCAGGGGTCCTGTACTTATACCCCTAAAGTCTTTGTTCTCTTAGTGCATGTGGGCCCTGAGCCCGGTCTGAACCAGTTCTGGGTGGATCCTGAGTACTTTGTTTTGCTGGCTTCTTCTTTCCTTTCAGAGTGAGGGGCAGGGTTGTCAGCCGCCCAGCAGGAGGTGGAGCCCGCATTGTGGCAGGCAGGCACAGCCCTATTCAGGCCCAGGTGCTAACGCCTCCCACTACTCAGGTGGCAAATGCAGTCATTCAGCCTAGGGCTGACTCAGCCAGCCTCTTGGAGAATCCCCAGCCCCTGTCACTCACAAGCCAGACTGTCAATACACAAACAGGCCAAGGCACACAGAAGGGTCAGACAAGAGAACAGCAACTTTCTAAAAGTGCTGTTCTCAAACACAGGATTTAAAAACAACCTTTCCTAAAAGATGTGTTATTACATTCTGAGTTCAGGGATACTAGATACTTATGTACTATCTTGTTCCAATGGGAAGAAATGCTGGAAGCCACTGTAGCCAGCATCCCCCATGTTAACCAATGGAGCAAGATAGCCTTGCAATAGTGAAAAACGAAAATGTCTGTAATCACTACCAGAGCATGTCACCTGCACTAGTACATGCTCTACCTTTCACATACACTGCACCCTACCCAGGGGGGTACCTTGGGCCTTCCATGGGGTGACTGGTGTGCATAAAAAGGGAAGGGTTAGGCCTGGTCAGTGGGGACACTGGCCTGGAGGACATGGCAGTTTCTAAACTGCCCATAGGCACTGCAGTGGCAGGCCTGAGACACCATTTTAGAGCTACTGCTGTGGGTGGCACAATCAGTGCTGCAGGCCCACTAGTAGCATTTTTCATCACCAGCCCTGGCACACCCTGTGCACTTTACTAGGGACTTCATGGTGACACAAATATGCCAAACATGTATATCCAATCAGAATAGTAATTTACATAGGGAGCACTTACACTCTGGCACTGATCAGCAGTGGCAGAGTGTCCAAAGCATCTAAACCAGCAAAAAGGAAATCCAGCACAGCATCAAAAATACAGGAGGTAGAGGCAAAAAGATAGGGGAAACCACGCAAAAGATGCCAGGTCTAACAACTGTGATTGCTAGTGCTACTCTGCCACCATGTGTATAATTAATAACTGTGGGCCAAAAATCTGTTCCGCTCGCGGAATTTGAGGATTTTCGGCAATTTCACAATCTGCAAATCTCGCGAAATTGCCAATAAATCTGCAAATCCGCTCACGGGCGGATTTCTTTTTTTGGCCCGCTGGAAGCATTTACAATTAAGGCAGGTGCTCGGGTTGAAGCTAACTTTGTAACCATTTTAGAATGGCACCGGCAAGCTGACAGAGTTGAAGTTGCTTACTTGCAAGTTGCAACTTCAACTCAGGCAGCTTGCCGGCGCCATTCTAAAATGGTTACAAAGTTAGCTTCAACTCGGGCACCTGCCTTAACTCTGTAAGTGCTTCCTGTGGGCCAAAAATTAAACCTCAACAGGAAGCACTTACAGATATAAATAAAGCAGGTGCCCGAGTAGAAGCTCAAATTCAGTAACGTTTTAATCAGCCCAAAACATTAGTGAGCAAGGTCTAGGCTGGGCAAGTGTTCTTTAACCCCATATCTGCCGTCGAAAATGAGCTGTAATACTAGAGGGAGGTCTTTGAATCCCTTAGTTTCTCAAGCGCAACCCCTGTGTAGCTCCTGTGACCAGGAGGCTGCTTTCTCCTCACCTGCTGCCCTGCTCGCTCTCTGACTCTTTATTCGCGAGAGGCACGTTGACACGGATAGAAGCCCTGCTCGTTTGGCCCCGCAGAACACACTAGCGGTATCAAACGTCTTCCACCCTTTCCCAACTATGATGGACAGCTCACTCAAGGGACCTCTGCGCCTTTTGGCGCGGTGGCAAAGTTACAGGAACACATGGTCAGTGGAGACAAATCTTCTGGCCCTTTACGCAGCTGCAGTGTAGGAAAAGCACTTTACATTTACCCAACGAGGTAGCACTTACTGGATTAGCCAGTAGAAAGTACTCCAGTTGAATAGAGGTTTTGCACAAAACTGTGGCATCTTCGTGAATAACTATGCAGGGCAGGATTCATTCTGACACGAGGCTCCTGTCACAAAAATTAAACCTCAACAGGAAGCACTTACAGATATAGCAGGTGCCTGAGTTGAAGCTCAAATTCAGTAACGTTTTAATCAGCCCAAAACATTAGTGAGCACGGTCGAGGCTGGGCATGTGTGCTGTAACCCCATTTCTGTGGTCGAAAATTAGCTGTAATACTCGAGGGAGGACTTTGAATCCCTGATTTTCTCGAGCGCAACCCCCGTGTAGTTCCTGTGACCAGGAGGCTGCTTTCTCCTCACCAGCTGCCCTGCTCGCTCTCTGACCCTATATACACAAGAGGCATATTGACACGCATAAAAGCCCCGCTGGTTTGGCCCCGCACCACACACTAGCGGTATCAAACGTCTTCCCGCCCTTTCCCAACTATGATGGACAGCTCACTCAAGGGACCTCGGGGCCTTTTGGTGGCAAAGTTACAGGCACGCATGGTCAGTGGAGACAAATCTTCTGGCCCTTTACGCAGCTGCTGTGTAGGAAAAGCACTATACATTTACCCAACGGGGTAGCACTTACTGATTAGCCAGTAGAAAGTACTCCAGTTGAGCAGAGTGCAAATCACAAAAAAATCCGTGAGTTCGCGGGAAAATCAGCGAATTCGCAGATTTTTTTGCGATTACGCGCGAGTTTGCGGACCGCAGTTCCGCAAAATTCACCCATACTTAATAATTAATTTTGTGTTACTGTTTTGCTAAAAGTATTGTTTACAATTGTCTTTTCTCTTTGATATAGCTACTCCTTCCCAACCAAAACCACCAACAATCAGGAAGTAGTTAGCAGGCAAGGCCCGGCACCAGAAGCTGGAGGGCGTCTGTACTAAATATCTGCAGCTGCAAAGCATTCAAGCGCTACATGCTCCTCTGGATAGCAAACCAAGGCGAGCGGATAAAGGTCCTGGAGACTAACCAGTGAGCAAGCCTCTAGAACTCCTTCGCCTTGCCCCTTTCTTAATCTTTTTTTTCGTGGGTGGGAATTGGGCATTGGGGAAAAGTTGGGGTTTATTTTTATTTGTGGGCAATGGAGTGGACATTGGACTCTTATCATATGGACATTGGTTGGGGTTAGAGATAGGGGTGGGTCACGTGTTGTGGTTTTTTTCCATTAGTTTATTTTGTTAGGGGAATACATTATTTATACTTTAAATACAATGTAAATTTTTAGTGGGTGGGTTACTGTAATGGCAGAGTTTTTGGGCTCTATTTAGCAGTGATATAGACCTTAGTCTTGCTCACATCTAGTATAGGTATTCTTAGCCTGTGTTGGCCCTTTTAAGCCCTTTTTTCCAGACCTAGAAGAGGATAGCTGCTTAATATGATAATAGATCCTTTATTCTTGACTCTAACCTGTCTATTGCCTATTGGCTTTGACATATTAGACACATTGGTATGGTTTATGTAGGTATTCTGACAGAGCTAAGGGGCATTTCATCCCTTTCAGGCCTACAGGCCTAGAGCTAGAGGGACTCCATCTTGATGAAGCTGAGAGGCTTTTCAGGGTAAAGGCAAAGTTTATAGTTAAGGCTGTTTTTCACTTGGAGAGAACCGGTCTGGGCCAGCCCTTATCGGTAGGCTGTATTATTCTCTGTGTAGAAGACACAACAAAAGGCCGGCCGGCTGGGTGTGTGTCCTTGATGCCAGGTGATGCAGAGACCTGGTGGGCGGCAGGCTGATGGCTGGAACTTTCCATGAGGAAACAGCATTCTATATCAGTGAAGCGCAGAGGCGGAGTCAGACAGTCGAGTCGAGTGGAGGTGGCGAAGCCAGTCAGTCGTGTTGAGGTGGAGGAGTGGTAAGCAGTGGAGTGGAGTTGGCAGAGAGAGAAGGTTCAAGCTGGAGAGAGAGCTGAGTTGAATAGTGAGCTGGAACTGAAGGAAGCAGTCAGAAGCAGTTACTTATCAGGAGGAGGTGTGAATAGCTGGAGTCTGAAGTAATGCCTTTTAGAAGAGACGGAGGAGAGATCGTGGACTAACCTATGGGAGCAGATGGAGTTATTTGGACATTGGTGCAGAGACAGAGTGAATAAGCTAGTGGAATGAACGGTGATCAGAGCGGCAGGAACCATTAAGATTGAAGCTGGAAGGTGGAGACAGTTCGTGGGGGAGAGGAGTCCAGTGCAAAGTGATCAGCGCAGAGGTGTACCCAAGAGTGCAGGAGAGAGAGAGAGTCTGAGATGAGCCAAGGCACAGACGAGAGAGGAACCCAGATGACAGCTAGAACAAGACTACACACTAATCAGGTGAACTCTACCCTTAATCTTGTCCTTATTCCCTAAGCTATTGTATGTCTAATCTTTTCTCTTTCAGCGGTGTGTTCTACCTATAGTCTTTGTCAGTTACAGATCTGTGTAAATGTTTATATTGTTCTAATAAAATAACCCCCAGTTTGTAGCAAACTGGCATGTGTCTTATATTTTTGTTCAATCTAGGTAAATGTATCTCCTAGGTGTTTACTAGGTACATGAATGGATGAGTAATCCCAATCAGGTAAGTGGTGATCACATAAATAGGGAGTGAGTGGACCTATGATGCCAAGAATAAGAGATACATTATATTAATTGGCTAACTCCTAATATTGTAGTAGCAGACCCTTAGTGAAGAGACTTCCCAATATATATATATATAAAGGTGTTCATAGGAATGTGGTCGTCGTTGATATGCGGCGTTAGTGAGAACGTTGGGTAGGAGACCAGCGTGTATACCCACAGGATTGTGGCTTGAATAAGTGAGAGCGTCAGGGAGGAGACTGGCGTGGAGGTTTGCCGGATTGCGAACCGTTTGGAAAAGGGAGCATTGGGTTCTGCAGGCCCATGTGTAGACACACCGGATTGTGTGTCATATCTGCCCTAGGGTAGATCAGTCTGGGTCTGAGTGGCCGCGAGACTAACTGATGTATGAGTGTGGTGTAGGGTATGGATATCCTTAGTAATCAGTGAGTATTCTTAGTATCCCTATAGATTTAGTGGTGTTTTTAATAATATGAGCTTGTATATTGCGAGTTCCCCATCCTCAGGTAGGTACCCAGGTGCCTGGATGGATAGTCCTGAGGAGGGATGTGATTACGTTCTGGCTGGGTTGGAGGGGCCCCTAGGGGCTGATCCCATCTAATCAGAAAATCCAGCCATAACAGTTACTCTTTTACTTCACACAGTTTCCTTTTTTGCTGCTGGGCTGCAGCCAGTTTTTGATTGAAATAATCTGCCAATAGTGTAGCACACCTACAGATAGCTGTGGTACCCTCACTTGTGACTTATCCTACTAGTTCTATCAGTCTCTCCTAGTCTATGCAGTCTGCAGCTGGAATCAGCAGAGTGTGGCTGTATGAATTAATGAATTAATTTCCATATTATTAATTATGCCTCCCACAAACTTCTTTCTTCTCTTAACTGTGATTGATGTTTATTTATACTTAGGCACAGCGATAGCTGCATAGTGATGATGGTTTGGTTTCCAAAGGTGCCATGGTTGTGGTGATAGTAGTAGTAGACACTGACAGTAGCATTTGCAAAAAAAGAAAATGAGACAGGCAGTCACCTGAGGGAACTCAGGAACGAGTAGTAGAAGTACAGTACACAAGAAGACTGGCAAACAAGAAAACATGATGATGATATGCAATGCTAAAGTAAAATAAAACATAATGGTGGCGGGGATAGCCTAGTACAAGTTACAACCTGAAGTTGACTCGACTTAAGAAGTGGACAAGTGTAACCTTTTGTGCTGGAAGAATGATGAATTGATGCAGCAATTAATTATGATGTTTTATGTTCCTCTGGACAAAAAATGAATAGCGAATACTTAGCATGGGTGGGAAAGCAGAAGAAGATCCTCACCCTGCCTTTAGTTAGTGTTGCTTTCACAACATCTACCCCAGCAACTGTGTGATTAATTACTGGTGTAAATTTAATTTAGTCAGATCTCAATTTAAATCACACTGCCAGGGGGAAGAGGATTAGGGTTTTATGAATGGTTGGGAAGGGATATTTGAGGGAAAGGTTTGACAAAGACAAACACTAAACATGGACAACACGCCATCTTGGCAGACAACCATTATAAATCTGTTAAGGAAGAAAAAGGAAATGCATGCACGATGATGACTTGCTGAGTAGTACTCCACAAGTAGTACAGGGCAGCAGTATAATATTAATTATTATTATTGCGCAATTGCTTGTCTGTCTGCCCCCAGCAAAACCCAAATTACATAAATTTTAAGTTCTGTTGTATTGGGCTACCTTTTAACGCCTTAAACGCGACGAGTAGCGGGTCTGCGACGGCCGTTCGCAGCACCAGGGAGGGAGTGCGCCCCTCGGCCGACTGGAGCACGGAAGGGGTTAAAGCTGGCAAAGAAAATAGAAAAATATATATAGGAGTCGAATATAAGCAAACATAATAAATTGTGACTCGCTATTTTGGAATGGTACCTACCCCTATTGTTTTTTGCATGCACAAATGGGCTCTCAAATCCATTTGAGCATGCAAAAACCATCATACATCTGGCCCTTACTTCTTCACTGACTGCACACAGTTGCAACACCAATCCTGCAATAAAAGAGTAAGACGGTGGTGATGGATTTGTTGTGATTCGAACCCGAAAGACAGTGACACACATACACACATAATAAAAGTAAATATTATTCCTTAGCTGTATCTTTTTGGGGGCTTCAAAGCAAGATGGTGGGAGCAAACACAACTACCTTTTCTAGGATGCCTTGTTGGATGGGGCAGAGGACGGTGTCAGTTCGGTTGATGACTAAGCTGGTTGGTTGCTGGATGCTGCTTGGTTGTTTAGTGAGCCCATCATGCTCCGAGTTTCTAATCCAAAGGATTGCTGATTGTCACCCCAGTTAACCCGGTTTCATTTTCTCTTCCTCCTTCTCTGGTTGCCTGATCCTGAAAAAGATTGGATTGGTTTTCTTGATATGGTCTTGGGTGTCCAAGAGGTGCTTCTAATCTCTTGCTCCCACGTGGACGCTCGCGCTCTGGTCAAGGCCGTTATATGAAGCGCTCACGCGCTGCTCTAGTAACTTTGGAGCCTCGAGTAAGTACAGTCAGGTTTACCGAGAGGGAGTAGACTTGACAAAGTAAGTAAACAAACATTTACCAGCATCCCATAAGCGAATAGTCACCATTTCTCAGAAGGTTAAATATAATATTCTAACTCCGGAGATTTTCTAATCCTTTGGCAAAACCTATAGGGTTTGACTACAGGCGTCCCTTCAAACTCCTCGAAGGACTAACGGGGCTCAGTGATGGTCTCAAATCATGTATGTAATTACCCTGAATCACCACGATAAAATGACAAGGTGACAACAATTCTTTTAAATGTTGTATGTTTTTATTGGCTTTTCAGTCTAATTATCACTGCATTTTCACACATTTTATGCATGGATTTGGTGTATTTCCACTGAATCACTATTGATGTTTATCCCATTGTAGACCAGAGGAACGTGCATTTCTTAACCTCTTCCTTTCCTTTCATACCTCTGCAGAATTTCTGATATTTACAACACACCAATTAGGTGGTGTATATTTGTTCTTGTATTTTCGTTTATCACTATAATTGTGTTTATAGCAACATCAGGAGTGGGAGCATCATTTCTCCTTTACATCCTGACGAAAAGCCTTGGGGTAGGGCTTGAAACTAGTTGACGTACCAGGCAACAGTAGGTAATCACACCTCAAGCTTTTTCCTGCATATCCCCAAATTTTAGCATTTTATTTTAGGGGTAGAAAAGAAAGTTGTTTTTGTCCCACTAATTTTATATTTTTAACTTTTTTCACCTCTAAAAATCTCACTACATCTTCATAATAAGACCACATAGGTGTATAGGTGTACAGGGACACCCTTATTTTTCTATTAAGAGCTCCCACGTATTCGTAGGTAGCAGAATGGCCCTGTCTGTAGAGGGCAGGGATGGACCTTATGATGAAGCATACTTGTAAGAAAAAACATTTAGGAACCTATTAGACTGGTGGACCTTCAAGGATTCCTAAAAAGGTATCAATACAGCCAGATGTATATTTTATCTCCAAAAACATTTATTAGCAGAAACTTATTGCAAAATATTTTTTATACACAACAAGCTAAAAATAGAACCATTTTCTAAATCCACATCTCTAGTTTTTAATTTCTAAATATAATGTTCTTTTATACTCCCACATTCATACCATATCTAGCATTTCCATAATGATTGTGAATCCACAGATGATATATACAAACTGTAATTTGTGCTTATGGGTATATTTATAATTTATGTGTTTTTCTTCACCAAGCCTTTTATACACAGTATTAAATTCCATAATATAAATTTCTCACTAATAGAGAGTCTCTGCCATAATGATAGTTATATTGTTTGAATTATCCAAGTGGTGTCAGAACATCATATGTATTTTGTGTCACTAGAGAAACAAATACATCATTCACATGGCTGAAGAATTGTGTTCTACACACGTGTTGGCTGTAAGCCTTCGTCATGGAGCCATGATATCATGAACACCTAGAATGCATTAGAAAACATCTGGGTTAAGTATAATAGGTCCCACTAAAACTACAATTTAAAATAAGTGTGTGTTAAGCAGAAATAGTGTGTCACAGGAGAAAGATAATACCTTAAAAGCTTCGGATGAGGATAAAGCCAGTATTTTATGACCATGATAGGTATTGTGGTCATCACACATGGGTAAAGAATCTAGAAACACTGCCACAGTGCTCAAAGAGCATGTCAAAGGAAACTAGAAACCGTGCACATGCTAAAAACATGCCATTGGTGTCATAAACCCTTTTGGTAAAAGGAGAAAAATAGGGGGAGTGCAATCAGGAGACTGTCCTCTTCTTTAAAAATTAGCATATCACTGCCTCCTTACATGCAATTACATTGCCGCCGCAAGAATTGCAGAATATGTAAAGAAGATTAATCAGAGGCCTTTCTTTGTATTATCTGGATTCCTAAAACCAAAAACAGAGACAAAGTCAGAATACCACTTCGGTCTTAACTCACTAGTGTAGCAGTTAATACCTGGCAAAAGTTTGGGATCATACCCGCTGCGCCCTGCGCTATGTGCTGCTCTCTCTACCTTTTTAAAAATCTTTATTTTTACTGGGGAAACTGTTTTAAATACCTGACACTCGTTGAAAAAGGTGCCACTGCCCTCCACCTTGCCGCAGGCCTCCCGCTCCGACCCCAGTCCACCGCAGCAGATTGCTGTTTGTGTGGAGGGCGAACCGGTAGAGCAAGACACGCCCCCCTTGTCAGAAGCATACAAAGGGACTCAGCCCAGGGATGCGCGACTGAAGCTTTGTGAGTCATGTTACTGCCGGCTGCGCCATACTTTGTGTGTTGCTCTCTCTACCATTTAAAAATCTTTATTTTCACTGGGGAAACTGTTTTAAATACCTGACACTCGTGGAAGAAGGTGCCTCTGCCCTCCACCTCACCGCACGCCTCGCGCCCCGACCCCGGTCCACCGCAGTTGTGTAGGGCCGACCGGTAGAGCGAGACATGCCCCCCTTGTCAGAAGCATACAAAAGGGACTCAGCCCAGGGATGGGCGACTGAAGCTTTGTGAGCCGCGTTACTGCCGGCTGCGGCCTGCATTGTGTGCTGCTCTCTCTACCTTTTTAAAAATCTTTATTTTCACTGGGAAACTGTTTTAAATACCTGAAACTCATTGAAAAAGGTGCCACTGCCCTCCACCTTGCCGCAGGCCTCCCGCTCCGACCCCAGTCCACCGCAGCTGATTGCTGTTTGTGTGGAGTGTGGCCCGGTAGAGCGAGACACACCCCCCTTTGCCATGACCCCCTCTGCCTCACCAAAGTATAAAAATCAGACCTTGTCAAGAACGCGCAGCGGGCGAGCCGGCGGCGCGCCGAAGGCACGCCTAAGGTAAGCACGTCTGCGCCCGTCCGCGCCCAGCTGGGCCCAGGGGCCACGGACTCTGGCCAAATTCTAAGCTACACTCCTAAGATGCTAAGATTACTCAGACCGTCGGTGGAATCTTGTCCTCCCTTAGCTCCTACTTCCCACGCCCGCATCATAACTAATGGCATCTCATCTCTCTACACACAGCACGTCCTTCCCACCGCACCTAATTCACACGCTCCTGCAGTCACCAAAACCTTGAGTACTAAGCAAACCACTCTGAGGAGGACCCTGAAAACGTACTCCCTGCCGTGAGGGGAATGGCTCGCTGTTGTCCTGGGTCCCGCATTTCATCGCCGTGAGGGGAACGGCTTGCAGTGCCAGCACCATCGCCACCATGAGGGCAGGGACTTCAATCCCCAGGTGCCCCGAAGGCCACGGCGCGCAAGTGACGCCACCAGAGCACCCGGAGGCGCGTGAAAACAGAGGAGCTCCGAGCGCTCAGTGGGAGCCTTGTTTTTTTCTGAGGAGGACCCTGAAAACGTACTCTCTGCCATGAGGGGAACGGCTCGCTGTTGTCTTGGGTCCCGCATTTCATCGCCGTGAGAGGAACGGCTTGCAGCGCCAGCACCATTGCCACCGTGAGGGCAGGGACTTCAATCCCCAGGTGCCCCGGCGACCACGGCACGCAAGTGACGCCACCAAAGCACCCGGAGGCGCGTGAAAACAGAGGAGCGCTGAGCGCTCAGTGGGAGCCTTGTTTGTTTCTGAGGAGAACCCTGAAAACTTACTCTCTGCCGTGAGGGAAAAGGCTCGCTGTTGTCCTGGGTCCCGCACTTCATCACCGTGAGGGGAACGGCTTGCAGCGCCAGCCCCATCGCCGCCGTGACGGCAGGGACTTCAATCCCCAGGTGCGCCAGCGGCCACGGCGCGCAAGTGACACCACCAGAGCGCCCGGAGGCACGTGAAAACAGAGGAACGCAGGAGCGCCCGAGCAAAGCCCGGGCCAAGGGCGGGCCCGTCTGAGCCCATCAGAGACAGTAAGAGACTAAGAGACTGGGCTGGGCCATCCACTTTGCATTGTACTATACACGTGTACAGCGGGTTGTTTGTTTTAGCCGGTACATATTATATACTAAGGTTAACATTTACAGTTAACTGTTTTCCTCAGCACGAACATCAGCACTAGAGTATGGCACCCAATACAACTAAATGCACTAAAGCCAGTAATAAGGGTGGGGGAGGGGGAATTATTGGTCCTATTGATGCTTACATCACTATGGCCGCTTCGGCCTTGGAAAAGGAGATTGACTTAACGGTCCGCCGTTTGTCCCTTGACCCTGCGCTACAAAAAAGATCCTCGCTTGGGAAGATAGCGCTAGCGAAATCCCCTGTTCATGTCCAGACTCAGAGCCAACCCATAACTCAGACCACCATGGAGCATTCGATTACTTTAGATATAAGTGGGTTGGACACCAGTCTGGCCTCCTTCATGGCCTACCCGAATATCGAAAAGGAGAACAGAAAAAGTGTTGAACCAAATAATGCACCTCCACTGGTACAAAAATCTTTAGAAAGTACACCGGTATCCGCATTCAAGCGTAAACGCGGCGGAATGCGACAAAAGTAGGGGCGTATTAAGAGATCCAAAGTAACTTCACCCACTCATAGGGCAAAAGCTCAGAAAAACAAGGCCAAAACTTCAACACAGGGGGAGTCTTTTTCCTGTATAGAAGACAGCCCTATCCCCGAAATAGTAGAGTATGTTCATAAAGAGGGAGGGGATACAGCATTCTCATTAGACAAAATGCAACATTTGGTTAAATCCTTAATCCTTCCCCTAGTGGAGCGTCTGAAAAGGATAGGTGGCCAATTGGATGCCTTTCATGAGGTCACTCAGGCAAATACAGCCATGCTGAAGAAATTGGTAGACGATAAACTCCCCTCTTTGACTACACGTAGTTCTCCTATTTCTGCAAAAAAAAAAAAATGCCCAGAAACTAGACCCCAAAGAGAAGTTGCCTAAAGGGAACAGTGTTCCTGTAAAGCAAGGTGAGGTTCTGACTAGATGTAATACTCCTCAGCTAGTGAGTGAAGTGTCCAAAGGCGGTGTAGCTGTTAAGGACAGTCTGAGCAACGTTAAAGGGCCCGAGAAAATAGACGCCTTGTTAGATAAGGCAAAAAAGGTAGCAGTAAATAGCTGGAGGCAAAGAAATAGAGTCGAACTTCCCCGTGAACGTTATCCCTTTGTCATTGTGCTGGCTGGGGTCCCAGAGTGGCATAATGATAGGGCGGAAACATACTACGAACTAAAAAACAAGGTGATGTTTTGGTTGACGAAAAATCGTCCCCTCAAACCAGACTTACATGTGGAAATTATTAATGTGAGGAGAGCAAGTTGGGTTGGCCCTAATGCCAAGGACATAGAAGGAGACTGCATCATAGTGAACTTTAGAAATCCACAAGTAGTGCAGTTCATTAGCAGCTTCCTGATTCAGAACAATGAGGGTGGGATCTTGTCTTTGGATATAGGTCATTTCTACCCTTTGGCCCCTGCCATTGCTGGGAGTGGGAGCTTTTTTGATCCATACCAGGGGAGGAAATATCTTCAAAGAGAGCATTGGGTTGGAGGTTACTCCCAAAATTATCCTCAACGTACTCATCAGGCAGGGAATTTTTTCAATGTCCCAACTATTAACCGTTTTGATGCGTTGTCTAACTTACGTTGGGTTGACTGGCAAGTGGGCAATGAATTAATAGTATTTGGGCAAGCAATCTCCACTCCTCATTTCGTAATGACTATCCAAGCAAATGTGAGCCCCTCTGAGAAGACTGTGGAATCTGTACCAGATACCCGGAAAACAGATTATGGGTGCTCCCTCCCGACTAGTATAAACAGCTTGTTATACAAGCGTGTAATTCCACTTAGAAACTCAACTCTAAAGTTCACATCATTGAATATTGCGGGTCTAAGAAACAAGGTAGATGACCCAATCTGGAGAGATTTTCTAGGGGCATCAGACATTATTGGGTTACAAGAAACCTGGGATACAGGGAACACCCTTAGCATAGATGGCTATTCATCATATTTTCTCCCTGCTGTAGCATCTAATATGGGAAGGGCAAAGGGGGGGCTAGTTACTTTGATTGCGGCCTCAATCCCCGGGACCCACACACAGATAGTAACAGGTTCTCCCTACTGCTTGGCAGTTCAAATTGCCTGTAAAGGGGATATAACATTTTAATTGTTAATATTTATAATTCCTATGACAGAGCTACTCCGACTGATCATCTGGCCACCTTGGATCTTTTTTTGTCAAAGTATATTGAGGCCAGTAAAAATCAATACCTGGTCATACTGTTGGGAGATTTTAATATCCATGGGTGCCCAGATAAATGTTTATCATCGGACCAACTAGGCGGCGCAGATACCATTAGGAAAATGACTAGTAATAAGGCCCCAGGTCCCGATGGAGTTCCCGCTGACCTCTTTAAGTCAGTTGTCAAGTCCTGGTCTAAAGTTTTAACCAATGTTTTTAACAGCGTTAGTAACACCAGCATTCCAGCTAACTGGTCTGAATCAGTCATTGTACCGATTTTTAAAAAAGGTAATAGAGGTTATCCCATTAATTATCGCCCGATCTCTCTTATCGATTCTACAGTGAAAGTCCTTGGCCGAGTGATCCTTGGCAGACTAAAAGATATATTGGAAGAAACAAACACCCTCTCAGCCCTTCAATTTGGGTTTAGGAAAGGGCAGGGCACTATAGACCAAAGCCTCAATCTCCAATTATTAATTGGGAAATACACAATTGCTAAAAAGGGCACTCTCTATATAGCATTCATGGACCTGTCCTCGGCGTTTGATCGAGTGAATAGGTCCAAATTATGGGGTTTGCTCCTAAAGCTAGGTATAGAAGATAATATTGTGTATTTCCTAGCAGATCTGCATAGGGACCATACGGCCACAGTCAGATACGACCGTCAGGGCAACTGCACAGGTAAGATAGGGATTACGAATGGGGTCAGGCAGGGTTGTATCTTAGCCCCCTACTTTTTACTCTCTATATTAACGACTTGGGTGTTGTGCTGGGGAGGCTTGCAAGGACATACCCAGGGCTGGCAAATTTACTATACCTGCTCTGCTTTATGCAGATGATGCCGCTCTTTTAGCCCGTAGGGTTACAATGCCTTTTAAATTCATTTTATGATTTTATGAAAGCACTGCATAAATGTCTCTAAATCCCATGTAATGGTGGTGGGCAGCAAGGGTAAAAAACTGAAAACCCTGTACTGTGAGGGGAATGTGTTATCCAGGGTTACGAGATTTCCATACTTAAGGGCCATTTTTGATGATAGGTCTTCATGGTCGCCCCAATTGGCCGCCAAACGTAACGTCTTTGCGAGATCAATCCTGGCAGTTCTTGATTTTTCTCGCAAATTAGGGGTGAAGCCATTGGAGGCGGTCCTGAAAGTTTATGACGCTAAATGTGTCTCTTTAGCCATGTATGGAGCAGACTTATGGGGTTTCAAAAATGCAAAGTTGTTACAGGTCGCAGAGGACAAGTTCTTGAAAACCATCTTATCAGTGCCCCAATCAACCTCTGGTTATATTGTCCATCAGGAACTCGGGGTTGACTATCTGGAAGACCGTATAGCTTTGGCACCGCTTCTAAAGTAGATTGCAGTATGGTTAAACCCAGAACTGGATTTTAAATCATGAGGTTCTGAGGGACTGCTTAGCCCTTGAGCATAGTCATTCCATCCCATGGCTGAAATATGTCAAAAAATTAGCCGACACATTAGGTCGCCCAGAACTGTTTGATCAGCCTTTTAAACTAGTTATGGGAGACGTGAAATGGGTAAAATATACATTTAAGCTTAACAAGGGTCTGGATAGGGAGGAGAAGGAGTTGATCAAACCGACTGTGAGGGCTCATCAGCTTTTAATTTACTCTGCAGACACTGAACTATATCTGAGAACAGTCAATAATGCCAACCACAGATTTCTGTTGACCAAGTTAAGGTTGAATAAATTCCACTTACTTCTTACCGAACGTCCAGGTTGGTCCAAGGTGACAGATTTGGAGATCTGTCCTTGTGACGGCTTTTCTTCTATCATGGTCACTGTACATTTCACGTTTTTCTGTAAATATTTTTCCATGATACGGAAAAAATTCCTTGTACCCTTAATTAAAGATAAAGGATTCAGACAAGTCAAACCTGCCCTTATGTATCTTCAGCTGTTTCTAACATTTGGGAAATTTTTAATGTGGCGAATATTTTAACAATAGCTATGAGACTAGGTAAAAAAATTAATTGGACTAGTTGTAAATAGCAGATTTTAGAATTTGATGGGAATGTTTTGCTTAGTTTGATTTTTTTTTTTATTTATTTATTATTTTTTTTCAATGGCAGAGGCATAAAACATACAAGGACGAAAAACAGCATTAAATCAATGGCAATCATTCACTTAGTTGCTAATACATTACTAGCTAAATAAGAAAAAAGAAAAAAAAAAGAAAGAAAAAAAGAAAGAAAGACAGAACGTGTTACATGTGAAATATCTCTTTGCAGATATGGTCACTATTAAATTAGATCCAGTTGTCAATAGGAGACCATATCTTCCTAGCAAAAATCTTCTTTTTCTGTCCTTTCAATTTATAAACTGCTTTGTCCATCCTATAAACATTTAGCAACTTTCCCAACCATTGCTCGAATGATGGTGGATCTATATCTAGCCATCTAGAAGTAATACAAAAACGGTAGACAGACATTCCAATGAAAAGAAAATGTTCTTGATCAACAGATAAACTCTCGGATGGAAAATAGATACCAAAAATAATCACAGAGGGACATAGCTTAATATTAACATTAAGCAAGTTGGTCAGAAACTTTTCAATCTTATCTATGTATACCACCAATTTAAGACAGCTATAAAACATGTGACATGAGTCCGCTGCCAGGGTTCCACAACGACTACAATTAATGCCTTTCGTGGCTTTCCATTTGGCCAGCTTAGCAGGTGTATAATAGAGATCTAAAGTAGACATATAATGTTGACTTTTGAGAGAGCTATTGATTAGTGTTTTGTTGCTAATCTCGAACGCCCTTACTAAATCTATCCCTTCTATACACAGTTTTCTTTGCCATTTCTGGGCTTGTTGATCGAGATCATCATGCAACCTGTTAACCATTAATTGATAGATTGTGCCAATACGGTTTTCCTTCCTACAGCTCTCTAAGATATCATTAGTCTCCGTGGCATCGCTGTATAAGAGGTTTTTTTTTCCAAAAAGCTGCGGATCTGTAAATATTTAAAAAATTCATTCCTGGAGAGGCCAAATGTGTCTTGAAGTTCAGAGAAGGACATAAAAACCCCATTTTGATACAGTTGCCCAAATGAGTGAATCTGTCCCAAACGCCATCGATGTGTAGGAATGTCTTGAAAGATCCCTGATAGTGAAATATTACAACAAATAGGAGTATAAAAATTAAATTTTGAAGTTATCCGTAAAGTTTTATTAATCTGTCTCCAAACTAAAAAAGCAGAGAGAAGCACCTTAAATTTTGTTTTTTTGTAATAGCTGGGTTCCATGAATTTCAATAAGCATTGGCGCGCATGAGCGCCCATGAGCATTTCAAAGATAGAGGGTGCCATAGAAGTTTCGGTAACATGGTCATGGAATAGTAGGACCTTAATTGTTTTAAGAGTGATAGCCCAATAATACATTCTAAAGTTCGGAAATCCCAAACCAGCACACTCTTGCGGGAGAGTACACCACTTTAAAGATCTTCTTGAGCGGCGGTACCCCCACAGGAATATGGACAACATCCTATCTATTTTATTGAAAAGAGATATAGAAAAGAATAGGGGAATGGTGCGGAAAAAATAAAGAAATTTTGGAAAGATCATCATCTTGATGACATTGGTCCGTCCAAATAAAGATAAGTGTAAGTTATTTATCCTTTCTAAGGTTCTGTTGGTGGATATAAGTAAAGGATCCAAATTTAGTCCAACAATGTCATCAATTTTAGGGGATATAGTTACACCGAGGTATGTGGCAGTAGAATTTAATGGAATATCAGTGGGTGTACCAGTTTTAGAGTGTATAATCTGGGTTTTTGAGATATTAAGCTTATAACCAGAGTATTTACCAAATTCTCTAGCAACTTCAATTATTTTAGGTAGGGCGGTAGAAGAATCAGAGGTTACAATGGCCACATCGTCTGCGTACGCTAAGACTTTGTGGTCAACCTCATGGAGTTGGACTGGTGGAATGCCAGGTTCTATAATTAATCTGTTCAAATAGGGTTCTAAATAAAGTGCAAATAAAAGCGGAGAACAGGGGCAACCTTGTCTGGTCCCCCTAGTGATTGAGAATGGTCTGGAAGTATCAGTGCCTAGTCTTATTACACCCTTGGAATTAGAATAAAGTGATTGTACAGCTGTAATGAATTGTGACGGGAAGCCCTTCCATTCTAATACAGTCCAAAGGAATCCCCAGTCTACTCTGTCAAACGCTTTTTTAGCATCGAGTAGGATCACCCCGACTGGGGATTCCTTCGCTTGAGCCCAATCCAACAGTGCAATAACGCGTTTGACATGATCTGTAGTATCCCTATGTCTGATGAACCCATGTTAAATATGAGAGACCAAGCCTGCCATAACGTCATTTAGTCTATTTGCGAGGATTTTAGAATAGATCTTACTATCTGCAGTGATAAGAGAGATAGGGCGATAAGAGCCTAATTCCTTTGGGTCCTTGTTCTTTTTTACAAAAACAACTATAGTGGCAGTAGACCAAGAGTCAGGGGATTTATCTTGGAATGCTATATTAAAGATTTTTAACAACTCTGGTTTCAACAAATGTCTAAATGTCCGATAAAATTCAAGGGGTATCTGGTCGGGCCCCATAGCTTTACCAGCCGCAAGACTCATGATAGCCTTTTCGATCTCATCCCAACTTATTGGCCTAGCAAATAAGTCGATATCATCTGTACACAAAGAAAGTTGGTTAGCATTTTGGAGATAATTTATAGGGTTAAGAGTCTTATCAACTTCATTATTGTGGTCATTATATAGTGTCTTGTAGAAGCCATGAAATGCCTCTAATATTCCTTCCCTACTTATGTGAAAGACACCATTCATATCTTTGTTACACTGTATTTCATTAAAGGAAGATTTTTGTCGTAAGCGCTGTGCTAAAATTTTCCCAGTGCGCTCGCTAAATTCGTAACGTTCAGTTTTATATTGTTTAAATTTTGCAGCTACTTCATCGGCAATATGAATACGCAGACCAGAGCGTTCAGTAATTAGTCGTAATTGTGCATCCTCTATACCAGCATTATTTTTGCATGCAGTAGATAATTCCATCTCGGCCATCCTAATCTTATTTAACCTCTCCTTAAAATCTGTTTGGATTTTTTTCCTGTTGTAATTTGCAAAGCTAATTGTCTCTCCCCGTACAATAGATTTAAAAGAGTCCCAAACTACTTGTGGAGAAGCAGTATCATTATTTATTAGAAAGAAATCTTTGATAATTGTAACCATAAATTGAAGATAATCTTCGTCTAATAACAGATTTCTCTGGAATGACCAAGATCTAGTTGGATTTTGGCAATCAGTGGGAAATTGAATCTCAGCAATTATGGGGTTATGGTCTGAGATGACTTGTGGTAATATTTCAATACGGATTTTCTCCAAAAACACTGAGGATACAAAAAAGTAATCTAGACGGACAAATTTCCGATGAGGAATAGAAAAAAAAGTATATCCTGGGTCTTTATAGTAGAATTTATTCCAAACATCAGTTAGCCCGTTATTTAGCACCAGATCTCTAAGTGCTTTATAAGTTCTAATCTTACGACCCGTATATCTCCTCCCTGATTTGATGTTCCAGTCAGCTGACATATGAATATTTAAGTCCCCACAGACTATTATTGGTTGTGTCCAAGTAGCTAACTCTATATTCATGGTGTTAAACAGTTCAGCGTCGTCCAGATTGGGGCCATAATTACAACATATGGTAAATTTACAACTTCCAATTTTTAATTCAGCAAGCCCCCATCTGCCCCATTTGTCAGCTGATGTTTTTAGGCACTTCCCAACTCCCTTTCGCATACAGATTGCAACACCTCTTTTAATACCCATTTGTTTAGACGTAGGCAAAACTTCTAATCCCAGATTATCCAAAAGAAAACATTTGTCCCATGAGATATGAGTTTCCTGGATGCATAATAAATCAATGTTTAAAATTTGGAGCATTGTTCGAAACATAGCGATCTTTTTTAAATCATTAAGACCATTAATATTAATTGTACATATTTTCACCTTTTTATCCATGTCGAAAATAGTGAAAAAAAAGAAATATTAACCATCATCACTACTATATACTCTTCAGTATTATCATTTGAATGCCTTATATTCATCCTTGTATTGAACACCTCTGCCTTACACCCCCGCCACCAACCCCTGCCCTTACCCACCCCCACCCTTATTCCCAGAACCCCTCCCCCCACCCTCCCCGCTATAGGAGGCACAGGAACTATCAGTTCCTGAAATGTATGGGTGCCGTGTCCCTGACCCACAGCGTCCTAACAAAGAGAAAAAAAAGAAAGAAGAAGGAAATATAGAAGAGAAAAGAGAAATAGGTAAAATAGAAAATGAAAAAGCACAGCGGTCCTGCATTTTTAGGTAATTATTAAACAATGTAGTTTCTAAACTCAAAGTCTAAATTTATCAAACTATGCATCAGAGTTCTTCATGATTATTCAGAGAGAGTCCAGATATTCCTTGGCTTTAATTGTAGAAATAAAATATTTTACTTGGCCTTTGAATATAGTCTTTAATTTTGCAGGACCTTGGAGAAACACTGCTACTTCTTTCTTTTGGAAATCAGTAATTAATTGCCTCAATTGCCATCGTTGAGCCACAGAAGCTTGACAATAATCTGGTCGCACGAAAAACTGACAGCCTAGTCCGTCCGCTTTCTTATCTGGTCTTGCGTTTACATAAATGGCTTCGCGGGCAAGGAAGTTATTAAATTACACCAAAATGACCCTGGGATAATTTTCTTGACCTTGTCGTGGTTTCCTCATTTTGAAAGGAAATCTGTGTGCACGTTGTATTTCCCGAGCCCAATCCCAATCGGTAATCTCAGGAAAAGCATCATTTAATAGATTGATGATGAACCTCCTCGGGTCAGCTCCTTATTTATTTTCAGGGATCCCCAAAAAGCGCAAGTTGCTTCTACGGGCCTGATTCTCCAAATTAGCTAACTTATCGGATAAATCCTCCTTTTGAGCTTTGAAGTCGCCCACTTCTTGTCTTTGGGCCATGCATTCTTCTTCTAGAACAGATATCCTGGCCTCTGCTTCGGTGACCCTGTCAGCAGTTTCTGAACATAGTTTAATTGCGCGTCGTACTGCGTTTTTAACTTTAGCACATGTCACTTGCGTGCGTTGGTTCTCAGCTTTACTTTCTGCCCTGTGGTTCATCATGGTGTCAAAGATTGTTTTCAATGTGATCTCTTCGCTGTTTTCTTGTGGCAGTGTTGGATCAGGTACAGAATTATGGCTGGACCCCGGAGTATCATTGGCAATAGAAGCGGTAGATGCTGGGTTAGGAGATAAGGAATTCACACCATTTGGTGAGTTAGGAGCGGTCTCTTTACTCAGGTCCCGATGGAGTTCCCGCTGACCTCTTTAAGTCAGATGTCAAGTCCTGGTCTAAAGTTTTAACCAATGTTTTTAACAGCATTAGTAACACCAGCATTCCAGCTAACTGGTCTGAATCAGTCATTGTACCGATTTTTAAAAAAGGTAATAGAGGTTATCCCATTAATTATCGCCCGATCTCTCTTATCGATTCTACAGTGAAAGTCCTTGGCCGAGTGATCCTTGGCAGACTAAAAGATAAATTGGAAGAAACAAACACCCTCTCAGCCCTTCAATTTGGGTTTAGGAAAGGGCGAGGCACTATAGACCAAAGCCTCAATCTCCAATTATTAATTGGGAAATACACAATTGCTAAAAAGGGCACTCTCTATATAGCATTCATGGACCTGTCCTCAGCGTTTGACCGAGTGAATAGGTCCAAATTATGGGGTTTGCTCCTAAAGCTAGGTATAGAAGATAATATTGTGTATTTCCTAGCAGATCTGCATAGGAACCATACGGCCACAGTCAGATACGACCGTCAGGGCAACTGCACAGGTAAGATAGGGATTACGAATGGGGTCAGGCAGGGTTGTATCTTAGCCCCCTACTTTTTACTCTCTATATTAACGACTTGGGTGTTGTGCTGGGGAGGCTTGCAAGGACATACCCAGGGCTGGCAAATTTACTATACCTGCTCTGCTTTATGCAGATGATGCCGCTCTTTTAGCCCGTAGGGTTACAATGCCTTTTAAATTCATTTTATGATTTTATGAAAGCACTGCATAAATGTCTCTAAATCCCATGTAATGGTGGTGGGCAGCAAGGGTGAAAAACTGAAAACCCTGTACTGTGAGGGGAATGTGTTATCCAGGGTTACGAGATTTCCATACTTAAGGGTCATTTTTGATGATAGGTCTTCATGGTCACCCCAATTGGCCGCCAAACGTAACGTCTTTGCGAGATCAATCCTGGCAGTTCTTGATTTTTCTCGCAAATTAGGGGTGAAGCCATTGGAGGCGGTCCTGAAAGTTTATGACGCTAAATGTGTCTCTTTAGCCATGTATGGAGCAGACTTATGGGGTTTCAAAAATGCAAAGTTGTTACAGGTCGCAGAGGACAAGTTCTTGAATACCATCTTATCAGTGCCCCAATCAACCTCTGGTTATATTGTCCATCAGGAACTCGGGGTTGACTATCTGGAAGACCGTATAGCTTTGGCACCGCTTCTAAAGTAGATTGCAGTATGGTTAAACCCAGAACTGGATTTTAAATCATGAGGTTCTGAGGGACTGCTTAGCCCTTGAGCATAGTCATTCCATCCCATGGCTGAAATATGTCAAAAAATTAGCCAACACATTAGGTCGCCCAGAACTGTTTGATCAGCCTTTTAAACTAGTTATGGGAGACGTGAAATGGGTAAAATATACATTTAAGCTTAACAAGGGTCTGGATAGGGAGGAGAAGGAGTTGATCAAACCGACTGTGAGGGCTCATCAGCTTTTAATTTACTCTGCAGACACTGAACTATATCTGAGAACAGTCAATAATGCCAACCACAGATTTCTGTTGACCAAGTTAAGGTTGAATAAATTCCACCTACTTCTTACCGAACGTCCAGGTTGGTCCAAGGTGACAGATTTGGAGATCTGTCCTTGTGACGGCTTTTCTTCTATCATGGTCACTGTACATTTCACGTTTTTCTGTAAATATTTTTCCATGATACGGAAAAAATTCCTTGTACCCTTAATTAAAGATAAAGGATTCAGACAAGTCAAACCTGCCCTTATGTATCTTCAGCTGCTTTCTAACATTTGGGAAATTTTTAATGTGGCGAATTTTTTAACAATAGCCATGAGACTAGGTAAAAAAATTAATTGGACTAGTTGTAAATAGCAGATTTTAGAATTTGATGGGAATGTTTTGCTTAGTTTGATTTTAACATAGTATTTGTATGTTTTTTAATGGGCTGGTGATATATATGAAGTGATCATTTTAACATTGTATTTTACCCTGGCCATGACTTTTGATGTTTGTATACTTTTATGGTTTTTGCCATGAACCGAATGAAGTACTTTTGACTGACTGACTGACTGACACTCTCCGTTTTACCTACCTCAACATGCGTTCCCTGGCATGACATCAACTAGATAACTTTCTGCTGCTTACGTCAGTCAAACCTGACGTCCTTCTCATCACCGAAACCTGGCTCACCCTGGACTCTTTGCCTGACATTTCAGCAGCTCTCCCGTCCGACTATTACATCTTGTCGGAAAATCGGGCTTCGGGGAAGGTGGGGAAGGAGTCGCCCCCATAATCAATAAAAACTTTAAATTCACCACCATGACCCCTCTCCACTCCCGGAGGTAGAGAATATGGTCATAAAACTATACACTGACACAGGTTCCTTGGTGTTGGTCCTTATCTATCGCCCCCCTCAGTACCTTTCACATGTCCTTAAATGAACAAATGGCCACATTAGAGATAAACCATGCTAAGGTGCTCCTGGTTGGGGACCTGAACTACTGGTTCAACGACACCGCCGGGGGACCTCATGTAATCGAACTATCCAAACTCCTTTCTAATTTGAATTTAGTCCAACACGTACATAACCCCACTCACGAAAAGGGACATATTCTGGATCACATCTGGACTCATAATATCTCAATCTCCATTCCACTAATTTCCCTATGCATTTGGTCAGATCATCATCTGATACAATTTCCGGCGTCTACAAAAAGCCCCCCACCTTGGCTCGGGGTGACACCAGGAAGTGGAAATCCTTAGACAAACCGGACTTTATAAAAACTCTGGAGAACTCGGCACCCACAGTCTGCCGGGATGTCAACTCCATGGAGGGAAAAGTCACAGAGTGGATATTATCAGCTAGTAACACCCACTGCCTTATTGTCAATTTATCTCGTGCTCGCCACTCTGAGGCGCATAAATGGTTTACCACCGACCTCAAAAGAAAAAGACTTGAGCTGCGCCAAACTGAAAGAAAATGGAGATTAAGATACTCTATCGAATACAGAGAACAATTTGTCACGAAATTGCCATCTCTACCACTAAAACGGCTTACTTCTCCACAAAATTACTTAATGCTCACAACAAATCCAAAGAAATTTTCAAAATTGTAAATGATTTATGTAATGACACTAGAACCTCGCTGATACAGACCCCCACTCAAGACCTCTGTAACTCTTTGAATGATTTCTTTCTGGACAAAATATCCTCCATTAAAGCTAGCCTCCCCAATACTACAAACTGGGAACCACTTGAAGACATCTCTAAAAATCAAAGCATACTTGACACCTTGCAACCCATCTGTCCAGAAACTCTATCAGCACTTATGACCTGAGTCAAATCAGGATCATCTAATGACTGCTGTCCCCCGCATGTTTTAAAAGAAATATTCACCGCCCTGCCTCAGAGCATGCTTCCTTTTCTTAATGAATCTCTCACCCAAGGCAAGGTCCCCAGCGCCTTCAAGCACGCAACGGTAGTCCCTCTTATAAAAAAAAAACAGGTGTAGACCCCTGCAATCCTGTCAACTACCGCCCTATGTCCCTCCTCCCCTTCCTTGCAAAAATATTAGAGGCCCATGTAGCCAGTTGTGTGTCTAGCTTCATCAAATGCTCAAACTACTTAGAGCCAAACCAAGCTGGTTTCCCTCCGGCGCACTCTACGGAGGCGGTGATCCTGGCAGTCCTGGACACTCTTAGATCTAACACAGACAGGTGGACCATCAAGCTCTGGTGCTTCTGGATTTGTTGGCTGCGTTCGACACGGTCGACCATACCATCTTACTGAACCGTGCAGAGCAAGCAGGCCTGCGTGGCCCCGCACTCGAATGGATTACATCCTTCCTTGCTGACTGCACTCAAGCAGCCAGGCTTGGCAATTTCACTGTCCCAAGCTTACCTCTACCTGCTGGGTCCCACAGGGTTCCTCTCTGTACCCGCTGCTCTTCAATCTATATATGAGACCACTGATTCACTCACTTAAAAACAGAAACATCACTGTCTTCAACTATGCTGATGATCTTCAGATCATATTCTCTCTTGGCTCCCCCAATGCTGTAAGCAAGTTTCAATCTACCATGCTTCACATCCAGCATTGGATGGATGTTAACCACCTCAAACTCAACCCAAGCAAAACAGAGTCCTGCCTAGGAACAGCAAGGTCAGCTGGGGCACACATTTCTGTCCGACAGAACTTGGGCCTCCCCCCACCCCGTCTCCCTCCGTGAAGAGCCTAGGGGGTCACCATCAACTCTAACCTCTTGCTTCGTGGTCAGGTCAGCGCTGTGATTTCCTCTAGTGTCCACCAACTTCGAAAAATCAGGAAAATCGCACACCTGCTGACTTATTCAGCATTATTTCAGGTGGTGCTCGCACTAATACTCTCACAGCTTGACTTTTCAAATTCTGTCTACCTCGGTCTACCCGTCGGTCTGCAAAAGAGGCTTCAAATGGTCCAGAATCAGGCAGCAAGCATGATTCTTAAACAACCCAGGTGGCTGTCAGCCAGACCTGGTCTGGCACACCTCCACTGGCTCCCGATAGCCCAACGAGTAGCCTTCAAGACCGGCTGCTTTGCACGGCAAGAGCCCCAGATTCATCAGTAGCTTGATCACCAAATATACCCCGCGGCGCAGCCTCCGCTCAGCCCACCACTTTCTGCTCACCACTTTGTCTTTTAGACGGAAACGTCAGGGTGGCTCCCGCTTCTCCCACTTGGCCCCCAGACTCTGGAACTCTCTCCTGTTGGCACTCAGAAGTTGTAATAACCTCCACATCTTCAGAAAGGCTTTAAAAACATGGCTATTCGAGCAAGTCTATGCCTAGTAACTCGGCTGCAACAGTCTCCAGTACTTAGCGCCATGAAACCTAAGGGTGTACGAGCGCTTTATAAGTGCCTACTAACATAACATAACATTTGGAGAAATGGGAACCAGCAGATAGAGATGGAAAGCAATTGAATGTTTCCTAAAAGGGACAGAAACAGCAGATTGTTAACACAGGTTGCTATATTACTAAAATGACATCCCAAAGCTCTAGTTAGTTTTAGTTCTAGTAGCGACTCCAGCTCAGTAGGTGAATTGTTACCTGGTTCTCATGATGTTCCGTGATTGATGCAGATGAAATGAAGATTTGCTGCTCGGCCGAGCTAATGCATTCTAAATGCCAGATCCGGGGCAATACGCTGTCGACTCGTTAGCATTTGTGCAACTGATACGTAACTGTGGTGTCTGCATGGGGAGCTCTGTCCACTTCCTCGCCGACCTAACCAACGCAATTTTGCTGCTTTAAAGGGCTCAATGCACCCCAATTCTCATTATATACTATGCCTTCAACATGTACACCATACTTAAATGATCTCAGGTGTATGGGCAGTTAACACTTGTATTTGCTTGTGACTTAAAAGTTGCTGGAAGGTGGAGGCCATCTTAAAATGATTAAAGTAAAAGTGCAGCTCTATTCTTTTGTTGATTGAGGCGTCCAGAGATATTTAAAACTTTCGAATTGCAGTGCATCCTTATAAACTATTTTCAAAGATTTGCAAAATGACCGAGAATATATAGCCATTGAAATAAATACTGCCTTCTCTTGCATTTTCGTGTATGTATATACGGGTGGGTGCAATCTTAAGACAGTGAAGTTCAAATAAATTCAGCTGTGAGTACATATCTATATTATCCCTGTACTCTAGTATATTTGTCAACAAAAGCAGTTGCATGTTTAAATGTAAAAGAGGGGGAGTTCTCCAAGCCTTATCTCAGCCCAAATATGATATATTAACTCATACAGACCATATGTCCTTCCATATAACAAGTAAGGATGGTATTGCCTATCCATGAAATCATCAAAGGCCAGATGCATCAAGCATCCATTTTGCGATTCCTTATTAGCGAAAAATAAGGAATCGCTAATAAGGAATAGCAAAATGGAATGCATCAAGCAATCACAACAAAAATAGCAATTCCTTAGAATTCCTTAATTGCGACTCGCAAATTGCGAGTCGTAATTAATGAATACCTCCCCATTCATTCCTATGGGCCTAGAGACCCATAGGAATGAATGGGAAAGACAATCTCAATTTGCAAATCGCAATCAGCGATTCGCAAAATGAGATTGCGAGTTCAAGGGTGCAGGGGTGTCCAAAGGACATCCTGTAGCACCCCTGAATTTGATCTGTGCACATATGTTGCGCACACACATGCCCTTAGGGCATGTGTGTGCGCAACATGAAACTTTGAAAAATGCACAAAAGTGCATTTTTTCAATGTTTTTGCAAATTAACATGAAGTTGTACTTCGTGGTAATTTGCGTGCCCTATTAGCGAATTCGCTATTTTTGGAACTTTCATGCATTGCATTTAAGGAATCGCAATTTGAGATTCCTTAAATGCAAACAATCGCAATTTAGCGAATTCTCTATTTGCAATTTTTGTATTTGGGATGATGCAAAAATACCGGTCGCAAAGGGGCAGATTCTGAGAATCTGCCCCTTTGCGACCGGTTTTTAGCTTGATGCATCTGGCCCCAAATCTTTGGCCTATGTAGTTTGGAAACTGAGGCTGCCTCAGGGGAGATGTGAGGGAAAGGGACTGCAAATGTGTGTGGTGACTACAGGATGGAGTCCTGCATGGATTTATTTGTAATTATAATAAATCACCTGGTCCCATGGGATCTCGCTGTTCATTCCATTTTTATAAGTCTCTAGGGTACAGATCCAGTAAATCTTTCTGTGTTTCTGAATTTCTGTATTCAGACTGCCTATATTGATATGGATTTTCTCTAAAATAAGCCATTTTATGTTTTGTGTGGTATGTTGTGCCTCAATGTAGTGTTTTACCAGGGGAGCATTACTTTTCTTAGTTCTAATGGCTGACCGATGTTCTGTCAGTCTGGTTGCTATGGTACGGGAGGTTTCCCCTACATACCCCAGATGCATGGACAAAGGATTAAATGTACAATATCGCTGTTTTTGCAGTTGGGAAGAGTTTTCAGCAATATGTTAACTCCATTGATGGTGTATGAAATAGTTTCCACACAAATTGACATGCTGTGCATCGCATACATTTATAGTTCCCAACTGGAAATTTCTTACTGGTGAGTGATATCTGGGTAGTGGCTGTTTGTGTAGTTGTCATGTGGGATCCTTCTACTAGGTCGTTCAAGTTTGTATTTCTCCTGTGTGCATAAGGGGTTTTGGTATGTGGTTCTCCTTTAATCTTACAGCGTTTAGGATATGCCAATGTGAGTTGATAATAAGGGAAATCTTTTCATTTAGGGTTGAATGTCGTGTCACAAACACCAGTCTGGAGTTCTCTTTAGGGCTCTGTTGGCTCAATAGGTGATGTCTGTCGTAGTATTGTGCTCCTTTATAAGAATTTTGTACTAGACGTCTTGGATATCCCCGTAGCAATGAATTTCCCTTTCATATCTATGGCTTGTTTGTACAGTTCCTGCATAGCCACAGGAACTGGCCAAAAGGGATACTAGTTATTTGTGACTGAGGATGAAAACTGCTAAAGTATAGGAGTGTGTTGCACGCTGTGGGCTTAGTGTAGAAGTCCACTTCAAGATGTTGCTGGTTGTGTCTGATGTTAATGTCAATAAACTCTACACTGATGTTGCTGGAGCAGGCTGTGAAGTAGAGATTGGCTGTCACACAGTTTCAGCCATGATACACATTCTGGGAGATCGTCTTGATTACCCACCCAGATAAAAAGGAATTTGTCTATGTATCTAGAACAGTTGGTTATGTATTCAAACTGGGCCATGTATATATTTGCAACTGTGGGGGCACAAGATGCCCCCATGCTAACTCCTTTGGTTTGTTTATACAATGACCCAGTAAATTCAAAAGTATTTTCCTGCAGGATGACCTTTAAGCAGTCCACAATGAACGTCCTTGGGCAGTCGATCTGTAGTATTTCCATAAGCCATAAAACTGCCTCAATGGCACCCACTTGAGGGATGTTACTGTAGATAGCTTCTATGTCCATAGTGAACAGTGTCTCTTATGGCATTGAATGGTAGATGTTCCAATGTACTGATTATGTCTTGTGTATCTTTGACATACGATTGATTTTTTGGTATATGGGGTTTAAGGATAGCATCCACATATTTTGACAGAGGTTTTGTTACTGTTACAGACACAATGGTGGTGACTATTGGTCTGTAAGGTGGGTCTGTATTATGTTTGTGGATCTTATGGATCTTGTAAATAGCTGGCATTTTAGGATTTTCCATGTTTAGATAGTCCCATTCTTTTTCACAGATATAATTCTTTCTAAGTCCTTGAGTTGTAATATCTAGCACTATTTTTTTGACACGCTTAGTGGGATCAATTCAAATAGGTGTATATTGTTGTATATTCTGTAGCATCACTTGCATTTTCAGGAATATTGATTTGTATCCAACAGGACAATACCTCCTCCCTTATCACAATTTTTGATAGTGAGATTTTTACTTTGGGTCAGCTCAAGGAGTGCAGCATGTTTCTCACGCGAATTGTTGTATGCAGGCCCAAGAATGTATCTCATAGCCGCCTTCATTTTATTGAAAACTAAGTTTTCAAACATGGCTACTTCTGAACCGACTTGATCTAATATTGGTAGAAAGGTGAATGCAGGAGAGAGCCCTGACCTATTGTTGGAGGTGAATGTAAAATCAGTTTGACCTTTAAAGAAGGCTCAAAGCCTAATTTTTCTAAAAAAGTAATAAGGTTTTGGAAAATTTCAAATTGATTAATCTAGCATGAGGGACAATAGACAAATCCTTCGTAAGGAGAGATTCTGTAGATAGTTCAAAAGTCTGTTTACTAAGTTTAAAGATAGGTATTTGATTTAATCTCGCCAGTACTTGGCATGTTTTGTGAACAGATACTGGTTGTGATTCTGGTACTGATCGTGCCCTTGTTGATATTGATTTTGAGGTTATTGGTAATTCCCCCGGAATATCTTATTTGTCATTGATTCCTCTGATTCCCTTGCTTGGCTAAAAAAGGGCAGTCTCCTCTGATCCCCTGGTCATGGCTCTATTTTGTCCTTGTTCATTCATTTGTGTATAACCTTCGCTCTCTGAGTCGGAGGTATCTGAGACTGTAGTAATTTTTCTGGGTGGTCTCTTCTGTACCAGTTGGCCATGCTCCATATACCTTTCTTCCTGATGGTAATAGTTTTCTGTCAGATATGGGTATACTCTATCTTGACTCGCACATTCAAAATCTTTTTTGAGTTTATCTGTTTTCCTCTTTGTCAGAAAATCGTTATACAAAGTCATGTCCTTTTGAACTTCCTCTCGCTTTTTTTGGCTTTCTCCAGAGCTTGGCTATTTATTATCTTATTTTCTAATTCTAGTACTTCCACTAAGAGGGTTCGGACCAGTTCTTTAACCATTTCAACTATCAAAATCATGAGATCCGTAGAGCATCTATTCGCAATCAAGGACCAATGCTCAAGGATTTTCTGTATTTGAACAACCAACCCTGGTATGTTCCTCAATGAGAGTCCTTGTGATATTTCTCCTGCTTTTAAATATTCAAGCATGAAATTCCCACACAGCTTTATACGTTTCATTTTTTTCTTGAGAGCAGTCATTATTTGTATATCATCATTACCTATTGTGGGGGCACTGTTTAAGCTGGCCTCTCGAGGTGATATAAAAGGTTTGGTGAAGAAAAACACATACATTGTTAATGTACACATAAGCACAAATTACAGTTTGTATAAATCTTCTGTGGATTTCCAATCATTATGGTAATGCTAGATATGGTATAAATGTGGGAGTATGAAAGAACATTATATTTAGACCTTACAAACTAGAGACGTGGATTTAGAAAAAGGTTCTATTTTTAGCTTATTGTGTATAAAAATGTAACTATTGAGAATTAATTTGCCACAATTTTGTACTAATTAATGTTTTGGAGATAAAATATACATATGGCTGTATTGATATCTTTTTAGGAATTCTTGAAGGTCCAGTAGTTTAACAGGTTCCTAAGTGTTTTTCTTACAATTAGTATTTTTGTCCTGATTTAGGAACACATCTGTTTTTCAGGGGTACCCCTTTTTTGACAATTGTTCCCTATGATGTAGGAAACTTGGGTGTATGAGGGCTATCTGAAAGAAAAAAAAATTATCGACAGTCCCAGTAAGAGGTGCCTTTTCCTTGAGATATATCGAAGGTACTCCTGTATGGTTATTTATCACCCAGAAGTTGTTCATCTAACACACTACTTCCATGACCTAAGTCGCCATCATCATCTTCCTGCTGTGCTACTTCAGGTATGATGGAATCCAGTGGTGTGAGAGACTGGTCCTTCTCACTTCCAGCGCTGAAAACACTCTCAGAAGAGACAATTGCAACAGGGCAAGCCAGATAGTTTATCGCCAGCCTGCTGCACACTGGCCTTTGGCACCTTTTCCCATACCAATATAGCAATGGGTTTTGATCAATGTAGACCTCTGTTGGGTCGTCCAGATAGGCCTGGACCATACGCTCAATCCTCATGGGTGCTCCGCTTTGCTCTGCCTCTTTAGCCTTTGTATCAGAACTGAACTTAACAAGCCCTGGCTGTAGAAACCATTTATGTGCCGATTTTGGGGCTGATGCTCCTATTCTTGCTGTTATTGATGTTGTTTTTGGTGTTGTTGGTGGTTTTGGCACTACCCTCAGGCTCAGACGTTGAACTTGAAGCCAGCTGCCGTGCAGTACTTGTTGTGCCCTGGAGTAGCAGGCCTCTAATTCCCAGCTGTTCTTTTTCTAAGTGACTGGCTTCCACAGCTATCAAAGTTTTGTAGTTGGCAACATCCTCTTCTGAAAAAGGAATGAAATTGTGCAGTAATGATTTGTACAGTGGATCCAGAATTGTGGCACCAATGTAATGGTTGGATGACACAATGCCTCTTTGCACCCTTGTATTTTCAGATAAGCAAAGGTTAAGCTCTCTACCAACTCTTTTTTTCCTCCACACCTGCGTACATTGCAGACACCCCCTTCAGCTGTTCCTGTAGCATGTGTAACAATGGGATAGCTTGGCCCATAGTACAGTCCTCCTTGCTGACTTCACGTTCGAAGTGCTCGAAAGGAAGAAGCATCTCTGTCAGGCATTTAACTAGGCTCCATTGGTCCAGCTCAATGATCATTCCTTTCACAGTAGCATCCCCTCTTTGCATGATATGTTCATTGATTGGTCTGTACTGCTCAAACAGACTTTCAAGCATGAAATATGTTCAATTTCAATGTGTTGGCACATCCTGGATGAGTGCATTAACTGGCATTCTATTATAAAATTTAATGATCCTAAGTTGCTTCCTGGAATTAAAAGAATGGCTGAAATGTGTGCAGATTCTTCTGCAGGTGGCTAGTAAGTTGTTGACTTGGTCTTCGTTTTTCAGAAAGTCTTGAACAATGATTTTAATGCAGTGCTCCAAACACAGGGCCCTGTAATAGCCATCATTGGCCATGGCCTTAACTATATAACTACATTTACCCGTGGCAAAAAACCCAATAGGAAGCCCTCTCAGTCACATCCATTCAAAAAACTTGCTGTCAAAGTCTTCCAAATTGTTTGCAGCAGTATGAAATTTCTCCATGGCGAACATGGCTACAGTTGCATATTTCCGAGTGGCATTAAGAATCTCAGCAGTGTCAATACCTGCTGCAGATATTTTTTCTCAAACTCCATACATGATATCCAGTGTGCAGTGATGCATCTAATCAGTGGCTTGGCAACTGGTTCACATGTCGGTTGTCAGGAGTATAGTATAAACAGCACTCTGCTGCAAAGCTTGTCCAAGCAATTCCAGCACGTCATAATGTAGTGCTGAAACAGCAACTCTGGCGAAATAGGACTGGCTGGGAGCCTTACATTTTGGGCAGAAGGCTGTCATAAATTCATGAAAGAAAAAGGGAGGAGGGCCAGCGCTAACATTTTAGCCAGCTTTGCTTTGTACAAACGTGCCATTGGGTGGTTGCGTTCGTACTACCCCTCCGACCTAAACATGCTGAGAATGGCAACCTGTTTTTTTTTCTTTTCTTGTGCCACTGATGCAGGTTACTTCTTGATGCCAGATGTTGTTAGGCTCAACACACATTTTTCTGTTGTGGTACTCTCCTGCCTGTGACCCCTTGGATCCTGAGCCTGACTCTTGTGCCACTGCTATGTTGCTGATGAGCATGTGGGTGGTACCACTGCACTGCTGGAGACAGGGCTACTTTGTGTTCCAGAAAAACATATCTCCATCTTGTTCACCTTCCACTGTGATCAGATCTTCAACTGCTTCATCCCCAGAAATAACAATGGGTGCAGTTTATTGGCCGCTAAGGTGAGCCTCCCACTGGATCAAGTGGTGTTTTTTCAGATGTGCTGTTTGGTCTCTGGTACTATAGTTTGTACCAAGCTTACCCTTACTAACACCTTGTCCACAAATGGAGCATATAGCAATGCTCACCTTGTTCCTGATAACCAAAAAGATGTCCCAAAATGGGGAGGTCAATTTTCTGGTGCTGATGGTGCCACTTGCAATGACGGATTAACTGGTAGGTGGGCGTGAAGTTTGACTCTCTGCAGTACTTTCTTCTACTTGTGTGGTTGTGGTGGATGTAGGAATCACTGACATAATATCGAATACACAAATATAGAATGGACAAAATGTCGAAGAAAAAATAAACAATGCAAAAATATCGAAGTCCTATCTACAAACAGGTAAATACAAAAATATTGAATCAAAAATATTGCTAAAAAATATAGTTATTCAAAATATTGATTTTATTTAAATGTCTTAAAAGTATTTTAAAATTAATGAAATAATAAATATAATTAACTTAAACATACTTAAAAATACTTAACTACCTTAAAATTATGAATAATTGATTAAGTTAAGTTAAAAACATAAACATACCATTTTCTTTAATACATACATATATTAAATTATAATAATAAAACATATACAATGTTTTTTACCATAGGATAGCAGGAGGGTAAAATTTACTATTACCACTCCAGTGAGTGTAACAGTAGGGTAAACGTTGGATAGCGTAGGGGTAAAAATTACTATTGAGACTCCAGTGACTGCAACAGTAGGGAAAGCGTTGGATAGGGGGAGGGTAGAAATTACTATTCCCACTCCAGTGAGTGCAACAGTAGGGAAAGCGTTGGATAGCGGGAGGGTAAAAAATTACTATTACCACTCCAGTGAGTGCAACAGTAGAGAAAGCATGGGATAGTAGGGAAAACTTTGGATAGCTTCACCCTGTACATCAATAGCATAGGACACCATCTTAGTGAATTTCAGTTTGACTACCCAACAGCGAGAGGTACACCTGCCCCAATCCTTTTGTATGTGGATGACGCCGTAATCATGCCACGGACCATGATCGGTCTTCAAAGGGCGGTAACAAATTTAGCCGCATATATGAAATCCACAGGGTTAAAAGTTAATGTGTCTAAAACGTATTCAATGACCTGTGGAAATAGGACAAAAACCACCCGAGCGATCTTCCTGGATAGGAACAAGATTGAGAGTACCAATAGATTTTCTTATGTAGGAAATAACTTCGATAGAAAGGGAACATGGCAGGCAGTTGTAACTGCAAGGAAATCAGCTTTCTCCAGGGCCATAGGAGCACTGATAAATTTTGCAAAAAAACTGGGAGGGAGACCAGTACAGGACCTATTACAAATCTATAAATCCAAGTGCGTCTCTACCGGTACCTATGGAGCAGGAATCTGGTGGATCGAACAGGTAGAGCAGCTCCAACGTTGTGAAAACCACTTCATCCGCTATCTATTAGCGGTTCCTAAAACTACGGCTACTTACATCTGCCACAGTGAAGTGGGTTTACCATACATTACCGACACCATCAAAATCTCCCCCTTACTGTTATGGCACAAAGTTTGGGTCACACCTGAAACAGGCTTAAATAGAGACATCAATATAGATTGCCTCAACCTAGATAGAGCGGCTAACATAACATGGATCAAATACGTAAAAAACATGATGTACGAGATTGGGCCCCCAGAATTCTTTGATACCCCAATTAGTATGGAATCGGTGTCTAGAAGTACACTAAAAAAGCTGGTCATGGAACATTTAGACAATACAAGGTGGCTTGCGGAAAAGGATAAATGCTCAGTAATGGAAAATCAGTTATTGACCATCTGTGAGGGGATTCAACCTTATTTATTACTTGAATCAGTCAGTCAGTCAGTCAAAATACTTTATTCGGTTCATAACAAAAACCATAAAGGTATCCTACACATATTATGTCAAGACCGGATTTAAATATGATAAAAAAAACGCAAATTAGCGTTATATGCAGTACAAAGAACAAATTAAAAATATATACAGTACAAACAGTCATTACTAATGTAAATATCCATTAAAACTTTTAAAAACACTTTGATAAAAAAGGGAAAGTCCTCCACCAGAATTCATTTGCTCAAATATCGCTAAGATAACTAATTCCTTTTGATTTTTCTCTTTAATCTTACAGCTAAAGTGAGAAAATTGGCTATATTAAAAATCTCCCACACGTTGAAAAGTAACTGCAAGTAAAGGAGGGCCGGTATAACTTGCGTAAAACCTTTATCTTTTATGAGTAGAATAATGAAGCGTTTGCGTATGGGAGGAAAGTGCTCACAAAAAAAGATAAAATGCACAGTGTCTTTTATAGAGAATCCATTGCATGAACAGATCCCCAGATCTTTCTCTCTTGTCCACCCAGGGGAGTCAGTGAAAAGAAGATGGAATTTATTCATCCTGAATGTCGTCAGTAAGAACCAATGGTTCGCGTTATTTACGGTTTTCAGATATGGCTCAATCAATCCAGAAGTTTTTAATAGTTGATGAGCCCTTACTGTTGGTTTACACAGCTCCTTGGCCTCTCTGGCAGAGCACAAAATAATCTTATGGGAGTCTTTTACCCACTTAAGGTCCCCCTTCACTAGGCTGTTAGGCAAATTAAACAGTTCTGGACGCCCTAATTTAGCAGCTAATTTTTTAACATAACTCAGCCAGGGGATATAATGGCCACAGTCAAGGGTTAGGCAATCTCTGAGTATTTCTTGATTCAGCTCCAACTCAGGGTTCAACCAGGTGGAGATCCATTTTAACAGTGGCGCTATAGCTATACGATCTTCCAAGTAACCCACCCCACACTCCTGGTGGACGATATAACCAGAGGTAGATTGAGGGACGGATAAGATGGATTTCAAACACTTATCCTCTGCCTCTTGAATGGCCTTCACATTCTTAAACCCCCAAAGATCCGCTCTGTACATAGCTAGGGAAATACATTTGGCGTCATATATTTTCAACAGAGCTTGCAGAGGTTTAACTCCCAGTTTTCGAGCAAAGCCCAAGACAGCCAAAATGGATCTTGCAAAGACATTACGTTGTAGCTACTATCTGGGGTGTCCATGTGCACTTCTCATCAAAGATGACGCCTAAATATGGGAAAGTGGAGACCCTAGACAAGACATTCCCTTCACAAGATAACATTTTTGCCCTCTTTGGTTTGATGGCCACGATCATTATGTGAGATTTTGAGAAATTGACACTAAGATCTAGCACTTTCATAAAGTCAGCAAATGAGTTTAAAAGACATTGCAACCCTACTGCTGTGCGTGCTAGGAGGGTGGCATCATCTGCATATAATAATGCCGGGATGAATCGCTCGCCTACCTTTGGTATATCCTTACACACCTTTGTTAAAACAGTACCTAGGTCGTTAATGTATAAAGTGAAAAGTAGGGGGGCCAAAATGCAACCCTGCCTCACACCATTAATGATACAAATCTTTCCTGTGCAATACCCTTGCGTTCGTATCTTACTGAGGCAGATAGGTCCCAATGGAGATCAGCAAGGAGGTACACAATGTTTTTATCCACGCCCAAATGGAGGAGCATCATCCATAATTTGGTCCTATTCACTCGGTCAAAGGCCGAGGAAGGGTCCATTAAGGCTAAGTATATGGTACCCCTTTTTGCGAATGTGTACTTCCCTATTAAGAGTTGTAGGTTGAGGCTTTGATCGATTGTGCCTCTCCCTTTCGTGAACCAAAATTGCAGACCTGAAAGGGTATTTGTTTCAGCCAACCACCCTGTACTTGAATCAAGTTGTTATACACGGATGTTGCTGACACGTTTCCGTACAAATTCATTTTTTAGATTGATAACCTTTCCAGAATATAATGATTGGTCAAAGGACCTGGTTATTTGCCCTTGCGATTATATATCCCACCAATCAAACATCCACTGTATCTTGTTTTGTAAATTTTACTTGATTCCAAGGAAAAGGTTTCTAACTCCTATACTAAAGAGTTGGGGGTTAAAAAGCTGCAGAGTAGCATTTATAAAATTAAAACAACTAGAAACTGACTATGTAATTAAGGCAGTATCCACTTTTTAAGGATACTCATAAGCTTTCGGAACAGCATATGAAGGGGTGCAATCAGTCAATATATTTCCAACATTGATACTGGATGCCTGTTTTTGTTTAAGTTTTTTCCCCTAATTGGAACGTTACTTGAATGAATGTATATAGCTAACATCCATACTTGTAACATCTTGTATTGAATATGTATATATAATGTGTCTCCGCCCGGCAATGGCCTAAATGAAATGAACTGTACAGAGCGATCATTTAAAACAACTTACAGGGCATGTATTTTAGTATTTTAGTTATGTTTTTAACTCTGCATAGATTTTTCAAACACTTTTTTAACCTGTGCTTTTATGATTTTTGCAAGTTAAAATCGAATAAAGCATTTATTGAATTGAGTGCAACAGTAGGGAAAGCGTTGGATAGTGGGAGGGTAAAAATTACTATTCCCACTCCAGAGAGTGCAACAGTAGGGAAAGCGTTGGATAGCGTAGGGGTACAAATTACTATTCCCACTCCAGAGAGTGCAACAGTAGTGAAAGCGTTGGATAGTGTAGGGGTTAAAATTACTATTCACACTCCAGAGAGTGCAATAGCAGGAAAAATGTTGGATAGCGTAGGGGTAAAAATTACTATTCCCTCTCCAGAGAGTGCAACAGTAGGGAAAGCGTTGGATAGCGTAGGGGTAAAAATGACTATTCCCACTCCAGAGAGTGCAACAGTAGGGAAAGCGTTGGATACTAGGGGTAACAATTACCATTCCCACTCACTAGGGAAAGTAAAAATGTAATATATTAATAAAAATAAATTAAATATCAATACCAATAAAAAATTAAATAAAAGTAATTACCAATTTAATATTAGGTAATATTTAATAAATTAAAAATACAAATAAATATTATTTATTAAAATTAATTGCCTAATAATACAAATTAATTACCAATTACCAAATAATTAACAATAAATAAAAAATCAATACCAATAAATAAATAAAAATGATTTACTTAATTACAAATAAATTACTTCCCACCCTATTCCCCTATAAACCCACAACGGAAAATACATTAATAAAATTACCATAATTGCCAATTAATCAATTAATAAAATTGACTTACCAATAACAAAATAATTAATTACCAATTAAAAATTAATTAACAATTAATTCAAAATGAATACCAATAAATAAATTAACATATTTAATTAATTACAATTAAATCATTTCCCACCCTATTCCCCTATAAACCCACAACCCACTTCGGAAAATAAATTAATAAAATTAACATAATTATCAATTAATCAATTAATAAAGGCTAATTACCAATTACCAATTAATTAATTACCATTTAAAATTAATTAACAATTATTTCAAAATGGATACCAATAAATAAATTAACATATTTATTTAATTACAATTAAATTACTTCCCAACCTATTCCCCTATAAACTCACAACCCGCTTGTGGTAAATAATTTTACTGTATCATTTTTCCATACAATTAAAAGTAAAAGGATAGCTCAAGTAATGAGAGGCAGAGTCCGTGGAATCTGAGTCATACGGGCTTTAATGAAAAGAATACCTCGAGGTATGGACATCGAGTTCCATCACCACGAAGGCTCAGGAAGGGATATTCAACTTTTTATTAACAGTACACATTATATATAGTAAAACAGTATACTTGATTCAAATGCAGTAGGCGTAACAGGTGAAAAGAGAGAGATAAGAACACATGTGCATAACAGGAGGCGTGTAAGAAGGCGTACGCATGGGCGTGCACTTGACATGTCAGAGAAAACGTAACATGAAACGTCACAAGTGGGTGGATGCTTAGTGAAAGTTTGCAGAGTCGGCAGAAACTTCTGACCTAGATGCGCGCGCAACTGAGCATGACGTGTAACTAGGGAGAACTGGGGGCTTTGACTTTTGCACGAGTAGAGGAGACTGATGTCTGGGGTGTCAGAACGACCTGTACCTATAGCATATCTGGTATCTCATGTTTGAAGGATGTAGTGTCTGAAGTAAAAGGTCTCTCGGGCAGAGGCCGTTCATCATTGAATGCTAGTGCGTGCATATGAATCTTCATGTAGAGTGCGGGGGCCATGGGCCTACCATGGTAACGGGAGCAGTAAATTACTTGCATGGAGACAGGAAGGCAGGACCCTTTGCTCTGCAGCCGGGAATATGTTTACCTATTTCACTAGACTGGAATGTGTTTTCGCGGAGGCTGAACAGATAACTGTAGGCAAAATAACGTTTTGGCAGGCAAGCAGGCTGAGCCGGGCACCGCTCGTCTGTGCAGGATGTAAGGTAGAGGTCAGGGATGCATACCTAAACTGCAGCTTTCAGAGGCAAAAATGAACTTGGAGACTCGTTAAGGGCCTAGCTCGACTGGGCCAGGAAACATGGAGAAAACGTGTGCTTTATTCAAAAGTGTACCATGTAAAGACGTTGGCACCATAGGTTTAGAAGCCTAATGAACAGGATTTTCATGCATGACTAGATAGCTGACATGTTAAGGATGGACGCAAATCCATATGCGTCTTTCTAGCATGAACAGAACAGAAGTTACACGACATACAGGGAACATGGGTGCATGGGTAGGGTGCGAGTAGGGGGACACATTGGCTACCTGAAAATTTCTATCACCTCATTCCCTCCTTGGCCCCTACTTCACCCTTTAAGATATGTCTATATTCATGAGACCATCTATCTGTTCATATAACATCATTTGTTCATCTCTCTTCATTCGGGAACGGGAACGTGAACTTGGACGGGGAATACAAGCTGTGGCGCACAAGCCGCAAATCGCTGGCCCACATTGCAGACAGAGACAACAACTGAATTGAATAAGCAGTATTATTCCTAGGAATGATAGCAATTTCCATCCCCAGGCGGACAACACACTCCAGAGCCAACCGGACCAAGTCCAGGTGCCTGGATTCTGGTGAATCAGGTGAGCTATTTCGTGAAGCCTTGTTATGGCCTTATACACGGATGGCGCGTTATTAGGAATGAAAACACAACAACTGGATCCGATGACTCTACAAGCCCCGCCCCTATCGGCCAGTATGACGTCAAGGACAAGGCGATTTTGAAGAACAACAATCCTCATAGCAGATTGCTCTTCAGTCAGGTTACCTAAAGCAAAAGTAGTTTCGTTCACTACAGCTTCAAGAGTTCTTGTTAATCTACGTATTATTTTACTGTTCTGGACAGGACCTATGAACCAGAAGTATCCTTTAACATAATCCTTATACTGATCCCATGCTGATTCGGAATAGTCAATAACAGGAGGAAGGTCTCTTCTGTGTCTGATATTCACAAGCCGTGAATTTCGGTAATAATCAGGCGGGGCTAGAAAAACAGGTGGCAATAGGAACGCAATATAACACGTCCCATCCCAATCAGGGGGCAGATGTACAAAGGCAGTCTGACCACAAATAAAATAAGAATGGCGTGAGGCTTTGAAAGTAGACTTTCCTTTATCGCTGAATTCGACCACAGTATTACAATCACTGTGTCCTAGATGTACTGAACCATTCTTTCTAACACATAATTCACCTTTTACTGGTAAAACTGTTATAAACGGCAAGTTCGAATTAGTCTCGGACTGGACGTTCAGGATCATGAGATTGAGGGAAAAGTTACCTAATGCATACACTTCATTTTCTAGATCGGTCCCTATCCTTTGAGGGAGACCGTCGGCATCTGGGAAACATGCTTTATTCATAACTGTATTCAGGTTCTCCCATATCCAATTGCCTTGGGAAACCTTGGACTTACTATCTAGGGAAGACATTAAAGCAAACCATGCACCACATGAACCATTATGTGTGAACGGGTAAGGAAAAGGGGCAGAGCTCCCTTGTATTTCTGATAAGGTGGGAGTCGGCCGCATACCCAACAATTTGTGGCATTGCTGGTCTGGTGAGTATGATGTAACATACGAATGAATGTATTGTTGCGCATTGCTAATCGGTAGGATAATTTGTGGGGGGGCAGGTCGCTAAAAGTGTGCTCTGCAGAATCATTAGAGAAAGTATGTACATGTGAATTGAAAGGAGGAAAGAAATCATGTAACAAGAAGCTTACACATATTATCAAAATGCTCAGAATAAACATGAAAATTAATGTTATAACACAACGACTATGCAAGTTCTTACAGTATTGTTCTCTCTTTTTGATACGCCTATCTCTCTGACTACTGGGGTCTATCTTATTCATGTCAGAAACCTGTCTAACCGCTTCACCCGAGGGGGACTTAAACAATTAAACGCTGTCTGACTTACTAGACCTCAGCTTTGTACGATACTCCTGTTGGGGAGTTTTTTCTATCAGGGGAAGTTTAGATTCAGTGTCCGAAAGGGGGCAGTCTTTGATCAGAGTCTCTGGACACAGTCCGTGAATTTTTTTTATATGGCTGGAGTGTAACCACCCCTTCCGGCCTTCTAGCTTGACTGCGGTCCTCGTTGTCATCAACACCAACTTGGGCTGCTTCCATCTGGGTTCCAGCGGACTCGCTCGATCAAAATTCCGTACATAGACTAGCTCTCCAGGGAGGACTTCATGCGGTTTCACTTGGGTGTTGTCCGGGAAGGCAGCCGCAACCTGTGAACGACAAGATTGTAGTGCAGACATCAAGGAAGCTAGGTAATCTGTCAACATAGTACTATCGACATCGGTGATCTTTTTAGGCATAGGCGTACCCCACATATTGGGAGGCCGCCCGAAAACAATTTCATAGGGGGATAGTCCGGTTCTGGAGTGAGCTACCATGCGCATATAGAATAGTGCAACTGGCAGTGCTACGATCCAATCTACACCTTTTTCTGCACATACTTTAGCTAATCGTGTTTTCAGGGTCTGATTGTGTCTTTCGACCAAACCAGCTGCTTCAGGATGTCGTACACAGTGAAATTTCCACTAGTAACCTAACAGGAGTGATACCTGTTTCATAAGCTCGGACGAGAATGGCTGTCCATTATCTGAGTACACGACACGGGGCAAGCCGTATCGCGGGAAAAATTCACGAACCAGCTGCTTGGCAGTGGTCGCGGCAGTGTAATCTGGGACTGGATATGCTTTTGTCCATCTGGAAAGGGCACATACAACTACAAGGACATATTTGAATCCTCTACATCGGTCCATCTGGATATAATCCATCTGAAGGACTTCAAAAGGATGATCAGGAGGGTGGAAACCACCTTGTTCCACGGGAACACCTTTGCCTGGATTGAACTGACAACAGATCATGCAGGTACGCACTTTCTGTTTTGCTGCTGCTCGTAAATGCTTGTTGAACCATAAATTCTGGATGCTGTCTAACATAGCTTTTTCTCCTAAGTGTGCTAGACTATGTGCTGTGTTAATGATAACTTGAACCATAGAGTCGGGGAGGAACCATGTGGCTCTTCCCTTCGTCATCCATCCCTGGTCTGTTTGGATCCCTCCTTGTTCAGTCCATTTCTTGATTTCGTCTGGAGTGGCATGTGTCTGTATGTCGAGTACTTCTAGTGTGGGATCCTTCACTGTCATACAAGGTGTCTGTGTTGGTACTATAGTCTTTGTCGGGTTTGTCTGAGTCTGAGCTGTGAGTTTAGCTGTTCGATCTGCCAGGTCGTTACCCTGGGAAATAGTATCAGTGACTTTCGTATGTGCTTTGCACTTCATGATAGCAATGGATGCAGGTAAATGTATTACTTCTAACAGAGCTTGAATAAGGGGACCATGCTGCATCTTGGCTCCATGAGAAGTTAGAAAACCTCTTTCTTGCCAGAGGATACCGAAGTCGTGAACAACTCCGAATGCATACTGTGAATCTGTATATATGTTTACTTTCAGGTTCTTGGCTCGAATGCAGGCTTGGGTCAGAGCGATGAGCTCTGCTGCTTGGGCAGACAGTGTGTCAATGCGATGTGTTTCTAAGACTTCAGTTTCAGTGGTCACTGCATAGGCGGCCACTAACTCTCCTGTGCTTGTTCTCATACATGAACCATCCACGTAAAGTGTCAGGTCTGGATCGGGCAATGCAATGTCTGTCAAGTCTTGTCTGGGCTTCGTTACAGTATTGATGACTTCTACGCAGTCATGTGGTGTCCGGTCAATTGTACTCGAGGGTATCAATGTGGCAGGATTTAATGTATTGCAATGTCTGATCTCTATGTGTGGCTGAAACAATGTCAATTCGTATCCAGTCAGTCTTGCTATGGTCAAGTGTTGAGTCTGGGTTCGGTTCAAAAGAACTTCCACAGAGTGCGGAACCTGTACTGTCAGGGGATGTCCTAACACTATTGAATCGCTTTGTCTGATTGCTAGAGCTGTTGCTGCAACTGATGTGAGGCACGCAGGCAGAGCCTGGGCCACTGGATCCAATGTACTAGAAAAATAAGCACAAGGCTTGTGTTTTCCTGCTTGATCTTGTGTGAGCACAGATAATGCTGTGCCGTCGCGTTCAGTAACAAAAAGTGTAAAAGGCTTGCTATAACATGGTGTCGCTAAAACAGGTGCTTGACATAAGGCTTTCTTTAACTCGTCAAAAGCTTGTGTGTGTTCCTGAGTCCAAGGGAGGACAGTCGAAGTCGCTGCCTCCTGTGTTGTCAACTGTATGAGTGCTTTGGCTAGATATGCATACTGAGGGATCCATTGTCTGCAGTACGAGGTGAGGCCAATAAAGGCCCGTACCTCCTTTTGTGTCTTGGGTTGTGGCAGATGTGCAATTAACTGAATACGTTCTGGTGTCAGTTGTCTCCCCCATTTGGACAGCAAGTGCCCAAGGTATACCACTTGCTGGGCACAGAATTGTAGCTTCAAAGGGGACACTTTATGCCCCTTTTCGGCCAAGAAACATAGGACAGTCAGTGACGCGTGCTCGCAGTCACGTTCGGTCCATGCAGTGATCAACAAGTCATCAACATATTGGAGCAGAGCAGTGTCAGCAGGCATGTGAATACTGTCTAGTTGTCTTTTCAGGGCTTGACTGTAAATACTGGGACTTTCCGTGAACCCTTGAGGTGCACGTGCAAATTTGAAACTTCGGCCATTTAAAGAGAATCCGAATAAAAACTGGCTTTCCGGATGAATGGGGACACTAAAGAAAGCGTTCTTGAGGTCAATTACAGTAAAGAACGCAGCCTCGGAATCAATGGCAGTCAACAAGGAGGATATGTCCGGCACTACTGGGTACTGGGGAGCGATGCATTTATTCAGTTCTCGAAGTTCTCGAAGATCGATCACCAATCTGTAGACTGGTGGTGCATTTGGGTCAGTTCGTTTAAGAATCGGAATGATTGGAGAATTACATACATTGGAGTCAGTTTCGAAAACTACTCCTTGGGCAATCAATTCGTCAATGATTTTCAATAAGGCCTCTACAGCCTCGAGGGGCAATTTGTATTGTCGGATTCGGGGCAGTACAACACCTTGCTTGAGAGTGACACGGTAAGGTGTAATGTGCATACAACCTACATCAGTTGGACCTTGAGCCCATAAATGTGCTGGTACATTTTGCAATCTAGTATCAAAATCTCGTAACACATAATGACCCTTGAAGTCACGTAAGAACAATCTCACTCCTTCCGGAGAACAACATATCACAGCTCCTAAAGCTTTCAACGTTTTAATACCAAGCAGATTTTCAGGACATGCTTTCGTAAGTAACAGGTCTGTAGTGCGGGACAATGGACCAACTTCAAGAGTAACTGGCTTTGACACTTCATTAACAATAGGCTTTCCTGAAAAACCCAGGGAAACATTCTGTGAGCCTGAGAGGGGTGCCCCTGGAACCTCGTCATGACTGATGGTCGTTCTACTTGCCCCTGTGTCAATCAAACATTTTCTGTCTTTCCCTAATACCTGACTATGTACATAAGGACCCTCTTGATCTACAGGAACCTCAATAAGAGGCAAGCCAACCTCCCTCTCTAGGCTGTTTCATGTGTACGGCTGGTAATCAGGGTAATCTGACTGTGCATACTGGTACATCTGTTGCGTGACATGTTGAGTGGCAGCAATAGGCTGTGGTTGAGGTTGGGGTACAGCTACTGTCTGTTGTGCTTGCTGTGGTGGTTGTGTATTCTGTGGAATATGCTGTGGAACATGTTCCTGTCTAGGAGGACGCGGTCTTTCTTTCGTCCTACCGGTAGCAATATTGTGTTTCAAAACCAAACATTCATGTATATAGTGACCTGGCTGTTTGCAGTAATTGCAATTCCCTTTAACGGGAGCTGCAGACTGACCTGGAGGTGCTGTACCCTTTCTTTGACCGTCTGCTGGAACAGTCTGAGCTACTAGTACTTTCATTTTCGTATCCTTCATACGTCTCTGTTCATGATCATGTTCCTCTCTAATTCGGTTCTGGTGGTACTGTAACATTTGTAACATTTGGGAAGGTGTATTTGCTTGCCATGTGCTCTCGACTTTCAGGACTCTATTCTTAACTTGGGGTAAGGAATTCTCAACTAATTTAGTCACAAAAAGATGTGGATATGATTCACTACTTGTTTTCAGACCGCTATTAATAACAAAACATTTCTCAAATCTGGAATAAAAATCACTAGTGTCTTCATCTTGTTTCTGTTTGCAGGCTGAGATTGCATCCCAGTCTTCCTTTTTAGTTGTCAATAACCTCGGCAAAACCTGTACTAATAATCCTGGTAATGCTTTAGTTTTGTCCCCAAGACCAGTACCTGGGACTCGTGTACTTTCTTCGTTTTCTAATTCAGTCCAGATAATCTTTTTATCTCCCACCTCCCATTCTTTTTCTTTGAGTTTCTCGTAAATACCGGCTGGTAACACTACTTTTAACATTTTCATAATATCGGGATATGTGTAGTCTCCCATTAATGACATGTCTTTTAATTCACGGTGAAACCCTGCTGGGTCTTTATCGTGACAAGGCACTATTTTCTTCATTTCCAATTATTCCATTTTACTTAAGGGTGTATATACGAATACGCGTTGAAGCGCACCCCCTGGAGTCGTCTGGACGGGATGAACTTCTCGTAAGGGATTCTGTCTGTCTATGTAAAAGGGTTTCCCTACTGGAGGTGGAACGGGAACAAAATGTGGAGTCAAAAATGTTCTGTATTTATGACGTTGTTCAAGAATCACATTAATTAAATCGGTACCTAGGCCTCTCCATCTTTTCAGTAGTAATTCATCTAATATATTGTATAGGGGACCTGGATCAGAATGCTGACTCTCATATAGCATAATGAGATGCTGGATCATGTACATACCAGCTAAACGCTGTTCAGTTGGAGTAAGACTCAAAAATGTTTGCGCTACTGAATCATCTTTATATACGCTGTTATTATCAGCCCACTGTACTGCGGACCGTGCTAATTCCTGTTCACGCATTGTGCTAAGTTCGTTGTAACCTATTCTTTCTTTCAGGATTTTATCAGTGGCTTGGAATAAATGTTCAAGAGAACATTGTTCTGGTATGGGGGAAAGAAAATGTCTTTTATTTTCTGGGCGAATAGGTCTGTCAAAAGGTCTTGCTCTACCTACATACGCTATCATCTCTTGGCGTTCATCTGACTCTTCTAACCCATTCTCTTCCTCCTCGGTTTCACTCTCTTTCTCGGCTCCCCCAGCTTCTTTCTCTTTTTCGTGTATTATTACTATTTCTTTGCGGATCTTTCTGTACATGGTGTCTATGCAATTTTATTTATCATGTTTACCATCAGCTATGTTATTACTCCAATTTATCAACTTGTCCTTCTCTTCTTGGCTTGTACCTGGTCGATCTCGTTCCCTTATCAAACAATTAATCAGAAATCGTAAGATCATACTTTGTGTCTCAACCTTCTGCTGTGCCATGGCCTCGCGAATACATTCAGGTCTCTCCCCTGTTCTAATAAAATTATATATATTGTCTAGATGGTCAATCATTTCGGGAAAAAGCATCAAATAATCCGTAACGCGTCGTAGACGTAGCGAAGATAACATCATGTCCCCCTTGCCAGGTACTGGGTCATATCTACAATCTGTCATGTATTGTCTAAGGGTTTCGAATGTAGCTGGTCTAGGTGTATGCTGTAATGCTAGTTCTCTATACGTCATTCGTTTCGTTTGTGGCGGGGTGTGAAGATGTCCTCCTACTGCGCCTCCTGAAGCGGAAGCGAGGGCGTGAGCTGACTGGGCAGTAGCTGCTGATGTCACAGCGGGTATAGGTGGCATATGTACTGGAGGTGGACTCTGGGTCACATCTGTCGCGAAAGGATTAAGAGAACCAATAGTAGGTGGGACAGGAACAGTAGCAGTAGCAATAGGGGAAGTAACAGGCGCAGGAAGCGTGACTTGGGAACGTGGAGGGGTCGTGGCTTGAACAGTGGGTTGAACAGACGGAGCAGGCTGTTGTGCATTATTAACGGGTGGTACGGTTACATTAGTATATGCTGGAGCAACATCATCTAAATAGGCAGAAAGGAAAATATCTGCTGCGGTTTGTTTATGACGGAGTTTAGTCGGGACCAATAGTGGTGGCAAGTTACGTGTTACTTCCGGGGTCGCCTTGGGCAGGCCCTCGGCTAGAACTGGATACAGTCCTGTAATAAGGGCGTTTCTTTGTCTGTCTTGTTGTTCTATTCTGACTCGTTCTCCTTCTTCTAGTAAGCTTTTTCTCTAGCTTTTTCGGATTCCTCTCTACTTCTCTCTGCTTTCCTGATTTCCTTTTCATTTCGTCTATGCGCTTCTTTACGCCATAATTCTATGGCATTTTTCTGGGATTGTCTGGCTTTCTTCTTCCATAGTGCTTCTTCTACTCTCATGATGCATTCAGCATCCCATGTCCCTGAGACAGGCCATCTATACTTCTCTTCCAGACCCTTGGTGTAGTCCACCCACAAATCTAGGTACAGTATGGCATCTAAGCCATGCTTATTATACATAAAATGTCCAGGAGTGTCCCTAGGCGGGACGGGAACTGCTTCTTCGAGTATCCTTTTCCTAGTTCCTATCTGACGTAATTTCGAGAACAGTGGCATATTGAGACTGATTTGAACGTGAACACAATAAACACAGTAATGAATTGCAAACAATCATTCATACCACGACATGAAACACATTAAAACATTTTCGAACAGTTATTACCTGGTACATGAAAACACAATACTGGTAAATTCTCGAGACTCTAGAACACTGGATTACTAGATTACTAGATGCACTGGATTACTAGATGCACTGCTAGAACAGTACAGACCGGTCCCATAAAGAGACACGTGTTGCCGTATTTACCTAAATAAACACGTCCGGACCAGGTCTGTGTACCCAGACCTGTCTTGACCGGGCACAAATTAATGAACCCGTCTAGATGCGTTCCCAATACCGGTACTCACCGGGAAGCAGAAACTGAAGGCCTCGGAAACTGGACTGGACTGGACTGCGTCAGGTGACGGTTCTCCTACGCATGCGCTTCGGAACAGGTGGGCCTCTGGATACCTCGGACCTTGCTCTCTCGACTAGGGGCTCTGGTCGGGATCCTCCGCATTCCTCACCGCCTCGTCTGGATGCTGGGTCGCAGTCACCGTCTCCTCCGTAGGCCCGAGGGAGAATAGCAGGAAAACCCGCAGAAGTGCACTGGTTCCGTCGCTGCTGCAGAAGGGGTCAAGGCCTGCGGGACATCGCCGGCGAGTGGGGAAGGGGGGGTCCCTATTCGGGCGCCAAATTATGTGGTATATAATTTTACCGTATCATTTTTCCATACAATTAAAAGTAAAAGGATAGCTCAAGTAATGAGAGGCAGAGTCCGTGAAATCTGAGTCATACGGGCTTTAATGAAAAGAATACCTCGAGGTATGGACATCGAGTTCCATCACCACGAAGGCTCAGGAAGGGATATTCAACTTTTTATTAACAGTACACATTATATATAGTAAAACAGTATACTTGATTCAAATGCAGTAGGCGTAACAGGTGAAAAGAGAGAGATAAGAACACATGTGCGTAACAGGAGGCGTGTAAGAAGGCGTACACATGGGCGTGCACTTGACATGTCAGAGAAAACGTAACATGAAACGTCACAAGTGGGTGGATGCTTAGTGAAAGTTTGCAGAGTCGGCAGAAACTTCTGACCTAGATGCGCGCAACTGAGCATGACGTGTAACTAGGGAGAACTGGGGGCTTTGACTTTTGCACGAGTAGAGGAGACTGATGTCTGGGGTGTCAGAACGACCTGTACCTATAGCATATCTGGCATCTCATGTTTGAAGGATGTAGTGTCTGAAGTAAAAGGTCTCTCGGGCAGAGGCCGTTCATCATTGAATGCTAGTGCGTGCATATGAATCTTCATGTAGAGTGCGGGGGCCATGGGCCTACCATGGTAACGGGAGCAGTAAATTACTTGCATGGAGACAGGAAGGCAGGACCCTTTTCTCTGCAGCCGGGAATATGTTTACCTATTTCACTAGTCTTGAATGTGTTTTCGCGGAGGCTGAACAGATAACTGTAGGCAAAATAACGTTTTGGCAGGCAAGCAGGCCGAGCCGGGCACCGCTCGTCTGTGCAGGATGTAAGGTAGAGGTCAGGGATGCATACCTAAACTGCAGCTTTCAGAGGCAGAAATGAACTTGGAGACTCGTTAAGGGCCTAGCTCGACTGGGCCAGGAAACATGGAGAAAACGTGTGCTTTATTCAAAAGTGTACCATGTAAAGACGTTGGCACCATAGGTTTAGAAGCCTAATGAACAGGATTTTCATGCATGACTAGATAGCTGACATGTTAAGGATGGACGCAAATCCATATGCGTCTTTCTAGCATGAACAGAACAGAAGTTAAACGACATACAGGGAACATGGGTGCATGGGTAGGGTGCGAGTAGGGGGACACATTGGCTACCTGAAAATTTCTATTACCTCACGCTACAGAAGTAAAACGCAAAATTAAATTGAAAATAATTTGTTATTTCGAAAAATTAATATTTAATTTAATATCATTAAATTACTTCCCACCCTATTCCCCTATATACCCACAACCCGCTACAGAATGAAATAACACAAATATTAAATAACATAAAATTCATTACTTAAAATAAATTATTAAAGTAATATACACTTTTCACACATATACTAACATAAACAACACTTTAAAAAATTCGATTTTATTAAAAATTCAATATATGTTAATGCCTATATTATATACTTCGATATTTTGACTTTCTATATTTTATAAATCGATATTAAATTACTTACCTTCAATTCGATATTTTTCACCACTATATTCTGTCCATTCGATATTTTGTCCATTCTATATTTTGACTTCGATATTTTGTCCATTCGATATTTTGAATTCAATGTTTTGTGTAGTTACTGGTTGTAGGTCACTGCCGGAGTAATATGGAAGCTGGAGGTGGTGTTGGCGGTATCATCTGTGCTGGTGGTATCCATGCCACATCCCTCACAACAATTTGGGATGGGGTAATGTGGGTCTCCATTGGGGCAGGACTAATGTCCATGATGACTGTCTCGTCATCATCATCCTCCTTTTGTGCATCTGTCGTAAATATTTAATTTACCGTCTTAATTTCTATGCAGGTAAGTACTTAATCAATAATAACTCAATCGGAAAGAAAAAAACAGAGTCCGTGGTGTTAGAGTTCTTAGGGGTTTTATTCCTTAAAAAGGAATCGTTCCGGAACTGGATATCATGTTCCTGCAACCACAAGGGGTTCAGGAAGGGATAGAGCAATATTTTATTGACAATACATAGCTTATATACTTAAAGCACATCATAGAAACCAATATAGTAGGCGTAACAGCTGAGAGAAGACAAGATAACAGCATCCACGTGTTAGGAGTACGTAATCAGAAGGCGTGAACTAGGCGTGAACTAAAGGTGTGTGCTAGAAACGTCACAGATAGGTGTCATAAGTGGGTGGCACGAAACAGAAATGTTGCAATGTCAGCAGAAATCGGAGGCTTGGATGCGCGCGCAGCTGCATGACGTGTGATTGACGTGAAACTGGAGGGTGCAGGGGACTTGACATTTGCACTAGCGGAAAGAGACAGAAGTCTGGCATGTCAGATCAACTCGTACTTCTATCATATCTGATATCTGATGTTTGGGAACCATATTATCTGAACGGAAAAGGTCTCTGGGGCAGAAGCTATTCTATACTGACTGTGAGTGCGTGTATAAGCGCCTAAGTGTCTGCATGAGAAGCGTGGGGGCATGGGCCTTCCATGGGAGCATGGTAACAGAGGCTATGAATTACTTGCACGGAGACAGTGAGGTCGGCCCTTCTGCTCTGCAGCTGGGGAAATGTTTACTTAAACTAGTAGGCAGGAATGTATTTTCGATGAGCGGAACAGATAATTCGAAGGTTGTAGTCAGTCTTGGCAGGCAGCAGGCTGAGCTAAGCGCGGTGGGCCGCGCTGGAAGTAAGTCAGAGTTCACGGGTACAGAGACAGCCTGGGCTGAGGCTTTCAGAGTCAGAAGCCAGAAAAAGGCTCGATGGCAGAAATTCAGGGCCTACTTTGCCAGAGCTGAAAAACGTGTAAAGTACACTACAAAAAGACGTTGGCATAGCATACTTAGGAACGGACTATTCAACCCTTTCAGGGTGGGTCTGAAAGAAGACATGTTATCGTTGGACGCAAATGTATTTGCGTCTTCATAGCTGGCTCAGGAGGGAAGTTACATGCACTTTAAGCTAGTACATAGAGACGGTGGGGTACACGATAGGGAACACAACTTGACCATAAAATTTATATTTCCTCATTCCCTCCTTGTTCCCTACGGACCCTTCATGATATATCGATCCTCATGAATCGATCAGTTTGTACTTGTAACATCATTTGCTCTTCTTTCTTTCTTTGACGTTGTGAGAGAAAACTGGAATGTTCAATGCATGATGTGGCACACAGTCCACAAATCGCTGGCCCACACTGTAGGCACAGGCAGCAACTGAATACTAGGACTAGGCCAATGCCTAGGAAGGATAGGATCTTCCATCCCCAAGCAGTTATCGTTGTCCAGAACCAACCGGACCAAGTCCAGGTGCCTGGATTCTGATGTATCAGATTGGCAATTTTATGAAGACGTGTAATAGCTTTTTATACGGATGGCGCGTTTTCTGGAATGAAAACACAGCAACTTGACCCGATGACCTTACAGGCTCCACCTCTATCTGCCAAGATGACGTCAATAACAAGACGATTCTGAAGGACAACAACCCGCATGGCGGACTGCTCTTCGGTTAAGTTACCTAGGGCGGAGGCAGTTTCATTCTCTACTGCTTCAAGTGTTCTAGTTAATCTGCGTATTAGTTTACTATTTTGGACGGGGCCTAAAAAGAAAAAGAATCCTTTATTAAAATCTGTGTATTGTTCCCATGCCGTTTCTGTGTAGTCGACAATCGGGAGATCTCTTCGGAATCTATTCTTTACTAGATTTGTATTTCTGTGATAATCAGGAGGAGCTAGAAAAACAGGTGGCAGAAGGAATGCAATATAACAGGTACCATCCCAATCTGGAGGTAAACGTATGTATGCGGTATGACCACAAACAAAGTAGGAATGACGGTTAGCTCTAAAGGACGATTTACCTTGATCACTGAATTCGACCACAGTAGTACATTTACTATGACCTAAGTGTACTGAACCTTTCTTACTGACACATAATCCACCAGTGACTGGTAATACTGACATAGCGGGCAGAACTGGTGCAGCTTCGGATTCAACAGTAAGAATCATAAGGTTAATTGTGTAATTACCTAATCCATATACTTCGTTTTCTAGATCAGTTCCTATTCTAGTGGGGAGTCCCTCCTTATCAGGGTAACAGACATCGAGCAGAACTAAGTTCAAGTTTCCCCAAACCCAGCTCCCTTTGAGAACAGCAATATCTGGATCTAAGGAATTAATTATTTTAAACCATGCACCACAGGAGCCATTGTGAGTGAACGGGTACGGAAAGAGGGGCAGAGCTCCCTTGTATTTCTGGTAGGGAGGGAGTCGGCCACATATCCAGCAGTTTGTAGCATTATTAGTCTGATGGGAATGATGTAACATACTAATGAATGTGTTGTTGCGCAGCGCGAGTCTGTAAGAAAGTTCATGAGGAGGTAACTCACTAAAAGAGTGTTCAGCAGAAACATTGTAAGCAGATTGTTCACGCTTGAAAATAGGGTAATAGATAGGAAGCAGTATACTTGCAACAATAATCAGAAGACTTAGAAAAAACATAATTAATAATGTCACTATACAGTGACTACGCAGTGATTTGCAATATGTACGTTTCTTGAGTTGTCTCTCTCTCTCTCTATCTCGATCTAGGGGATACATGTCAGAAACTATTTAACCGATTCACCTAGGGGAGGACTTAAACAATTAAACTGTCTGACTTGCTAGATCGGAGTTTTAATTTATACTCCTCTTGGGGAGTTTTCTCTCGTTCGGAAACTTTAAAGTCACTAGGCTCAATACAGTCTTTGGAAGGGGTGGACGAGTCTGGGTCTGGTTTCAGTTCGTTGCATTGTTTAATATGACTCGTGTGTATCCACCCCTTTCTGCCTTCGACCTTTACTGCGGTCCTCGTAGTAAGAAGGACGGTCTTCGGCGCTTTCCAGCGGGGCTCCAACGGACTTTTCCTGTCGAAGTTCCTAATCAAGACCAGGTCCCCGGGACGGACATCATGCGGCTTTACATCAGTGTTGTCAGGGAAGGCTGCGGCAACCTGTGAATGACATGATTGGAGTGCAGACATCAAGGAGGCAAGGTAATCTGTCAACATGTTACAATCAACATCAGTAATTTTCTTAGGAATGGGCGTCCCCCACATATTCGGTGGTCTACCAAAGACCACTTCGTACGGGGATAGTCCTGATCTCGAATGGGCAACCATTCTCATGTAGAACAGTGCAACTGGCAGGGCGACTATCCAGTCGACCCCTTTCTCTTGACATATTTTAGCAAGGCGGGTCTTTAGTGTCTGGTTATGCCTCTCTACAAGGCCTGCGGCTTCGGGATGTCGGACACAATGGAATTTCCACTGATATCCTAGCAGCAAGGAAACTTGTTTCATTAATTCGGATGAGAATGGCTGTCCGTTATCTGAGTACACGACACGAGGCAAGCCGTACCGTGGGAAGAATTCTCGAACCAGCTGCCTGGCAGTGGTCGGAGCAGTGTAATCTGGGACTGGATATGCTTCGGTCCAACGGGAAAGTGCACAAACAATTACGAGGACATATTTAAATCCTCGACAACGGTCCATCTGGATATAATCCATCTGGAGGACTTCAAAAGGGTGATCGGGAGGATGAAATCCACCTTGCTCTACAGGGACGCTTTTACCTGGATTGAACTGACAACAGATCATGCAAGTACGCACTTTCTGTTTTGCTGCTGCTCGTAAGTGTTTATTGCTCCAAAGATTTTGTAAACTGTCTAACATCGCTTTCTCTCCTAGATGTGCTGGACTATGTGCTGTATTGATTATGACTTGAACCATAGAATCAGGGAGAAACCATGTAGATTTTTCCTTCGTCATCCAACCTTGATCTGTCTGGATCCCTCCTAGTTCAGTCCATTTCTTTATTTCATCCGGGGTAGCATGTGTCTGAATATCGATTACATCTAGTGTGGGATCCCTGACTGTCATACAATTTGTCGATACTATTGTCTTTGTCACGTCAGTTGTCTGGGTGTGAGTCAATGCTGTATGTTTTGCTGTCTGGTCTGCCAGGTCGTTACCCTGGGAAACAGAATCTGTAACTTTAGTATGTGCTTTACACTTCATGACGGATATGCCTGAAGGCAGATGTATTGCTTCTAACAGTGCTTGAATGAGGGGACCGTGTTGAATCTTGGCACCATGAGAGGTCAAGAAACCTCGTTCTTGCCATAACATTCCGAAGTCGTGTACAACTCCGAACGCATAACGGGAATCAGTGTATATGTTAACATTTCTGTTCTTGGCTAGTATACAGGCTCGGGTCAGAGCAATAAGCTCTGCCGCTTGAGCGGACAGTGTGTCAATACGATGTGTTTCTTTAACTTCGGTTTCAGTGGTCACTGCATACGCGGCCACTGATTCTCCTGTACTTGTTCTCATACATGAACCATCCACATAAAGTGTCAGGTCTGGATTTGTCAATGGAACATCGGTTAAGTCTCGTCGAGGCTTTGTTACTGCATTAATGATCTCTATACAATCATACGGGGCTGGATCTGTCATATTTGTAGGTAACAATGTTGCGGGGTTCAGAATGCTGCAGCGTCTGATTTCTATGTGTGGCTGGAATAGCGTTAATTCATAACCTGTCAGTCGTGCTATAGTTAAGTGCTGAGTCTGGGTTCTGTTTAAAAGAACCTCTACAGAATGTGGAACTTGTACTGTTAACTGATGTCCTAAAACAATTGAGTCGCTCTGTCTGATTGCTAAAGCTGTTGCTGCTACTGACTTCAAGCACGCAGGGAGTGCCTGGGCTACTGAATCCAATGTACTTGAAAAATAGGCACAAGGCTTATGTGAACCTGCTTGGTCTTGAGTGAGGACAGACAATGCTGTGCCATCACGTTCTGTAACAAAAAGTGTAAACGGTTTACTGTAACATGGTGTCGCTAAAACTGGTGCTTGGCATAAAGCTTTCTTTAATTTTTCAAAGGCTTGTGTGTGTTCCTGAGTCCAAGGGAGGACAGTCGAAGTTGCTGCCTCCTGTGTTGTTAACTGAATGAGTGGTTTGGCTAGAAATGCATACTGAGGGATCCATTGTCTGCAGTACGAGGTGAGGCCTATAAAGGCCCGCACTTCCTTTTGTGTCTGGGGTTGTGGCATATTTACAATTAACTGAATGCGATCGGGAGTGAGCTGTCTCCCCACTTTGGACAGCAAGTGACCCAAGTACACAACTTGCTGAACACAGAATTGTAGCTTCGAAGGAGACACCTTGTGTCTCTTGTCGGCCAGAAAATGTAAAACTGTCAGTGATGCTTGTTCACATTCGGGCTCACTTCGTGCGGTGATCAGCAGATCATCGACGTATTGCAGTAAAGCGGTGTTAACCGGCATTTGAATACAATCTAGTTGTCTTTTCAGTGCTTGACTATAGATGCTGGGGCTTTCTGTGAATCCTTGAGGTGCGCGGGAAAATTTGAAACTTCGTCCATTCAAACTGAATCCGAAGAGGTATTGGCTCTCTGGATCAATCGGTACACTAAAGAAGGCGTTCTTGAGGTCAATTACAGTAAAAAACGTGGCTTCAGAATCAATAGCAGTCAATAGGGAAGAGATATCGGGGACCACAGGGTACTGTGGAATAATGCATTTATTCAGTTCTCGCAGATCAATCACCAGCCGATATACTGGCGGTGCATTGGGATCAGTACGTTTAAGAATCGGAATGATGGGTGAATTACAGATATTGGAGTCGGTCTCTACGACCACTCCTTGGGCAATGAGCTCTTCAATGATTTCCAGTAAAGCCACTACAGCATCAGGTGGTAACTTGTATTGTCTGATTCGGGGTAAAACAACTCCTGGCTTGAGTGTAACACGGTATGGTGTGATATGCATACAACCTACATCAGTTGGGCCTTTTGCCCACAAGTGATCTGGTACATTTTTCAATCTGACATCAAACTCTCGTAATACATAATGACCCTTGAAATCCCGCAGAAAGAGTCTAACTCCCTCCGGGGAACAACATATTATGGCTCCTAGAGCCTTCAATGTCTTTATTCCTAACAGATTTTCTGGACATGATTTCGTAAGTAACAAGTCTGTAACACGTGATAACGGACCCACAGCCAGGGGGACGGGTTCTGATACCTCATTTACAATGGGCTGTCCTGAAAAACCAAGGGAAACATTCTGCGAGCCTGAGAGGGGAGCCCCTGGGACTTCGTCATGGCTTATTGTGGTGCGGCTTGCCCCTGTGTCAATTAAAAACTTTCTGTCTTTTCCCAATACTTGACTGTGTACATAAGGACCTTCTTGATCTACAGGAATTTCAATAAGAGGCAAGCCCAACTCCCTCTCTAGGCTGTTTCATGCGTATCGTTGGTAAACGGGGTAAGCAGATTGGGCATACTGGTACATCTGTTGGGAAACTTGTTGAGTCGCGGCAATGGGCTGTGGCTGTGATACCGCTACTGTCTGTGCTGTATGAGATGAAGCATGCATAGGCTGCGTATTCTGCACGGGCTGTACGTTCTGTGAAGTCTGTTGCTGGGCCTGGTCTTGTCTCGGTGGATGCGGTCTCTCTTTAGTTTTACCTGTTGCTATGTTATGTTTCAGAACTGGACATTCATGTACGTAGTGACCTGGCTGCTTGCAATAGTTGCATGTCCCTTTAACGGGAGCTGCGGTGTGACCTGTCTGGGTCGTACCCTTTCTCTGGCTGTCGGCTGGAACTGATTGGGCCACTAACATTTTCATTTTCGTGTCTTTCATGCGTTTCTGTTCATGATCTTGTTCTTCTCTAATTCTGTTCTGATGGTATTGTAACATTTGTAACATCTGTGATGGCGTATTTGCTTGCCATGTACTCTCAACCTTGTATACACGGTTTTTAACTGCTAACAGGGAATTCTCGACTAACTTTGATACAAAAAGATGCGGGTACGACTCGCTACTTGGTTTAAGACCACTATTAATAATAAAACATTTCTCGAATCTTGAATAGAAGTCACTAGTATCTTCATCTGGCTTCTGTTTACATGCTGAGATTGCGTCCCAGTCTTCCTTTCTCGTTGTCAATAATCTTGGCAGAACCTGTACTATCAAACCTGGTAATGCTTTAGTTTTCTCCTCAAGGCCTACCCCTGGGATACGTTTGTTCTCTTCGTCTTCTATTTCTGCCCATACAATCTTTTTCTCTCCCACCTCCCATTCTTTTTCCTTCAGTTTCTCGTAGATGCCGGTAGGCAACAATACCTTTAACATTTTCATGATATCTTCATATGTGTAATCCCCCATCAGTAACATGTCTTTAAGTTCTCTGTGAAAACCTGCAGGGTCTTTGTCATGACACGGTACTAGTTTCTTCATTTCTAACAGTTCTAACTTAGTCAGAGGCGTGTGTACATACACACATTTCAAGTTGTGATCGGCACCCATAACTGGATGTACTTCTCGTAAGGGGTTCTGACTTTCAATGCCATGCAGACGTTCCATATGATACATTTTCCTTTCTGGTGGCGGAGCGGGAACATATTCGGAGCTTACGAAAGTGTTATATCTATGTCGTTGTTCTAGAATTATTTGTATTAACTTGGTACTTAGACCTCTCCATCTATCCATGAGTAGTGCTTCTAATGTATCGTGTAAGGGACCTGGATCAGAATGTTGGTTTCTGTATAACGTGAGGAGGTGCTGAATCATGTATACACCTGCTAATTTCTGCTCGTCTGGGGAAAGGTTCAGGAAAGTCTGCGCTACGGTGTCATCATTGTATATGTTCGGATTGTCAGCCCATAATACTGCTGACCGGGCTAGTTCTTGTTCATCCGTAGAATTGAGTACATGGTACCCTATTCGGTCTCGAAGCCTTTTATCAGTCTCCTGGAACTGATGTTCAGGAGAATTCGGGTTTGTTAAGCCAGACAGAAAAACTCTCTTGCTTTCTGGACGAATGCCTTTCCTAAGGTAAGTTCCCTTACCTACATACGCAATCGTGTCTGTAGTCCTTTCTGATTCTTCAGGTTCTTCCTCCTCCTCGGAGGAGGCCTTTTCTTTCTCTTTTTCGTGTATTTCTATCACTGCTTTTCTTATTCTCTTGTACATACTGGCTATGCAACCCCCTTTATCATGCTTTCCTTCGGATATATTTTGACCCCACTTGTTGAGTCCATCTAATTCCTCCTGTTCTGTCTCAGGCCTGTCTCGTTCTCTATTAGGCAATTTATAAAAAAGCGTAGTATATATGCTTGAGTGTCAACTTTCTGATGCGCCATGGCATCCTTAATACTTTCAGGGTCTTTCCCAGTCTGAACAAAGTGATATATTCTATCTAGGTGCTCTTTCATTCCTGAGAATAACAGTAGGTAATCTGCAGCATGTCGTAAGCGTAGTGATGCCATCATCATTCTATCGTCTTTGCCGGGTACTGGTTCATATCTGCAAACTGCAAGCGGTTCTTTGAGTATGTCGAGACGGGGTGATTTGAACGTGAAAGGACTCTGCATATCCCTAAGGTGAAATCTGTGTGTTAATGGCGGGGTCCGAAGACCCCCTATCGCACCTCCTGAGGCGGAAGCTTGGACATTATCTCTCTGTGGAGTCTGTAACTGTACTTGAACTTGTCTTTTAGTAGGATCAGGTAGAAGCGGTTTCGGTATATCAATTTTAGGTACGGGAAGTGGTGGAGGTGGAGGAGCGGTGGGCTGTCGAACGGGAAAACCTGATTGCAGTTGTGGCGGGTTTTGGTCTGGAGGCGGGTTGACACCCCCGTCACCGTCAGTAGGCGGGACGCGAACAGGCAGATTGGTGTAAGCGGGTGCTACATCCTCTAGATAGGAATTCAGGAATATGTTTTTAGTGGTCCTGTGAGTTACTTTAGTTGGAACCAATGGTGGCGGTAGATTTTTCGGTATTTCTGAAGTGGCCTCAGGCGAACCCTCGGCCACGAGATACATACCGTTTACGAGATTGTTTCGTGCGCGGTCTATTTGCTCTGATTTTACTCGGATCCCTTCAGTAACTAATTCATTTTCTTGGGCTTTATCTGATTCTTTAAGTCTGTCTTCTCTACGTAGTGCTTTTTCAGCACGCTTATGTGATTCCTTGGCGTCTTTCTGAGATTGTCTGGCTTTCTTTTTCCATAGTGCTTCCTCTACCTTCATGATGCACTCGGCATCCCATGTTCCGGTAACAGGCCATCTGTGTCTCTCGTCTAGATGCTTAGTATAATCGGCCCATAAATCTAGATACAATATGGCATCTAAGCCATGCTTGTGGTACATAAAATTTCCAGGAGTGTCCCTAGGGGGGATAGGAATTTCTTCCTCTAGTATCCCTTTCCTAGTTCCTATCTGCTTTAACTTGTTGAAAAACGGCATCTCGTTTACTTAGTACTGAGTACTCAATCCTAGCTACTTAATACTGAATACAGCTAGTTATACAGGAACACAATAATGCACATTAAAAACAGTCACACTCATACCACGACATTAATCACATGAAAAGACATTTGAGACATATATGACTACCCCCTATACCGGATGTACTGCTAAACAGCACAGATACACTGCTAAGAACAGTGCAAGAACTTGAAATAACTGATGTACTGCTAAACAGTACAGATACACTGTCTAAAACAGTGCAAACCGAATTTGTGTACCCAAACCCGTCTTGATACGTCCCAGCAATGGTACTCACCGGGAAGCACGGAAACAGAAGGCCTCGGAAAACTCGACTGGACTGGACCGGACTCGACTCGACTCGACACGTGGATACTTCGGAAACTGGTGGGCCTCTTGACACCTCGGACCTTGCTTCTTTCGGCTAGGCTCTGGTCGGGATCCTCCGCACTTCTCACCGCCTCGTCTGGGTGCTGATCGCAGTCTTCGTCACCTCCGTGGGCCAGAGGGAGATACAGGAAATCCTGCCGGTACGCGTAGTTTCCGTCTAACTGATGGCAGGGGACAGAGCTTGCAACGCACCAACCGGCGCGTGGGGTGGGGGAGGGGTCCCTATTCGGGCGCCAAAATGTCGTAAATATTTAATTTACCGTCTTAATTTCTATGCAGGTAAGTACTTAATCAATAATAACTCAATCGGAAAGAAAAAAACAGAGTCCGTGGTGTTAGAGTTCTTAGGGGTTTTATTCCTTAAAAAGGAATCGTTCCGGAACTGGATATCATGTTCCTGCAACCACAAGGGGTTCAGGAAGGGATAGAGCAATATTTTATTGACAATACATAGCTTATATACTTAAAGCACATCATAGAAACCAATATAGTAGGCGTAACAGCTGAGAGAAGACAAGATAACAGCATCCACGTGTTAGGAGTACGTAATCAGAAGGCGTGAACTAGGCGTGAACTAAAGGTGTGTGCTAGAAACGTCACAGATAGGTGTCATAAGTGGGTGGCACGAAACAGAAATGTTGCAATGTCAGCAGAAATCGGAGGCTTGGATGCGCGCGCAGCTGCATGACGTGTGATTGACGTGAAACTGGAGGGTGCAGGGGACTTGACATTTGCACTAGCGGAAAGAGACAGAAGTCTGGCATGTCAGATCAACTCGTACTTCTATCATATCTGATATCTGATGTTTGGGAACCATATTATCTGAACGGAAAAGGTCTCTGGGGCAGAAGCTATTCTATACTGACTGTGAGTGCGTGTATAAGCGCCTAAGTGTCTGCATGAGAAGCGTGGGGGCATGGGCCTTCCATGGGAGCATGGTAACAGAGGCTATGAATTACTTGCACGGAGACAGTGAGGTCGGCCCTTCTGCTCTGCAGCTGGGGAAATGTTTACTTAAACTAATAGGCAGGAATGTATTTTCGAGGAGCGGAACAGATAATTCGAAGGTTGTAGTCAGTCTTGGCAGGCAGCAGGCTGAGCTAAGCGCGGTGGGCCGCGCTGGAAGTAAGTCAGAGTTCACGGGTACAGAGACAGCCTGGGCTGAGGCTTTCAGAGTCAGAAGCCAGAAAAAGGCTCGATGGCAGAAATTCAGGGCCTACTTTGCCAGAGCTGAAAAACGTGTAAAGTACACTACAAAAAGACGTTGGCATAGCATACTTAGGAACGGACTATTCAACCCATTCAGGGTGGGTCTGAAAGAAGACATGTTATCGTTGGACGCAAATGTATTTGCGTCTTCATAGCTGGCTCAGGAGGGAAGTTACATGCACTTTAAGCTAGTACATAGAGACGGTGGGGTACACGATAGGGAACACAACTTGACCATAAAATTTATATTTCCTCACATCTACCTCCATAACTCCAAGACTTTCTGGATACTTTCTTTTCTTTAGCCTTGTCTCATGGGTGTGGCGTGTCTCCAACTCAGACGAAGGCAGGATCTAAGTGGTTTCTAAATCATCAGAAGGGGGGCTTGGAAAAGAAGTTGATGGACTGACCCTCCTTTTCCTGGCTGGGGATCTGGAAGACAATGGATCTTCTTGAAGAGTGATTTATGTTCTTCTTCCTCAATGGGAAGCTTGATCTCCTGAACTGCCCCAACTTTGAGAGGAAAAACTACTATTGGGGGTGGTTGTGGCTGTTGTTGCCCTCTTATTTGAGTTCACTGCATTGACTGGGTACAACTTTGCGATAATAATAAATTAATTTCAACATCACTGCTTGTCGGCATTGGACTCGTGATTAGTGTGGCTTCCTCTGCAACAGATATGGGCTTGATCCTAGGTTGGTGAGGTGGGTCCACTGATGCGGGGGTGCTGCTCCCAGCTTGCTCCCCAGACACTGTTGCTGCAGGCGCAATTTTTGGTTTCCGAAAAAAGGTCTTGGGTGACATACCAGACTTTGAAAGTGGCAGTGCCTTCTTCTGACTGGCAACTTTCTAGGTACTGGACTTGGTACCTTTCTTTGGGGCCATCTTGAAGATGTCAGCAGCATGCAGTGGCACAAGTTGAAGAGATATCTGTGGTCACACGTCACTTGACGTCGTACAAAGCAGTAATTCTGTCTGGCAGTACAATAGGTGAGGATGACGTCTCCTCCTAATTTATGCACCTAAAGCAAAGAAGCAAGACGAACATCATTGAAATGTGGCATTCATTGTTGTGGTTCAATTACTACTAATACAAACTTAGTGTGTGGTCACACTTGTTAGTGTTATTAATATTATTAGATTTATTACCTCAGTTATTAAAAAAACAACAATACAGTGTAGACATTTGTGAGACTTTGACAAACACAAGGGCTTACATGGTTGGTAAACTTGAGTACAGTACTCTCCGGAGGGATAGGAAGGAAGAAGAACAACAACAAAAATACAAATGTAAGAGACCCGGTTTGGCATTGTGCATCACGTGTGATTCAGCATTCAGGGAACTGCAGCTGTCAATGTACAGAAGCAATAACCCAAGAGGAACAATGGAAAGACATGCAGGCCTAATGCAGAAGCACATTGGCTGTCTTCACAAAATGGTCGCCAGCCACATAGCCAGGCCACAACAACAAGAAAGGGAAGACCGACAATGCAGGCCTATAGCAAAAGCACACTGGCTACCTTCACAAAATGGCCACTAGACACATGGCCAGGCAGGCCAAAACAAGAAGCAATACGCCAATAGGAACAAAGGAAAGAAGACATGCAGGTCTATGGCAAAAGCACTACCACCACCACAAAATGGCCATCAGCCACATGGTCAGTCACTCACAACAACAACAAGCAGGAGGCCTGGAAAACAAATAACTCAAGCAGGCCTATATGGACACAGACTTTACAAAATGACCCTTGGCCAAACGGGGAGGCTCAGCCAAGGAATATGTTGACCCACTATTACAAACACACTCACACACTGGCCAGACAAAAGAGGAATGCTAAACAATACAGCTTTAATACAACAATGTCAAAAATAGGACAGAGGGGGGGAGTTCTGTGAAAACATGGCGGCCGGCTAGCGGCTGCTCGCGGGTGAACTGAGAGGTGTGTTGCGGTCTTTAGAAGAAGAGAGCAGCGTAGAGCAGAGCTGAACGGGAATTGTGGTCGCGGTTGCGGGCATGAATGGAGGCTTATGAAGTTCGTGAGTAACTCAGTTTTGGGTTGCTTTTGAAAAAAAAACATTTTTGTCTGGAAAGGAGGGAGGGATTGGCAGCCGTAGTTGGAAGTGGAAAGGGGAGACTGGACTGCGGTTGGGGGGGAAGTGTTACCATTGCCGATGCTGACGTGCTTTACGCAGAAGGCCAAGCTGTTGGAGAATGGGTGATTGCTGAATTTTTACCGCTTGAGAGAAGAGCAGGAGTTGGAATTTATAGAGTCCAGAGCTAGATTGCTGTCAATGCGGCAGTGATTTGAAACTTCATCTTCGGGTGAGCCTTTGCCGTACTCAAGGCAGTATATTGTGAAGCAGAAATTCTGCAGCTATTTTAGGCGGCTTGGCGGGGGACTGTGGCGGAAGTGTGTTTGGTCTCCAGGGCAGGGGCAGGAGTTGAAGTAACCATGGCAGAGCATCCATGGCAGAGAGCAGCTCTGGAACTCAGTAGAGGGCAGCAGCAAGGGTCTTCTTTCGGGGGAGTGGAGGTGGGGTCTGTTAAGGTACAGAGATGCAAAAGAGGGTAGAAGACAGGGAGCCCTTTTTTTTGGCACAACGGAGGCGCAACTGTATGAATCTGCAGAGGCTTCAGTTGTGAAAATAAAGGTTAAGGGAAAGCGTCAGGCATTTAATAAAGTAAGCACAGAAAATGGAGAAAGTGGCCATGTGACTGTTTTAAAACCTACTGTTATCTCTAGACATGTGCTGAGAAGTTGGGCTGGGGATAAAAGTAGTACTTTGGTAGTTCCCGAGTCACAGGAGAACTCTGTTAAATGTGCTAAAGAGCAGAGGGTGTACAAGAGAGAAGTTAAAAAAATAAAACCGAGGGGAGGGGTACTGAGTAAAGAGGTTTGAGGTAAAAAATGTTTTTTAAAGGAGATAGTACGGAGTATAAGATCAAAGTGTCCCCCTCTTTAAGGTCTTACTTTAAATCAATTCCAAAACCTTAGTGCTGAGGAGGAATCCTAATGTGGCAGATATGGAATCCCAGCCCACTCAACTACAATAACCATCAGGAGATGGACTCACAGACGAAAGTCCGAACTTAGTAGACTGGACAGAGCATTTGAGCCCACATCATTTTTAGGTGTTAACCCCAGAGTTGGGGGGGAGGGCTGGGAGAAATTGTGGATGGGGAAGTTTCTGTAGATACTGGTACGGTCACTTTAATTCAGCCACCCCATGGTTTACAGGGTGGGACTCGAAATAGTGAAGCAAGCCAGCCCGAACATTTATCTGGGGACAAATATAGGTTTGTGCAGAATGAGAAGGGCTTTGTTGATGTCAATTCTGAGAAGGGAGAGCCCCCAATTAGTAGTTTGATTGCTTCTCTCGTACTTGAGATTCGTAGTAGATTAAAAGTTTCAGAGCTGAACCAGAGAGAAATAAAGTCTGCCTGCAAAGTGCTGGAGAAAAAGATAGATGACCAAAGTGGAAGGTCTCTAGCTTTAGAAGCGTCCTTAAGGCAACAGTACAAGTAAACAGAAATGAGATTGAAAATCTGAAAGCTATGGGAAGAGATCAGGATGAAAGGTTGGAAAGGTTGGAGAATTTTCAAAGGCGAAACAATTTAAAAATTCTTAGACTTCCTGAGGGAAGGGAAGGGAGTGATATTAAGAGTTTTGTAGTACAATTGTTCAAAAAGGAGTTTTAGCTCGGAAGAGGAAATAGCTAGAGATATCCAAAGGACTCACAGAGACCCATTTAGGTTGAGTGCAAACAGGTCTAAACCAAGGAGAATTCTAGGTAATTTCCTTTCATACTCCCTAAAAGAAAAAATCCTTCCCAAGGCCCTGAAGAATAAATCGCTTGATCTAGATGGGGTCAAAATTGAAATAAGATCAGTCCTCTCAAAAGCTACATCCAACAGACAATGGGACTTGGGGAAAAGAATGGAGCCCTTGAGAAAGCTGGGGGCTTCGGTCCAACTGAAATTTCCAGCTGTGCTTAAGGTGATGTTAAACAATAAAATGCATTCTTTCAGATTTGTGGAGGAGGTATACAAATTTATAGAGGAGCTCCAATCGGAGGTTTAGTAAGAAGATCCGCTTAAATTGCTCTGCGCTGTATATATTTGAATATATTATATTTGAACCTGTATGCACACCTCAGTGTTCTCCCATATGGCCTTATTGGCCATGGGAAGTTGGTTAGGGTTTTCCAAGGGTGGGGATGTAGTTTGGGGGTGCACAGGGTGGGGAGCATAAAGGGGAAAAACAAAAAAAAACTCAAATGTCTTATGCCAAATCAGTCAGCAATGCTAGCCTTTACTTTTCCTAATTTTGTTTTCCTTTTTAGGTCTCGCCTGTGCAACGTGCATGCGTTTCTGTAGGAAGAGGCCTCTTGGAATCGATGAGCTTTTTCTGGCAAAAACGCGCAAGTGTTGCATTGGCTTCAACGTTCTGGCCGCCAGGGAAATGCTGCATGCTCTCGCCCGAGCAGGCATACAACTCCCGCTTCTCCCCACCCCGCGTGCGGCCAATGCTTGTTTTAATATTGTTCCTTGACGGGCCTGCTCCTTTTAAAGGCCGAGCGCGTGCATGTCACTCACGCTGTCTAAGCTGCTCAATAAGTGAATGAATGAATGAATGAACGGAAATTTGTATCGCACAACTTAGCCCAAGGGCATCAAGGCGCCAACAACAGACAGAACAAATAGTCTCATGGTACCGGATCCAAGATCTACTGATAGGCCTCAGCAAGTTGTTTACGGAAGAGCACCAAAGAGGATTGTCTTACCAGTTCTGGAGGGAGGGAGTTCCAGAGCTTGGGCACAGTGGTAGAGAAAGCTCTGCCTCCCCACCTAGCTCTTGCAAATCTGGGGACTAGAAGAAGATTTTTAGAGGCCGAGAGAAGTGCTCTGCTGGGAACATAGGCAGAAACGAGGGACCTGATGGCTTCAGGTCCAGAGCCATAGACAGCCCCATGAGCAAAGCAAAGAAGTTTAAAGGAGATCCTTGTTTGTTACTCCCTAGCACATGTGTGGTATTTTAAACAGTTAAATACAGGTGTTTTCACATTTCACTTCATACAGCAATCAAAATAAATTTCTAGATCCTTTTGTTCAGGGTTTTGTCGTTGTTTAATGAAGGAGACGTCACAGCCAACACGTGTTTCGTCGTGTTTCGTCGTACTGGGGAAGCCAGTGGAGATTTTTCCTGGCCAGAGATACAGAGGAAAGCCTCGGGAGATTCAGGACCATTTTGGCTGCGGCATTCTGTACCATCTGAAATCGATGAACAGAGCTCCTATTTATGCCACTATACAAGGCATTACAGTAATCAAGTCTTGAAGAGACAAGGGCAACTGCAGCTTGCTTCCAGGCAGCAGGAGACAAATAGGAAGAGATCTTTCTCAGTGTCCTGATAATTCCACAACAAGTGGACACTGTCCTATTGACCTGACGGTCAAAGGAAAGCGCAGAATCTATCAGGACCCCCAGATTCCTAGCGGAATGAACGGGATGGGGACACTCCCCAAGGGAGGCGGCCACCAGTCATTAGACCAGAAGTCCTGATTGCCCCCGAAGATTAAAACCTCTGCCTTCCCACCGTTTAGTTTTTAAAAGTTCCGGATCATCCATTGGAATACTCCCTCCATACAGGATCCAAATTTAAGAGCTGAATCGTTGATCGACTAAGTGATAGAGACCATAATTTGAGTGTCGTCGGCAAACGACAACACCTCAAATCCAAAGGATCTCACCACCTTAGCCTGTGGGGTTACATAGATATTAAAGAGTAAGGGACTTTAACGAAGAACCCTGAGGAATCCCACAATGCACTGGCTGGGGGGAGGACAGAAAGTCACCCAGATTAACTCTCTGTACCCTTTGATGGAGAAAGAGGCCAATAAACTGAGGGCAGAGCCTCCAACACCAATCTCCCCAAGCCTAGTGACCAAGACTGAGGGGGACAGAGTGTCAAAGGCCGCCGTCAGGTCGAGCAGGACCAGAAGAGTGGTATGGCCCTTATCAACTATGGACCGAATGTTGTTGATAACAACAGTCAAGGCAGACTCTCTACTGTGAGCCTTACAGAAGCCATGTTGTGAGATGTTTAATAAATTTGATTTCTCCAGAAAGGTAGTAAGATGGCGGTTAAGATGGGCCTTTAAAATCTTAGCAGGGGCCGGTAGCAGGGAGATCGGGCGAAAGTTGTTTAGCACCCCAGGGTCCAGAGAGGCCTTCTTCAACAGTGGTTTGATGACCGCTATTTTCCAAGAAGTGGGGAATACTCCCTTGGTGATAGCCAAGTTCATCTCATCCAGTAACGAAGGAATAACCACCTCCCTACAGGCCTTCAGAATTTTCAATGGACAGGGGTCCAAAGGAGAACAGGATTTGGTGTTATCAAGGAGGCGGTTTACCATAAGTAATGCTTGTTATGGTTTGTCCCCGGAGTGTTCCAGGCTCCCCCCCCCCTCTCTGCTCATTGAGACGAGAGGATTCATGCAAAGGCTCCACTCCTGTCCGCCCCAGCACAGCGCTGATTTGGTAGCAGCTAAGCTGCTCTGTTTGCCCTGTAGCTCAGTCGGGGCATAAACTGGTCAGTGTGTGCGCGCTTGGTCTGCGCCGCTTCCCCGGATCCAGTGCAGCCGTGGCGGCGGGGCACGGTCTGCGGGAAGAGTACGGAGCGGCCACCTCCCGAGCAGGTAAGGGCTTCATTGTACTGAGCTCTTCGTTGACAGACATTGAGACAGATGGGGACGTGGCACCCAGGGTCCTGGCTGAGAGCACCCAGGGTCCCAGCTGAGGGCACCTTTGGGCCCCTCTGTTCTTTCCTTGCACTGTTACCTGATCTAGAGTTTGATGCTGTGTCAGGTGTTTCATTTTACGGGCAGGAATGGGAGATGGAGAAAGACATCTTTTGAAACTGACTTATCTGCCTAAACTCAGGTTAACAAATGCGCTGTTTGCCCTTGTGCAAGATACTCGGCCACCTCCTTCCACTTATATCTTTTGACAGATTTTTTGACAGATGTTTTAGGTTTGACCTCCGATTGAAAGAGCTAATCCCTGTTATGCTTGCTACGTCACTGGCCCTTTGCCGGTGCATAGAGCCTCTTCGTCTAGACAGGTCATCGCGCTCAAACATCGTGTATGAAATAATTTGCCAACAATAGTTCCACACTAAAACATCTTTGGAAGTGTCAATGTTTTGAATGTTTTCACACCCATGCAGTTTAACCTTCTCCCGGCCTGCGATGTCCAGCCAGTCTCCAGCTTTCCCCTAGCTTGCTTACATCATACTTGACGTCATAGCTGCCACTACGCCGAGAGAAACGCTACACTGCCCAACCCTCTGAGGAATGGCAAGATCGACGAGTGCCTTACCACGCAGCACGCTACATGCCCCTCAACTCCTTAGCCTATGGCTGACTATATGTCAGGAATCTGCCCCCTCCACTGAAGGGTCAAGCGTTCTGTCGTTTGCACATGTTGCACTGATGGCTTCAAGGTGCTTTTGGCAAAATAGCATGGTCTGCAGGTCGCCTACCAGGAGCTTCAAGGCGCTCGCTGTGTCAGAGGAAAGCCGCATGGTCTGCAGGTCGCCTACCAGCAGCTTTAAGGTGCTCCCTGTGTGTCAGTTAGAAGGGCATGGTCTGCAGGTCACCTACCAGCAGATTCAAGGCGCTCGCTGTGTCAGATGGAAGCAGCATGGTCTGCAGGTCGCCTACCAGCACCTTCAAGGCGCTCTCTGTGTGTCGAAGGAAAGATACATGGTGTGCAGGTTGCCTACCAGCAGCTTCAAGGCGCTCTCTGTGTGTCAGAGGAAAGAAACATGGTCTGCAGGTCGCCTACCAGCAGCTTCAAGGCGCACGCTGCATGTCAGAGGAAAGCAACATGGTCTGCAGGTTGCCTACCAGCACCTTCAAGGCGCTCGCTGTGTGTCAGAGGAAAGCAGCATAGTCTGCAGGTCGCCTACCAGCACCTTCAAGGCGCTCGCTGTGTGTCAGAGGAAAGCAGCATGGTCTGCAGGTCGCCTACCAGCAGCTTCAAGGCACTCGCTGTGTATCGGAGGAAAGTCGCATGGTCTGCAGGTCACCTACCAGCAGCTTCAAGGCGCTGGCTGTGTCAGAGGAAAGCAGCAAGGTCTGCAGGTTGCCTACCAGCAGCTTCAAGGCGCTCGCTGTGTGTCAGAGGAAAACAGCATGGTCTGCAGGTCGCCTACCGGCAGCTTCTAGACGATCACTGTGTCGGATGTAAGCAGGCATGGTCTGCAAGTCGCCTACCAGGAGCTTCAAGGCGCTCATTGTGCGTCAGATGAAGCAGCATGGTCTGCAGGTTGTCTACCAGCAGCTAGAAGGCACTCGCTGTGTCATATGGATATTGCATGGTCTGCAGGTCGCCTACTGGCAGCTTCTAGATTCTCACTGTGTCGGATGTAATCAGGCATGGTGTGCAGGTCGCCTACCAGTAGCTTCAAGGCGCTCGTTGTGTGTCAGATGGAAGCAGCATGGACTGCAGGTTGCCTACCAGCAGCTTCAAGGCACTCACTTTGTCAGATGGATATTGCATGGTCTGCAGGTCGCCTAGCAGCAGCTTCAAGGCGCTCGCAGTGTCAGATGGAAGCAGCGTGGTCTACAGGTCGCTACTAGCAGCTTCAAGGCGCTGGCTGTGTGTCAAATGAAGGCAGCACGGTCTGCAGGTCGTCTTCCGGTGCTTTCAAGGAGCTTGCTGTGTTTCAAGAGCCGAGAGACTCCGAAGGAAAGAGCAGTGGTCTCGCGGCTTTTTGATATACCAGATGGGTCTCGGTGTCAGAACAGGGCTCAATGATCTATAGAACGAGGGCCTGACCATACAGGTGCCTACTTCCAAAGATTATTTACGAAACCCAGGGCGCACTAGCTCTTAAACTGTTTCGCCTATCACTAGGACCCAAATAATAAACCGTCATAGGAGCTGGAAGGTCACGTGTGTTTCCGTCCTTAGTTAACACTACTGCATCTTTCCTGTTTGCTCTCGCAGTTGTCTGGGTAATCTGGAATGGTCAGCTAGACCTGTTGAAGTGTGATTAACTTTGGAAGGTAGTGGTTCGCCTCCAGGTGAATTCGGTTGGTGGGCGAGTGCTCACAACCATGCACCACTGAAATATCTGAGGCTGAAGGCACGTGGTTTTTCACAGTGGGACATAAAATGTGAAGACTACATGCACATTCAATCCTTGGCCTCTGCAGAGCGATGCTCGTATATATTACTGTGTTAATTGTGTGATAATGTGTGACGGAGTACACAATTCTCAATATCTGGGCAGCAGCAGCATAGGAAACGGCAATGCAGTGGGGAATTGTATGCGTGGGGGTTGAATGGTGAAGTGCAGGAGATGAAAGGAAGTACAAGCACTAGCAAAGCCAATAGGCCTGGGTTGTGTAAGGTAAATGTCTTGATTGTTGTGTGATATGTCAGAGTGCAATAAGAGGAAGCCCAAATTGGCAGTGGCCAGGTAATGCAGTGAGCAAGCACTGGCAAAGCCAATAGATCGTGCTTGTGTTAGGTATACGTGTATGTCTGAATGCAATAAGAGAAAGGTCAGAGAGGCAGTGGTGACATAATGCAGAAAGCAAGCACTGGCAAATCCATTAACTCGTGCGTGTGTTAGGCATACATGTATGATATGTCTGAATGCAATAAGAGTAAGCCAAGAGGTGCCCAAAGAGTGATCAGGTAATACAGTTAACAAGCACTGGCAAAGCCAATAGATCTGGAATGTGCTAGGTATATGTGTTGGTTTGTATGCAATGTCTGACTGCAGTAACAAAGCTCAGAGTGGCAGTGACCATGTAATTCAGTCAGTAAGCACTGGCAAAGGCAAAAGGTCTGGGTTGTGTTACGTAAATATGTTGACTGTTGTGTGATATGACTGCACACAAAAAAACTGAAAACTCGGAGGCATCGAAACAGTGGTCAGGAAATAGTTAACAAGCATTGGCAAAGCTAATTGGTCTCGACTAGTTTAGGTTTGTGTGTTGGTTGTTGTGTTATGATCCTAGATGTAATCACAGACAAATCAAGCTCCCAAATACTGGTTGTGTCACGCTATGTGAAGCGTAGGATAAAGTATGCGTGCTTTAGGAAATTTGTTTTGAAAATATTTCCTAGTTACGCTTCTTCGGTCATGCCGCTTTTAGAGAACCTACAGCTTTTTCATCCCACATAAAACACCAACTACAGCTGTCTTTCTGACTGATCTCTAAGTTATCTCTGTAGCTGAGTTGATGACTACTAGTCATGTGAAGTGTGATGAGGATTTTTGTGAGGGTAGGGACTCCTCTGCACCTGTGCCTAGTCAGGTACTTTAGAGAACAATCTAATCATATTTTGAAAGAATTCTGTGTTTCCGCAAATAATTCTCTGCACTTTTTCGGAGTCCTGCATAACTTCTTTCAGTGATGAAAATGTTTGAAAGTTTTGCATCAGTTAATATATGTGAATTTTTAATTGGTCATATTCAACATTTGCTTCTTGCAGGTAGTGTTAATCCTAACGCAACTAGTTTGGCAAACTTAGTTATGAAAATAACTTATTTTTATTTTCAGTCAGACGCGTTGGACCTACTTTTCTCACCATCCAGGCCGGAAGGATTTGAACTCATCTCAGGGACATATTGGACAGAAGGGATATTCAAATGCTAGCAGCTGTCCATTCAGTCTTGGCCAATGCACTGTAAAAAAAATCTGTTATTCCCCTTATTTGTGCCCCTACCTCAAAGTGCCTTGAGGCCACCGCATAGAGGTTAGTAGCACTTTTCAAGAACCCTCAAGTAAAACATAGTGATAATAATAAATTGTGAACGGTAGCTGTAAATGTGAGTGTGTTTTTTAATTCAGTCAAGGTGTTGAAATAGTCTAAGAGGAACTGATTGCTTCTTACCCCTCAACACCGAAGATGCTATCCCACGGTGATGACATCATAGGTTTTTTCTCCTGCATGAGTTGTTGCTTTTGTACCAGGCATCCATCTGGCTACTAGATAACTAGATATGGTTTGACAGAACAAAAGTAAAGTTTGTAGCATAGTTGCATTTTTTTGTCTTAAAAATACCATTGGGTTTAAAACAAATCTACACACTTTGTATTTGAAGTGCAAGCACTTTTTATTGTGCTTGATTCACATGTTGGTGCCCAGCCGTGAAACTGTAAAGTGTGACCGATAATGCTGACGTGTTTGCGAGTAAATGTGTTTCTAAAAGCTTCCATGAACTTGATATTGTGATATTTAATGCCCCAGGTTAACAGTCAGTGCAGAGGATTGTAGCTAAGCGAGTTAATGCACCTGCTTCAGACATCTATGTAACTCCAACATCATTTGGTTGGTGCTGGTCAGCTTGCCTCAGCGTTAAAACCTTCCTGGTAGATGTCCATGTGTAGTGTGCTCTGTGTGAAAGTTGGTATGCAGTGTTGCTAATTTTATATTGTGCTTGCAATTGGCAGTGATATATTACCAAATGGTAGGTTCTCAGGGGGCGGTCGCGCGAGGATGTGCATAATAAGAATAAAAAAAAAAAAAATAACTCCCCTTCCCGCCGTGTCCCGCGTCACTGCACCTGCTCTCCTGGAGTAACAGGAAGTACAGCAAGGCCCCACTGACCAATAACAACACTGAAATAGAGTATCGTGATTTTGTAGGCACCCCGACCAATTGCAATGCTGCAATGTAGCGTTGTAATTATTTTTGAGCGTCCTGGTTTGACGCTTAGGCAGGGAATGGGGGCCTTGACATGTTCTCCATGCCATCTGTAATGCAGCCTGCTTGGAGAACAGGGAAAGCGTGAATGACAGGTTTGGGCAGCCCCAGAGGGCCGACCAAACAGTCATTGCGCAATTAGGAGTGGTCAAACCACTCCTCCCCTGCTCCGTGAGCAGAGCAGAGCAGCCCCGCCCACAAAGCAGCACAAAAATAAAATGATAATAACTTAAAATTATAATTTTAGGTTTCCTCTTCTCGCACTACTTGAAAGCAGTGGGGCGAAGCTCCTCCACCATAGCTGAGGAGCCACCACAGCTAGGTACTGAATGACTCTAAATCATCATGCCAATATCGCATCAGCCTTGAGATATATATTTTTTAATTTACTCACCTTGTGCATCATGCATCTTTTTCAAGTTATTTACTGAGCATACTTTTTACATTGTGAAGTTGCAATACTGACCTTAAGAAATGCCCTTTTGTTTTCACAAAACCATGTTACTGGCCCCATTTTTACACCTACTCACATTCCTTAGTCTGTCCTTACATGCACCATTATTCCCAGGACTATGACAGTTCATTTTCCTACCACACTGTTAGATGCCATGTCCTCTCTGTCCACACACAATGTTTTCTCCCCCTTTGCATGTCACACCCACTCATGCACACCCATTTTACTTTCCTCCTCAAACCACACCACTACATCCCCTCAGCTGGCGCATGCTCGCATGCATTCACTCTCCATTGCTCACCGATGACCTCTAATTGGTACATCCTCCCTACACATGCCTACATTCGCCTTCCCATTTCTTCACTATGTCCAACCTCACTGGTTGCTCTCCCTGCTCACTCCTCATCCATTCCCACACCACAGGCCCTTGTACTCACCTCATACATCGACATGCCCAGATTGCCAGCTTCCACTTCCATGTATTTGTGATACACTCACACCTTGTACCTTCTATAGCACTTAGCAAAACTAGATAAATATTGGTGGCAGGGTACATAGACTGCGGCACCACTACCTATGATTTAAATGGACTAAGAACCCCAGCTAATTTCCCATTGATTCTCCCAAATAATGCCCACCTCTGAAGAACTAGCCAACATTAATGGTCCTTAATATAACAACATGTGGTTTGACTTGGCTCGTACTTTGAATTGGATATTTATATCAACACCAGGATACCCGAGTGGGGCCTTATCCAGTAATACCACACCCTGAAGAAGCCCGGAGTGTGGGTGAAACGCGTTGGCTCTTTTGGATAAAAATATATGTGTAGTTCCAAGAAATTATTAAAAGGAAATTCAGGACATAAAATTAACAAATGCCTCGGTCATCGTGATTTCGCTGTACTAGGGATTATCCTAAGGATGTTCGATTATCTCCACTTTTGTGCCTCTCTGAATTGTGCTTTCATTCTGCAGCGCCTCCCTGTTGAGCACATCTTTAAAAACACAATAGTGAGAGCCCACCTATATTCTGGCAGGGACGTTGATCCAAGATCTGTGACTGATCAACTGCCCTGCCAGATTATAGGTGTGCTCTCACTATTGTGTTTTTAAAGATGTGCACAATTCTCGGGTAATGTGTTGGAAGGTAAAATATAAAATGGCTTGCTTCAAAGATAACATTTGGACTCATGATCACATGATCAATCCCCCTTCCACTTGTTTCTGGAGTGAGATAGGATATCCCCTCCTGTCCACACCAAGGCCCCCGCTGTAATACCGTTTGGACGCAATACACAAACCCCAGCAGCAGAGCCATTCACAGTCATGTAACTTCAGACACAGGCTGAAGGCTCCAATGGTTTGGACAAGAAAATACAAATTGTCTAAAAGTGGCATTTTCAGAACTGTAACTTAGCATCTGACTTCATCAATAAATAGGACTTTAAATTACAATTCATTTGAGTGTTAACAACATATTTGTACCTGCTCACAATCTAAAATTAGCATTTCTTGAATGTAATAAGGTAGCCCGGTCTTAGTCAATGGGAGAAATATGCTTTACAACAGTAAAAAACAACGTTAAGAGGTTTTTTTCTGCCAGGACTTGTAGGACTTAACTACACATGTCCCACTTCTTAAATACACTGCACCCTGGTATATGTAAGACATGAAAGATTTAAGTACATATGTCCCACTTCTTAAATACACTGCACCCTGCCATATGAGCCTTTGGGCACCTACCTATGGGTGACTTTTTAGTATTAACAAGCACTGGCAAAACCAATAGGTCTGGCCTATGCAAGAGCTATTGGCTTTGACAGAATGTTTTAGCCATGTTGAACACCAGAGTGGCTGCTATTAAGCAGCTTAAAGTTAGTAGGGTAAAGGGGAGTAGAGTGGAGTGGACGCAGTGGAGTGGAGTGGCATAGAGATTGTTGGGAGAGTTTCGTGGAGTGGTGTATAGCAGAGTGGAGTAGAATGTTGTAGAGTAGAGTAGATTGGCAGAGTGGAGTAGTGCCATTGAAGAGAGTAGAGTAAAGTGGCATAGAGAGAGTTGCATTGAGCGTCGTAGGTTGGAGTAGTGTAGAACACCATTGAGTGGAGTAGAGTGTCAGTGGAGCAGAGTTTAATTGAGTAGAGTATCCTAGAGTGACGTATCGTGGACTGGAGTGGAGTAAAGTGACGTAAAGTACAGTAGTGCAGGGTAGATTGTCTTAGAGTGCAGTGGTGTAGAGTGCACTGGTTGTGAGTAAAGTGGTGGTGTATAGTGAATTCACGTGGAGTGGTGTAGTGGCGTAGGGTAGTGCAGTTGTGTAGAGTACAGTGGTGCACAGTGGAGTAAAGTGGTGCAGAGTGGTGTAGAGTGAAGTGGCATAGCGTGGATGTTAGAAATGGGGTCTCTAGTTGGCAGGGGTATGCACCCTGTCCAAGTAGGGACCCTCTCTAGTCAGGGTAAGTAAGCTACACATCAAAGATAACCTGTGTGCACACCCTTGGTAGCTTGGCACAGAGCAGTCAGACTTATCTCCAGAGGCAATAAATAAAATATTTGTACACACACACAGTGTTAGAGTGAAAGCACCACAAAAGTACACCACACCAGCTTAATAAAAAAAAACAATATTAATCTGAGTAAAACAAGTCCAACATGACTAAAATCCAACATACACAAATCAAAATACCAATGTTCAAAGACTAAATAAATGTATAGCTTTTAGAAGACAATGGCTTCAACTGTGACTATCAGGTTTCGCTTGACCTGGATGAATCCACAAGTTCAGTCTGACGCAGTGGGGCACGGTCTGGCTATTAAGTCACGCAGACCCCAGTACATGGGGTCATGGAGACATGGGAGACATGGGAAATCAAAGATGATGCGAGACACCGGAACGATGAGGGGTCGCGGAGGCAGGTGCAGCATCGGTTCCTTACTGCAATGCAGGTCATTGGCACCTCAGTGCTCAGGGACAGTTTGTTTTTTAAAGGAGGTGAGGTATCACTGAAGCAAGTGAGGCTTTGGTTCCTGGAGGTGGTGCATAGTCATGGAGTCTATGACGCCCAGCTGCAGGTGCGGTACCTCGGTTCCTTACAGCTGTGCGGTGTTGATGATGAAATTGGTGCTCACAGATGTGGCATTGCGCAAGGGCGGTGATGTGTCACTTTCGGCATGCCGTCAGTTCCGATAGCAGTGCGGCATCAATGAGACGTCTATTCGGAACCACTGGTCCACAAGTGCTGCATCAGAAGAGGGCGTCATGGACTTTGGTGACGCAGTACTCAAGGCTCGTGCAGTGATGGTCAATTGCGTTGAGCGAGGACCACAGCTTTGGTGAAGGCAGCTTTGGTGAAGGCAGCTGTGCGGTATCAAATTTTGCAGAGCTGCTCCGGTTCCAAAGTCACATTTGGAGTTGATGTGTTGGTTTTTTTTTTTAGCACAAAACTCACTTTTAAGGGCGCAGGAACTGGATTTGGCACCACTTGGCAGATAGGGCTGTCAGCAAAGGAGCCCAGGTGCTGCAAGTGAAGCATTTGATGGCTGTGAGACTACCAACAGGAGGCAAGCTCAACACAAGCCCTTGGACAATCTTTAGAATACAGGATGCAGAGACAAAGTCCAGTCCTCCCACTCTCCGGACAGAAGCAGCAGGACAGAAGCAGAAGGCAGCGCCCAACAGAGCAAAGTGGCAGTCCCTCCTGGCAGCACAACAGCTCTTCTTCCTGGCAGAATATCCTCAATCCAGAAGTGTTCTGAGTATATGGGTTAGAGGTCCAGTACTTATACCCATTTTAGCCTTTGAAATAGGAAGATGTCAAGGAAAGGTCTTTGTAGTTAACAAAATCATGCTTTTTTTATTGCCCTGGCTCCAGACACACTACTGAGGGGTGTGAAGCTCATTGTGCGGGAAGAGGCACAGCCCTATTAGGGTATAAGTGCCAGCTCTTCCCTCCACTGTAGCTCAGGAAGTCTTAGCCACCGGGTAATAGGCCATCAGGATATGCAGGGCACTCCCCAGCTTCCTTTGTGTGTGACTGTCTAGAGTAAATTCACAAAGCTAAACTGTCATTCAATCCAGATGTTTATTCTAAGGACAGGCAGAGGCACAGAATGGTTAAGTATGAAAGTGTCAACTTTCTAAAAGTGACATTTTCAGACCTGCAATTGAAAAACCAATTTCACTAAAAGATTGTGTTTTTAAATTGTGAGTCCAGAGATACCAAAGTCCAATTTTCTATCTGCTCTCAAGTGGAAGAAAATCTGCTCCCAAGTGGAAGATACACTTGTAAGATGTTACAAAGCAGCTTCAATGCTCCCCTATGGGAGAGATAGGCCTTGGTTTTGTTTAAACTAATAAACCAGTTTTTCACTACCCATACATGTAAAACTCAGTGTTCTATCTTTTAAATACACCGCACCCTGCCCATGGGTCTACCTAGAGTCTATCTTATGGGGTGACTTACATGTAATAAAAGGGAAGGTTTGGCCCTTGCAAGTGGGTGAACTTTCCAGGTTGAAATGGCAGTTTAAAACTGCACACACAGGCTCTGTAGTGGGAGGGGCTGAAAGCTTTTTGAGGAGCCACTCATGTGGGTGGAACCCAATCAGTGCAGCAAGCCTAGTAGAATTTGATTTACAGGCCCTGGGCACACCACACATTGCACTTTACTAGTGACGTATTAGTAAATCAAATATGTCAATCATGGATAAATCAAATGCCATTACATTTTAGACGCAGAGCACATGCCCTTGCACACTTGTCAACTGTGGTAAAGTGCTCAGAGTACTAAAACTAGCAAAAACTAATTCCAGCACGCAGTCAAAACAAGCATTGGCATAGCCAATAGATCTCGCTTTTGGGACCTTATAAGTATTTAGTTATGCAGCACAATATCCTGGGTGCAACAACGTCAAAGGCGAGACCTATTGGCTATGCCAATGCCTGTTCTTTTGAGGGATGTCTAGAAGTAGGGCCAACGAGAGAACATTTTTAGCATGGAATGTAAATGGGCTTCGGGTAAAGGATAGGAGAGATAGGATAATGTTGTATTTAAAAGAATGCCCAGCGCAAGTCATTATTTTGTTAGAGACACACTTTACAAAAGTAGAAAGTAGGGTGTTCTTTAAATCCCAGAGGTGGATCGCACATGCTGTCTTCACGAAGGAGACATTGGTTATGAAGGGGGTAGCTTTATTGGTTAAGCAAGGGACAAACATTCTAGTGGAATGAAGTGTCTCTAATAGTGCAGGAGGTGATTGGTAACAAAGTTAAATATTTTTAGTCAAAACTTTACTTTGCTAGGGTATTACGGTCCGAATCAGGATGAAATAGGTCCATTAGATGAGTTGGCAAATGAGATTTTAGGTTTTCCAGATCAGATTATAATGGCAGGAGATTTTAATACTGTTCTAGACCATAACATGGACAGATCCCAACATAGTAGAGTGGCCTGCAATCCTAAAATATCGTCTAGAGTTCGGATGTTGATGGCCCAGTGCGGTCTTTGTGATATATGGAGGTGCATGGAAGGCTTGCAACTTGGTTTTACTTATTACAATAAAAAGTATAAACATAAATCCGGTATCGATTACTTTTTGATTGACAGAGTACTCAAAGATGTGGTAGTTGAAGTTAAACACATTGGAGTACACCTGTCTGATCATTCAGCCATTCTTCTTCATTTGAGGTTAGGAGAGAGGAGTGTAGGTTCTAGTTGGATGCTTGATTGCACTATTTTACAGGAAGAGCAGGTCATTGAGGCGTTAAAAGCTGAGACTGAAGAATTGTTTGAAAGTAATCTAGGTTCGGCCAAGATTGGGACAGTCTGGGATGCTTATAAAGCTTATTTAAGGGGAAGACTGGGCACTCTAGCGGCAAATAAGAGGCGAGTTTACCATGGTAAAGTATCGGGACTAGAAGAACGGATTCAAAAGTCAGAGGGGGCTTTGAATAATCTAGGTGGACCGGTGTATGACAAGAGGTTGGTGGCAGAAATCTTAAAGTTAAAAGCGAGCGTGTCAGAGAAAGATGGGAGGCCAGCCAGCTGGCACATTTTGAATACGGTGAAGGCTGTGGTAAATTACTTGCATGGAAGGCGAAGAGTGACCCAGTTAGAAACCTTATAAAAGAGATCACTTGTGAATATTCAGGGGCAGTGTTGAGTGACAGCCAAGGAATTTGTTCGGCTTTCTTTAGTCACTTTGAGAGAGCATATAAAGAACATTTGGTTATGAATGAGGAGGATGTGTCACCGTGGCTGGAGCACCTAGAGCCACTTCCAGATGAGGCAATGGAAGCCTTAGATGATGAGATCACCTCGGAGCAACTTGAAGAGGTAATAAAGTGTGGAAAGCGTGGGAAGGCTCCAGGGCCGGAAGGCCTCTCTCTTGAGGTTTACAAGGTTCTGGCTGGTACTATAATTCCTATCTTTAGACAACTTTTTAACACAATATTTCAGACAGACACTGCTTTTCCTGATTCTTGGAAGGAAGCTATTATAACCTTAATTCCAAAACACGGGAAATCCCCCCAAAAATTGGACTCATATAGGCCCATTTCTCTGTTAAATGCAGATTATAAGGTGTTTGCAAAGGTTATGGCAGTACGGCTCAATGTTTATATGCCTCAGATGGTGAATGAAGACCAAAAGGGGTTTATAAGAGGAAGGGCGTTAAAAGAGTTGACATACTACTTGATCGGTTCTATAAACATGGCAACTGCTTATGGCCTCCCCCTGGCAGTGATAGCATTAGACGCGGCTAAATCGTTTGACAGAGTCAACTGGGCCTATTTGCAGAAGGTGGTTAAACATTTTAATCTAGGTCCTAACTTCTGTAGAGCTTTAAATAGTATCTATGTCACTCCGGAAGCTAGAGTGCTAGTTAATGGGATATTGACCTCTCCAGTAAAAATCATGGGAGGGTCCAGGCAAGGGTGCCCCCTCTCACCGTTATTGTTTGATCTCTATATCGAGCCACCGGTTAGAAAAATTAGGAGTTGTAACAGTATTGTGCCTTTTGAGTTTCACGGCTGGACAAAGAATATTTGGGTTGTACGCTGACGACATTTTAATCTTTACAACGAACCTTGCAAAAACCATGAAGGCTGTACTGAAATTAACAACCAAGTTTGGTAAAGTGTCAGGTTATGATATTAACAGAGACAAGACCGAAGAGATGAGCTGGAATATGGGCGAGACGGGGATTGCTGTTAAAAGAGAAATGAGATATTTGAGGGTAAGGCTCACCCAAAATATTGCCGACCTTACTAAAGTCAAGTTTGACCGGGTTAGAAAGAGATTTGTGCTAATATTCAGGGTTGGATGCATCTTCCGCTAACTCTGTTTGGCAGAGTGAATTTAGTCAAAATGATCTTGCTTTTGAAATTAACTTTTTTGTTTGATTCTATACCCTTATCATTTAGAAAAGAATGATTTTTTAAGTTGCAGAGTGATATAAGTTTGTTTATCTGGGCATCAAAAGGGCTGTGAATGTCCTGGCGCAAACTAAGGAGGAGGCTGTTGAAGGGTGGTTTAGCTCTTCCAGATTTTAGACTTTACTCTTGGGCTTTTTCTCTAAAAAACTGTAGAATGTTATTGGATATTGCACTACATTCAGAAATAGGTAGGGTGTTTAAAGAGATGCTTATTAAGGAGAAGGGAGCAGGAATTGGTTTTATGTTTTCATTTGATGATCTGAAATACTTTAAAAAGATCAGGTTGAAGACTCTGAGGGAGATGGTGGAAACATGGTTTAAAATTAGGAAGGGGTTAAATATGCCATATTTTAGCTATTTTTGCTCCTATCTGGGAATCCCCCTGTTCTCCTGAGTGGACAAAAGTCTTATTGGCTTTACCTTTGAAAGAAGCAGGCATTTTAAGATGGAAGCACATACTACTGGATGGTCAGCTGGTGCTGTGGAACTGGTGCACGATTTACAAAAGGGGGTGGTGATGAACAGAGTGTCTGAATTGAGCAGACCACTCTTACCCAGTCCAAAGATCAGGGCTTGATCCATCACCGTTATTTATCTCACTGCCCCATCCCAGCTCAGAACATGGCTATATGCAAATCAGTCTGTCCCTGGCCCAGTGCATCATGGGAACAGGGCAGACTAAACTACCAAGCCAATTCTTTACCAGAAAGGAGACAAGCTACCGGGGACCGGTTTCTGGCATTTCAGCCTCTTCGGCCCGGCTTGCTTGAATCCTGATGGAGCAGTGAGAAAGGGACTCATGTCTGAGTATACCCTGCCACACCTATAGTGGCCAAAATCGATTTACAAAAGGGGGTGGTGATGAACAGAGTGTCTGAATTGAGCAGACCACTCTTACCCAGTCCAAAGATCAGGGCTTGATCCATCACCGTTATTTATCTCACTGCCCCATCCCAGCTCAGAACATGGCTATATGCAAATCAGTCTGTCCCTGGCCCAGTGCATCATGGGAACAGGGCAGACTAAACTACCAAGCCAATTCTTTACCAGAAAGGAGACAAGCTACCGGGGACCGGTTTCTGGCATTTCAGCCTCTTCGGCCCGGCTTGCTTGAATCCTGATGGAGCAGTGAGAAAGGGACTCATGTCTGAGTATACCCTGCCACACCTATAGTGGCCAAAATCGATTTACAAAAGGGGGTGGTGATGAACAGAGTGTCTGAATTGAGCAGACCACTCTTACCCAGTCCAAAGATCAGGGCTTGATCCATCACCGTTATTTATCTCACTGCCCCATCCCAGCTCAGAACATGGCTATATGCAAATCAGTCTGTCCCTGGCCCAGTGCATCATGGGAACAGGGCAGACTAAACTACCAAGCCAATTCTTTACCAGAAAGGAGACAAGCTACCGGGGACCGGTTTCTGGCATTTCAGCCTCTTCGGCCCGGCTTGCTTGAATCCTGATGGAGCAGTGAGAAAGGGACTCATGTCTGAGTATACCCTGCCACACCTATAGTGGCCAAAATCGATTTACAAAAGGGGGTGGTGATGAACAGAGTGTCTGAATTGAGCAGACCACTCTTACCCAGTCCAAAGATCAGGGCTTGATCCATCACCGTTATTTATCTCACTGCCCCATCCCAGCTCAGAACATGGCTATATGCAAATCAGTCTGTCCCTGGCCCAGTGCATCATGGGAACAGGGCAGACTAAACTACCAAGCCAATTCTTTACCAGAAAGGAGACAAGCTACCGGGGACCGGTTTCTGGCATTTCAGCCTCTTCGGCCCGGCTTGCTTGAATCCTGATGGAGCAGTGAGAAAGGGACTCATGTCTGAGTATACCCTGCCACACCTATAGTGGCCAAAATCGATTTACAAAAGGGGGTGGTGATGAACAGAGTGTCTGAATTGAGCAGACCACTCTTACCCAGTCCAAAGATCAGGGCTTGATCCATCACCGTTATTTATCTCACTGCCCCATCCCAGCTCAGAACATGGCTATATGCAAATCAGTCTGTCCCTGGCCCAGTGCATCATGGGAACAGGGCAGACTAAACTACCAAGCCAATTCTTTACCAGAAAGGAGACAAGCTACCGGGGACCGGTTTCTGGCATTTCAGCCTCTTCGGCCCGGCTTGCTTGAATCCTGATGGAGCAGTGAGAAAGGGACTCATGTCTGAGTATACCCTGCCACACCTATAGTGGCCAAAATCGATTTACAAAAGGGGGTGGTGATGAACAGAGTGTCTGAATTGAGCAGACCACTCTTACCCAGTCCAAAGATCAGGGCTTGATCCATCACCGTTATTTATAGTGGAACTGGTGCAAGCAGGTGGTGGGCCCAAGGCTTTCAAGGTGTAAATATCTTCAAGTGCAAAGCTGGTTTTAGACTATGGGGGAACAGTTAGGAGAACCAAATGAGTTAGAAGAAAAAATTCTCTCCGCTACAGTTGTAAAAAAAGAAATTGCTCTATTGTATTGGATGATTCTGGAGATGGAGGATTGTGTATTTACCTTGCCGGTGGATCTGTGGAGAAGATGCTTGCAAGAGACCGAGCTGGAGGACCAATGGCAAGTATATATGACTGCACTTTATAAAATAGTTAAACCCGCATATCTCAGGAAGAATCATTTTTTTTACTGTACATAGGGCTTACTGGACTCCACAAAGGCTCTCTAAATTTGGCTCATGAAGAATGGTGGTATGTCCAAATTGCAGCAGTCATAGCGCCGATGACTGACATATGTTTTTCTACTGTCCAGAGTTACAGCTCTTCTGGGAGGTAGTAAGTAAATGTTTAACTAGTGCCCTAAACCTGCAGATCAAGGTAAGCGCTGTTTTGGTTATTTTTGGAGTATTGGAACGCCAAAGTTTTATTACTAAAGACAATGCAAAATTGGAATTTTATGCAATGCTTTTAGCTCATAGGGAGATATGTAAATTGTGGGTATGTCCTACACCTCCAAGTTTGGATGATTGGTTAAAATCTATGAGCTATACTGACAATTTGGACATTTCGGATCAGGGGAAAGGAAATATACATTTTGGACTCCCTTTGTGTCTAGGTGAGCTACATGTTTAGTGGGAATGGTCTAATGATTAAGCCTTTTACTGCCTCCGCTGTGTATAGTATTTTCTGGCCGAGCAGTAGGATATGGGGACGGGTCTATGTTGGATAGAAAGAAGAGCTCTCGCTAAAAGATAGCATGGTCGCTATTCTGGGAGCCTAGACCTTATTTATCCCTGTCATAGCGAATGAGGTCAGAAAACCCAAGGCTGGCATCGATAGAAAGACAAAGGGTGGAAGCAAGGCAAATGAGGGAATGAGAACTAAATAAAAAGAAAAAAAACAATGCTAAAAATAAAAATCCACAGGGCTAAAAAAGGTTTGCAATTAACACAACAACCACACACATCCAACAAAGGCATTTATTTAACACACATGGAAAAAGTGAAATACCTAAAAAAAAAACACATTTTGCATTTCAATCCAATGCCATCCATGACTAAAATGATGTTTAACTAACGTCAGCATGTGATTGGAATTGTCATTCTAATGACTGTAAAGTTGCTTGCACATTCATGGACACTAATCGTATTATTATATTATTTAATGAGGCAGTAGCAATGACATTTACATTGTTTAGTCAGCGCTTGTTGCGCGTAGTTAGTACCAACTATATTGATTATGTTTAATGAGTGAGCAGAGAAGGTAAAAAAGGGGCAAAAGACTAGAGAGATGTCTGGGTTGAGGGGTTCTGGGAAATAGAGTCTTTATTAACAGGGAGATGACAAGTTAAAGTGTGGAGTAACAGAAGACTTTTTTTATTTTTTTTATTTAGTTGCAGCCTTGCTGCAGAGGTACATGTGACTAATCACCTGGAAACAATTGGGGAGGTTGATAAGTAACAGAGATAGTAACTAACGGTTGATACTGCTTTCACTGAGAGAGAGATGGATGCTTCGGCCCTTTTTGAAATGGCAAACGTGAGGACATGCAATTAATAAACATGCCCGTCCAAGAAGAGCCGAGGTTTAAGGAGTCTTTGTTATTTCAACTGGTTGTAAATCAACATATCATGGTAAGCGCAGTAATGCTGAGTTGGTTAAAAGATAGCAGAGGCATGTTAAATGCGTTTGGGAAAGCTTTCAGTTAAAAGCATGACATTTAACTTGCAGTTTAAAATTACGTGAGCTTTTTGTAAAATGGATTGCTGTCGGAATGTTGTGATTGATTTATATAAAAAAATAGGGTTGGTAACTGATATTTAACTGGCTATTGATATACAGAAATTACTTTGTGAACAGTGTACTAAACAAATATGTTATGTGAAATGCATGTGTACAAGATGCTAATGGTCTTATATATGAATTTCTGCATTTTAAATACCTCTGATGAAGGGATTTTGTTTCCCGAAATGCATTGGGTAATTTGAATAAAGACGTGACATATTAAACCTTCACGCCTCCTGTATTTGAGTGACCATCATCGCATTATATGTGAATGAATAAAATTAATTGAAAGAATTGAAAAATTTGAGAAAATGAAAGTGAATAAAACATGGATAAACAGAAGGGTAAGGGCAAACGATTTTATTGATTGGATTCATTCAGCGTTTTGGCTGAGCAGCTTGAAATGGCACCAGAAGAGGTTCCTTTATGTTCAGATATATTCAACAGGCACCACAGAAACAGTTGTTTCATACACCCATGAGTAGCTCTGGGTCTACTGGCTGAGAGCCCTATTGGCAGACTATTGGCCGGCTAGTGAATTAAATAAATAATTCAAGTTGATTTCACAAGTTGGAAAAAATGTAGTGAACTGTGCAGCATGTTTCCTTTATAAAAGAAGAATAATGACTTACAAACAAACAACTAGGACCCTAGGGAAACTACAGGCCACCCTCACAATAATTTTTAAAAAAATTGTAAAAAGTACAAAAACATGTAGGTGAAATGCAAAAAATCAAACAAACAACACCAATTTCTAAATCTACTTGTGAAATCTCAAATTCTAAAGTTCTCAAAACCAAAGTTATATGATGCAGCAGATACAATGAAGGATGCTGCCAGCTCCAAATCAAAATGAAAAGTGAACAGGAGATGGACAAAGCCCTGAGAGGAGCCTGCTGGACAGTAACAGGAAGTTGGAGCTTCTAGGGCACTTTCTTCCTCTTAAAAGAAAGTTAAAGAAGAAAAAGGACTCCTTGCATAAAAAAAGTACAGCCAAATGTCAATCTAGGAGTTTTTTTAATCCAAATCATCATTTTGAGAAGGTTTTGATGCTGCTGCTCGAGAGAGATTCTTTTCCAGATTCCAAATACTGTATAATCGGGATTGCGATCTACACATTCTACCGTAAGTCCGATGGTGTGCCCCAATGACGTTTTCACGATCGCAAACTCTCGGGGAACCATGCGACCACCTAGCAATTCTTGTGGCACTTGTGAACAGAATGGAAATATCCTCAGCAATAGAAGGTTCCCGGCATGTAGATCCCACGCTCGTGAAAACACATTTTGGGCGTGCAAACACAAAAAATCCACAAGCTCTGCGAGCTGAGTGGAGTTTCACACCTAATGTTACCTATTACTTACCTATCATCTGCATTACTCCTGGTCTCGTGGTCCTTGTCCAATTCCTTATTCCCCTCCCTCTATACCAGACATCCGGCCTTCATTTTGGGGCTTGATAGCTCAGAAGAAATGCTGGGTAAGTACATCTGTTTTACTCCCAGTTGGAGTGGGAGGGAATCAAGAGTTCCTTTGTTCATTTTGCTCTTCTTTCTGTCCACGATATATCTTTATTGCATGTTGTAATGAGTGGGGCGATAATCACGGGAGCAGGAGTAATGAAGATTACCAGTAATTAATAGTGCTTTTCTCTATGTAATCTTGTTAGACTCTGCGTTATTGTCTTTCACTCAAAGGGATCTAAAATATTTCGACAAATGATATAAGTACTTGGCCAAAACTAACATTCGAGAGAAATGACTGCTAAGTTAAGGGGAAACAGTCTCCAGTTATATGAGGAATATTGGCTAAATAGAGAATGCACTATAGAGTCAATCCTTGTGATGGTATATGCTCCCTCTGTGATCCCTGACATTTTGATTAGATGCCTGTAAGAAGGAGTAGGAAGAGGAATAGCCAAGTAAAAAACTAAATGCTAGGTGTGATTCTGCATTGCTTGGGCCTTACAAAATTATTAAACTGCATTTGTGAAATGTTACTTTGTTGTGGTTCAATCTTTTTTTTCTTGTTTAATAAAAGCAATAAAGTATAATACAAGTGTACAGAATTAACTTTTGTTTAAATTGAAAATCAAGATTATAAAATAGACACATTGCAAAAAAATAAGTACATACAAGAAATAGTAATTAAAATAAGAAGAGCTAAGTTGTACAATAAACTTATTAAGATAATATAATTCTGCACATACGAAATTGTATTGTTGGTTTTTGTAATGAAAGCAAAGGAAAAAGGAAGAACATCTGAAGATAGCGAAAGGAAGAAAAAGGAAGTGAAAGTAAAATAAGAAAATATGTGTTATATCTCTGTATATTTATCACGTAATAAACTTTATGTCATATAATGGTTTATTCTATATAGCACCATCATGTCCTATAACAACTTATCTCATATAATGGCAATGGTAAAATAACTATGTATAATAATAAACAGTATATATGAAAAGCAATCATGGGGGCTGGAAAACCATTGTAGAATTCTTTGAGGATTTATGCTTTTTGTTTAAGTAACCAGTGAACGGAGACAACAAAGGTCTTTATTAATCATCTGTAATGTAGATGTAGCCAATGCTGTATCCAGTCTATGATAAGAATGAAGAAGATTCCACCAACTAGTAACATTAGCATTTTTGGCAACCTTCCAGTTGAATGTAATAACTTGAAAAGCAATGGCAAGTTACAGGTCCAGAAATGTACTTAGTTTAGAGTGAACTGGCCAAGAGCGTGAGGAACTTTCCAAAGATATGCACTGAATATCAAAGGGGAAGTTATTGGAGCAAATAGTAGAAATAGTTCTACACACCTGCAGACAAAAAGCTGTAATCAGCGGACAGTGAAAAAACATATGTAAATATGTGCCAGTGAGGGTGTTACAAGACCAACACATAGTTGGAAGAGTTGGGTTGAACGTATGCAAAGAAAATGGGGTAATGTTTAATCTATAATAGAAAATTATATAGGGTTTGCGTTGTACTGGCATTACATGAGGTATGATGTATTTTGCTCCAAACTAAGCCCCAGACCTTCAAAGAAAAGGAACGCTGAAGATCAGACTCTCACATTAATTCAGTTTTAAATTTGGGAGAGGAAGGGATAATGTAATGTAAATATTTATATATATATGATGTTTTAGGCGATGACAAAAGCATAAATGGGTCAAGAGGTGAGGAACGAATTTAACATTGTGATTGATTGAGCGTGCAAAAAGCTCGCAAAAGACCACTTCAAAAACGCCACCCGCACACACCACCAACTAATCCGAAAGGCCAAGAAAACAGCATTCAAGGATCGACTAGACAACCACGCCCACAACAGCAAGGAACTTTTCAACATCGTCAAGGAATTTACCAACCCCTCGGCCAACTCCAACGACATCACCCCCTCTCAAACCCTCTGCGACTCCCTGGCTTTATTCTTCCACAACAAAATTGCAGACATCCACAACAGCTTCGACAACCAACCCGGAGATCAACCCACCCAACCATATGCTGAACATTCTTCCCCCTTGAACACCCTCAACGACTGGAACCCAATCTCCACTGAGGACACCATCCGCCTGATGAACTCCATCCACTCAGGATCCCCCACAGACCCATGTCCTCACCACATCTTCAACAAAGCAGACTCCGTCATAGCACCGCACCTCCGAGACGTCATCAACTGCTCCTTCAACTCCGCCACCTTCCCGGAAAGCTGGAAACACGCTGAACTCACCGCCCTTCTGAAAAAACCCACAGCGGACCCCACCGAACTCAAAAATTACCGCCCCATATCGCTCCTTCCTTTCCCGGCCAAAGTCATCGAGAAAGCTGTCAACAACCAACTCGCCGCTTTCCTCGAAACCAACAAATCCCTCGACTCCTCACAATCTGGCTTCCGAGCAAAACACAGCACTGAGACCGCCCTCATCGCAGCAACAGACGACATTCGAACTCTACTGGACAATGGAGACACAGTCGCCCTCATCCTCCTCGACCTCTCTGCAGCCTTCGACACAGTCTGCCACAGCACCCTTTTACAACGCCTCAGAAACATCAGAATACAAGGAAAAGCACTTGAATGGATCACCTCATTCCTCACCGGAAGAACCCAGAGAGTCCGCCTTCCACCATTCAAGTCCGAGGCCACTGAAGTCATCTGTGGCATACCACAAGGATCCTCCCTCAGTCCCACCCTCTTCAACGTATACATGAGCCCCCTTGCGGCCATCGCTCGCCAACACAATCTCAACATCATCTCCTACGCGGATGACACTCAACTGATCCTTTCTCTCACCAATGACCCCAGCACCGCCAAAACCAACCTACACGAAGGAATGAAAGAAGTTGCCGAATGGATGAAACACAGCCGTCTGAAACTGAACTCAGATAAAACAGAAGTCCTCATCTTAGGTACATCCCCCTCTGCATGGGACGACTCTTGGTGGCCGGAAGCCCTAGGAAAAGCACCCATCCCGACAGACCACGCACGGAACCTAGGCGTTACCCTGGATTCTTCACTTTCAATGAACAGACAAGTCAGCGCCGTATCCTCATCCTGCTTCAACATTCTTCGCATGCTCAAAAAAACATTTCGCTGGATCCCCACCGAAACCAGAAAAACAGTCACCCATGCTCTGGTCACGAGCCGACTGGACTACGGAAACACCCTCTACGCAGGTACTACCGCTAAAATCCAGAAGAAACTCCAACGAATCCAAAACGCCTCAGCCAGGATCATATTAGACATCCCGCGTAACGAACACATCTCTGGCCACCTGAAAGACCTCCACTGGCTACCCGTCAATAAGAGGATCACTTTCCGACTGCTAACCCACGCACACAAATCACTCTACGACATCGGACCAGAATGCCTCAACTCACGACTGTCCTTCTACACCCCCTCCCGCCAACTACGTTCTTCCAGCCAAGCCCTCGCGTCAACAAGACCACCATGGGAGGAAGATCCTTCTCATACCTGGCAGCTAAAACATGGAACTCACTCCCCACTTACCTTCGCCTTACCCAGAACCACCTAGCATTCAGAAAGCAACTTAAAACGTGGATATTTGACAAGTAATCCTCCTCCCCTCCCTAAGCGCCTTGAGACCCTCTGGGTATGTAGTGCGCTATATAAATTCTTTGACTTGACTTGACTTGACTTTTGAGAGGCTCATATTTGGTGGCATAAGCAGAGGGAAGAGCCAAGTTTGTTTGAATTTCCCAAAAAGAAAGAGAAGTCATATCACACAGTAATTGTTTGACTTGAATTATGCCATTTAGAACCCATTGCTTCCACAAAATAGCATGATTCGAAATGTTGATGGATTTATTATGCTACATAGAGGATTCCAAAAAATGTCTTTATTGGAGACATGGGTTGTGTAATAATATGGGAAGATACTATAATAGAGTAGAGGGGTAAAAGCCTGAGGAGGTTTAGAAAAATGTGCTAAAGAATAAAAAGGAAAAGGTTACAGGAGTGAATCTTTCAATTTATGTCAAATATTCAGTGAGGGATCAGCATCTCTAATACAAGGTAGGACTTGCTTTAGAACAAAAGCGGTATGATATTGTTAAAAATTTCGAAATCTTACAACAACCACTTGTTTGGGTATACAGAGAGATGCTAAAGAAATGCCATTTTCTTCCCATTCCATAAAAATATGTTGAGCGATGTATTTAATAACTTAAAACATTTTAAAGGAAGCTTCACGGGCAACATGGACCGCTAAAAATCAATAACAGGTAGAAACATCATCTTGATAGTGGCCAGCCTGCCCCACCAAGAGAGATATAAAGGAGTTCATTTCCCCGTCATCTAAATACTTTTTAGTTGGAGATCATCTAAGTTTATCTGAATTGTCTTTGCCATGGAAGGAGAATATTTAATTCCCAAAAACGTATTAAAGTGTTTAGACCATTTAGGCCCAGCGCCATCAAACATACTCTTCACACAATACTTATTAAGGGGAAGTACCTCAGATTTTGTAAAAATAAATGTATATCCAGATAGCTTAGAGTAAGATGATATAAGATTAGTAAAGGCCGATATTGATGACTCCGGTTCAGAAACATAGAGGATCACATCATCAGCGTATGCTGTGTATTTGATCTCAGTGTCTTGATGTCGGAAGCCATGAAATGATGAGGAATTTTGTAGTGTATGTAAAGAAAGTTCTAGAGATAATATAAAAAGCAAAGAAGATAAAGGACTTCCCTGTCTGGTACCCGGAAGAAGAGGAAAATATTAAGACTGAATGCCATTAACAAAGACAGATAACCTCGGAGAAGAGTATAATATAGCTATATGTTTGAGAAAAGTTGGACTAAAACCACTGCATTTCAGAGCCTGCATCATACATTTCCACTTGACACGGGCAAAGGCCTTTTCGGCATCCAAAGTGTCAGCAGCCATGGGCGTATTGTTAGCTGAGGCCATATGTAAAATATCCAAAAACGCCCTAGAGTTATCAGACAAGATCTTCCTTTGACAAATCCAGTTTGCTGGTATCCAACCTTATCTGAAATAAGAGGAGAAATCCTAATAGATAAAAGCTTGGCAAAAAGTTTGCAATCTAAATTAATAGGAGAAATGAGTCTATAATTGGCAAGTGAGGAAGGATCCTTATCCTTTTAAGGAATTAAACAAATCATAGCCTTCAAAAAAGTACTCATAGCTTCATTCTGTGAGAAAGAATATTAATATAAAGTGAGTAATTGTGGGAGTAAAAGATTTGAAAAGCAGGAATAAAATTCCACAGAAAAAAACATCCGTACCCAGTGCTTTATCTTTGGGCAGTGCATTAGGAGCGGATTTTAGTTCAGAAGTTAAAATAGGCTCATCCAAAAAAGAACAATCCTGTATCTGCTGTTGTCTTGGTGAGAGAGAAGGAAAATAGGTATCTATGGGGAGGTTATCAGGTGTGTAAAGGTTTGTATATTAATCAGAAAAACACTTCAAGAGTTCAGTGTTTTTGGACTTTTGACATTTAACTTTCAGATAGTTAGCAAGTAATTTCCAGGCTTTATTTCACCCTCTGTAGAACTTAGAATTGTTTTTTAATAATATTCCAGCTGCTTCCTCTGATTTTTTAATGAATTCAAATTTGGCATTCATTTAGCGTTGTAACACGTTATCGTTCTTGGTTGTGAAAAATGTATGTTCTAATTGTTTATTGGATTGAAGCAGTAGTGAGGATTCTTTAACAGCTTTATTCTTTTTGCCCATGACCTATTTCACTAAATGTCCTTGGGCAGAAGCCTTGAAGGCATCCCAGACTATATGAAATAGAATATCACATGTGTTATTAAACAGAAAAACTCCTGTAGAAAACATTCAAAACTCTGCACAATTTCTTTGTCTTTCAGTAAACTATTGTTAAAGTGCTGTCTATTCAGTTTAGAGATCTCAGGTAATACATCCAAATTAACTATAACCGGAGTATGATCCAAAATTAATATTGACCTGATTTCAGCATGTGTAAGTGTAGCAACTAGAGGGTGCGAATTGAATAAATAATCAATTCTGGATTGGGATTCATGAGTAGGTGAATAAAAGTTGTATTCCAGTGTGTCCAGAGAGTGTAGCTTCTAGTCATCAACTAAACCTTTGGAGTGAATAAATCGTGTAAATGGTTTCTGCATTTTGTTAGGAACATATTAAACTTCAGATTTTCTATCTAAAGAAGAGTCTACAATCTGGTTAAAATCACCGCCTACTATTAGATTTGCATTCAGTCAAGAGTGTAGCATAACAGAAATGTGCTCCTAGAATTGCACATCAATACCAGAAGGACCATACATATTGAGAATGGGGATAGATATGTGATGAATAATAGCATGTATTAGAACCCATCTACCCTCTTCATCTCTTTCCTCTTTCTCTATTACCAAGGGAAGGGATTTGTGAAACAATATAATAACCCCATTTTTGTGGTCAATGGCTGGAGAACAGAAAACCTAAACAGCCCAATTATTACACAATTAATTTAAATCTTTGTCAAGTAAATGGGTTTCCTGTAGTAGGGCAATATTACACTTAAGACGTGCTAAGTGAGTAAGAACTCGCTGTTTCTTAATAGGATTACACAGACCTGTGACATTCCAAGAATATATATACTAACATATATATTGAACTACAATAACCATAAAAAGGAACGGAAACAATAAACCATCTGAATGTAAATATCTCAAGAAGTGACCTAACATTCGTATTCGATGAAGATCGATAATAAACAATGAGACATAGGAAGGAAAATAGAATAGAGAAATGAGAATGGAAAGAAAAGAGTGAACAGAACTGAAAAGAAAGAAAGGAATAATAAATCGAATAGAGTCAAAGAAGATGACATAGAACCATAAGACTTCAGCCATGAAGAGAGTGGGATACATCCAGTGTGAAGAGAATATGATGGAGGGGTAGAGTAGCGCAAAACTAAAGGCGGACAACAGGCCAAAATCAGTTGAAATTAGACAACAATGGCCAAGGAGACAAACATTATAGTAGAAAAGAGATAGAAAATATAAAGAGACAGCAGTTATTCATATGAATAAAACTGACAAGACACCAATGCAAACAAATCAACAAATAGAAATGTAAAGTACATAATAGACATCTTTATTCCACTTACCAAGACATGAGGATAATATGGAAACAGTAGGTCTAGGAAGGGAGTTACTTGGAAGACAACATACCAGAGAAGGAATCCAGATTAGACAATAAACAGCTGCAAAGGTGAATAGGTAAATAGCTCAATTAAATAAGTAGGCAAATTAACTAAAAGTACCAATAATATCAGAAGCACAGTTACCATTAATAATGTTAGAGTTAACACCCTGAAATAATAAATAAAGTGAATTCAGCGAAAAGGGGATCAAAATGCAACCATTTGACGGGTTAAATAACACTAAAGAAAGAGTTTAAGCTTTCCCAAGATCCATTGCTTCACCCTTGTATTGAAAAATAAATTTCCTCAGGTCTTCTGGACAGTCAAATGAGAAAGTTTGTTCCTTATAGGTGACATTAAAGAAACATGGGTGTACAAGACCATATCTCACATTCATGGATCGTAGAGTAGGGTGGAAGGATAAAAAATCCTTCTGATGAGCAGCAGTTGCATGTGCTACATCCTAGGAAGTAATGACCCTCTGACCAGACCATAGCATTTGTTTCCTTTGCTTAGCCACCGATAACATCATAATCAGTTCAATATATTCCAAACAAAGAAAAATTATTCTACTAGGCTGGCCAGAGCATGAAGAACCGAGAGATTTGGTTCCAATTCAGTGAGCGTGTTGTAGGTTGAAATGTGTTCCTTCCTTAAGGCCCCTCAGTTTAGGACTGTGCACCCCAAGAAAAGCACGTTACAGATAACGGGTTAACCCAATGGTACTGGGACCTGGGTAGATCAGTATTACATGTAGAGGGGGTCCCAGTTCGCAAACACACAATTATTAAACGAACAGTCTCAAAAAATGAAAATCAGAGTGTAAAGACGTTCTTAAAGAGGAATGTTATTTATTCACACCCTCTATATAGATTGGTTATGCATACAATTTCACATTTTATATCACAATTTTTGACCAAGAAGGGGGGGCATGGGTGAAAGGAAGGACAGGGAGGTAGGGGGGGGGAGTGGATTGTGAGGTTTAAGGATAGTGTGAGAAAAAGCTTTAACGTGAATCACATGTGGTCACCATGGTACATTACAGTTGGATAATACATGAGCATAATAACAAATAATAATTCTAAACAAATGATCTCCTATCCCAATGAATAATTCCACAGTCACGAATGTTCTGTTGAGCTTGGGTAGGATGTACAAAGGAGAGTAAGTCGACGTTTTGACCCCTTGTGGTGTAGGTCCACTTGAACCATACTCTGGCGTCTTCCTCTGGACAAGTGATGGGAGTGGGTAGGGGTCAGGGTAGGGCACCTAGAATTTAAAAACATCAGTTAAGCTAATGTAGGAACACCTAGCGTAAACCAAATTTGTAAAGGGGGACAAGAGAAGAAAAATATTTACCAGAGTTACCACTACACTGGGTGTGGCAACGACAGATAGAAGAATGTAAAAAACGGGGAGGGCCCGTGGGTTCCAGTCAGGCGAGCGAGCAACAACCTAACAGATGATAAATGAACAAAGGTGAGTTACCATGGGGTGGTCGTGTAACCACTTGCTCATCATGTGCTCCAACAGTGTAGTCCACTAATACCCAGCCGGGTTAAAAACATACCGATGGATAACAGAGGAAAATCCAATCAGTCTACAGTAGTGTAGTCCACTAATGTGGAGAAGTGTGGCTCACTGGTTAGAAGCGGCAGACTCTGAAGCAGAGATCAGGCCCGGGACCAGGGTTCAATTCCCGGCGCAGCAGGGCCTTGGGCTCAATGTCCGCGGACTCGATAATTCTCGCCTCAGCGCCTACTCTAATCATGGGTCCCACGCTGCAACTCTGGGCAATAGCTTGCTTAATCTCCACAACGGCCCCAACAACACTGGGATGCCTGGCTTCACCTTGGGGGTGCCCAGGAGGGGCATCTCACAGGGAGAGCCAGGAAGGGTTCCACAGCATTATACAGCGCGAGGATGCCCCGTTGCGGGGGCAGCTGTGCACTTTACAAGTGTACTATATTTACATTTACATTTACCCAGCCGGGGTAAAAACAATCGTACTATCATACCTATGGAAAACAGAAGAGAAATTACAATAAGTCATACAGGTGAGTTGTCATTATCCTATGCAGGGTTCCTGCGGCAGAATTCAGTCATAGACTGGTGAATCACGGGCGTGTTACGAGCATGTGGAGGAGGAGGAGCCACGGGACGAGCTACGGCTGTGCTGAGCCACGCTGATTCGAGCTGCAGTTGCGAGGACACTGTGGAGGCCGCAGCTGCCGTGAGAAGGCGCTGCTGTGAGAAGGCGCGAAGGTGAAGGCGAGAAGATTATCGGACCGACAGGATTGATTGACGACTTTTCCCCTTGTCCTCATCTGCGGCATCAGTGCTCCTGCTCTAGCACTGTCATCCCTGCCTCCCTCTGCTGCCGCTGCTACTTACCTCCGCCACAGCCTGACGCTGACGGCTGCTTCCGACGGTTGCTGCTCGGTCGACCGCCCCCACCGCATTTCTGACTCACCTGAGCTGCTGCGGGTTGGCGGCCGGCGGTTGGTGGGTGTGTGGTTCTCCCCCTCTCTTGGGAAGAGAGAAGACAGGCTTGGAGGCAGGGCAGCGAGTGGAATCGGCGCTGTGGAGCCAGAAGAGGCAGAGGAGAGGTGAGGAGAAGGGGGGATTTTTACTGTACGTCCCCACGTCCCCACAACAAGGCAAGGCAAAGGAGGAAAGATAAGGGCAAAGAATATTAACAACACTAGCTACAGCAGCGGGGTAGAAAGAAGTGCACCTCTCAGTCACGTTTGGAATTATCACCCTTGCTCAATCCTGGGAGCTCAAACACGCTATTCTATACCATTGAGGGAAACCCTGTCCGCTTTTGCTTCTGTGCTGGAACTACGGAGAGTGAGCCGGGTATCTCCAGAGTTTCCAGAGTCACCAGAGAGCTCATAGAGTTTCCATAGAGTTGCCGAAGCGTTATACTGTCTGGAGTCGCGGAGCGGAGCAAGGAAAAAGCAAAAAAAAACTAGGGGCGTGTGGTGCAAGTGAGATAAGTCTGACAACTGGCTAATTGAGGATAGAGTTAAAGCGCATGATACATAGACTACATCAAACAACACCTTTCCAAGGAGGAACAAAGAAGGGGCAGAAACCTCAACCTACCGGCGTCAACCAACGCAAGGCACTACCAACCGAGTAAAGTAAAAAATCAAAAAAGGCTGGTGGTAGTTAACGATCAAGAGATGAGGTCCGGGAGGACATGGAACCCCTCGCAAATAGCAAAAAGGAAAGCTAAGACAAAGACCAAAACCTCTACTCTTTCCACTGAGGATAGTGCAGCCACCACACTAATACCCCCGATCTATTCTATCTTTGGTTCAATGAATTCCACCGGCAAATTCACATTTTTAAAAGACCCAGTATCCACAATATACACAATGCCAGCAACACCGAACGGACTTCAAGAACCAATGTCCCCAAGCAAAACGACTATGACTATTGTCACAAGGGCTCCTCAGTCCAGTTATAATACGAACTTAGGAAGGAGTAATGATCTGGAAGAAACAAGCAAGTGTGTGCAAGCAGCTAGGGAAAATAGTAACAATTATACAAATACAAGCCCAAGTGCACATGGAAAATAGAAATCACGACCCAGTCCCAGGAAAAGAGATATATCAAACACCGCCAGAAGAAATCAGCAGTACTGTGGACTACCTTAACGAAGGGATTTCCATAAATAGTGCATCAAAAAAAAACTGAACATAAATGAAAAGATAACCATATCTTCAGTTCCATTAATAATCAACACAAATCTGGATCACTCAATGGTTGGAAGCCAAGAAGTCTTATGTAACAACGGAGGGCATCATAACATCAACACCTACAATGTAGCATACAACGAACAACCCAACAACCACTCAACCCCAAGACAGGAATTGTGCCTAAGCCAAGTAGTGACAAACCCCAATAAAGAGAAGCTCAAACTATTTTGGGGGGGGAGGGCCCAACCACAAATAGATAACAAAGATAAAAAAGGAAGTACAATAACAAACAAGGAGCAGTCTGACAATAAAGCAAGTGCACTTAATTCTGACCAAACAAAACCCCACGACAAATTATTAGTTAATGTAGTGATGGACCAGGAAGCAACATCCAAGAACGTAAGAAACCCACCAAATGGGGACGTCTTAAACATAAATGTCATTGAGATATCTAGTGGGTTGAATCACTATGTAGACCTTGATGCATCAACACATCTACCCATAGGTCAAAATGTAAAGAGCCTTAAGGAGTCATCAGTAATTGAAATTTTAAGTGCCTCAGCAGCGTCTGATCCAGCAACACCTAAAAGTCCCGGTAAACTACATAAAAAAAATGAGGAGCTGCAAACAGCTAGGATGTTTAAAGAGGATGCACTTCAGGAAACTGACACAACTTACAATAAAGTGAACCAATGCCAGCAAGTAGGAAGGAATGAGCTAAACAAAAACTTGGAATCCATAATTACTTTACACAGCGCACTGGGGAGTATACTCAAAACCTCAATTGAAACCCTAAACATGCAGTCAGACAAACTAGACATACAAATACATCTTATGAGCACAATGGCTGAATATATATCTATTATAAGCAAAAAACTGGATACTATGGTCAGCACTTTTGACATCATTCAGGAGCAAATTCGCTTGTGGGGATCATCCAAGACTTGCGCTTGTACCCCCATTCTCGAAAAATTGAAAGACCTGCAAACCATACTCAAAGACATCTTACAGGAATGCAAGCAAGCCGCCAACCAGAGCAATAACAGTACACCAAATGGAAGTGATCTCATCTCCTTTGCCCAGTGTAAAAACACATCAACTATGGATATAGTTACAACCAAAAAGAGTGTTGAAAATCAAACAGCATTGTTAGCACAACTAATAGTGGATCAAAGAATGAATCAAATTAAACCAATAAAAACAACTGATGCGTTAACAGGAGTCAAAACCCCTGACGGGCATACCAACTGCTTCAAATCATTAGGAAAGAACAACCCGATCAGGATGGGAAAGAAAGTCAGATCAATCAGAAAAGTCTAACAAAGCGGCAGAAAAAAACGAGCAAGAAAGAACAGAAATCAGCTGACAAACTGCTTACCTGCGGATAAGCAGACGTTGATTAACTTTCCCATATTTAACCGTGTAAAAACACAATCAAATCCTGAAACTGATACTAATCTGGGGATATATCAGCTACACACAAAGACAAAGACTGAATGTAAAGACTGGAAGAATATGCCCAAAAAAGGGAGCCAAAAACCCATGGCCAAAAGGCCAAATGATCAGATGTACATGGTATCACCAAAAACACCCACGTATTCAGATGGGACTGCCGAAGCAAAAACTTTAGGTGCTGGGAACCCTACTAAAACCGACCTCACAAGCTTATCGTCTGCTTCAAGCGGTCCAGATGGGAGCATGGAACATGTGGACAGCGACTTAGCACAATTGAATAAAATTGTAGGGAGTCCACAATGCGAACTGCAATATATGGGGACCATTTCCAATCAAAATATGAGCATATCACAGCAGGAAAAAAGACACAACATCATAGAGCACAATCAAAACAAGCGTGAGGCCAGTAATCAGGGATGCCAAAGGGTGGTTGTCAAAGGCACGGACAACAAACACAAAGTATCTTCCATCCGGATCACTTTACCAAGCGCCAATCACACATCAGGCAAAAGTGATAATAAAAACGCCAGGTTAGTCACAGACAAGGCGGATAAGAGCACTTACGATTAATTACAAGTAATGATAACCACCGACAATAAAGTAATGCAACAAAATTTAGTACCAATAAATGCAGTAAAATTTGGACTTAGCCCCGCGATTGTCACCAGGGAATCAGGGCATTACACAGAAAGGGGTGGCACAAAACGAGATTGCATGGACGTAATAGCTAAGGCAAGTATGTCAATCGAACAACCACAAAATGATGCCTGCAATCAATCAATATTATATCCGAATGTGGATGTAAAGGCCTATGAAAGCCGCAAATTAAGGAGGCCAAATGAGAATATATGTTTTGGATGTGAGCCAACACCCGAATCGAAAACAGCAACAGTTGGAAGATTACTTTTCGTTCCCAATTACAAAGTACGTGGTGCACAAGACTATTTAAATCGAGGGAACATTCTTCATCTGACATCTGAAATTACTAGTCTTAGCCAAATAACATCTGCTGATCTACTATCAATAAAATGTATCCCCCTTGGGGACAATGCAGCAAAAGAAGGCACACTGGCGACATGGAGGAATGTGGGAATTGTCAAGAGCATTCTTGCTGAAATTGCCAAATTTGAAGAGTGGGGAATTACTCTGAAAGAGGAAGTAAAATCAGGATATTCATCTCCCCTGCTAAGGAATCATGGCAAAAGAGAAGACCGAATATGGGCAAGTCACACATTCAGTACTGCAAGGCACCAGGGGAGCAGATTTTGTCAACAACGATTGCCGGAGACAGATGCAGTGCACTAACAATGACTGAATTCATCCCCAGGCAGAAAAAACAGAAGGAAGCACAATAAAACTCCTCTCCTGGAATATCACAGGTTCAAGAGACATCTTAAACGACAGTAGAAAAACAGACACTTGGGGTACGTACGACATCATAGCCCTACAGGAAACATGGTTAATGGAGCCAATTGATGTACCAGGCAGGCTATCTTTTCACATCAGTGCAACTCGCACTCAGCGATATGGGCGTGCCAGGGGGGGACTCTCGGTCTATGTAGCCACTGCACTAAAGATCAAGGCCTTCCAATTACCCATATCATCGGCAGATATGCAAATTATCAAATTGGATAGATTAATCCAGGGTAATAATGGTACTATCATCCTAATCAACATATATGCCCACCCGAATAATAAAGTTAAAAAAGAGCTCTTCAAACGCGTCAATATCGTTGTTTCTAATTTTCGCATTGAACAACCAAGATGGGAGATTATCCTGACAGGCGATTTCAATGCCAATCTCCTACACCGCCCGGAAGAAGAGGATAATATCATCATAGCAAATGAATTGTGGGGTGTTGAATCCCAGGAGATTCCACCCGCAAAGAAGATGGCTATAGTGGGTAGGCAATTAATGAGGGACCTTGAGCACTTAGGGCTAAGGGTGATAAACTGAAGATCTAACCAAGACAAACCACCCTCCGCCACCTACATAGGCTACAGCACAAGCACAATCTTGGACTATACAATAGTCACCCTACCCTTGCTAAGTTTGATCAAAAATTTCCAAATAATAAGCTCATTGGACAGTGATCATTCAATGCAGCACATTGAAATAAAATTGACTTTTTCGAGGTACTCGCAAGCACAAACTACAATAGGTGAAATTTCAACAATCAATCTGAAGCGATTGAGATGGACAAGTAACACTCTGCCACAAATAGCGCAGGACGCCAAGAAGGAATGTCAATCGTTAATTCAAGATAACGATCTATGTTCAGAAACTTGGACTGACTTTCTCAACAAGCTACCCAGGACTGGTAACACCAAAAAGAAGGACTACCAAAAGAGCAGTGCCAATTTTTCAAAGTCCGCACTCACCTTGAGAAAACGCTTGCGGAAGCTCACAAGGCGAGCACAAGGCAATTCAAGTGTTTGGCAGGAAGTCCAAACAACAAGGAAACACTATAAGTAACTAATCTGGACGGAGAAAAAAAATCAAGCCAACGATTTCTGGACCAAAATGTTGTACAACATAAAAAAAACTGACTCCAGGGCCTTCTGGCTGCAAGTCAACTCTGTGAACAGATCAGCACAAGTAATAAGCATGACCTGCATCTCTGAAAGTGTATGGGTCCAACACTTAGCGGATACCTTCTCAATAAAATCTTCATCACAGCTGATAACAACTGAGAGAATCGTAAGTGATTATAAGAATTGAATTGGTTGGCCCGTGCACAAGCTATTTTAATTATTTTAAGGCAGAAAAGTTTCAACTTTGTAGTTGCTCTTTAGGTGTCGCCCATCACCCTAGGGCGAGTAGTTAATAATCCAAAACAGTGTGATCAATGGATCATTGCATCCAGCTCCAAAGCTTCCGGTTAAACTCTCGCAAGTTACGGAACTTTATTAAACCCCTGACCAACACTTCACACCATGCTCCCCGATGAAGGGCGGTTGCCCGAAATGCATTGGAGCTGGATGCAATAGAACATACCTGTGAAGTTTTTTTGGAAACGAAAAACTTTATTGACAATGGCTATGAAATGAATACCATTTACTGAATTGAAAATAAAACTTTTGAAACGTATTTACTTTTTGTGAATAACTCAGGAGGAATACACCAGATTGAGTGCCTTAAGGGATGTCATCAATTTTCCATTGATCACACTTTTTAGAATCGTAAGTGAAACATCAAGCATAGTGGCCTTGAAAGGCACATCCTGTAACTGGCCAAATACATACGATAACCAGCAGGAAAGTTTAGACCAACCATGGTGTACACGTAATGAACTTCAAATATTACAAATAATCAAGAAAAGCAGGCAAGACAGCGCACCAGGACCGAATGGCATCCCGCAGGCAATATACAAGGAGGACCCTCACTATTGGGCTCGTAACTTTAATCTCCTGTTTCGATCAACAAACAGCACAAGTCGGCTCCCAGAAAGCTGGAGGGGAGCCATCATTAATCCAATCTATAAAGGTGGCGACCGTAAAAACCCAGCCAATTATCGCCTGATAGCCCTCACCGACGAGGAAGCAAAATATTACGCATCCCTGGTGTTAGTGGATCTTGCAAAATGGTCTGTTAATAACAATAAAATTCCGATAAACCAGACAGGGTTTCGCCGTGGCACAGGCACAATGGCAAATACAACGGCCCTGAGCCTAATTGCTGAAAAATGTCTACAAAACCATTGGGCTCTTTATGCCAGTTTTGTGGACTTCAAAGCGGCCTTCGACTGTGTCAGCAGGCAACTACTTTGGTCCAAATTGAAGCAGCAGGGCCTGCCAGACTCAATCTTAACTCCAATCATCGACCTGCACACTAACACCTGTATGCAAGTAAAGATTGACAATGGACAGCGGCTAACTCGTAAAATCAGTACTTTTGATGGTCTAAAACAAGGCTGCGTGTTGGCCCCCTATCTCTTCAATTTATTTATAGCCGACTTGACCCCGAGCCTAGACCAGACCAACGCTCATCCACCACCACTAGGCCATCTGCGTGTTACACATCTATCCTATGCCGATGATGTAGTCCTTCTCAGCCAGACAAAAATAGGCTTGCAACGTCAATTGCAAGAACTGTCCAGATACACAAAACTGAACTTTCTAGAAATAAATAGCAAAAAGACAAAGATCATGGTTATAACTCGTCGCCACAAAGCCCCACCAAACTTCACAATAGATAACAGCAAACTGGAAGTGGTGGAAAGTTATAAGTATCTGGGGATACAACTAGACAAGCGCCTAAATTTCTCTACGCATTTTAATGCCATTAAAAAGAAGGGTACTGCCTTGCTACACGCATTCACCAATCTAGCGACCAAACTCAAAGGCCCTATCTTTAATCCTCTTTTAGCTGTAATGAAAGCCAAGTTACTCCCAACAATAGCTTACGGGAGCGTACTACATCAGGGTAAGAGTGCACAGCTCATAGATAAAATGCAAATAAAAAACTACAAACGTGTATTTGGCTTACCAACACATCACCTGCACAAGTACGACTTGAATTCGATCTGCAGTCCCAAGTACTGTTGAAAAAGTATGAGACTGTCAAATTCTGGTATGATGTCTGGATAAACCCGTAAATTGTGGTCTATCGTGCCATGTGGGAGGCAATCTATAATAGTCCTAACTCTCAATACGCCAAATTCTTAAAACTCTCACTTGAAACAACTGAATTGGCGGCACTTTGGGAAACTAAGCTTCCGGTTGCATCATTTAAACGGGCAGCAAAGAAGGCGGCCAATAAGCACTCTCTGCTCAATGATAAGTCAACCCTGAGTCATCGCACACATGCCTGGATGACAATTCAATTATATAAAAAGTCTGCACCGGCTATCTATTTACAACTTGCCTTCTCAGCGCATATTAAACATAAATACCTTAAATTAAGGTTGGGTAACCTCCCAACAAACGCTGATCAACCTGAATGGCGGACCCAAGAAAATAAAGGGTGCGAATTATGCGGCGCAGGAAAACAAGATCTAATTCACCTGATCTGCATTTGTCCTGCACTCCTTCCGGAACGACAGAGCAGGCTAAAGGCCAAGTTCAAGGAAACTCGAATACGTACCTGTCGGTCTGCGATTATAGAAATCATGTGCGCTGGGGATCCCCAGCTTATCTGCGAAGCAGTCCAATTTATTACCAACTTCGAGAAAAAGAGAGGAACTTTGGTAAAGTCTTAAATTACACCATAAACCCTCACAATTTACGTGACTGCGCCTCCTGAAGAATGAGATTCATTTTTACACATTTTTAAGATTGACTGTATTTGTAACTGTAGACTAAAGTTTATATTGTGCCTTTTAAATACTCCGCATTTTTATATTTTGTAATGGTTTTTATTAACTATACAATAAAGAAATTAATTATCCTATGCACACCAAGGGATAACCTGCATTGAGCGGATGAACAATCAACAACAATGTGCTGAATGCATGCTCTACTCGTTGAAACAACATACTTGGGACCGTAATGTGCGCCAAATGAAGAGAACCGTATCTAACATAAGGTTTAATGATCTGTAACCATGTGAGACATAGAATCGACCTGGAGTCTCATGAGAACAAACTGATCGTGGCTGGGTTATTTTAGGAGCAGAGAAGACGAACATAGCTAATTGAAACAATGGTGCTCACAACAGATGCTGGTTAAAAACACCCTTATGTAAAAGCCCAGACAGCGGATTAGGGAGTGTACCTGGATGTATATTCAAAACTCCTCGGTCGTGGCTGGAAAACCGGTGATGCCTGGCTACGCGACTAGCGCGTCTCGTGCTTGGGTCTGAATAACATAAAAACGTGCGTCAGATTTGGTGAAAGTCCCCTGGGATCAAAAATAATACCTCTTCAAAACAATGATGTTCCAAACATTTGCTGATTTAAAACACACTTAAAAGTACAGGCCACAGATATCTAGGAGGACAAAATAGCACTGTACTCTAGTCAGAGATTCGGCTATCGATAAGTGGTTACCTGGGGGTCTGTGGCGATTACCCAGATCGTTGGTAAGAAATTATTATCTGTACTAGTCTGCACATCTATGGGCGTTGCGTGAATGAATCTAAAACAAACATATACCAAAGATGAAAAACTACACAAAACTATGACACACACAGTGGTTCTAATTACTGGGGGTGGTCACGGCACTCACCTACGGACGCGGCCAACAAATGCGACTATCTTTGTCTTCAATCAAAGGGAACTGGGCGAGTAAACACACTGTATTTAATGCGCGAGGCGCGGCGCGTCACCGCCACGCGTACCGCCAGCAGCTAAATGCCTGTCTATTTAATACCAGCAAAAACCAGTGAGGGAAATAGTGGTAACTAAAGACAGATTACGGGATGCCTACAACAAAGTACCGGTGCATTCAAAAATGTGGGGTTGAATGCTTAATCAATAGAGAGGCATTGAGAGTGTTGGATAAATGTCAACCATCTCAATGGAGACATAGATTACCGTACTGCACGATGGATATGGCAAAAATCATTAGGATTGAGCCCGAGGGGACCTACCCGGGCGGATGCAACCAAGGACCATAAAATTGATTGTGTTCTGAATGTGTGTGTTACCTCACACGGAGGGTCGGAATTGTGGGCCTAATTGTGAACAAGAGAAGACCCAAATTGTCTGCATATTATTCTGGGGATGGGAAGAGGGGCCTTGATTGTTAGTGCGAGTTCAATTAGCAGCATTACTAATCAATAAATGTAGGAGCATGTAAGTACAATGATCTCATACGTATGATATATTAAAGCAGTGTTATCATCATTCATTGTAGGACATAGTAACAAAATCGATGATCGTTTTCTGTGGCTGATCTGCAGAGGGGAGACAGAGTAGATACAAATGCTGGCAAATACAGAATTAACTAAGACATGCTAATTGGGCAAAGCTTGAATCCTGTTCATTTAACCCATCGGCGATAGTGTCTAAACGTGCCATTCATTTACTTTCAGGTAGATTCAAAATAGAACTGATGTTACCACCTCTAGGGCCTAAAGAAACTTTCTCAAGGACCAACCACCGGAGCGCGTCTATTGTATGGTGGGCTGTTTTTCAATGGTCAACTAGCGGCGCCCCCTGCACATCACATCGGATTCGGCTCTGATATTGTATATCACGAACCTTGGTTTTTTGTTGTGTCTGACCTACATAGGTCAGGCCGCAGGGACACATAATGCAATATATTACTCAATCAATGTTACAGTTGGTCAAAGTTTTCAGATCTATATTGAGGTGTTTATAGGTAAATGTTTTAGTTTGGTTGCATGTCGGGCAAGCCTTGCATGTGCCGCATCTAAAGTGACCTATCACAGTTGGCAAAATCCACATAGTTAGAAGAATGGGTGGTTCTGGGTTATCAAGGAAAGATGAAACTACATGGTCCCTAATATTTCGAAGGAGTGCATGGGTGGGTCTGGTTGATTAATGTCATCAGCGATCAATGTCCAATGTTTGTTAACGATTTTCCGAATCTTACTGCTTTGAGTGCAGAATGTGGTGACACAAATAACCCTCTCTATCTTTGTATCGTTCCTTTGTGTATTCAGTAGTTCTTCCCATGGGCTGTACCAGGCTCGTTTCTGAGCTCTTCTGACCAAACGTTGTGGGTATCCTCTTGCCCTTAATCTGGAACTTAGGTCTTCTGATTCTTTAAAATAGTCTCCTTTCTGTGTACAATTTCGTCTTATCCATAGGAACTGTCCTACTGGAAGGTTGTCCATCAGACCTCGTGGGTGGTGGCCGGTGTAGAGTAGGAGTGAATTGCGTTCAGCAGGTTTTCGGTATAGTGTGGTAGAGAGTTTATTGTTGTCATGGAATATTGTGATATCCAGAAAGTCTCCCTTCTGATTGTTGGATTGCATCGTGAATTGGATATCTCCATTTCTATGGTTCAGACAATGGTGGAATGCTTCCAATTGTTTGCTATCGCCAGTCCATAGCATTAACACGTCGTCAATGTAACGACGCCACATGGTTACATGTTCCTGAAAGGGGTTGGTAACGTTGAATATGTGTTGTTGTTCGAACTCATCCATGTAAATAATGGCCAAGTCCGGCGCAAAAGCTGCATCCATTGCGACGCCTTTGGTCTGCAGGTAGTAGTCACCTTGAAATAAAAAGAAGTTCTTCGTCGTTGCAATGGTTAGTAATGCCACAATGAAGTCCGTGGGCACCGCCACCGGTGCTGGTCTTCTATCCAATAGTCTACGAATGATATCCAAAGCTTCTGTTTGGGGGATGCTTGTGTATAGTGACACTATGTCACAAGTCACAAGGAGTTGCGATGTGGCATTGAAGTCAATCCCAACTACAAGCTTGATGGTTTGTAGCGTGTCACGTAGATATGTTGTAGTTTCTTCAGCAATCGGCTTGAGGAAAACATCTATGTACTTGCTGAGCGGCTCTAAGATAGAGCCACAGCCCGAGACGATCGGGGCGGCCTGGTGGTTCTTCCATGCTTTTAGGGATCTTCAGGAGGGTATATATTGTAGGTACCCTTGGGTCCTTTTGGTTTAGATACTTGAACTCATGTTCGCTCGGAAAACCTTCTTCATTCCCAGCAGTGGTCACACTGAGGATCTCCAATGTCAGTGATTTAGTGGGGTCACCACATAGCTTTTTATAGCTAATTCCATCACCAATTTGACGGTAGATCTCGTTTTGATATTTTTCGCGATCCTGCAGCACAATTGCTCCCCCCTTATCAGCAGGTTTTATTACAATGTTCCTGTTTTCTTTAAGGGTGGTCAATGCCTTGCGTTCGTCAATCGTCACATTGAGTCTAGAATATTTGTAGGGAGATAAAGCCTTATCTACTTCTTTTAGCAAGATGTGCTCGTAGGCCAAAATCTGATGGGGCATGGCGTAGCTCGGTGGTACAAAACTGGAGGGCACCCTAAGACCAGTGTTGGATAAAGTAAGTGCAGGGGGCTGTTCTTAAAGAAATACCGCAGTCTGATTTTGCGAAAGAAACCCATCAGTTCTGTCTTGATGGCAAATCTATTAGGGTATGACGTAGGCACAAAAGATAGACCTTTAGTCAGGATTCCAAGTTCATTGTTGTTTAATGTATATGAAGACAAATTGACCACAGGACTGGGTTGACTCTCTACCACCTGTAGATTTTGCGTCGAGTTGCTATCTCCCAGTGGCTCTCCTTGGGAAAATGTACTTGCTTCTGACTCTGTCCACTTCCTCTCTCCCAGTTGGTATTGTTGGGGTATTGGCCTCGTGGTGCGCCCCTGTTCCAATTCCCTCTGCCTCTGGGTGGACGCCATTGGTCCTGTCCTAAAAAAGGTTGTATGGCTAGAGGTTGGAAAGGACCTTGTGGGTTGTTCCATTCTCCTTGATGTTCGTAGTTGGTATTAGGTCCTGCCTGGTTGCTCTCCTCGTCAGAACTGTAGGATGAATCAGAGAAGGTGGTATAGTTCCTGCGTCCCCGGTAACAGCCTCTACCTCTTCCTTTTTTTTTTTTTTTTTTTTTGTATTCCTCATATACCAGATTGGGTGTTCTAGTTAGGGCATCTCCTCCTCCCTACATTGCGATTCACGAAACTTAGAGGATTATATCCTTAGTAGGGAGGGAGGGCAAAAACCCTGCTCTAGACTTGGCTGTTTGCTATGTCCGCTCCATACCATTTCGACCTTGAAGACCCTTTCTTCGGCAGGAGAACAAGCACCAACAGTACCCAGGTGAAATCATAGCCTCTACCTCTTCCTGTAAAGCGACCCTGTACACCACACACTGAAAAATATCTGAATGTTGTGCGGTATTAAGTGAGGACAAATGCGGCACCAAGAGTGGGAGACTGCACAGAACAAGTTATTGTGGAGATAGTAAAATGGCAAAATAATCCAGACTTTTAATTCACTTGCACGTGCAGATGCCGGACATTAATTGCTTGTCCTTAATTTGCAGGCGTTTGCCTTGCTTTTCACGTGATGTGCCTCCCCGTAAGCGGAACTTGTTGGTGGGCCCCTGCCTACTTGATTGTTAAGGAGCCTGCCCTTCTTCGCTTAATGTGTTCTGGCAGCGGGGGCCCCATGCTACAATATTGACGTTAACTTGGTTTGGCGACTAATTTACTAATATTGAGCGCAACCCCCCCGCCTTTGCGTGTGTTTTCATAGGGGGCGTGCCTCCTCGTGCAGTTCCTTAGCCCGCGACGTTGGTCAAGTCTCGGCCCCCCCCCTTTTGGCCCATGATCATTACCCCCCCTGCGTCTTCATCAGCGCATTTCCGCGCTTGTATTCCTGGGCATGGCGTGGGGTAGCCACAATGCTGGGCCCAGTGGCTGTGTCGCTCGTGGGGGGGCTCGGCCTGTAGACTGATGGAGGACTGTTTGTCCCGCCCCCCCCCTCCCGCGGCCATTTTGTCTATGGGGTTATGTCTCCGAATTTCCCTACGCGCGGGGGGGCCTTTTAAAAAACTGCTTGCCGGGGTTATTCCAGAATGAGCTCCACTCGTTTGGGTGTGATCGTTCCTTTGTTTCTCCTGCAATATGATCGAATCCCCATCCTTGCACCGTTTCGACGGCCTGCATTACGTCATATTCTGAAACGCTTTCCGAGTGGGGGGCATTTGGACACTGCTCGTCGGTGTTATTCGGAGTGGGCCCCACTCGTTGGTATGTTCGTTTTGTTTCCCATGCTACCGGCTCCCGGTATGTGGAAAAGTGAGAGAGCTGCTCTCCATCGAGGATTTGTGTTTCGAGTCCCAGCCAGCTGGGAGACGGATGGTTTACAGTAGGTGATTTACGATCAGATCGCCCCGTTGTGCACCGTTTCGGCGGCGTGCATTATGTGCATACTTCCTACTTTGTTGTGGTTGTTGCCCGGGGGGAAACCATTCGGGGGGGGTCAGCCTTTCTAGGGATTTTTCGCGTGTGGCGTGTCGAGGATATGGTGCTCCACTGGGGGTACTTCGGGGCACGTGGATCGTGCATGCTGTGAGCATGTAACCCTGGTGGTCGGTTGTTTCAGCGAGTGGCTGGCCTCGACCTCGTCCGCTTCCTGCCTGACATGTCGGGGTATTTAGGAATGTGCTGGCTGCATGGAGCGCTTATACGCAAGCGAGGGGGGCTACGCATGTGAATGGTTGACATTCTTTTGGAGTTGTGAGAACGTTACGGCTGCACTGTAAATTATTAAAGCTACCATGGCAGCATCGAAACAGTCATGGTGAATAATTGCAACTTCTCATCATTTGTATCCAAAATAATAAGGCTAGGAAATAGTCGGTCAATGTAGATAATTCCATGTATGTACCCTCGAGACTTTTGTTATCACGTATTGCACAGAAATATTTGCCAGTTAGAAGTACCGCTGCTATCCAGAAATTTAGACTTAATTAAGTGATAGTCTCCCATACCTAGTTTCGTAGAGAATCCTTCTCGTCGGTGCCCGGTCCTGGCTTGCAGGGGTCTAAGGTTAGCAAGGTTTTCAGAAGGTGTATGTAAATGCCATGTATGTACTCTGGTGACTTTGTTATACACGAATGGCTCAGAAATGTTTGCCAGTTAGAAGTGGCATTGCTATTCAATAACTTAAACTAAGTGTAGGTTACCCATCCCCAATCCTCTTATAGAATCCTTCTTGCCGGTGCCCGGTCCATGCTGGCAATGTCTTAGGTCAGCGAGGTTTGCAGGAGGGTGTGGTGATGTTGTAGTTATCTTGTTCCCCGTCCCCTGGATACTTTGCTGATATTTTGTAGCTTTATATAAATTCACAAAGCCCCCTGGGCTCGCACGGTGAGTCTTGGCACGTTGTACGGGTAGTCCGGGGGCCTTTTGGCTGTGGTTGTGATATGGGAAAGGGCGTCTTAGCGCGGCAATATGCCTGGTAGTTATACTTTGGGACGCGATCAGTTATGCTGGTCGGGGGTACACTAGATCTGGCCATGTCACGTAATCATGACCTGAATCAAGGTATGGAGTTCCCGCTTTCCGTCTTCCTATGGGGTACCAACCTTGGTTAGACTGCTTTAGGCGGTTCTCCCATGCTGTGTGTATAGTGGAAGGGAAGGACGGGTGTGCTTGCATGTTTGGAGCGCAGAACATTCTGCACCGCACAATGAAAAGTGTAGTTGGGTCTCCCTGATATTCGCATACCTCTCACCTCCCTCCCCTGGTGGCCCCGTGTCTTGCATATAGGTACGAGTGTCTTTGGGCTTGTGAGATTTGTAGTCAGATTGCTCCTTCGCCAGCCTAGTTTTCGGCAATTGCAGCGTGGTGCCTCAGTGGGGGCCCAAGTGTATATTGTTGTTGGCCCTGGCTGGTTAGGTGGGCGGCAGTATCGCCCAGTCATCGACCAGCGTTTAGAATGGGCATTGAGAGCCAGGGGCGCGAAAATCCATCTTGGTCCCAAATCACGCATCTTGACAAAGCTCGGGCTTTCTTATCGAGCGTGTCGCATGGTGCCATAGTCATGTGGATGACTCGCCACACGTCTCATACACCCGAGTGGGTATTCGCAGAGAAGGAGAGGTTAGTGTATGTAATGTATTTGTGTAGCTGTCACTGTGGCTGGCCTTTCGCGTTTATGGGGGCAGGGGCTCTGCGGGAAACTAGGTCTATTTACTCCTACGGTAGTTTCCACTCCTATTGGGATAGCTTTGACATGATTCAACCTGATATCACCGATAAATATCGAATAATTGTCCAGCACCATCTGAATATTTACCAGAACAGTTCTGTCCAAATTGGTGGGCGCAAGTGGCTCATTAGACAGGTACTTGGGAAACTTTCCTTCTCTTCGATCCTTGTTGCTAGTTCTATTAAGCTTGTACTGTTAGTCGCAGTGACCTATCCTGTACCCTGTATTTGGTACCCCTCCAGATTCGGTGTAGTTATTTTATCCTCTCTACGAGCCCTCGGGGGTTTTGAAGTAAATACTCAAGCACGTCTGGTCTCTCATTACCAATTAGTACCTTGGAGTAGACACACAGGCCAGCAGGGGATAAGCTCGTTTCAACGCGAATTGGGCGGCGCAAGCGGTAGTTCTATCAAGCCCGTGGCCTCGAGGGTATTTGGTTTTCTGTGTTGCAGCTAGCGTCTTCACGTTCTGCAGAATGCCCTAGCCGCTACATGGTAGTTTGCAAGGATTGTAAGTTGCTATATCCCCCTTCGGCTTCTCTTGGGAGCATGTCTGGCTGGCACCCTCCTTACAGGTAGGGTGGGTACGAGGTTGCTTGTTTCTACAGCGTATGCGCGGTATGGAGGCTCCTTTGTTCGCATTGCTTGGGGCAAGGGGTGCTTTAGCCCTGTTATCTTGGGTCTTCTTCCAGGGCAGGGGCATCAAGGACCGGGCGTTGCGCCTGCCTCCCGCAGGATAGTAGTGCTAACAGCTGCTGCGAGTCACCCTGTGGTTACAGTCACCTTCTTGGCTTGGCCCGGTAGTGGGAATTCCCGTTGCACACCCTGTACCCCTATTCTAAGGCCCGAGCCCGGACTGCCAATAATCCTTTGAGGTGGGCGCCTAGAAGTCTCAGTTCTCTATCTCTTTGGGGGGTTCTAGTTAAGCTCTGGGACAAGTTATCCCCGCGTTAGGATAGACTTGCAGCCGACAGGCTGGACTGGGGGGCATGCACTAACTAGGGGGGGCATGTGTTTTCGGCTGTCCCCGTGGTTTTCTGTTTGTCACTTGTAAGACCACTGTTAGACCTGGCACCTTGGCGTGAGTCTCCCTTCCACTTTTTGCTGATGTGCCTCCGATGTTTTGCTGGTTTTCCGATACTCAGGGCACTGCGCCACGGCTGACCCGTGCCGCAGTGCAAGTGCTCCCTACTATAAATTGTACATGCGATTGGTATCCATGATTGGTACATTGGATTTACTGTTAGTCCCTAGTAAAGTGCACTAGGAGTGCCGGGGCTTGTAGATGCCAATACTGCTGGTGGGCCTGCAGCGCTGGTTGCGCCACCCACCGAAGCAGCCGTAAAGATGTGTCTGGGAACTGCGACCGCAGAACCTGCGTGCGGTCTCGTACTGTCACGCTAGCTGGGCAAGTGCACCCACTTGCCAGCCCCCGAACCTTCCCTTGACTACATATTAGTCACCCCTATGGTAGGCCTGCGGGCAGGGTGCGTTGTAGGTGCAAGGTAGGACAAGCCCTGAAGTGTGTGGCCGTCCTAGTAGTGACTTACAACCAAAACCGTATTTCACTATTGAAGTCTACCTGCTCCATTAGGCCAGACTGAGCTGCTGGAGTTATTACACCCTATAATCCCAGCAGGCTCAAGGAGCATGGTAGCGCGTCGTGTTTGATATGCCTGAACTCAGGATGATAAAATATTTCTTTTAGTAAAGTTTATTTTAGTATCCTGGGTTTGCAAATGCTACTTTTAGAAAGTTAGCATTTGCTTGCCTAACCACGTCAGCCCGCCTCTGCTGGTATGTGTATCTGACTGTCTGGGACGTGTGAGTGACAGGGCTGGGAGGATGACAGGTGGTGAATGCGCAGATTACACCTTAGTGGGAGGTAGGAGTGGCTCTTGACTCTGGATCTTGCTGTGCTCTGCCACCACAATGCTGGCTCCACCCTCCTGGGGAGCGTCGGATGATTCAGCCGACGCCTGGCCCAGGAAGGGCGAAGCCCCATCAACAAGGTACTCTGGCTGCCCCTGTCCGCACAATGCTGGCTCCACCTCCTGTGGGGCGTCTGATGCGCCTGCCCCTCACACTGAGAGCAGAAGCCGGAGTACACCCGCCAGGGTACTCAAGGACTGAGAGTGGCTATGCAAAGGCCCCCCTGGCCTGCGAGAACAAAAGAAATGCCATATAAAAGAAGGAGCCCTGCTCCTTGAAAATTAGATCCTGTTTGGGCTACAGAAGGAACTCTGCCCGACGAGAAGGACCGGGAAGGACAAGGAAGAGTGCTGTCTCTTGCCTGTGTCTGGTGCCTTGCTGCCGAAGGAGAGGAAAAAGGAAAGACTATGAAAAGACTTTTGCTTTACAAGACTTTGTGCCAAACTCTGCTAAAAGATCTCCAAGGGCTCGCAACTGAACTTGCCCCCTGACCAGCGCCCCAGGACCAGTGGGCACTACACCCTGAAGAAAGCGACTGCGTGTGCTGCTTATCGCTGCAGTACCGACGGAGGAATCTCCTCCAAGGCAACGACATCCACCTGACCACCGTGACCGGGGCCCAAAGCAACAGCGAAAGCAAAGTGAGGACCAGCCGCCGCTGGCCCGAGCACCGTGACCGCAACTGCACCGGGAGCCCGAGAGCAAAGCGAAGGAGGACCCGTCCGGTCCGAGCTCTCGAGTTGACTGCGCAACGAGCAGCCAATCCACTTGCAAAGACGGACAGTTGCCCTGTGAGAGTTCCCTAGGTCGGTACCTTGCCCGACAGCTCAGCTGTGAGCGCACAGCTGCACCGGCACTTGGCTGGGTACGTCCTGCACTTGAGGACCGTACTGCCACTTGCCGCCACCACGCAACCGCCGCCTCCAGAGTCGGAGCGGACGACGAGGAAAGGACCCTGCCGCCACAGAACACCGCTGCCCCGGATGACCCGTGAACTGCTCGGCTGAAAGTCGCAACGAACAGCGACCCCGGGAAGGCAACGCGACGTGGGACAGATCCCCTGGAAGCCGCCTGCTCCACAAGAACTTTGTTGAACTGGGCAGAAGGCCCTAAAGAACTCTTATTGCTAGAAAGAACTGTGGCAACCTGATCTAAGTAACTTGGAACCGCTATTTGAAAGTCTGATAACGGTATTCAGAAGCCTGCTTGAATTCTATATAAAGATATATATTTTTACAGAATACAGTCTGGTCTCATTGTGTGGTGGGTTGGTTGTGACGGTGTAATATTGCAAGTGTTTAACCCTATGTGCCCCAAAGATTAGCCTACGACTGCTTAAGCCACACTACCTAGAGGGTAAGCAGAGGTTGTCTGGAAGGTAACCCTCAGCCCTGACGAGGAAGAGAGAGTCCCTGCTTGTCGCTAGTGTTGCACTGCGCCAACTAGAGCCTCCCCCTTCCTACATTGGACGCAGCGGTGAGGATTTTTGAATTTACACTTGCGGTATCTATACCTTAGCTTCTGACCATTGCACAGTGATTTCAGTCCAGTTACTTAGCCACAGACTTTGCTTTTTGCTGAAAGAAGATTCCGAGTGTGAGAACCATGCCGGGCACGAAGAGCCTGGATGGAGCAGAGTCCACGACCTCTGAGGTGTTGGAGGTGGAGTGGGACGCCGCAAAGCTGGACAAATACTCAAAGACTGAGCTGAAGTTTTTCTGTAAGAAACTCAAAGTTCCGCACGCTGGTTGCAAGAATAAGCCAGAATTCTACAAGGCCCTGAAAGCCTGGATAGAGTCCAGAAAGGCCCCGGAGGATCAAGATGCCCTCGCGGAGCAAGATGCGACTGAAGAGCAGAATGCACCTATGGATCTGGTGGATCTCGAAAGGCAAGACAGCGTGCACAGCTTTGGTAAAGGCCTGTCGCCAGAGGAGCTGGCAGACAGGAAGGAAACAAGGAATCACGAAAGAAAGCTGGCAGAATTGAAAATCCAACTGGAGCTTGAAACCAAAAGAATGGCGCTGGAAGAGCGAAAGCACCAAATGGATTATGAAGTGAAAATGAGGGAGATAAGTCTCAAGGAGAGAGACTTGGATCGTCCTCCCTCTGGTGGCAGCACATCGCCAGTGCAGGTAGAGTCAAGAGTGCACATCCCAAAGGACGTAGTTAAGGAGTTCTTTAAGGGGGATGACATAGGACAGTGGTTTAGGGCATACGAGGTAGCCATGTCCTCCCACCGGGTCCCTGACAAGGATTGGGGAGCGGGGTTGTGGGGAAGGTTCCTTAGTGAAGGGCGAGATACCTTGCTAGACTTGCCCGTTGAGAAGCAGAGATCCTATTCCCACATGAAAGAAGCTTTAATGCGCAGGTACGGGCTTACCCCTGAAATGTATAGACAGAAGTTTAGGGGATGTACTAAGCGGCCTGGGAATACGTATGTGGAGTATGTGACTTATTTTTGCAGAGCACTGGATGGTTGGGTGAAGGGTAGCAAAGTGAATGATTTTCAAGGTCTCTTTGATTTAATTGCATGGGAGCACTTGTCTGATCACTGTTTTCCTGAGTTACGCCAACACCTGATCGATAGCAAGCTGTCCAACCCGAGGAAGCTTGCTGAGGAGGCGGACCGCTGGCTCAGCACCAGGGTCCACAAGGGTCCCGTGGGAGACTCCGCCAAGAGTGGACAGGGTCCCCAGCAAAAGAGTGGGGGGGACAAGGGGGGAAAACAGAAAGGGTTCCAAAAAGGCCCCCAAAGTAGTTCCCAGGGGAACCAGCAGCAAGGTTCTCAGCCTCCCCCACCCCCAAAGCAGAATGGGGCCCCGACAGGTAAACCTGTTCCAAAGGGGCCCTTCAATTGTTACAAATGTGGCGAGCCTGGGCACATATCCAGTGACCCCAAGTGTCGCCTGTTTGGAAAACCCGCACCCACTGGTGCTCCCCCCCTTCAAGTGACTAGTGTTCACTTAGGAGAAGAAGTGATGGTCCTGGGGGGTGGAGATCCCGTTCAGATGACCCTAGTCTCGCTAGGAGACGGTGAGATGATCCCTGCGAACTACCTGCCCTCTAACACTAAGAAATATGGGCAGGTGGTGATCATCAATGGCAAGGAAGCCGAGGCTCTTCGAGACACAGGAGCCAGTGTGACTGCAGTGAGGCAGCACCTGGTGTCTCAAGAGCAGGTTGTACCCCATGCCTACTGTAGGGTTATCAACGCTGATAATTCTGAGAGTCAGTGTCCGATGGCTCAAGTTCCCTTCGAGTGGGGGGGGGGTCTCTGGTACTCTGCAGGTCTGTGTGAGAAAAACCATGCCTGTTGACTGTTTGCTAGGGAATGACTTGGAGCACTCCCCTTGGGAAAAGGTGGAGAAAACGACTCACCTGCGGATGGTGGGTCTGCCTGACTGGGCGTGCGTGACCACCCGGTCAATGGCAGCCAGTAGGGGTGATCAAGAGGTCCTGGGGCCTGAAGGAGAGGCCCAGAAACCGGCCTTAGGGAGAAGGCGCAGGGGAGGCGGGAAACCGGCCCCTGAGGTTCCCACGGTCCAGGAGGAAGCAGACCCTGAGGGGGATGCCCTGGAGCCTACAGGGGAACAGATCGCCGAACTGGGGGACCTGCCTGAGTTGACCCATTGGCAGCAAGAAGGAGGACCCTCCAGGGAGGAATTCTGCAAGGAGCAGAAAGAATGCCCTTCTCTCGTGGGTATGCGGCAGCAGGCTGCAGACCAGGCCAATGGTGTTCAGGCCAAAACACATTACGTGTACTGGGAGAACGACCTCCTGTATTCAGAGCCTAAGGCTGCTGAACCTGGGTCAGCCCGTGTGCTGGTGGTTCCCCAGAAGTTCAGAGCCTTCCTACTGGGTCTGGCTCATGATGTGCCTTTAGCAGGACATTTAGGGATGGACAAGACCTATGACAGGCTTGTCACCCACTTTTACTGGCCCCAAATGCACAAGAGCTCAGACGCTCATTGTAGAACTTGTCCGGCTTGGCAGGCAAGTGGGAAGGCCGGAGGGAAGAATAAAGCTCCCCTCTAACCCTTCCCTGTGGTCGGTACGCCATTCCAGCGAGTGGGTATTGACATCGTTGGGCCTCTGGACCCCAAGACAGCCATGGGCAACAGGTTCATCCTGGTCTTGGTGGATCATGCCACCCGGTACCCTGAAGCCATCCCTCTGAGGACAGTGACGGCCCCCGTGGTGGGACGTGCACTGATGGGAATTTTCTTACGAGTAGGATTCCCTCTAGAGGTGGTGAGCGACAGGGGGACCAACTTCATATCCAAGTATATGAAGTCCCTTTGGCAAGAGTGTGGCGTAACGTATAAGTTCACCACGCCTTACCATCCCCAAGGTAACGGGTTGGTTGAAAGATTCAACCGAACCCTGAAGGGCATGATCATGGGCCTAGAAGGTCAGATGAGGCGTAAGTGGGACGTCCTCTTACCATGCCTACTCTTTGCATATTGCGAGGTACCACAGAAGTCCCTAGGGTTCAGCCCCTTTGAGCTACTGTACGGTCACCCCGTGAGAGGACCACTGAGTTTGGTAAAGGAAGGCTGGGAGCAATCTCCCAGGAAACCTCCCCAGAATGTATATAGCTACATGCTGGCCTTCAGAAACCAGACCAGACGCTTCAGACAACTTGCCGAGGCAAATCTGGAAGCGAGCCAGGAGGAGATGAAGCGGTGGTACGACCAGAATGCCACTCTGGTCGAGCTTCAGCCTGGACAAGAGGTGTATGTCATGGCCCCAGTGGAGCCCTGTGCCCTTCAAGATAAGTGGACAGGCCCATTCGAGGTTGTGGAGCGCAAGAGCCCCGTGACATACTTGGTGGACATGAAGACGCCCAGGAACCCTTTGCGGGTCCTACATGTCAACCGCCTCAAGCCCCACTTACGAAGGTCCGAAGTGGGCATGTTGTTGGCAACTGATGACGGAATGGAGGAGGAGTCGGAGCCTCTCCCTGACCTCTTAGTGGCCTGTGAGAAAGACGGGTCAGTGGATGGAGTTAACCTCTCACCCACCCTGACCCCCGAACAACAGGAAGACTGCCGCCAGTTGCTGGGGCAGTTTCCCGATCTGTTCTCTCTGGTTCCGAGTGTCACAGATTGGTGCGTCCATGACGTGGACACCGGAGACAGCTTACCCGTGAAGCATAAGGCTTACAGGGTGACTGACAGGGTCCGGGCCTGCATCAAGGAGGAGGTCTCCAAGATGCTTGCCCTGGGGGTGGTTGAGTCTTCCAGCAGTCCTTGGTCCAGCCCCGTGGTCTTGGTTCCGAAGGCTGCTGCGCCGGGAGCCACACCCGAACTCCGGTTCTGTGTGGACTACAGAGGACTCAATTCAGTCACGAAGACTGAAGCGCACCCCATCCCCAGAGCTGATGAGCTCATTGATCGGCTAGGGGCTGCTCGGTTCCTCAGTACGTTTGATTTGACGTCTGGGTACTGGCAGATCGCCTTGACCGATGGGGCAAAGGAGAGGTCGGCATTCTCGACACCAGATGGGCATTTCCACTTCTGGGTTATGCCATTTGGGATGAAGAATGCCCCTGCCACCTTTCAGAGATTGGTCAACCAGGTGTTGGCTGGGCTGGACGAGTTCAGTGCCGCCTACTTGGATGACATCGCGGTGTTCAGTGGCACCTGGCCAGAACACCTGCGAAACCTCTGGGAAGTGTTGATGGCTCTGCGCAGAGCAGGCCTCACAATCAAGGCAAGTAAGTGCCAGATTGGGCAGGGTTCAGTGGTGTACTTGGGACACCAAGTTGGGAGTGGCAAGGTAGCACCCTTGCAACCCAAAATTGAGACCATCCTGGCTTGGGAACCCCCCAAGACCCAGACTGCAGTGAGAGCCTTCCTGGGGCTCACTGGGTATTACAGGAGGTTTGTCAAGGGCTATGGCACGATCGTGACCCCCTTGACAGAGCTGACTTCGAAGAAGCAGCCCAGGAATGTGATTTGGACTGACACCTGTCAGAAGGCTTTTGACACCCTGAAGACTGCCATGTGCACGGCGCCCGTGCTCCTGGCTCCTGATTTCTCCAAGGAATTCATAGTGCAAACAGACGCTTCAGAGCATGGTGTAGGGGCTGTTCTTTCACAGAAGACTGAGGAGGGCTTTGACCAACCCGTAGCCTTCATAAGTAGGAGGTTACTTCCACGGGAAAGTAGGTGGAGTGCAATAGAGCGTGAAGCATTTGCCGTGGTCTGGGCGCTGAAGAAGCTAAGACCCTACCTGTTTGGGTCTCATTTCCGAGTTCAGACGGACCACAGGCCCCTCAGATGGTTGATGCAAATGAGGGGTGAGAACCCGAAACTGTTGAGGTGGTCCATTTCTCTACAGAGTATGGACTTTACGGTGGAACACCGCCCTGGCACCGATCACGCCAACGCTGACGGTCTGTCCAGATTTTTCCGCCTTAGTGATGTGGAACTCCCTGGGGAAGGGTAGTTCCCCCCACATTTCAGCTGGAGGGGACACATGTTAGACCTGGCACCTTGGCGTGAGTCTCCCTTCCACTTTTTGCTGATGTGCCTCCGATGTTTTGCTGGTTTTCCGATACTCAGGGCACTGCGCCACGGCTGACCCGTGCCGCAGTGCAAGTGCTCCCTACTATAAATTGTACATGCGATTGGTATCCATGATTGGTACATTGGATTTACTGTTAGTCCCTAGTAAAGTGCACTAGGAGTGCCGGGGCTTGTAGATGCCAATACTGCTGGTGGGCCTGCAGCGCTGGTTGCGCCACCCACCGAAGCAGCCGTAAAGATGTGTCTGGGAACTGCGACCGCAGAACCCACGTGCGGTCTCGTACTGTCACGCTAGCTGGGCAAGTGCACCCACTTGCCAGCCCCCGAACCTTCCCTTGACTACATATTAGTCACCCCTATGGTAGGCCTGCGGGCAGGGTGCGTTGTAGGTGCAAGGTAGGACAAGCCCTGAAGTGTGTGGCCGTCCTAGTAGTGACTTACAACCAAAACCGTATTTCACTATTGAAGGCTACCTGCTCCATTAGGCCAGACTGAGCTGCTGGAGTTATTACACCCTATAATCCCAGCAGGCTCAAGGAGCATGGTAGCGCGTCGTGTTTGATATGCCTGAACTCAGGATGATAAAATATTTCTTTTAGTAAAGTTTATTTTAGTATCCTGGGTTTGCAAATGCTACTTTTAGAAAGTTAGCATTTGCTTGCCTAACCACGTCAGCCCGCCTCTGCTGGTATGTGTATCTGACTGTCTGGGACGTGTGAGTGACAGGGCTGGGAGGATGACAGGTGGTGAATGCGCAGATTACACCTTAGTGGGAGGTAGGAGTGGCTCTTGACTCTGGATCTTGCTGTGCTCTGCCACCACAATGCTGGCTCCACCCTCCTGGGGAGCGTCGGATGATTCAGCCGATGCCTGGCCCAGGAAGGGCGAAGCCCCATCAACAAGGTACTCTGGCTGCCCCTGTCCGCACAATGCTGGCTCCACCTCCTGTGGGGCGTCTGATGCGCCTGCCCCTCACACTGAAAGCAGAAGCCGGAGTACACCCGCCAGGGTACTCAAGGACTGAGAGTGGCTATGCAAAGGCCCCCCTGGCCTGCGAGAACAAAAGAAATGCCATATAAAAGAAGGAGCCCTGCTCCTTGAAAATTAGATCCTGTTTGGGCTACAGAAGGAACTCTGCCCGACGAGAAGGACCGGGAAGGACAAGGAAGAGTGCTGTCTCTTGCCTGTGTCTGGTGCCTTGCTGCCGAAGGAGAGGAAAAAGGAAAGACTACGAAAAGACTTTTGCTTTACAAGACTTTGTGCCAAACTCTGCTAAAAAGATCTCCAAGGGCTCGCAACTGAACTTGCCCCCTGACCAGCGCCCCAGGACCAGTGGGCGCTACACCCTGAAGAAAGCGACTGCGTGTGCTGCTTATCGCTGCAGTACCGACGGAGGAATCTCCTCCAAGGCAACGACATCCACCTGACCACCGTGACCGGGGCCCAAAGCAACAGCGAAAGCAAAGTGAGGACCAGCCGCCGCTGGCCCGAGCACCGTGACCGCAACTGCACCGGGAGCCCGAGAGCAAAGCGAAGGAGGACCCGTCCGGTCCGAGCTCTCGAGTTGACTGCGCAACGAGCAGCCAATCCACTTGCAAAGACGGACAGTTGCCCTGTGAGAGTCCCCTAGGTCGGTACCTTGCCCGACAGCTCAGCTGTGAGCGCACAGCTGCACCGGCACTTGGCTGGGTACGTCCTGCACTTGAGGACCGTACTGCCACTTGCCGCCACCACGCAACCGCCGCCTCCAGAGTCGGAGCGGACGACGAGGAAAGGACCCTGCCGCCACAGAACACCGCTGCCCCGGATGACCCGTGAACTGCTCGGCTGAAAGCCGCAACGAACAGCGACCCCGGGAAGGCAACGCGACGTGGGACAGATCCCCTGGAAGCCGCCTGCTCCACAAGAACTTTGTTGAACTGGGCAGAAGGCCCTAAAGAACTCTTATTGCTAGAAAGAACTGTGGCAACCTGATCTAAGTAACTTGGAACCGCTATTTGAAAGTCTGATAACGGTATTCAGAAGCCTGCTTGAATTCTATATAAAGATATATATTTTTACAGAATACAGTCTGGTCTCATTGTGTGGTGGGTTGGTTGTGACGGTGTAATATTGCAAGTGTTTAACCCTATGTGCCCCAAAGATTAGCCTACGACTGCTTAAGCCACACTACCTAGAGGGTAAGCAGAGGTTGTCTGGAAGGTAACCCTCAGCCCTGATGAGGAAGAGAGAGTCCCTGCTTGTCGCTAGTGTTGCACTGCGTCAACTAGAGCCTCCCCCTTCCTACAACCACGTTGCTAGTTATACCAATATATGCGTTTGCCTACTGCAATGGTCTTCTGTATCCTGTGGGGGTTTAGTTGCTCAAGCGTAATCTACAGTTTGATTGGAATTTGTGACAGCGCGTGTATATTAGGGAGGGATTCGGTGCAGGGGGGGGCCCCCCCATCATCTGGTCCCTTGCCTGGGATAGGCTGCACTATTGCGGTAGAGGGATTGTTCCCGGGTGGTTATGCCTATTGGTGTCGGAGTGGCTTGCATTTCTCCAGGCATGTCCCTGCGCAGGTCAGGAGCTTAGGGCTCTCTATTGCAGGCGCAGCTGTCCCCGGGAGGTGTTCGTAAGTTTGCTTTCAGACTAGCTAACGTAATGGTACCATGGCTGAAGCCGCTTCCAGCCTAAACCCAAGAGGGCAGGGGATGCCGGCTGTATTTGCCTGTGGACCCGGTATCTTGCTTACCTGGGACTCGTCCAGGCTCTATAGTATGTCTTGTGCCCTCCAATTACCCGGTCCTCTATTGCGGTTTGCAGCACAAGCGTCATGTAAGCACTCTTTCTGCTAGACTGTGCAGAAGACGGCGTTTCTGTTAGCACACTTCCTGCTAGATTGTGTAGAAGACGGCGCTTCTGCTGTAGCAGTGCCTTCCTTGGCGCAGTTTTCTGACGCTCAGTGGGAAGGGATATGTTGGCGTCCCAGCGGCATGTGCAGGTCAGCCTATTTCATGATACAAAGGGCTTTCGGTAGTAGGGGCCCCTTCCTATCCCTTTAGTTTCTCTGATTGGTGACAGGACCCGGGGGACCCGCAGATTGGTGGTAGAAGGGGCCTTTCTTTCCTTCGGGCATGTAAGGTCAGGTCAGGGGCCTTGGCCTTCTCAAGGTGGTTAGGGTGCCCGCACCTGGCGGTTGGTCTTGTTCCCGGGACTGACGAGGAGCTCGGTCGAGCTAGTTGTAGGACAGGGTTAATGGTGCCTGATGGTGTCACCCCACGCCTATGGGCGTTGCCCTGTCCCTCCTCTATCTGAAGGAGCAATTCTAGGTGAAGGTTGCAGGTAAAGAGCAGTAGCAGTGGTGGGGGGGCCCGTGCGGCAGCGGGAACTACGGCACGGGCTGTGTTGGAGTTACTGGGCGATCCGGAAGAAGAGAGGTGCAAACGCTGGACGTCAGCGGGCACATAGGGGTGCCAGAGCATAACCTCAGAGCCTAACCTGTAACCTCATGGGAGGTGCAGGAATTCGTGTCGGCGCCCCAGTAGTCCTTCGGGCGGTTGTGGGCCTGTGCAACCGGGGATTTGCCTAGTCACGCCCAGCAATGGGCGTGTCAGTATAATTATGGTATTTGTGCAACAGTTGGGTGGTTCGCCACTGTGTTGTTTGGCTCAACAGGCGGGCAGGTGGCGAGAATGCGGCCTGCCCTAGGATCGCCCGTAAGATAACCCACTGTCATTACATATGTTGTATGTAATAAACCTGCAGCAATTTTTTTCCAGACCTAACACTTGTGTCTTTGTGTTATTTGCGGGTTTGGGCATGTGGGGCGGGGGTTCATGTGGCCCTGATGTGACTATCGCCTGCCCGAGGCCACGCAGTGGCCATAAGGAGGGCGGGCTCCTAGTCACGGAGGGCTGTCCCGCCACCGCATGACGTAGTAGTTTCCTCACCCGAGGCAGTCTCCCCTGGTTGGTGGAGACTGGTAAGTGATGCACGTCCGGGGCGGCTGGGAGGAGCCATCGGGAGTACTTCTGACCTCTGCCCCTCTGGGGAGGCCTCTTTGCCGCTCCGGACGTCGCAGTTCCATGTTGGGACACTCATATAAGTACCACCCCATCCCAGTAGAGGCCTCAGCTTCATTGATTATGACACTGTTGTACTGGAATAGCCCTTGTGCCTGTTCTGGGAAACGCTCTGTGATTACCGCTGCCAAGATGGCAAATGCCTGACACCAGTTTGTAATTGTCTTTTCAGGCCAAGACTGGAAGTGGGCCTTCTTCTCCTCATCTTTGGACCCCATTCTTCTCACATCCACCCCATCCGCCCCCAACATGAGGAGGGAAAAAATGTCTATAAATTCCCTACGCCAGATGCCCTCCTTCGCTGCCTGTGGGACCTGCCAGGCAAGGGAACATTTGCCAGACAAGAGAGGCGCCATAGTCATCAAGACTGTGGGCGCAGGAATGGCCACCTCAGAAGACGGGGTAGCCGTTGGAGCAATAGCTGGCAGAGAAAGAGGGGCGGCCGGGGTAACAACCTGTGGCAGGGCCGTAGCCGCAGCGGGGGAGAGGGGCTCCTGGGACACACTCGAGGCCACCGGCAACACCTGGGAAAGAGGCAGTGAGGAAACAGACTGTAGAGCCGTGCAGACAGGCAGTGCGACTACCCCCGACCGGGGGCTAGCATTATCCCCCCCTTGCACAGACAATCCCCCCCACACGTGTACCACGTCCGCCTCCTTTGCGGGAAGAAGTGGCGCCGCAGTTAACGGTGCTACAGTGGGGGGGGTCCGACCGAGACCAACCCCCCCCCCAGCCCCACCTTAGTATAGGCCCCTCGCGACGTACATACCTCTTCTACTCCTCCAGAGAAAGCTAACGGGATCCGCAACTAATGGGGAGGCGCCCACGGAAGCTGCTCCACGCTGAGTGCACTGTGAAAACAAATGAAAATGAGCCACCGGACCCCAAACATTCTACCGGTCATACCCGGAAAGCAACGACCCACACAGTGCCCAATTCGTACGAAAGCGACCCCCAGCCCATACCCGTGGCACACAAATCGGGCATTGCCTTTGAAGAAACCGAATCGGCCCCAGCGCTCCCTGTCGTACATACCTTGCGTTAACACCTCGAAAACACTCTTCACACTGAGGATAAAGTTCTGCTTCCGCCTGCGCTCGAACCGTGACCTAGGGCTAGGGTACAGGGCTGTGCTGTGAGAAGGAGCAGTACATAAACCCCGGCGCCCGGAGACACGCAGGCGGCTCCTCAAAGATGGCACATATGTAGGCTATCTGGTTTTAGGTTTAAACCTATAATAACTGATAAAACCCCACCAAAAGGAAAATAGCCATCACCGGTGTAAACATATAAACACTGAAAAAACTCCTTTGTAACCACAAACTAAGTGCCATTCATGGAAAGGAAAAGATGAGTGAAAGAGTCATTTTTATTGCTTCCTGAGGGGCCAATACAATGTAACTTTGTCATACAAGATAGCATCAAGAAAGACTGGGCTAACATTATTCTGCTTGAGTTTTGTTGTTCAGGGATGTCACTAAAACATTGTCTCTTCGTCCTTCTGCTTTTTCAGTTTTGCGGTCTTTGGTCTAAAGATGCAGTGTTTAGAAGTATGTTTTAGGTCTTATTTACTTATTTTATAAACTGTAGACAATCGGGAAATGTAAATATCTGATTTGAAATGTTGGTTGCATTTAATTTCACTAATAGGTAAAGTGGCTTGTTTCAGAAGAATCTTTCCTAATATGTACCATCACATTTACCCGCAGTCAGTGAGTGGGTGAAATCCTTCGATACATCAGCCCCCTTTTCTAGTGAGTCAGTATTGATTGTAAGTGAATTGCCAAACACCTGAGTCTTTAAACATTCAATGCAAGATGTAGTGACAGGTATATGTGAAATGAATGCTGTCACCAAGCATCTGAGATAGTGGTGAAAAAATGACACCAGGTGTTTGGTAAACATGGAATTCAGTGTCACTCGGAATTCTGCTGAAAAAAAATCCATCCAAGTTCAATAAATATTGGAGTGATATTGTTTGAACTTGCAGTAATTCAGCTACGTATAGGAAAAAGTTGTATGATGGTCTGTCAAAATTGATACATGAGCTGAAGTGCTTCCCTGTAAGAGATCCTTGTCACTTGCTAGATGGTATGCTGAGAGCATCTTTACAATCTTCAGAGTTAATGAAGAATGCTATTAACTTTGTAGTCCATTCTGGTGCAGTAAAAATGTATTTGGACCTCATATACCCTGTGCATATGCTACCTATACACATGCACTATCAGTGCAGAAAGCAAGCAATAATTAAAATTAAATTAAATTCCATAAACACTGGAAAAACACTGTTTCTGTTGTTTTTAATGGCACGAAAATGTGTAACCACTGATAAACACTGTTTTTTAAGATATTGAAAAAACTGAAAAAACCCCACCAGAATTTACCAAAAATAGAAACTGAAAACAGGAAAGTCTACACATATGTAAAGCATAATCAGTACCTAACCGCTGGCCTGCACGGGGGAAAGGGCTGGGTTCCGATAGCCGGACGCGGAAACCTTGGTGATGCCCGGATGGCCTCCCCCGCTTACCCCGAGTGCTTGAATTTCCGTTCCCTCACCAATAAAATGCCCGCAGAGGGGGGGGGGGGGGGGGGCGGTGACCGGATAGGATGTACGGCAGCATTGCACTCCGGGCATACACAAACTTGCCCGCTCCCCCCCCCACGCACAAGCAGGACATATACACAACCTATCGAGTTTGGATAGACCTGAAATTTAGGCAACAGCACCCTAAGTACAACACCAGGTATGGAAAACACCGCGTAAAGCCTCGGGTCCCGAGCCCACAAGGACCGAACACCGACACGCGCAGGGCGTACAGAGACAGAGGCCTGCGTACAGAGACCACCTATCCCCTCGACAGGCACAGGGCATTGAATGCAACAACAGGTTATGCACGACAGCAAGGGAAAACGCAGCCTGAAGCGCTTGTCGGGTCCCCAGCCCACATGGGCCGAACGCCGACCCGCACCAAGGTTCACAGAAATTTAATTATGCACGCCCCATACGGCAGAAACCCCCTGCCCGAGAAATCATAAACGTACACTTGTGCAACGAAAGGCGAGAGCGCACATGCCCGCCCACCGCAGCGCTACCAAAATGGCCGCCCGATATTCCCCTGCCCAAAATGGCCGCTGGGACAGCCGGGACCGGGGGGTGGGAGGGGAGTGAAATTGCAGGGTCACCCGGGGCTACCAGAACTAAGGAAGTCAGCCCCAACGGTTAGGAAACCGGCACATGGCCCCCCTACCCCTAGCAAGAGCCGCCGCAGCGCCGCCACGTAGAGCCAGCCGTTAATATACGATAAAACACTGCAAAGACACCGCTCCAAAGAGACCCGTCCTAACGCATCACGGGGACACGCCACCAGCAAGGCCACTCGATTGCAGCGGCGGGGCCCGACGAGTAACAGGCCGGACCCGCTAAACCCCCACACAGAAAGGAGGGCGATGGCATGAGAACGGAGACCACAAAAGAAAAGAGTGCCCCGATAACACACGGCGGCGTCCGGAGCGGCAAAGAGGCTCTCCCAACGTGGTACAGTAGCTTAAGTACCTATGGAAGCCCCTCCCTGCCGCCCCGGACGAGATTCACGGCCAGCCGCCTCCTCCAACCAGTGAGGAGGAAAAGCTGGACATCCTGCTGGGGGCGGGACAGCCCTCCGCGACTAGGAGCCCGCCTTCTCAATGGCCACTGCGTGGCCTCGGGCAGGCGCATTCCCATTGAGTAAGTTATCAGTTAGGCTACTGATACTCTGAATCTCCCGAGGTTATTAGGGGTGACAGGATATAAAGATTAAATCATTGGTGCTTTTGCAATTTATTGTGCCACCATTCCAGACAATTAGCACTCTGAAGTGTGTAGAAAAGAGTAAAAAGCAGTAAAATTGGGTTTGTCTGCTTCCTATACACATATGGCACTGTATACAACTGGCGCGACCAAGTTGGAAAAGCCGGCTCCGTCACACTCCTTGATTAACAAAATGGGGGTCGTGACCACCGAAGCTGAGGTGCGTGACTCGGGAGAGCTGCAGCGAGGTAAAGACTTAGCTGAAGCCAATAAAAGAAAAATACCTGTTCTCCCCGTCATCACGCACCAGATTCTTCATGGCATATTCCTCTCCTAGAAAATCTGCTGCCCGTATTGATGGAAGTGTCAGCGGTGAGCAGTGCCTCAGGAACCTGCGCCCATCTTGCAGGAAGTTTGACTACGTCCTTCCTTGTGGTTCCATATTATTTCTAAAACACTACTTTCCCATTCTTATTCCTTTTTCCTCTCTTTTCTTGTTTCTATTGTTTCGTCATCGGCTAGCTTATTTTAAAATGTAGTTATTCATTTTACTCTTAAGTAAACCTGTGCAGAATGCCATTGCATTGAGTGTTTTAGGAGCGAATACGTAGGCATTTCTTCGCCAGTGGCGCAATGGCCAGTCGGAAGAGCATCCTGTTGTATATGTGCATTTAGCTGATATGTTTGACACTTGCCCTCTTGAATTATTGTTTATATTTGTAAAAAAATGTTAAACCTCTAAAATAAATATTAGTTTGTACGGAGACAATGATGACCAAAATGTTTTTCTTTTTACAAATATTGTAATGAATGAACATGAGCTGATACGCATTTAATTGATTTGCCACTATTTTACGCAGTTGCCCTGCAGTGATTCAGTGATCGCTAGGAAAGCTGTTGCAACACAGTAGATGCTTTTCAATTGGATATATTTTTTATTCAAAAGAAAAAAAAGAAATCTGTATTTAAAAGTGTTCAAACATATGCAAAAACCTTAAAGGAAATAATTAATGCTAAATCAGCCTTGTAATTACAGTTCAAGCATTTTTCTGCAAGTAGTACAAGATACAAATCAACATAGCTGCCTCCGTGTGACACCTTAAAGAATTTGATTGTCGTAGAGTATATTTAAATTAGAAAATGTATAATTTAAATGTATTTATTTCTTCTGAGTATGACACACTTGAATATGCTTCAAATATAATGCTGTAATGACTCAATTTTTATTGAGACTTTGCAAAAATGATAGTGTTTTTGCATTTAAGTACGGAGCTTCAACTTCAAAAGAAAAATTCTACATATCTTGAAAGAAAATTTGCATTTTTAAAGCATACCCTAGGTCTTTTTTAAAAACATGCACTGGTTTCCGCTGTTTTTCCATATCGGTCTTTGCACAGCTAGTGGTGGATGACCTGTCTGCATTCTCAGGACTAGAAAGCTGTTCGTGATTGTAGCACAATGGATGAACATTGGCACAGAGTTAGTAGATCCTCCATTGCTTTGTACCATACATACCAGCTGCACTGCAAATCAGTCTGAGGGATTACTTGAGATGTTCTATTTCTTAATGTTATTCTCTTTGTTTGCTAAAGTAACAAAAAGACCTGGTTGTGTGACTATGAATCTGGTGGCTGTCGTATGGAAAGTGCTTAGGGAACACAGGGTGTGTGTGTGGTCACTTTCTGCACCACCCTTCCTCGGGGCACATGGGCATTATTCACAAGGTTGAAGAGGCTTCTGCAACACCTTCTGTAATACAGATCATGCTGTTGCAAATGTAGAACCAGTGTATTCTCAAAGGGAAGTGCCCTCATTTGCTTGAGTCCCATAGGCACAAATGCAAATGAGGGAAAACGTTGTCTCTGGGCCTTCGCTTTATTGGAGATGAAGGTGCTGAGGCGAAGGAAAAGTTAGTAGGTGCAATGACTATGTGCCACAAGGAAGTGGCGCATTCAATGAAATCCCTGAGGGTACCCATTGAAATGGAGGAAAAGGGATACCATGGCTCCATCAGCCATCACTAGGCAGGTGGTGGCAGTCACACCTCCTTTAGGGAATCTCTGCTCCACTTTAAAATTCAAGCTCCATTGCCACCTGTAAAGTGAAAGATGGACCAGGTGCTACAAACAGGCATATTACTAATGCACTTCCTCTTGATCGTGTTCTGAATGTGTGACCCACTTGTGGGACACCGCCGCGCCGCACGGCCACCAGCTGCTGCGTGTGCCCCTTGCCTGCCCTCTGCCTCGCTGCTGCCTCGTTTGCCGGCTGCCGCCGCTGCGAGCGTTTTTTCCCTTCTTTTGACCGTTTTTTGTGCTTGTTTTGTTTTACTTTGTTTAACTCTCTTTTTCCTCTGTTTTTTGCGGAAATTTGTGCCTGTTTGTTTGATTTAGCATTTTCTTCCCGTGTGTGCCCTCCTTCCTTGTTGTCCGCCTACCGCGCCGCCCCCCGCCCTCCCTTCCCGCCACCGCCGCTTGTCCACGCCCCTTTTGTCTTCTGTAACCCTCCCCGCTCCCGCCTCCCAGCTGCTCCACCCACCCGCGCACTTCGCCTTAAATGGCGACCGTGCGAACGCGCAGCGGTCACGCGCAGCGGGCGCGCCGATTGTGCGCCGAAGGCGCGCCGAAGGTAAGCCCGTCCGCGACCGGACCGCGCCCAGCGCCAGGACCCCTGGACCTCGAAGACCCCGACCGACCCGCCTGACGTACTCAGCCGCCACCCTCAGCGCTCTCAACACCGGCCGACACCCAGAATGCCATCAGGCCACTCCTAGACGTACCAACGGACCTTTCAGCTGCCACGCCTGCAAGTTCTCATGCATCCGATCCTGCCCCGCACCCACCAAGCCGAACACCAGCAGTACCCACCTCAAGTGCATCCTGCTCAACACCCGCTCCGTCCACAGACACGCCATCGAACTCTGGAACCTCCTGGACGCCACAGCCCCTGACGTTGCCTTCCTCACGGAGACCTGGATGAACGCCTCGTCAGCTCCCGACATCGCCATCGCTATCCCAGAGGGCTACAAGATCGTCCGGAGGGACCGCAACGCCAACCAGATGGGAGGAGGCATCGCCATCATCCACAAGAACACCATCCGTCTCACGACCAGCACCGACAACACCCTGACCAGCGCCGAACACCTGCATTTCCAGATCCACACCAACCCGAACAACACCCTCAGAGGCACCCTGATCTACCGACCCCCGGGACCACGCACACAATTCAGCGAGGACATCGCCGACTTCGTCAGCCCGCTTGCCCTCCCCTCCGCGGACTACATCCTCCTGGGAGACCTCAACTTCCACCTGGAGAACAACAACGACCACAACACCACCACCCTGCTCGACAACCTCGCCAACCTGGGACTCAAGCAACTGGTGTCCACCCCCACCCACCTTGCCGGACACACACTCGACGCCGTCTTCTCATCCAGCACAGACATCGACTTCAGCCACGCCACAGAGCTTCAATGGACGGACCACAGCTGCGTCCACTTCACCTTCAAGAGAACGACGACCCACCATCACCAGCAACAGGCCGCCCGCAGAGGCTGGAACAAGATCACAGCAGACCAGCTCGCCACCTCCCTGAGCCAGCACCCTCCTGCCAGCTCAGCGAACCCCAGCCAGGCCGCTGACAACCTCACGAAGTGGATCAGCAACTGCGCGGACGAACTCGCCCCACTGAGGACCCCGCCCAGCAGACCCGGCAGCAAGAAGGCCCCATGGTTCAACGACGAACTCAAGAGCTCCAAGAAGAACTGCCGAGCCCTCGAGAAAGTCTGGAAAAGGGAACCGACACCGGACAACAGGACCTCCCTCAAGCTTGCCACCCGGAAGCACCACCAGCTGATCCGCGCCGCCAAGAAAACAGCATTCAAGGACCGGTTGGACAACAACGCACACAACTGCAAGGAACTCTTCAACATCGTGAAAGAGCTGTCCAACCCCAGCGCAGGAAACAACGACATCACCCCATCGCAAGACCTCTGCAACTCCCTCGCCTCATACTTCCACAACAAGATCACAGACATACACAGCAGCTTCGACAACCAACCAACGCACACCATGACCGAACAACCACCCCCCACCACCACCCTCCACGCCTGGACCCCGATCAGCACCGAAGACACCATCCGCACAATGAACTCCATCCACTCCGGATCACCGACCGACCCCTGCCCTCACCACGTCTTCAACAAGGCCGACGCTGTCATCGCACCCCACCTGCGAGACATCATCAACACATCCTTCAACACCGCCACCTTCCCGAAGAGCTGGAAGCACGCCGAACTCAGCGCTCTACTCAAGAAACCAACAGCGGACCCCACCGACCTCAAGAACTACCGCCCCATCTCGCTTCTCCCGTTTCCAGCCAAAGTCATCGAGAAGACCGTCAACAAGCAGATGGCCGCCTTCCTCGAGACGAACGGATCCCTCGACCCCTCACAGTCCGGCTTCCGAGCCAATCACAGCACCGAGACCGCCCTCATCGCCGCCACCGATGACATCCGGGCCCTGATGGACAATGGAGAAACAGCGGCCCTCATCCTCCTAGACCTCTCCGCGGCTTTCGACACGGTCTGCCACCGCACCCTGGTACGGCGCCTCAGCAACGTCGGAATCCAGGACAAGGCGCTGGAATGGATCATCTCCTTCCTCGGCGGAAGAACACAGAGAGTCCGCCTACCACCATACAAGTCAGAGGCCTCCGAAGTCATCTGCGGCGTCCCCCAAGGATCTTCTCTGAGCCCCACCCTCTTCAACGTCTACATGAGCCCCCTCGCGGCCATCGTACGCAAACACAACCTCAGCATAATCTCCTACGCCGACGACACCCAGCTGATCCTCTCCCTGACCAACGACCCCGCCGCCGCCAGAGCCAACCTACACGAAGGGATGAAAGAGGTAGCCGAGTGGATGACGACCAGCCGCCTGAAGCTGAACTCGGACAAGACGGAGGTCCTCATCCTGGGCTCCTCACCCTCCGCCTGGGACGACTCCTGGTGGCCTCCCGCCCTGGGCACCGCACCCAAACCGACAGACCATGCACGCAACCTGGGCTTCATCCTGGACTCCTCCCTCTCCATGACCAGGCAAGTCAACGCCGTCTCCTCGTCGTGCTTCAACATCCTACGCATGCTACGGAAGATCTTCTGGTGGATCCCCACAGAGACCAGGAAGACCGTCACCCAGGCCCTCGTCACCAGCCGACTGGACTACGGCAACGCCCTCTACGCCGGCACCACCGCCAAGCTCCAGAAGAGACTCCAGCGGATCCAAAACGCCTCAGCCAGACTCATCCTCGACATCCCACGAACCAGCCACATCTCCGGACATCTGAGAGACCTCCACTGGCTCCCCGTCAGCAAGAGAGTCACCTTCCGCCTCCTCACCCACGCACACAAAGCCCTACACGACCAAGGCCCGAGCTACCTCAACAGCCAAGTCAACTTCTACGCTCCCAAACGCCACCTCCGATCAGCCAACCACGCCCTCGCCGCCGTCCCCCGCATCCGAAGAGCGACTACAGGAGGAAGGTCCTTCTCCTACCTGGCCGCCAAGACCTGGAACTCCCTCCCGACCGACCTGCACCTGACCCAAGACCACCTCTCCTTCAGGAAGAAGCTGAAGACCTGGCTGTTCGAGCAGTAGCGGCACCCCCCCCCCCCCCAGCGCCTTGAGACCCTACGGGTATGTAGCGCGCTTTACAAATGTCACTGATTGATTGATTGATTACCTCACAAGCAGGGTCGGAATTGTGGGCCAAATTGTGAACAAGAGAAGACCCAAATTGTCTGCATATTATTCTGGGGATGGGAAGAGGGGCCTTGATTGTTAGTGCTAGTTCAAATACCAGCATTACTAATCAATAAATGTAGGAGCATGTAAGTACAATGATCTCATATGTATGATATATTAAAGCAGTGTTATCATCAATCATTGTAGGACATAGTAACAAAATCGATGATCGTTATCTGTGGTTGATCTGCAGAGGGGAAACAGAGTAGATACAAATGATGGCAAATACAGAATTAACTAAGACATGCTAATTGGGCGAAGCTTGAATCCTGTTCATTTAACCCATTGGTGATAGAGTCTAAACGTGCCATCCATTTACTTTCACGTAGATTCAAAATAGAACTGATGTTACCACCTCCAGGGCCTAAAGAAACTTTCTCAAGGACCAACCACCGGAGCGCGTCTATTGTATGGTGGGCTGTTTTCCAATGGTCAACTAGCGGCGCCCCCTGTACATCACACCGGATTTGGCTCTGATGTTGTAAATCACGAACCTTGGTTTTTTGTTGTGTCTGACCTACATAGGCCAGGCCGCAGGGGCACATAATGCAATATATTACACAATCAATGTTACAGTTGGTCAAAGTTTTCAGATCTATATTGACGTGTTTATAGGTAAACATTTTAGTTTGGTTGCATGTCGGGCAAGCCTTGCATGTGCCGCATCTAAAGTGAGCTATCACAGTTGGCAAAATCCACATAGTTAGAAGAGTGGGTGGTTCTGGGGTATCAAGGAAAGATGAAACTACATGATCCCTAATACTATTCGATTTCTTGAAGGAGTGCATGGGTAGGTCTGGTTGATTAATGTCATCAGCGATCAATGTCCAATGTTTGTTAACGATTTTCCGAATCTTACTGCTTTGAGTGGAGAATGTGGTGACACAAATCACCCTCTCCATCTTTGTATCGTTCTTTTGTGTATTCAGTAGTTCTTCCCATGGGCTGTACCAGGCTCGTTTCTGAGCTCTTTTGACCAAACTTTGTAGGTATCCTCTTGCCCTTAATCTGGAACTTAGGTCTTCTGATTCTTTAAAATAGTCTCCTTTCTGTGTACAATTTTGTCTTAACCGTTGGAACTGTCCTACTGGAAGGTTGTCCCTCAGACCTCGTGGGTGGTGACTGGTGTAGAGTAGGAGTGAATTACGTTCAGCAGGTTTTTGGTATAGTGTGGTAGAGAGTTTATTGTTGTCATGAAAAATATTGTGATATCCAGAAAGTCTACCTTCTGATTGTTGGATTGCATCGTGAATTGGATATCTCCATTTCTATGGTTCAGCCAATGGTGGAATGCTTCCAATTCTTCGCTATCGCCAGTCCATAGCATTAACACGTCGTCAATGTAACGACGCCACATGGTTACATGTTCCTGAAAGGGGTGGGTAACGTTGAGTATGTGTTGTTGTTTGAACTCATCCATGTAAATAATGGCCAAGTCCGGCGCAAAAGCTGCACCCATTGCGACACCTTTGGTCTGCAGGTAGTAGTCACCTTGAAATAAAAAAAAGTTATTTGTCATTGCGATGGTTAGTAATGCCACAATGAAGTCCGTGGGCACCGCCACCAGTGCTGGTCTTCTATCCAGTACTCTACGAATGATATCCAAAGCTTCTGTTTGGGTGATGCTTGTGTATAGTGACACTATGTCACAAGTCACAAGGAGTTGCGATGTGGCATTGAAGTCAATCCCAACTACAAGCTTGATGGTTTGTAGAGTGTCACGTAGATATGTTGTAGTTTCTTCAGCAATCGGCTTGAGGAAAACATCTATGTACTTGCTGAGCGGCTCTAAGATGGAGTCACAGCCCAAGACGATTGGGCGGCCTGGTGGTTCTTCCATGCTTTTATGGATTTTCGGGAGGGTATATATTGTGGGTACCCTTGGGGCCTTTTGGTTTAGATACTTGAACTCATGTTCGCTCAGAAAACCTTCTTCATTCCCAGCAGTGGTCACACTGAGGATCTCCAATGTCAGTGATTTATTGGGGGTCACCACGTTGCTTTTTATAGCTAATTCCATCACCAATTTGACGGTAGATCTCGTTTTTATATTTTTCGCGATCGTGCAGCACAATCGCTCCCCTCTTATCAGCAGATTTTATTACAATGTTCCTGTTTTCTTTAAGGGTGGTCAATGCCTTGCGTTCGTCAATCGTCACATTGAGTCTAGAATATTTGTGGGTAGATAAAGCCTTATTACAGTGTTGGATGAAGTAAGTGCGGGTGGCTGTTCTTAAAGAAATACCGCAGTCTGATTTTGCGAAAGAAACCCATCAGTTCTGTCTTGATGGCAAATATATTAGGGTATGACGTAGGCACAAAAGATAGACCTTTATTCAGGATTCCAAGTTCATTGTTGTTTAATGTATATGAAGACAAATTGACCACAGGACTGGGTTGACTCTCTACCACCTGTAGATTTTGCGTCGAGTTGCTATCTCCCCGTGGCTCTCCTTGGGGAAATGTACTTGCTCCTGACTCTGTCCACGTCCTCTCTCCCAGTTGGTATTGTTGGGGTATTGGCCTCGTGGTGCGCCCCTGTTCCAATTCCCTCTGCCTCTGGGTGGGCGCCATTGGTCCTGTCCTAAAAAAGGTTGTATGGCTAGAGGCTGGAAAGGACCTTGTGGGTTGTTCCATTCTCCTTGATGTCAGTAGTTGGCATTAGGTCCTGCCTGGTTGCTCTCCTCGTCAGAACTGTAGGATGAATCAGAGAAGGTGGTATAGTTCCCGCGTCCCCGGTAACCCCCTCTACCTCTTCCTGTAAAGCGACCCTGTGTGTCCTGTTTATAATACTCCTCGTTGACATACGGGTAGGTGTTCTTCTTCTCGTAGTATCTTATATATTTTGCTAGTTTCTCCAGTTTCTTTTGTTGAGTAGTTGTTTCGAAATCTTTAAGTGTTTTAGCAGCTTTCTCCAGGGCTTCCTTCGCATTGGTAAGTGTGGAGTCCCCAGCAATTTCGGATTTTAAATTGGAGATCTCACGCAGTAAGGTTTGAACTTGCTCTGCCGCTGTCTCTACTCCCAGCACCATCCAGTGCCGGGAGCAGTTCTTAGCTACAAAGCTAAATCCCTCCTTAAATTTGGGGACTTCAATGAATATGGCCGGTTCGTTTTTTACTTGGAGACCCACTGGAATAATGTTAGCTTGCAAATATTTAGTTAGTAAGTGGCCATGTAGTCGGGTCCTGACCAGTTTCTTTTCTAATCTCTCTAGATGTGCTAGTTTGTCATTCAAGGTGAAGTCTATATTTGGAGTGTCAGATGATAAAAATTGGTTAGATCTATCCTTTATAAGCTGATTGATGTAGTCCTCTGTGTATGATAGTGTCTCGCTGTCTACCATTGTGAAAAAAGCGAAATATTTACAGTGAAAAGTTAACAGACAAGAAAAGCAAGCATGTCTCACTCCTCCACTCCTTCCAGAATACCATAAATTCAGAGATGGTTGTGCCTATTCCGATTTTGTAAGTCTTCTGTTTGCTGCTTCAAGAGCGATATCTCCTTAGACATGCGGTCAATCTTAGTGTCCACATCCTGCACCTCACTCTGGACTCTAAAGTAGACCACTTTTCTTCAATACGTTGAAGTGTGATGTTAGTCTCCATAACAAAAGGTTTCAAATGCTTACTTTTCTCCATAAGGTCCTCCAAAGTGAAAGGTAGAGAAGACTTTGTAGGGGATCCAGGATTTTTTTTTGACACTTGGTAGAAGCATTCGAGTCTTTGCGATCAGAGGGCATGTTTACAGATGAGGTAACAGCCTTCTGATTAGAGAGTGGAGAGGACTCCATAAGCTTAAAGTATTGCAGAAGACAACGTAGAAAAATCTCTACACCACACACTGAAAAATATCTGAATGGTGTGCGTTATTAAGTGAGGTCAAATGCGGCACCAAGAGTGGGAGACTGCACAGAACAAGTTATTGTGGAGATAGTAAAATGGCAAAATAGTCCAGACTTTTAATTCACTTGCACAAAAAAAAGAAAGGAGAAATTCCCATTGAGTAAGTTATCAGTTAGGCTACTCATACTCTGAATCTCCCCAGCTTATTAGGGGTGACAGGATATAAAGATTAAATAATTGGTGCTTTTGCAATTTACTGTGCCACCATTCCAGACAATTAGCACTCTGAAATGTGTAGAAAAGAGTAAAAAGCAGTAAAATTGGGTTTGCCTGCTTCCTATACACATATGGCACTGTATACAACTGGCGCGACCGAGTGGGAAAAGCCGGCTCCGTCACACTCCTTAATTAACAAAATGGGGGTTGTGACCACCGAAGCTGAGGTGCGTGACTCGGGAGAGCTGCAGTGAGGTAAAGACTTAGTTGAAGCCAATAAAAGAAAAATACCTGTTCTCCCCGTCATCACGCACCAGATTCTTCATGGCATATTCCTCTCCTAGAAAATCTGCTGCCCAAGTGTCAGCCGGTGAGCGGTGCCTCAGGAACCTGCGCCCATCTTGCAGGAAGTTTGACTACGTCCTTCCTTGTGGTTCCATATTATTTCTAAAACACTACTTTCCCATTCTTATTCCTTTTTCCTCTCTTTTCTTGTTTCTATTGTTTCATCATCGGCTAGCTTATTTTAAAATGTTGTTATTCATTTTACTCTTAAGTAAACCTGTGCAGAATGCCATTGCATTGAGTGTTTTAGGAGCGAATACATAGGCATTTCTTCGCCAGTGGAGCAATGGCCAGTCGGAAGAGCATCCTGTTGTATATGTGCATTTAGCTGATATGTTTGACACTTGCCCTCTTGAATTATTGTTTATATTTGTAAAAAATGTTAAACCTCTAAAATAAATATTAGTTTGTACGGAGACAATGATGACCAAAATGTTTTTATTTTTACAAATGTTGTAATGAATGAACATGAGCTGATACGCATTTAATTGATTTGCCACTATTTTAGGCAGTTGCTCTTCAGTGATTCAGTGATCGCTAGGAAAGCTGTTGCAACACAGTAGATGCTTTTCAATTGGATATATTTTTTATTCAAAAGAAAAAAAAGAAATCTGTATTTAAAAGTGTTCAAACATATGCAAAAACCTTAAAGGAAATAATTAATGCTAAATCAGCCTTGTAATTACAGTTCAAGCATTTTCCTGCAAGTAGTACAAGATACAAATCAACATAGCTGCCTCCGTGTGACACCTTAAAGAATTTGATTGTCGTAGATTATATTTAAATTAGAAAATGTATAATTTAAATGTATTTATTTCTTCTGAGTATGACACACTTGAATATGCTTCAAATATAATGCTGTAATGACTCATTTTTATTGAGACTTTGCAAAAATGATTGTGTTTTTGTATTTAAGTACGGAGCTTCAACTTCAAAAGACAAATTCTACATATCTTGAAAGAAAATTTGCATTTTTAAAGCATACTCTAGTTATTTTTTAAAAACATCACTGGTTTCCGCTGTTTTTCCATATCGGTCTTTGCACAGCTAGTGGTGGAGGACTAGAAGGCTGTTCGTGATTGTAGCACAATGGATGAACATTGGCACAGAGTTAGTAGATCCTCCATTGTTTTTTTACCATACATACCAGCTGCACTGCAAATCAGTCTGAGGGATTACTTGAGATGTTCTATTTCTTAATGTTATTCTCTTTGTTTGCTAAAGTAACAAAAAGACCTGGTTGTGTGACTATGAATCTGGTGGCTGTCGTATGGAAAGTGCTTAGGGAACACAGGGTGTGTGTGGTCACTTTCTGCACCACCCTTCCTCGGGGCACATGGGCATTATTCACAAGGTTGAAGAGGCTTCTGCAACACCTTCTGTAATACAGATCATGCTGTTGCAAATGTAGAACCAGTGTATTCTCAAAGGGAAGTGCCCTCATTTGCTTGAGTCCCATAGGCACAAATGCAAATGAGGGAAAACGTTGTCTCTGGGTCCTCGCTTTATTGGAGATGAAGGTGCTGAGGCGAAGGAAAAGTTAGCAGGTGCAATGACTATGTGCCACAAGGAAGTTGCGCATTCAATGAAATCCCTGAGGGTACCCATTGAAATGGAGGAAAAGGGATACCATGGCTCCATCAGCCATCACCAGGCAGGTGGTGGCAGTCACACCTCCTTTAGGGAATCTCTGCTCCCCTTTAAAATTCAAGCTCCATTGCCACCTGTAAAGTGAAAGATGGACAAGGTGCTACAAACAGGCATATTACTAATGCACTTCCTCTAGAGCAGGGGTTAGCTCGCAATATCATTCGAGGCAGTGCATTCAATTTAATAGGGCACGATGCCCTATTTAAAAGAGTGCTGTAGAATAGACCAGGGCAGTTCACCCCGTACATCCTATACAGATCGCTCCAGCTGTATATCTGCTCATCTGGCATCGTGACTTCTAGCTTTGTGACGCGAATGTATTCCCGCTTATTTAGCCGGAGTAGAGAGGTATTGTTGTTCATCAGGGAAGCTTCCTCAACCTTACTCTTAACTATGGAATGTCTGCAGGAGCTATGGGGTGAAATTGAACATATTATCATTTATACAGGTGCGCAACATAATTCCATACCTGAATACAATCTTGTTAAAAGAGATGACCAACAGCCATGCCTTTATGTCTCCATTAAGCACCCCACTTATATATATATGCATAGTATACAAGTAGGCCAAAAATGCCCCCCCCACCTTCTTAACACCACAAAGTCTTGTTAGTGAATACAACAATGCATTTACACTAACACAAAATAGTGCTTTGGACTTCAACCCATCTTCCTCTCAAGCCTCTCCTTGGCAATCCTCGTCCCGTTGTTCCTTGATGGTGGTCTGTGGGGGTAGTGAGGTTCGCGTTGGACTCTGCGCTCGGTCAGGGTGCATTCATGTTGCCACACACTTTGGATTGTTTCTGGTGTGTTGTTTCTGTAGTTTTTATGGTGCATTTTTCCGCCAGGCACGTGGGATTTGCAGGCCTGTCGCTGGTTGTCGCTGGTTTTTGTACCGCGATTGGCCGCATCGCAATATTTTTTGCGTCTCGCATCTTTGCGGCGTGGCGTTCATCTTAACGCGGACATTTGACCCGTTATTTGGAGAATGTCGCATGGTACCGCCATGTTGAAAATGCCTCTTTAACACGGCGTTCTTTTCCTGTGATAGACTGCGATGTTGGAAGTTGCGTTTAGTCACTTTTGCGATGGTTAGCACACGTTCTTGAGAAAATGCTGAATAGTGTTTATGTTTTCAAGAACGTAAGTATTATGTCGTCCTTTCTTGGGGTACAATGATAATTCTTACAATTAAAACTAAGTGATATGTTATGTTTTTATTGCTGCAATCAATGCTTGCAATTTCTCAGAGCTTTCCCGAACTCTTCATTAGAATCCTTCCAGAGAACTGAAAGTCATTCAGGGAATTACTAATTACTATCACACACAGCAGGGATTTGGCTCTATGGGGTGTTTAGTGTTATCTCCATGGTGTAGTACAGACCTGACACTAATATGTAGTGAATTATTGACTTAGTTACATTGCCCAGACAATAAAGCTAATTCAGCACAATGAACAGTAAAACATGTTCAGTGTCGGATGGGTAATCAAAATGTTATATATACATTTTTGGCTTAAAAAATAGACTGAGGAGGAGGACTTGCATGAAAACTTTTCATGTTTTTAAAGGGAAAGGGGGTACGATGAGAGTGAATTGTTGTTTAACAAAATATTTAGAAGTATATTTTTTTACCTGGTCATACATTTTATTTTGTTAAATAGATTCTATATATTCATAGTCGCCCTCTGGTTATCTATCTGGAGTTCAGAAGAAGCATCACTATCAAGGAATATAATTTCTGATTTCCTGGCGTGTGAGAAGGCACTTTCTATCTCTTGGTTGGCGTATGTTAAAAAGCCTTTGAAAAAGTTGGCTTTAGCTAAATTTTCCTAGACACATCAGGGCAGATTTACAAGGAAGTGCTGCAGTGTGGCACCGCAAGTCCTTTGGATGCGCCACACTGCAGCACTTCCGAAGCACAGGGATGCAACATATTTACAAGGATATGTCGCACCTCTGTGCTTCCCCCTTCGCTGGTGCACAGATTGCAGCCATGCGCAGGCACCCTGGCACCATGTACAAGTGGGGAGATTGTTTTTGTGCAGGAAGGAGCACCTTCCTGCACATAAACAATCACTACAGTCATGTTCCTCTTTCAATGCATGCTGTAGAATGCAGCACACATTGAACGAGGAAAAAACAAGGAGAAAAAAACATTTATCCTTGTTGCGGCTCGCTACGCCACCTCTAGGGTGCCATAGCATTCAGACGCATCTCCAATTTACGATTTGTCATAAATATGGAGATGTGTCTTGTTCCATGGGTGTTGCGTGGGGACACCCAGAGCAACACCAATGGAACGCCCCATCAACCCAAAGTGCTGCGTGTGAAGGGGCCGTATTTACAAGGATAGGAAAAGTCATGCAGGGTGGCTTTTCCGCTCCTTGTATATATGGAGGAGCCCCCTGCGCCACCAGTACGTCACGAAAAGAGACGTACTGGTGGCGCAGGGGCTTGTAAATCTGCCCCATCAATGTGCGCCAGCATGGGCAAAAAGGCAGTACAAGCCCTATTATTGAAGCAAGCACACGTTGAGAGGATGTGGGAAGAAGGTCTCAAATCAAATGTTGTGAGCTACTTAGATTTCAATCCTGGGAACACTCACAAAAATTGTATGTGGTAAACAAGTATACTAGTAACGATCTTTTTTGTTTAATTTTACTGCCGGTATAATGAAATATTCTTTATTTTTCCAGCTTGGCTTTAAGCATAACATTGACTCAAAGTGTGTGGCGATGTAACAACTCGTCCAAGCAAACTACGATGCATTTTCTCTTTTTCTGTGATTACTACAAGTTGTAAACTGAAGATTCTTACAGCCTTATTCATGAAGGGGCCGTTTTGCGAGCCCCTAATAGCGAATCATAGCGATTCGCTATTAAGGACTCGCAAAACGGTAATCATGTAGGAATCGCATAATAAAATGCGATTCCTACTGATTCCTTATTTGCGATTAGCTAATTGCTAATCGCAAATAAGGAATAACTCGCCATTCATTCCTATGGGCCAAAAGGCCCATAGGAATGAATGGGGAGTATTCCTTATTTGCGATTAGCAATTAGCTAATCGCAAATAAGATTGCGATTTGAAGGGTGCCAGGGGTGTCCACAGGACACCCTGTAGCACCCCTCAAATGATCTGTGACACAGGTGTTGCACACACACATGTCCAAAGGACATGTGTGTGTGTAACATGCAACTCAGAAAAATGCATTTAAATGCATTTTTCTGAGTTTTCGCAATTTACCGCGAGGTCTGACCTCGCGGTAAATTGCGCCTAGAAATAGCGAAATCGCAAATTGAAATAGGATGTTGAATAGCATTTAAGGAATCTCAAATAGAGATTCCTTAACTGTCATTTCCTCGCACATTTGCGACATCGCAATTAGCGATTTTTGCTTTTGGGATGCTGAATCCCAAAAGCAAAAATCGCACTCGCAAAGGGCCGGATTCTCAGAATCCGGCCCTTTGCGAGCCGATTTAGCCTTCATGAATAAGGCTGATAGAGACTTATTTACAAGCCCCCTGCGCCGCTGGTGCATCACTTTTTCACATTTTAAAAGTGGCACACCAGCGGCGCAAGGGGCTTGTGTAAATAAGCCCCTTAGTAACCCTTATGAGGCGCAGAAACCTTCGGCGCTGTTTTTATACCTATCGCTTTCTACAAGCATTATCAGATGATGAAGTTTGCCATTATGTAACTCTTTTCTTTCAGGCGCAGTATGTTCTAAAATGTCGATGCATTCTGAATAATTATGCTAGGCAATGTCTCTATTAAGCAGTATATTCATGCGGGATATGGTTTTTAGATTAACCGAGAAACATTTTATTACTGTATTTATCTAACTGGCTGACTTTATGTATTTATTTATGAGTTTTTATTTTTGTGGGATGTTTGTTGTTATCTTTTTTGTCTACAATTACATACTTTTATGGCTTCTCACAGCCTAATAAAGCTGAATATGATTCTATAAATGATTGTGCACATCTTTTTCACATGTTTTCATGACATCAGATTACACGGCCCATAGTTGAGTGCATTTCCTCTGGTGTTGTCATGTATGATTTGTTAAGTGAAAATTGAGTGCCCTGCCTAACTCAAGAATTTCAACATGCCCCTGTTGTCCTCATGCATTTTTCCTCACCAGGAGAAGAAAAATAAAGGACCAATTGTGGCTTCTGTTGGAGGTCAGGCTGGCAGTCCCATGGTAAGAACGACCCCCAAGTAAGGAAAAGGAGAGGTGGGAACCAAGGGCTATATTATCAAGAAAGGACGATACATTATCGCCGTTTTTATCAGCAGGAAACTGTGGCTAAAGCGGCGATAATGGGCTTGATAATATGCCCTTGTGAATTCCCATAGCAGCCCAGGTTCTGGTGTTAACCTGGGCTGCTATGGGAATTCACAAGGACATATTCTCAAGCCCATTATCGCCGTTTTAGTGGCAGTTTCCTGCCGATAAAAGCGGCGATAATGTATCGCCCTTTCTTGATAATATGGCCCCAAGATCCGGAGACAAGGTAAAACAAGTTTTGAAGAGAAACCTATCAGATTGCCAGAGTGGTAGAACAGAGGCAACAGAAAGACAGAAAACCCTACCAGGAGGAACACTGTTGATGGAGAAGAACCGGAGTGTGAACACCACAAGAGCTCTCAGTTTGGCACATATTGGACACTGATGCTGCCCCACATGGGATAGTAAATATAGGCCCATGATGCAATTCTGTTAAGACCCCGATGGAATATGAAGCTTGTCAAGGAGTCCCAACCTACAATGGATTATAATGTAGGCAAATAAATGTGGTTGTGCCGAATACCAAGGCTGCACAGTCTTAAATCCATTTAATGCCTCTATAATCCACTACCAAATGTTCTCTGCTCAATTATCTTACTCTTGCACGTTCATACGTTCTCCCAGTGTGACAGTTTTTCTATTTCTCTGTTCCCTGTCTTGCCTTTATGTGTATTTTTCCTCTCTTTCTCTCATGTGGAAAATAAGGACCGGTCCCCAAAAATGAGTGCCTAGTGACCCCCACCGGCAACAACCTGCTCAAATTAAGCACGGAAGAGCTGTCTGCTCAGCAAAAAAATGCCATCTAAAGCACAGTTCTGTTTTCAATTTCTCTTTTACTTATTTAGAACCCAACATATGAGACTCCGGGAATACCACCCTATCTCTGCAGTACCCAGGGATGCCTACCACTAGGAACATAATCACCCCTCTACTTAAACGATGGGCTAACAATCCTCCCTATAGTAACTATATATTCTTTAAAAAAAACATAATAAATACTTGTGAAAAAAAATAAGTCATTTGCCCTCTCCTCTGTACCTCTTCAGTGCCATAAATCTGTCTTTTTGAAGTGTCATGATGATTAATGTTTCAGACAAAGTGCAGAATTATCTGTTCATTTTTTGACCATTTGGTCTCTTCTGTACCTCAGTTTCTTTATGTGGTGGTCTTTTGCAGGGTTGACACCCCATCATCCGTGCTTGGTGATATTCCTTGTCTTCTTAGTAGAGGTTCACATTGCCACGTTTATGTAGACTGTTCTTCACATACATCCTGCCAATTCTTCTGTCGGTGATCGCATTCCTCTTGGTGTCGGTGCCAACACCATTCCTAATCTTATGCAATTTAGTATAAGAAAGTGTGTCTCTCTCTTTCATTGTACAGGGTGAAACTGGATCATTTTGTCGTCTGATGATTATTTCCTTTGAGAAATAGATGGATACAAATATATTCCCCTTCCTTTGTAATATCTTTATTGAATAGAGATCACGAATACAATTTATATCGTACAATTTGTCATTAATCAGATGTGTGGTGCAAGAAAAGTGTGCTGAGCTTATTTTTCACAAAAAGAGCAAAAAAGAAATTGCAAAATATATAGCTACAACAGATCAAACCTTAAAACCTGCACAATCCAATTACATCCGATGTTACATATATTATAAAAGTGAGTCTGATGAAACAATATTTCGTAGCTATCCTATTGACAGTCAGTCATAAATGAATAAACCAGAAAAATGGTGCATGGAAGATCAGGATTACTCAGTCTTCTGATTCCACATAAACTCTAACCGGGCCCCATATTTGCTGCCCCAATGACATTTTTCGCCTTCCCTTTATTTATGGGTTTCTATAGCGCTGGAATCGACTCCAACTGGAGTATCTCTGGAGTATCTATCCCTTCATAACGTACGGATTATATTCCAAATATTAAGTGAATAAAAATCGATTTCCCCATACGTCAAATGAAGGAGGTTCGCTTTGCAGCCAACATGAGGCTATACATAGCCTTAGAACCGCTGTGGCCACAAATATCGATTAGCCAACATTGTTGCTAGGGTCGGCTTGTACACGCCCTGTATCTATACCAAGCAGAATCTGCATGGTTGAGAGCTGAAAGGGTGTACCCAAGATCTCAGATAGAAACTTATTTACATGCCCAAACAATTCTACTAATCTTACACAAGTACCAAAAATATCTTTTACATCCGCCTGATGGGCGCTGCATCTGAAACATTTTCCATCTGGGTCTCCTCCCCGCTTTGAGATTTTGTCAGGAGTACGGTACATATAAAACAAGGTCTTATAGTGTTGTGTTTTAAGATTAGCGGACATGAGTATTCGTCGAGCAAGCTTAATAGATCTCTCAAACTGTATTCCAGGACATCATAACCTGTTCTCCTATTTACTCACTTGTCAAATATATTCCCCTTGATGTCAATTCATAAAGAATGTTCTCCTATCTCCTCAAAGGAATTAGCTTTGAGTTTGGGGGCAGCTCAAGCACATAAATAAAGTTTTTTGGGGAATCCAGTATCGCAGTGTGATTAGACAGGCTATTTAGGTTGGATTGGTGAAACATCGTGTCCATTTTAACATAAAGGCAATTGGTTTATCAGACTTCAAATTTTTAAGGATGCTCAATAACCATCTGTGATCCTCATGCTTCTGTCGTTCAATCTGTTAGAAATCACTGATGCTGCTATGGTGCTCCATTCGTCGTTGATAGATCGTCTGTTAAATGATTTTGTACAATTCCTTTGATCTGTGCTTATTTGTTGGTACATGTTTTAAAATTTTACATGGGTTGTCTATGTTTTTCCTATGCGAGTAAAAAATCCTAGGCCATCAGTTAAGTAAGAAAACAATTTGTCTAGAACCAGTGGTGAAAAGAACAATTCGAAAATGAATTTTATAATAAAATTATATATTTAATCAGCATAAATATAATTTATAGTCTAGACCTGCTAGGTAGTGAAGACCTTCGAATCTGACCGATGTAATGTTAACCTGTTTTATTATGTGTAATCTCTCTTTTTTGAACTTTTGCGTGTACTGTTATACAAATATGTCAATCTTGTAATACTAAATCAGTGATTTGATATATGTCTTTCTTGCAAATATATTTCCAGAGTATCATCAGTGACTCCTGAGGAAGGCGTTTTGTCTGCCGAAACGCGTGTCGAGTTTTAATAAATATTTCTTCTGCACCTTTTATGTCTTTGACAACTTTGAATGCACTATTTTAATTGTAATTTGTATGATTTATATATTATGTACTTATTGTTGATATAACCTGTTGATGTTTCTTTATGAATCATATTTTTTTATTATATTTTTATCTTATCATATAGTTTGACTTTTGTTGAGTCTCTATATGATTTTTATTTATGCTGATTAAATATATAATTTTAATATAAAATTCATTTTCGATTGTTCTTTTCACCACTGGTTCTAGACAAATTGTTCACTTACTTAACTGATGGCCTAGGATTTTTTACACGCATGGGTTATTACCCTGCCCTAGGAGTCTGTATATTACTGCTACCCAGGGGGTCCTTGTTTTTTTCTCACTTGTCTATGTTTTTCTACACATATGGGTTAGCTGTAAATGTAGGGTAGACACTATATTTTAGTAATAAACCCAAAGATTATTGTTTTTCCTCCATTTTGTATTGGGGTTATCATTTTTGATTAGCAAATTCAGATTTTATTGGGGCTTTAATGGTGTGGGAAGAAAGCCTTTCTAGTATTAGGCTGATTTTTGTAGTAACCACAAGTTGGAAATCTAGTAAATGTTTTCTAGAAAGGCTTCATATGTGAACCAGTATGCCTGTTTTTTTAATGATTGGTTATGACATTGCAGCAGTTACCCAGATTGTATGTACCTATTTACTTAGCATGTTTATTTATTTACCCCCCCTTAATTATGAAGGGGATTCTAGTTTACTGTTTTGAAAACAGCTGGATATATTCAGCATTGGGCATTAGCTATAAAAAATGGAATGCCCCTAAGTACTGTCTTTGCAAAATTCAACAAGGGGTGTTCCTAAAAATGTGTTCATAGTGCCTAGTTCACAAAGTGATTATGAGCATGGAAAGTGCATGGAATGTGGTACTACAAGAGCACTTTAATATGAAATTTATGTTCTTATGTGAATCTGCCCCGAAACATCCAACTCTCTTATCACTTATTGGGATTGTTTTGGATTTGGAAATGATGCCTATAAACCTGTTGCATTTTTAAAAAACAGTGCCATAGAATGAACATTATTTCAATAATTCTATTAAGTGCATGGCAATGCGTAATGTTTTGAGACAAGAGAAATGCATATTGCTTTGGTACACCAATACAAGTAGAACCTAATAAAGCAACTCAATTGAAAATAGAGTGCGTTAGCATGGAACATCATAGTTGCACCAGCATGCTAATACACAAAGGTTGAAAAAAAGTCTTTCATTTTTCAGACTTTGGATAACTGTTAGAGTTTCAATATTAAGGACATTATTTAGACTTTGGAGGACCAGATGTTCTTTGACAAACATAGCGAAAGTCCCATCCAACCCATCACAACCACATTATAGCCTATGGAACTTGTAATACAGAAGATAAGATATCCTCCACATTTTGAGTAAGTATTCCAACAAACTCTAAATAGGTTTCGAAGTCCTATGCTGACTTTGGTGAGTGTCTGCTTACTCTGTATGAACGTATATGATTTATTCATTAACCAGGAAGAAACATGACTTATGCACATCTGTTTACTCTACGACATTTTAACATAAGTCCTAATTATTATCAGGACCATAGTGAAGTTGGCAGAATTAAATATCAATGAAAATTTCGCTCTCAGGAAAGCCATCAAAAACATAGGTTTCTCAGACATCTGGACGATATGCAACACTATCTCACAACATTACAGTGCCTATTTATTCCTGACATTCTCAAACTTCTCTGGTATAGTAGGACTGCTAAGACTGTTTTCTAAAGAAAATCAGTTAAATTGTGAAATCTGAAAGTTGGTACAGACATTAGTTTTTATAACACTAATGATTTAAGAGCAACACGTCACATAGTATAATCAAAATCCAAGATGGCCAACAAATATAAAAAAATAATTTTAAATCTTCCCATTTGCACCAAATGTGGCACAAAGGTTCAAGGGTACGCATCAGTGCATGTCATGTGCATGCCCACATTGGATCTAGACTATGACGTCATGAATATATAACCAAAAAGGCCACCAACACCATGTGGAAAACTTTACATTTCAAATCTATTGTAAATTTGATGTAAATATTCATATTCATTGACATTTATCAATTATAATAATATGTATTACTATAATATTAGGTATCTTTCTTTTTTTCAGCTTCAACACATCTTTTGGAATGCGTAAAATTTAAAGTATGTCAAAAAAAGACCTTATTGTAAATTCCAGAGGGGAGAGGATTTGGTGCAGCATCAAGAGAGGCCAACTCGGGAGCTGGGGATCTGAGTTTGAGTATCGGCGTCGGCTCAACATCCTACGATTCTGGAAAAATGATTTAATCTTCCTGTGTCCATGGGCAGCGCCTTGATACCCCCAAAGGTGATAAGTCATGCTATATAAATTTACAAATATATATATAAAGCCAAGCTGTCCAGCGCAATGATATAGTTGCAATAAATTCGTCCAACTCTGTCCTTTGTCGAAAAAGCATTTTTAAAAACGTATTAGCCCAGACCGTGCTGTAGCTGGAGGGTGGGCGGTGGGGGCAGACCGCCCCGGGGAGCAAGAGTTGTGAGGGGGCGGCCCTCCCCCTCGCCCTGCTCTTAATTACCATCACAGCCACATAAATCAGCAGCACCCCGCAGCTCTTCGCTCAGATTGCCGTGGGCGGTGAACGCAGGGGGCGCAACAGGTGGCCTATGGCCTAGCTATGCCACTGAGCCCAGAAAATGCTACACACAAACAATATGAGTCTGGATATAGTGTTTTAGACCATGACCTGAAGAAATGTAAAGAATTGGAATGCATACCTATAAATATCGTTTCAGAAGAGCTTAATGATGATTCTGGTATTGAGCAGATATTCAGAACTAACAATGCATTGTATATCTGTAATGCATAAAGCAAAATAGGATGATGTGGATTCAAGACCGGTCCCACCATTTTCCCTTCATCACCTTGAAGAGGATTGGCTGGGCCATTCCATTTACTTTTTCTTTTTTTCATTGAAAAGTGCTCTACGATCTTGGTGAGTGTTATTTTTATATTTTAATTTGTGCCATGGGAAGGCGCAAAGTACAAGTGGAAAATGAGAAAAATCATGGCCTCTCCCCTTCTAACCACCTCCTACCTGGTCTTCACTGTATGTTTTCCTGAATAGAGCAGTAAATGCGGTCTAAAGGGAGTTGGAGTTGCTTATCGCTGGATGTGGGGGAAAATCTAAAGGTTTGTCAAAACACAATTGAATCTGAATAAGCATGGCAATAAAAGCTCACCCCCTGAATTGGGGATGGGGCCACAACATGTAACACCACATGAAAACAGCACTGAGGTGGAGGGGGAGAAGGAGTTCAGGTCCACTGGTGGCAGCCATGCACTGCCGGTGGAGTGTCAGCTTTGATGAACCAGCACCAAAAACAGTAGGAATGGGAAGTCTGGCACTATTTTAATATCTTGTTAAAAACCTGTCCCTAAACCTAAGCATACAACATCAACATCTATTAATGGGGATTCACACTCTGTGGTATCCCTTGAAGATTCAAATGTAATCCTCAGTGAGCTTAAATCTACACAGGCTGGTCTCTAGGAATAAATTAAAAACATGCTCACAGCAACTATAGCCTCCATCTTGGAAAAGGTATTCACTTTAGAGAAGTACCTTAAAGACTCTTGTAGAAGTGGCCAAGTCGCAACCAGTGATTGGACGCTAATCAGTAATTATTACTGCACCCATACAAAACTCAATCTCTTATACTGCCACTAAAACATTGGGAGATCCACTGAAAGCTAAAAATCCTCCATCTCAGCAGGGAACCATAAAGAGTATATTCTAGGGAGCATTCTTATTCTGAGACACAGCCTTGGTCTCTTTCAAGTCAATACAATCCTTCAAACTCTCAGTCCCCCAAAAATGTCAAGTCAAGTCAAGTCAAAAGATTTGTATAGCGCGCTACATACCCAGAGGGTCTCAAGGCGCTTGAAGAAGGGTGTGGAGTTACTTGTCGAATATCCACGTTTTGAGTTGCTTTCTGAATGCTAGGTGGTTCTGAGTAAGGCGAAGGTGAGTGGGAAGTGAGTTCCAAGTTTTAGCTGCTAGGTAGGAGAAGGATCTACCTCCCATGGTGGTTTTGTTGATGCGAGGTACAGTGGCAAGGGCTTGGTTGGAGGATCGTAGCTGGCGGGAGGGGGTGTAGAAGGATAGTCGTGTGTTGAGGCATTCGGGTCCGATTTCGTAGAGTGCTTTGTGTGCGTGGGTTAGGAGCCGGAAAGTGATCCTCTTATTGACGGGGAGCCAGTGGAGGTTTTTCAGGTGATCAGAGATGTGTTCTTTACGCGGGATGTCTAATATGAGCCTGGCTGAGGCGTTCTGGATGCGTTGTAGTTTTTTCTGGAGTTTTGCGGTGGTGCCGGCGTAGAGGGTGTTTCCGTAGTCCAGTCGGCTCGTGACCAGAGCGTGGGGGACTGTTTTTCTAGTTTCGGTAGGGATCCAGCGAAATGTTTTTTTGAGCATGCGAAGAATGTTGAAGCAAGATGAAGAAACGGCGTTGACTTGTCTGTTCATCGAGAGTGAGGAATCCAGGATGACGCCCAGGTTCCGTGCGTGGTCCGTCGGGATGGGTGCCTTTCCAAGGGCCTCTGGCCACCAAGAGTCGTCCCAGGCGGAGGGGGAGGTACCTAAGATGAGGACTTCTGTTTTGTCTGAGTTCAGTTTCAGACGGCTGTGCTTCATCCATTTGGCTACTTCTTTCATTCCTTCGTGTAGGTTGGTTTTGGCCGTGTTAGGGTCTCTGGTGAGTGATAGGATCAGTTGAGTGTCGTCGGCGTAGGAGATGATGTTGAGGTTATGTTGGCGTGCGATGGCCGCGAGGGGGCTCATGTAAACGTTGAAGGGGGTGGGACTGAGTGAGGACCCTTGAGGTACGCCGCAGATGACTTCAGTAGCCTCTGACTTGAATGGTGGAAGGCGGACTCTCTGGGTTCTTCCGGAGAGGAACGAGGTGATCCATTCCAGTGCTTTTCCTTGGATTCCGATGTTTTTGAGGCGCTGTAGAAGGGTGCTATGGCAGACTGTGTCGAAGGCTGCAGAGAGGTCGAGGAGGATGAGGGCGACTGTGTCTCCATTGTCCAGTAGAGTTGGAATGACGTCTGTTGCTGCGATGAGGGCGGTTTCGGTGCTGTGCTTGGCTCGGAAGCCGGACTGTGAGGAGTCGAGGGATTTGTTAGTTTCGAGGAATGCGGCGAGCTGGTTGTTGACAGCTTTCTCGATGAGTTTGGCCGGGAATGGAAGGAGTGAGATAGGGCGATAGTTCGGTGGGGTCAGCTGTGGGTTTCTTCAGGAGGGCGCTGAGTTCGGCATGTTTCCAGCTTTCTGGGAAGGTTGCGGAGTTGAGGGAGCAGTTGATGACGTCTCGGAGGTGCGGTGCAATAATGGAGTCTGCTTTGTTAAAGATGTGGTGAGGGCAAGGGTCTGTGGGGGATCCTGAGTGGATAGAGTTCATCAGACGGATGGTGTCCTCAGTGGAGATTGGCTTCCAGTCATTGAGGATGTTCAGGGGGGGTGGGGGTCCTGCAGGGGATTGGGTGGGTTGGTCTCCGGGTTGGTTGTCGAAGCTGTTGTGGATGTCTGCAATTTTGTTGTGGAAGAATGAGGCTAGGGAGTCACAGAGGGCTTGAGAGGGGGTGATGTCGTTGGAGTTGGCTGAGGGGTTGGTAAATTCCTTGACGATGTTGAATAATTCCTTGCTGTTGTGGGCGTTGTTATCTAGACGGTCCTTGAAGGCTGCTTTCTTGGCATTTCGGATTAGTTGGTGGTGTATGCGGGTGGCGTTTTTGAAGGCGTCCTTGGTGCTGGTGGTTGGGTCTTTTTTCCAGGCCTTCTCGAGGGAGAGACAGAGTTTCTTGGATTTCTTAAGGTCATCGTTGAACCAGGAGGCCTTCTTGCTGCCTAGTTTGATTTGTTGTTTTTTCAGTGGTGCTAGGATGTCAGCGCTGTTGGATAACCATTGGGTGAGGTTGGTGGCTGCTTGGTCTGGGTTTAAGGAGTGGGCGGGGGCTTTTGAAGAAGCGATGAGGAGATCTGGTCGATGGTGATTTTGTTCCAGTTTCTTTGCAGAGTGGGTTGGGGGTGGTTGTTGGATGTGGGCTTGTTGTAGGTGAAGTGAACGCAGCTGTGGTCAGTCCAAAGGAGAGCTTTGGTGTGGCTGAAGGAAACATGCTTGCTGGATGTGAAGATAGGGTCGAGTGTGTGACCTGCGATGTGGGTGGGGGTAGTGACAAGTTGTTTAAGTTAAGATTGTGGAGTTCCACCTGCTTGCTGTCCCTATACAGCAATATTAGTCAGAGTGCCACCCATGAGATTAAATAAGGAAGATCATTTTATAGATTATAAGAATCAGGTCTTCCATTGGCACCCAATAAATTATTGTGCTTTTTCCCTCAAAGAATATAATGATATTCTCATGTAAGAGTAGGATGGGTGGGGCAGTCAAGAAAAGTAATAAAAGGTGATTTCACAGTAGTCTCCTACATGAATCTTGAATTGGTGTGCCAATTGTTTGAATATGGAAGTAGGTTGGAGTCAAGTTGTCTTCCTACCTCTTGCTCTATTGTCCCACTAGGCTTTTTATCAGCTCCAATTTTCTATGCGGCAGATGACAAGGTACAGTCCTATTTTTCCCAATACTTTAGTACATCAGACAAGATGGGGCAATAGTCTAATTCAGACACAAAATAGATACCAACCTCTTGCGGACCTGGATGAAAATGACTGACTTGATAATAACTCTACCCAGACGAGAGCTAGTTTTTCTTGAGCAAATAGTCCGTCAGCACAATCTGAGAATAATGTCTCCTGCTCTTTCTGATGAATTGGGCACCTATGAGGTGATTTGGGATTGGTTGCTAATTAAAAGTGATATAGAGGCAGGCCATGGTCACCCCCCCTAATATGGAAATCTACAGGAGGAAAACCTAACCTTAAGAGAAGAGGTGTAAAGTCAGATTTTCCTGCAACCTTAGGGTTACAAAACTTTTAATTTGGTAGTGATCATCCCGATAGTGTGCAAAGTACTGAATCATTGTCTGTGATCCAGAAGATGGATATGACCACTAACATCAAGTTTAAAGACTTGGATAATCTTGTTCTTATATCTTGGAAAATAGAGGGGTTATGCTCCAAATTATGTAATCCTGACTGGTTATTTTATGACATTATGTGTTGCCAGGAAACCTGGCTTTGTGATGATGTTTTGGTTGATGGATTAAGATCTTTCTGCTCAATAACTAATCCCTCCTATGCAGGGAGAGGAAGGGGTGGGTTAGTCACCCTGATATCAACTAAAATTAAGAATCTATCTGCTGCAGTGCTGTTCGAAACTCCTTATTATCAGATTTTAAAGCTTATACTTCCAAAAGATTTCAATATACTCTTAGTACATTTTTATTTTAATGTCTTCACATTACATCCTGTGAATATTGTTGGTGACCTGGGAGCAATAAACTTGTGTTTAATAAATGAGGAGATGAAAGAGACTACCCTTGTATGGGTAGGGGATTTTAATGCCTCTAAATGTACTTTTAACAGGACTCAGGAGTGTGGCATCACAAATGAGCTGGATGCCAATGAGTCACATTTTCCCCATTCCCGGTATAGGGAAGCTTTAACAAAAAATCTGTTGACTAATAATCTTTCATTTTCTAAAAGACTCATTATCTCAATCCAGGCCAAACACCTATTATTTCAAGGGACCAGCCTTTCTTCACCCTATTAAAAGAAATTCAATGTGATGTACTACAGATATATGGTGAAGATAAATATGTAGTGATGATGGGTGGCGCCATCAAAATGACTTTCTGTAAAATATTTAGAGACTGGCTTTAGAATAGTGGATGGACCAATTTGTTAGTGTAAGTTGACATCACTGCCATAGGAAAAGCTGATGCTATATTGAAGTTTTTCCAATTAAACGATACCTTAAATTATGGTTTCTGCACTGTACATCTTACAGAGGTAGAATTATCAAAGTTATCTTGAATCTAGATGGATTTTAGGCAATTGTTATGGATCTGCAGAGACCTGCACTTGAATTTATTTGTTCATTTAGAGAGGGAAATTTTGATTTGTATTCGGACGTACTTGATCAGATGGTTTCAAGGTTGTTTGCTACAAATCACAGTCATTATTCTCAATAGATGTCTGTCCACATTTGTGACATGGCAACTCTAGCAGAATGCCACCCACCCATTCACTCAGGTTTTCATGAGTTAAAGTTTGTTGTCAATTAAAGCAACTGTGCTTTCTCATCAAATTGCTTTAGATCAAAATCATGAGCAGGAAAATGCTATAATCATGAAAGATGGATGTGCTATAGGTCTAACAGTAAATTCAGGAGCTCTCAGAAGATGTATGATATCTGGACCACAGATTTCCAGTGTTGTAAATGAATCTGAACAAACATTTGTGAATGCCAAAAAAACAACCTTTTCCACCATGAAGAAATACTTAATGTGCAAAAATATTTTGCAAAAGATGTCATTTCTCTACTGAACACAATTGAGGAAGTCCATAATTTATTTGTGGAGGAGATCTATTCAATCTGGACAGCAACGATGTAATTGCCTGCTCCACTTATCAAGTCGGTAAAAACAGCAAATTAAATAGCTGGATTGCAATATAACTCCTATTTTTACGAGATGTTGTTAACGTATTCAAAGCCCAAGAATGATACAATACCAAGGAAAAAACTTCAATTACTCAGCATCAGCTTCTGAGTCTTAAGACAAACTATCCTTGTTAACCAGTAATTGCAAGGGGTACATGCCCAAGCAATAAACCACTCATCTCAGGGGAGGAACTAGTTTAAGTAAAAAGCAAAGAAATCTGCTTTTTTTATCGATAATACTGGCCAGACATGAGATTTATTTCAAATGGGTGAATCTAAAGCCGCCTACGGAGGAAGAATGACTGAACTCAGTGCTCAGGATAAATGGTCTAGACAGAGCTGGTACACAAAGTAAGAGGCTAGAATTCTGGGATATAAAGGAACAGTACTGGACAGGCTATGGGTTATAATAGCGTACTTAAGACCTGAAAAAGTCCAATGATTAAGTGCCCTCAGAAATAAGTAAATGGGAGATGTTGGTACAGGTTCCGACTCCCCTACAAGGAAGAAGTGGACAAGGTACGCAGGGGATGCCCGATGGCTGATAGGATACCCCCCCCCCCCCCCACACACATGCTGAAGTCAAGCCAAATTACGTGTGCCGAGGAATGGCCAGGGTGGTACAGAGTGTTGAAAAGGGCTCCTCTTGTGCTGGATTTTTTTTGTCAAGTATACTCTACCTGGGTCCTGTGCAATGAGGACTAAAAAATTAATAAAACAAACAATAAAAACAAAACAGAGTTGATCAACAGAGGGGATTGGTTTGTGCTGCAGAAAACACCGCTCAACATCCTTTGTCCATCCTTTTACCACAGAAGAACTTCCCCGGCCAGGCTTCAGTGGCACTGGAGAGCGCTTCTAAGGTGTTCAGCTGGGGATATTTGGTTGAAATCCCCACATTCAGTACATCCGACTGGCGGTGAGCAGATGGAGTGCCTGGCCTCGAGGAGCAGTGAAGCAGTGCTCAGCAGGCCCAGCAGATGCACTTGGGCCTGTGCAACGGTGCATGGCTTCATCGTAAGCTGGTGTCTAGTCCTTGGCAAGGACGGGGCAGTCAGATGGGCCCCCATGACGGTAAACATCGTTTACCACAAAGTTTTTACAACGTGGTACCTTTAGCACGCATCCCTTACAACGCAAGTTGTTACCACGACTTGCACTGGAGGGCGCTAAAGGATTAAAAATAGTAAATTTACTATCTCAACACCTTCCCTAGGGTCCACGGGGACTGGTGTTAGAATAGTAAATTATACTATTCGAAATCCGCACCCCCAACGCAAGTCATGGTAACAACTTGCGTTGTAAGGGATGAGTGGTAAAGGGATGCGTTGTGACGGTACGGGTTGTACCGTCATACATTCCCCCATGACAGTTGGGCCAGCGAGACCTGTGCACACCTAGCTGGGGGCAGAATAAAGAGGCACATGGCCGGTGGCTGCTCATCATAGGTGGAGTGCTGTACTCACCTGCCTCCTTGCGTACTGGCAGGAGGAAGATGAACAGCATACCCCGTGGCCTGAGGATGAGGTTGGGACAACTCTGTATGCCCCCTGAGCAATACAGCACTGTACAGTGGGTGCCCTCTACTTGTGTGCCTACTCTGGACCTGGTCGTTGCTTTGTCCTTGCAACTTTAGAGTACTCTGGGTCATTCCATGACATAGGAGGACCCTCTTCATAGTGCTTTTGGGCTTTGAGGGTCTAATTTAGTGAGGCATTCGACATTGCGAGCTGTGCTGGGGCCCAGTCACATAGCAGGTGTGCCTCTCCAGCTTGAGGCACCTGGCCCGCTGGGGCATAGTGATGAAGAGCTCCTATGATCTTTTGGCTTGGCTGCTGAGACTTCAGCCCCCTCTGCCCTACCTGGATAGCTGGGTCACCCCCTCCCTGAAGTTGACTTAACGAGAATGAGTCGTAGACACTTGATTCCTTCATTTTGAACCTCTCACACAATAAGGAGCTGGAACCGACCTCCGCCTGATGTTAGCACAACCATGGCAGGCTCACATAATAATAAGAAAGACAACTCCATAAAGGATGTCCTCCCAAAGTCAGTGAGCATAAAAAAAACATCACAGGGAGACCTCCTCATCAACATCGGCTGTGGAGCGAGCTCCGACCACGTAAGCGGGGATGAGCGAGTCACTTGCACAATCTTAAAGACAATATTGGGCATCCTAGGGGTAGATATTGCAGATTTTAAACAGGAAATGGCAAGAGATCTGAAGGGCCTCACAAGAGAAGTGAGTAAGCTGGGACAGAGGGTCCATAACCTTGAACTAAATGGCGACTTACGTGGAGAGGAACTTGATGCACATTGTCATGAACTGCTGGAGTTGCAGGATAGAAACACTGAGCTGCGCTCGATACTGAAAGACCTTGAAAACAGGTCTTAAAGGGACAATATATGAATTAAAGATGCTCATCATTAGGCTACCCCAGGGGGCCTAAAAGATTAGGTTGTCAGGCTTTTCCACCATGTTGCACCTGACATTGCCACACAAGATACCATATTGGACTGTACACACAGGGCAGGTGGTCCCAGTAAGTCTCCTGGTATGCCCCAATACATTCTGACATGCCTGCACTATTACAAAAAGAAAGAGGCAGTCGTGCAAGATGGTAACACTATCGACTTTGAAGGTACACAGGTCTGGTTGTACTAGGACCTCCCCCATTACTCCACAACTCCTTCGTCTTCTGAGGCCTATTACAGTATTTCTGAAGGAGAAGAGAATCTGCTACCACTGGAGACACCTGCTCTATCTCACCTTAATGTGGAACAATGAGACATAGTGCATGTGCACCTTAGAGGAGGTTAAAGTGTGGTTTGACATTAACCATCTGTAGGACGATGACACCTCTCCTCCACAGAGTCCTTCCACTTTTTAACGTGCTCAAGGCATTCCACATGAAAGAAGACAAAAAGAACTGTCAAATCCACCAAGGTGGAGGGCTTTAAGGAGAGAGCATCCCTCGTCCACCAACTTCATCACCAGGAGGCTACCTTCAATTCTGAAATTATTAAAGTTCAACATTACCCGCGAAACGGATATCATATGCCCCTTTCCATGACTCACACAAGATTGAGTGTTCTCCCGTCGCTGTGTGTGACATGTTCGGAACCCAGCTCCACCATGCTGGATTGTTCTGTGCAGGTGGCAGGGCACACGGCTCCGCGAACTGATGCAAGGCCCATCCTAGTTGCTGCAACATGAACCCCATTCAAATTGTTCATTGTGGTCTCCAAAAGAGACCACTCCGGTTGTGCTGTTTCATATTCTTCCTTATACTATTTCTCACATGTTCTTATTTTCTCTACCTATCTAATGCTCAATACACAGCTAAGACTTTATACATGAGCACCATATGTGCTGCATCTCAGTATTACTTTAACCACACCTCCTCTGGGTCCCACACCTGCACCTCCCACACTGTGAAGGATGGTTAGAAAAATTAACAACATTACTGGCCTCAACGCACCTTCAAAAGGCCTAGCATTCTTGTCCATGTTGCGGTAATTGAAGTCTGACATCGGTTTGATCCAGGAGACACATTTTCTTAAGGCAGTTTGGAGGTACTTATGATCCTGACGTTTCGATCCTCAGAACTTTTCATCTGGCACAGGGAAAGAGGCAGGGGTAGCAATTCTCTTGGCGCACATTTCCCTGGCAGGGTTGTCCAGATGCAGGCTGAAGTTCCTGGTAGACTTCTGTCTCTTCGCATCACTATGCAGACATACACATTGTCAATTGACACTTCCTCTGAATGAACACCTGGAGGCTTTTATCCTTTATGCACTTGGACAGGTGATGACCACTGCAGATACAGATGTCCTGATTGGAGGGGACTTTAACTTGGCCCCCGATGCTGGCCTGAACAAGTCCCTACAGAAGGTGGGACACACAGGTACAATTTCCCTACAGGGTCATTTTCAAGTAGCTACACATGGGCTTACAGATGTGAGGTGCAAATATCACCCCACAGAGCGGGACTATCCTTTCTTCTCATCTACCAACCAGACTTGCACTTGGATAAACCTCTTCCTTATGACCTCGTGACTATTGGCAGATAACACATTACAACACCTTATAGAAGACTCCATATGGGTGGGTAAGAAAGCACATGTAGCCAAAAAGTAGGCATATTTATCAGCGGTGGGGGGTGGCCTTGGGCTCCAACATTTTACACATTACTATCAAGCTGCTCAACTTCGGAACAAAGTAGAATGGAGCAGGCCCTCCTCAGAGGAACGCTAGTGTTCCCTCGACAAGGAGGTCACTGGCATCCATTTTGGAAGGTCCCTTGGCTAAGCAAATATTACAGACCACCTAGGGTGTACATCTCACCCGTTCTTAGAGCTACTATTGAGACCTGGGATAGAGTGCAGATACCGAAGAAATTATCCACTCGCATTTCCCCCAAACACCGATCATTGGAAATCTCGTCTTTCCGCCAACCTGTCAGAGCTACAGCTACATATAATGGGAACACACCAACTGCAAAAGAATAGGTAACTGCTTTGATAACATAGAGCCATTGGACTTTCATCAGATCCAACAAAATTATGACATCCCATCCACTGCACACAGAAAGTACCTGGCTATGCGCCACTGGGTCTCCCAACCCTTCACCCACCCCAATGCTAGCCACCCCTTATTATCATTTGAGAAATGGCTTCTTACTAGAAATACAAATACAAACATTCTCTCTCATATTTATGCCTTTCGCACTGCATCTCAGGTTTTTATCAAATCAATGGCCAGCTGCCCTGTGAAAAGGAATGTGAGCACTCTTTTACCACTAAAGAATGGTCAGACATTAAAAAGCGAACCCACTCCTCAGGACACAGCCCCTCAGGCAAAGAAATGCTACTTAAGATAGTTAATTACTGGTACTATACCTCTGCATGAACAGCTCAGTGGAAGAGGTACAGGAATGCAAACAGTTGAAGGGGCTGGGGACAAGGGGGAACCTTGACCCATCTTCTTTGGCAGTGCCATAAGCTCTAACACTACTAGACTGAAGCCCTCACCTCCATTAGCCAAATGAACGACATTGAACTGCCCAGATTCCCGAGTTATATTCTGCTAGGTTTTCCAACACTCTGACCTACTCCCTAAAATCCACTTGGGGGTGAGCTATCACTCGTGCCCTATGTGCTGCCAAAAATACTTTCCTGACATGCAGGGACATTGCCAGAATACCCACTGAACTAGATTGACCTTATCACCTCTGGGAACTCCTTGGCATGGCAAAGTTGAGTGCCTCAGAAGAGCAAAAGCTTCCCCTGTTTGACAAGGCATGTGTACCTTGCCTGCACTTTCTTTCAGAGGAATTCCTGGAATTAACATGCCCTACCTACCTATGCATACTTCATCTTATACCCGCACACCAGGCCACCGACTGATCCCCACAAATTCTGCTATGGCTTCTACTTCCTATCTCTGGACTACAAGACACTATTCGTCCATACATTGATGGCTATTTTCATGTACAGATTGGTTGTCCATTCTTCACCCTATACCTAGTACTCTCTTTTTTCTATAATTTTTCTTCTATTTCTTATCTCTCGCAAGTTAATACCCCTCACTGGCTGATGGGTGTAGGTAAGATGTTTTTGTATTTTTGTTCTCCATTGTTGAAACAAATAAACAGATTTAAACCTAAAAAGTATTTGCAATCCGTTTTCTATATTGTATATTGGGTTTCAGGCAAAAAATTATATTTTGGAATACATTTTGAGACACGAACATTTGTCTATTCTGCCATCTATATTTGTGAATGGAATACTCAGCCAAGGACAGAAGTCATAGCTATTGGACTGCATTGCCGGAAGTAACACCTTACGCAACACAGCTCTAACAGTGGATGTAAATTTATTTATTTATTTTATTTATAGCATTTGTAAAGCGCATCTGCAACCCTACGGGCATCCTGGCGCTATGTACAATTTGCTGAGAAATGCTGTGCAACAGAGGAGGGGAGGAGAAGTATTAAGGTTCAGGTGAGATTACGCTTTGGGGAAGAGCCAAGTTTTCACTTTTTTCCGGAAAGCCATCAGTTCGTCTGTTTTCCTGATGTCGATAGGCATTTTATTCCACAGATGAGCTGCGGCTATGCTGAAGGCTCTACCACCATAAGTGGCTTTCCTAATTCTGGGTATGCTTATGAGATTGGAGGATGAGGATCGGAGGGACCGTGTGGGTGTATACCATTTGAATTTCTTTTGAAGTGGTCGAGGGCCCATCCCGTGTACTGCCCTAAAGACAATGCAGAGGGATTTAAAACAGATCCTTTGTTGTACAGGTAACCAGTGAAGGTCGGCAATATTTTAGATGGTGCAGCTATAGTAATTATGATATTCAGACAAAATATTGAATTAAAAATATTGATGCACCCACATTTTGAGTTTTTAATATCATGATATACAAATATAGTGATGCAGGAATATAGTTGATAAAAATATTTATTTTACAAGGTAAGTAATATCGCTGTCATAAATATCTATAGGGCTGATTACGAGTTTGGCTGTCATGGTACCGCAGTTGATATGGCGTTGAAATTCACCTCTACCCGTTTTGCGGTCTGCCCACCCTATTCTGATGCATGTGGTTCAATAGGTCAAAAACTGCCATGGCACCGCCACCAGGAAACCTCAACAGCTGTAGTAGTAGGTTTGTCCAGTGCATCTGTTGGAGTGAAGACCACCAGTGTTACCACCAGACCAATCATGATGTGCCTTTCCACCAACATGACTATGGCAATCAAACTACCATAGCTGAGCTGACAGAAAGGGTTGGATATAAGGCTGCAACTCACCTGTACCCTGCTTCACACATCCTGTGTTGCCATAGCGTTAATTGTACACATCCTGCTGCTACTGGTTGATGACACCAAAGCTGACACCGGTGTGTTTTTTAATCGACGGTAAGTCACAATCTACCCTGTTTCCATCTACTTCCCAGTTAACTGATGCACAGGCAGGGACATCTTGAGGTGTTTTGGTGCCCTGACCCAATCCTATTTTGTGGGTCCAAGTTGGGAACAACTTTTTAAGTTCACCTCTGTGATGCCCTCTTTGGCAAGGTCAGCGATACTGTACAGACACACCATTCCAAATTCCATATGTGTTTACATCTAATATTCATAGATTCTGATGTGTGTTTTTAATATTGTAACCCAATAGCAGCTCCTCACTAATGCATAAAATAAGCTTTGTGACACCCTTCTATTTCTCACATGCAAGATCCTATTTGTATATGAAATGCACTTAAGTATGGATGTTCCATGAGACAGAAACACACCTTCCCTGCCAAAGATATGTAACACACATCACCCACATTAAAAAGTAGTTTAGGAAACTTTTTACCAATCTGCTGAAGAAGTATTTCAAGGTCTTTATGGCAAGACTCTCTGTAGAATGGGGTTGGCTCAATAAGGGGGCACACTGAAAGTCTGGCTCCCAGGGCCAAAGCCCACTTTTCCTAAGCCTCTAAACATCTGTGTGCACAGGCTACTGGCAAACACATCTGTAGTCCCATGTTCCAATGTAGAAAATCACATCAGTTAGGTGGTACAAGTGGTCAACCACACGATGAGGGCCTATCCATAAAAACTAATCACCATCACATACCATATCAAACTGCATGTACACAAAGTAAACTCTAAAATATTTGTAGCACATCCTGTCATAATGTGTAAGCACAATAACATTGTGTCACAATTTACATCTTCAACATTGCTAGGTCACAAAAAAGCGAGCCAACTATATTTTTTATGGAATGTCGTGGAATGTGTTTTAATTGTGACACGTAAAAAGTTGTGATTTTATGTAATTAATAGATGATGATAACTTTTTTGGTTTTATACTCCTGAAACCGAATAAAGTTGAATTGAATTGAATTGATATTGCCAGAACTAATGTGCTTCAAAACAACGCAGATTTTAATTTGTTCAAAAATACACGAGGACCAAACATAACAAAAGTCCAAAGTCCAGTCCAGATATAATTGGTGTTGCTTAGCACACTGAAGTGCCACAACACGTGTCCTGAACAATACTGCTAGGATATCCTCCTGACAAAGGGGCCTGACAAAGGGGGCTCCATTGGGCAGGGCAGGCACCTCAAGATGCTATTTGGGATGGGGGCATTTGCGTTTTGTAACATTGTCCCTGGGTTGCAAAGTACTGGTTTTGAAAGAGGAAAGGATGGACTTACATTAAGGAGGGGGTTTTGGGAATAGGAAGTTGAAGAACGTTTGGCTAGGGTGCATTGGTACGTGGAAGGGATGGATCATTTGGTAAGAGGGATGGATTTGGAGGTGGAAGTCGTGGTTTGGAGTGTTGGAGGGGTAGTGAGATCCTTGAATATGGTAGGTGGAGGTTTGGCAGAGTTGATGGCAAGGGAAATGAGGGATCTTCGATAGATAGGGGACTTGGTAGTGGGAATGGTGAAGAAGTGGGGTCTTGGAGGTACAGGGAGTGACTGTGTGTGATGTGCTTGGGTATTTTGCAGATGCAGGTGCATGTGTGTCAGGTTTATGTGCTGCAAGTAGGAGTGTGTCTTGTTTCTGTGGTGTCTGTTGGGTGCTTGATTGTGTGTATCTGTATTTCTTAGATGTGTAGGTTATGTCTGTTATAGCTGTGGCTGTTGAGGCAGGGGAAGGGCTTGGTGTGGGTGTTGAGGATGTTGATGTGGTGGGGACAGTGTGTGGTTATGTGGTGTGTATATGAAAGTGGTGATGATCGGGGTGTCATCTGTGCTGGCTGTGGATGTGGTAGGGGTAATGTGTGTGCATGTGTGTGTGATGTCTTCTGTCATCTGTGCTATGTGGGGATGTGATAGGGAGTGCTGAGAGTATGTGGGTGTGGTGTTGTAAGTGGTAGTAGTGGATGTGATTGTGGTGGGTGCAGTTTCTGTCTGTTTAGATGGACGGCTGTTTTTTTGTGTGAAGTTTTTGCTTATGTGTGGATGTGCTGCTTGGGTCTGTATTAGAGTGGGTATGTAAATGTTTGCATGTGCATTGGACAGGCAGGGGAATGGGGCATTGGTATAGTTAAGAGCCGGGGGAGCGACACAAGGTTGGAGGGATGGAAGGCTGCACTGAGGCCGTAGCCTGAAAAGATCTTTGCCGGCCAGACATTGCACAGTGAATGCCTTCCAGTAGGCCACCATCTGCTGCAGATGGCAACCTTGCTCTATATGGCATTCAGTAGTGCACTCTGACCCACAGAGATGTTTCTCAGGAGATCAATAGCCTCCTCACTCTGAGCAGCAGGGGGTCAGGGGCGGAGGCGCAAAGAGTGAAAGAGACAACCCCCCTCTTAGAGGAGCAAGCCGGGCAATTAGTTGGGGAGCAGCAGGGAGGGTGGCAATAGAACTGGGGATGGCGGACAATGAGGTACGAGGAACAAATCCTGTGGGATCCACCACCACTCGGGAGTGTCCACTGGAAGATGACTCTGTAGAAGTTGATCTTGAGTCTTCCCAGGCACTCCCCACACCATCTCAGTCACTGGGTCCCTTCGCGCCGGTACGGTCACGACTGATATCACTGTGACCAGCTGTGTCCCCTATGATGTTGGCCCCTTCACCTTCGCTTTTCCGAGTTGAATCTGAAATTATATGTAGAACTGCTTTTTTACAAATGTGTTACCACACCTGACCATCAGATATAAACACAAAACATTTATAAAGTGCACAGATTACACCAGCTTTATGGTTCACTATGTAGGCTTCAACATTATCATGAGTGCATGCATGCTACATTACCTGGGGACAGTTCATCACAGTGATGTCATATCCCTACACAGCTCCAAATCCATTAATGGTCTTGTCCACACCCCATCCTTATGTCCATACTAGGATACTTTGATAACCTTGGCCCTTGTAGTATACCTTAGTATACTGATGTCACTAAATGCAATGGCTACTAAATATACATTTCCACACTGTTCACACAAGGCCCAGAATTCACCGAATGTTAATTTACCTTACACCACATTGTGATGTCATGAAGGTCAACTTGAAGAACGATGTAGTAGAAATCATGTCACATATAAATGCTCATTGCACACTTATGAAACGTTTGACTTGAAACTTCATCATTTGTACATTTCCAAAGACGGCCAATGAAAGCTGTATTGAAGTAGTTTAGGTACGTATCACATGTAGCATAGAAAAGTAGCCTGAAGACGTTGAGGGCCAATGTTGTGTATCAGTCAATATCTATGACATGAAATGTTGGGATCGGTATAGCCCTAATAGGATGGCACATCACAGCATCATTTGGTATAGCAAACACAGTCACATATGATTTCTACATTTCTACATCTCAATCACTAATGCATGTCACCAAACAGTGAATGCATCTTGAAACAGTATTGCTGATGAAATACCAAGAGGGGAAGGTAAACTGGGCAAAATGTAGGTTCTAATATTGATGGTACCTGTGATGTTGGCACATTCATGTTACCGTAGAATCCTAACTTACCAATGGAAAGTGTTTTCCTGTCAGTGCATAAAAAGTGTATGCCATGTCACATGTAATAGGGCTACCATCACATGAAAGACAGTAGTAAAGGAACATCCCTCCTTACACAATGAAAACCAGTGAGCTTGAGGTGATTTATCATTTTACTCAGCCATGTTTCCGCTCAAGACAGTAATTTGGTAGTTCACTGGACTCTGATGTGTTCCTGGTCATAAAGACAATAGGCAAAGCACATTATCATGCACCTACCTCCAGACCTTTACAGACAGGAGCTCTTCTTGTGTGTTGGACATGGGTCACCCCGAAGGTTAATGGGGAAATGTCTGCCTGTAACCTAAAAAGGTGACGATGTAACATGTACATCTCTGACCAAGACTCACCTCGTTGTAGCTGCTGTTGGGCGCTCAACTGCCGATTAAACTACAGGTAAGCCACTGCTATTATGAGGGTCATTAAGGGGTCAGGGTGCTGCGTGCGGCCCATCCACTTTGGGAGGACTTCCCCAGCTGGACTTCCACGATCTTCTGGGGCCAGTGCCTCAGTTTTTCCCACCTTTCCCTGCAATTAATGCTGTGCTGGCCAGGGACCACCAGGGTCCACACGATGGCTTTCCAAATGGCCTGCTTCTGATTGGGTTAGACCTGTATGGATACAAGAGATGAATAAACAGAGTATCACTACAAGTTTCTGGATATCTCTTTTGTTTAGACAGAAGTTGTATTCTTGTAGCCCAAGCATAAATAATTAGATAAGATACAACATGGCATATTTACAAGGGCATCGCACCATTGGAGTGTCACTTATACTGACGCTCCGTTGGCCCTATGCCCTGCTCCATATTTACATAGAGAGGCTGAGCCACTTGGAATAGCTGAACACCTCCTAGGAAATACACCTCCTTTTCACCCATCGTTTGCGTGAAAGGGGCATGCAATTGGTGTTTCTGTGGGCGTTTCCATGCAACACCATTGTATTTTGACGCTGCCCAATACCAAATCCCAGTGAAAAGCAGGAAATAGAGTGGAGCAACGAGGAGAAATAATATTATTTTTCCTCGTTGTTTGCTCATTCTATGTGTGCTGCATTCTCCACAAGCTCCGCCCGCCCCAATATTTGAGCTACACATTTGGTATGATGACACTCACGCCATCAATAGTTTCAGTTGAGGAGACTAGGACAACATAAAGCTAAGTTGGCAGAAATGTATCTGAGCAAAGCATTGTATGTAGCTTCCTCAGTCCATTAAAATTGAACATCAATTGCAATAAGTCAGACAAGTGAGAATGGGCAAAATCACAATTTCATCTTGTTTTGAGTTACAGAAACAGAGCCTCATGGTAGTTGTAGTCATTTCAATCTCTACTTGCCACCACATGAAAGGGGCTAATGTTACATGACTGTTGCCAAAATGTAGTTGAGATGGACTATACATTTATATATTAACACCATGGGTCCTGGACTTATAGTTTTATAGTAATACATATACAGATACCATTCCAACATGTGGCATGCAATGGTGATTGATACATGTTGATATTCAACAATAAACATTTAAACAGACAAACCAACATCTCTCATACTTTGAGGATTGCATGTTTGGAAACTAGGTACACAACATAATGGCAAAAGCTGAGTTGAGAGCAAACAGAACATTGAGTTGTTGTGACAGTTAGTGGGATATAATTTACCAGACTCCACCCCCAGGTATTCCTGTTAAGCCCTTAGAATGTAGGATGTCCAAGACCTTCTCCTCTCAGGGAAGCAAATATATTGCGGTGCTGAGAGGACCACCGAAAGTCTTCTGAGACTCCAGAAATGTTGCTTGGAGGCCGAGTAACACCTTTCTCCCAACAGGTCATTCTACCTCTTCCTAATTTCCTCCTGTGTGCGCAGGGTGGTACTTACAGCATTCACTCTGTCCACTCATCTGGACCACATTTCCCTTTTCTTACTGAGAGCAGTATGTTGGACTTGGGCTCCAAATAATTGTGGCTCTACTGTTATGATTTCATCCACCATGACAACAACACAGCCTATGAAAAACATTAATATTTTTCGGTGTAATATGACTTCAAATTTAAGTAAGTGACAATAAAAAAAAACACCAGGGGATATGAAAAGAATATTCAACAAAAGTGTGTGGAGAGGGGTAAAAGGGATGGGTTACAAAAGGGCTGCCTTATCTCAACAAAAATTTGACTCTGACCGCAAGGGGACCGCTAGTAAAATAGTGTTTTGTAATCGTCGGGAACCAGTGGCCCTACCAGTGGTGGAGAATGCATTGCCAACAATGCAGTCTGCTGTGGAAGGCGGAAGACTCCTGACTCCAGTCTTCTTGGGACCACAGTCATACTGATATGGTGGTAAGACCACCAAGCTCATAAACGGGCCCTATATTGTTAATATCATTTACAAAAATATTTTTGTAAATGATATAATTTTTTTTTATTTATCTTTATGTATTTTAGTATTTGTTTTAATTGTATCTGTTATAAATTGCTTACACAATCATTATTAATGTTTTTAAAACACACAATCTCTTTTACCACTCCCCACACACTTCGGTTGCATATTCTTTTGACATTCCTTGTGTTTTTTAATATCGTTTACACATTTTTAATTGTTTTAATTTTAATTTATTTGTAATTGTCATTCTTAGTGTTATACCAGGTTATGGGGTTTGTAGGGGTACAGGCTGGGAAGTCAATTAAGTATAACAAATTAATAATTTGAAACATTGTTAATTACTTCATTGAAGATTACATATGTAACTTGAGTAATTAATTACAATTTTATGTTATATTTTTGGTGCAGGTTGTTGAGTTTGTAGGGTTAAAGGGTAGGAAGTTAATTATAGTTAATGAATAATTAATTTGTAGTTATTTTTAAATATTTAATTCAGAAATAATGATGCAAATGTTGTAAGTAATTTCATTGTAAGTTATATTTTAGGTGCGGGTAGTGGAGTTTGTAGGGGTAAAGGGATGGGAGTTAATTATTATAAATCTAATAATAATGAATACTCATTATTAATTGTTCAATTGATAATTAATTATGTAAATTCTGTAACTAAGATATTTCACAAATTAATTTTTTAGGTGCAGTTTGTGGGGTTTACAAGGGTGAATAGTGTGACGTTGATTCATTATAATTAATGACTAATTAATTGTTCATTATTATTCATTATTCAATTGATAATTATTTTGTACATTGTGTATATTATTCAAGATATCTATGAGGTGTGGATTGTTGGGTTTGTCGGTGTAAAGGGTGGTTAGTTAATTATTTATAAATGATTAATGATTACTTATGTATTGTAAATTGTTTAATTGATAATTTCTCTGATGGATTTTGAGAAATTAATTACATTTTAAGATATATTTTGGGGTGCAGGAGTTTGGGTTTGTATGGGTCCCGGGCGGGAAGGTAATTAAGAAATTATTTATTGAAAATAACCAATAATTTAATATAAATTATTTAATTGATATTTATGTAAATTATGAAATTATCATATTTGTTATATTTTAGCTGTGGATTGTTCAGTTTGTAGAGGAATTGGGTGGGAAGTGTTTCAAATAATAATAAATATACAAGTAGATGTTCTTTTATTAACTTTTGCTGGCTTCTGTAGATGCTCGCCCCAGAGGGCCTGTCAACATTTTATACCTTGGAAAGAGTGCATTGGGTGCCTGCCAAACTGCTGTGATGGCCCCCGCACCTGGTGGTGGCTAGACTTCTTCATTTAAAAGAAAGAGACCTCTTTCTAAAAAAAGACACAGGGTGATGGCCCATATATGTGGACAATAGTAGAGTTTCAATTTTCCCCGACTACACGCTGGAGGGACAAAAGCGGCATGCTTCTTTCTTGGAAGCCAAGAAAGTCCTGTAAGAAGAAGGCCTCTAGTATTCCTTTATTTTCCACGGGGGCTGCATATACTGTTGGACAGGAAGACCCATTTTTGCTAGGACCCCAAAATGGCATGGGAGTGGATCGAGGCCTACAAAACTGAGGGCACTCAGGTGGCACGAAGAGTTGCGGCCAAGGATCAGGGAAACACCTCAGGAGGAGACTGGGATGCGATGCCCCAAAGAAGCTGAGTTCCTCGCAAACCAAGAAAGAGAGAGCGGAGGCACTGCAGGCTGTGGCGGCGATCATGCAAGACAGGAAAGCTCAGTCAGAGGCTGGATCCTGTTCCCAGAGAGAGACAGAGGGTTTGTAATCAGATTCCTCTCAAAGTGACTGTTTAAGCTTGCCTGTGATTACTCAGAGGACAGTGGATGAGATTGCCTCATTCTGATGGTTGCCATTGATACCTGTGGTCTCCTTCAGGGGTGGGGGGGCGCCTGCCGGGTAGCCGGGTGCTGGCCGGGAGCGGCATAAAAGGGGTGGCACGTTCTGAGCAACCCTCTTGCTCCTGGACGTTTCCCACATTTGCCATGCTCCCTAATGGTCCTTCTCAAAATGGGTTTCGAGTTCAGTTGGTTGATGATGTTTTTGCACATGGTTTGGGAGCCTGGCCGTTGCCAGTCTGTCCTGGGATCAGGGAGATGTTCAGCATGGGAATTCTTTCCACAGTTTTTGTTCTGTCACTTTCAGAAGGGGTCTGATGTGTGCAACTGGGGGCCTAGATAATCGGAGGGATGCAGAGAACGGTTAATGGGAGGTAGTATGTCAATATATTGTCAACACATGATTAGATGGATGGGGACTATGGCTAAGTGGCACAGTGTGCATACCTATTTAAAGCAGTGAGATGTGCACATAGCCTTTCTTCAGGAGACCCACCTAACCAAAAGTTAGTTGGAAGTTGATAAATTGTGTAGGAGGTGGAGAGGACAATTGTTTGCAAGCACTTTCTTGGCATTTGCTTGAGAAGACTTGATTTAGATACAGCCAGTTGTCCCTTTTGACCCTACGCACACCTTGATAGATAGTGACGACAGACATGTATTTCTCCAAGGGAGGGTGGCGGGCAGAGAGGTGACATTGGGTAGTGTGTATGCACCTAACCTTGATCAACTAATCTTTTTTACTGCCCTCTCAGCTCGAATGGGGGACAGGCTGTGTTGGGGGTAACTTCAACTGTGTTGCAGATGTTATGGCTGACCGTTCTCACCCTCCTTTACCAGGCACACAGGCCCATCGTGTAGCATCGGGCTTCCGGGGCAGGACAGATCAGTGGGGGCTGAAGGATATTTGGAGAGTACAGCACACAGGGGATAGAGAATACTCTTACTTCTCTACGATGCATCAAGACTAGATGATTTCCAGTGCACACTGTCCTTCAGTGGTTCTGTTTCACGCACAGAACTTGGGAAGGGCGTTCTCTGAACACAGCTTACTATTGATTGTTCACAAACCTCTGGAAAGTCGACTGCTGATCCCCTTATGAAGGCTGAACCCTCTGATAATGGAGGATAGCCCCTTCGGGAAGTCTTTGGGCACCCTCGTTGACACATTCTTCTTAACTAATGCTCACACAGTGACTTCTGCATTAGTGGAATGGGAGGCATTCAAGGTGGTAGTGAGGGGATATTGTCCGGGTCAATCGATTGGTGCACAGCGGAAAATTCTATAGGAATTACTAGACATAGAGGTGAATATTCAGCAATTAGACAATGCCCGGGGCAGGAATCCTCTGGATTTTCAGGAGGCACATGCATGATATAATGATGCATTGGAAAGGTTGCGGTGTCACAACCATAGGGGAATATCTTGATAAGGTGTAGCGGAAGGAAGGGAAGGCAGGTCACCTGCTAGCATGGTTAATTACGCCTGAGACCCGGGGGTCGCTGATTACCCAAGCTCGAACAGAAACAGGTGAAGTGCTTTATAACTCAGAAACAATTAATGCCCTATTTCTCAACTACTATGAGAGGCTATATACAGCCCCTGTACTAGAATCTCTATACCTCCCTCATGGCGAGAGTTAGGACAGACAAAACTGTTTCTTTCCAATATCGGATCACGCGGGGAAATCTGCAAGAGATGCGGAAAGGTGGTGGGTGGATGGGTATCCAGTCGGACGGGAGGGAATACATTGTTTCCCTGTATATCGATGATTTGTTTATTTAATTGGGGGATGCAGTTTCTGGTACTGCCTCGCCCTACTTCTCTTGGAGAGTTCTGGTCATATATCGGGCCTGCGGGTTAATAAAAAGAAGACATGCTTATTTCCAATGGTGGGACCAATGCCTAGACTGGCGGCCTTGCCTGTGGACATGAACTGGAACCCACACTCATTCAAATATCTGGATATTCTTTTGGAACACGTTGCAACTGCCAATTATCACTAGGATCTCCTCGACCAAGATGGTTATGTTACCCCATCTTTTGGTCATGATGCTCAATGGTTGGTTCAAACCTTTGAACTCCCTTCTAAGGGATTTGATACGGGGAGTTGGGCGGTGGAGGTTGTTCTTGAAAATGATGCAATGCCCTATGACAGAGGGAGGCCTACCGGGGTCGGAGCTTTATATGTTAGCTGCCCAGCTGCAGTGGTTGGCGCAATGGTTGGAGGGGGTAAGAGAAGAGGGTTCTTGCCTAGTGGAGCCCAGAATGCATCCCAGTCAATTAGTGGCTAAACTGTTAGAGCCAGGCATTGTTGTCCCGTATCACTCGCTACTACAAACGTTGGTCTTTTGGACTTGGAAACTATGCCTGGTCAAACTGAGAAGGATTCTGAGGTATACTCCCATTCTGGCTTTGGTAGGCCTTCCCCATAGAGATCCTAAGACGATATTCACGGCGGAGCAATTGTAGTCCTGGGGGGTGGAGATGGTGGTCAATTGCTATCAAGAGATAACACCAGTCCCATTTGCGGAATTGATGGAAAGCTGTGGTCTTTCCCCGGGTCAGTTCCTATTGTATGAGGCATTGACTCACACATTTGAGCAGTTGTGGTGAATGGGTAGGGAGGAACCGGAGACACAAAGTTTGATGCATTCATTGTTTACCTTATGCACTGCGATACACCAAGTGAAGTGGCATTATGCCTCATTGCGCTTCCGGCCCTCTGAAGGACCTCTGGAGTAAATGGGATAGAGCCTTAGATAGGGCATTTACAGACACAGAAGAGGGCGGGATCCTCCAATCCCCAAAAAAGATCTCTAGAAACACCCATCTCAAATATACGCAATTTAATTTTGTACACATGACCAATATGATGCCACATCACCTCAATGTCACATATGGCGGGGAAATGCAGAAGGCCTGAGATGTGCTCACATGGATGCTGACTTTATATACATAACATGGGCCTGTGTGCATCCCCGCACAAACTGGGAATCAATCTAAGTTAAGATTAAGGAGGCCCTGGGGAGTCTCACGGTGGAGGTCTGTTTGCTGGGTCTCTTTCCCCATCCACCTGCACGGAAAGTTGGGAATCGGCTAATAGATTTGGCCTTGGAACGCCGGCCTTTCAGGGCTCATTGTGAGGTCGCTGACGCCTTGCATTTTTTAAGGTACTGATTTGCGGGTCTTCCTGACACCGTAGCGGGCCCACGACACTGCGGTCAGCCAGAACTTTTTGGATTTGTTGTTCACGACACGGTGATAGCCCTAGGAAGAGCTATCGACTTCAAGGAACTGTACTTCAAGTCTATTTTGATGACTGGGATTTCTAAGAACTGTATCCTGGATTTTTATTGTTTTGGTCTTGTTTGAGTATATAAAAATATTGGATATTTTTATAAACTGGTGTGGTGTCCTACTGTAATAGTACATCTTACCCCTCCTGAGTCCAATGCTTTGCCTACTGTTGCATAAACTGGTGATGGAATAATACATTCTACCTGTTGGAGGGTTATCCCCAAACGTTTTGCTTCTTCCTCCTATTTTTTCATGACCTGCTGCTGTTGGCTTTAGAACTGTGGGCACTTTACCACCGCTGATCAGCACTAAAATGCATATGCTCTCCATGTATATTGTTGTTGTGAATTGGTGATTACATAATTGGTTATTTGATTTACTAATCAGTCACTAGTACAGTGCATTATGTGTGCCCAAGGCCGGTAAATCAAATGCTACTAGTGGGCTTGCAGCACTGGTTGTGCCACCTACCCAAGCAGCCCTTCAAAGGTAAATCAGGCCTGCTACTGCAGAGTTTGTGCTCAGTTTGTAACTGCCATGTCTACTTGGCAAGTGCGCATACGTGCCAGACCCCAATCTTCCAGTTTCTTACATATTAGTCCCCCCTCAGGTAGGGCCAAGGTTCCCCTGTGGGCAGGGTGCGGTGTCTGTTAAAGGTAGGATATGTACTTGTGTGTGTGACATGTCCTGGTAGTGAATTACAGTGTATTTCATTTTTCACTATGGAAATAGGATAGAAAGAGTTTATTTATAACATTGTATAAATATAACTTCCCTTTGGGACCAGTTAGAAAGATAACGTTTGGTATGCCTGAAATCAGAATGCTAAAATGCATCCTTTAATGAGGTTGATTTTTACATTCTGTGTTTGAAAATACCACTTTTAGAAAGTAGGTATTTTCTTGCTTAGCCATCCAGTGTGCCTCTGCTAGGATGCATATTGACTGTCTGGCTTTTAAGCAACAGGGGGTGGGCATGTGCTGTGGCTCCAGAGAGTCTGGATGAGTCAGGGTTGGGCTGAATAGACCTGTGCTGCATTCAGAGTAGTGGGAGGAGCTTTCACTAGCACCTAAATAGGCCTGGTCTGCATTTAGAGTGGTGGGAGGAGACTTCCCTTGCACCTGAATCAACCCTACCTGCCTTGAACAATGCTGTCTCCACCCCCTGCCAGGAAGTTGGTCTGGAGAGGACAGAACTGGTTTGGACTAAGCACAAACACTGTCTCCCCCTGAGAGGACAAAGGATTTTTGGATATAAATATTGGGTCCTAGACCCCAGAACTTTAGAACACTTTTGGAACTCCAAAGACTGCCAAGAAGAATAGCTGGAGAAGCTGTGAGGATGGACTACCACTTTGCTGTGTGCTTTGCTGTGTAGACCTGCAGTGGAAGCTTCTGTCTTGGACAGTGAAAGAACTGGACTGAACTTTCTTCAACTTCCCTTTTGTGAGTTTCTCCAAGGGCTGGAGGTAGAGCTTGCCCCCTGTTCAAGACGTCTCAGGAACGCCAAAGACCTCAAGTTCTTCTGTCATCAGCACTGGGGACACGTGTTTTGTGCTGCAACAGAAGAAAAGCAACCCAACACTGTCTACGACACCTCTGCCAACTCCGAGACCTGAGGGCACCGCAGAGGGCATCACTGCAATGCCACACCCCAACCGTGGCCTCACCGACAACACCACCTCATGCCACAACCTAGCCGCTGCTTGCACTGCAAATTTTGGACACAGCATTCTGCACCGCCTCCCTTCATGCCGCAGCCCTTGTATCTCAGACGGTGCCACTACATTCCAACATGGATGCCGCTGCTTGCACTGTGGTTCGAGGGCACTGCTCGTAAACTATACAATGCGCCATCCTCATTCCGCACCGCAGTCTTGGTCTACTGACTCCACACCATCGAAACCAGTTTGTCAGCCGAAGACAGTGCTTCAGCTACACAGTGACGAGTACCAAATCACTTTGCCCGAGGCCCTAGTGTAACCACTGTGATGCTGCCTGCACCCAACCTGCGGGCACTGCACGCCGCACTACTGCACTTTGCACTGCAGCCCCAATGCGTGCCAACACCGGTGCTCCCGACTTCAACCGCGAGAAATTTGATCTGCAACGCATGTGGCTTCAAGGGCCCGACGACTCCTGCTCCGACCTCTGGAACTGACACCTGCAGACACCAGCCTTTCGGGGCACATTGGGAGGTCACCCGACACCGTAGCTGGCCGGAGACGCTGCGGTCAGCCAGAATAGTTTTGTCAGGTTTGCACTCCACAGGATCCGCATGCAGCAACAATGCTCCACCTCCGGACCGACCGAACACCCCGAAGTATAAACACAGGGTGTTCAGACGATACGGCGAGGGAAAAAACCCCAAAAGGGGGAAAACCCAGAAAGAATAAAGAGAAGAAAGGAAGGGGCAGCAGGGATAAAGAAACTGGAAGACAAAAGTACATAGGTTAAATATATTACTTAATCCTACTCTCATCAAGTCTCACTAAGTACATTCACACATGTCTTCACCTGTAAACGAATGACTCTACACCACCCTATTGCTGTGTCTCTCGCCTTCCTCCTTCCTGGTCAACACAAAAGAAAAAGCATTACCAACAAGCCATATCTGCAGATGACTCAAAGCCTTAAATGTTATTGTACACATACCCAGTATTGCAACCAAGAGAATTGTAAATTGATTCCAAAGTATACGTGTAAATACACCAAGAACAAAGAGCACCCTTGTGCTTTGGCGTTTGCCAAATGTTAACTCCGTCACCAAAGTAAGGGACAAGTTCCCCTTTTCTGTAGCTGTTCCCACAAGAATAACCAAATACGGCGGTGTGTAGTTCCTTCACTACCACACTCCGCTTTCGTATTTGTACATCCACAAGTTTATAAATAAAGAATCCCAAACCAAGGATTCGTGACGGCAGTGCGGAGGTCCTAGATTCCCCCCCTGCACTCTGCCACTTGAATAGTTGTATACTGAAAAGCACTCACGTCCAGGAATCCTCCCAGAACGATTGTTAAGAGCAAACAACCTTTAACAATGTTCCCTTGCAGCCGCGAGGCACGAACCAACAGCAAACGTAGTTCCAAATAGATTGCTACGAACAAATATGTAGATTAGCAGAAATGAACGCGCTAGCCAGCGCGCTACAGGTTACCCGATATACGGCTCCCGTTTCCTGTACATGGAAACCTTCAAAGTCTCTCAGGCCAGCAGCATCAGAGGAGCAGCCGCCACCTCCGAACAAACAAGAATCACTAGCACTGGTCTTTCGGCTCTGCCCAAAGATATCCCGTGATTCCGCGGGAATTCTGGGAAATGTAGTTCTGAGCCCATGAGTGTTGGGAAACGTAGTTCATTGGGCAGGCGCGCTGGGCTAGATCCCGACAGTACGCCCTCCTCCCAAGTGCCTCCTAGGCCCAGGCTTCGCAGGAAACCTGACATAAAAAGATCGCACAGCCCGAGGAGCATGGACATTATGCACCGGTTCCCATGAATCCTCCTCCGCACCGTAGCCCTTCCATGAGACCAGATACCACAGCACTCCTCTGCGGATTTTGGAGTCCTTGATAGACCTCACCTCATACTCCAAGTTCCCATCTTTATCTAGAACAGGAGGCGCAGTTCTGCGCGATGTAAGGGCTCTTTTTAGTAGCTGTACATGAAACACAGGGTGTATTCTTAAGGTGTTTGGCAACTTCAGCTTGTATGCGACAGGATTGATACGACGCACCACCGGATAGGGCCCTATGAAACGAGGATGGAAGATGCTTCTTAGTTTGAAACGGATATACTTGGTTGAAAGCCACACCTTATCCCCCACCTCGAACTGAGGACCAGGTATCCGACGCCTGTCCTCCCACCTTTTGTACATTTCCTTGGCCTTCAACAGATGTCCTTGCACTGCTCCGTGGACCCTCCTTATTGTCATTACCCGCTCCTTCACCGAGGGTTGGTTACCAAGGTCTTCAGGGATATGGATTGGCAGGGTCTGTACATCATACCCATAGTTGGCTTTGAACGGGGACATACCTATGGAACTGTGCCAAGCATTGTTGTATGCCATCTCTGCCATCCACAATAATTCCACCCATGACTCATGAGCCTCCTTCGAGTAACAACGCAAGTACTTTTTTAACGTCTGATTCAGACGCTCCGTCTGTCCATCCGTTTGGGGATGGAAGCTAGTAGACAACGCTGACTCGATGCCCAATGCACGACACCACACATTCCAGAAGCGAGCGATAAATTGCGGCCCCCTATCGGACACAATGACTCTCGGAATGCCATGCAAACGAAAAACTTGTGACGCCAGTATCTGTGCTGTTTGACTGGTTGTGGGAAGGTTCACACACGGTAGAAAATGGCCCATCTTCGTCAGGTTGTCCACTACCACCAACACTACTGTGTTTCCCTGATCATTCGGGAGACCCGTAATGAAGTCCAGGCTTATGTTCAACCAGGGGCGGTCAGGCGTGGGCATAGGGATCAACAAGCCTTTCTTTTTGGTTGTTTCCCCTTTTGCTCTGGCACAGACTTCACATATACCCACCCATTGAGTAGTGTCTCGTACCAATGAATCCCACCAGAAGTGCCTCCTAAGCAAATCCACGGTCTTTGTGATCCCTGGATGTCCAGCCGCAGGAGCTTCATGACACCAAATGAATGCCTTCTTTCTAATCTCTTCGTTAGGCAGAAACAAGCACTCCCCGTAAAAAGGTAAACCTTGTCTGACCTTCCTGCCAGTTTGGCCGAAGCCCAACGGACCCAGAACTCCGTAGACCTGGAGCTCTTGATGTCCTCCAGAAACTTCTCGGCCCTGATCACACACACCACTTTTGTGGAAGGGATGATTGAATGTTCCTCCACACTCTGTTTTATGGGGATTCCTTGTCTAGAGAGAGCATCCGCTTTCCTATTCTCCGACCCAGGACGAAAGGTTACCACAAAGTTGTACTCGGAAAAGAACAGCATCCACCGCATTTGCCTTTGTGTAAGGTGTCTAGCAGAGGACATGTACTGGAGATTCCGGTGATCGATATAAACCGTCACTGCCTGACATGCCCCGCACAGATAAGGCCTCCACTCTTGGAAAGCCTTTTTAATCGCCAAGAGTTCTTTTTCCGCGATTGAATAGTTTACCTCAGCCAAGTTCAATTTTTTCGAAAGGTATGCAACAGGATGGAGTTGACCAGAGTGTACATCTCTCTGAGACAGAACTGCCCCAATGGCTTCATCCGAAGCGTCTGCCTCTACTATGAAAGGATGTTCTAAAATAGGATGTGCCAACACTGGTGCTGTAATAAAGGCTCTTTTCAGAGCTTGAAATGCCTCTTCAGCCTCCGCAGTCCACTCAAACGACTTCCCTTTCCTTAGCAGTCTAGTGATAGGGACCGCGGTTTGGGAAAACTGCATGATGAACCGGCGATAATAATTGGCGAACCCCAAGATTCTCTGAACCTCCTTCACATTCTTAGGGGCTGGCCAATCCCTCACCGCCTGTACCTTCCTCTCGGACATCTGTAATCCATTAGGACTAAGGTTCACACCCAGAAATTCCACCTCTCGCACTCCAAACTCGCATTTACTCAGTTTCACATACAAACGATGTTCCCTTAGTTTATCCAAAACCTTGCAAACATGATCCGTATGGCATGAAACATCCTGTGAATAGATCAAGATGTCATCTATGTACATCACCACAAATTGATCCACATATTCCTTCAGGACATCATTTTTAAAAAACTGAAACGCTGCAGGGGCATTACATAGCCCAAAGGGCATCACTAAGTATTCATAGAGACCAAAACGTGTCTTGAATGCCGTCTTCCACTCATCCCCCTCTCTCACTCTGACCAGGTGATATGCCCCACGTAGGTCCAAACGGGTATAAATCTTGGCCTCTCTCACCTGATCAAGTAAAACCGAGATGAGTGGAAGAGGGTATCGATTACGGACGGTGTTCTTATTCAATACTCGATAATCCACGCAGGCTCGTAAGTCCCCATTGGCCTTCGCTATAAAAAACAAAGGAGAAGCTGCTGGAGAGCGGGATGGTCGGATGAACCCCAAGCGAGAATAGTGTTCTATTAATCCTTCAAATGGGAGGTCTCTGGCACCGACAAAGCATATACTCGACAAGTTGGTAATGTAGCCCCCTCCACCAAGTCGATACAACAGTCGTATTCCCTGTGAGGGGGTAGAGCTTCCGCCTTTACCTCACTGAACACGTCACTATAAGCCGAATATGCCACAGGTAGCTTGACATCTTTTTCCGCAGCAGTAGCTGCCAGAAACGAGGTGGCTAACACAGTGACATTAGCCGACACACATGGAGTTAAATGGTCCTTACATGTCTCTGACACAAACTGAAAAGTCTTCGACTGCCAATCCACCACAGGGTTATGTTTATGTAACCATGGCATGCCCAATATGATTTCGTACTGAGGAGCATCAATGATGTTTAAGGACAACACCTCCGAATGAACATAACCTTGTGTTACCACTGATAACCCCAAATCACCAGTTCTCTCTGTTATCTGACCTGAAGTTAATGGCTGCCCATCAACTGCCAACACGTCCTCTGGTGTCTTCCTAGAAACACGAGGCAAAGCTAGACGTCTCACCAACCCTTCATCTACAAAGTTACCAGTCGCCCCTGAATCCAACATTACCATTACCGGACATCTTTCTAGATCGTATTCCAGTGTCATCACAATCACCAAGTGTGGTTCAGTTTCCTCATCACCCAAAGAGGACAAGGCAGTGAGTTTCCATGCCCGTCCCCCTTCCACTCCAGATGTGCTATCTTCCTTCTGCTCGCTATCCTTTACTGTATTAGATACCGCAACCTTCTTAAACCTACTGAAAGACCCTGATGTCTTGGGTTTAGAAGGACATTCCCGGACGTAATGCCCCTTCTTTCCACAGTACATGCACAAGCCCTGTACCCTTCTGGCTTCCCTTTCTTCTCTAGACAAAGGTGCCCTAAGTGCCCCTATCTCCATAGGTTCAGGCGTATTGTCAGCTCCTACGGATGCCTTCCGCGGGTTTCTTTCTCCAAAATAGGCTCCTTTTTCCCACCATCTCCTGTTACTCCCTCTATCCGTAAGTCGACTATCCAACCTCAACACCAGGTTTACCATGTCCACAAAGGAAGTAGGCTGCGGATCCACCTGGGCTACCACATCTTTCAAATCATCGTGTAACCCTTGATAAAACAAGGACAATCTTTTCTCCTCAGGCCATACCGCTTCGGCCACAAGCCTATTAAATGCAGTAAGATATGTAATCAGTTCGCCCCTGCCTTGTCTTAACGTTAGCAGCTCTCTATCAGCACTAAAGGTAGTGGCTCGTCTGTCAAAGACCCGCTCAAATTCTTTCTTGAACTCTGCCCAATTGGTCAGGATGGCATCATCTCGTTTAACCAAAGGAACCACCCAATCGGCTGCATCCCCTATCAAATAAGATATCAAAAAGGCCACCCTTGAATGGTTGGTGGGGAACGATGACGGTTTACATGAGAAATTCATGAGGACTTGTGTCATAAACACATGTACTTTACGAGGGTCCCCTGAGAACCGTTCAGGAGTAGCCAGAGGAATGGGTGGGGGTACCGTAACCTGAACATTAGAAGACAAAGCGGAAGCGTTGAACGGATTACCACTCAACCGTTCCACCTTCTCCCGCAACGCTGCGGTCTCTGCTTTAGAGGAGGCCAGCTCCTGCTGTACCAGGACCAAAGCTTGTAACACATCCTCCATAGACGCCATTGTTGCTACACGTGATCAGGCCGAGTGAAATTCTTAGGCTAGTGATTCTGTCAGGTTTGCACTCCACAGGATCCGCATGCAGCAACAATGCTCCACCTCCGGACCGACCGAACACCCCGAAGTATAAACACAGGGTGTTCAGACGATACGGCGAGGGAAAAAACCCCAAAAGGGGAAAAACCCAGAAAGAATAAAGAGAAGAAAGGAAGGGGCAGCAGGGATAAAGAAACTGGAAGACAAAAGTACATAGGTTAAATATATTACTTAATCCTACTCTCATCAATTCTCACTAAGTACATTCACACATGTCTTCACCTGTAAACGAATGACTCTACACCACCCAATTGCTGTGTCTCTCGCCTTCCTCCTTCCTGGTCAACACAAAAGAAAAAGCATTACCAACAAGCCATATCTGCAGATGACTCAAAGCCTTTAATTTTATTGTACACATACCCAGTATTGCAACCAAAAGAATTGTAAATTGATTCCAAAGTATACGTGTAAATACACCAAGAACAAAGAGCACCCTTGTGCTTTGGCGTTTGCCAAATGTTAACTCTGTCACCAAAGTAAGGGACAAGTTCCCCTTTTCTGTAGCTGTTCCCACAAGAATAACCAAATACGGCAGTGTGTAGTTCCTTCACTACCACACTCCGCTTTGGTATTTGTACATCCACAAGTTTATAAATAAAGAATCCCAAACCAAGGATTCGTGACGGCAGTACGGAGGTCCTAGATTCCCCCCTGCACTCCGCCACTTGAATAGTTGTATACTGAAAAGCACTCACGTCCAGGAATCCTCCCAGAACGATTGTGAAGAGCAAACAACCTTTAACAATGTTCCCTCGCAGCCGCGAGGCACGAACCAACAGCAAACGTAGTTCCAAATAGATTGCTACGAACAAATATGTAGATTAGCAGAAATGAACGCGCTAGCCAGCGCGCTACAGGTTACCCGATATACGGCTCCCGTTTCCTGTACATGGAAACCTTCAAAGTCTCTCAGGCCAGCAGCATCAGAGGAGCAGCCGCCACCTCCGAACAAACAAGAATCACTAGCACTGGTCTTCAGGCTCTGCCCGAAGATTTCCCGTGATTCCGCGGGAATTCTGGGAAATGTAGTTCTGAGCCTATGAGAGTACTGTATCATGGATTTTTATAATTTTGGTCTTGTTTGAGTATATAAAAATATTAGATATATTTCTAAACTGGTGTGGTGTTCTTTTGTAGTGATTTCACTGTGTTACTGTTGGTTATGAGCAAATGCTTCACACACTGTCCCTAAGATAAGCCTGACTGCTCATGCCAAGCTACCAAGGGGGTGAGCAGGGGTTATTTTAGGAGTGTAACTCCCTTGTCCTGACTAGAAGAAGGGTCCCTACATGGACAAAGGTGCAATCTCTTGCCAATTTGAGACCCCCATTCCTAACACTACCCTTCGGCACTTCAACTCGTTCCTACTTTTGCCCTGACTGGAGTGGCAATAGTAAATTTTACCCCTTCTGAATCTAATGCTTTGCCTACTGTTGCTTACACTGCAGTGGGAGTAGTACATTTTACCCCTCCTGGGTCCAATGTTTTCCCTACTATTGCACATATTGTAGTGGGAATAGTATAATAGTTTTGTTAATACTGTTCATATATTTATTTTTAGTATGTGTTTGTGTATTTCACTATATATCCATATATCTATCCATCGATACGAAGGTGACCCCTCGGTTGTCTTCATGGAAAGAGCCACTCAGCAGGTAAGTATGTTCTTTGCATTTATTCATGAAAGCTGCAGCATCACATCTGAAAAACGGCATTCAAATATCAAGGAAGTCCATACGCCGACGCGTTTCGTGCGCTGTGCGCAATTCTTCATGGGCGGACTTTTGAAAAGGCACACAGCAATCCACGGCACCTGAACTGCTTATGACCCTCGCTTAGTAGGGCGGGGACAGCTCGCACTGTCTTCTGGTCAATGGAGTGCAGTGGACAATAAGGTTGCTGATGTGCTGTCATGTTCATATTAAATTCCCCAGTGGGTTGACGCTAGTTTATCTTCTGGAAGGCTGCACTGTGGAACTTCCATTCAGCCCTCACCTGCACCTTCAGCTAGCGTGGTTTAACGCCAGCCTGTACTGTGAAACACAGTGGGGTTCTTTCCGCGGCTGGACGAGCTGCTGCATATCCATCGATACGAAGGTGACCCCTCGGTTGTCCTCATGGAAAGAGCCACTCAGCAGGTAAGTATGTTCTTTGCATTTATTCATGAAAGCTGCAGCATCACATCTGAAAAACGGCATTCAAATATCAAGAAAGTCCATACGCCGACGCGTTTCGTGCGCTGTGCGCACTTCTTCATGGGCGGACTTTTGAAAAGGCACACAGCAATCCACGGCACCTGAACTGCTTATGACACTCGCTTAGTAGGGCGGGGACAGCTCGCACTGTCTTCTGGTCAATGGAGTGCAGTGGACAATAAGGTTGCTGATGTGCTGTCATGTTCATAATAAATTCCCCAGTGGGTTGACGCTAGTTTATCTTCTGGGAGGCTGCACTGTGGAACTTCCATTCAGCCCTCACCTGCACCTTCAGCTAGCGTGGTTTAACGCCAGCCTGGACTGTGAAACACAGTGGGGTTCTTTCCGCGGCTGGACGAGCCGCTGCATATCCATCGATACGAAGGTGACCCCTCGGTTGTTCTCATGGAAAGAGCCACTCAGCAGGTAAGTATGTTCTTTGCATTTATTCATGAAAGCTGCAGCATCACATCTGAAAAACGGCATTCAAATATCAAGGAAGTCCATACGCCGACGCGTTTCGTGCGCTGTGCACACTTCTTCATGGGCTGACTTTTGAAAAGGCACACAGCAATCCACGGCACCTGAACTGCTTATGACACTCGCTTAGTAGGGCGGGGACAGCTCGCACTGTCTTCTGGTCAATGGAGTGCAGTGGACAATAAGGTTGTTGATGTGCTGTCATGTTCATATTAAATTCCCCAGTGGGTTGACGCTAGTTTATCTTCTGGGAGGGTGCACTTTGGAACTTCCATTCAGCCCTCACCTGCACCTTCAGCTAGTGTGGTTTAACGCCAGCCTGGACTGTGAAACACAGTGGGGTTCTTTCCGCGGCTGGATGAGCCGCTGCATATCCATCGATACGAAGGTGACCCCTCGGTTGTCCTCATGGAAAGAGCCACTCAGCAGGTAAGTATGTTCTTTGCATTTATTCATGAAAGCTGCAGCATCACATCTGAAAAACGGCATTCAAATATCAAGGAAGTCCATACGCCGACGCGTTTCGTGCGCTGTGCGCACTTCTTCATGGGCGGACTTTTGAAAAGGCACACAGCAATCCACGGCACCTGAACTGCTTATGACACTCGCTTAGTAGGGCGGGGACAGCTCGCACTGTCTTCTGGTCAATGGAGTGCAGTGGACAATAAGGTTGCTGATGTGCTGTCATGTTCATATTAAATTCCCCAGTGGGTTGACGCTAGTTTATCTTCTGCGAGGCTCCACTGTGGAACTTCCATTTAGCCCTCACCTGCACCTTCAGCAAGCGTGGTTTAACGCCAGCCTGGACTGTGAAACACAGTGGGGTTCTTTCCGCGGCTGGACGAGCCGCTGCATATCCATCGATACGAAGGTGACTCCTCAGTTGTCCTCATGGAAAGAGCCACTCAGCAGGTAAGTATGTTCTTTGCATTTATTCATGAAAGCTGCAGCATCACATCTGAAAAACGGCATTCAAATATCAAGGAAGTCCATACGCCGACGCGTTTCGTGCGCTGTGCGCACTTCTTCATGGGCGGACTTTTGAAAAGGCACACAGCAATCCACGGCACCTGAACTGCTTATGACACTCGCTTAGTAGGGCGGGGACAGCTCGCACTGCCTTCTGGTCAATGGAGTGCAGTGGACAATAAGGTCGCTGATGTGCTGTCATGTTCATATTCAATTCCCCGGTGGGTTGACGCTAGTTTATCTTCTGGGAGGCTGCACTGTGGAACTTCCATTCAGCCCTCACCTGCACCTTCAGCTAGCGTGGTTTAACGCTAGCCTGGACTGTGAAACACAGTAGGGTTCTTTCCGTGGCTGGACGAGCCGCTGCATATCCATCGATACGAAGGTGACCCCTCGGTTGTCCTCATGGAAAGAGACACTCAGCAGGTAAGTATGTTCTTTGCATTTATTCATGAAAGCTGCAGCATCACATCTGAAAAACGGCATTCAAATATCAAGGAAGTCCATACGCCGACGCGTTTCGTGCGCTGTGCGCACTTCTTCATGGGCGGACTTTTGAAAAGGCACACAGCAATCCACGGCACCTGGACTGCTTATGACACTCGCTTAGTAGGGCGGGGACAGCTCGCACTGTCTTCTGGTCAATGGAGTGCAGTGGACAATAAGGTTGCTGATGTGCTGTCATGTTCATATTAAATTCCCCAGTGGGTTGACGCTAGTTTATCTTCTGGGAGGCTGCACTGTGGAACTTCCATTCAGCCCTCACCTGCAACTTCAGCTAGCGTGGTTTAACGCCAGCCTGGACTGTGAAACACAGTGGGGTTCTTTCCGCGGCTGGACGAGCCGCTGCATATCCATCGAGGCGTATGGACTTCCTTGATATTTGAATGCCGTTTTTCAGATGTGATGCTGCAGCTTTCATGTATAAATGCAAAGAACATACTTACCTGCTGAGTGGCTCTTTCCATGAGGACAATCGAGGGGTCACCTTCGTATCGATGGATCTATATATATATATATATATATATCTAATATATATATATATATATATATATATATATATATATATATATATATATATATATATATATATATATTACCTACTGGCGGTCGCCAGTAGGTAGTTATAGTTAGGATTTTTTTCAATGTTAAATCTCAAAATTCTATTTGGAATAACTTTGGCACCGGTTGGCGAATCTGCCTGAAAATTTCATGAAAATGGCCTCGTCGAGCTCCGGTCCTTCCCTGAAAGTTTGGGGGGGATACAATAAGCGGGGGCCGAGATAAAAGGGGGGTCCCAAAACGCGTTTTCCCCATGTTATTTTCCATAGGGCGGTCGATTTCACTTTTAGCCCGAACGGCTGAATGGATTTACACCAAACTTGGCAAAATTGTAGGGACTGGTAGCCCGATGTGCCTTTGCTATGTCTCAAGATATGTGCTCCAGTGGATTTTGAGTAATTTAGGTTCAAAAAAATATATATATCTATAGCAGCGCACCGGTGCGCGCACCAGGGAGCGCTCCGGGCGCGTGACGCGAGGTGCGCATGGAAAGCTGATTGGCTCTCGGGTGTCTGTAAACATTCCAAACAGTCCAGAGCGGTCGCCATCTTGTGTCTCGGTAAAATCGAGACATAAGAGGTGGCTAAAACAAAGTGGGAACTGACCATAAGGCGTCAGGGATAGACCCCTTTGACCCCCTAGGTTTGATGTGGGGGCTATAAAAGGGCCCCGCGGGGCATTTAAAATATTTTTTTTTTTCGTTTTGCGCGGGGGAAGCGCCCGGTACGCGCACCAGGTAGCGCACCGGAGAGCGTAAAATGAGGGAAAAAGATGACAGAGTTTTTAAAAAATGAAGTTTTTATTTAGAAATTGGAGGTAGTTCTGAAAAGAACTTTTTTTTTTCTTCTTTTTGTTGTTTTATATTTTTTTTGTGTTTTTGGAACTTTTTGAACTTTTTTTGGCTTTTCAAAACAGTTTTATATTTTTTTTTGTATTTTTTAGGGGGAGAAACAAAAAAAGGGAATTGAAACTGGCTCAACTGGAGCAAAAAAACAAAAAACCCAAAAAATTATTTCTTTTTGGGGCAGTTGTGATTATCACCTGCAAGGACGATGAGCTTAACACTTTGTTCCCCATAGGAGATAAGCTTGCCACAAGCAGTACAAGTAATTTTAAAATCAGCAAATCTCGGCTGAATGCAAGGCATCACCTCAGATGTTTCTGGTTGCGAGGAAGTGGGTTGGTTTCTTTGGGAGGGGGTCCTTGATGACTGGGGGAGGTTACTGGCCAGTTCCCGGAACTCTGCACGAGAGTAGTTGTTTGGATGCTTTCTTGTCATGTGCCGAATCATGGTATAGTTACCAAAAGAATATTTCTTGTTTGGGTTGCCCCGTGAAAGTTCATCATTGCAGATGAGGCAAGTCACCTTGGGAGCATTCACCTTTTTTTTCCCCTCTGGAATTGAAAAAAACTGCCAAACAATGTGTGGTTTGGGTTTGTAAGGTGTATTTTCTTCTGGCAGCCATCTTCTTCTCCCCTCCTCCTCTTCCTCTTCCTCCTCCTCCTGTTCTTGACCACCAATATAATTTGGAGCTGGTCCTCTTGGTGGTGGTGGTGGTGGTGGTGGGGCAGATGCACCAGCTGATGCTACTACTGAAGCCATTATTTGGAGCAAAAAAGTAGAGAGAGCAACAAACAGGTCTTCCTCAGTCAAAGGACAAAGTCAGAATAAGGAAAAAAGGTGGGGTCTTTCATCATTTAGAAAAAAAAACTGTCCTGAACCAATGAGAAGTGTTATTTTCAGGTCACAAGACCAGGGGCTTCATCATTATGAAACTAAAACTGTTATGAACCAATGAAAAGTGTTATTTTCTGCTCACATGACCCGACGCGCTTACGCTACGTGCACGGGGGCGCGCAGCGTAAGCGCGTCGGAAGTTTACGTTGTGCGATCGTATTCGTTCGAGTACTTCCGGGTGCGCTTACGCCGTGCGTATCACGCGGTCGCGGCTACGCGATACGTCATGATCATGTTTTCGTTTGCGATATTGGCGCTCACGAGACGCTCCCCGGAGCGCGCCCGGGGGCGCTTTTCAGAAATACGCTTTTCGGGGCGCACTCCGGGGCGCGCTCTGGGAGCGCTCCCCCCAAAAATTTTTAAAAAAAAAATGGGATAATTGTAGAGACAGGTAGCCCTATTCTGAAGTGGTTTGTAAAAAAATTAACTTTATAAAAATATGTATTGTGCTACATTGGGCTTAATATATGTTAGAGCCAAAATGTAGCCCAAATGTAGCCCAAAGTAGCCCAATGTAGCCCAAAGATGGCCACCAGAGATCAAAAATTGTAAATGTATCCCAAAATTCAACTAGATGTAGCCCAACTGTAGCCCAATGACAGAATGTACCAGAGTGTTAAAAAGAACAACTAGAGTGCTAACAGTCTTATTTATAAAGTGAAACTTATAGTTAGGAATTAGCATTAAAAAAACCTTTGAAATTCACTGAAAAAAACGATAGGTTTCACACCAGTTATAGTTAGGAATTAGCATTTAAAAAACCTATTAAATTCACTGAAAAAACCATAGGTTTCACACCAGTTATAGTTAGCTGGAAATTTTACTGATATAAAACCATTGAAATTCCCACGTTATAGTTAGTCGGACTCACTATAACTTGCGCGTGCAATGCACTGCTGATGACATCACATATTACATCACTCATGACATGGTCAGTGACATCACTCATGACATCACTGATGACACCATCCAGTGAATATGTGTCTTTCTGAAAAATAAATATTAGTGAGTTATGTTTAAATATTTAAATACATATATTAGTGTTTCACTTTGTGTATAAGTGGCTACATGTGTTGATAAGTAGCTACATGCGTATGTATATGGGTTATTTGATATTTTTAGTAGTATCAGTATGAGTGTCTATATGGTTTGGTGGAGGTATTACTTAGCACATAGATGCATGAGTGACTGACTCTTTGTTTGTATGTGTTTTGAAGACAGCATATGTACAGGACTGTATGGGTGGATGAGTGTCTATATGTGTTTGTTAGTGAGTGAATGACTGTCTCACTAGTGTCTTTATCAGTAACTACATATGTTTTAATCTAGTATATATGAATATTGATGTATATAAGTGAGTATATGTGAGAGTAAGAGATTGTAAGATTTCCTGTTTAAATAAGTATGTGTTTCTATAAGTGATTGTTTAAGAGAATAAATATGTGTAATTTTCAGTAGAAGTAAGGTGGAAGTGTGTGTATAACTCTATATTCAAATAAATGGTTGTTCAATAGTTTATTTGCACGTGTGAATATGTGTGTGAGTAACTTTTGGATGAATGTCGGTGTGTAACAGGATGTATAGGTGTATCTCTTCATATGATGAGTGAGTATATGTATGAGTGACTATATAGAACTGTTGGTGAATGAGTGGATGTGTATATAGATAGTGGAAGTACAGAATTGCTTGTTGTAACTGATATAGGTATGTCCATTTTTTAAAAATTTCAGTTTCTATTTTTGAATATGTGTCTCAAGGGTTACTTTACACTGAGAGGAGGTCTGTGACTGTGTCACAAGGATGGTGTCATCAGTGATGTCATGAGTGATGTCACTGACCATGTCATGAGTGATGTAATATGTGATGTCATCAGCAGTGCATTGCACGCGCAAGTTATAGTGAGTCCGACTAACTATAACGTGGGAATATATATATATATATATATATATATATATATATATATATATATATATATATATATATATATAGATATATATATATATATATATATATATATATATATATATATATATATATGTATATATATCCAAAACACAGTATCCCACCTGGGGCCAGCCGAACTCGCGGCGGGTGCAACCGGGAAGCGGTGGTGGAAACCGCTTGTAACACAGCAAAAACAAGGAGTTCATGGTACTCCCAAGGTCCGGTGCACGCGCGGGTTGTATATACATATATATATTTACATATATTCACTGAAAAATCCATAGGTTTCACCCCAGTTATAGTTAGCTGCACATTTTACTCATACAAAACCATTGAAATTCCCCTGTTATAGTTAGTTGTACTCACTATAACTCGCGCGCTCGCAATCCACTGCTGATGATGTCACATATTAAATCATTCATGACATGGTCATTGACATCACTGATGACATCACAGACAACCTCTCAAATGACATCACTGATGACATCATCCATGTGACAATCAAATACACCTCATCACACACTAATATAATCTTTCATCACTCACTGTAAAATAGAAAGTGCCATATTTGAAACCATTAACACACCAATAGAAATTTCTAAACACCCACTCAGTTATTCATAAAACTATACACACATCTAATCACTTACCTATAGATTAAGTGTTATATGCAGTGAATAATCAACAGAACACTATCAAATATACTTATATGCCTATTTCAACATTACACACCTGCACACATTGTATTCACTTATAAAGACATCCTTCTGACTTATGCAAATAATTGATTATACTTACATTTACTCACCTACCCACTTATACAAACACCACTTCATCTATTTATATAGATAGTAACTCACACTCAGTGTGTTATAAAATCACTATTACAAGTATACAGTTATCCATATAGTGACTCATACAATAACTAAGTCTTAGGCACACTTAATTAGATATAACTGTCACATACACTGCCTTTTTTCAAGTTAAATGGAGATGTACCATTGAGAGAAATATTTCATCACCACCACACCCATAAACATATACACTCACTGAAACAACTGTTATAGCATGTAGTCTTAACCTCATATACCTACTGAATGAACTATTCACACATTTTTTGAAAATCACACACCCCCCACCAAACCACATAGACATTCATTTACCCATACAAATACTCAGTTAAGAAACCAATAACAAATATAGTCTTTAACATAGCAATTAAGACAAAGCAATAAAGACTTTCACACAGTTTAGTAACTACACATTATATATAGTGAGACTCTACAAATTAGTCAAGGAAACAATCAATGACACTGTTACTAAATCCACCATCCGCACATTTATATTTATTCATCCACTCATTCTTCAATGCAAAGTAGTGTATTTATAATCCATATTTAAATATCAAAGCAAACCACATTCACTGGATGATGTCATCAGTGTTGTCATCAGTGATGTCATCAGTGATGTCACTGACCATGTCATGAATGATGTAATATGTGACATCATCAGCAGTGGATTGCGGGCGCCCGAGTTATAGTGAGTCCAAATAACTATAACGTGGGAAATTCAATGGTTTTGTATGAGTAAAATGTTCAGCTAATTATAACTGGTGTGAAACCTATGTTTTTTTCAGTGAATTTCAAAGGTTTTTTAAATGCTAATTCCTAACTATAACGAGTTTGAAACCTACGTTTTTTAAGTGAATTATTACGTTTTTTTAATAGCTAATTTTTATAGCTATTAATTATTATAATTTTTTCTAATTATTCCATTATTCTATATTTTTATAATATTAATTTTTGAATGTATTTTTCCTGTTTTTTTTTCTGTTTAAACCCCGGTGCGCTCAGGGTGCGCGCACCCGTAAATGCATCCGTACACGTAGCGGGAGCGCAATTCCCGCGAGCGAAAAAAAAATATATTTATGTATTTAAAGTAAATAATAATGCAAGATATTCAGTGGTATACTCATAAAAGTAGTATTTTTGATATTTCATAACCGTATTTTAACTTTAAACGCATTTCCGAAAATCGAGCAAAACGTTATTCCTACGCACTCCGTAAGCACCACTGGAAGCGCTCCCGGAAGTGCCTCCGTAAGCGCCTACATAAGCGCCCCCGTAAGCGCCCCGGAGCCCGCAGCGTAAGCGCACGTCAAGCCATGTGACCTTAAAACGACACTTGATTGGTTGATAACAGTTTTTTCACAACTATGGAAAGTCCCCACCCATTTTCCTTTACTGCCTCTTTGCAATTGCTGAGAGAACACCTCTTGTTCATTGTTCTTAATAATACCTCTTTTTTTTAAAGATGTCTGCTTCCAGGGACCCCTCCTCAGACTCTGATCTTGAATTCCTGCCTGAGGACCCCCCCCAGAGAAAAATAAAAGAGTATTTCATCTGGAAGTTCTTCACTTTCCCAGAGGGGGAAAAAATGTAATGCAGCTAAAGTGACCTGCCGGATATGTGACACAACTCTGTCATGTGGGGATCCCACCCGCAAATACAGCTTCGGGAATGCCACCTTGATCCGGCATGTGGAGAGGAGGCACCCTAATAACTATGCAAGGGAGAGCACCAGTGACCTGGCACGCAATCCCCCAAGAGATGGCGGCAGCACCTCCACTGGAGCAGCAACACCTTCTGGAAGAGCAGCAGCACATTTAATCCCAATATACAGCCGGTCTTCAGAGATTTGAAAATTGTATGCAAACAGTGTGACCAACTGCTCTGCTATGGGGAGCAGAGCATTGAACCTATTGTTTGCAAAAAGGAGGAACACCGCTGCTCCACCCAGCCCTAATTTTCCCCCTTTTTTTGCTCCTGTTGAGCAGTTTTGCATTCCCTGGTTTTGTTTTTGTCCTGAAAAAATACATTATTTTTTAAAGCGTTCTGAAAAAGTATTAAAAAATGTAAAAACTAAAAAAGAAGAAAAAAAAAGTTCTTATCACACTTACCTCCAATTCTCCAAAAAGAGCTATATTCCTTATATATTGTGTCATTCTTTTTTCAATGAATGTGTACTGCATAAATGAATGGATACAATGACTGAATGAAGGGTAAAAAGTGACTGGGGAACAAATGACAGAAGGGGAGTGAGTGAGGGTGAGTTGATGACAGTGAGGAATGGAGGGTGAGTGAAGGGGGAGTCACAGAGTGAGTAGATGGAGGGAGTGAGGGTAAGACAGAGGGAGTGAGGGAAGAGGAGTGAGGAAGTGAGAGGACAGAGGGAGTGAGAGAAGGAGTGAGTGAAGTGGAGTACGGTGAGAGAGGAACGGAAAATGAGTGAGGGAGCGAAGGAAGGGAAGAGAGGGGAAGGAAAGTGAAGCAGGGGGACTGAAAGAAGGTGAGTGTGGGAGGGGAGTGAGGGGAAGGGGAGTGAACATGGGGAATGAGGATGAGTGATGGAAGTGGAGTAAGGGAACGGGGGTGAGGGGGGGTAAGAGAAGAGCAGTGAGGTTGAGGAAAGAGTGGTGATAGAGGGTGGATGAAGGCAAGTGAGCGTGAGACAAGGGGAGTGAGGGAGTGAGGAGACAGAGGGAGTGAAGGAAAGAGTGAGAGAAGGGGAAGTGAGGGAGTATGGGTGAGTTAAAGGGAGTGAGCATGAGGGAAGGGGACTGAGAGAGTAAGGGGACGGAAGGACTGAGGCTAAGAGAGAGGGAGTGAGGGAAGGGGAGTGAGAATGTGGGAGGACAGAGGGAGTGAGAGAAGGAGTGAGTGAAGTGGAGTAAGGTGAGTGAGGGAAGGGGAAAGAGTGAGGAGCGAAGAAAGGGAATAGAGGGGAACAGGACTGAAGCAGAGGTACTAAGAGTGGGGGATGAAAGTAAGGGGAAGGGGAGTGAAGGATGGGGAATGAGGGGTAGTGAGGGAACCAGAATAAGGGAACGGGGTGAGGGAGGGTGAGAGAAGTGCAGTGAGCGGGGGTAAAGAGGGGTGAAAGAGGGTGGATGAAAGTGAGTGAGGGTAAGAAAAGGGGAGTGAGGGAGTTAGGGGACAGAGGGAGTGAAGGAATGAGTGACAGAAGGGGACTGAGTGAGGGAGCAAAGAAAGGTAAGTGAGGGAGTGGGGGTGAGTTATAGGGAGTGAGCATGACGGAAGAGGAGTGAGAGAGTGAGGGGACGGAGAGAGTGGGGTTAAGACAGAGGGAGTGATGGAAGGGGAGTGAGGAAGTGAGAGGACAGAGGGAGTGAGAGAAGGAGTGAGTGAAGTGGAGTAAGGGAACAGGGGTGAGGGAGGGTGAGAGAAGAGTAGGGAGGTTGAGGAAAAGAGTGATGAGAAACTAAATTTTGTTTGTCAAACTTACCTTATAATTAATGTAAACTTAATTACATATGTTTACTAAATGTAATATATGTGGTAGAGGAAAAAAAATAAGTTATAATTTTTATAATGTATATTTCAAAATACAAGAGACAAGGCAGGAGATTAAAAGTCATAAAAGGGTACTAAGAGATAAAGTAGGAGTGAAGGACACAGAAAGGGAAACAAAGGAACGGTGAAGGACTGAGAGAGGGGAAAAAAATAGAGGGAGAGCAAACTACTAAGAGGGTAAGGAGGCAGATAGATTCAGTGACAGAGAGGAAGAGAGGGAGAGAGAAATGAACTGAAGGTGAGTAAGATACTAAAGGAATGTGAGTTAGCAAAACTAAATGAGGAAAGGGGAGTAAGGGAAGGGGAGTGAGTGAGAGGGAAGGGGGAGTGAGTGAGGGTGCATTCACGACAATGAGGGATGGAAGGTAAGTGAGGGTGAGTGAAGGGGCGTGAGAGAGTGAGGGGACAGAGGGAGTGAGGGTAACAGAGAGGGAGTGAGAGAAGAGGAGTGAGGAAGTGAGAGGACAGAGGGAGTGAGAGAAGGAGTGAGTAAAGTGGAGTGAGGTGAGTGAGGTAAGGGGAATTACTGAGGGAGCAAGGGAAGGAAAGAAGGGGAAGGGGAGTGAAGCAGAGGGACTGGGAAATGGTGAATGCGGGAGGAGAAGGAGGGGGAGGGGAGTTAAGTATGGGTAATGAGGATAAGTGAGGGAAGTGGAGTAAGGGAACGGGGTGAGGGAGAGTGAGAGAAGGGCAGTGAGGTTGAGGAAAGAGGGGTGATAGAGGGTGGATAAAGGCGAGTGAGTGTAAGACAAGGGGAGTGAGGGAGTGAGGACATAGAGGTAGTGAAGGAAGGAGTGAGAGAAGGTGACTAAGTGAGGGAGCATAGGAAGGTAAATGAGGGAGTGTTGGTGAGTTAAAGGGAGTGAGTGTGAGGGAAGGTGGGGTGAAAAATTGAGGGGATGGAGGGAGTGAGGGTAAGAGAGAGGGAGTTAGGGAAGGGGATTGAGGATGTGAGAGGACAGAGGGAGTGAGAGAAGGAGTGAGTGAAGTGGAGTAAGGTGAGTGAGGGAAAGAGAATTACTGAGGGAGCAAAGGAAGCAAAGAAGGGGAAGGGGAGTGAAGCAAAGGAACTGAGAGCTGGAAAGTGGTGGAGGGGAGAGAGGGGAAGGGGAGTGAAGGAATGGGAAATGAGGGGTAGTGAGGGAAGTGGAGTAAGGGAACGGGGTGAAGGAGGGTGAGAGAAGGGCAGTGAGAGTGAGTAAAGAGGGTGACAGAGGGTGGATAAAGGTGAGCGAGGGTGAGACAAGGGAAGTATAATATATATTTCACAATACAAAATACAAAATAACTTGTACAACATGTTATATGGTTTATTTTTGCTGTTGTCAGAATAAATTGAATTTCACTAAAAACAGTGAGTTCAATACTACTCATCATATGACAGCGGGCAAAAAAAACACAATCAAAAAGATTGTGTTTAAAAAACCCATACAACGTTTCAATAAATAATGTAAAACGTAGAAAAAAACATATCCTAAATGTTTTCTTCCAAACAACAATTGCTTACGTACATATCAACAATTACTAGTTAATAAAACAATAGTATGTCATTATTATACTCTCAAAGTAAAATAATGTAGAAACATAAATTAACAACGTTTACCCGAAATACTCATTTTTAATTCACTTAATTTTCCACATGGCCAAATAGTATATGGAAAGTCCTTTTTTTTGGAAATTACTCAATAGTACTCTTAAACTTCCATTACCCGACTTTCTGAATGAAAAGCTCCAAAATCTTTTCGATCATCTAACAATAGTTATATTTCCACCTCTGGCTCACTCATGATCAGACTAGGACAGTAAAAATGCTCAGCATAAAGGAGGACAATAGAAGTCAAAATGAAGAAGAAGATACAACGCCGAAATCAAGCTCAAAAGGACTGCACACCATTGAGCGCACGATCTATGCTAAGGCAGGGGAAAAGACAAGGGAAAAAAGGGAACACAATGGAAATCAGGTACCCCAACAAAACCCAGCAAAAACAGGCCGTAAACTAATCTTTAAGCCTGAATATCAAACTAAGGGAAAAAACGACATACTAAATAGGGGTAATATAATGAGATTATTCAGAGAAATCCCAAAATTAAGGGAAAGTCCATCGTTCGATCTCTTGGCACTAGAATTTGTCCAAATAAACATGGAGATGGATTCGGAAGCAAGTAGAACAACATGGGCATCGATTGAGACAACGGAACTGATCTTCTCCACCAGGGAGAACTTTGCAACCTGGGGCATAATAATATCATATCCACCGTTAATCAAATACCCATACCCGCTAATAAATGACGAGGCATCCGGGTTTCCGAAAATAAAGGGAAATTCTCCTACGGTACTAAAAGGAGCCAGAAGTACGTCACCAAATCAAGTGACATGCAGGGGAGCCGGCGTGCAAAATATTACGGATAGGCAAACAGCCACCCAGTCGGAGGGAAATCAAGACTGGTCCTGGTTAGCCCTCACCTTGAATTCACATTGATCCTGAGGATAACAGCACAGTAAGGGGGAACAAAACAACAAGGCTGTAATTCAAAATGAGAAAAAGACCATGATCTACTCCTGGAACGTTCACGATTTTAACGAAATGCAACAAGACCAAGAAACCCTCACCTATTTAAGTAACTTTAAAGTAATATTGTTACAAGAATCTTGGAACACTTCTCCAAAGCATTTGGAAGGCTACAAAGAATTCCACATAATGGCGGAAAAAACCTCCAAGTATGGGCATCCAAGAGGGCGCTTGTCCATATATACTGCAATAGAAAATGACTGGAAAACGGAGGAAATGGATTCCGGAGAAAACTGGATCCAAATAATAAAAGTGGAAGAAAATCTCCCTGCACAAGGAGAAGGCGGCGGAGATAAGCTAATAATTCTCAACATATACGGCAAAGAACAAAAAAGAGGAGAAACTGTCATCCTTAATAGACTTAATAAAAACACTACAAGTCACACATCAATATCACCATATGATTATATCAGGGGATTTCAACTATAATCTGACAGGAAGAAAGACGAATAAGAAAAAGAATAAAAATCAGAATATACGAAACAAGCTGAAAAAACTAGGCCTAGTCATCCTAAATGGAAACATGAAGGGAGATCAACCGGCCGGTATTACCTTTTCCTGTGGAAAAAAACAATCAATTATTGATTATACGATAATTAGTAGAGAGTTAACGCCCTGGGTAGACAATTACTACATCTCAACACGACCTGAGAGCGATCATTTCCCTCAGGAGACAGTATTATACTTAAACATCAAGCAAAAGGAGTATGTAGCATCATTAGCTGCATGGCCTGAAATATATAATTTACGAAAGCTTAAATGGAGAGGAAACATCATGGAAGACATAATAAACATGGTGAATGAACACATAGAGAATGCTGAGGAGTGAGCAGGACAATTATTAAGTAACTGGGGAAATCTATGTGAAGCACTCCTGGACAAATTTCCGGCAAAATCAATAAGCAAAGGTAATCACTGGGCTATTAAAGTGCCATGGTACACAACACAGCTGAGAAACAAAAAAAGAAATATTGCCAAAGAGGTAAGACAAAAAGCGCAAGCAATTAAAATGGGGAAAAACAGACAGCAGAATGAATCAAAAAATGAGAAAAGACTATAAGATGGAATGTAGAGTGGAAAAAAGGAAATATAGAGAAAACTTATGGGAAGATCTGCTGTGGGCAAGTAAATTACCAAACAGTAAAGAATTTTGGGGCATAATCAATAAATTAATGAAAGGATACGGCAAAACAACATCGGAATAAGTGAAAACACTAGGTTAGAATACATTGATAATTTGTACAACCCCGAACTAGGATAAGAAAAGGCAGATGCAGCAAGGTCACTGAATGTAAAGTAAAAAGAAACGTACCCCGAGGCAACCAGTACTACTATTGAAAGTGGAAAAATCCAGTTTAGCTTGGAAGCAGATGATCAAACTCTGACAACCATTAAACGCATAAAAACATTGATAACAAATCTGAAAGCGGAAGAAGCAGCAGGCCCAAACGGGCTACCAAACGAGACCTGGACGTTTGGGCAAAATATCTAACACCTCTTTTTAACCAGGTTTTCCGAGATAACGAGATCCCACAGTCCTGTAGCGGTAACCTGTTCCACCCAATTTATAAGAGCGGCACCAGAACAGAATTACAGGTTGATTGCCCTGATCGACGTAGAGGCCAAACTCTATGCTTCATGTAACCTGGAACATCTACAAGAGTGGACAGAGGAAAACAACATCATCCCAAAATTCGAAACAGGCTTCAGACGGGGTATGGGCACCATTACAAACCTAACAGCCTTGACAATTCTTACGGAAAAAGCTGAAAGGAAAAAGGGAGTATTAGTAGCTTGCTACATTGACCTAAAAGCGGCATTCGATAGAGTATTTGCGGGACCGTTTGTAGAAGAAACTTAAAGCATGGGGATTGCCACAGCCACTGATAAATGCAATACAATCACTATACAGTGAAACATGGGCCACTGTTAAACCTGGGGACGGACAAAGAGTCTCTTAAAAGATAAATATAACAAATGGACTAAAACAGGGCTGCGTCCTTTCACCATGCTTATTTAATTTATACTTAGCAGACTTGAACAGTCACTTAGAACAAATAAATGGACACCCACCGATTTTGGCAAAGGAGCCGGTTCAATACTTACAGTATGCATATGATATTGTCCGGGTAAGTCAAACTCCGATAGGGCTGCAAAGGACAATAAACAAACTTATAGACTACCTGGACGCTCTAGGTTTAGAATTGAATAAATCCAAAACCAAGGTGGTAAGATTAGCGGGCCCAAGACAAGGAAACTATAAATGGTACGCAACAAACTGTCAAATAGAGGAAACAAGAGTTTATAAATACTTGGGCATCAAAAAAACAAGAAATCTGTCAACGGTGGAGCAGAAAAAGGAGATCACAGCAAAAGCTCAACCCTTATTATTTGCCTACAAACAACTATCCAAGAAACTGGAAAGCCCTTCACACGGGCATCTTTTAAAAATCATGGCAGCCCAATTGCTACCAAACTTGTCCTACGGTCTGGAAACCTGGCATGGCCCAGAATGTAACATCTTAAACAAATTACAAACCAAGGTTTATAAAACGGTATTCAATCTTTTTAAAGGTTCCTCGCCAGCACAAATTAGTTTGGAATTCGGATTACAGAACCAGGAATTCCAAAGGAAGGCAACCATGGTAAATCCATGCTGGAAACTCAGAGCAGCAGAGTTGGAAACTTTGAACAACTTATGCTGGTTGGAAATAAAACAACAAATGGAGCAAAGAATCCCAAATACGAGGGGGGAACAATTGCAGATAGCCCTGGATGAATTAGAGATCAATGGGCTTTGGAACAGCAAGATGGAAAAGTCCACATTTAAAAAAGCTTGCAATAACAAAGCAAAAGCATTATCCTTCATGGAGGATAAAAGGGGATTACTAAATTGCCGCCACGCATGGGTCATAATAAATTCTTACACACGGCTAAGACCACAACCCTATCTAGCAGCTCATTTCTGATTTTCTTTAAAAAGGAGATTCATGGCATACAGATTTGGAGATCTTTGTTCATTAGACTTGGCGCCCACCTGGAAAAACAAGCATCAAACAAAGGCATGTCGTTTATGTGGCTATCACATTGAAACTCTGAGCCACTTGCTGTGTGTCTGTGAAACTGTGAAATCAGAAAGAAGGAAGCTGCTGAGAACAGTTTTTAACGATTTACATATCCGCACCTGCAGACAGGCGGCGCAAGTTGGCTGGGTGCCGCATCAAACATTTTAATATGCAGGAGGATAAAATTTATGATAGCGGTAGAAAGCTTACTTATAAGTGTGGGCAAAGACTGAAGGCTTGGTGCCACAAAGGAACTAAGTGGAATTTTAAGAACGGAAAAAGTTTTTTAAATGAAACGTGTTTTATATGCTTTATGGTTTGTGAAAACTAAATAAACTTATTTTTGACTGACGGACTGACTGACTGACACTCATGATCAATAGTTCCTATAATACTGATATCACTCACCATGTGATACACTTACACTACCTCTATGACAACTACAAGTTTTTTATTATCTTGATCACTCTCACTCACAAAGTAATTTTGAACAGCAGACTAACTTTTATTAACTGCTCCAATCTTCATAGGCCAATTACTTTTCCTAAAATTTCGGTTGTAAAAACACTAGCTAAGAATTTCGTAAGTCAAAAGGCAATCGTTGTTTGAAAGTCAATTGAGTATCATTACAATAAGTCCAGTCTTTTTGACATTTTAAATAAGCTGTGTAATGTCCAGATGTTGTCGAAGGACCATCATGGAAAATAATTGCTGCAGTTACAAAGGTTCTTCCTGAAATTGATAACTGAGAAGCCACAACATTTGTAATTAAAGTTGTCAATTTAGTTCCATCAGGTCTACATCGTTGGAACATTAAAATTACATACTGTCCATATCTTTGTATAAATAATGTTGATAGCATTGCAGAGTTACATTGAGTACAGACCATGTTTTGATTTGCTTCTCTAACTAGATTATTAAAAGACACTTATTTGCAGTCTGGTAAAGTCAAATATATAAATCTTTCAGTGTCTATTGTAGTAGTACTTGAAAAGGAACAATCGTCACAGTCATGCTGCCATTGATAAGAAAGGCCAAAAAGATTTTCTACATTATACCTTCATCTTGCAATACAACAAGCATATACATTAGAAATTCCTGACAATCTTGCTGAATATTCTGTGAAAATTGAACCAGAATATATGTCTAAAACATCTCGAATATCAGAAACACTTTCTATTTTTGTTTTATCAATCCTACATTTCTCAAACACAGTATTCAACAAAGAACAAAATCTTTGATCCCAATTTTCAACAATCTGTTCTTGTAAAGTTTGGAGAAAAAAACAACATTAACCACTACATTAGCATAGCAGTTGACACCAGAACTGTTTTCAAACTGAAATTCAACAACATCTTCAACTGAATCCTTTTCCTTTCTGCTTACAATTATTGGTTCATCTACTTTTTTTCTTTTTGCTACAGCCTCACTACATTTTTTTCTCATGTCTTCTTTTTTGGCCTACCACACGCTTTTCAAATAGAGGATATTGAGGTAAATTTGGAACATACTCTCTTATTAACCTATTATATTCTTTTACACAATTTACATCTGCACTAAACTTTGTCTCATCAAAATCAATCAAGTACAATCCAGATAAAGTTCTGACTCGAGATAAAGCAACATATGCCATACCCTCCTTGAACACAGAACTTCCAAAATTCACCAAGGCACTATCTACACTTAAACCTTGAGATTTATGAATAGTCACCGCATATGCCAAAGAAATAGGAAACTGTTTTTGGTGGACATATAAATCTTTCACAAGACAAAATCGAGCAGAACAACAACTGAATTGTTGTACTTCCTCAATTCCATCAAATTTAATTTTCAAAAATTCAATTCCATCTCTATTTCGGTAATTCACAAAATCAACAACATGACCCATTGCTCCATTTACTAAACCTCTTTCCATATGTAAATTCCGTCTTAAAATTATACAACAATTTAAACATGCATACAGAGTCTTTTTCCAAACCAGTAGTTTTAGATATTGTCTTCTCTAAAGAATCTAATTTTGATTTCAACTTTTCTGACAAAATAATAGTAGCTCCTTCATGCTCTATTTTATCAATAGCTTCCAGTTTCACAATCTCTTGATTTTCTAACTTTAACATTTTGTTGTTGAAGATTGAAGATTCTTGCAGAGTTGGTATCAAACATATCACTTATTTGTGTTCAGCAATTTTCTTATAAATATTCCTTGGGAGAATATTTTTGTTTGGAAACAAATTTGAAATGAATCGTGCCTGTAAAGCTTCTTTGCCATGTTCACTTACTTTTCCAATTCTTACATCTTGTACAATATTTTTATAATGTCCATCCTTTGCCTGTCGCATATTTTGAAGCAGTTCTGCATATTTGAAATATAACCATATATTAACATTTCCAATGCTTCCTACGCACTTTCTGGTATCTTCATGCGAAAGCATATTAAACACTGGTTGTCCTTTCACAGGAGTTAGCTGCAGTAGATCTCCAAAAACAATGATGTGTTTGCCTCCAAATAACACATCATACTCTGTTTTAAGAATTTGTTGCATTCTTAAATGCACAAAAGCAAGCATTACATTTGATACCATGCTTACCTCATCAATGATAAGAAGTTTCATTTTCTTCAGGACTCTGGAAACTTCACAACAAGCTTCTCCAGATAGCTCGTGGTATTGTAATTTATTATCATGCTCTACTGGCAGCATCAATAAATGATGTAAAGTAATCCCTTTAATGTTATGTGTGCCAACCCATTTGGAGCGGTAACAACACAAGACAGTGATGACTCAGTTCTTTTCTGCAGATAAGTTGCAATTGCTTTAATCAGAAAACTTTTTCCAGTTCCCACTTCTCCACTCACGTACAATTGGACTGGTTTAAATGACGTACATGAGCAATATTTTTTCTCATGACATAAACCATGCTTAATCTGTTCTGTGACTTTGTCATATATTTGTTTCTGCTCAAAGTTTAGTTATTTTATCAAGTCTTCTAAGTTTACTAAATCCTCCTGAGCTTGTTCCATGGCTCTTTCCACCTCATCCATGGCAGTGGCAGCTTCATTTTGGATAATTGTTCCTCCCAGTGGATCCTGACTTAATGAAGCAGAAACTCGGACTGTCTTGAGAACTGTCTCTAGCAATCTCTGCTGCAATTGTAGCTTCTTGCTATATTTCATCGTTCAACATTTGCAGATAATTTGAAAAAACAGGACATTCTATGGTATCCTTGGTTGCATTGAAAGAATCTTCATAACTGAGAAAATCTCCAAGTAGTTCCTTTTCTGTACGCCATGGCGTAAAGAGTTGCAAAAGAGCTTAATAGTAAAATTCTCTTTTGTCAGGAGATTCGCAACTCAATTTTCGATGATTAATCAAATGTCCTTTTCTTTGTTTCACCAGACATCCTTCACATCCAATTACAGCATATACTCCTTTATTGATATCTTCTGTGATATTTCTCTTAAAAGTATAGGTTTGCAGTACTTCATAGAGACAAACATTCTCGAGATGACTACTTCTATTTGGATAGTATGTATCCAACATGTTTGTCTTCAAAATATCTGTACTGTTTGTTTCTTTCTCCGCCAAATATTCAATTTCTTGTACAGATTTCAAAACTCGGTTTCGTGTTGCAGCAAGACCTAGACTCACCCAAATGATTGTTCTAGATTTGGCATATAGACTTGCTGATGATAACCAAGCTGAACATTCATATGCTCCAATTTCTCGATGCAACAACATCTTCAGACTGTAACTGTACAATTTCTTACTTAGGATCTTTTCATGAGAAATTTCCTCCCACATTTCCTTCAGCTCTGTCTTTTCTGATTTTTTGATGTAAGATGTTACATATCGAGACACAGCAATAGAGTTGTCAGCAACATATTGAATATCCATGTTAGCATTCTACATGGACAAAATGACTGGGTTATAGTCATTTATCTATTTTGATTCTTCATTTCTTTTTAAGTTGTAGGTATTTTTCGGTGATTTTCTTATCACAGTATGTCACAAAGATGACATAAAATTGTTCACTCTTCCTTTAGTTAATACTGGTCGTGGAAATCCCAAACTACATTTTGTATAGAACTTGTCCTTGGATTTGAACTTTCGACGTCAGTATTTTCCACAACGATGGGTTTGAAACCGTAAGACTTGATGTCTTAAATTGTTTTCTTCTGTACTTTTTGGAACAGCACATTTAGAATACTGTTCAATGAAACTTATCACTGTGTCATCTGAATATGTTCCAAATTTGGGAGCATCTTTGATCCATAGCAGCATATGTATGTGAGAAGCACCTCTTGCTTGATACTCCTTTCTCCAAAAGAAATCCAAAACCTCTCCAAGTGGATGATTTTTTTTGTTTGTGATAAAACACATCATAGCTTCAAATCCATGATTGAAATACCTGCATACATTAACTGGATCGAGAGAGCACAGTTCTCCAGGTGTCTTGTATTCTATATTTTCTATGTTTGCATTTACCTCTTGAAGAAATTGAAGTAAGTCTTCCCAAGCTTTCTCAGCACAGCTAAGAGTGAGGAACCATGTAGGAGTTCCTAAGTTTTTTTGCATACATTTCAATTCCCCATGACGACGGTACCAATAATCGTTAGTACCACGCTGACATGCCATGAGATTAATTTGGTGAGATTCCAAAATAGTGTCTTGCTGTTGGACTTTATCCATAAAGTCCCTTGCCAAAAAATTTTGCAGATGTACTCCACTTTTCAGTATATGGTCCACTGCATAAGAAAGTCCTGACAAGTCACCCTCAAAAAGAAGATGAAACAAATATGGAATACATTGACGAAACCTTGGATCTTCTGCATATAATCTTAAAGTCCGGTATTCAGATGCAGGAATTTGAACAGGTCGGTCATCATATCATCCACCTTGACTTGTTGGAAATAACTGAGGAAAACAATTAACTTCCAAACTTTCTTCCCATACACTAATGGGACTTACTTTTGCTTCTTTCATTTGAAACAACTCAATAGCATTCCCCATTACTTCTTTGGAATGCAGAGGATGAACACTATAATGTTCATAAATCTCTTCACTTCTAGAGACATTTACTTTTTCAATTTGCCCAGCTGAGAAATCACTGTCCTCTTCTACAGTTGTTTCCTCTTCTCCAACATATACATTTTGGTAGTACTGATTGTTGTTTACCAAATACAACGTTGCCTTTTTGACTTTCCTAACATCCACTAATTCTTGCCAGATTTTCTTAGTCTTTGTAGGAATGTTGTTAACCAGAATAACTAGAGGTTCCTCTTCCGCTTTTTCTACACCAATTGTATCAATATTTTTTTTCAAATCTAGAGGCAAATAAACTACTCTTCCCTTTAATCCTCTCTGTAAATCTGAAGGAGGCAATTTCCCTGTCTTAGGCTCCATGCAAACAATAGCCTGAAAAGGATGGACACATTGAATCAGAATAGACTCATAGATATTTAAATCCATCAATTCAGAAGGAATATTTACCAACTCAAGATTATTATGTACAGCTCTAGCATGCATTTTGGTTTCATTTAATTTATTATAACAATATTTGCAAATACGTTGATCTGAACCCAAATCAAAACAATTTTCTACCAACAAATACGTTGCAAAATCCTTCCCCTCATTATTATTTTCCTTTTCACTTTTTACATATAAATCAACTAACCTAGTCTGATTCTTATAATGAGTTGGTCGCCAACACACAAGAAAAATGTGGCCTTTCACTTGAATTGACCTTAAACTTTGTAATTCCATGGTCAAATTTTTCTGTACTTAAAATCTGTACATTCTCTTTCACATTACCTTCTATTACTGTAGCAGTTTCTGCACTGTCCTCTTTTTCACCAAAGTAACTAAACTCTATTTCTTCACAAATGTTCTTCACGTATAATTCAGATCCATGCAAAAGAGCACTGTTTAACTGTTTTAGATTAAGTGCTGGACTTTTTGCATAATACAACCTTCTCACTAACTTCCTCACTTTAGTATGATACACTGCTAACATCCTAAAATGATGACAAACACTCTGACATACTTTTCTAGAAAGACAAGCCAGTGAATGCCCATGCTAACCTGTTTTTTCACTCACTCTGCAAGGATCTAACTCTTGCAACATCTTAATCTTTTGTTTTAGACTTTTCTTAGTATATGTACGTAAGAAATTGCAAAACAAATCAATTGAATCCTGTCGCACACTACAAATACTACTACGAATCCAAGTGTACACTGGAGCCTTAGGACGTCTCCTTGAAACTTCATCAGCTAACACCTCTTCTGCATTTCTAGGCACAATTTTTCCTTTTTCCAAAGGACAACCGTCCTTCATCTCATATGCTCGACCACTGGTGTCAACTGCATGCACCAAATCATTATCCTAAAAGTACCTCTCTTCATAAAAAAATGGCTCACAACTTGAACTATGCTTCCATTCTATACAAAAAACATCACAAAAATTATTCTGATTAATTACTCTTTTCAACTTACTTTTTGATTTCAAAACATTGATTGCCTTGTCTAGTGTACGAATTCTATTGATTAATAAAATATATATATATTTTTTCATTTCAAAAGCCTGATCAACTATCCTATCTATACTTTTCTTTTTCTTGTAAAATGCTGTTTTCATTTTATAATTCTTAACATTATTTAATAAATTTAAAACAATTCTGTTATAAAACATTTGCCTACGAATGTCAATGAACTGATTTTTCCATCTATTACTATAGATCATATCATCTCCATGTACAGTTCTAACATTTTTTGGGTGTCTCTGCTTTTTCTTTGTATTTACAGATGATTTTTTTTTTCTTTGGAACATTATCCAGAGGTTTTTTACATTGCATTAATTTCCTTAAAAAATTCTTTGTTGCCTTACCAGGGGCATTGTTTTTTTTCTCTGAACATTGTGTTTTGGATGAATCTTCTAATTGTCATTTCTTGGACAATAAAGCATGTTCTTCTTTTTGTTTCCTTCGTAGGCATATTCCTTTATCTTTCTATAGATGATTAAAATCTGTTGTAAAGAAAAAATAACATATTATAGACCACTACTAACATACTACATAGCAATTACAATAACTAAACGATATACACACTAGTTTACAACATAAGTAAGTTTTTAGCACAGCAACTGTGTCTCACCAGAGTAGGAAATCATGCAGTGAGTGCTGTTTCTCAGTTTATGGCAGTGCAGTACAGTTTCAAAACTAATCTCACTCTCTGCCTGCACCATTTCTCTCTTTGTGTGTACCATCTCACTCTCTGCCTGCACCATTTGTCTCTTTGCATGTGTCATCTCGCTCCGTGCCTGCACCATCTCTCTCTTTGTGTGTGGTATCTCTCTCTTTGCGTGTGTCATCTCACCCTCTGCCTGCACCATCTCTCTCTTTGCAGGTGTCATCTCACTCCGTGCCTGCACCATCTCTCTCTTTGTGTGTGTTATCTCACTCTGTGCCTGCACCATCTCTCTCTTTGTGTGTGTCATCTCTCTCTTTGCGTGTGTCATCTTACTCTCTGTCTGCACCATCTCTCCCTTTGTGTGTGTCATCTCCCTCTTTGCGTGTGTCATCTCACTCTGTGCCTGCACCATCTCTCTCTTTGTGTATGTTATCTCTCTCTTTGCATGTGTGATCTCACTCTCTGCCTGCGCTATCTCTCTCTTTGCGTGTGTCATCTCACTCTCTGCCTGCGCCATCTCTCTTTTTGCATGTGCCATCTCACTCTCTGCCTGCGCCATCTCTCTCTTGCGTGTGTCATCTTGCTCTGTGCCTGCACCATCTCTCTCTTTGTGTGTGTCATCTCTCTCTTTGCGTGTGTCATCTCACTTTCTGCCTGCGCCATCTCTCTCTTTGCGTGTGTCATCTCACTCTCTGCCTGCGCCATCTCTCTCTTTGTGTGTGTCATCTCACTTTCTGCCTGCGTCATCTCTCTTTTTGCGTGTGTCATCTCACTCTCTGCCTGCGCCATCTCTCTCTTTGCATGTGTCATCTCACTCTCTGCCTGCGCTACCTCTCTCTATGCGTGTGCCATCTCACTCTCTCGCCCGTCCTGGATATACTATCGAGGCACCAGATGACCCCACCATAGGATTGTTTGCGGGACTCCTCTCTCAGATAATCCTATCATGGAATCCCGATCCTAAAACATTGTGCTGATCAAAGCTCCTTATCCAAAGACCCCCCAATAGCACCACCTGACAGATCGCTTACACAGATAATTTGGCTATAGAAGTTATATCGACATCTACTCACGTAGATTGAATCATCAGCCTATCAGACCCCAACATTGGAATACGTGACAAATTCAGTGCACAGCATTAACTTAAAGTTTACAGCGTTGGCAACATCCATATTAATGTCCCCGGTGGAACTAAACTCCTCCAAATAAGCTATCTATGCACCGTAACGATATATCCTGCTAAGGCCGCCCTCATTTCATCATCTTACCTCCAGGTTCTCTTGGAATACTCATGGCTTCCTGATGAAGGCTCACAGCCAAAACGCGCGTAGTAACCTGTAACCTTTAGGCATGTTTTAGATTAAAATGTTCAGTTGGATCTACAACCACTGTAATACAATGCAAACTTTAATGAATTAAAATGTATAGCATGTCATATATGTAGATAGTTTATCACATATATATGTAGCAGCTAAAAATGATTGCTTTTTAAACAATGACTGAATAATAATGAATAAAAAATACATATTTTTGTACCAAGATTTATTGTTTATATACACTTATTACTGTCTGATGTCAGTCCCAGTCCACAATTTACCTTTTTCCTAATTTATTGTTTCTTCAACTGCCATCTCACTCTCTGCCTGCGCCATCTCTCTCTTTGCGTGTGTCATCTCGCTCTGTGCCTGCACCATCTATCTCTTTGTGTGTGTCATCTCTCTTTTTACGTGTGTCATCTCACTCTCTGCCTGCGCCATCTCTCTCTTTGCATGTGTCATCTCACTCTGTGCCTGCACCATCTCTCTCTTTGTGTGTGCTATCTCACTCTGTGCCTGCACCATCTCTCTCTTTGTGTGTGTCATCTCTCTCTTTGCATATGTCATCTCACTCTCTGCCTGCAACATCTCTCGCTTTGTGTGTGTCATCTCTCTCTTTGCGTGTGTCATCTTACTCTGTGCCTGCACTATCTCTCTCTTTGTGTGTGCCATCTCTCTCTTTGCATTTGTCATCTCACTCTCTGCCTGCGCCATCTCTCTCTTTGTGTGTGCCATCTCCCTCTCTGCCTGCGCCATCTCTCTCTTTGCGTGTGTCATCTTGCTCTGTGCCTGCACCATCTCTCTCTGTGTGTGTCATCTCTCTCTTTGCAGGTGTCATCTCACTCTCTGCCTGCGCCATCTCTCTCTTTGTGTGTGCAATCTCACTCTCTGCCTGCGCCATCTCTCTCTTTGTGTGTGTCATCCCACTCTCTGCCTGCGCCATCTCTCTCTTTGCGTGTGTCATCTCACTCTCTTCGTGTGTCCTCTCACTCTGTGCCTGCACCATCTCTGTCTTTGTGTGTGTCATCTCTCGCTTTGCGTGTGTCATCTCACTTTCTGCCTGTGCCATCTCTCTCTTTCCGTGTGTCATCTCGCTCTGTGCCTGCGCCATCTCTCTCTTTGTGTGTGTCATCTCTCTCTTTGCGTGTGTCAACTCACTCTCTGCCTGCATCACCTCTCTTTGTGTGTGTCATCTCTCTCTTTGCGTGTGTCATCTAACTCTCTGCCTGCGCCATCTCTCTTTGCGTGTGCCATCTCACTCTCTGACTGCGCCATCTCTCTCTTTGCGTGTGTCATCTTGCTCTGTGCCTGCACCATCTCTCTCTTTGTGTGTGTCATCTCTCTCTTTGCGTGTGTCATATCATTCTCTGCCTGCATCATCTCTCTCTTTGCATGTGTCATCTCCCTCCATGCCTGCACCATCTCTCTATTTGTGTGTGTTATCTCACTCTCAGCCTGCACCATCACTCTCTTTGTGTGTGTCATCTCTCTCTTTTCGTGTGTCATCTCACTCTTTGCCTGCACCATCTCTCTCTTTGTGTGTGTCATCTCTCTCTTTTTTGTGTGTCATCCCTCTCTTTGCGTGTGTCATCTCACTCTCTGCCTGCGCCATCTCTCTCTTTGCGTGTGCCATCTCACTCTCTGCTTTTGCCATCTCTCTCTTTGTGTGTGTCATCTTGCTCTGTGCCTGCACCATCTCTCTCTTTGTGTGTGTCATCTCATTCTCTGCCTGCACCATCTCTCGCTTTACATGTGTCATCTCCCTCTGTGCCTGCACCATCTCTCTCTTTGTGTGTGTCATCTCACTTTCTGCCTGCGCCATCTCTCTTTTTGCGTGTGTCATCTCACTCTCTGCCTGCGCCATCTCTCTCTTTGCATGTGTCATCTCACTCTCTGCCTGCGCTACCTCTCTCTATGCGTGTGCCATCTCACTCTCTCGCCCGTCCTGGATATACTATCGAGGCGCCAGATGACCCCACCATAGGATTGTTTGCGGGAATCCTCTCTCAGATAATCCTATCATGGAATCCCGATCCTAAAACATTGTGCTGATCAAAGCTCCTTATCCAAAGACCCCCCAATAGCACCACCTGACAGATCGCTTACACAGATAATTCGGCTATAGAAGTTATATCGACATCTACTCGCGTAGATTGAATCATCAGCCTATCAGACCCCAACATTGGAATACGTGACAAATTCAGTGCACAGCATTAACTTAAAGTTTACCGCGTTGGCAACATCCATATTAATGTCCCCGGTGGCACTAAACTCCTCCAAATAAGCTATCTATGCACCGTAACGATATATCCTGCTAAGGCCGCCCTCATTATCATCATCTTACCTCCAGGTTCTCTTGGAATACTCATGGCTTCCTGATGAAGGCTCACAGCCGAAACACACGTAGTAACCTGTAACCTTTAGGCATGTTTTAGATTAAAATGTTCAGTTGGATCTACAACCACTGTAATACAATGCAAACTTAAATGAATTAAAATGTATAGCATGTCATATATGTAGATAGTTTATCAAATATATATATAGCAGCTAAAAATGATTGCTTTTTAAACAATGACTGAATAATAATGAATAAAAAATACATATTTTTGTACCAAGATTTATTGTTTATATACACTTATTACTGTCTGATGTCAGTCCCAGTCCACAATTTACCTTTTTCCTAATTTATTGTTTCTTCAACTGCCATCTCACTCTCTGCCTGCGCCATCTCTCTCTTTGCGTGTGTCATCTCGCTCTGTGCCTGCACCATCTCTCTCTTTGTGTGTGTCATCTCTCTTTTTACGTGTGTCATCTCACTCTCTGCCTGCGCCATCTCTCTCTTTGCATGTGTCATCTCACTCTGTGCCTGCACCATCTCTCTCTTTGTGTGTGCTATCTCACTCTGTGCCTGCACCATCTCTCTCTTTGTGTGTGTCATCTCTCTCTTTGCGTATGTCATCTCACTCTCTGCCTGCAACATCTCTTGCTTTGTGTGTGTCATCTCTCTCTTTGCGTGTGTCATCTTACTCTGTGCCTGCACTATCTCTCTCTTTGTGTGTGTCATCTCTCTCTTTGCGTTTGTCAGCTCACTCTCTGCCTGCGCCATCTCTCTCTTTGTGTGTGCCATCTCACTCTCTGCCTGCGCCATCTCTCTCTCTGCGTGTGTCATCTTGCTCTGTGCCTGCACCATCTCTCTCGTTGTGTGTGTCATCTCTCTCTTTGCATGTGTCATCTCACTCTCTGCCTGTGCCATCTCTCTCTTTGTGTGTGCAATCTCACTCTCTGCCTGCACCATCTCTCTCTTTGCGTGTGTCATCCCACTCTCTGCCTGCGCCATCTCTCTCTTTGCGTGTGTCATCTCACTCTCTTCGTGTGTCATCTCACTCTGTGCCTGCACCATCTCTCTCTTTGTGTGTGTCATCTCTCGCTTTGCGTGTGCCATCTCACTTTCTGCCTGTGCCATCTCTCTCTTTGCGTGTGTCATCTCGCTCTGTGCCTGCACCATCTCTCTCTTTGTGTGTGTCATCTCTCTCTTTGCGTGTGTCATCTCACTCTCTGCCTGCATCACCTCTCTTTGTGTGTGTCATCTCTCTCTTTGCGTGTGTCATCTAACTCTCTGCCTGCGCCATCTCTCTTTGCGTGTGCCATCTCACTCTCTGCCTGCGCCATCTCTCTCTTTGCGTGTGTCATCTTGCTCTGTGCCTGCACCATCTCTCTCTTTGTGTGTGTCATCTCTCTCTTTCCGTGTGTCATCTCATTCTCTGCCTGCATCATCTCTCTCTTTGCATGTGTCATCTCCCTCCATGCCTGCACCATCTTTCTATTTGTGTGTGTTATCTCACTCTCAGCCTGCACCATCACTCTCTTTGTGTGTGTCATCTCTCTCTTTTCGTGTGTCATCTCACTCTCTGCCTGCACCATCTCTCTCTTTGTGTGTGTCATCTCTCTCTTTTTTGTGTGTCATCCCTCTCTTTGCGTGTGTCATCTCACTCTCTGCCTGCACCATCTCTCTCTTTGCGTGTGCCATCTCACTCTCTGCTTTCGCCATCCCTCTCTTTGTGTGTGTCATCTTGCTCTGTGCCTGCACCATCTCTCTCTTTGTGTGTGTCATCTCTCTATTTGCGTGTGTCATCTCATTCTCTGCCTGCACCATCTCTCGCTTTACATGTGTCATCTCCCTCTGTGCCTGCACATCTCTCTCTTTGTGTGTGTTATCTCACTCTGTGCCTGTACCATCTCTCTCATTGTGTATGTCATCTCTCTCTTTGTGTGTGCCATCTCACTCTCTGCCTGCACCATCTCTCTCTTTGTGTATGTCATCTCTCTCTTTGCGTGTGTTATCTCACTCTGTGCCTGCACCATCTCTCGCTTTGTGTATGTTATCTCTCTCTTTGCGTGTTTCATCTCACTCTCTGCCTGCGCCATCTCTCTCTTTGCGTGTGTCATCTCACTCTCTGCCTGCGCCATCTCTCTCTTTGCTTGTGCCATCTCACTCTCTGCCTGCGCCATCTCTCTCTTTGCGTGTGCCATCTCACTCTCTGCCTGTGCCATCTCTTTCTTTGCGTGTTTCATCTTGCTCTGTGCCTGCACCATCTCTCTCTTTGTGTGTGTCATCTCTCTCTTTGCGTGTGTCATCTCACTCTCTGCCTGCGCCATCTCTCTCTTTGCGTGTGTCATCTTGCTCTGTGCCTGTACCATCTCTCTCATTGTGTATGTCATCTCTCTCTTTGTGTGTGCCATCTCACTCTCTGCCTGCACCATCTCTCTCTTTGTGTATGTCATCTCTCTCTTTGCGTGTGTTATCTCACTTTGTGCCTGCACCATCTCTCGCTTTGTGTATGTTATCTCTCTCTTTGCGTGTTTCATCTCACTCTCTGCCTGCGCCATCTCTCTCTTTGCGTGTGTCATCTCACTCTCTGCCTGCACCATCTCTCTCTTTGCTTGTGCCATCTCACTCTCTGCCTGCGCCATCTCTCTCTTTGCGTGTGCCATCTCACTCTCTGCCTGTGCCATCTCTCTCTTTGCGTGTTTCATCTTGCTCTGTGCCTGCACCATCTCTCTCTTTGTGTGTGTCATCTCTCTCTTTGCGTGTGTCATCTCACTCTCTGCCTGCACCATCTCTCTCTTTGCGTGTGTCATCTCACTCTCTGCCTGCGCCATCTCTCTCTTTGCGTGTGTCATCTCACTCTCTGCCTGCGCCATCTCTCTCTTTGCGTGTGTCATCTTGCTCTGTGCCTGCACCATCTCTCTCTTTGTGTGTGTCATCTCTCTCTTTGCGTGTGTCATATCATTCTCTGCCTGCATCATCTCTCTCTTTGCATGTGTCATCTCCCTCCATGCCTGCACCATCTCTCTATTTGTGTGTGTTATCTCACTCTCAGCCTGCACCATCACTCTCTTTGTGTGTGTCATCTCTCTCTTTGCATATGTCATCTCACTCTCTGCCTGCAACATCTCTCGCTTTGTGTGTGTCATCTCTCTCTTTGCGTGTGTCATCTTACTCTGTGCCTGCACTATCTCTCTCTTTGTGTGTGTCATCTCTCTCTTTGCATTTGTCATCTCACTCTCTGCCTGCGCCATCTCTCTCTTTGTGTGTGCCATCTCCCTCTCTGCCTGCGCCATCTCTCTCTTTGCGTGTGTCATCTTGCTCTGTGCCTGCACCATCTCTCTCTGTGTGTGTCATCTCTCTCTTTGCATGTGTCATCTCACTCTCTGCCTGCGCCATCTCTCTCGTGGTGTGTGCAATCTCACTCTCTGCCTGCGCCATCTCTCTCTTTGCGTGTGTCATCCCACTCTCTGCCTGCGCCATCTCTCTCTTTGCGTGTGTCATCTCACTCTCTTCGTGTGTCCTCTCACTCTGTGCCTGCACCATCTCTGTCTTTGTGTGTGTCATCTCTCGCTTTGCGTGTGTCATCTCACTTTCTGCCTGTGCCATCTCTCTCTTTGCATGTGCCATCTCACTCTCTGCCTGCGCCATCTCTCTCTTTGAATGTGTGTCATCTTGCTCTGTGCCTGCACCATCTCTCTCTTTGTGTGTGTCATCTCTCTCTTTGCGTGTGTCATCTCACTCTCCGCCTGCACCATCTCTCTCTTTGTGTGTGTCATCTCTCTCTTTGTGTGTGTCATCCTTCTCTTTGCATGTGTCATCTCACTCTCCGCCTGGGCCATCTCTCTCTTTGTGTGTGTCATCTTGCTCTGCGCCTGCACCATCTCTCTCTTTGTGTGTGTCATCTCACTCTCTGTGTGTGTGTCATCTCACTCTGTGCCTGCATTATCTCTCTCTTTGTGTGTGTCATCTCTCACTTTGCATGTGTCATCTCACTTTTTGCCTGTGCCATCTCTCTCTTTGTGTGTGTCATCTCTTTCTTTGCGTGTATCATCTCAATCTCTGCCTGCACCATCTCTCTCTTTGTGTATGTTATCTCTCTCTTTGTGTTTGTCATCTCACTCTCTGCCTGCGCCATCTCTCTCTTTGCGTGTGTCATCTCACTCTCTGCCTGCGCCATCTCTCTCTTTGCATGTGCCATCTCACTCTCTGCCTGCGCCATCTCTCTCTTTGCGTGTGCCATCTCACTCTCTGCCTGCGCCATCTCTCTCTTTGCATGTTTCATCTTGCTCTGTGCTTGCACTATCTCTCTCTTTGTGTGTGTCATCTCTCTCTTTGCGTGTGTCATCTCACTCTCTGCCTGGCCATCTCTCTCTTTGCATGTGCCATCTCGCTCTCTGCCTGCGCCATCTCTCTTTTTGCGTGTGTCATCTTGCTCTGTGCCTGCACCATCTCTCTCTTTGTGTGTGTCATCTCTCTCTTTGCTTGTGTCATCTCATTCTCTGCCTGCACCATCTCTCTTTGCATGTGTCATCCCCCTCTGTGCCTGCACCACCTCTCTCTTTGTGTGTGTTATCTCACTCTGTGCCTGCACCATCTCTTTCTTTGTGTGTGTCATCTCTCTCTTTGCGTGTGTCATCTCACTCTCTGCCTGCACCATCTCCCTCTTTGTATGTCATCTCTCTCTTTGCATGTGTTATCTCACTCTCTGCCTGCGCCATCTCTCTTTGCGTGTGCCATCTCACTCTCTGCCTGCGCCATCTCTCTCTTTGCGTGTGTCATCTTGCGCTGTGCCTGCACCATCTCTCTCTTTGTGTGTGTCATCTCTCTCTTTGCGTGTGTCATCTCATTCTCTGCCTGCACCATCTCTCTTTGCATGTGTCATCCCCCTCTGTGCCTGCACCACCTCTCTCTTTGTGTGTGTTATCTCACTCTGTGCCTGCACCATCTCTTTCTTTGTGTGTGTCATCTCTCTCTTTGCGTGTGTCATCTCACTCTCTGCCTGCACCATCTCCCTCTTTGTATGTCATCTCTCTCTTTGCGTGTGTTATCTCACTCTGTGCCTGCACCATCTCTCGCTTTGTGTATGTTTTCTCTCTATTTGCGTGCGTCATCTCACTCTCTGCCTGGGCCATCTCTCTCTTTGCGTGTGTCATCTAACTCTCTGCCTGAGCCATCTCTCTCTTTGCGTGTGCCATCTCACTCTCTGCCTGCGCCATCTCTCTCTTTGTATGTGCCATCTCACTCTCTGCCTGCGCCATCTCTCTCTTTGTGTGTGTCATCTCACTCTCTGCCTGCGCCATCTCTCTCTTTGCGTATGTCATCTTGCTCTGTGCCTGCACCATCTCTCTCTTTGTGTGTGTCATCTCACTCTCTGCGTGTGTCATCTCACTCTGTGCCTGCGCCATCTCTCTCTTTGCGTATGTCATCTCACTCTCTGCCTGCGCCATCTCTCTCTTTGCGTGTGTCATCTCACTCTGTGCCTGCATTATCTCTCTCTTTGTGTGTGTCATCCCTCTCTTTGCGTGTGTCATCTCCCTCTCCGCATGCCCCATCTCTCTCTTTGTGTGTGCCATCTCACTCTCTACCTGCGCCATCTCTCTCTTTGCGTGTGTCATATTGCTCTGTGCCTGCACCATCTCTCTCTTTGTGTGTGTCATCTCACTCTCTGCATGTGTCATCTCACTCTGTGCCTGCGCCATCTCTCTCTTTGCGTATGTCATCTCACTCTCTGCCTGCGCCATCTCTCTCTTTGCGTGTGTCATCTCACTCTGTGCCTGCATTATCTCTCTCTTTGTGTGTGTCATCCCTCTCTTTGCGTGTGTCATCTCACTCTCTGCCTGTGCCATCTCTCTCCTTGTGTGTGTCATCTCTCTCTTTGCATGTGTCATCTCTCTCTTTGCGTGTTTCATCTTGCTCTGTGCCTGCACCATCTCTCTCTCTTTGTGTGTGTCATCTCTCTTTGCGTGTGTCATCTCACTCTCTGCCTGCGCCATCTCTGTCTTTGCGTGTGCCATCTCACTCTCTGCCTGCGCCATCTCTCTCTTTGCGTTTGTTATCTCACTCTCTGCCTGCGCCATCTCTCTTTTTGTGTGTGTCATCTCACTCTCTGCCTGCGCCATCTCTCTCTTTGCGTATGTCATCTCGCTCTGTGCCTACACCATCTCTCTCTTTGTGTGTGTCATCTCTCTCTTTGCGTGTGTCATCTCACTTTCTGCCTGCCCCATCTCTGTCTTCGCGGATGTCATCTCACTCTCTGCCTGCGCCATCTCTCTCATTGCATGTGTCATCTCACTCTCTACCTGCGCTACCTCTCTCTTTGCGTGTGCCATCTCACTTGGAGAGCATGGTGGTTATTTTAGTGGTGAGTGCTGAGGTAGCTTACCCGTTTGAGATTTTCTACTCATGGGTGACATTTCCAGCTGTGGATGCGGCTACTCAGGTGTTTCATACTTACACTCACAAAGTCGTGCCCGGGGAATATGTTCCTTATAGGACACAGGAAATTCCGATTTCTACATGTCAGCACAGTGTTTGGTTGAATGGTTCCCTTCCCCACAGTTTAACAGCGATCAGATTAGGTCCTTTGTCCATTCCAGGCACTTCTTGGCCTGCTTTGGCTGGATTTACCCTGCATCCTTGTGCGGGGGTAGGCCCCGGTACTTAGCTGAGGCCCCAATTGGAGCTATTAGGGCCTTGGTTCAATATATTACCTGTAATTTCCAGGGCGGGCCCCTGGTGTTGCGGCACTCCCAGCTGGACTGAGTGGGATGAAACTTAGTCCTATGATGGTTAATGCGGTTATAGGCAAGCGTCCACAGGATAAGGATTATATGCCTTTCTGGCTTGCTGAGAAATTTGACCAGCTGGAAGCAGTTTTTTCTAACTCGAATCCTGTGGAAACACACTGGATTCTTACCATTAGTATACCCAAGGCCTTGGTACCTGAAGACGGTGACTGCGAGTCATTGGGTAGGATCTTTGCGGCAGTGTACACAAGGTGCTTCGGCACTCCGTCAATGACTGTCCTGCCGATGGTCATTAAACGCGTTCAAGATGAACACGGACCTGAGGCTGCGGTTGAATTGGGAATTAGACTCGTTGGCTCATTTGATGTGGTTTCCGATCTCGTCCTTCCTAATATAAAGGGGGATGCGGTAAACTTCCAAGTGTCTAATGCCTTACGTGATATCCCCGATGCAGATAAACCCCGTCAGTTACCGAGAATTATTACTGCGGATTATAAGACCATAGGTCGTAATAGTTTAGGTGTCAAGCCGTTTTCTCCAAAAACTAAAACACAAATTCAGGGATCGAAGTCTGGAAAAGACGATCAGCCCAAAGCTCCAAAACAAAATTGGAACAAAAACAAAAAACAGGGTAAACAACAACAGAAACAGGAGTCCCGTCCGGCATCACCAGTGCCTGCGTCTACTGAGCACTCTTATGACTTGCGCGACCGCACTACAATTAAGTCACCTGATCGATTTCAAGTTCCTGATAAATGTTCTCGTTCTTTACAGGACACATCAGCCTCATCGACTGGTGGTGGAGGCTGGGGCAGAGGAAGGGGTGGACAGCAGAGTCACGGCCAACCCCGCCTGAAAGACGGAAAAGGCAAGCAGGATGATACCTGTCAGAAAAGACCCAAGTTTCAGAAGAAGAAAGTTGACGGTTTAACAGCGAGATATGCCACAGATAGGGAGAATGCAGCTTCGGAATTAGACGTGGGCGCTGACGCTGTTGGAAAACGCTTCAGAAAAAGGGGTGGTGATGGACAGAGTATCTGAATTAAGCAGAACACTTGTACCCAGTCAAGAGATCAGGGCTTGATCCATCACCGTTAATTAGCTCACTGCACCATCCCTGCTCAGAACCTGGCTACATGCAAATGAGTCTGTCCCTGGCCCAATGCATCATGGGAACAGGGCAGACCAAACTACCAAGCCAATTCTTTTACTGGGAAGGAAACAAGCTTCCGGGGACCGGTTTCTGGCATTACAGCCGTCTTCGGCCCGGCTTGCTTGAATCCTAATGGTGCAATGAGCAAGGGACTCACATCTGAGCATACCCTTCCACGCTTATGGTGGACAAAACGATTCAGAAAAGGGGGTGGTGATGAAGAGTGGGCTAAGGCACTTGCGCCTGCTTAGTACCGTACTAACTTTGTTTGGAATGAATTCCCCCCCAACCTGAGATACCCTTGTGGTCTATGCCACAACCTCAACCTCAATATTCCATGCGGCATGTAGCGAAAGCTTCAGTCGCAGAAATCCTTGAACAATTGTAATATTAAGGTGTGATTGAAACTTGTGTGTCTTCGAATAACCCTCTTTTTACTGTGACCAAGCCTGATGGTTCTTACATTTGGGATTGGATTACCAGCATCTAAACTCGCATTGTCATACCTGTGCAGTACAGAATACCATGGCTCTGCCCTGGTGGATGGTCTTGTGCGTAAAAGGTTTAAACCCACACTTGACATATTCAATGTTTTTTTTGCCCACACTCGATCTGAATTAACCCCTTGCCCGCAGCCGGAATTCCGCTCCTGTGCGGCACATTCCGATCGCGGGCGTGGTCATGACGGCCGGGAGTCGTCATCAGCACATGAGCACTGGGTGCCATGACGGCTCCCGGCCGTCATCAACATGGAAGGGGTTAAGTAGTCAATGGACCGTTTTCAGCAGTGGTGGCACACAGAAAAAATTCAAACGTTTAGCAATGGGCTATAAGAACAGTTCAGGTGTGTTTGCTGCCCGTATAGTTTCTCTTTTAAAGAGAATTCACCCAGATGCGGGTTCGTATGTGGATGACATTTATCTCACAGACGACGAGATATGGGCACATCGGTGCCGCGTTGACTGCATAATTTGCAATTTTGCAGACTTCGGTTACAGAAGTCTCACATTGAGTACACAGCAAGGTTGTTCTGGTCCTTAATTAGTGAGGGCTGCGGAACAAGGTGTTCCAATTCCCATTGCTGAAGTCATTTGGACTAGTTTTATTTCTAACCTTTACGCGAGCAATGGATGTTTAAATGCCTATGAGGATTGTAAAGAAGATAGTTCCCTTATAGATCCTCCCTCTGAGAGGGTTATCGAACGGGCTATAATAGAATTGCGCTCTTCTGGTGCAATGGGCCCAGATGGGCTACCTGTTTTGGTTCTGAAGCAGGATCCCAGCTCTTGGAGCAAGATTTTGTTTCCGATATTTAGGTACTGCTTTATGAGCAAAACAGTTCTGCCATCTTGGAAGGGTGTCATTTTGGTGCAGCTGTGCAAGAAGGGCGATAGGAATGTTCCTCAAAATTATCACCTAATCGCCCTTCTTGATGCAATTGGTAAGGTCTTTTCCAAATGCCTACTATACTCAATAAATGAGTGGGTAGCTAATAGTAATATATTGCCCCTTGAACAGACAGGCTTTCGTAAGAGTCATGGTACTCTTGATAATCTTACAGCATTACAGATTATTACAGACAAATATGTGAGGGTCCGTGGCGGTAAAGTGTATGCAGCGTTCATTGATTTCTCAACAGCGTTTGATAAGGTAGATCGTCCGCTGTTATGGAGGAAGCTGTCTGCGCTGGGTATGCCTCTTATTTTGTTAGAGCTGGTGCGCGCCCTTCACACAGATACTTGGTGTAAGGTCCTTTTGGGGGGAGAAAGAGGGCTATCTAGGGTCATTTACTCTGTTAATGGCCTCAAGCAGGGTTGTTTGTTAGCCCCTATTCTTTTTTCTTTATATATCTTGAATCTCCCTATGACTCTGGCTGCCTGCGAAGGAATAGCGCCCATGCTGGGAGGTGTCGGGATTTCTAGTTTACTCTACCCCGAGGATATTTTATTGTTGGATTTAACGCCTAAAGGCTTAAACAACCGCCTGCATGCCCTTCATTTATTCGCTGAAACTCACTTTCTCAAAATAAATATTTCTAAAAGCAAAATAATGTGTATCGCTGGCAATAAAAAATCTAAATCTGTGAAATTTGGATGGACAGTTGGGGGACTTAAGTTGGAAGTTGTGAATAGCTATGTTTTCTTGGGGAAAGTAATAACTAATAACTCCAGTGAGAAACCCCATATTGATAACAACATGCGGAAAGCAGTGGCCCAAGGGAAAAGTTTACAAGCCCTTTATTCAGCCACAGGGAGGCGCCACTTTTCCTTCCTGTTAGAAGTATTTCACGCCAAGATCCCGTCCACTTTGCTATATGGACTTGAAATAGTGGATTTGGGGCAATGGGGATTTTTGCAGTTGGCAGAGGGGAAGAGTTTTCGGAATCTAACCTCTACCAATAATTCATGTACAGCTGCAGCTTTTAGACTGGAGTTTGGAGCTCGTAGTAGTTGGGCCCAGGGTCTAGCGGGGTTGGTGCGCTGGGTTGCCTGTTTGGCGAAGGGGGAAGCGGGGACACTAAGACGCTTAATGAAAGACGAATTATTGGGGTCTTTCAATGAATTCTCCCTTCTTGTAAAAAATTTCAGAAAGGCAGTGACACTTCTGAAATTAGATGAGACCTCCCTTTTCTCCCTCTCCCAGGGCCAATTAAAACTAGTTTTGAAACGGGCCTCATGGGCACTAATGCCCAGATGCATCAACCTTTTTAGGAAGTGCAAACGGTGCGATTCGCATAAATCGGCCTTTTGCACTTCCTAAATTGGTTACTGGGATGCATCAAGCATTTTTGGGAAATCGCTTTTTTTTGCGAGTTCCAAAAAATGCGATTGCTGTTAAGGAATCGCAAATTTGCGATTCCTTAACAGCAATGCATCATCCTCAAAACATTTGCGATTTTAAAAATTGCAAATGCAAATTACCACGAAGTTGAACTTCGTGGTAATTTGCAAAAATGTTTAAAAACGCATAAAAATGCATTTTTTAAACGTGTACGTTACAGGCATACATGTCCTTAGGACATGTGTGTATGTAACTCACATTTAAAAGTGCATTTCATGGGTGCAGGGGGGGGTCCCTTGGACCCCCCTCTCCACCCTTGAAAGGCTTTGATGCATTCCGATTTGAAATTGCGAATTCGCAATTCCCATTCATTCCTATGGGCATTTCAGCCCATAGGAATGAATGGGAATATCGGAATCGCTATTTGGAACTCGCAATTTTATTGGAATTCGGTAAAAATTGCGATTTTTACTGAATTTCAATAAAATAGCGAAATTAATGATGCATTGCCATTTGCGAATCCTTAATTGCGATTCCTTATTTTTCGCAATTAAGGAATCGCAAATGACAACGTTGATGCATCTAGGGGTTAGTTTCAGATTAGATAGGGAGTATATTGTAACTAGGAAGGGAGTCACTCCATTTGTCTCATCTTGTGTAATCAAATATAGGCAACCCTACATGTCCTGGAATTTATCCCATGTTGTCCGACGATTCTGGTTTCTGTTAAGACAAGATCTCCTGCCTTTAAATATACTTCTGTCCAAGTGGTATGGTACTTCCGCAGCTTGCAACTTTTGCAACTGCCCCAAACAAGATCTGAGTCACGTCATATTTATATGTCCTCCCCTGCTCCCTTTCCGTCGCAAATGGCTACGCCATATTTGCTTGAAATTGAGTATTCTTACTGCTAATGCTTTTGTACATGCTTTAAATAACCCTCCTAATGAGATGTTTTGTTTTAATGTTTTTAACTTTTTTTAATTATTATTATTATTAGTGTGTTTTGTAAAGCGCGCAGCGGCCCCAACGGGGCATCCCGGCGCTGGGAGACTCTGAGAACTAGAGGGACAGGTCAGAGGTACCAAACTAGGAAGAAAAAAGAAGGGTTTTAAGGGATTTACGAAATGCTGGTTCTGTCTGGCATGTGCGAAGAGCTAACGGAAGCTTATTCCAGTGCTTGGAGGCACAGACCTCAAAGGTTTTTCCACCAGCACGGGAACGCTTAAATCGGGGAGTTTCTAGGAAAAATAAGGAGTTGGAGCGTAGTGCCCTAGATTAACATAAGGGCGAAGAGTATTTTTAAGATGGGCCGACCCATTGCCTTTAGATGAACGGAAAGCCAACGTCATTGCTTTAAAGACGCATCTTTTCGCAATGGGTAGCCAGTGTAGTTTACAGAGGTGAGGGGAGATATGATGTCTGGCAGGAATTCTCTCCACCAGCCGGGCGGCGGCGTTTTGAACCGTCTGCAATTTGTAACATAGGCCTGCTGTGATACCGAGATAAAGGGCATTGGCATAGTCGAGATGGGATATGATTAATGCCTGGATCACAGTCTTGCGGCACTCCTCTGGCAGATAGTTAATGAGCCGTTTGATTGTTCTGATTTTGGCAAAGCATGAGGCTGCGACTGTTTGTACCTGGCTGTCAAAGCTGAGATGGGTGTCCCAGCGTACTCCTAGGTTTTTCACCGAGTTTTTAGGCGTGGGGGCCTGGCACAGGTCTTCAGGCCACCACAGGCTGGCATCCAGGGGAGAAGGAGAGTTGAAAAACAAAATCTCCGTTTTACCTGCGTTGAGACGGAGGGAATTAGCATCCATCCAGTTGGAAATGTCTCTTAGGCAGGATTTCAGCTGGTCGAAAGCAGATGCAGAGGGGGTATCGAACGTGAAAAGTAGCTGGATGTCATCAGCGTAAGATGTGGATTTGATCCCAGTCTGGGAGATCAGCTTAGCCAAAGGGGTGAAATAAACGTTAAACAAAAGCGGGCTAAGGGAAGAGCCCTGTGGGACTCCCCATTTAAGTGGCCTGGCGGAGGAAGTGAAGGGAGGGGTGAAAACTTGTTGGGTGCGATTGGACAGGTAAGATGACAACCACTTTAGAACAGAGCCGCCTAGCCCTAAGTCCTCCAGCCTTCTCAGCAAGATCTTATGAGAGACGGCGTCAAATGCTGCTGAAAGATCCAGCAGCACTAACACCGCCCTCAAACCTCGGTCCAGCTTTTCCAAGATCTTGGCTGGGGCAGGCAGGAGGGAAATAGGCCTGTAATTGCTGGGGAGGTCTGGGTCCAAGTTGGGTTTCTTCAGAATGGGGACTAGGGAGGCATGCTTCCATTTGTTAGGGAAGCATCCTGTACGGAGTGAGTCATTCCAGATGTGATTTAAATAGGGGTTAAGTAGGGGTGCCAGTTTTTTGTATTCCTTGGCTGGCCAAGGGTCGTTAGGGGAGCCTGATTTACATTTGAGGAGCTCAGTCATAGAATCTGCTTCCGATATTACCGCAAATTCAGTCAGGCAGAGTGACAATGGTGTGAGAGGAGTGGATCGCTCGTCGTCTCCTTCTGTATTAGAAGGGGGAAAGGATGTTTGGATGTTCTCAATTTTGTCCTCAAAAAATTGAGAAAGCTAGTTGCACAGTGCCTGTGAGGCGGGCTGAGATCTGGTCAACGCGGCGGGGTCTGTGAAGGATCTAACAATGTTAAAGATCTCCCTGGCTCCATTGCTGGCGAGTTTTATTCTAGAGGCCAGGAAGTTCTGTTTGTGCTCCTCTATCATTCTCCGATAGTCTTTGAGGGCAGTTTTATAGATGGCTTTACTGTCCGGAGAGTAGTTCTGTCTCCAGCGGCGTTCAAGAGATTTACAGAAGGTCTTTTTCTGCCGAAGTTTGTTGGAGTACCAGGGGGCTGAAGGTGCCGTCCTGTAAGATTTGACGGGTTTTATGGGGGCCAGGGCATCTAAGGCCTGACTTATCCATGTATCTAGGTTGTTAATAGCTTGGTCGGGGTCGGTTAACAGGCAGGGCTGGGAGTTGCTGAGATGTTTCTGGAGCGCATCCAAAGTGATGCGGCTCCAGTTTCTTCCTGAAGATTTAGGCGTGATAAGGGATCTGCAGGGGCGGGGAATATCAATCTCAAAGGAGATAAAGAAATGGTCAGACCAGGTAACCGGGGTGGGGGGGGGCAACCCGGATAGAAGAGATATTGGAGCAGATTAAGTCCAGTGTGTGACCCGCATTATGCGTGGGTAAGGTTATTAATTGGACTAGGTTACAGGCCGCTAGCATGGAGATAAATTGACTACTGTACGGGCAGGAATCATTGTCGACATGGAGGTTGAAGTCTCCTAATGCGGTGAAGTTGGAGTAACGTGTACTGAGCTGGATAATATAGTCCGTCAAAACTGGTAGGTGCGAAAGGTTGGAGTGAGGGGGACGATAAATGAGTATTTCCGAACAGGAGGAGGACGGTGAGGTTTGGATGCTAAAAGGCAGACCTTCTATACAGTCGATGTGGTCAAATAGGGGGAAGGAAGCTGTCCAGGTGGATTTATGGATTAGGGCAATACCACCTCCCGGTTTGCCATTAGATCTATTGGCACAGCTAATACTGTAACCCTCTGGTAAGGCAAGGGAAATGGCGGGGTTCGTAGTGTCATTGAGCCATGTTTCCGTTAGGAAAAGCAGATCCCACTTGTTATCTCAGAGGGACTGCCAGATGTCAAAGGCATGTTTGGTCAAAGATCTGCAGTTAATAAGTGCAGATCTGAGAGTCAACGGGGTGTGAGCACAAGAAATAGAAGCAGAGGTGGGGGCGTGGATTGGGCGGGGTGTTAAGCCAGCGGATGGCAAAGAGAAATGACAAATTTTGCAGACAAAGTCTCGGCTTTGGGCGTCCAGGAGAGAGCAGGAGTGGGTACCGCAGCGGGGGGGTCTAAGAGACAGCAGATCGGTCCGGGTATATGGGGCGATGTTATGGCTGGTGGCTCGGGCAGGAGGACCAGCCCCAGTCGTGTCCTGATCGCGGACGAGCGCAGACAAGCTTGCCTTATGCGCGCTGTGCTCGTCCGCTGCGCTTCCGGTCCATACACATTTTTATGGTGGAAGGACGATGGGGGGGGCGTGGCCTCTGAGTGGGCGTGTCCCGATGAGGGCTTGGGGAATGGCGTTGGAAAGCTCGGCGATTTCGCCCTTTCCAGCGCTCGTTTTTGCTTTTTAAATGCTTTTTAGATATTTATTGAGGGGCTTCTTCTTTTAGCATAGTATGCATTACTGATTCTTGTAACCCGTATTGGCCTTTTGTACAGAAATTGTAACTTTGTAATGTGCTTTGTTCTTTTTTCTGTAAAAATGGTTTTGTATGTTGTATTCATTGTGTTATCTTTTGTGGATCTCTTCGGAGTTCCGAATCAAATAAAATAAACTTGAAACTTGAGTACACAGTGTTGTTCCTGGGCAATGAGCTCAAAAATGAAGGTCGAGGATTGGCTCCTCCCTTCTTGGAGAAATGCGCACAACGGCGCGCTCCTACAACACTGAAAAAATTGCAATTCTTGCTGGGATTTTTGAATTTCGGGCGTATTTATATTCCTGAATATGCCCAGTGTATCAAGCCATTATATGCTTTGATACAACCAACTTTTACCAAATCGTGCTGCCTGCCTGAACATTCAGCCATTTTGCAATCTTTGCAGGCTGATCTGCGAGAATCTAAATTCTTATTGACTCATGATAACCACACCAACTGGTGATAAGAATCGTCCCTGGGGCGGTGGGTTTCACATACCTTATTCTTAACGAAGGTGACACAGTGCCTATCGCTTACAAGTCACACTTGTACACTTCAGCTGAAATGGGGTTTTCCACTGTGGAAAACGTTTTGACAGCAGTGCAAATGGCGATTCTGAAGGAACACGCACGGTCGCAAGGAAAGCGCATGTTGGTTGTTACCCGTATCCTGCCTTGGAGGCAGTGACGAAAGCTAGTGTACCTAATTCTAAAGCTTTGCACCTGCGGTGGATACAATGGGCAACATCATTGACGTCTCCGGGTGTCACATTCATTTTTGATGGCTCCTTACAGTCGCAGGGGTTCTTGCAGTATGAATTTGTTCATCCTGTCCCTTTGACTATGCGCCCTTTGGAGGATTTCCATTGTATTATTTACACTGATGAGTCTGTGCAAGTTGCGTATGGGTCTAAGCACGCATACGTCTCGGGTTGCGCTATTGTGTTCGGTACCATGGTGAATGGAGAATTCAAGTCCGATGTCGTGCATACACAGACATTAGGGGACTGTGCCACCCAGTTTAGCGGAGCTCCATGCTCTGATGCTTGCATTGAAGTATGCAGACCTTGGGTGATCATTCTTATTGTGAGTGACTCTTACTACTGTGTCCAGTCTTACAATGACAATCTGTTCTTTTGGACTCAGAACGATTATTGTGACTCCAAAGGTAGCTCAATAAAACACGAAATGATCTGGGTTTGAGTGGCTGAACTTAAAGAGCAACTGCCATTTGTGTATGTAATTCATACTCTTGGCCATCAGCGTTTGGGAGTTCATGCTGTTGGCAATAGTTTGGCCAATGAGGTCGCGAAGACAGCAGTTTCGACATATTTGGTTGCAGCAGTTACACGTTCCAAAAGTAAGATTGATGATGACATCTTGGCTGCAATTGCCGGTACTGAGAAGGAAAGTAAATATCCTACTGGATTTCCTTCAAAGTATTCTTATCATTTAAGTCCTGATAAGGTTCCTTATGAGAAAATATCAGACGTTGGTGACAGATTGATTCCCAACGCGGACCGCAGGTCAGCGCTGATTACAGCTGCCCACAAGGGTGTTGCGTACTCTCATGCAGGCATTTCAGCCACTGTGTCTCAGTTAAAATTTCGCTTTTAGTGGCGGGGACTGTATAAACAGACGCGTGGTTATGTCCTTCATTGTGACATTTGTCAGCAAATCAAGCCTTCGTCTGCTGCGCGTCCGGCCCAAACACAGTTGTACATTTCCAATAAACCACTTGGATGTGTTTATTTGGACCACTGCAACCCTTTTTCTTCAGGTACTGCGTATAAGTACATCTTAGTTGCAGTTGATTCTTGCACATGCTTTGTATGGGTGTAGCCCCACCGAAGTGCTGATTCACGAACTGTCATAAGAGATTTGCGTGTCTTTGTGGGAATTTTTGCGTGTGGCACCTTCGATTCGGACCAGATTCCAGCGTTCGCCTGTAGGGCGTACAAGGATGCCATAAGTTCATTGGAGGTCGAAGTCAAATTTTCGTCTATATACCGACCTGAGGGTAATAGTGTTGTGGAGCGGATGAACCATGACTTAAAGCAATTATTGACAGCTAGGTTTATAGGTACCGGCAGGAACTGGCTGGCCCATCTCAATAGCGTACAGCGTGCACTTAATAATTTCCCTAGATGGTCTCTGATTGGGCGGGCCCCATACAAGATGCTCTTTGGTATCAAAATGTTTGTCCCGGACCTTGAAGGTCTAGACCAGGCGGCGGCTGCTGCCCCTTTGACGTAGATGAACATTGAAATGTTTTACAGAATCTACAAGAGACGAGAGACAGTCTTGCAAAGGAACACTTGCCCTCCACATCTGATGATGTGTTCCAGATTCCGATAGTTGGCTGGCTACCATGAGTTGGTGAACTGGTCCGAGAGCAGATCGAGAACAAGAAAGAAGTTGGTCCCTCATATCGAGTTCCAGTTCCTGCACTTGGTGTGCAGGGCACAAGAACAGTCATTTTAACTCCACTCCCAGGCAGAAAGGAAAAAAGGTACATCTCCATTGACAAAGTCAAATTACATAAAGCGGCTGATTCTTCTTAGTATGACACCTGCGGTCTCGTGTCCATCGATTCTGAAAAATTCTGTTTGGCTCAGGCTGCAAACAACATGCCTGACGTTGCCTTTGAGATGCCTGCTGTTTCAAGTCCTTTGTTGAATACCTCACCTGATGCTCATCTTGATGAGACTGAGTATACTTACCCCACAGACTTATCGATGCTCAATTTACAAACCTGTTTGGCAAGTGAGTCCAGATTTTCATTTGACATTACCTCTACCACATCAAAGTCACCTTCAAAGCTTTCTGTTTTTGCAACATGGTTTAAAAAAACATTTTTTGATTCCTCCTTGGACTTACATTTGGTTGGTGCTTTTTTCAATTTTTTTGTTTATGTCAATTGGATTTGTGGTGTATTTTTCTGTCTTGTGAATGGACACTACTTAGAAGAGAGCACTGCTATTCGACTAATTATTGGAACATTGGCACCCCATTCCTTGTCACACATATTGAAGAGGGACCTGAGTTTTGTAAACATTACTGCTTGGCCCGTCTTTGATGGGATTGTATGGGATGCTGTTAAATTTCAAATACATGGTCCCTCAGAGGTTATAAATGTCCCGAATGTACTAAGAGTTTCTATGGGGATGTGATAAAACAAAATATGCGCTCTGATGATTGGGATGTTAAAGCCGTAGAGGCTTTGTTTCCAGCTTTGAAATATTATGCTGCTTTTGATGCTGAGGATTTATATTTAGATTCAGGCTAACTATGGCGATTTGTTTTGTTATCAACACTATGGCAATCACTACCTGCATACGGCAAACACAAGGAGGAATATGGTTAATTATACGCAATGGGAATATTGCCCCGCTCCTGTGAAAGGCAGCTCCAGTTGTCTTTTAAAGAGATTTTCTTATTTTATTGATTTCAATCAGTCAAATCCTAATGCATTTTACTTTAAGATGACCGAGAAGTCCTGTTCCAAAGTTAGACTTACCCACACAAAATTATTATATTCCAAGTCCTTTCTCAACCAATTGGCTATTGGGGGCTATGAACTGTGGAAAGATACAATTGATCTTAAATCTGTTTGGGGTTCTAAAAGTTGGCAAGTGCAAGGAACAGAAGGTTTGCATTGTGCATGTCTCATCGAGAACTACATGTTGTTTTTGAATTCAACTATTTCACAAACCACCTGCTTTGGATTGGCTACTACTAAAACATTAAATGCTCTTTTCCGGAATTAGAAGAATACCCCGGTTGGGATACTAATACCAGTATTACTATTAGAGAATTACAGACCCTATTGCTACTTTTAACATATCCAGTTTGGATCCTAAGGGTTGGCTGTTGTAGCACAGAAATGCAGATTCTTGCCTCCATCGTTTTCTGGGTTTAGTCCCTGGCTACACACAGGTTAGGGTGGATCCCCATTTTGAGAGTGACCATTCTGTAACTTCCTATTCTGTAGGCAAGCTGTGTCAGAATTGGCTCAAACACTCCACTTTAGCATCAGGTAAACTTCATTTGTCTAAACTGACTGACGATGTTGATCTGAAAGACTTTGTCAAGGGCCCTGCTTCTGCAGATCCAAAAGGTGGATATATGCTATTTGCAACAAAGTTCCGAAACTGTCCCAAATTGAGGCTGCTTCCCACTTAAGAGCTATTGATCAAGCTAATTTAGAAAAAGTGCTAGAAGTTGTGGATAACAGTATTAACACGCTCTATTTCTGCATTTACACATTACATAATATTGTTTTGTCTGTTGTTGACATTGTGCAAGAAGATGGCTCTGTTTTGTACCATAATCAAAATCAATTGCCTTCTATTATGCAGTTTGCATGGACTTTACAAATGCTAAAGGCAGGGAAGGTGCCTTGGAACTACATGAACAAGTCCTCATTATTTGCCCCTTTTAATTTGACTGACAAACAGCAATTTATGTCTATGAAAGATGCAACTTTTTCTATGTTACATATTGAAAAGTTAGAACCTCTGCTGTTTTCTTTGGCCGAGACAAATTCTGCTGTGTGGCTCGTACATGGGCTAAGAACATTACCTTTCCGTCTGCTCAAGTTCGAGGCTTGCATGAAGTACTATGCTACAGGCAGGTATGAACCTCTTGGTACTACTTATCTCCATGAAGCTTGGCCACTACCATTTACCTATAGGTGCCTGAAGGAGGGAAAATAGGTTTATTTGAATGGTGAAGATTGCACAACAACGCCTGATCACTTGTTAGTGTGTAGGAATATTCAATTGCATGGCTGTTGTAATCAGAATGCGCCAAACTTGGCCTGTGTCTTAAAAGGTACAACGACAACTGCTATCACACCCACATTCACATTACTTGTAAACGGTAGGTATGTACTTTTGAATAATGAAGATTGTTGTGGGATTCTGGCAGGAATTCCTTACATCGTTACAGTCTCCCAACGTGTAGTTTGTTGTAAAAACGTAATGTTTCCTCCTCCACATGGGAAGCTGGATGTTTCCATCTGGCCGGCGATTCCGACCTTGAAGGCAGAGTTCAACAAGATGAGTTGAATAAAGGCTCTTTTGTCCCAGAAAGAAGTCGCCCTTACTTCTGCCTGTCAAACATGTGTCCTTCACGTGGAAAACACCTGCACAGAAGTACATGCCTTATTAAATACCGATCTGCCCCTGCATTTCGGGGAGTTAATTCACACTATCTTTAATGCCTCCTTGACCTCAGGGCTGGCTCACTTTTTTTAAAGTTGTTAGTAATGGCCTTGTGACTTCTTTCCAAACTATATTCGGTGTGTTCCCGAAAAATTTTTATTCGATTTTCTCCAGCCTTTTTGGTGGGTTTCCGTTGATGCTCGCTCTAGTTGCCGGAGTGCTTCTACTACTTTGTTTATTTAAAAATGGATGCACATTCTGTGCCACGAGACGATTTGCCCTTGCTGTTGCTGCTCCGCAATCGAATTTTTGATTATTATGGAGCGTACCTCTGGCTACATTGAGTGCAGCTCATGGATTATCGTTTTGATTTTCCTTTTTCACATGCATCCAGCCTGTCTTTCATTTCCTGAGCTGCGATTTTGGATGGGCTCTAGATTTGTGTCTCTGCAGTACGGTGTCGCCCAACACAAATTATGATCAACTGATGAGCCCCTTAGTTGCTCATGAATTGCTTTGTTCTGGCGGCAGGATTATGGCCTTTGCAGCGATGCATGGAGTCCTGGGAGGTTGGAATATTTTTGCAGCAGCGCATGATTTCTTGGCACGCAGTTTTATTGAAGTCAACCCGAGTTGTCCTCTGATGGTACTAGAGGCTCCGTTTTTTTAGGAACATGTATGTTCATTCCCGTTATTAATTTGGATGGCTGAAATGTTTGCAGATGAGAGCAATGACTTCCTGTTGGAGGCTGTTGCAAAGTACTTTGCCTATACACTATTGGAGTGAGGTGTGTTTCCTACTCTGTTATTCAGGACTGATGTCACATGTTGGGCTTAAGATTCTTTTTACTATTTTTTATTTTTTTGGCCTATTGGCTTTATTGTGCCCACACGTGATTACTACTTTGTAAATATGTTTAAATTTGGAGTTTGCTTCAGTTTTTTACATTATGGCAAATTTGAACTTGATTCTATCTCTTGAACTTGAACTCTGCGTTCCTGCTTTGCCCACATTTCTTATCTGTGATCCGATCAAGGGAGGGTGTAGTGGGGCTGAGCCTTACATTCCTACAGTGTTAAGTTAGCATGAGCTTATTAGAAGTTTAAACACCATTTTAACGTTTGCTTTCTTTTGCACACTGCACACACGTTAGATATTGTTTCGCGTTAGGCTGAGTGTTTTGCTTCACCTGAGAATAACTTGTTTTTCTACATTGCTAGACTTGCTTCGAAAGCTTAGTCTGAACAGTGAGTGCCGAGGCCTTCAAGGTTATCAACACTGTTGCTGTTGTTCAAACTGATCAGCGCACGTTCTAGACATAACATATATGCAGCTGTGGACAGCTCCGATACTGGTGCCTTTAATAATACACTGTGTAGGCATGATTGGTCACACACTTGGCGAACATTCGTATACTGAGAGCTTGTGCAGAACTCAATGTTATTCACTCCTGCTAATCTCTCAGGTATGGTGTCGCCTATGCAAACCTAAGAGACCTTCTTTAGTTATAAAATAACCTACTGGCAAGAGAGGGTGAAATATAGGTATATATTTAACCTGTTTCCATTTAGCATTATAACATGCGTTCTCCCTTTGCATTTTATGGAATAGTAACTATGCTGACAGTCTTATTTCTTATCATATGTCTGCTTGTATTAGCTAAGATGCTGCACCTGAGATCACAGTGTTAAAATAAAAATTTTAACCTTGCTCGTGTCTCCCTTTACTCCCTGTCCTGGACTGGTATGAGAGTATAACGAAAGAGTGCTCAAGTTTCCCACCTTACCTGAGTTATCCTAAGTCGCATTTCTGGGTTGTCTAATCATTGATGACTTTGCTATAGGAAGAAGAACTAATGAGACACTGATGCTAGTCTGGTTGGGGATGTTGGGTACTAAGGTGAGTTTTTTGGTACACCCTAATTCACGGAGGTCCTGAGTCTCTGTGCACAGTTCTGTGACTGAGCAGAATCCCTGCAAGAGCACACATGGTGCACTGTACTAGGGGCTGACAGGTAAATCAAATAACCCAATCATTGAATCACGAATTAGTACATCCATTTAACATAGGGAGCACTTGCACTATGCACTGAATAGCATTGGCACAGTGCCCAAAGCATATAACCAGCAAAAACATATCAAAACAGAGGAGGCAATCCGTCAAAATGGAAGGGAGACTCACACCAATGATGCCAGGTCCAACAGTCATGCATGACATGGTGCATGCCACACCGTGTACAAATGTGCTGGAGCCACTTTCATGGTGGGGGTACGCTGTTTAGGCTCACCTATGAGCCAAACATACTTGCTGCCTTGTCATTGTTGCTGCTGCACCACCAGCCTGGATTCAACTTGGAATCTGGCCAGCGGGTTCCCCACAGGCATGGCGTCTTCCTGGGAGCATCGCTATGCTGGTCCTACAGGAAGATCGCCAAACTTGTAATCATGGCCTCAATGTTCCTGTTGTGGGTGGATATGTGGAGGCAACCCCTCACGGAAGTAGAAATAGTGCAAAACCTACAAAGTAATCACAAGTGGGACTAATTGAGCCTGATTGGTACTTTGGTGCAGTTCTATTGTTATATGGTTTAAGTTCTTTTTAATATTGGAGAATTTCGAAATCTCCAGACCTAGCAAGATGTGCATTTTTCCTGCAAATAGAATAGAAGATTCTACTTGTTTGTAGGATTAAAGTAGTATGAGGGGCTGAAATTATTTGGGGTTGTATATTTTACAGCACAGATTGATTATATTATATAATTATACAATTATAATTTATGGGGATTGAAAACAATGTGGTAACTAAACATCTACTGGTCTATACTGAGGTGCCCGGTCTGCAATATTCTGTTGTACATGCTGTGAAATTGCATGGGTCAAAGATAATGATTGATATTATTGTGTTGCTTTAAGGTTTTTCTTGTGCTTGTTTGGAACAACAAGAAAGCAGTGTTGGGCTTCCTCTAACAATATACAATTTAAATCAGGTGGAAGAAAAAACAGAGTACATGTTAATTCCCCTTCTTACTTTCAAAGGCTTTCTCTGCAGCTTTCCTTGAATGTTGACATTTCAGGCCACTCAAACAGCTCATTGCTGATTGAACTGACAAGAGAGCAGAAAAATAAAAAATGCATAGCTGTACCTCCGCTCAATTATTGGATTTTTAGCATTTTGTCTCAAGAGGTCCTGTCATCAATACATTAAAGAGAAGTATAGAGAGGGAGTGGGCTTTGAGGATGCCCTCTTTAAGCATTGAGGTGCATGAGATTTTCATGGTTTACCATTGCTTGGATGTCAAAGCCATGGCATTTTGAGGATCATTACATTGCGCCCTTTACCTTTCTATTCGATTTTGCTATTGGATCAAACAAGCCCCTTTTTCAACTGCAACATGGCATATGCCTGGAAAGGGAGACCTAGTGAATGTTCTTTGATGTATTTACTAGTCATAAAAAAATGTAAAATTATTCTATAGTACCCTTGGGCAGCCTTTGGCTTACTTTGCAATCCTGACAACATGGTATCGGATTTACAGCCACTTTTGTTCACAAAGTAAAGATGGGCAGGCCAGCTTTCTTAAAGTACAATAGAAATACTGGCCCTTTCCCAGGAGTATTGACTATGCAGTATTCTGTTGTGTATTTTAAGATCCTTTACATACAAAATAAATATCAGCTTCTGTCTCTATTTCTCATTAAGGGGTACTGTTTAACTTTGATAATGCAGTCTGTCCAGTAATGGGGGTTAATTGTGATTAATATTATTGTTATGATTGTTAGTGCTATGATTGTTATTGTGATCATTATTTTACTAATAGTGGTAATAGTAATAATATTAATGATAATAATAATGGATCTATGACAGCATTTCGACAGACAGAATTTCGACCTACACAAATATCGGCGTAATTATATCGATAGCAAAAATATCGACGCCCTATGTACAACATGGTAAGTACCAAAATATCGAAAAAATAATATCGATGTTAAAACTATCGTTGTCAAATATATCGATTTTTTTGGGATTTAAAATAACATAAAAAATACTGTAAATAATACTTATTAATTACTGAAACATATTTAAATATATGTAATAATGGTAAAAAAAATATTAATACATATTTAATAGAAAAATAATATTTAAAAATCATATATAATATATACTTAATTAACAATAATTACTATTCCCACTCCAGTGGATGCAACAGTAGGGAAAACTGACCCTGAACCCTAAAAATACCCCTTTACCCAAAAACTGAAAACTGACCCTGAACCCTAAAAATACCCCTTTACCCAAAAACTGAAAACTGACCCTGAACCCTAAAAATACCCCTTTACCCAAAAACTGAAAACTGACCCTGAACCCTAAAAATACCACTTTACCCAAAAACTGAAAACTGACCCTGAACCCAAAAAATACCCCTTTACCCAAAAACTGAAAACTGACCCTGAACCCTAAAAATACCCCTTTACCCAAAAACTGAAAACTGACCCTGAACCCTAAAAATACCCCTTCACCCAAAAACTGAAAACTGACCCTGAACCCTAAAAATACCCCTTTACCCAAAAAACCAAAACTGACCCAGAACCCTAAAAATACCCCTTTACCCAAAAACCCAAAACTGACCCGGAACCCTAAAAATACTCCTTTACCCAAAATTAATTAATATTACAATTAAATTACTTCCCACCCTATTCCCCTATAAACCCACAACCCGCTCCAGTAGTAAAACATATCATTTAGTTAAAAATATACATAAATTATCAATTAATTATTCAATTAATCAATTAAAATAATTCATTGCCAATTAATATTTAATTGCAAAATAAATTAATCATTAAAACATAATTTTTTAATTACAATTAAATTACTTCCCACCCTATTCCCCTATAAACCCACAACCCGCTCCAGTAGTAAAACATATAATTTACTTAAAAATATACATAAATTATCAATTAATTAATCAATTAATCAATTAAAATAATTCATTGCCAATTAATATGTAATTGCAAAATAAATTAATCATTAAAAAATAAATATTTAATTACAAATAAATTACTTCCCACCCTATTCCCCTAAAAACCCACAACCCGCTCTGGTAGTAAAACATATTATTTACTTTTATATATTTTTTATTTATAAAAACATATTAAACACATATTATAACAATTAATTTAAATACTTAACTAAAATTTCTAACACATATTAGTAAATCGAAATTACTTACATCGATATATATGCTATCAATATAAGTAATTTCAATATTACTTACCTTAGGGTCGATATTCTGGCCATCGATATTCTGGACATCGATATTCTGTCCCATCGATATTAGCAACTCGATATAAGTGTAAGTCGAAATTAAAGATTCGATATTTTGACTGTGTACCAATATTAACACCTATTATTAATATTATTATTATTATTGGTATTGTTATTGTTATGATTATAACAGCTTCAAGCCAGATGTTCCCAATCTGTGTGCAACAGCACCTCAGTGTGCCATCAAAAGTAGCAAGGGGCGCTGTGATCTGATGAACATCAGCTTTGTCACAGGTTCCCTACATTTTTACCAAGAATGGGGCACACATTACAGTTTATCCAGCGCTGCCTTATTCCATTTTAAAAATTACATATTCAAAATCAGAAAGTAAACTCTGGCACCTCTACTCAGAGAGCCCAGTGGGCGGACTATACTTCTTTAGTGCTCAGAGTCTAGGCAATATCATGAGCTAACTGCAAGGAGCTACCTAGGGCGGGCAGAGGCAGCAGATAGGAGTCGCCCTTCTGCTTCGTGCCCTCCAAAAACATACGGAGCCTGGTAATCCCGCGCATCCATAGATCCACCATGGGGGGAAGATCCTTCTCCTACTTAGCGGCCAAAACCTGGAATTCTCTCCCCACCCACCTCCGCCTTACACAGAACCACTTCTCCTACAGAAAGCAACTAAAAACCTGGATATTCGATAAGTAAAGCACCCCCCCCCTCCCTCAAGCGCCTTGAGACCCTCTGGGTGAGTAGTGCGCTACACACATTTTTGAAGTTGTACTTGGTAAACAGTGACTGATAGCGGTGAGTGAGCCCACTGCTGTTCTATGGTGGCTATTACCTTGGTGACCCTCAGGGCCAGACTGGGAACAGAAACTGGCCCAGGCAAACTGCTCAGCTGCCCCCCCCCCCTCCCCGGGGTGAGGGGGAGTGCAGCTGAGCAGTTTGCGAGGGCTGGTTTTGGCCGATTTTGTTACAAGTATTGTAGAAAACAGAGTGGTCCTAGACATATTTAATTCAACACATTTAAATGTAATACTCATTTTAAATCTGAGTTATTTTGCGGGACTTGATCCTGAAAAATATAAAGGAAAAAACAGAAAACCAAATGCGGTTCTAGTTCCAATGATAGTTCCCAAAAATAATTTCAGACACAACATTATATAGCAAACAAAACAGGTGATGGACAGAATGTGGATCAATGTCACACATTCACCCCAGTACAAAGATCTGGGCCCAAATCCATCGTTTTTTGCCCTCCACACCACCCTTGGTTAGACAATGGCGATATGCAAATCAGCTCTGACCCTGTGCCCCATGGGGCACAGGGTCAGAGCCCCATGGGGCACAGGGTAGTTCGGACTGGACTGTTCCCATGGGGCACAGGGTCAGAGCTGATTTGCATATCGCCATTGTCTAACCCAGGGTGGTGTGGAGGGCAAAAAACGATGGATTTGGGCCCAGATTTTTGTACTGGGGTGAATGTGTGACATTGATCCACATTCTGTCCATCACCTGTTTTGTTTGCAATACCGCCCTAAGTGCGCTGGGGATGCTCAGACGTGGGTCCCAGGCACTCCACACCACTGGAGTCAAGCTAGCCGGGCTGATGAGAGGTGTTACCTCGAAACCGGTCCGGTCCTCGGATGCTTGATTCCGTTCTGGGAAGGACATGGCTTTTGTAGTTCGGACTGGACTGTTCCCATGGGGCACATCGTCAGAGCTGATTTGCATATCGCCATTGTCTAAACCAGGGTGGTGTGGAGTGCAAAAAAACAATGGATTTGGGCCCAGATCTTTGGACTGGGGTGAATGTGTGACATTGATCCACATTCTGTCCATCACCTGTTTTGTTTGCAAAATTATATAGGGCACTATAAATTTGAGATTTATTTCACATTCATATATACATATATTTTATGGTTATTCCTCCCTCTACAGCGAAGGGTCGAAACGTCGATGATCTCCCCCATTTTGACGCCTGTACCCCTCCTCCTTCTACCCCTCAAAAACTATAAACAAATTGTATGATTAATATACGTGGGGCAGGCTCAATACTAAGGGAATAGAACCTTAGCTTGTATTTGAATTATAGGATTATCTTTTCTTTTCATTTCTCTCTTTCACTTGAGCACGCACTTTTGCTTTTTCTACTGCACCTGGCAGCATTCTCCCAATTTCTGGGTTTTAAAATATATGTATATATGAATGTGAAATACTTTGTAAATTTATATTGCCCTATATACTTTTGTGTTTGAAATTATTTTGGGGTATTATCATTGAGACTAGAAACACGTTTTCTGTTTTTTCCTTTATATTTTTCAGGATCAAGTCCTGCAAAATGACTCAGATTTAAAATGAGTATTACATTCAAATGTGTTGAATAAAATATGTCTAGGACCACTCTGTTTTCTATAATATTCAATACCCAGGTCCTTTGACGTTTTTCTTGGTTATACCCCATTTTCTTAATGATTTTGTTACAAGGTCCAATATTGCCGGCCCTGGGTAACAAAAAATTCCCCCCAGGGGCCCAAAACCGGCCCCTGCCCTAGCGGCCTACTGGGGAAACGCCTGGTGCCCGCTATGGCCAGTCCGGCCCTGGTGACCCTATGGTTGCTTCAGGCCTGTGCTGCACAGTTGGTGCTGGGCTACGTGCTGGCAAAATGCTTAGGCAAGAACGGCTCTCCGACCCACACATGGGTCCTGGACTGTCTATGAAATGAGTCTGTTTTGCATGTTACTCTTGTAAGAAAAAAGGAATAACCTGCTTCCTCTTTCCCGCATGGATGAAAAAGTGCCTGGCACCAAACAACACCAATCGATGGCAATAGCACAGAATTGCCAATATTTGCGAATCTCCTTTACTATTTTGTCATAGTGTGATTTTCGGCATTGTTATATGATGTGCTTTCCATCATTGTATGCCTGTTTTTCCCATCAATTCTGCATTCATTTCATTGTATCTATTTCAGAAAAAAAGTGAAAAAGAATAGAATGTTTTTAAATACCATTGAGATTGCTTGCATTTTTGGCACATGTGCACATATATTGCCGGTATTGTTTCTTTTTTGATTCTAGGTTATATGCATTCCCTTTAAAAGCAGGCAGGAGAAGCTCATGTTAGTTAGCTAGCAGACACTACTCTGGTACCTTGGTGTTGAATGTTCTCGCAGATGCCTGACCCGAAGGGGGCCTCGAGGGCCGGCGCCATAACTGACGCCAAGCCCTGAATTTGCAAATTGGTGATGCACATATGATTTATTACAAATAAGGTCTATGACAAGCAAAGCATTTGATTTGTAGCCCAAATTATGACAGATCACCAATGATGATTTATGACAAGGGTCATACAAGTTATGACAAAAGTATACCTGGATGTATTCTTAATAAAACTGCGGCCAACAATGACCACTAAAATCACAAGGGACGTTGGCTGTCTTATTCTAAGGAATACAACAATGGGAGAGTGCAGGTTACAGTGGAGTGGCACAGTGCAGAGGTTATGCTCACCTGGAGAGTGTGGAAATCGAAGTTTTTGAGTCCACCGGCCTAAAATATCTGCATTGTGGGTGTATGCTGTTCACAACTTCAGGGATTGCAAATGTTTAGGTGAGGGCTAAACCTAATAACTGGCAATTACTTGACTGTTACAGGGTTCTAATTCAGAAGACCGAAACAGAGGTACCGATGAAGTATCAGCCAGTCACAGGTCCCGTCCCGCAGGGCAGAAAGGAGTGGGTATAGTTGAAACTGTTTTGGAGCCAAGACAAGCGTTTAATGCAGCCCCTGCGACGCGTAGAAAGGTGGGGAGGCAGTAAGAAAAACGTAACTTGAGCTTGAGGCAGGCTTGGAAATACTAAAACTTTCTCTACCACAGAATGTGAGCAGGAGTATGTTTCTTAAAACTCAACTTCATGGCAGAGCTACAAATAGTTAATTTGGATTCCCCACAATCGCATGACATTTAGATATAGTGAGCTAAAAACTGAACACAGGTTTCCTTGCGGAGACTTTCAACCATGTCCATGGGAGAAAGGGAGGATGCCTCCATCCCGGACATTGATGATGTGTGAGTTAGAGGTCCATGTGGTGCCATAGCCATAGAGTTGTCAGATTAGCTGTCATGAGACCTGCAACACCATCGTTCACAGTCAGAATCATTATTTCTTGCTAAAGAGAATGGTCTCAGTTCAATGTGCTGGTCTGAGACATCTTGGGGCATATTACCAAGCAATAGCGATATTATCGCTATTGCTTGGCTAGAGACAAAAATGTACTGCTGAGCTGCAGCGATTTTTATCGCAGATAAACCTTGGTATTACCAAGGTTTATCGCAAATGCGATAAAAATCGGCCGCAATGCATGAATATCGCTGAAAAGTCAGCGTTATTCATGCATTACCGAGCTTATGCTCTTAGCCATGTTATCCACCTACCATTGGATAACATGGCTAAGAACTGCTCAGGGCAGGTGTTAGCTTTTGGAGATATTCGCGCTTAGCGCGAATATCTCCAAAAGTTGGTAATAGGAGATAGCGATGTTAGCGACTGTTTCCAGTCGCTAACATCTTGGCACGCCCACTTTGCATGCCATTAGTGATAAATATCACTGACATGCAAAGTGGGGCCCAAGATGGTCGCTATCTCCTACTAGCCATCGCTAACTGGTGTTAGCGACAGTTAGGTAATAGGGAGATAATTTTATCTCCGCTTTCTTGGCTTTTAAAGCCAAAAAAGCAGAGATAAACCCCCTTGATAATATGCCCTCTTGTATTTGACATCACCAGATGTTAAAGACCATGGTGGTTCCTGATTTATTTCTAAACAACTGGGATACTAGAAAAGTTTTAATAACATAGGCCTCCTCTCTGAGTTGAGCATTGCCTCGCATTTGCTTTCTACTTAACTACCATTGCCATGATAAACTCAGCCTTCCATTTCCTTTTGACATTCCCGATCTCTATTTGCTTGTCAGTTTCACGTTAAGCTGACTTGCCTTCCACTCACAGGGCAATGTTTACGGTGCACAGAAATAGAAAATGAACCCCTTCCTAGACAACCAGCATGTCTCTTTTACACCCCATGCTCTTCGATCTCAATAATATGCTGAATGCTTCTCTTCCTCTCTCACATGCTTCTTCTGTTAATGCTTGGAACAAGGTTTGCTCTAATCAGTATACATCTTGCTCTTATCTTTCCCTTCTCATATCATCCTTAATATCTTCATGCTTGTGTCCTAATGTCCCCCATATGATTATAATACCTTCATCAGCTTCATCCCAATTATTTTCAGGGAGAAACATTTAATTATCCTGAGGAAAGGCTCGCATTCCCCCACCCGCCCAAAAAAAGTAATATAATGAAGAGCCATGGACAATGACCAATAGGTCAAGGGAGCCGCAGGTCAAAAAAGTTTAGGAATCACTGCATTCAAGCAATTGCAGTAGTAAGTCAGTATTTATCTTCTCCTACAGGACTGGAGTTTTTTACATTTCATTCAGTGACTTGAAAGCGACAAATATTCCAAATATGCAGATTCAAGTTTAATAAACCACTCATCTATAAGCAATAGCGTGCTTCATTCATTATAGCATATGTGTCTTTTTTATTAACACTGCAAACATTTCAGAGTAAATAGTCAGAAAATGCTTTGTGGTGTTGCGCCCTAGCCTCCGGCGCTCGGCGTGATGACGTGCCGCGCCGGAGCAAGAGTGGAACACCGGCGCATGCGCACTGAGCTTGTTAGAAAGAGCGCGAAGGGCAGTAGCGCGAGTAGCGACCAGAGCTTCGTACAGATAGACGCTCGGCGCTCTGTTGGTTAGCGATCTTATGTAAAAAGGAAATAAACCTTGTTCCAACTTCACCAGGCATCTTGTGCTCTCTGGGGGAAGAAATAACCACATTACAGTGGCGACGAGGACTGGGAGCACCCCATTAACCCTTGCTGCAACACTGGTGATGCAGGACAGGAGGAGAAGACGCCCACGACGTACCTGAAACTGGGACAAAGGCTCTCTGAGGTGAGCTTGCCCAGGGGATCATCGGTATTTACAACAGAGCGTGGCAGCAGCGCAAACCCACGACAGCCATCAACCACGTGGCTCCCAGCCACTGCAAGGCAAGTCAGAACCAGCATGGCGCGCAGCGGGGCACATAACTGAGACCCTGGCAGAAAGAAGGGACGGTGACAGGGAGGAGGGTGAAGCACACCTCCCCAGCGCCACTAGTGGTGGAACTAGCAGTACACCGGGCAGTCAAAATAGCCAAGTCGACAGCTCTGACAGAGAAGAGAACCCCAGTGCACCGGGCAGCCCAGAGAACCGAGACGGAGGGCCCAGAACAGCACCCAGAATGAGCAACCAGGCAACAGCCCTTACCGCACCCATCCCCTTCCTACCCAGACCAGGCGAGAACCTAATGAAATGGTAGGACTGGAGGGAGTATTTCAAGAACTATGTGGAAGCTTTGGAAGATGAGAATGGTGAGCAGCGACGGCTCGTGGAGGGAGTTACGGTGGGGCAGGAGGGTGGGGAGGGGGAGGGGCAGGGTGGAGGTTGCTAAAAACCGGCATATGGATAATTGCAGGTAAGTAAACAATTTACTTAATAAAACGAATTTCGTAGCTCGCACTGCATTGCATTTTGCGATGCAAGGCGCACTACGAAATTCGTTTTATTATTAAATTGTTTACTTACCTGCAATTATCCATATGCTGGTTTTTAGCAACCTCCACCCTGCCCCTCCCCCTCCCCACCCTCCTGCCCCACCGTAACTCCCTCCACGAGCCGTCGCTGATGGTGAGCCATTCCCCAGGGCTAGGAAGAAGAGGTTGCTACTGCACAACCTGGGCCCAGAGGGTGTTCGTGTGTTCGCCAATATAGTGCCAAAAGAGAGAGCAGACACGGAGGATGATGTCTTAAAAAATGCTCTGAAGGACCTAGACAACCACTATCGGCCGGCGGTATGTGTATCCATCTACCGCTACAACTTCCAGCAACGGAAGCAGGAAGAGGGAGAATCGATAGATGACTACGTGGCAGCCTTGAGACGATTAGCCATCACGTGCAAATATGGGCAGCTACAGGACGAGTACATCAAAGACCAGATTGTCATGCATACTACGAACAAGTCAGTCCAAGACAAGTTATGGGCACAGGGAGAAGCATCGCTCAAAGACGTCATCGCCATGGTAAAGAAAGCAGAACTGTTGAAACGCTGTGAGGACGCAGCCAAGAAGGAAAGCACGCAGAGGCAGATGGTCAATAAGATTGATGAAAACCCTTCAGCCTACAAACAAAAGGGAGCCGTGGAGAAAGGAATCAGGATTCCAGGTGGACAGGGAAGCAAACATCTCCTGGCAAGCAGACCACAGACAGCAAATTCTCGTGCTACAGGTGCGGGAGCATTGCCCACTCGGCGAGAGACAAACGTTGCCCAGCGTTTCGCGCCAGATGCTCCTTCTGTGGCCTGGTCGGACATTTTGAGAAAGTGTGTCGCAAGAAAGGAAAGAAGTCCATGGTAAAGTTCATAGGGCAGTCCCTGTCGGAGGATCAAACGGAGGAAGACCTGGAAGACGACGACATGGTTTTATGTGTTGAAGACCAAGTGTTGGAGGTAACTGGCAAACGCTCAGACAAACCGCGCACGAACATGCTCATAGGAGGAGTGAAGGTGCACATCGCTATTGACTCCATCTCTCCCTACTCCATAGTGCAGCGATCAGTATGGGAAGAAGATTTCGTGCCCACCCTAAAACCGGAGCTACACCCGCTGGATATCCGTCCCATCTCATACACCAGCAACGCTATCCCCTTGGTGGGTTTCCGCGCGCTGAAGTTCGAATTCAGAGGCAGATCGGCGATCTGCAAGCTGTACGTGGCGGAGCGAGGACCGTCCATGCTGGGCTGGACCAAGGGGATCTGGGAATCAAGTTGGATCCAGGGGGCAAAGAGCAAATCCTCTTAACAGAAGACAGCCGCTGGCCGCAGAAAGACAAACTGAAGCTGGCCTTCCCCTAAGTGTTTGGCGGCACAGTCGGGAAACTGGACAAGTTCGTGCAAAAGATACTCCTCAAGGAAGGTGCCCGCCCAGTGTCGCACAAGGTCAGGAACCTTCCCATTGCCGTCAAAGATGCGGTCCAGCAAGAACTCCAGAGATTAGAAGACCAAGGAATAATTGAACAGATTGACAGCTCAGAATGGCTGGCCCCCTTGGTCGTAGCCAGGAAACCCAATGGCAAGGTACGTCTATGTGTGGACCTCCGCGAACTCAACAAATGCTTAATAGTGGAGAAATTCCCTCTGCCGAGGATCGAGGAGATGTTGGCAAGGACAAAAGGAGTGTCCTGGTTCTCTACCATCGACCTCACATCCGCGTATCATCAAATTGACCTGCATCCATCGAGTAGAAAACCAACCTCGTTCATCACACCCTTCGGGTGTTATCAGTTCCGTCGAATGCCGTTTGGACTAGCCTCGGCAGCCGCGGTGTTCCAGAAGTTAAAGCACCGTCTGTTCAAATACCTACCGGGCGTCCAATACTTCCAGGACAACATCCTGATCAGGGGAACAGACCGAGAGGACCATGACAATAAACTGACAAAAGTGCTGACAGTACTACAAGAAAAGGGCCTCACCGCTGAGTGGAGTAAATGCAGGCTGGGAATGTCTTCCGTCACCTACCTCGGTCACGAAATAGGAAGCCAAGGTATATCCCCAAAAAGGCAGAACGTGAAGGCCATTTGTGATGCCAGGGCCCCAATCAACAAGGAGGAGGTGAGGTCATTCCTCGGAATGGCGGAGTATTATAGTAAATTCGTGAGACACTTTGCCACCAAGACTTATAGACTCTGTCAACTCATCAGGGACAAGTCGCAATTCAAATGGGACGAAGAGGCACAGCGCGAGTTTGAAGACCTTAAGGACGACATAAGTGGATCAGTTCCCCTACACGGACACGACCCAGCAGGCAACACCATATTGACCACGGATGCCAGCGAGAAAGGATTGGGAGCAGTACTGGCACAGGAAAGGAAGGATGGCACCATAGAAACTATCAGCTTCGCATCCAGGGCGTTATCCCCTACCGAGCAGAAATATAGCGTCATTGAAAAAGAGATGCTGGCCGTGACATGGGCCATGGGGAAATTCAGGCAATTCGTCTGGGGCACCCGTTTCAAGCTGCAAACTGACCATAAAACATTGGTCAAGGTGTTGACATCCTGCGGCCACGACACAGCCACCCCTCGCATCGCCAAGATGACGCTCAAGTTGCTGGATTATACATATGATGTGGAATACCTCCCGGGGACACAGAATAAAGTAGCGGACTATTTGAGCAGAGCCTCCGCCATAGAGGACGCACCAGTTGCCCCACCTGACACTGACGAGATGGTGGCAGAAATGGCCGATTCGGAGAAAACAATCAGTAGGCAAGAATGGGCCCTAGCGTATGAGAAGGACAGCGCATTGGAGGAGGTCAAACGATACCTTGTATCTGGGTGGCCAAAAAAAAGACACCTCAAAGCGGAACTGAGGAGGTACTATGAAATACGGGAGGAGTTGTCGATGAGTGACTCAGGCATTTTTATGTATCGGTGCGATAAAGTGATACCTCCAATGGCCTTAATCCGGATGCTGTTGAACCAACTTCAGAAAGGTCACCTAGGCATTGTGAAAAGGAAGGGCAGAGTAAAACAAATGTACTGGTGGCCGGGAATGGACAGTCAAATAGAAAAGCAAGTCAGAGAATGCGTTCAGTGCCAGGGAGCAGATAAAATACTGAGACCACTGAGGCCGGCACTGGGGGAATTTGAACGACCTCTGAGCCCATGGGAAGACATTGCAGTGGACATATTGGGTCCTGTCCTTGATAACAGAGGGATAGCAAAATACTTGTGTGTGGTCATAGATAAATACTCCAAATGGCCGGAGATAGATGTGTAAGAATCCATGGACACAGAAACTGTGCTAAAATTTCTCACCTCGCTGTTCTTGAGGGAAGGAATACCGAGGACGATATTAAGTGACAATGGCCACAGTTCACGTCAGATAAATGGAACAAGTATATGGAAAGGAACGGGATAAAGTCCAAACACACGGCAGCATACCATCCCGCATGTAATGGCCAAGTGGAACGGTTCAACCGTGTATTGAGGGGGTCCGTACAGGCCGCCATAATGCAAGGAAAAGACTGGGAATTGGAAGTCCAAAACATGCTGTGGGCATACAGGATCACTCCAACGGTGCTGGGATACAGCCCCTTCCAAATCCTAAGAGGCAGGTTTCCATTTACCAGAGACAATGTGGTATGGCGAGAAAAAACAGTGACCAGCAAATGGTCGCCGGCAGTGGTACAACACAACCTAGAGAAGGCCCAGAAAGTATACGCTGCACATTACAACAGGAAGCACAGCACAAAAAACACCATCCTGGAAAAAGGGGAGTGGGTTAGAGTTAAACTCCCTACGCTCCAAAAGAAAGGCGAAAGCAAGTACAGCAAACCTTTACAGGTTCAAGATGTGTACGGCAGAGCGGCCTTGCTCAGCGACGGGAGAGTGTGGTCCCAAGACCGCATGGCAAAAGTCAACAGGATTATGCAGTTGCCGGCGGACAAGAAAGAAGAAACCGAGGATCAGAAGCAAACCCAGGGAGAGGAAGTGATGGAGACAAGAAAGGAGAGGTAGACACAAAGTCCTGCCATAGAGACTAATGAAGGGAACGACGAATCGCGAATGGAGGACGGAGCAGAGACCAATATGACCCCGGATGGGGAGAAGGAAAAAAGCACACAGAAGGACATAAAAGGTCTTCCCGGTGAAGGCAACAGGGAAGACCTCACCCCGGTAAGACAAACCCGCACTTGGAGGGCAGTCACCCTGCCCCCTCGGTTTAAAGACTATGACATGAGTGACTATTGAACTGGAACTTCCATTGTTGAAATTGTTATTGGTAAGCAAGAACAAAGTGGATACGTGTATGTTAAGGGTATACACCAGTTGTGAAATTTTAGGTACTGTATGGTGAAATGTGAGGTGTTGTCCAGTTGATGTACGTTTTGTTTCAATCTGTGGATGCATTTGTTTTTTAAAATGACCATCTAAATGTACTCTTCTTGGGAGGGTGCGTGTAGGATTTGGTAAAGAAGAATTCAATGGGAACAAGGTGGGTGCCTGGGCTGAGGGGAGAACAGGAGAGGCAAGAGTAGGGGTGTAGAGGCAGAGGGGTCCGAGGTCTGCTGAGTATCTGTAGATGCATTGGTGTTGCCTCGTGGTATGTCTGTGGGGCTGGGTGTGCATGTGTGTGGGGTTGTGATTGTGTCTGTGTGTTTGTGTGCTGGGTGTGGCAGTTGAGGTGTGTGTATATGTATGGGTGTGTGTGCTTGGGTCAAGGAGGGTTGTTGATGAATGTGAATGGGGAAGAGGCAGGAGTGGGGTGGGACAGCTGGAGCTGGGACACTGCTGCCATCAGGGTGGGGGCCAGAGCCTGATTGGATCTCTGTAGAGCAGACAAGTCAGAGTGAATGCCCTCCAGGAAATATACCCTTTATGTCAAATGATTGGTATGCACCTGGAGGACATTCAGCACTACTGTCTGCCCCACAGAGATCGTCCTCTGGATGTTGATGGCCTCCACACTCAGGGCAGTGGGTGAGGTGCTGGCGTAAAGGAGATGCGTCCCCTTCTAGTGGAGTGGCCATGGAGAGTGGGATGGGGAGCAGCAGTGAGGGTGGAGATGGTAGGGGTGGTGGTGGACTCAGAGTTAGAAGATTTAGTCTCTGGGTCATCCACGACCACATGGGAGTCATCATTGGAGCTGGTTGGTGATCCAACTGATGTCACATCAGAAGTACCCTCAGTGACACTCCCCTCACCCTCCGTGCCGCTGATTCGCTCCTGCTCCTGCGAGCTGCTTCACCATGGTCAGTGGAGCAGCCCCGGGTGCCGAGGCTGTGAAAAAGATTCACATAAGTCATCCGTATGTACTTGACACCTCTATAAAAAAGGGACAGGCCCAACCCAGCCAATTATCAGCCAAAAAGCTTGAATGATTCCCTAAAAAAAAATCTGTAAGCAGGTACTGGCTAGTATACAGTAGTGTGTTAGGGATAAGAGTATACTTACAGATTGGCAGGCAGGTTTTAGGCAGAATGTCAGTACACTGGATCAGCTTTTTCATTTTTTATGTATTTACTGGTGAGAGGTGATCATAGGCAAGGGCAAACTGTATGTTGCCTTTGTGGATCTTCATGCAGCTTTCAACCTAGTGCCTGGAGCTAGATTATCGAATGTTCATGAAGAGATGGAACTACCAGCTCTTCTGCGGGACATCATTGTGAGGCTTTATGCCGGTACACTTGCTCAGGTGAGGTGGGGACAGGAAGGGGCCTTGACTGATCTGGTCCGCATTGATTGTTGGGTCCAACAAGGGTGTCTTTTGGTGCCCACCCTTTTCCCGTTATACACAAATGGTGTAACCAGTTTTCTAGATCAAGGTGGGTGTGATGCACCTAAGATAGGTGGACAGAGGGTTCCAGCACTTCTCTCTGCAGACAACATGCTGTTAATCTGTAAATTGCTGCAGGGTTTGCAGCAGCTCCTCAATTCTTTTGAATTGTTTTGTGTGGATCGAGGCTTGGAGCTTAAGAGCTCGAAGACCAAATGTATGATTTTTACAATCTGCAAGAGAAGGATGCTAGTGAGTGACACTATTTTAGATGGGGTACCAAGTTTCGAGTACTTGGGGATTAGATTGACTAAAAACCTATGCTGGGCATCCCAGGTAGAAAAAGCTCAGCTATCTTTGATTCAGCAGACAATACACATAGGCAATATCCACAGGAGAACAATATCAAAAAGGGTGGCTCCAGCATTGAAAATTTATGATGTGAAGGCCTTGAGGTGACCCTTTATGGTGGTGAGCTGTGAGGCTACTCTCATATTAAGGACTTACCATTAGTGGAGCAAAGGTGATTAAGAACCTTATTGAATTTGCCCATAAGTACAAATATTGACCCAGCTATATTTAGACCTGGGCCAAAAGAAAATTGCTAATAAGATGGCATGCATAATGCTCACTTCCTGGCATAGGTTTGAGGAAATAAAAATTTTACATGGCCAATTTGTCCCCTGCGTGTACCCCACGTTTAGTGTATGTGCGTGTCACCCATGCATTTTCCCTCTCATGCCTGCAAAAATAATGCCTCTGCATTTCCGTCCCACTTTAGGATGTCAGTTACCAAGTCCCCCATGAAAGAAACGTTAATTCTGCATTGAGGCCCATGTTGCCAATGTATTTGCATTGTGCACGTTTAAAATCGAGATGAACCCATTTTGTGGCTCAGCCTGAGCCAGGACCCGAATTAAGGTTTTTCATGTCTCCAGACACTCTGAGGGCTGCAGCTACGTATCCCTGACCTCTCGCATACTTCTGGCTCAGCCGAGAGGGGCCCAGCCCGGGGGTGCCAAGACAGTATTTTGCACACAGTTATCTGCTTGCTCTACAGAATCACATTCCTGCCTAGTGAAGAAGGTAAACAGAACCCGCCTGCAGAGATAGGGCCTAGCCATTCTGTCTCCGTTTAAGTGATTTGCAGGGCTCGCATCCATAGAAAGCCCACGCCCCCACGCAATGATCGAAGAAATATATGAAATATATGCCCACACTGGCTCTTGGTGAGGAGCAACCTTTGCTTGAGCGACCTTTACTTCAGATAATACATCCCCGGATCCAAGATATCAGATAATACAAGACGTGCAGGTTGTCCTGACACTGAAGGCCTCTCTACTAGATCAAAAGTCAGCTCCCCCCAGCTTCCCCCCAGTTACACGTTAGTTGCACGTCATGACCAAGTTATGCACACAAGTAGGGCAAAGGTTCCAGCTGGCCATGCAGACCCCCTCCATGTATCCACCCACCTATGACTCACCTATGACTCCTCAAGTGAACGCCCCCGTGTACGCCCTCATACACGCCCACATGCTCTTATCTCTTTCTTTCTCTTGCTCTGCTTGGAGCGCTCCTCCCTATGTACAAGATTAAATGTATAAATATTGTACTCTGTGAATAAAGTTTAGAAGACCCTTCCTGAACCTTAGTGGTGATGGAACCCGATTCTCCCTTAACTCGAGTTACTGAAATAAAGCCCTTTTGAATCGGACACCACGGACTCTGCCTCTCATTATATGCATGACCCTTTGTTTAAGTATAGAAATTATGACAGGGTAATATTTTATTTACCACATATTCTGGCGCCCGAACAGGGACAAATCCCCTTCCCCACGCGCATGTGCAGGCAGTATCAAGTTTCCGAGGCCTTCAAGTTCTGCTTCCCGGTGAGTACCGCTATTGGGAACGCATAAAGTTCAAGACGGGTTTATTTACTTGAGCTCGGTAAAGACGTGTTTGTTCATACAAGCACGGTAAAGACGGGTCCATTTCGGTGGGCACGGTAAAGACGTGTCTCTTTAAGAGACCGGTATGGTTGTACTGTATTCCATTGCATAAAGTTAACTGTTTTCAAGTACATGTATCTAGTCAAACTGTATCTGTTTTAATGTTTTAGTGTTGTAATGTTTTAGTGTGAATGATTGTTTCAGTCAGAGTATTTCTGTGTTTATTGTGTTTTCGTTAAATTGGTTTCAGCATGCCACTGTTTTTGAAATTACGTTAGATAGGGACCAGGAAAGGCATATTAGAATAGCCAGTTAACATCCCGCCTAGAGACACACCTGGTCATTACATGTATAATAAACACGGGCTAGATGCCATATTGTATTTAGAATTATGGGTAGATTACACGAAGGATTTGGAGGAGAAGTACAGATGGCCTATTTCGGGAACGTGGAATTCTGAATGCATTATGAAAGTAGAGGAAGCGCTATGGAAAAGGAAAGCAAGACCCTCACAGAAAGATGCCATTGAATTATGGCGTAAAGAAGCACATAGGAGATCAGAGAAAGAATTCCACCAAGCAGAGAGAAGCAAACAAGCAGCGGAAAAAGCAAAAGAAAAAGAACTGCGGGAGGAGGGGGAACGAGTCAAGGCAGAACAGGCTGATAGAGAAAGAAATGCTGTTGTTACTGGTATTTATCCCGTCCTCTCAGAAGAACTAGCTAGAGTGACCCCCTCAGAAACATCGCGTAGGTCACGTACGCCACCACCTGTACCCTTTAGAGTACGTAGACAGAAGCCGACAGCATCAGAGGCTTTTATTTCCTCCTATCTAGAGGAGCCCGCACCAGACTATGTAAACGCAGATTTCCCTCCGCCCCCAACAGCGGCTCAGCTCCAACAGCTCCAGCAGGTCGTGAAAGACGACGTAGGGCCTGGGGCCGTAGGGGGAGGGGGGCCAGGTCCAATGCCAATGCCAACGCCAACGCCAATGCCGACGCCAACGTTAACGCCTACGTCAGCGTCAACGCCATATAAGTTTACTGTAGATGTAGCAATCGCCCGCTGTATATACGATCCAGTACCAGGAAAGGGTTCAATGCTCGTGTTTTCACTAAGACTAAGAAAAGCCGTCGACTATTTGGTCACACTACCAGACATGAAAGAACACTTAGATGAAATATACTGTTTCATTAGAACGGGGGAGGGACCCGAGTGTATAGAAGAGTCCATGGAACACAGAAAGGTAGGGGTCAAGAACTACATCCTACGTTTTATGATTAACTGCCTGATCAGGGAACAAGACCAAGGAGACGGAGATGTAAAGCAAGGTTTGATGGAATGGAGTGACAACATAGATGCCGGTAGGCATGATAAACAGGGACAGACAGAAAGCATGACGATGAAAATACGAAAGGAAATATTAGCAATACACAGATTGTGGTCTGACGAGAAGGGTGAGTCATCATTGGAAGAGTCAGAAAACGAGGCAAAGGACAAAATGAAATATGTAGGTAAGGCACGACAGTTTGACAGGCCCAAGTGCCTCGACTACTGTAAACAGGGTTCGGCTATAAAAGAAAGATATTCCCTTGAAAATTTGTTCCAAGCTACTGAAAAAGCACTGAAAAGACGGATAGAGAGTGAGCGATCCCACACCCCACACGAAAAGGAATTGGCCTGGTCAGCCACCCAGTGGGTGTCCAATTCTAACATATGTAGCAATGATATAGTGGCTCAGGCATTCTTGAGCCTTCCACCGAACGAACAGCGTTTGGCTGGTATTTACATGGTTCAACATTTGATAACGTTGTATGAGAGCCAATATTCTGATTCCGGTCACTTGTATAAATTACTGGACGACATACTTCTAGAAAGATGGACAGGCCTAGGTACTGATTTAATTAATGTGATTCTGGATCAACGACATAAGTACTTAAATTCTCTGACCACATGCATGCTTCCCGCCCCACACCACGACAGAAAGCACCTGTACATAGACAGACAGAATCCCCTACGAGAGATACATCCCGTCAAAAATGCAAACGGTGAGCTTCAACGAGTGTATGTTTACACCCCCTTAACGAAATTAGAAATACTGGAAATGAACAAGATGTTGCCCTGCCATGATAAAGACCCGGGGGGGTTTCACCGAGAATTAAAAGACATTCTCCGCATCTGAGATTACACGTACGCTGACATTCTGAAATTATTGAAAGTACTGTTGCCTGCTGGTATTTACGAAAAGCTAAAGGAAAAAGACTGGGAGGTGGGAGAAAAAAAGATAAGTTGGACAGAATTGGAAACAGAGGATAAAGCCAGGCTCCCGGGGGTGGGGCTTGGGTACAAAGCTAGAGAACTGCCTGAACTCCTAATACAGGTTTTGCCGAGACTATTGACTACTAAAAGGGAAGACTGGGTCGCTATTTCAGCCTGTAAACAGAAACAAGACGAAGACACAAGTGATTTCTATTCTAGATTCGAGAAATGCTTTGCCATTAATAGTGGCCTTAAGCCCAGTAGCGAGTCCTATCCTCATCTTTTCGTGAGCAAACTAGTAGAGAATTCCCTACCCCAGATCAAGAATAGAGTACTGAAGGTTGAGAGTACTTGGCAAGCAAACAGCCCTTCCCAAATGTTGCAAATGTTACAATATCATCAGAATAGGATTAGAGAAGAACAGGATCAGGAAAAGAGACGCATGAAAGAGACAAAAATGAAAGTGCTAGTTGCCCAATCGGTACCGGCAAACACGAACAAAAATGGCAAAAATACCACGACACCTGTCAAAGGGAACTGTAATTATTGCAAGCAACCAGGTCACTATGTAAATGAATGTGCTGTCCTGAAACACAATATAGCTACAGGCAGAACCAAAGAACGACCGCACCCTCCTAGGCAGAATAGTGCCCCACAGAATACGCAACAGACAGTAGCGAATTTTCCACCCCCACCACCGCCTGTTAATGCCCCGACACAAATGTATCAGTACATGCAGTCAGACTATCCAGAATACCAAGCATACTCATGAAACAGCCTTGAGAGGGAAGTTGGCTTGCCCCTTATTGAGGTTCCTGTAGATCAAGAGGGTCCTTATGTACATAGTCATGTATTGGGAAAAGACAGAAAATTTCTGATTGACACAGGGGCGAGCAGAACTACCATCAGCCATGACGAGGTTCCAGGGGCACCCCTCTCAGGCTCACAGAATGTTTCCCTGGGATTTTCAGGAAAGCCTATTGTTAATGAAGTATCTAAACCAGTCTCCCTAGGAGTCGGTCCATTGTCACGTACCACAGACTTGCTACTTACTAAATCATGTCCAGAAAATGTACTTGGTATAAAGACATTAAAAGAACTAGGAGCAGTTATATGTTGTTCTCCGGAAGGAGTGCGATTGTTTTTACGTGATTTTAAGGGACATTATGTGTTGAAAGAGTTTGACAACAGACTCCAGAATGTACCACAGCACCTATGGGCACAAGGTCCGACTGACGTAGGTTACATGAACATAACACCACACCGTGTCACACTCAAAGCAGGAGTAGTACTACCTCGTATACGACAATACAAGTTACCACCTGATGCCGTAGTGGCCTTATTGAAAATTATTGACGAGCTCATTGCATAAGGGGTGGTAGTGGAGACTGACTCGAATGTATATAATTCACCTGTAATTCCTATCCTTAAACGAACAGACCCTAATGCACCACCAGTTTACAGACTAGTTGTTGACCTTCGAGAATTGAACAAATGTGTAGTCCCGCAATACCCAGTGGTCCCAGACATTTCTTCATTATTGACTGCTATTGATTCTGAAGCAACGTTCTTTACTGTCATTGACTTGAAGAATGCTTTCTTTAGCGTTCCAATTCATCCCGACAGCCATGTATCTCTTCAGATTCAGTTTAAATGGACGCAGTTTTAAATTTACGAGGGCTCCCCAAGGTTTTACAGAGAGTCCTAGCATTTACAGCCAAGCATTGAAAAGACAGCTAGACAGTATTGATATGCCTACCAACACTGCACTGCTCCAGTACGTAGACGACATCCTAATTACAGCACGATCAGAACCAGACTGCGAAAATGCATCACTGACAGTTTTACACTTTCTGGCAGACAAGGGGCACAAAGTTTCCCCTTCAAAGTTACAATTCTGTGCACAGCAAGTGGTGTACCTTGGACACTTGCTGTCCAAGAGGGGAAGACAGCTGACACAAGAACGTATTCAGTTAATTGCTAACCTTTCACAGCCAAAGACACAAAAGGAAGTACGGGCCTTCATTGGCCTCACTTCATATTGCAGACAATGGATTCCCCAGTATGCCTATCTAGCCAAACCACTCATACAGTTGACAACACAGGAGGCAGCGTCTTTGACTGTCCTCCCTTAGACACAAGAACATACCTTGGCATTTGAAGAATTAAAAAGAGCCTTATGTCAAGCGCCAGTTTTAGCGACTCCTTGTTACAGCAAACCCTTTATGCTTTTCGTAACTGAATGAGATGGAACAGCATTATCTGTCCTCACACAAGATCAAGCAGGAAAACACAAGCCTTGCGCTTATTTTTCTAGTACATTGGATCCAGTGGCCCATGCTCTGCCTGCGTGCCTGAAATCAGTTGCAGCAACAGCCCTAGCCATAAGACAAAGTGACTCCATTGTGCTGGGCCACCCCCTGATAGTACAGGTACCACATGCAGTGGAAGTTCTCTTGAACAGGACACAGACACAACACTTGACTGTAGCGAGACTGACAGGATATGAACTGACGTTATTTCAGCCACACATAGAGATCAGACGATGTAACATTCTTAACCCTGCTACACTTTTGCCCTCAAGTACAGTAGACACCGCACCACATGACTGTGTGGAAGTAATGAATACAGTGACGAAACCAAGACAAGACCTGACAGATATTGCATTGCCAGACCCTGACCTGACACTTTATGTAGACGGATCATGCATGAGAACAAGTACAGGAGAGTTAGTGGCAGCATATGCTGTGACCACTGCTACTGAAGTCATAGAGACACAAAGAATAGACACACTGTCAGCACAAGCAGCAGAGCTCATCGCTCTGACACAAGCCTGCATAAGAGCTAAGCGCTTGAAAGTGAACATTTATACAGATTCACAATATGCATTCGGTGTAGTTCATGATTTCGGAGTATTGTGGAGGGAGAGAGGTTTCTTGACTTCTCATGGGACCAAAATTCAGCACGGCCCGCTTATTCAAGCTCTGTTAGAAGCAATAAATTTACCTACAGCCATAGCTATCCTGAAATTCAAAGCACACACCAAAGTTACAGACACCATTTCCCAGGGTAATGACCTGGCAGACCGAACAGCTAAACTTACAGCCCAGACACCAACAGACATGACAAAGACAGAGGTACCATTACTGACAAAAAGCATGACAGTCAGGGATCCTTCTCAAGATGTACTCGACATACAGACACATGCCACTTCAGATGAAATAAAGAAATGGACTGAACAAGGAGGGGTCCAGACTGACCAAGGTTGGATGACTAAAGGCAAAGCTACATGGTTTCTCCCAGACTCCATGGTACAAGTGATCATAAACACAGCACATAGTCCAGCACACTTGGGAGAGAAGGCAATGTTAGACAGCTTACAGAATATCTGGTTTAACAAGCACCTGCGTGCAGCAGCGAAGCAAAAAGTGCGAACCTGTATGATCTGTTGCCAGTTCAATCCAGGTAAAGGCATTCCGGTGGAACAAGGCGGATTTCATCCTCCTGACCATCCTTTTGAGGTCCTCCAGATGGATTATATCCAAATGGACAGATGTAGAGGTTACAAGTATGTCTTGGTAGTTGTGTGTGCACTATCTAGATGGACAGAAGCGTATCCAGTCCCAGATTATACTGCTGTGACAACCGCCAGGCAATTGGTGAGTGAATACTTCCCCAGATACGGATTGCCCCGTGTCGTGTACTCAGACAATGGTCAGCCTTTTTCTTCTGAATTAATGAAACAAGTGTCCCTTCTGTTAGGATATCAGTGGAAGTTTCATTGTGTACGACACCCTGAAGCAGCAGGACTTGTAGAACGCCATAATCAGACAATAAAGACGAAATTAGCAAAGATCTGTGCAGAAAAAGGCGTGGATTGGATGGTAGCCTTGCTGGTTGCCCTCTTTTACATGTGTAGGGCAGCTCATTCCAGAACAGGCCTATCTCCGTATGAAGTGGTTTTCGGTAGACCGCTGAATATGTGGGGTACGCCTATGCCTAAGAAAATAACTGATGTTGACAGTAACATGCTGACAGATTACCTGGCTTCCTTGATGTCTGCACTACTCTCTTGTCGTTCACAGGTTGCCGTCGCCTTCCCTGACAACACCCAGGTCAAGGAACTCGCCATCGTCCCTGGCGACTTCGTCTTCGTGCGGAATTTTGATCGATCAAGCCCCCTTGAGCCGCATTGGAAGACACCGAAATTAGTGCTACTGACCACGAGGACAGCGATCAAAGTCGAAGGAAGAAAAGGATGGCTTCATGCCCACCATTGTAAAAAGTACTTTGGTGATTCTGGAACTTTGATAAAGACAAATGACATTACAGACTTTAGGCCCCCTTTGCTAGAAAAGACTCCGCAACAAGAGTATAGGTCCAAGTTATGGTCTAGTAAGTCAGACAGCGTTTAATTGTGTAAGTCCACTAGGTGGTGAATCGGTTAGACAGGTTCCTGACATGTATAAGATCGTAGACCAGAATAGCAAAAAGAGCAAAATGAAAGAAAAGTACTGCAAGATATTACGCAGTAGATGTATAGTAACTCTGATTTTTCTGTCTCTTCTGTGCATCACTATAATATGTATCAGCCTGACACTGCATGTTTTCTTTCCTCCTATTGCCTCACATATGCACTTTTCTTTCAATGACACTGTAGAGCATACATTTAGTGATCTGCCTCCCCATGAACTGTCATATCGACTAGCCCTGCGCAACAATACTTTTATTCGAATGTTACACCGTTCTCATCAGACCAGCAATGCAACAGATTGCTGGGTATGTGGCCAACTTCCACCTTATCAAAAGACGAAGGGAGTACTGCCCTTCTTCCCTTTTCCGTTCTCGCACAATGGTTCGTGCGGAGCATGGTTTGCTTTAATGACATCACTAGACAGAAAGTCCACAGTTTCCCAAGGCGACTGGATATGGGGAAACTTGAATAAAGTAATGAATAAGGCATGTTTTCCAGACGATGACGGTCTCCCCCAAAGGATGGGAACCGATCTAGAAAATGAAGAGTACGAGCAAGGAAATGCTTCCCTTAGTTTTATGATTCTGAATGTTCAGCCCAAGAAAAATGCAGGTCCACCGACTATTACAGTCCTACCAGTTAAAGGTGATTTGTGCGTTAGAAAGAAAGGATCAGTACACATGGGACACAGCGAGTGTAATGCTGTAGTCGAGTTTAATGATAAAGGAAAGTCTTCTTTCAAAGCATCCCGCCATACATATTTCATTTGCGGTCAGACAGCCTATGTACATCTGCCCCTAGATTGGAGTGGGACGTGTTATATAGCTTTCCTGCTGCCACCTGTCTTTCTAGCCCCATCCCATTATCATCGAGATTCACGACTAGAGCATGTTAGACACCGGAGGGAGACCGATTCCCCCGTGATTGATCAGACTGAGACAGCTTGGGAGAAATATACAGATTTCAATAGAGGATTCTTTTTCTTTATAGGTCCCGTCCAAAACAGTAAACTCATATGCAGGTTGACAAGAACTCTAGAAGCAGTAGTGAATGAGACTGCATCTGCCCTGGCGAACTTGACTCAGGAACAGTCTGCCATGAGACTTGTTGTTCTTCAGAACCGTCTTGTTCTTGACGTCATCCTGGCAGATAGGGGCAGGGCTTGTAGAGTGATCGGCTCCAGTTGTTGCGTGTTTATTCCAAATAACGCGCCATCTGTGTACGCAGCAATAACAAGGCTCCATAAGATTGCTCACAAGATACATCAAGACCCAGGCACATGGACTTGGTCCGGATGGCTCTGGGGTGTAATATCGGCATGGGAATGGAAAGTGTTGTCGTTCCTAGGAATGATACTGCTTATGATATTCGGCTGCTGTCTCTGTCTGCAGTGTGGCCCGGCGATTTGCGGCCTGTGTGCCACTGCCTGTGTTCCCCATCCACGTATACAAAAGATCAAAGACGAACAAATGATGCTGCATGATCAGATATACGGTCCCATGAATATAGATATGTCCTGAAGGGTACAGTAGGGGACAAGGAGGGAATGAGGAAATAGAAATTTTACATGGCCAATGTGTCCCCTGCGTGTACCCCACGTTTAGTGTATGTGCGTGTCACCCATGCATTTTCCCTCTCATGCCTGCAAAAATAATGCCTCTGCATTTCCGTCCCACTTTAGGATGTCAGTTACCAAGTCCCCCATGAAAGAAACGTTAATTCTGCATTGAGGCCCATGTTGCCAATGTATTTGCATTGTGCACGTTTAAAATCGAGATGAACCCATTTTGTGGCTCAGCCTGAGCCAGGACCCGAATTAAGGTTTTTCATGTCTCCAGACACTCTGAGGGCTGCAGCTACGTATCCCTGACCTCTCGCATACTTCTGGCTCAGCCAAGAGGGGCCCAGCCCGGGGGTGCCAAGACAGTATTTTGCACACAGTTATCTGCTTGCTTTACCGAATCACATTCCTGCCTAGTGAAGAAGGTAAACAGAACCCGCCTGCAGAGATAGGGCCTAGCCTTTCTGTCTCCGTTTAAGTGATTTGCAGGGCTCGCATCCATAGAAAGCCCACGGCCCCCCGCAATGAACGAAGAAATATATGAAATATATGCCCACACCGGCTCTTGGTGATGAGCAACCTTTGCTTGAGCGACCTTTACTTCAGATAATACATCCCCGGATCCAAGATATCAGATAATACAAGACGTGCAGGTTGTCCTGACACTGAAGGCCTCTCTACTAGATCGAAAGTCAGCTCCCCCCAGCTTCCCCCCAGTTACACGTTAGTTGCATGTCATGACCAAGTTGCGCACACAAGTAGGGCAAAGGTTCCAGCTGGCCATGCAGACCCCCTCCATGTATCCACCCACCTATGACTCACCTATGACTCCTCAAGTGAACGCCCCCGTGTACGCCCTCATACACGCCCACGTGCTCTTATCTCTTTCTTTCTCTTGCTCTGCCTGGAGCGCTCCTCCCTATGTACAAGATTAAATGTATAAATATTGTACTCTGTGAATAAAGTTTAGAAGACCCTTCCTGAACCTTAGTGGTGATGGAACCCGATTCTCCCTTAACTCGAGTTACTGAAATAAAGCCCTTTTGAATCGGACACCACGGACTCTGCCTCTCATTATATGCATGACCCTTTGTTTAAGTATAGAAATTATGACAGGGTAATATTTTATTTACCACAGGTTATCGCCAACACCTGTCCTGAAGTCTTACAGTGTGGATATCAAAGATCTCTTGGTCCCCCAGCTTGCACTGAAAATACCATGGCTCCATGCAATAAAGGATCTAGCGGCATATTTACTAGGACGGCGATAAATAAACACAAAGCGCACTTAGCGCTTGTTTATTTATCGCCGTCCATTGCAGGAATTTATCGCTCTGGTAACTCGTTATTAACAACACTTTACTCCAGGGCAATAATATTCCAGAGAAATGGGCCAACATTGCTGGAAAACCAGCAATGCTGCATACAAAACGGAGATAGCCTTGGTGATACGACCCTGTGGATGTATCATCATAATCCACCTCCCATGTTAGCTGTGCCTTAGTCAGAAACTTAACAGATGGTAAATTCCTGCGTTAAGGCATAGTTAACAGGATTTAAAATAACGCTACCCCTCGTTGATAATATCACAAAGCTGGGGTAGCGATATTTTCCCAAGGTGTTTTGTTAGGCACGCCTCATTTGCAAAGCAAGATGTGAACAAAACGGGAGCTGAAGCAAGGAAACCCGCGCTAGCGTGTCCTTGCAAATAATGCAATATAATTAAAGCAGCAATAATTATATCTTCAGGCCCTTGATGATATGCCCCTTACTTTTTAGAATGAAACTGGAGGATTATTGGACCACTCCGAAAAACATGTGTTTGATTGGCAAGGCCAGTATAAATTGACTTGTTTTGAATAATGTGGCAGGTAACAATGCTAGGATGTGTAAGGGCAGTTTATCTACGTCCTTTATTTACCGAAGCCGTTGGCTGTCTATAAAGGCACTATTGACGAAATTGCCCCTCCACTGGCTAGGAAACTTTATCTGCAATTTAGGTATGGTTCCCTGCTGATATGCGTATTTAGAAACCAATGGCAACAGGAAAAGGGGTACATTGGGGAAATGTGCCCATTTTATGAGGGGTGTTCTAAAACGCTCATTCATGTCTTGTTTTTTGTCCTTTTTTATAAACAAGCACATGCAAAATGGATTGTTTCCCTGTGTAAAAACTTGGGTTGTAGGAAACATTTAGAATATTGCACAGTGACACTAGCCAGATAATAGTTTTTGTGTGTAGGCATGTTCCTGAAGGCTTTCTGGATCAAGCGAGCAAAGCTCATACAGCCTGCTACGATTTTCTTATAAGAATTGTTCTAATGTCTGAAATGCTGTGTTGTGACATTTATATTGTATAGATGAAGATACTACTCAAGATTTAGATATTTTTACAGTTTTTATAGTTTTAATAGTGAACGTTTAATTAATTCTAGTGCACCTATACAGTGTTTTTGAACTCATACGGTGATTTATTGTTTTATGCAAAATGTTATTTTTATTTATTGTACTATTTGTTTAGTTTCACTTTTATGATCCGCTGTGATCGAAAATAAGTGCAGATGATGATGATGTACTTGACACATAGGCAGTGGCGGCTGGTGGAATTTGAAACTGGTAGGGCGTAAGCAGAATGAATCAATGTATGCAAACGAGCCCAGCGAGCGAGCCCAATGTCAATAATTGGGGTTCAGGGTGGTTCTCCCCCCATGAAGATTTTTTTTAAATTGGCTTTTTGTGGTGTGATTTCCAGCAATATTTCTGTGATAAATGGACAAAAAAAATCAGTTCTTCTAGGCATTTATAAAAGAACACTCATACACTATTTCGGAGAATTTATGGGTTGCCTAGCAAGTCTGACTTCTGAAGAGGGCTAGGGTACTAAGCAAGACTGCTTCGGCTCTACCCTTACCAATAGAAAACACTAGTTAGCGATGTGAACAAGTGCAATGGACAAATCTGGGGTCTAGGGAGAGTACCTCTCCTGAGAAAGAAATTTTAAAAACATTGGCCAATGGTGCATTTTAAAGCAAATTAATGCAGCGATAAAGCAAGGCTTATGAAGCAAGGGGGACATTTAGTCTTAAAATATTAAACACATTAAAAACTGCCCTGTATCCTCTTGCATTAATTTGTTCAACAGTTACTGTAAATTGTACATTTTTCTGCATGACAACTTTAGCCCTTTAAAATGTATGCTTGCCCAGTGTCTTGCACTGCATGCAGCATTAACTTTGGAAAAATATGCTCTAACCAGACTTTGGGATGCACCTACAGCTGCTGGCTGTAACCAGTCATATAGAAATATGTGCAGACAGGTCTTTAAGTGAGATGAGAAAAATGGGTGCCTCCTATAAAGGAACATGCCAAATACATTTCTGTGATTCCCATAGTGGGCCATCAGACCGGCATTTTGGTTTCTCTCTAATGGGTGTTCTCACTGGGTGTTAGCTGTTTAAGCTAAATGTGTAACAACAATAATTTCTTATAAATAATTAACAGTGTCCTCTTTTTACTCTTCCCTGAATGCCCTTCCTCACATTTCTGTCACTTTACCGCCGGAAAACATGAAGCTAAACTAGAAACATAAGGATCTCACAATTACTACCATCAGAATCAATGAATAAATATGTTCTCCATCATGACATATGCTTACAATGGAATTTCTTGCCGGTGATTTTAGAACCTGATGTAGTCAGCAAAGCCCATGCAGTGCCTCATTCCCTTGGTCACTAAGGGATGCATATTTTCTCAAACTCCCTCTCATAGTGTCAGTTTTAGTTAACGTATGACGCTTGTATTTTTCAAACCAGCATTATTGAACTCAGAGTCCTAGTTTACTTTAGGGGGACGATTAACCATACGTTTTTTAGTGCTCCACATTGTACTTGACTGTCCAATTTAAGGGCACACTAATTTAAAAAACATCTTATTTGGATCAGACTATAATGCTGTTCCTTATTTAATAACAATTTTGATCAATTATAAAGGGCACATGGCTCACTTGTCTCCTGGTTGACTCATGTCATCATTTATAGGGTGCGGGACAGAGGTTCTAGAATGTTTCTAATTTCATGTGTAGAAACTATTACTGTTAATTACATCTCACTCAAAAAATATGGTACAATGTAATGTACGAAAATGAAACTTAACAATTTCAAAATAAAATTTCTTTCAAGTTGTTATAATTCTATTTTCTTTTGGTGTGATTTACACAGCAAATGTCTTTATCTCACTTACGTTTTTTGCCAGATGAATAGTTGTACTGTCTAATGCTAAAGCTGGTGGCTTTGACTACACTGGATAGCGCTTCTGAAGGCCGGAGGTGACGAAACAGTACAGGACGGGGACCCTAGAGGCCCATCATGGTTCCTTGCTGGGTGGCCACCTAATGATTTTGTTTTGCCCCTGCAGGAACCCCTTATCCTGTGGGACATTGGTCCAGACAGAGCACTCCATGATTCTGATGTCCTTCTAGAGTTGCTTCAGCAAAGTGATATACAAAATGGCAAGTGTGGGTCAGAGGAGGCCGTGCTGAAGGTCCCACACCTGAACCCCCCAGGAAAGCTTCACTTCCAGCAGCAGTGGAGCTCAGTAGAAAGCGACACATGTTGTGAGGGATTACCAGCCGTGTGGCTCTAGGTTTAGATAGTGTCACCCTCTATGTGGCACTCGAGCCACCCTCTGGGTGCTGGGGCTTTGGCACCCAGAATCTGAGGCCAATCAGGCTGTTGTGTGTCAGAGCCATCGCAAGTGGCCAGCCTCACTGCCCGCCTCACTACCTGCCTCACTGCTGCATCACTATCAGCCTCACTGCCAGTCTCATTGCCTGACTCACTGCCAGCCTTACCTGCCTCACTGCTGCATCACTACTTGCCTCATTGCCTGCCTCACTGCCAGCCTCGCTGCCAGCCTCACAGCCTGCCTCGCTGCCTGCCTCACTGCCAGCCTCACTGCCAGCATCACTGCCTGCCTTACTGCCTCCTATTGAATGGCTGTCATGTGAGTAGATTCAAAAAGGCCCTGACAATGACACCAAGTTCAAAGGCAGAGGATCAATTCCCGACCTGCACGGATGCTGTTTACCGGGCTGAACCAATAACTGATAATGAACGATGATGAAAAAGATGAAGCATAATATCTTGAGGATGATAGTTAAAGCTGTCTCTAAGCCAGACCGTAACATTGCAGGCGTGTGGGAATACAAGTAGGAGTCACTGTTATTAAACGAGGCGTCTTTGTAATGAACCCCCTTTGCAAGGCTACTTTTTGGTAGCATGAAGAGTAAGGCTATGGCACAAGTGGAAAACTGCGTTTGTACAGAAAGAACCTCAAGCTTCTTCAACTCATGCAAGGGAAGACCTTCTCCTGTGTGGTGCTTAGAGGCGGTTGATCTCTCCCCCTGATCGTTAGGCACCTGCATTGTGCCCTGGAGGTCCAGCCCTTTTCCCTTCACACTGCACTGGAATGCTAATGCATCGGGGGCTCGCCATTAAAACTGATTGCTAACCTTCACGCCACTTACTCAGTCAAAATGCAAATTACTGTTTGATATGTTTCACTCTACAAAGCGCTTGCAGGCTCAATCCCACCCACACGTACACGGCCACGCACTTCATTCAGCTATCATTATTCCTAATCATATTGTGTTTGCGTAATTTGAAAGGGGTGGGACATAAATCCAGTGATTGAATTGTAGAGTGAGCGAGTCCGGTGTTTATGGGGGGAGGGTTCTTCCCCAACTTGAAAAATTTTGAAAATTGGTGAATCCTGGTGCAATTTTCAGCACTATTTCTGTGATAAGTGGACAACAAAAATAGGAGTTCTAATACTGGCTTGAGCCTGCCATCCTCCATCTACCCAGGATGTGGTGTTACGGCCAGGGCAGGAGAATTAGGAAGCAGGGAACCAGGTTTTATTCTCAGTGTGAATACCCTGCAATTCTAAGTAAATCACTTAATCTCACATCTGCCTATAACAAATGAATGTGACGTTGTTTAATGTAATTGGTGCTCATGAAAGGACTAAATTATTTTGGGTCGAGTTTGCACAATGAGGTTGAAAACAAAGCCTTACTATAATGAAAGACAAATAGATACCCATTGAGTGGCTGATTTGTACAAAGTGAAACCATACAATATTTCTAAATCACAGCTACCCCACTCACATTTTGCGATCTTAGGAAAATATTTTATTTCACCAAAACTCAATTTTCTTCATTATTACGTATGAAAGTACATTTAAATATGCGAGTTCAGAATATCAGTTCTACAAAAAGTGCGGCTAAAAACATTATATTATGTAAGTTTTACCATCAGATCCCTACATATAAATGGAACCTAAGTGAAAAATACATTTAAAAATGTGGTACTCAGTGGCAAACGCACTATAGTACATTATGAAAGTCAACTGCAGAGATGTCTGTCTGCAGCCAGAGAGGCATCAAATTAAATCTTAGTTGGTGCAGTGGGGAATATTGGCTTCTTTATTTTTAATGGTACGAGGTCACAGCCTGTGACAGAAAACACTGTGAATATGCACGCCATTATTTAAACTTGCATTACATACATTAACATAGATTGCTACAAAATGTTTTAAGATAAAAAGGTGCTACCAAAGTATAGCTTTTAGTAATGCCAAGACTCTACTTAATGTATTTTTTAACATAACTGCCCCTTCAATACCTGGTCAGGGGTAGTAAGGGATATATATATATATATATTACCTACTGGCGATCGCCAGTAGGTATATATAGTTAGGATTTTTTTCCTATGGGACTTTTGAAAATTCTATGTCTAATAACTTTGGCGTTTGTGGACGGAATCGGCTGAAATTTTCAGGAAAATGGCACATTTTGTTTCTGAGCAGCCCTTGAAAATTTGGGGGGGGTTCGTCAAGGGGGGGCCGAGAAAAAAGGGGGGTCCCAAAACACGTTTTTCCCATGTTAATTTCCATAGGGCGTTTGGCCTCACTTTTAGCTCGAACGGCTGAATGGATTTGCACGAAACTTGGCAAAATTGTAGGGACTGTTACCCCGATGTGCCTTTGCTGGGTCTCAATATATGTGCTCCAGTGGATTTTGAGAAATTAACGTTTTAAAAAATTTATATATCTGTGACAGCGTCCTGGATAGCGCACCAGTTCGCGTACTTTTCGGAGCTTTGCGAAGCGAAGCTGATTGGCTCTCTGGTGTCTGTCAACATTCTAAACAGTCCGTAGCGGCCGTCATTTTGTCTATCGGTAGGATCGAGAGACAAGAGGAGGCCAAAACGAAGGGGGAAATGAAGGAAAGGGGGCAAGGTAGACCCCTTCTGACCCCCTAGGATTGATGAGGGGGATATTAAAGTGCCCCGCGGGTCCCAAAAAAAAAAAATTGTTTTTTTCATGGGGTGCGCCCGGTTCGCGTACCGGAAAGCGGTCTGGGGAGTGTACTATAAGGAAACAAGAATGATTGACTTTTAACTTATTGTATGTTTATTGATTGTTCGTTTTGTTTTTTTTTTTTTTTTTTTATTTACGTAGCTACATGTATGTACCAATGCAGAGTCTATAATTTAATAAACGCCGTCTCCTTTGTAAATATCTTGCCTGTTGTTATAGAAGTTATTGTGGTATATGGAATTCATACCATAGTCTGTCTGGAAAGCCGAAACAACATGGTGGCAGGAGATGATAAAGAGATGTTAAATACACATTGGGGATTATATAGTGGGAGAAAGGAAGTAACTATGAACAAAGCTAGTATGTAACACCAAAAAGTTGCACAGTATATTTTAAGTCTGACTTCACGTTATAATACATGTGCTACTAGTTTTCAATATACATATAAAAATAAATAATGTGTCAAACAATTTTTGAATTAAGAAATAAAAATGTATTTTTCAGATTGTTTTTCTAAATTTAAAAGAAAATCTAAAAAATCTTGATCATTTTTTTCTTCATTTTTCAGTAGAAAATCTACTGCATCTACACATTGCACAAGTTCATTGTTTATTGTATCGTCGTAGAAATCCTTGTCAACTTCTGTCTCCATTTGTTTTTCTGTTTCAGTTTTCAAGTTGTTTTCTTGTCTTTCCATTTTGAATTCTGAAAAATGAATTTTTAAAAAATATATCAGTACAGATAGGGCACTGTTGGGTTTCAGTACAGATAGGCAGTTTGGTTAATTAAAAAGTGTTTTTTCTTTGGGCAGTGTATGGTATCAAATTGGAAGTAGAAATATGAAGAAAATTATCAAATAAACTCTTAGTCAATTCTGAATTATACTATAGAAGTCTAACTCTATCCTTAATTCAGGGCTGGCGCTAGGCATGGGCAGCGTGGGCTGCAGCTCATGGTCTCGCACTCAGCCCACCAGCATGGGGCCACGCACTGGTGATGTGTCCTTTTGTTTTCCTGGAGATCTATCATAAAGAAAGGTGTCGCCTGCAATTAAGGTCCATTGGAGGGGGCCCCCTCCTTGGGCCTCCCATGGATGGTGTCAGGAGGTATAGGGGAGGGAGAAGGAGACGCTCCCTCAATTGCAAGGAGAACATTCACAGACACTGAGGGGGCCCCATTGTCCAGCATTTTTGCGCAACCACAGTTTTAACTTTTAGACCACAATCAATTCTCACACCTATGAAGGTGTGAGAAATGCGTGTGGAGTAAAAGTTAAAACTGTGGGGGCGTCAAAATGCTGGACAATGGGGCCCCCTCAGTGTCTGTGAATGTTCTCCTTGCAAGGGGCCACTTATGTAAATTGGAGGGGGCCTCGCGCACGTTCCTTTTTAGCCCAGGGCCTCGCAAATCCTAGGACTGGCCCTGCCATAACTAAAACAGAGAAGTCTATTTTTTTCTATAAGTATTACAGAGTGATAGAATATAACTGTCAGAAAATGTTTTTCTAATTAACTTTCAGTACAGAACATACTTCAGTTTTATAAATAATATCTTACCTTTTAAATATAAGTCAAATTTATCAGTTGATTTTTTGTTGTTATGCACTTCACGAAGTAGTAGTCAAAATGGGTGTGTTTCTCTCTCTTTGTATATATATATTCAGGTACATAACCAATGAAATGTCATGATATAATAGTAGAAATTGAAAGTAATCTTTTATTTGGTTGTCATTTCCAACACTTCCGATATGTTTTGTGAAGTAATTTACCTCAGGGATTTTAGAGAGTTCTACATGCTAAATGGCTAAATGGTATTCCAACAATATTTGTGAAAATGGTAGGGATTGGTATGTAGTATGAGCTAATGTTTAATTGGTGAAAGTGTCTCCAGTTGTTTTTCTGTAAATTACTTTCCCACCTTTTTTGAGCGAGTGCTTGTCAGTGTGTTTCCCGGTACGCAAACTTGCAGCGTTACGGGAGTCCTCCATTTTGTGTTTCGGTAGAATTGAGATACAAGATGGAGGGTAAATAATGTTCAGAATGGGTAGATTGGGGTAGTTTAGACGTATCCTGTCTCCCTAAGTTTTCTGAGGGTGGCTCAGGAGGCTCATATATGTCGTAAAAAAAATTGTTTTTTATCGCGTGGTTAGCTGCCGGTACGCGAACTAGTTAGCGTACCGGGAAGCGAATATAGGTGAAAATAAGTGAAAAAAGGTACATTCGAAATTTCAAAAGAGTACACTAAGTTAAGGTAGCTCTGAAAAGAGCTTTTGGGTTTTGTGTATGTTCTAGAAACTTATAAGTAGGAACCAATACACATTCTTAAATTTAGTATGAAAACTTTCTTCCCCTCATCTGAGAAATGCACGCCATCTCCTCTGTAGATATCTTGCATGTAGTAACGCAAGTTATTGTTGTAGATGCAGCCCATTCCATGGTCCCTCATGTAAGCTGAAACAGACTTATTTACATGCTTCCTCGATTTTTCTATTTGTGGACAAAATTGATTGGACCACCTCCATTTTTGTCTTTGGCATATATTGGAATATAGGTAAAATACTTAGGGGTATTTATTAGAATTCAGATGTCATGGGCGCACTGCCTCAAATTTAACGTTAATGTGTGTATTTCAAAATTGGTGACTGTGTAGTGCGTAAAGAGCAGACGGAAAAACACCCTTAACCGTCTAAAAAGTCAGAGACTATATACAGTTGAACAGCTATGCTCTCGCAACTACAAACAAGTGTTCCACAATTCAGTACAATAGACAGGTAACAAAAGATGAAATAACATAGAAGCAGATCCTTTGGTGTGTTTCTTGTCCCAGCAGGGTGAAGATTTATTAGATCCAGACTTGAGGAATATCAGTAAGCCGACACGTGTTTCGTCGTGTGCCGTTGAGTCAACACGACTCTTCAGGGCTGGTGGTACAAAGCACAGTGTATACAAATTTACTGGTACGTCATCTCGCAAAGTTGGACTGCATATGGTGACTTGAAGTGCATCACGCATGCAGTAGTGGTGTGCGTATCCAGTCGCACAGGGAGTGGGTGTGATGGGTGATGACGTTCAGAACACTAAGAGTGTCACACTCTGAGGAAGTGAGTGGTTTTCCTTGAGTGGTGGTGCCCTGGGTGTGAAGTTGATGGCATTCAGTTGACAATTGTGGCAAGCGTTCACGTGCACACGGTGGTCCTGCCTATCTAGGGTTACAGAGTGGTGAGATAAATTTGTGAGGGCAAGCAAAAGTGAAGTGAAAGTTTTGTCGGTGACAAGTTCATACCGAAGTGTGTGAATATCATTTGTGGTCTAAAAAGTGGTATTTAAAGCGATATCGATAGTGATGTATTGAGATACATGCTCTCTCTAAGAGGTTTAGTTGTTTACCTTTAAACTCAACTCCTGGATGTGGGTTGAGTATGGTCTGGAAGTTATGGCAATGTTCCACGTAGGTGGATTAGAGAGAGACTACAGAGGCGAAAGGAGAAGAGAAAACATCGTCAGGAAGGCATAAATTGAGGAATGTGAGAGAACCTATCAATGGATGGTTATATTGAAAGTAAACCAAAATAACCAGGACACTGTATTGGAAGTATCCTTACCACTGGGATTATTTACATTCAAATATCTTGGTAGATAGTGGTGGACTATCCCGTGGATTTAGAAGTAAGATCGCGTTCTATCAGCTCTGTTTCACCTTTTTTGGGTGTGTCAGAGACTTCAGGTTAAAGACGCTATGATAAAGAGATAAAGTGAATCAACAAGATCAGTGAACCTGAGGTAGCATACATCGTGTGTACCTCAATAAGTTTTTCAGTACAATTGCTAGGAGAAATTGAAGACTAAAGATACGTTCAGTACCTGAGTATTGCTGTGTTTAGGTGTTGACCGGGAGGGGATCCATAAGGTTGAAAACCTCGGAAAACGGGTGCGTTTCCTGGTTAGCGGTAAGCTGTAAAGATTTGGAAGATAGCGTGCAATTATTACAAATGCAGTCGCCAGTTCGCGTTTATCTGTGAGCTCAATGCTATTTGGAATCTAGTTATAAAAAGGAAAGCGGGCGGCGACTTACCTATAGGTCGGTATCCCTCCTCCATTGATTCCCGGTGGCCGTCTGTCGTGAGCGGACCCCGGGCCGGAGGAGGAAATGACGCTATGTAGAAAAACTAGACATAGAAAATGCCGGTTGGTTGGGAAGTACGAAAAGTGGCCGCCATCTTAGGCAGTTTGAGGAAAAAGTGTCATCAAATGCTCAAAGGTGTCTTTTAGGAGCATTTCCAGACCTACCCCAGTCAAAGTGCCTAAATCGTTTCCGCCACAGTGCACTATTATAAGGTCAGGGTTTGGCAAATGTAAAAAGGTTTTCACCAATGGTATCAATTGGTGACATTTCAATCCTCTTCGGCCAATCCATTTAATTTCCACATTTTGTAAATTGAGGTTGTGTAAATTTCTGTTATCAGCATACCTGTGAGCCCAGTGGATGTAGCTATGTCCAGGAATCCAGACTGAAAGCATGGCTAGAGGAGTTTTTGCTGCAGTCAGATGAAGTGTGGAAATGAAATGGCAGTTGAGATAGTGAAGTTTGTAATGGAAAAAAAACTGTGGAGTTTAAGTGCAAATGATTCATTAGCAGTGATTGGTGTATTTCCATTGCTGAAAACAGAAAGTTAGGGTGCATGGATGTGTTCTTTGAAAGATGTAATTTGAACGGTTAATAAAAAATGATGTTATGAAAGATTTCAGTGGATTAGCAGGTGTACTGAGAGTTCAGAGTTCATTTGAAACATTGTTGTGTGAACTTGTGAACATGAGAGGTCTGGCAGGCGGTAGTTGCTATGGAAAAGAGGTAGAAAGGGCAGAGGGGGGAAGGGTGTTGATTTGAAAATAGTGAAGGATGAGTTTTGATTGGCTGACATGAGAGATATGTGTGATGAATATCAGCGTTCCAGTGCCTTTGTTGGTTCCAGCCTCTGGAGTGCATACCTTTAATTCTGCTAAAGAATAATTGGTGTGTTTCTGAGTCTGTTTTGAATTTCAAAAAGAATTTGTAAAGGTGAGTTATCGTTTATATATTTTAGATAAAGACTAGTATGCTTTTTTGTGTAAATAAGAAAGTCAGCTGTGTATTTAAAGTGATGTTTTGCATCAAGTGTTTTGCATTCTGCTTTCAAAGGTGATTTTGGTTTCTTTTACCAATTGTAATTGTAGATAATGTAAATTATTAGTACTGACAAGGTGTGTATGTACATAGGAGCTGTGCTGTGTTTTTAAATTATGATCAGAAAATCGTTTTTAAGGAAAAGGCATGCTTTAAAAAATTATGAGAAACTATGTACTTGTGATGTGACTCCTGCAATGCGTCACTATTGCGGAACAGATATATGATGCATTTGTGTTGGTATTGTTACGGTGTTTATGTAAAAAATGATGCATAAGTGTTGCACGGGCATTGTAAATACTCTCCTATGTGTGCTTAGCAATTTCAAGTCACTTCCCCCGGGTTCAAGGGCCTTGTGAATACGTCCCCATGTGTGTCTGGTCATTTGAAGTCACTTTCCCCGTAGTGCAAGGCCCTTGTAAATACGCCCCCATGTGTGCCTTAAAAATTTTCATTTTGATTGTTTGAGTTACATAGCCATGTTAAAAGTTATTGAAAAAAAGGTGCAAGTTCCTTAAAAAAACTTTTTCATGTGTATTAGGACATCTTAAGTCTGTTCCGCATGAATGTAGGTGTATTATTGTTTTACATAAAAGGTTTAAAAACTTTTTTTGAAATCAAATGCATGCACACTTAGGGCCCGATGTAGGTGGTCGTTTCAGGCCATTTACCGACCGGTTACGGCCAATTTCAGCCATTTCCGACCGGTAAATGGCCAATCGGTATGTAGGGGCCTAAATCCAAGGCCACATGTAGGTAAATCTACATTTACAGAATCGGAAAAATTATCGGTTCGGTAAAATACCGAATCGGTAATTTTACCGATTCTGTAAATTTCCTATGTAGGGGCGACTCTTCTGAGTCTCAAAGGCCTTAACGAATCGGTATTTTAGCATGAAATCCAACTTCATGGTAAAATACCGATTTCGGTGTGCATGCACATGTGTGCATGCACACCTATGTCATGTGAAAGGCAGACCTGCCCTTAGGGCAGGTATGCCTGCCACATGGCACCTGTGCCTGTTTTGAGGGTGCCAGAGGGTGTCAAAGTGACACCCCCTGCACCCTTGTGAATTCTTTAATTACCGATTCGGTAAATACCGAATCGGTAATGCCTAATCATTCCTATGGGCTTCAAAGCCCATAGTAATGATTAATTGTTTGAGTTACATAGCCATGTTAAAAGAAAATGATGCATAAGTGTTGCAAATACCCTCCTATGTGTGCTTAGCAATTTCAAGTCACTTCCCCCGGGTTCAAGGGCCTTGTAAATACGTCCCCATGTGTGTCTGGTCATTTGAAGTCACTTTCCCCGTGCTGCAAGGCCCTTGTAAATACGCCCCTATGTGTGCCTGTAAAATTTTCATTTTGATTGTTTGAGTTACATAGCCATGTTAAAAGTTATTGAAAAAAAGGTGCAAGTATCTTAAAAAAACGTTTTGATGTGTATTAGGGCATTTTAAGTCAGTTCCCCATGAATGTAGGTGTATAATTGTTTTACATAAAAGGTTTAAAAACTTTGTTTGAAATCAAATGCATGCACACTTAGGGCTCGATGTAGGTGGTCGTTTCAGGCCATTTACCGACCGGTTACGGCCGATTTCGGCCGTTTCCGACCGGTAAATGGCCAATCGGTATGTAGGGGCCTAAATCCAAGGCCACATGTATATTTAAAGTGATGTTTTGCGTCAAGTGTTTGCATTATGCTTTCAAAGGCGATTTTGCATTTTTTTACCAATTGTAATTGTAGTTAATGTAAAGTATTAGTACTGATAAGGTGTGTATGTACATAGGAGCTGTGCTGTGTTTTCAAATTATGACCAGAAGAGTCCTACCTACATATGGGTGGCTTCAAATCGGTATATTTATCGATGTTTTATTTTACCGAATCGGTAAAATTACCGATTCGGTAATTTTACCGATTCGGTAATATATTGCCCCTTACATGACAAATTTTGTTATCTGGTCGGTAACGGCCGAAAATACCGTTTTTCGGTCGTTACCGATCGACCTACATCTGGCCCTTAACGTCTTAGAGACAGATTTATGATGGTTGTGCGCCTCTTTTGTGCTGTTGGTGCGTCACTTTTGTAATGCAGGAGAGATTTACAAGAAGCACCATGTTGCAAAACAGCAGCCGCGGGTCGTGGAGGGAGTTACGGTGGGGCAGGCATGCGGGGAGGGGGAGGGGCAGGGTGGAGGGACGTAAACACTGGCATATGGATTATTGCAGGTAAGTACACAATTTAATGTGTGTAAAGTTTCATGTGGGCTTTTTTTTGCAGGGTGGGTAGTCATTTGCATGAAAGCCCTGTAATACTATCACTATCACAGTAAAATTGAAAACATTTTAATGAATCATCTTTATAGCGTTGCTGAATCAAATTCTTACTGTTGATTTACTGTTTGGTATTAGTAGTTAATAGCATTTTTTATTATATTTTACCACAGATTCAACTGCAGATTATTGAGAAATTAGACAATGCCATCTAAAGAGAGAATCCAAAAGTCTACGAAACGTCAAAGACAGCAGATTACTACATTTTTGCAGCAGTCCTCTACATTTAAATCACCTCAACGCACGAAGAAAACTTCGGGTAAGCGAACGAAATCATTTCTTAGAAACATTTGTAGAAACAAAAGTATAACTACAGAACAAGTTTTAGTGCCGAAAAAGAGAGCTAATTTAAATGGAAAGGAAAGGCCCGTCAAAAAAGTTTCTGCTACAGCTGGAGATAACTCTGTGCATGGCAGTAGAAGGGAAAATGTATTCAGGGACATTCGTAGGCGAATGTTCCGCAACAGGGTAATTGTCAATTTGCTAAAACAATTCAAGAAAGGCCAACAGAAAGTGGCATTTTATAAGAAAAAGAAAAATGTAGAGAAAATTATTGATCAGGCTTTCGAAATTAAGCGAAAGTTATTTATTTTGGTAATTAATAGAATTTGGAAACTAAACAAGGTAATCTATGTTTTAAAATCAAATAGTAGATGGAAGAGAGAAGAAAATCGAAGTAATTTTTGTGATGTTTTCTCAGGAGAATGGATGCATAGTTCAAATAGTGAGGCATTTTTTAATGAGGAGAGTTATTTTCAGGACAATGATTTGGTGCATGCAGTTGACACCAGTGGTCGAGCTTATGAGGTGAAAGACGGTCAACCGGTTGAAAAAGAAAAACTTGTGTCTGCAGATGCAGAAGAGGCGTTAAGTGATGAGGTTTTAGGGAGACGTCCTAAGGGACCAGTGTACACCTGGAAGTGTAGTTCTATTTGCAGTGTGCGACAGGATTCCATCAATTTGCTTTGTGATTTTATACGGACATTTCATAAGAAAAGTGTAAAGCAAAAAATAAAGATGTTGCAAGAATTAGATCCTTGCAGAGTGAGACAAGTGACAGGTTTGCGTGGTCATTCACTGGCTTGTCTTTCCAGGAGAGTATGCCAGAGTGTATTTCATCATTTCAGGATGCTAGCAGTGCATCATAATAAAGTGAGGAAATTAGTGAGAATGTTGTATTATGCTAAGAGTCCAGCAATTATGCTTAAACAATTAAGCAGTGCTTTTTTGCATGCTTCTGAAGTAGATGTGAAGAATATTTGTCAAGAAATTTAGTTCTGTTACTTTGCTGGTAAAGAGAACAATGTTGATATTGAATCACTAGAAGAAGGTAATGTGGAAGACAGTGTACAGATTTTCAGTACAGATAAGTTTCATAAGGAAATTTCCACGTTTATGGTGAAATCAAGTGAGAGGCCTAATTTCACTTGTGTGTGTTGTTGACGGACTTATTATAAGAATCAGACTAAGTTAGTGGATATATATGCAAAAAGTGATATGGAAACAATAGTGAATGGAAGGATTTTGCCACATACTTGATGGTAGAAAATAGTTTTGATTTGGGAGCGGACCAACGTATGTGTACTTATTGTTTTAACTTAACAAATTAAACCAAAACCAGATGCCTGCTAGAGCGGTTCATAATAATCTGGAATTAGATGACATTCCTTCTGAATTGAAGGATTTAAATACTTATGAATCTATTTTGATTCAAAGTGTCCATCCCTTCCAGGCTATTGTACGAATGGAGCCAAAGACAGGGAAGTTGCCTCCATCAGATTTACAGAGAGGATTAAAGGGAAGGGTTGTTTATTTGCCTTTGGATTTAAAGAAAAACCTTAATACAATAGGAGTAGAGAAAGTGGAAGAGGAACCTCTGGTTATCATAGTCAATGGTGTTCCGACAAAGAGTAAGAAAATCTGGCAAGATTTAGTGGATGTTAGGTAAGTCAAAAAGGCAACATTGTATTTGATAAAAAACAATAAGTACTACAAGAATGTATGTGTTGCAGAAGAGGAAGTAAGTGATGAAGAGGACAGCGATTTGTGTCCTGGACAAATTGAGAAAGTAGAAGCCTCTAAAAAGGAAGAAATATATGAACATTATAGTGTTCATTCTTTGCATTCCAAGGAAGTCATGGGGAATGCTATTGAGTTGTTTCAAATGAAACAAGCCAAAGGGAGTCCCATTAGTGTTTGGGAGGAAAGTTTGGAAGCTCGATGTTTTCCACAGTTATTTCCTACAGGTCGAGGAGGACGATATGATGAGCGACCTGTTCAAGTTCCTGCTTCAGAAAACCGGAGTTTACGATTGTATACAGAAGATCCTAGGTTTCGACAATGCATTCCTTATTTATTTCATTTACTGTTTGAAAGTGATCTCTCTGGATTGTCTTATGCAGTGAACCACATCTTGAAAAGTGGTGTACAACTGCGAAATATCTCGGCAAGGGACTTTATGGATAAAGTCAATGTGCAAGACAGTATTTTGGATTCTCACCTGATTAATCTCATGGCTAGTCAACGTGGTACTAATGAGTATTGGTACCGCCGTCATGGTGACTTAAAATGTATGCTGAGGAACTTAGGAACTCCCACATGGTTCCTCACTCTCAGCTGTGCTGAGTATGGCTGGGAAGACTTACTTGAATTTCTACGAGAGGTAAATGGAAACATCGAAAATATTGAATTCAAGACACCCGGAGACTGTGCTCTTTGGATCCAGTGAATGTATGCAGGTACTTCAATCATAGATTTGAAGCTATAATGTCTTTCATCACGAACAAGAAAAATCCACCTCTTGGAGAGGTGTTGGATTTCTTCTGGAGGAAGGAGTATCAAGCAAGAGGTGCTCCTCATATACATATGCTGCTATGGATCAAAGATGCACCCAAATTTGGAACAGATCCGGATGACTTAGTGATGAGTTTCATAGAACAGTATGCTACATGTGCTGTTAAAAAGATAAACGAAGACAAAAGTCTAAGAGAACAAGTTTTATGGTTTCAAAGCCATCGTTGTGGAAAGTACTGTCGTCGTAAATTCAGAAACAAGCACAAGTACTACACCAAATGTCGTTTTTCATTTCCACGGTCGGTGATGTCCAAAGGAAGAGTGAACAATTTGATGTCTTCGCTGCGACATAATGTTACGAGGAAATCACCCAAAAACACATACAATTTGAAAAGAAACGAAGAGTCCAAGTACATCAATGACTACAACCCAGTGATTTCGTCCATGTGGAATGCTAACATGGATATACAGTTCGTGGCTGCCAACTGTATGGCTGTGGCTCGGTATGTGACGTCTTACATCACTAAAAAAGAAAAGACAGAACTGAAGGATATGTGGGAGGACATTTCCCATGAAAAGAGCCTCAGTAAGAAGTTGTACAGTTTCAGTCTGAAGATGTTGTCGCATCGAGAAATCGGAGCTTACGAATGTTCTGACCGGTTATCTTCAGCAAGTCTCTATGCCAAATCTAGGAGTATCATTTGGGCGAGTCTTGGTCTTGCTGCAACGCGTAATCGAGTTCTGAAACCTGTACGGGAAATTGAGTATTTGGCGGAGAAGGAGCCAAACAGTACAGATATTTTGAAGAGTAACATGTTGGATACATATTATCCAAATAGAAGCAGTCACCTGGAGAATGCTTGTCTGTATGATGTTCTTCAAAATTACGTTTTCAAAAGGAACCTCAAAGAAGATATCGATAAAGGAGTGTATGCTGTAATTGGAAGTGAAGGATGTCTGGTCAAGCAAAAAAAATGTCAATTGATAAATCATCGAAAATTGGATTGCGAATCTCCAGAAAGAAAAGAGTTTTTCTATTTAGCTCTTTTGCAACTTTTCAAGCCTTGGCGTGCAGAAGAGGAACTGCTTGGGGATTTTCTCTGTTACGAAGACTCCTTCAATGCAGCCAAGGAGTCCATAGAATGTCCGGTTTTTCCCAAATATCTACAAATGTTGAATGCAGAAATTGAGCAGGAAGCAACAATTGCAGCAGAGATTGCTAGAGACAGTTCTCAGGACAGTCAGAGTTCTGTTTCATTGAGTCAGGATCCACTAGGAGAACCAGTTATCGAAAATGAAGCTGCCACTGCCATGATTGAAGTGGAAAGAGCCATGGCACATGCTCAGAAGGATGCAGTTAACTTAGAAGAATTGGAAAGACAACTCAACGTTGAGCAGAGGAAAATATATGACGAAGTTACCAGCCAAATTGATCATGGATTAAGTCATGAGAAGGAAGAGTGCTCATGTACGTCGTTGAAGCCTGTCCAACTGTACGTGAGTGGAGAAGCAGGAACTGGAAAAAGTTTTCTCATTAAAGCAATTTCATGTTATCTGCAGAAAAGGACTGAATCATCGCTGTCTTGTGTTGTGACCGCTCCAACTGGACTGGCAGCTCATAACATTAAAGGGATTACTTTGCATCGGTTACTGATGCTGCCAGTTGAGCATGATAACAAATTACAATACCACAAGTTATCTGGAGATGCTTGTTGTGAAGTATCTAGAGTCCTGAAGAAGATGAAACTTCTTATCATTGACGAAGTAAGCATGGTTTCAAATGTCATGCTTGCTTTTGTGCATTTGAGAATGCAGGAAGTTCTTAAAACAGAGTATGATGTGTGATTCGGTGGCAAACACATCATTGTTTTTGGTGATCTTCTGCAGCTGACACCAGTGAAAGGACAACCAGTGTTTAAACTGCTTACACATGAAGATACCAAGAAGTGCCTAGGGAGCATTGGCAACGTTAACATATGGTTAAACTTCAGTTATGCTAAGCTGCGTGAAAATATGCATCAGGCGAAGGATGAAGATTACAAGAATATTCTGCAAGATGTTAGAATCGGGAAAGTGACTGAGCGTGGTAAAGAAGCTTTACATGCACGCTTACTGTCAAATTTATATCCAGAAAAAGACGTTTTGCCAGAGGATATTTTTCAGAAAATTACTGAGAAGAAATCTGGAATATGTTTGATGCCAACTCTTGCAGAATGTTCCATCTTCAACAACAAAATGTTGAATTTAGAAAAACAAGACATTGTAAAACTTGAAGCTATTGACAAAATAGAGCATATGGGAGCAACAATTATTTTGTCAGAGAATTTGAAATCTAAATTGGATTCATTAGAGAAGACTATATCTAAAACTGCGGGTTTTGAAAAGACTTTGAATGTATGCTTAAATTGCCGAATCATTTTGAGAAGGAATTTACATGTTGAAAGAGGTCTGGTAAATGGATCAATGGGTAATGTTGTTGATTTTGAGAGATACAGAAGTAGAGATGGAATTGAATTTTTAAAAATTAAATTTGATGGCATTGAGGAAGTACAGCTAATTGGTCGTTGCTCTGCTAGGTTTTTGCTTGTTAAAGACTTATATGTTCGCCGTAAGCAGTTTCCTGTTTGCTTGGCATATGCGGTGACAATCCATAAATCGCAAGGTTTAAGTGTAGACACTGCTTTGGTGAATATTGGCAGTTCTGTGTTCAAGGAGGGTATGGCTTATGTAGCATTGTCACTTGTTAGAACTTTATCGGGATTGTACTTGATTGACTGTGATGTCACAAACATTTGTGCGGATCTAGATTGTGTTAAGGAATACAATAGGTTAAGAAGAGAGTATGCGCCACATTTGCCTCAATATCCTTTGTTTGAGAAACGTGTGGTAGGCCGGAAACGAAGAAATATCAGTAATAGTAGGGAGGTTGATGCAAAAAGACCAAAAGTCGATGAACCCAAAAGTGGAAGCAGGAATAAAATGAATTCTGTTGAAAATGTTGTTGGTTTTAAATTTGAAAATAGTTCTGGTGTCAACTGCTATGCTAATGTAGTTGTTAATGTTCTCTTTTCACTAGAGACTTTCAAAGAACAGATTGTGATCAATTCGGAACAAAGTTTATGCTGTTTGTTGAATTCTGTGTTAGAGAAATGTAGTGCTGATAAAACGAGAGTAGAAAGTGTGTCTGAAATTCGTTTTCTGTTAGACGAATGTTCAGGTCAAACAGAATTCTCTGAAAATATTCAGCAGGATTGTCAGGAGTTTTTAATGTATATGCTTGATGTATTGCAAGATGAAGGTGTAGATGTAGATTATCTATTTGGCCTTTCTTATCAATGGCAACATGATTGCGAGAACTGTAGGCTATCAAGTACTAATAGTGTAGACTCAGAAAGATTTATATATTTAACTTTGCCTGACAGTAAATCAGTATCCTTCAATAAGCTAGTAAAGGCAGCCGATCAAAATATGGAGTGCAGCCAATGTAAGTCTGGAATGCTGTCCACGTTAATTTTACAAAGTTATGGCCAGTATGTCATTTTAATGTTCCAACTATGTAGGCCTGATGGAACTAAATTGACAACTTTAATTAATAATTTTGTGGCTTCGCAGTTGTCAATATCAGGAAGGACTTTTAAAACTACTGCAATTATATATCATAATGCTCCTTCAACTAATTCAGGACATTATACAGCTTATTTGAAATCTGGAAACGGTTGGTCATTCTGCAATTATTCTGTTTTAACTTTCCAAAAAAGATTGCCTTTCCACCTTAAAAATTCTTACCTGGTGTTCTTACAACCAAAATTCTAGGAAAAAAAGCTTGGGATTTGTTCAGAGGAATTTCAAGATGTTCTAATGGCTCCTACTCTATATGGCCTTGTGGATAATTGTAGTACAGAGCGAAAACTGTTTGTTTTTATAAGCAAAGTCAAGTAGTAGATCAAAATAAGGAGTAGAGGAAATGTAAGTCTGCAATGCTGTCCACATTATTTATGGAAACTTATGGATGAAATGTCATTTTACAATTTCAACTACATAAACTGGAAGAAAATAAGTTGTCCAGTCTAATTAAAAATGTTTTGGCTACATAGTCATCGATTTCAGGAAGAACATTTGCAACTGCAGCTATTATATAATATACTGGTCCTTTGACAACATCTGGATATTACACAGCTTATTTAAAATGTATAAAATGGCTAGTCTTTCAGCAAACATTACTAATTGACTATGAAGCAATGTTGCCTTTTGACTTGTTTTTTGAAGTCAGAATTTAGGGTAGGTAATTGGACTATAATGATTCTAGGTGTTGCTGTAATTTAGTGTGCTGTTTCAAATTGCTTTGTATGTCTCAGTTTTCTTAAAACAATTGAGTTTATCTTTCAGAAAGTGGCGGGCAGAAAATAGTAACAGCACAACAGAGTATAAGCTGTTCATAGGATATCCTTTGACGTCATAGAAAGTAAGTTACTTTGGAGAAGTTCCTATTTCTGCTTATTTATATTATTTGGGTTTTTTAAACACAATCATTTTGATTGTGTTTTTTTTTCCCCGCTGTTATATGATGAATACCTTCAACTCACTGTTTTCAGTGAAATTTGATATTTTCTGATAACAGCAAAAATAAACCATTAAATATGTTTAATTAATTTTCTACTTTGAATTGTGATTTCTAATATATATATGGATTGGTGTGGCTCACTGGTTAGAGGTGGCAGACCCGGAAGCAGAGGTCAGCCCGGGACCAGGGTTCGATTCCTGACGTGGCAGGGTCTTGGGCCATGTTCAGCGGTCTCGATAATTCTCGCCTCGGTGCCTACTCCAACCATGGGTCCCACTCAGCAACTCTGGGCAATAGCTTGCTTAATCTCTACTAATGGCCCCATCAGCGCCGGGGATGCCTGGATTCACCTTGGGGATGCCCAGGAGGGATCATCTCACAGGGAAAGCCAGGATGGGTTCCCCAGCGGTATACAGCGCTGGGACGCCTCTTCGCTGGGGCAGCTGTGCGCTTTACAAGTATACCACATTTAACATTTAACATTCATTTTGTCTCATGCTCACACTTTTTTACCACCTTCTATTAATTTAAATTTTTTTGTTCTTTCTTACACAGATTAAAAGTATAAAAAAGATAATTTAGTACGGTAATGACAATTAAAAGGTAAGTGTTTAGTACTCTTTACGTTACATGTCTATCAGATTTAACTTTTATTAGTTCCACTGCTTCTTTTCTTTAACCCTTAGTTTCCTGTCTTTGCTACTTCCTTCATTTCTTTTTATTTTACTTACTTATACTACTCTTTTCACTTCTTCTATCAGTCCCTCTTTCAACAGTAACTGTGTGTTACTCCCTCTATTTGTCTTTCTTTTCACATTACTCTCTGTTTATTTAGTCGTCTTTTTTTAAAAAATATTTTTTTTAGTTCGCTCCCGGTTCGCGTACCCGAACGCTAACCGGGAAGCGAATCAAAAGAAATAGAGGATGCTAGAGTGCTTAACATTCTAGCAATTTTTTTAAAAAGGGAAGGTAGTTCTGAAAAGAACTTTTTTTTATTCTTTTTGATGTTTTATATTTTTTTGTAGTTTTTTTGAGGAAGGGGAAACAAAAATGATTCACTTCAAAGGGCTCAACAGGAGCAACAAAAAAAAAATTACTTTCTTGGACGTTTTGGACATTGATGATTTTCAAATGATGTATTTATTAAAGTAATACTCATCTCTCTGCATGAAATTAATTTTCCACATGCTAGACATGTAAATCTCATCTGCCCAAAGTTCTTTTGGAGATTTGGGACCGTTTCTCTTGCCTCTGACTCACTTATTGCTATGTCATTGGTGGATATTTTAGCCGGTCGGGGGTTATCCATCAGATCTCGAAGTTGTGCTTTAGAATAATTAAGAGGGTGCCACCTCTCCATGTGCCGATGCATGGTATGATTACCATAGCTATATTTTTTTTCGGTCCCTCTCGAGAGTTTTTTTTTGCAGATGAGGCAGGTAACGCATCTGGCATTAACTTTCTTTTCATAAGAAGGATGAGAAAAAAATTGCCAGATAAAATTCACTTTGATATGGGACGTTCTTGGCATTTCTTTCAGAAAGCCACTTGTCCCTTGCTCCTGTTCCTCGTCTTCCTCTTCTTCTTCTTCCTGGTTGAAGATGACCTGGCTAGTCGATCCTCTCTTCTTTGGTGGTGGTGGAGGTGGTGGAGATCCACCAGCTGCAGCTAATACAAATGCCATGTCTTAGCAAACAAAAACAGGTCTTTCTCTCATAAAAATGAAAGTCGGAGTGAGGAAAAAAGGTGGGACTTTCATCATTTGAGAAAAGAAAATGTTCTAAACCAATGAAAAGTGTTTATTTTACGTCATATGATCAAGCGTTCCATCATTAGGAAACTAAAAGTAAAATGAACCAATGAAAAGTTTTATAAACAAGTCACATGACCTGTTATCCTTACCTTCCGCGCTGCGCCTCGGATCAATTCCGAGCCTTTACGTTTCGCGCCTTGGTTCGCGTTCCAGAACGCTTCCGGGTGCGCTAATGCAGAACGTCTTAAGGGACATTACGTAGTAACGCGATATGTTGCGTTTACGGGACGCATCGCGATGTGCCTTTCTAACGCGGTATTTGAACTAACGGAACGTTTACCGTTTCGCGGATCGGCAGCGAAACAAGAAAAAATAATTTAAACTATAATATAAATTGAATTTAAAAAATATAATACAAATATATATATAATATATTTGTGAATTAGAATAAGAACATATGTTACAGCTATAGATATTTGCTATTAAAAAACCATTGAAATTCACTGAAAAAACCATAAGTTATAGACCATATATAGTTAGGAATTAGCATTTACAAAACCTTGAAAATTCACTGAAAAAACCATAGGTTATAGACCATATATAGTTAGGGATTAGCATTTACAAAACCTTATTTTACTCGCATAAAACCATTGAAATTCGCATATATAGTTAGTTGTGCTAACTATATATCGCGCACCCGCAATCCACTGCTGATGATGTCACATATTACATCATTCATGACATGTTCAGTGACATCACTGATGACATCACTGATGACATCTCAAATGACATCACTGATGACATCTCAAATGACATCACTGATGACATCAATGATGACATCTCAAATGACATCACTGATGACATCACTGATGACATCTCATTTGACATTACTGATCACATCACTGATGACATCATTCATGTGATTATACGATGAACCTCTTCAGACTCTTATATAACCTTAGATACACTCAGTGTAAACAGACACTCACAGACTGTCACTCATCCATGGAGTTACTCACACACCTAGTCAGTCATGCAAAGAATCAATCACACCTCCATTTCCTCAACTATACAGTTATACACACCTTACTTAATCAAACATATACTAACACATATTTACTCTTTTATACAATCCCTGATACAAGTTCACAATGATCCATACAGCCACTCACACATTCACTGGCTCTTATGCACAGTAATTTATATATGTGAACTCTCACATGTACTGTGTTTTACATATGTACTTACTTTGACATGTAGCACTGAGATATCCATTCACTCACCAATACACTCGTACACAGTCAACCACCCATACAGCTGTTTCCACATGCAGTTTTGAACCCATAGATCTAGTGAATCAACTGTTCACACATGTATGCACAGAGTCACACACCTCCCAGCCACCCCCACACACACACTCACTCTCCCATACAAATACTTGGACAACCAATCAATAACCCATACAGTTACTCATATAGCTACTGATCAACACATGCAGCAGTTTATAGAACAACAGATATAATGATGCACAAATTAAGACAGTTTAGTCACTAACCCATGCACTCAGTGAGACACATTTAATCACTCTCTCATACAGTCAGTCATGCACCTACTAAATCCTTCATCCAGACACTTATACATCCACTCATTCTTCAATATGTAAGACATATTTTAACTTTACAGAAACAGACAGCCACTGGATGATGTCATCAGTGATGTCACTGACCATGTCATGAATGATGTAATATGTGACATCATCAGCAGTGGATTGCGGGTGCGCGATATATAGTTAGCGCAACTAACTATATATGCGAATTTCAATGGTTTTATGCGAGTAAAATAAGGTTTTGTAAATGCTAATCCCTAACTATATATGGTCTATAACCTATGGTTTTTTCAGTGAATTTTCAAGGTTTTGTAAATGCTAATTCCTAACTATATATGGCCTATAACCTATGTTTTTTTCAGTGAATATATATATTTCAGTGAATATATATATATATATATATATATATATATATATATATATATATATATATATATATATATATATATATATATATATATATATATATATATATATATATATATATATATATATATTGCGCTCGTCACAACCATGTGAATCCCCATGTGAATCCCCAGGAAAGAAATGACAGCACTCGGGGGGTACCTTCAGTCACGAAGTAGTTTATTCAACTACAAGCTAGCCACAGACGCGTTTCGGCACTTGGCCTTCGTCAGTGTGTGTGTCCACACATTCAACCGGTACATTTATTGATCTTAACAACGTACAAAGGTTACACCTCTCAGTCGACATCGACAGAGGACTAAAACTCTCCCATCTTTCGCAAGCGCGTCTTGTAACGGTGCAGTACACCTTACATTACTCAATGTCCATAGTGAATATACTCAGCATTGTTACACCTACGGATAGGTAAGTATGCTCAAGTGGGAGGTATATAAACAATACTTGTGATATTTATACACTGTTTGATATAGCCGTGGATCGGCAACAGTCCTCTAAAATAAAGAGAGGTGACCCTACTTACAACCTTTGCACAGAATTATATACATTGTGAAAAATGAACGTAAACATATCATACATTGTATAAAGACTAAGAGGTGCCAAAGGGAAACGTGAAAACGTGCCAAAGGTACATTTTTTTCTAGTTACTGTTCATATACCATATGACATTAGGAATCAGAGAGCCCTTTGAACCTACCAAATACATCTTAATGAAAAGAATGTGTATATGAACCATAGATCTAGTTCTGTGTGTTTTATACTGGAGGGTCAGTTTTTAGATTCATCTTGGTTAGCCACCCTTATAACCACACAGAAACATATTGTTCATACAGTGATCCACATAGTCTCAACTGATACCGAATACAATTAGATACAATAACATCAACATTCCTATTTGCCTAGATGGAAGACCATTTCTTCCCCACTGTTCATCCCTTTCGGCCATTTAGTGGAAAGATCTATAATGTAGCGCGATTCGAGTCTGCGTAGCCGTCGCAGACGATCACCTCCCCTAGCACTATTTCTGATGGTATCAAGGCCAAAATATTGGAGCTGGCTACGGTCCCTGTTATGTTTTTTGGCAAAGTGCCGAGCAACTGGGTAGGATTGATCGGCCTTGTCGATAGCCCTGAGGTGTTCTAAAATCCGTAGCTTCCGCATATTGATCGTGCTCCCTATATAGCGGAGGCCACAAGGGCAAATCAAACAATAGACTGCCAGGGGAGTACTGCATGTAATAAACTGTTTTATTTGTAGTTTCTTGCCAGTGTCGGGAATTTCTACCGAGAGAACCCTTTTGCTTCCGGCACACGCTTTGCATTTTCCGCAAGGGAAAAACCCACTCATGGATTTTAGGGGGTTACTTTTTGGGAGTGGTTTCTCTAAATGGCTGGTAACTAGATAGTCTCTTAGGGATCTAGTTTTGTTGAAGGTTATGAGTGGGTGAGCAGGTAGGTCGTCTTTAAGGATATTGTCCGTTTTGAGAATGTGCCAGTTCTTACGGAGCATAGATCTTAAGTCATTAGCTCCAGCAGAAAAAGGGGTCATTAGCCTAAACTTTCCTTTACCATCATTCGGTTTCTCTGTGACGGGTTTGGTTGTAAGCAAGGAATCTCTAGGGATGGCCCTTACTTTACTTAAGGTGTTTTTAGAAGAGACTCTCCATACCCCCTGGCCTTAAATCGGTTCACACACTCACTAGCTGCCACATCAAAGTCCTCTAATCTTGAACAATTCCTACGGAGTCGGAGTAACTCTCCGTACGGAATGCTCTTGATAAGTTGAGGGGGATGACTGCTGCTGGCAAAAAGAGTGGAATTGCCAGCAGTCGTTTTTCTGTGTAGAGCTGTGTGAATCTGCTGATCTTCTGAGAACACTTTCAGGTCCAGATAGTCTGCTGAGACCGGACTTACCGTCCCTGAAAAGTGTAAGTTGTAAACATTCTCGTTCAATTGGTTGATAAAGGCTTGTGCTGTTACTGATGAGCCCAGCCAGACGATAAACAGGTCGTCAATGTACCTGAACCAACCCTCCGTCTTTCCTTCTGCACCATCTACCATACAGCTCCTGGGTACCTGCTCCTCCCACCAGCCAACGAAAAGATTCGCATAGATGGGAGCGAAGCAGGTACCCATCGCCATTCCAGTCACTTGTCTGAACAATTGGTCCTCGAATAGAAATATATTATTGTTCAAACAAAATTCAGTGAACTCGAGGATCATGGTATTATGTGTGGTAAATCTCAATTGTCTCAGGTTCAGAAAGTGCTGGATAGCCTCTAGGCCTTGTTGATGGTCAATGACTGTGTACAGGCTTGTAATGTCTAGCACAATCAATAGGCAGTCGTTGTCCCATTTCACATTCCTTATTTGGTTCAAAAAATCCTTGGTTTCCCGTACATATGAGGGTAAAGTAAGTACCAAGGGGAATAGGAATTTATCTATAAAACGGGACATGTTTTCAGTAAGACTGCCAATCGATGACACAATCGGACGGCCCGGAGGATGTAGACTGTCCTTATGTAATTTTGGCAGATGGTAGAATGTTGGTGTAAGGGGTTGGGTTGTCCGGAGAAAGAGAAATTCATCCTTACTGAGCATGTTACAGTTGTGCCATTTCCCTATCAGTTTATCATAGCTCCGGATGCTTTCTAAATATACATAGTTGGTACATTTGACGTAAAACTTTGTGTCTGAAAGCTGGCGTAATGCTTCATATCTGTATTATTCTCTGGTGAGTAGTACCACGTTCCCCCCTTTGTCTGAAGGTTTATTATAATTTTTTGATCCCTCATGAGGTCGTGTAGAGCCAGTTTTTGTTGCTCTGTGATGTTGTACTTTGTTGGATGGTTTGCTTTTCTATACTGCATGAGTTCTTGGGTCATGGCTTCAGAAAAGGCGTCAATTGCATCCCAAGGCATCTGTGGGATGAATATTGATGGGGGTTTGTATCCACTCTCTTCACGATCTTGTTCAATACCCAAGGCTAGAGCTCTTTGTCCTCTGTTGAGGATTTCAGATGAATTCTGTATAAGATTTTCTTCATGCAACTCCTCAAGGGTTTCAAGAGCTTCAATTTCCCTGCCCGTAAGAGCATCAGTTGCTGTTGCTCTTGTGCCTTTCTCTCCACTTTCTTTTAGGTGGGGCCGTAGTTTGAAATATTTATGCAACTTGAGCTTGCGCGTAAATCTGAAGAGGTCTATTCTCGTTTGGGTATATTCAAGTGGGGTGCTGGGGCAGAAGGTGAGTCCGAGGCTGAGTAGGTTTGTCTCTGTGTATATATATATATATATATATATATTTTACTATCTTTCATGAACTACACTTTTTTACAAATGTCGCACTTTGTTTGGATTTGAACCATGAATTGTACCCCATTTCCGATATTTAAATTTTGTAAATGTTTGGAAAACAGACTACAATATGAAGTATTGGTAGTTTGTCCTCTCTTTCTATAACCACGTGGTACTAAGCAAAAAAACGAAAAAAATGCACTTTCACTGTGAATCATAGAGTATTTAAATGTGGCCATTTCCAACACTGACTGTCTGTGAGCAAGGGCGGATGCCCGAAACGCATCAGATTGTTTGGTTCAGCTCTTAAATAAACTTGTGCCTTTAAAAAGCTGCATTGGATCTGCGTGATTTCCTGGGTCGCTGCGGTTGGAGCCCGGGAGGTTGCACTTGTTGGATTTAATTTTCGGAGGGTGATTGCTTCCGAGGCGGATCCACTCCCCTGAAGCTGGCTGTTGTGCGCAATCACCTCATCTAAGCTTTCCTGGAAGGAATTTCGTTGACAACAGCCCCTGTGTCTGCGGAGGTAAAAGGCTCACGGCAGAAGAGTCTGTGGCGTTTTTTGACCCAAAGGAGGCGTGGCCGCGCCTAAACGCCGGGCTATTCAGATTCCTGCGGTGAGCACTCTGTGACTAAGCAGCACGGTGGGGAGGAGCATTTGGCACTTGCACGTTACCCTGGGAGCAGGATTTTCGGGCTCGGGTAAGTCAGTGCAGACAATAACTTTGGAGTGATTTGTACCAAACGCCATGTCAGAGGAGACCCTTCGTGGAAGGGAGGCGGCGGCGGCCGCCCTGTACTCCAACTTGCCCAAAGTAATATCAGGTGCAGGAGGAGGGAGCAGCAAAACGGATCAAACCGATAGCTCTAACACTGTGGAAAACCAAATACGAGCTGCACTCAAGAAATTGGAGAAATGCATGTATTCAGAAATGTCTAAGTGGTGGGAACACAAATCCCTAACTATGTACTTGGAAGAAAATCGTGTCCCGAGGGGGCTGCGTATTTTGCTGGCGCCAAGCTATGACAAACCGAACCCTAGCATGCTGAAAGAATGGGGTCAAACTAACCTTGAGTCGTCTGCTAAGTTGATACAAATTTTGGTGAAATATGCAGTTATTGACCGTGAGCTGTTGATGAAAGAGATTGCTGAGATTAACGAGGAGTTGTCGAAATTTGAACCACATGACCTCATTTCAAAGACTCCCAAGGAAATTGATGAGCGCTTACTGAAACAAGAAGAAAAAATAAAAGCACGTAAAATATTCAAATTTGCGCGTGACAAAGAAGACTATGCCCAGGGTAGAATATTTACCTTTGCGCGCAAATTCGACAGTGCAAAGCGTTCTAAATTTGCTCAACAAGCTCAGCAGGCAAAGCAAGGTAAATCGGACCATCAAGCATCAACTTCGGCCACAGTTCACATGTCCACAACAGGCAACACCAATCAGGCAATCAGTGACAATGAGTCACTTACAAGTGCGCCGACCTCGGACGATGATGTCAGCAGCGCTTGGGAAACAAATTCGGTGATTCTGGATCTCGGTGAAGAAGTCGATTTTTTATCCCTGGAGAGGCTACAAACATTAAGGCCCCGGAACAAACAACAGACAAAGGCGCAACAGCAGCAGCAAAACGTACCAGAAACAACAGAAGGCGGGGCGAGCGCCGGAAAAAGCACAAAGCCCCCCAAAAAACCAAAGCGGCAATACTGGCGCAAAAACAAGTAAGTGACAATACAATAATCAATCTATCCTCCATTGATTTAACCTTGGCTGAAAAACAACTTTTAAGTCTTGGACTTTCATATTGTCCAACAACTGACTTTAATTACGCCAAGACACATATAGATGTATACATGTATATTAGAAAGCTCAAGCTCAAAAGTTCTTTGACATCAAGGAGGGTCTGAGTAATAAAACATTACAAGGAGTTGGAGCTGCCACAAGTATTCTCCCCAATGTGCCCACACTTCCGGCAAGTGATACCAAAACGGTATTGACAGTTCTTAATCTTTTGTCGGTTGATGCACCAGTTAATGATTTTGCATCTACACAGGATGAGTTAAAAGCAGCATCCATTTCCCAAATAGGAGCCAATATCAGCCCCTTTAAACCGGCGTCAAAATTCAATCCTACCATGCCCAGAGACTCTATAGATGTCTGCCAGGACGTGGTAGTGGAAGACTTGAAGCATCTGCATCATCAGATCAAACATAAAAAGCGGTACAAAAGCAAACAGGAAACTGATTATCATTCGCTGGTTAAAAGACTGGGGAATGATCACAAAATCATTGTAACCACTGCTGACAAGGGGGGCAATGTGGTTATCTGGCCCCAGGATGCCTACATCGAGGAAGCTAAAAGACAGCTAAGCAACGATGCATGCTACTCCGTTACTAATATGAGACACTTTGAAGCCTCTAAAGATGTACTAAAGAAACTATTATTTAAGTACAAAAGGGAGGGCATGATTTCCTTACAAGAATTTGAATTCCTCCATGTTGAATTTCCTGTTTTGCCTAAACTTTATTTACTCCCAAAGATCCACAAGTTGACAAGACCGGTACCTGGTCGACCGATTATTTCGGCAATTGCGGGTGTGGCAGAGCATGTCACAGAATACATAGACTACTTCCTGCAAGACCTAGTCCAGGACCTACCTACATATGTGAGAGACACAGGGGATTTTCTTGCCAAGATACAAGATACCCCGTGGAATAATGGAATGCTCATGATTACTTTGGACATTGAATCGCTCTATACGAGCATAGAGCATAGGTCTGGCCTGAAAGCATTGGATTTCTTTCTTGGCAAAAGACCAATGAACTGTTACCAACACAACAAAGTACTAATTGAGCTAACATCTTGATGTCTTAATAACAATTTCTTTTTATTTGGGAGTGATTTGTATTTGCAGAAGCGTGGAGTTGCCATGGGGGCCTGTTTCTCTCCCAGCTACGCGTGTTTACACGTGGGCTGGTGGGAGGAGCAGATCCTCAGGCGGCAACACGCCAAAGTTTTTTCTGATCATGTTTTGCTTTGGCTTCATTATATTGATGACGTTTTTATGTTATGGCAGGGGGACCGTGACAGTGCAGAAATGTTTATTGATTCCATCAATGTCAATAATGAAAATCTTAAATTCACGAGCTCAATCAGTGACTGTGAGGCTGACTTTTTAGATGTGAGAGTCTTTATTTATAATGGCCAGCTTGCCACAAAACTACACCGGAAAAGCACTGCTGGCAACAGCATCCTTCATGCCAGCAGTGCGCACCCACGGCATGTGGTTGATAATATCCCTTTGGGCGAGCTCCTGAGAATCAAGAGAATCTGTAGCACAGAGTCTGATCTTAAAATCTGTACTGATGAAGCACTGGACAGGTTTCGCGAAAGAGGTTATCGCGAATCAGTGTTAAAAATAGCAGTGGAAAAAACCAAATGTAGATCCCGTGCCTCTTTAATGGAGACAAAAAACACTGGTGAGCTATCAAAAACGATGGATGACAACACCACGACTCCCAGGTTCATAGCCTCCTACAGCAGACAGGCCAGACAAATAAGATCCATCGTAACTAAGAGATGGCCAGTCCTTAAAACTGATCCAGTACTCAAACCCCAACTTGCAGAAGCGCCTGTTGTTACCTTCAGGAAGGGTCCCTCACTCAGGTCACATATCTGCCATGACTTTCCTGAACTCAGGAAGAAACAGGAATGGATGAAATCCAGATCAGGTTTTAAACGCTGCACCTCCTGCAGGGCCTGTAAATTTGGTAAAAGCACACGGCAGTATTATACGCCGTTCAGTCCTGACCCAATTCAGATCATGGGTCAATACAATTGCAAAACTGAATTCGCTATCTATGTTCTAACTTGCACATGCGCATTGAGATATGTCGGAAGGACACGACAGCCGGTGCATGTTAGAATTCTTCAGCACTTACGAGCCATCATAAATAATGACCCAGCTTACCCGGTGGCCAGGCACTTCAGGGCTGTTCACAATAACAATTTGGAGTGCCTGTCCTATTATGTTATCTCTGCAATAGAAAAACCAAGAAGGGGCGGAGATAGGGTTAAGATGCCTAGAAGAATGGAATCGCACTTTATTCCTGAGCTAGATAGCAGATCCCCTAATGGACTTAATAATACGGAGGATCTACATGTGTTTTTGTAATTAAGTCTTGTACTGGTCCGTCCGCAAAATTGCTTTGGCTAGAGAGTCTCGGTGGGCTGCCGCCCATCCCCAAATGATTAATTTTAAAATCTCCTTGTTGGGTTTATGCACTTAATTCTTTTTCCTGGGATTGATAGTGATTCATGGTGGTTCGAAATTATATTATGTTGGTTTATTATTCCTTTTGGGTAACACTAGTTTTTTGAGGACATAGACAATAGGCATTTTTAGTTTTTCCTTATGATACATTACAAAATCGGATATGCGACATCAGTAGTTCGTGGTTATCTATACTACATAGTCCTTGCCCTACAAATATGCTGCTATGAGTCATATGTTTACAAACAGCGTTGATTTGCACATAATATGAATAGATGCAATATGAGATGTTTACAATACTGTGTATTTTGCACAAACAACTGTTATTACTTTTTATTGCATCTATATAGATATGAATTTTAAATTATGCACTATGCACTTTATTGCGCATTTTTGCACTGCAATATCCATTTATATGCTGGGGCATTGACTGTTAATATTTGGTATAATACAATATAGGCATTTTATGCATGGATTTCCTTTTTACTATCTTTCATGAACTACACTTTTTTACAAATGTCGCACTTTGTTTGGATTTGAACCATGAATTGTACCCCATTTCCGATATTTAAATTTTGTAAATGTTTGGAAAACAGACTACAATATGAAGTATTGGTAGTTTGTCCTCTCTTTCTATAACCACGTGGTACTAAGCAAAAAAACGAAAAAAATGCACTTTCACTGTGAAGCATAGAGTATTTAAATGTGGCCATTTCCAACACTGACTGTCTGTGAGCAAGGGCGGATGCCCTAAACGCGTCAGATTGTTTGGTTCAGCTCTTAAAGAAACGTGTGCCTTTAAAAAGCTGCATTGGATCTGCGTGATTTCCTGGGTCGCTGCGGTTGGAGCCCGGGAGGTTGCACTTGTTGGATATATATATATGTACATTGGCCTATTCTCCATACCAATATTAATCTGTCTCCTCTACTACCCAGTGAACCCTCCATTATATTCAGGAGAGGTCCCTCAATGAGAGATTATCTAGTAAGAACTAGCCCAGAAGTGAGCAATAACACTGTCAAAATTTCCAACAAAAAGGGTTTTCACAAATGCATTTCATGCAGAGCGTGCAAGTTCGGGGTAAACACGGAGGTATTTCAATCTCCTTTTAGTCCCATGCCTACACCCATTAAAGAACTGTATACATGCCGTACAGATCACGCAGTATATGTTCTGGAGTGTACGTGCAAACTTAAATATGTGGGAAGCACCAAGTTACAGGTGTTTAGCCGCATGTTGCAACATCTGAGGGCAATAGTGAACTCCGATTCAAATTATCCTGTTGCCCGGCATTTCGAACTTGTACACGCTAAAAACTTGAACCATCTTACCTACTTTGTTAATGACTCCGTCCCCAAAAACATCCGGGGGGGGGGGGGATCGTGAAAAGATTCTGAGACAATTAGAGAGCAAGTATATTGTTCTCTTAAATACCAGAATACCCAATGGGCTCAACAGGGGGGAAGATTTACAAGTTTTCCTGTAAATACATCTTTAAATTAACCCCTTTTATGTAAACTTGATTTGAGCAGCCATTGAAAGTAACTTTTGTTTCCCACTGTAACTTGTGAAATCTGTTCTTTGATTGTTGTCCTAATTTTCAGTAGATATTGTACAGTTATTATAAGCTTGGCAAACCATTTACAATTTTATTTGCAATGGTCTGGGGTGTTTACACTTTATTTAGTCACTATGGCTATAGTGAACTTTGAGCATCAGCAGTAATGCCTATTTGTTTTTAACTGTGGTGGGGTTTTATAACACTAGCGCAGGTACATTGTACTACATGACATCTTTGTGCTATGACTTATTTGCTTTCACAGCATACATGTACTTACTGCGAATACTTTATGCACTTTGGGCACTTGAGCACTCTTTTTTTCTTGATAACATAAATGGAGGTCGTGTATTATGTTTTTTGGACATGCCATGATAATATTTTGCACATATGTGTTGACTGTCATAACATTGGATATGAATTTTATTCTCTCAATTGGCATCATTGTATATATCTTGTAAATACGTTTATTAGATAATGCACTAGCACTTTATTCAATTTCCATGATTTATCTGAAAATATTGTAATGTCCATTTGAGTTAATGTATTGTGTACATATGTGTAGAGCGGCAGTATTTTTTCTATGTCCTTGACCCCTTAAACAGATTGTTATCATTTCTACCTCTATGTTTGACACAGTATTTAAACACCCCCATTGGCAATCTGAGGCCATGTGATCAAGGCCGTTTTGTGACGGCCGAAACGCGTCATGCCGATGGCGAGGGAAAAATAAAGCCACATCTTTGAATAATCTACCTCTGGTGTTTTGTGAGATCTGTTCCGCGGCAGTGCGAGGAGACGCATTGCAGGACCCTTTGTTTTGATATATATATATATATATATATACATATATATATATATATATATATATATATATATATATATATTTTCACTCAAATAACGATAAGTTTTAGTGGTGTTATAGTTAGCTGGACATTTCACTCATACAAAACAATTGAAATTGCTCCTATATAGTTAGTTGTACTAACTATATTTTGCACACCCGCAATCCACTGCTGATGATGTCACATATTAGATCATTCATGACATGGTCAGTGACATCAGTGATGACATCTCAAATGACATCACTGATGACATTTTTGAAACCTATGGTTTTTAAGTGAATTTGCAAGGTTTTTTAAATGCTAATTCCTAACTATATAAGGCCTGAAACCTATGTTTTTTTTAGGGAATTTGCAAGGTTTTTTTATATGCTAATTCCTAACTAGATCAGGCCTGAAACCTATGTTTTTTTCATTGAATTTCGAAGGTTTTTTAAATGACAATTTTTAAATGTATTAATTGTTATTTTTTATACTGATTTACTAAATTTTTGCAAGCAGGTGTTCAGAGGGCACGCCCCCTTTTTACAACACTCTGCAGCACAGCTCCATGGCGCTTACTGGAGATACCTGTTGGACTAGTTGCCCTCTAGGGGACCTCTGGATTGAAGAAGAATTAATTCCGCAACTTAAAACACGCCACAGGGAAGTGTAATGAGGCATCTCTGCAACACAGCCCCCGGTCGTGTTTGCAGAGGGGGAACTAATTCCCCTTGCATACTGGTGGTCCCTGGGGGCCAACTAGCCCAACTGGAACCTGCAGTATACGCCAGGGGGCTGCATTGCAGAGAGGTGTAATGAGGCCACACCTTTTTTTACACCTATCTGCAGCGCAACCCCTGGCGTGTTTGCAGAGGAGAAACTAATTCCCCTTGCATACTGGGGGTCCCTGGGGGCCAACCAGCCCACCAGGAGCCTCCAGTATGCGCCAAGGGGCTGTGTTGCTTTGCCCTAGGGGCGGCGGTCCCAGGGCAGTATGTGGGGGATTGTGGACCCCCCACACTATTTTTAATTACTATGCCCCCGCGATTTGGTCCCCCCGGGGGTGATTTTGAAAAAAACAGACCAGGTTTAAAAAAAAATTGGGGCCTTTTTTGTCCTTGTGGGACCACCTAGGCAGGCCTAGGGGGTCAGGGTGTGTCTACCCTGCCCCCTTTTTGTGTTCTTCACGTTTGTTTTTCTGCTTTCTTGTGCCTCGGTCTATCGAGCACAAGATGGATGCCAACACTTCCTGGTTGAAAGTGTTGACAGCCAATCAGCATGCAGCTATCTCGGGAAGGCATGCTGATTGGCTGCCACTGTCTGTCAACACTCCAAACCAGGAAGTGTTGGCAGCCATCCTATGCCTCGGTAGAACCAAGGCACAAGAAAGCAGTGAAACAAAGGTGGAAAACACGCAAAGGGAGCAGGGTAGAAGTACTCTGTCCACCTAGGCCTGCTCAGGGGGTCCCACAAGGAATCCCCAGGCCCCCCCTCATTTTTTTGGGGGGGAAAAATCACGGGGTACGCGGACCCATGCGTGCATGGTACGCGTACCCTGTGATTTAAAAAAAATATATATATATTTTTGGGGCCTGGGGGTACTTGTGGGACCCCCTGAGCAGGCCTAGGGGTTCAGGGTGCTTCTACCCTTTCCCCTTTTTGAGTTCGACATGTTTGTTTTTCTGCTTTCCTGTGCCTCAGTCTACCGAGGCACAAGAGGGCTATCAACAATTTCTGTTTTGGAGTGTTGACAGACATTGACAGCCAATCAGAATGCAGCTCACACACGCAAAGGTCCGCGCACGTGCGCGTACCGCGCGCGCACGATACGCGGACGGTGCGCGCTTATAGATGTATACATTTTTTCAAATTACTGGGGGAATTTACACCATTTAAACAAAACTAGGTCCTAACTATATATACCTACTGGCGACCACCAGTAGGTAATATATATATATATATATATATATATATATATATATATATATATATATCAGCGCAAACTCCAAATGCAGCCACTACTGGTTCTTGTGAGAATCAGAACCCTCCAGGCAATAAGGAGACGGACCACGAACTGGATACACAGATGGTTTATTGTTGAAAACAGCGAGGGCAAGACGCGTTTCGGGCTTCCAAAGCCCGTGTATATATATAGTTAGGATTAGCTACCATAGGAAATCCGCAACATTCTATTGGGAATAACTTTGGCGCCGGTTGAGGAATTTGCGTGTAATTTTTCCAAATTTGGGCCAGCTCCGCTCCGCTTCTTTCCTGAAAGTTTCAGGGGGATTCGTGAAGTGGGGGCTGAGAAAAAAGGGGGGTCCCAAAACGTGTTTTCCCCATGTTAATTTCCACAGGACGGTCTGACAAGTCTACAGCCCAAACCGCTGAACCGAATAAATACAAACTTTGCAAAATTGTAGAGACTGGTACGCAGATGTGCCTTTGCTATGTTTGGTGAAAATTGCTCCAGTGGTTTTTATGAAAATTAACTTCAAAAACACATATATATCTGGGCGGAGCCTAACCACACATCTGATCTGATTGGCTGTCAGCACTTCATCCAAGAAGTGTTGGTAGCCATCTTGGGACCAATATACATGCTAGCACCTCATTAAAAAGCATTGTAGTTAATAGAGGGTTTTAGGACTTTAGTTACATTATAAATCATTTGTTGATGGTACCATACTCATTTTAGGAATTGTGGTGTGTTCTAAGGTGATTTTACCATGTGAAAAAGCCTTCTGCTGTGATATCATGAATCATGTTTGAAAGAAAACTATTATCTCATGCTTTTCCCACAGTGGTTTTGAAGGGGATCTAGAAGCTAAACTGAAAGCATATTTTCTGTAAATTCACATTATCTTTCTCAGTCATGTGAGAATGAAGTCTGACATTCTCAGTAAAGCATGTACATCCAACAAGGACAGAGACTGTCAGTTGATTCCTTTGTGTTCTACTGCAGCCTCCTAGAGTGTTCTAAAGAACAACTAGAGCGCTAACAGTCCTACTTATTACAAAGGTATAGCACACCTGAAGCCATCTTGATTGGAAAAAGTGGTAACTCTTAAAACATTTAATTTAAACAGGAACAAAATGAGGGGGTATATTTTGCCATAGAAAGTATTATTAGTGCTGCAGAAAGAAAAATTAGGGCACATTTTGAGTGACTTCTCAAATCCTCTTCTATTTCATTAAAAAAATCTGACATGCAGTCTCCCAAGATGGCCACCAGAGACAAAAGAGCCCAAAAGTAGCCCAAATATCACCCAGATGTAGCCCAAGTATAGCCCAATGACGGAATGTCCCAGAGTGTTCTAAAGAACAACTAGAGTGCTAACAGTCCTACTTACTACAAAAGAATGGCACACCTGAAGCCATCTTGATTGGAATAAAGTGGTAACTCTTAAAACATTTAATTTAAAAAGGAAAAAAATGAGGGGGTATATTTTGACATAGAAAGTATGATTAGTGCTGCAGAAAGAAAAATTAGGGCACATTTTGAGTGACTTCTCAAATCCTCTTCAATTTCATTAAAAAATTCTGACATGCAGTCTCCCAAGATGGCCACCAGAGACAAAAGAGCCTAAATGTAGGCCAAATATCACCCAGATGTAGCCCAAGTATAGCCCAATGACAGAATGTCCCAGAGTGTTCTAAAGAACAACTAGAGCGCTAACAGTCTTACTTATGACAAAAGTATGGCACACCAGAAGCCATCTTGATTGGAATGAAGTGGTAAGTCTGAAAACATTTAATTTAAAAAGGAACAAAATGAGGGAGTTCATTTTGCCATAGAAAGTATGATTAGTGCTTCAGAAAGAAAAATTAGGGCACATTTTGAGTGACTTCTCAAATCCTCTTCTATTTCATTGAAAAAATTCTGACATGCAGACGGAAACATGCACTTTGAATACCAGCAGCAGACTTCCCTGGTGAGCAGTAGCTTTACTACAGTGATCTAATGAGCAACTAGAGTGCTAACATTTAGAATTCATGGCAAATGTGTGACACATCTGAATGCCTTCTTGATGGAACCAAAGTAAGCAAGCATTGAAAATGCAATAGATCTCGCCCTCGTTTAAGTTAAAGCCATTCTGTGTGTAATGAGGTGGCTTTTTAGCTTTGCTTTTATTAGTGTTTTTTAAACTTTCATGTAAATAACATGCATATGTTTTTATTTATATTTCAATCTTTATTTCGGCCGATTTGACCATCAAAGATATACAATAAGAACACATTACAAACATTATAAAATCATCTAGAATAAACAACAAATACATATTGTACAATGTAAAATCGTTCCATTCTAAGAATTGAGTACTACTAGAGTGAGAACAGATAAAAGACCGTACATTTAAAATTTGTTAAACTTAAAATTAGGTGGGAACCTGCGACTTTAGAATACGGGTGCGAGTATGCCAGACATTAGTAAGGAATTTAGCTAGTGCAAACACAATTGGACTCGAAACATCAGTTTTTAAAATTCTATACATCGGGAGGTACTCCCTGCAACCAAGGTTTCTAATAAGTGGGAGGAGCCAGTATTTCCTAGCTGCCTTGTAAGTTGGACAAAACAAGACCACATGTAAATCGCTTTCCTCATCACAAGTACATGCCGGGCATTGCTTGGTAGAGGGCGGTGTTGACCAGGAGCTAGTATAGGATCGCAGAGGCAGTGTGCCATATCTCTATTGGAGAAATAGCTTCCAGGCCAGCACGGGGGACATGGCGTCCAGGACCCTCTCCAGCCTGTATGAGTCCTTGCTTTGCACAAATACAGATGTTAATGACCCCTCACCCTGACAGTCCAAGGCCATGGCTAATTTCTGCTCATGGTAAACATTGACCAGAGCTCTCCGTGGGATCTTTAGTGAGGCATTAGCTGGATCGGACCAGAGGTCGGGGAGCCCCAGTCTCACAAAGGACTTTTGTATATATTTTATCCAGGGGATCTGTAAAGCTTTGGGGTGGGTTAGAAACTCCCTCAGTTCCGCCCTATAAATTTAAAGTTCTTCGCTACTCCATACCCTTCGCCAGAAGACTATGGATCTGAGACCTATTTCATCTGCTATTGGTCTCAGTCCCAGATCCATCCTCAGGGGAAGGAGCGGGGTGCTAGGCGGAAGTGCAACTATCTGTCTGATAAAGTTGGGATGTATGACGTTACAACACATACCATTACAACTACCTACCATTACAACGCGACCATTACAACGCATACCATTACAACGCATAGCGCTTTGAGGTGCTGGATAGTGGTAAGTATAATTTACTATTCTAACTCCAGTCCCCGTGGACCCTAGGGAAGGTGTTGGATAGTAAATTATACTTATTCCCTATCCTAGAGCGCCCCCCAGCGCAATGCGTTGTAATGGTATGCGTTGTAAAAGTCGCGTTGTAATGGTAGTGCGGAGTAAAAAATGCGTTGTAACAGGTGTATACCATAAAGTTGTTCTCGGTTATAGACAGACTGCGGGAAGATGTGTGACCCCACAGTTCCGCCCCATACATAATAGCACCCCTGGCCTGTGCCTTGTAGATCTGAATGAGCGGCCCCAGCAGACGGTATGTGGAACTTTTCATCATCCGAGCAATGCCCCCAGTGGTCTGTACTAATTTAAGATTAGCCCTAGTCTGGTGTGATCCCCACGACATGGTTTCATTCAACGTTACACCAAGATATTCAAAGGTGGAGACTCTCTCTAGCCGTGAAGATCCCAATAGGGGATTTGGGCGCAATTTTTGGGTTGAGTTCAGGACCATAAACTTAGTATGGCTGAGATACCCGCCACCCCCTCTCAACACAATCCCCAAGGATGGGAAACCGGAAACGGTTCTGAACTTTTGGAAGGCGGGAGGGAGTGACCCTCCCGGCCGTATTTATTAAAATATGAAACAAAATCAAAACATTAAAATAACAGTTTCATATTATGTACAATTTCATTTCCACATTACGATGTTTGGCTAACCTTAACAGATCTCTAATACAAAGGTTCTCCTAGCCGAACTAACATCCTACAAAACATTTGACTTGAAATTGTACATCCTAACGTTAAGGGCCAACGGCAAGGTCGTAACCGGTGTCAGATCCCTAAACCAGAAATACCACCCTCACTTGTGAGGGGACCAACCGCACAGAGGCGTACCTCAAGTGCATCTACCAATTTCCCTTGGACTTGACGGGGGCCCCAATGAACTCGACGCCATTTAACGGTCGTCCGAGGACTCGTGTGAGGTGTCTAAAAGGTAGCGTAAACCCCCTCCCGAACCCCACACAACTTACCCATCTGCCGTCGCAGATGTCCTGGCCCTGGGAAATTCCCCAGGAGGGCCCGTAGCCCCTCCTATCCAGGAAGGGGCCTTGACCACCTTTCCTTTCCTTCCGGCGGCCTATCCTTAGACGGGACCGCCTCCCCGTTGAGGGGCCAATGGCCACCTCCCCCGAGCGCTCCCATCCGTAATGGGTGACGCCCCCTCATAGGGATCTTCCAATTACTGCTCACCGATCATGACCTTACCGCCCGACAATAAATACGACAAATCTACCTAAATTACTAAATTACAAAAAACAATTATAACTTATTATACGCATGATTACTGATCAAACACTAGTGAAAATTACTTTATTTGCAAAACATACTGAAAGTGACCATCTTTATTGCATATTCAAAAATATCACGACAATCATCACAACCTGCAAGAAATAGAGTTACCACATCAAAACTTTATTCAAAACAACTAGCTGTCCTCAGGGGCTGGTGGGTGGGTCAAAATTGGCTCTTCGTTCCGTCTCGAGCTCACGTGCAGCGGGGAGGTGCAGCTTCAGAGCACAGGAACAAGAGGATGCTTTCTTGGCTTGTTGCTCCTTTTATCCGTCTTCAGGGCGGGCGTAAACCCGCCCCCGCCTGCCTCCGAGGGCGTGGCCGGTCGCGTCAGTGTCTAGGACAACCCACTCCAGGGCGGGAAAAGGCGCGCCCCGGCTACGCCGCTTCGGGCATACCAGCCGAGACTCGCCTCCCGCCCAAGATGGCTTCCCGGGGGGATCGAGGTACTCCACCATACGTTCGGGGGGACCGAATGGTCGCCCCTTTCCATATGGCTGAGATACCCGCCACCCCCTCTCAACACAATCCCCAAGGATGGGAAACCGGAAACGGTTCTGAACTTTTGGAAGGCGGGAGGGAGTGACCCTCCCGGCCGTATTTATTAAAATATGAAACAAAATCAAAACATTAAAATAACAGGGTCATATTATGTACAATTTCATTTCCACATTACGATGTTTGGCTAACCTTAACAGATCTCTAATACAAAGGTTCTCCTAGCCGAACTAACATCCTACAAAACATTTGACTTGAAATTGTACATCCTAACGTTAAGGGCCAACGGCAAGGTCGTAACCGGTGTCAGATCCCTAAACCAGAAATACCACCCTCACTTGTGAGGGGACCAACCGCACAGAGGCGTACCTCAAGTGCATCTACCAATTTCCCTTGGACTTGACGGGGGCCCCAATGAACTCGACGCCATTTAACGGTCGTCCGAGGACTCGTGTGAGGTGTCTAAAAGGTAGCGTAAACCCCCTCCCGAACCCCACACAACTTACCCATCTGCCGTCGCAGATGTCCTGGCCCCGGTAAATTCCCCAGGAGGGCCCGTAGCCCCTCCTATCCAGGAAGGGGCCTTGACCACCTTTCCTTTCCTTCCGGCGGCCTATCCTTAGACGGGACCGCCTCCCCGTTGAGGGGTCAATGGCCACCTCCCCCGAGCGCTCCCATCCGTAATGGGTGACGCCCCCTCATAGGGATCTTCCAATTACTGCTCACCGATCATGACCTTACCGCCACAGGCCGGATAGTTGACCGGCTATCCGGACCCCCCACAACCACTCCTGCCTAAAGGTCATGTTATAAACTCTTTAACCAAGCTATTAGGTCTCCTATGAGTAACTCATTCCCCACCCGGGACAAATGAACACCATCCCCCAAATACATACTGTCCCCTTTGATACAACTATGCGAATTAGAATGCAGTGTACTTGAACGAAACAATCTACTAACTTTGTTATTTATTTTCCTTACTGAATGATTCAGAGCAGAAACCGAAATAGCCCCCCGCCAAACTTTTCGTGGGATCATATGGGACCATGCAATTGTGCACCCTGGAACTCTTCTTGCCAACCAACTTACTGTGGAAAGCATTGCCTCAAGAAGAAGTCGTCTACCAGTGGCCACCAAATCGTTGCCCCCAAGATGGACTATGATTATAGACGGCGGTGACCTTGTCCGCCCTAACAAACCCTCTAAAAAGGATTGAAACTGGTCAATACAGAGCCCGCCCTTTCCGTAGAAGGACACACTGTACCCGTATTCCCCAGCCACGTGAATCATGTCACCTGCTTTGAATACGTCCGCGGCACGCCTCACGTATGAGTGGCCCACGACCCACACCTCCTTTTTCACAGCCGGCGATGTCTGACCGCTGGTCCCCAGGTGTCGGGTCGACTGCACAGTCCGCCCCGCCTCGTAGGCTTGCGCAACTGAAAACCAAACAAAAACAAGAAGCGTGAGTACGTCATTACAGCTTCACAACATGTGCAACCGCACATACCTTTTATAACAGTTCGAGGACCAACGCCCCACACGTTTTACCTCTTCTACACTCAGACCCCTGGCTGTAGCCTCTGTAGCAGCCCCTATCTGAAAGGAATGGGTCCCAAACTCGCCGGGGTTCAGGCCCGCGGCCGAAATCGACATCGCAAGCACCCGCTGGAACTGAAACCTCGTCAGTGGGGTGGTATCAGCGTGTCTCAACAAGGTCCCCCCCCATGATGCCACCCTCAGCGCTAAATATTCCTCCACGCAAACAACAGGGCACATGGAAGACCCGGGAATCCTCTGTATGATTATGCAGTCCCCAATCGCACCCTGATCGGTTTTGGACCTGACAAATGAGACAGCTATCGTCTCCCCTTTGACCTGAATGTGCTCTCGGCACAGTCCCCCCATCGTATCCCGCTTGTTCTTCGCCACTAGTTCGCTTACCCGCATAGCCCCATGGAATGCTAGCGCAAAAGCGGCTCGGAATAACACTGTTTCATACTGGGATGAACACGTTGCAGGGAGTACGGATAATAACAGGGCCAACCTATCCAGACCTATCGGGTGCCTCACATCTGCTCTGCGACCCTCAAGGCGTTGCCACCCACGTAGCGCTTTTTGCACCACGAAAGACGCTGTCGGGTCCTGGATCCCATGAGCCCTTGCCATAAAGGAAATGGCGGCCCGATGCCTCTGGGTCGTAGCTACTGATTTGCCTGCCTGATGTAAAGACAGCAGAAATTTTACTACAAACTCTTCCTGACCCCAAAGCTCCCCCCCTAGCAGCTCCCAAAAAGGCCCAATAGGAACGGAACGCCCCTTCATATGCCTTCCTCGTCCTGGGTGCTAAACTCTCTCCCACGAGGTTTTGTAGTTCGGGGCACCGAGAGACCAGAGAGCTTCGGGAAAGGGTGCCGCCACCGGGTCCGCTGTGGGCAGAAAACCCCAGAAGGCCTGCATACGGAAACGAGAAAGCGCATCAGCCGCTTGGTTCATTACCCCCGGCACATGTCTTGCCTTAAATAGCACATTCAATTGCATACACAATAGCACAATTTCTTTGAGCAGTCTCAGAATCCATTTGCATCGTGCTGCCTGACTATTGATACACTCAACCACGGTCATGTTATCAGACCAGAACACCACAGAGTGATCCCGGAACCCCTCAGGCCAAGTTTTCAGGGCCACCAGAATAGGGAAAAGTTCGAGAAAAGCAATGTTACTTGTCAGCCCGTCCTCGTGCCACCATGACGGCCATTTTTGAGCCGACCATTGTGTGCCAAATATGGCACCAAAACCAATACACCTGCCGAATCTGTCCACAGCCCCAGCTCCTCGGAGGACACCGCCGGTTTGTTCCAGACAATTCGACCATTGAAATCCGCCAGAAATGCCAACCAAATGCGCATGTCCTGGCGAACCTCTGCCGAGAGCCTCGTGCGGTGATGACCCTCCTTCAGGCCGACCATGGCTTGAGTAATCGAGCGGGAAAAGGGGCGGGCCATCGGCATTACTCTCAGGGCAAAATTCAACTGGCCCACCGTTTGTTGTAATTGATGCAGTTTTACCTTAGTCTCATTAATACACGTTTCGAGGGATGCCCTGAATTTTAACACTTTTCCTCTCGGTAATCGAAAACAACCTTCCTCCGAGTCGAGCTCGATCCCCAGAAACTCGAGGCAAGTCGAGGGACCCACAGTCTTACCTGGCGCCAATGGCACACCAAAATGGTTCATTAAGACACAAAATTCATTTAAGGCCTGTCCACATTCTGGATCCCCGGCTGCCCCCAGGAACAGAAAGTCATCGAGCTAATGCATAACATGTTGAAAACCCGTCTTCTTTGTGAAGACCCATTGCAGAAAACAACTGAACTTTTCAAAATAGGCACAAGATATAGAGCATCCCATTGGCATACATCTATCCATGTAATAGCGACCCTGAAACATGAAACCAAGGAGACGCTGATCGTCTGGGTGTACCGGGAGCAACCGGAATGCTGACTCGATGTCTGATTTTGCCATCAGCGCCCCGGGCCCTAGGCGATTCAACATGGCGACGGCCTCATCGAAAGATGCGTACCGCACCGAACACACTTCCGGGTCTATCGCATCATTCACGGAAAGACCACGTGGGGCTGACAAGTTATGTATCAGCCGAAACTCACCCGGGTCCTTCTTGGGGACCACCCCTAAAGGGGAACAAACAAAGTTAGCAACCGGTGGCAAATCAAATGGGCCGGCGACACGACCTCGAGTCACCTCTTTCCCAATCTTCACCTGTACCACCGCCGTATGCTGCAAGACCGACAGTTGATTCTTACAGTTTGCTACACCCTGAAAATCCCCCACTGGGATGCGGAAACCATATGAAAACCCGTTCCGCAACACCCCAGCGGAAGCATGATCCGGGTATTCGTTGAGCCAAGGAATCATTGCCATGGTATCAATCGGGGTAGGTAAAGGCGCCCCTCGGACTATATCAGACCTGTTTGGCGCCTCCCTTCCCACCGTTATCACCCGTTTTGGCTCTGCACATAGACTCAGGATGGGATGGCTGCCCACACCCCCCACACTCATGTCTGAATTTGCATGACCCCTGGGGCCTCGTACATTTCCCTCTGTTGAAATTCCAACAAATCCCCCTTTTACCTGTGTTGCCACTCGGCTTCGAGTGGTACTCGTTACCTGCACCCGTCCGAAAGGGCGTCCCCGAGTATTGGCGGGAAGATTCACCCCCGCTACTCCCTAACAATGGTACTTTCAACATTCCTGTACTCTCCATCTTTTGCCATGACACGGAGTCGTAACAATCCCAAGTCAAAATTGGGTTGTGCTCTTTAGCTTTTCTGAAAAGGTTGTCATAGCAAAACCACTGATTGCCCCCATACGCTACGGAATAATCCATGATACATGACTGATAAATAGGCAACTCGGTCAGCAACTCGGGCCTGCGCTCGCCCATAATGGAGGTAAAAATGCCCCACGCTCTGCCCCAAGTACCAATGTTTTCGTCAACCTTAAAGGCGGCCATTTTTGCGCGCCAAACACTCGGATGCATGAGCTCCTTTTGGCTCTTAACATGCTCCATCTCGTAATGATCGGTAAGCAAGGAAAAAATGTTCACATACTTATTCGCCCAAATCTTTTCCTTAATTTCCATTGGAACATGCTGAGCCACCTTTTCCCTCCGCGAAGGTACAGACCCCTCCCCCGCGATCGGCAGTGGCCGCTTACCTGAACCAGACGCATTTTCTGCCGCCGGAACCGGCGGGGTAACAGGAGACGATGCCTTCGCAGCCTCCCTAGATTCCCGCAGCTGCCTCATCACTGCTCTGGCGTCGTCAGCCGTGGTGCCCTCGTTATCTTTTCCCAACCACGCTGCCAATTGTGCCGCTAACTCGGGCGGCATATCTTCCCCGCTCAGGGGGGTGACCACCACGGGGATCGGATTCCCCTCTTTCGGCACCGGGGTTGGCTCCTCAAGTGGGCTATCAGGGACCGGGGTTTCCCCCCCGAGTGCCCCTCTTCTGGACCTCTTGCCTCTCCCACCCGGGACTGCTCCCGGCAAAGGCCGTTTCGGTCCTCCCTCCCCGTCCTTAGCCGCCATCTGCTTCTTCAAATCGGCTACCTCCTTCATGAGCATGCGGAGCATCTGATCGGTGCTGACCCGTTTTCCGACTTTCTTGGGCATTCTCAGACGGAATCTCTGTAAGACAAAAAAGAAAGATTACAACGCTCAAAATTGGCTCTTCGTTCCGTCTCGAGCTCACGTGCAGCGGGGAGGTGCAGCTTCAGAGCACAGGAACAAGAGGATGCTTTCTTGGCTTGTTGCTCCTTTTATCCGTCTTCAGGGCGGGCGTAAACCCGCCCCCGCCTGCCTCCGAGGGCGTGGCCGGTCGCGTCAGTGTCTAGGACAACCCACTCCAGGGCGGGAAAAGGCGCGCCCCGGCTACGCCGCTTCGGGCATACCAGCCGAGACTCGCCTCCCGCCCAAGATGGCTTCCCGGGGGGATCGAGGTACTCCACCATACGTTCGGGGGGACCGAATGGTCGCCCCTTTCCATTTTTGCAGCATTGATTTCTAAGCCCTTATCTGTGCAAAAGGCCACAAATGAGTCAAGGATCCTCTGTATCCCCATGGGGGTTTTGGACAGCAGCAGGGTGTCATCTGCAAACATGATTGCAGGCACCCTGCTGCCGTTTAACCTTGGGGCGTCAGTGTATTCAGTGCCATTTAGGTGGGCGATTACCCCGTTGACAAAGAGGCAGAACAGGGTCGGTGCCAATACACAACCCTGTCTAACCCCCCTGTCAACGGGGAATCTGTCCGTCAGTTCCCCAAGTTTCCCGCACCTGACCCGGGCATAGTTGTTATGATGCAGTCTCTGTAAAATTATCAGGATATCCGGGGGGACCCCCATCTCGGCCAAAACACTCCAAAGTTTCCCTCTGGGCACCAGGTCGAAGGCGGCCCTCAGATCCACAAATATTGTGTATAAGCTGCCACCTTTGAATATTGCTGCCCTCCAGTAAATAATGTTCAAACGAAAAACCTGGTCCACTGTAGAGACTCCCTTTCTGAAGCCCGCCTGATATGGACTAAGGGCACCCGTCTCTTCTGCCCAGTCCTGAAGCCGGTTTAACAGTATCCTACCAAACAGCTTCTGTGACACATCAATTAAACTGATTGGTCTGTAATTGGCTGGGAGCAGGGGCGAGCCCTTTTTAAATATGGGAACCACCTCTGCCCCCAGCCAAGTACTCGGGATTTCCATGACGTGCAGAACTCCATTAAACAGAATGGCAAGTTAGGGGGCCCAAACATCGGGCTCCTGCTTAAACAGGTCCCTGGGTAGGCCATCCAATCCTGGCGCCTTTCCAGACGTCAGTCCTGCTATTGCTGCCTTGACCTCCCCCACTGTTATCAGATCCCCATCGTATTCAGCCAATCCATTGCCAATGTCATTCATGGTTTCTCCCAGCTCAGAACTATAGAGAGACTGGAAGTGTGCCTGCCACACCCCTGCTGCTATATTAGGCTCTATTGCCGAGTGGAGGCTCCCCGACCCCCCGTTAACTACTCTCCAAAACATTCGGTGGTCTCTTGTTGCGAGGGAATTAGTTAGCTCCTCCCATTGGTTCTCCTCCCATTCAGTTTTAGCATGGGCAACTAGTTTTTTGTATGCCCGTCTACTTTCTCGTAGCTTCTCTCCACCTAGTCCCTCCTTGATGCTTCTGAGAAGTTCTCCCTTCGCCTTCCTGCAGGCTGTGTTATACCATGAGGATTTGTGTTGCTGCCCCCTCCTCGAATTCTGTACCTTACTAAAGAGGTTGGAGGCCGCTCCCTTTATGAGGTCCTCGTGGACCTGGTATAATTTATCATGGGAATCTTTGTTGACCACGCCATTAGCTAAATCTCCCACTCTTTCCAAAATAGGGATTAGTCCTGCGTAGAGCCTCGGGAGTTTCACTTGGCTCGTGGCTAGTTTTTCCCACCTGATTCTTCTCCTGTTGTTACCCAGTAGAAGTTCAGGTTTGTTCTCCTCCTTGGTTGTTATAGAGGCTTGAAGGCCGGGGTGGATGAGATCAAGTTCAAGGGCGTTGTGATCACCATCTAGTCTCTCAATGACCCTAAAGTCCAGGATAGATGGCCAATTCACTATCTGTACAAGGGCGTAATCCAAGCGGGACTCTCTTCCCACTCTGTTATAGGTGGTTTTGCTTGGTACATCAGACTTGATACGCCCATTGCAGGCTCTGATTCCATGTTTTAGGGTGAGGGCAGTGATCTGCAGTGCTACAGGAGTCCATGCCTTCGGGGGAGGAGCTACTACCGAAGGTACTGACCACCTGGACTCTTCTTCCATGGGGAATCCCTCTAGGAGGCCAGGCAGCGGCTCGAAATGGGAATTTAAATCCCCTCCCACTACATAGGGTAGATCTCTTGGCATTTCATCTAAATAAACTGAAAGCTCATCTATGTTGGAAGATTCCCTAGAAGCTCCCACGTGCCTGGAGTAGATGTTTATCAAGGCAAATTTCGCTTGGTTCGGCCAGGCCAATAGAACCACTAGGATATCATCTGATGGTACCGGTAAGCGTGATGCCTGGCAGCCTAGGTGGGATGCCACCCAGGTTGTGAGTCCACCTGAAGGGCAACCCTTGCCCTCCCACCTAGCCGGGATGGAAAATGACAGGTAGCCCTGGTGCCTATGTTCTTCCCTTGCCCAGGTCTCCTGGAACATGCAAACATCCCCGGACTCAATGTAAGTTACCCAGTCTTGAGTGACTAGCTTATTAGCTAGGCCGGCCACATTCCACCATATTAGTCTCAGGCACGCCGGAGCAGCAGCAGGGGGGGTTACAGGGTTGGAAGTGAGGGGGGAGCCAGTGCCAGATGCTACACCAATTACTACATCAGGACCATTGTCAGCGGTAAGTCCAGTTGGATCAGAAAGTTCACTGGGACCGTTGTCTGAGGTCACAAGATTGAGGTCGAGGTTTAAGGACAGTCAATCAACCCCATCCAGTCCACTCAGACAATTAAAACGATTGTAGTCCAAAAAAGGTGTCTCCGGGGGTCGGTAAACTGGGCGTGCAGCATATCCCCTATATCTGGGTCTCCGTTCTACCCTTGACCAGTTACCTTGTGGCAGGTCATGGTGCATGCGAATGTGGGGAAAGAAGAAAGAGACTGGCAAAGTCTGTATGGTGGAATCCAGTGATCTATTTGACCCAGCGCAAATATGTAATACTGTCCCAGGGTCACTGAAAGACACCATAATGCAGTCCCCTGTTATTGTTTTTCTCGTCTTCCCCAACCATGGTACCCTTGTCACCATGAACTCGTTGTTGAGATGGGCTGGGAATGTATGTATGCATATATGTATATGTATGCATGCATTTATATTTGTATTTATATAGATATGCAGATTATATATGAATATGTATATACATATATATATATATATATATATATATATATATATATATATATATATATATATATATATATATATATATATATCTTCACTGAAAAAACCATAGGTTTCACACCAGTTATAGTTAGGAATTAGCATTTAAAAAACGTATTAAATTCATTGAAAAAACGATAGGTTTCGCACCAGTTATAGTTAGCATGAAGTTCTACTAGCATAAAACCATTGAAATTCCCATGTTATAGTTAGTTGGACTCACTATAACTTGCGCGTGCAATGCACTGCTGATGACGTCACATATTACATCACTCATGATATGGTCAGTGACATCACTCATGACATCACTGATGACACCATCCAGTGAATGTGTGTCTTTCTGAAAAATACATATGGTTTATATTTGTATTTGTAAAGGTCGATGGAAGAATAAATGTTTAAATAAGTGTGTAAATGGATGTTTTTTTAATAAAATATTGATTGGTTAACTGGCTTATAAAGTGTATCTTAGTGAATACATATATTAGCGAGTAATTTTTAAATATTTAAATATATGTATCAGTCTTTCACTTTGTGTATAAGTGGCTGCATGGGTTGGTGACTGACTCACTGTTTGTATGTGTTTTAAAGAAAGAATATGTGTAGGACTGTATGGGTGGTTGAGTGTGTATATGTGTGTGTTAGTAAGTGAATGCCTGCCTCATTAGTGTCTTTATGAGTAACTACATATGTTTTAATCTAGTATATGTGAGTATTGATGTATATAAGTGAGTATATGTGAGAGTGAGAGATTGAAAGAGTCCCTGTTTAAATAAGTATGTGTTTCTATAAGTGATTGTTTAAGAGAGTAAGTATGTGTAAGTTTCATTAGAAGTAATGTGCTAGTGTGTCTATAGCTGTATATGCAAATAAATCGATGTTCAATAGTTTATTTGCATGTGTGAGTATGTGTGTGAGTAACTTTTGGATGACTATCGGTGTGTAACAGGATGTATATGTGTATCACTACATATGATAAGTGAGTATATGTATGAGTGACTATATGGAACTGTTGCTGAATGAGAGGGTGTGTATATAGATGGTGGAATTACTGAATTGGTTGTTATAACTGGTATTTTTGAATTTGTTTCAAGGGTTACATTACACTGAAAGGAGGTCTGTCAGTCTGTCACAAGGATGGTGTCATCAGTGATGTCATGAGTGATGTCACTGACCATGTCATGAGTGATGTAATATGTGATGTCATCAGCAGTGCATTGCACGCGCAAGTTATAGTGAGTCCAACTAACAATAACGTGGGAATTTCAATGGTTTTAAGCTAATAAAACTTCATGCTAACTATAACTGGTGTGAAACCTATGGTTTTTTCAGTGAATTTAATAGGTTTTTTAAATGCTAATTCCTAACTATAACTGGTGTGAAACCATTGTTTTTTTCAGTGAATTTAATAGGTTTTTTAAATGCTAATTCCTAACTATAACTGGTCTGAAACCTATGGTTTTTTCAGTGAATTTAATAGGTTTTTAAAAAGCTAATTCCTAACTATAACCGGTGTGAAACCTATTGTTTTTTCAGTGAATATCATAGGTTTTTTAAATGCTAACTCCTAACTATATATAGGGCCTCAAACCTCTGAAATGTAATATTTTTTATAATGAATCCTATATTGTATACTTATATAATAATATATATATTTTTTAAAAATGTTTTGCCTTGGTGCGCTGCCGGTGCGCGCCCCGATGTGCGCACCGGAAAGTGTAGTTTATCGGCGCGCCCCGGGGTGCGAACCGGTTAGCGTCCCGTTAGCACTATTGCCGCAAACGAAAACATCATCGTGACGTATCGCGTAGCCGCGTCCGCGTGATACGCACGGCGTAAGCGCACCCGGAAGCACTCGAGCGAATACGATCGCGCAAGGTAAACATCCGATGCGCTTACACGACGCGTAAGCGCGTCGCGTCATGTGGCCTGAAAATAACACTTTTTATTGGTGCAGAGCAGTTTTTTTTCCAAATGATGAAAGACCCCACCTTTTTTCCGTATTCTGACTTTGTCCCTTGACTGAGGAAGACCTGTTTGAACATCTTTGAGAACTATTTTGTACTTTAAAATGGCTACAGTAGCAGCAGCAGCTAGAGCATCTGCACCACCACCACCAAGAGGACCACCACAACATTACATTGGTGGTCAAGAAGAGGAGGAGGAGGGAGAAGGTGGCTGCAAGAAGACAATACCCCATACAAGCCAAGGCAGCACATTGCACTGGAGTTTTTTTCTATACCAGAGGGCAAGAAGAAAGTCAATGCGCTCAAGGTGACTTGCCTAATCTGTGGCATGGAACTTTCAAGGAGAAACCCTAACAAAAAATATTCTATTGGTAATAATACCATGATTAGACACATGCAGCGCAAGCATCCGAACAACTATTCTGCTGCAGAGATGAGAGAACTGGCCAGTAACCCTCCCCAATCTTCAACCACCACCTCCAAAAGAAAGCAACCCACTCCATCGGGACCAGAGACAAGGGAGACGATACCTTGCATACAACCACGGTTTGGAGAATTCAGATTTACATGTATTTTTTGTGGTAAGACCATCTCCTATGGTGAACACAGCATAAAGCTCATCCTCCTTGCTGGTGACAACCACAATTGCCCCGAAAAACCCAAATTTTTTCCTGATTTTTTTTGCTCCAGTTGAGCCATTTTGAATTCCCTGTTTTTTGTTTCTCCCCATAAAAATAACAAAAAAAATATAAAATAGTTCATAAAAGCCAAAAAAAGTACAAAATGCTCCAAAAACATTAAAAAAATATAAAACAACAACAAGAAGAAAGAAACAGTTCTTTTTAGAACTACCTTTGATTTATAAAAAAAGGCTACATTTTTTTAAAAACTCATTCTTTTTTCCTTATGGTACGCTCAACGGTCCGCTCCTCGGTGCGCGTACCGGGCGCTCCCCCCGCGCAAATCGAATTGTTTTTTTTTATTTTTTTGCCCAGCGGGGCCCTTTTATGGCCCCCACATCAAACCTAGGGGATCAGGGAGTCTACTCTGCCCCCTTATGGTCATTTCCCCCTTTGTTTTTGCCTCCTCGTTTGTCTCGATCTTACCGAGACACAAGATGGCAGCCGCTCCGAAATGTTTCGAAATTTACAGACACCCAAGAGCCAATCAGCTTGCTGCGCGCAAGTTGCGTAGCGTGCCCGGAGCGCTCCCGGGTGCGCGTACCGGCGCGCAGCCATAGATATATATATTTTTTTAACTTAAATTACTCAAAATCCACTGGAGCACATATCTTGAGACATAGCAAAGGTACATCGGGCTACCAGTCCCTACAATTTTGCCAAGTTTGGTGGAAATCTATTCAGCCATTCAGGCTAAAAGTGAGGTCGACCGCCCTATGGAAATTAACATGGGGAAAACACGTTTTGGGACCCCCCTTTTATCTTGGCCCCCGCTTCGACGAATCCCCCCCAAACTTTCAGGGAAGGACAGAAGCGCCCTGAGGCAAATTTGAGGAAATTTTCAGGCAGATTCCTCAATTGACTGCATGAGTTAGTGACTAAACTGTCTTAATTTGTGCATCATTATATCTGTTGTTCTATAAACTGCTGCATGTGTTGATCAGTAGCTATATGAGTAACTTTATGGGTTATTGATTGGTTGGCCAAGTATTTGTATGGGAGAGTGAGTGTGTGTGTGTGGGTGGCTGAGAGGTGTGTGACTCTGTGCATAGATGTGTGAACAGTTGATTCACTAGATGTATGGGTTCAAAACTGCATGTGGTAACAGCTGTATGGGTGGTTGACTGTGTGCATGAGTGTATTGGTGAGTGAATGGATATCTCAGTGCTACATGTCAAAGTACATATGTAAAACACAGTTCATGTGAGAGTTGACATATATAAATTACTGTGTATAAGAGCCAGTGAATGTGTGAGCTGCTGCATGGATTATTGAAAACTTGTATCAGTGATTGTATAAGAGAGTAAATATGTGTTAGAATATGTTTGAATAAGTAAGGTGTGTATAACTGTATAGTTGAGGAAATGGAGGTGTGAATGATTCTTTGCATGACTGACTAGGTGTATGAGTAACTCCATGGATGAGTGACAATCTGTGAGTGTCTGTTTACACTGAGTGTATCTAAGGTTATATTAGAGTTTGAAGAGGTTCATCGTATTATCACATGAATGATGTCATCAGTGATGTTGTCAGTAATGTCATTTGAGTTGTCAACAGTGATGCCATCAGTGATGTCACTGACCATGTCATGAATTATGTAATATGTGACATCATCAGCAGTGGATTGCGGGTGCACGATATATAGTTAGTGCAACTAACTATATATGCGAGTTTCAATGGTTTTGTGTGAGTAAAATAAGGTTTTGTAAATGCTAATCCCTAACTATATATGGTCTATAACCTATGGTTTTTTCAGTGAATTTTTCATGGTTTTGTAAATGCTAATTCCTAACTATATATGGTCTATAACCTATGGTTTTTTCAGTGAATTTCAAAGGTTTTTTAATAGCAAATAGAAAAGCAGTGAAATGTATTCTTCTTTTATTCGAAAAATATATTTTATATGTTTTTAATATATTATTTTTTATGTATATATATTTTTTTAATTATTTTTTTTTGTTTCGCTACCGGTCCGCGCACCAGGTAGCTTCCCGTTAGCTCAATTTGGTGCTGCGACCCGGTCCGCGAACCGGTAAACGTTCCGTTAGCGCAACTGCTGCGTTAGAAAACAACATCGTGACTCGTCGCGTAAGCGCGACGTAACGCGTTGCCGCGTAATGCGTCTTAAGACGCGCCGCGTTAGCGCACCCGGAAGTGCTCCGGAGCGCGAACCGAGGCGCGAAGCGCAGCACCCCAGAAGCGCTCCGGGTGCGTAGCGGGACGCGTAACGTAAGCGAAACAGGTCATGTGACGTGTTAATAAAACTTTTTATTGGTTCATTTCACTTTTGGTTACCTAATGATGTAAGGCTAGGTCATGTGACCTAAAAATAACACTTTTCATTGGTTTAGAATTTTTTTTTTTTCCAAATGATGAAAGCCCCCACCTTTTTTCTCACTCTGTCTTTCAACTTTGTGAGAGGAAGACCTATTTTCATTATTAAGAGATGGCTTCAATAGTAGCTGCAGCTGGTGGACCCCCACCACCACCATTACCTCCTAGGAAGGAAGGACCACCTACCCAGTTCCTTCCCAACCCTGAGGAACAAGAGGAAGAAGAGGAAGAGGAGGTTCATGACAGAGTATTCTTGCCTGAACAGCCCCGGAAATCCCACCACAAGGACAATTTCATTTGGCAATTTTTTTACATTTCCTCAAGGCCAAAAAAAGGTCAATGCCCGTCATGTGACATGCCTGATCTGTAAAAAAGTTCTGTCCCGAGGCACAGATAAAAAATATAGTTACGGGAACTATACTATGCATCGCCACATGCAAAGGTGGCATCCAATAAATTACAGCGTGGCTGAGGTGCGTAACCTCCGTGAAAACCCAACAACTCCTGTGGCCACCACCTCAACACAGAAAAGTCTTTTGGGACCAGAGGCGAGGGAGACGGTCCCCAGTATCCAGACCAATTTTGCACACATCAAGCTAGTGTGTATTTATTGTGGGGGACTACTTTGTTACGGCGAGATGAGTGTGAATTTAATGAACAGAGAATATGAAAATCATAAGTGCTCAAAACGCCCCAAAAAGTGATTTTTTTTTTGCTCCTGTTGAGCCGTTTCTAATACCTGTTTTTCGTTGTTCCCTCTCAAAAAAAACAATTTTTTTAAATTGTTCAAAAAATACAAAAAAAAAATGTTAATAAAAATAATAAAAAAAATCTAAAAACAAAAACAATTTAAAAAAAGTTCTTTTCAGAACTACCTCCCATTGATAAAAAATTGCTAAAATGTTTAGCACTCTTGCAATCTCTTTTTTTTTAATTCGCTTCCTGGTTCGCGCGCCAGTACGCGAACCGGAAGCGAACCAAAAAAAAAATTAAAAAAAATAAAGAGTTAATATAAGGGAAGGAGACAGAGAGAATAATGTTAAAAGAAAGACAGCTAGAGGGAGTAGCACAGAGATACTGTATAATAGATAATTATACAAAGAAAAGTTGTAAGAGGGAAAAATTGAGAAAAAGAAAATAGAAAAGGAAGTGAAAAAAAAAGAGTGTAGAAGAATAATAAACAAGAGTTGCTTGGAGAATGTGAATGAATCTTCAAATTAAAAAGAAAGAGAGTAAAGGATGTGGAGAAAGAGGTAGGGATAGAACCGGACTAAAACAACAACCCCGAGGGAAGGGGTTAAAAAAACAGTGAGTGAAAGTAAAAAGGATTAAAACAAGGTGTATGATAGTGAAAAAGATTAAAACGTGTGGAATGACAGAGAGAAAAACAGAAAGAAGAAAAGAAGAAGTGATAGAAAAAGAATAATTGAAGCAGCAAAAAAATGAAAATAAGATAGTATGCTTGAACTACAGAGAGAAAGCATAAAGAACAACTTGTAAAAGAGTGAAGAGACAGTGCCAGTTTGTGGTAGAGAGACGGAGTGAGTGAAAAGGAGTGAAGAACTGTGAGAACAGAGGGACTGACAAAAGGAGTGGAAGTGAAGTAAGTAATTGAAAAGTAATGAGGATAAAAGCAAAGGAAGGAAACTGAGGATTAAGGAAATAAAGCAGTGGAAGTAATAGAAGTTGAATGTGATAGAGATGTAAGGGAAAAAGTACTAAATACTTACTTTATAGTTGTTGTTAACTCCATCACCTATAATTTTTTTAATTTCAATCTGTAAAAGAAAGAACAAAAATTTGAAAAATATTAAAACATGTATTTAAAAAATAGAAAAGACAAGGTATGAGGTTGAAAATCATACAATTTTACAAAGAAATAAAATTAGAGATAAAGATTCAGAAAGGAAAATAAAGTAACGGTGAGAGTCAAAAAGAAATAGAAATAGAGTAAATTACTAAGTGAATAAAAATGAGGATAGATTCAGTGACAGAAAAGAAGGATAGAAGAGAAAAATAAACTAAAGATGTGTAAGATACTAAAAGAATGTGAGTAAGGTAAGCTAGAAAATGGTGCATGAGAGAAAAGAAAAAAGCAGAGTTGGAATAAGGAAACAAAGGTTAAAAGATAAGTGGAGTTAGAGAACAAGGGTGAAAGAGAATAAAACAAAAGGCAATGTGAGTATGTAAAGAGGATTGATGTAAGGTAGTAAAAGACAAGTGAGCATGAGACAAGATGAGTACAAATTTAAAATCACAATACAAAATATAGAATTAATTATACATGTTAAATGGTTTATTTTTGCTGTTCTCAGAATATATCAAATTTCACTTTAAACAGTGAGTTGAAGGTATTCATCATATAACAGCGGGGAAAAAAAACATAATCAAAATGATTGTGTTTAAAAAACCCATATAATATAACAAATCAGAAATCAGAACTCATCAAAAGTACACTTACTTTCCATGACGTTGAATGATATGCGATGAACAGCTTATACTCTGTTGTGCTCAAAAAAATCTGTGCCCGCCACTTTCCGAAAGAAAAGCTCTTTCTTTCTGAGTAATATGTTAGAAACAATAAATTACTTTTTGCTCTCTACCACACTTCTCCTCAAGAGCAAATCGTGTAAGAGCCAATTTAATCTCTTCGAATTCCTCAAAGCAAATCCCGTCATTTTCTTTTTCCCCGACTTTCAGAAAGAAAACGTCCAAAATCACTTTCACAATCTTGTCCTAATAATATCTCCCCTTCTAGTTTACTCATGTTTCATGTTTCCTATAACATTGATACCACTTACTATGAGGCACACTTACACTACCTCTATGACTTTTCCAATTTTTTCATTCTCTTGATCTCAGTTACTAACAAAGCAATTTTAAACAACAGAGTAAATCATATCAATTCTTTGAATCATTATAGACCAGTTATGTATCTCTATGACTACTTTACATTTTTATTTATTATGATGACTCTAATTCACAAACCAATTTAAAACAGCAGACTAAAATTTATCAACTGCTCCAATCTTTGTAGGTCACTTTCCTTCCCTAACATTTTGGTTGTAAAAACACTAGGTAAGAATTTTTTAAGTCAAACGGTAAACGTTTTTTGAAAGTTAAAACAGAATCATTGCAGAATGACCAGCCGTTTCCAGATTTTAAATAAGCTGTGTAATGTCCTGAAGTTGTTGAAGGACCGTCATGATATATAATTGCTGTAGTTACAAAAGTCCTTCCTGATATTGACAACTGCAAAGCCACAACATTTTTAATTAAAGTTCTCAATTTAGTTCCATCAGACCTACATCGTTGGAACATTAAAATGACATACTGGCCATAACTTCGTATAAATAATGTGGACAGCATTGCAGACTTACATTGGCTACACTCCATGTTATGATCGGCTGCTTTTACTAGCTTATTAAAGGATACTGATTTACTGTCAGGCAAAGGTAAATATATAGATTTTTCTGAGTCTACACTAGTAGTACTTGATAGCCTACAGTTCTCGCAGTCATGCTGCCATTGATAAGAAAGGCCAAACAGATAATCTACATCTACACCTTCATCTTGCAAAACATCAAGCATTTACATTAAAAACTCCTGACAATCCTGCTGAATATTTTGAGAGAATTGTGTTTGACCTGAACATTTGTCTAAGAGATTTTGAATTTCAGATACACTTTCTATTTTTCTTCTATCAGTGCTACATTTCTCTAACACAGAATTTAACAAACAGCAAAATCTTTGATCCGAATTGACCACAATCTGTACTTTTAATGTTTCTAGAGAAAAGACAACATTAACCACTACATTAGCATAGCAGTTGACACCAGAACTATTTTCAAATTGAAAACCAACAACATCTTGAACAGCATCCATTTTCTTTCTGCTTACAGATTCGGGGATATCGACTTTTCGTGTTTTTGCTACAACCTCCCTACTATTGGTCACATTTCTTCGTTTCCGGCCTACCACACGTTTTTCAAACAAAGGATATTGAGGCAAATGTGGCGCATACTCTCTTCTTAACCTATTTTATTCCTTAACACAATCTAGATCTGCACAAATATTTGTCTCATCACACTCAATCAAGTACAATCCAGATAAAGTTCTGACTCGTGATAATGCCACATAAGCCATACCCTCCTTGAACACAGAACTGCTAATATTCACCAAAGCACTGTCTACACTTAAACCTTGCGATTTATGGATTGTCACCGCATATGCCAAGCAAACAGGAAACTGCTTACGGCGAACATATACGTCTTTAACAAGCAAAAACCTAGCAGGGCAACAACCAATTTGCTGTACATCCTCAATGCCATCAAATTTAATTTTTATAAATTCAATTCCATCTCTATTTCTGTATTTCTCAAAATAAACAACATTATCCATTGATCCATTTACCAGACCTCTTTCAACATTTAAATTCCTTCTCAAAATGATACGGCAATTTAAGCACACATTCAGAGTCTTTTCAAAACCCGCAGTTTTAGATTTAGTCTTCTCTAATGAATCCAATTTAGATTTCAAATTTCCAGACAAAATAATTGTTGCTCCCATATGCTCAATTCTGTCAATAGCTTCCAGTTTCACTATGTCTTGGTTTTCTAAAATCACGTTTTGTTGTTGACGATGGAACATTCTTGCAGAGTTGGCATCAAACATATCCCAGATTTCTTCTCAGTATTTTTCTGAAAAATATTCTCTGGCAGAACGTCTTCATCTGGATACAAATTTGACAATAATCGTGCATGTAAAGCTTCCTTCCCATGCTCAGTGACTTTTCCAATTCTAACATCTTGTAGAATATTCTTATAATCTTCATCCTTCGCCTGACGCATATTTTCACGCAGTTCAGCATAATTGAAGTTTAACCGTATATTAACGTTGCCAATGCTCCCTAGGCACTTCCTGGTATCTTCATGCGTAAGTAGTTTAAACACTGGTTGTCCTTTCACTGGTGTCAGCTGCAGAAGATCACCGAAAACAATGATGTGTTTGCCACCAAATAACACATCATACTCTGTTTTAAGAACTTATTGCATTCTCAAATGCACAAAGGCAAGCAAGACATTGGAAACCATGCTTACTTCGTCAATGATAAGAAGTTTCATTTCCTTTAGGACTCTTCAAACTTCACAACAAGCATCTCCAGATAACTTGTGGTATTGTAATTTGTTATCATGCTCCACTGGCAGCATCAGTAGACGATGCAAAGTAATACCTTTAATGTTATGTGCTGCCAGACCAGTTGGAGCGGTGACAACACAAGACAGCGATGACTCAGTCCTTTTCTGCAAATAACATGAAATTGCTTTAATGAGGAAACTTTTTCCAGTTCCTGCTTCTCCACTCACGCACAGTAGGACAGGCTTCAACGACGTACATGAGCACTCTTTCTTCTCATGACTTAATCCATGATCAATTTGGTTGGTAACTTCGTCATATATTTTCCTCTGCTCAACGTTGAGTTGTCTTTCCAAATCTTCTAAGTTAACTGCATCTTCCTGAGCATGTGCCATAGCTCTTTCCACTTCAATCATGGCAGTGGCTGCTTCATTTTCAATAACTGGTCCTCCTAGTGGATCCTGACTCAATGAAGAGGAACTCTGACTGTCCTGAGAACTGTCTCTAGCAATCTCAGCTGCAATTTTTGCTTCCTGCTCGATTTCTGCATTCAACATTTCTAGATATTTTGGAAAAACAGGACATTCTATGGACTCCTTGGCTGTATTGAAAGAATCTTCATAACAGAGGAAAAAGAAGATATCAATTGGAAACTTACAGATATTGAAAATAGAGCCCGTAGAAACAATCTAAGATTTTTGCAAATTGAAGAAGGAAAAGAAGGCTCTGACACACGAGGATTCATAGTCTCATTGTTAAAATCTGCTATGCCACAGACTGAGAGATGGGATTGGGACAGGGAGGTTGAAAGGGCCCATCGATTTCCGTTCAGGGCGAATCTTAGAGATAAAAAACCTCATGCAATTCTAGTGGCGTTTAACAGCTTTCAAGCTAGGGAGGAGATTTTTTTAAAGGCTCGCCCTGATAAAAAATGTAAAGGTCTTGATTGTGAATTCTTTGTTAGGCCGGATTTGTGTAAGCAGTCTGTTGAATTACGGTGGCAGTTCAGACAACTTATAGCTCAGTTTCAAAGCAAAGGTGCGCAGGTGTATTTGATGTTTCCTGCAAAACTCAAGGTTATACACAAAGAACGCACCAGATTTTTTACCACTGAGTCTGCCGCCAAGGAATTTTTGCTTTCAATTTGATATTGGGCTGTGAGATGCAAAATGTCTAAATAACTTTGGTCGTTTGGGGTTATACTACTGGCAGTATTGATTTGTAGTTTATTAGACAAATGTCTAAATAATTTGGATTTTTTTGGGGTTCTCTCGCCGGCAGTATTGATTTGCAGTTTAATCATAGGCTTGTGAAAACTCTGTTGGGGGGCGGCAGGGGAGGGGGACAAACTTTTCATCACAGGACCATTGGTCCTAAAGCCTCAGTGAAGAGGGGGGGGGTTGGGGGGCAAGAGAGGGGGGGGGCTTTTTTGGGGGGGGGTAAAGGCACGGGTGGGTGTAATTAAAAGGGGGAAAAAATTTGGAACACGACTAGTGAGTGCTGCAAAAATAGACACAAGATACAATGAGCGGAATTTGGACTTAAACATGTCATTATATAATTTTTCTTTTGTACAAAGCTTGGTTAAACCATCTTGGATAAGACGTTCGAATTTAATATAGCGGGAAATTGCTTAAGGATTTGCTCTTTGAATGTATCCGGTTTAAATAATGTAATAAAAAGACATAAAGTGGCAGCGGAGTTAAAATATATACAACCTGATGTGGCTTGTATACAAGAGACGCATATCCCATGGAGTAAGAGGGACCTCTTGAAGGATCTAGGCTACAGAGTTGTATCAGTCTCCAAACAATCGAGTATGATACGTGGGGTGGCTATTTTGGTTAGAGACACCTCAGTGACTGTTGGGCGCAAGTTGGAAGACAAGAAAGGGTGCTGGGTCATTGCTGAGTTAAAGTTTGGAAATAGACAGGTTACGTTAGTTTCGGTATATGGGGCAAATCTGGATTACCCCCAGCCGTTGATAGAGATCAATCTGGAGCTTGTTAACTTTCAACACCTGATAGTGATCTGTGGTGATATCAATATTAATTTGAGCACTAGTGTACTAGGAGATCCACAAACAATATAAGGGTCGCAAGCCCAAGGTTTATATTGCCCTTAAGAATTTATTACAAGATCATGGGTTGGTGGATACTTGGGGGGTGCTAAGAAATAAGGACTCTGGATATACATTCTATTCTTATCCACACAAGAAATTAGTAAGATTGGATTATTTTTTTCTACCCCGAAACTTGATTGAAGGCACGAATATTAGAATCTACCCCCGAATTTCTTCGGACCATTCACCATTAGTGGTAGACATACACCACTTACCCAAAAGTAAGATACAAGCTAGTTTTTCATATGATCGCAAACTGGGTGTAAATATTGAATTTATTACACACATGCAGGGTTGTATCCAAACCTTTTTCGATGAAAATCGTGGTACGGCTAGCATCCCCGTGGTATGGGACACATTTAAAGCAGGGTTTAGGGGAGAATGTATTAATTTTGCATTTGGCCAGCGCAAGAAATTAAAAAGGGAATTGGATATGTTATATGAAGTGCTGAGAAATGCTGAGATTTCTTTAACCAGAAAAATTGCTTTGGGTAATGTTGATTTGGTGGAAGAGGAGAATGGGGTTATTAAAGCTAGGTCTAACATCTTGGGACTCTGGGATAAAGAAATTGCTAGAAAGTTTTTAACCTCCAAAGTGACAAGCCATGAATTCGGTGAAAGGATAGGCCGGATTTTGGCAACAAAAATTCGAATGAAACACTCCGCTGAATATATAAAGGCAATGGAAGATTCTCATGGCAATATATATTACGATCAAGAAAGCATATTGGGAATTTTCCAAACTTATTATGCACAACTGTACGCGAGGGAAGACATTATAGCGCCTGACGATCAATGGTATGATAGGATGTCCACAGATTTGAAAATATTAGACCCTGGCATAGCCGATGAACTTGACCAACCGATAACTTTGGGGGAAGTGGAAATTGCAGTGAACAGTTTAGCATTGGGTAAAGCCGCAGGGCCCGATAGGTTGCCTGCTGAAATGTATAAACGTTTTATGCATAACATCAAGGATGAGCCACACCGGGTAATTTTAGCTGCTCAAGGTGGCAATCCCCCTGCTACATGGGCCGAAGCAACAATTGTAGTGTTCTGTAAAAAAGATAAACCTACTGATAGGGTAGGGTCTTATAGACCTATATCCCTGTTGAATGTGGACAATAAGATCTACTCAAAGATATTGGCTATTCAACTGTCCCGGGTAGTGTCATCTTTAGTGTCCAGATATCAACACAGGTTTATTCCTAAAAGGAGCACTACTGAACACATCAATAAAGTTATCACCCTGTTTGATTTGGCTGCGGTTAACAAAAAAAAATTAGCGCTTTTTCTATTAGACGCGGAAAAAGCGTTTGATCGGGTGGCATGGGAGTATTTATGGACCTTAATGGAAAAAATGGGTTTTGGTCAGAGATATGTTAAGGCCATCAAAACACTCTATCTCCAACCCAAAGCTAGGATATCCACTTTGGGCGGACTATCCAATGTGATTAATATTACAAGAGGGACCCGTCAAGGCTGCCCATGCTCCCCCCTTTTATTTGCATTATATATTAACCCTTTTATTGAGTTACTAAGTCAGAACAGTCAAAGGTGGTGTGGGAGCACCCCGCTGACCTCTCAGCCCGGGTTCGCCTCTGGCTTGCTGGGAAGTGTAGTTTTTCTTCAAGTGTTCAAGTTTTTCGCTAGAGTTAGCGCAGGAAGTACTGATCTCTAGACACAGCGTGTGTTTCTGGTTTCTTTACCGTCTTCAGTAGAGAATACAGCCAATATTAAAGGTTTGCTGAGGGCTGCCAAAATGTTCATCAGGTGAAGTGCCTCTCATGGCATGCGGGTGCTTCAGCCACGGACTCGTCAGCCCAAGCACTCGCGGGAGCGCCATTAAATAGTCAAAGGTGGTGTGGGAGCACCCCGCTGACCTCTCAGCCCGGGTTCGCCTCTGGCTTGCTGGGAAGTGTAGTTTTTCTTCAAGTGTTCAAGTTTTTCGCTAGAGTTAGCGCAGGAAGTACTGATCTCTAGACACAGCGTGTGTTTCTGGTTTCTTTACCGTCTTCAGTAGAGAATACAGCCAATATTAAAGGTTTGCTGAGGGCTGCCAAAATGTTCATCAGGTGAAGTGCCTCTCATGGCATGCGGGTGCTTCAGCCACGGACTCGTCAGCCCAAGCACTCGCGGGAGCGCCATTAAATAGTCAAAGGTGGTGTGGGAGCACCCCGCTGACCTCTCAGCCCGGGTTCGCCTCTGGCTTGCTGGGAAGTGTAGTTTTTCTTCAAGTGTTCAAGTTTTTCGCTAGAGTTAGCGCAGGAAGTACTGATCTCTAGACACAGCGTGTGTTTCTGGTTTCTTTACCGTCTTCAGTAGAGAATACAGCCAATATTAAAGGTTTGCTGAGGGCTGCCAAAATGTTCATCAGGTGAAGTGCCTCTCATGGCATGCGGGTGCTTCAGCCACGGACTCGTCAGCCCAAGCACTCGCGGGAGCGCCATTAAATAGTCAAAGGTGGTGTGGGAGCACCCCGCTGACCTCTCAGCCCGGGTTCGCCTCTGGCTTGCTGGGAAGTGTAGTTTTTCTTCAAGTGTTCAAGTTTTTCGCTAGAGTTAGCGCAGGAAGTACTGATCTCTAGACACAGCGTGTGTTTCTGGTTTCTTTACCGTCTTCAGTAGAGAATACAGCCAATATTAAAGGTTTGCTGAGGGCTGCCAAAATGTTCATCAGGTGAAGTGCCTCTCATGGCATGCGGGTGCTTCAGCCACGGACTCGTCAGCCCAAGCACTCGTGGGAGCGCCATTAAATAGTCAAAGGTGGTGTGGGAGCACCCCACTGACCTCTCAGCCCGGGTTCGCCTCTGGCTTGCTGGGAAGTGTAGTTTTTCTTCAAGTGTTCAAGTTTTTCGCTAGAGTTAGCGCAGGAAGTACTGATCTCTAGACACAGCGTGTGTTTCTGGTTTCTTTACCGTCTTCAGTAGAGAATACAGCCAATATTAAAGGTTTGCTGAGGGCTGCCAAAATGTTCATCAGTTGAAGTGCCTCTCATGGCATGCGGGTGCTTCAGCCACGGACTCGTCAGCCCAAGCACTCGCGGGAGCGCCATTAAATAGTCAAAGGTGGTGTGGGAGCACCCCGCTGACCTCCCAGCCCGGGTTCGCCTCTGGCTTGCTGGGAAGTGTAGTTTTTCTTCAAGTGTTCAAGTTTTTCGCTAGAGTTAGCGCAGGAAGTACTGATCTCTAGACACAGCGTGTGTTTCTGGTTTCTTTACCGTCTTCAGTAGAGAATACAGCCAATATTAAAGGTTTGCTGAGGGCTGCCAAAATGTTCATCAGGTGAAGTGCCTCTCATGGCATGCGGGTGCTTCAGCCACGGACTCGTCAGCCCAAGCACTCGCGGGAGCGCCATTAAATAGTCAAAGGTGGTGTGGGAGCACCAAGCTGACCTCTCAGCCCGGGTTCGCCTCTGGCTTGCTGGGAAGTGTAGTTTTTCTTCAAGTGTTCAAGTTTTTCGCTAGAGTTAGCGCAGGAAGTACTGATCTCTAGACACAGCGTGTGTTTCTGGTTTCTTTACCGTCTTCAGTAGAGAATACAGCCAATATTAAAGGTTTGCTGAGGGCTGCCAAAATGTTCATCAGGTGAAGTGCCTCTCATGGCATGCGGGTGCTTCAGCCACGGACTCGTCAGCCCAAGGACTCGCGGGAGCGCCATTAAATAGTCAAAGGTGGTGTGGTAGCACCCCGCTGACCTCTCAGCCTGGGTTCGCCTCTGGCTTGCTGGGAAGTGTAGTTTTTCTTCAAGTGTTCAAGTTTTTCGCTAGAGTTAGCGCAGGAAGTACTGATCTCTAGACACAGCGTGTGTTTCTGGTTTCTTTACCGTCTTCAGTAGAGAATACAGCCAATATTAAAGGTTTGCTGAGGGCTGCCAAAATGTTCATCAGGTGAAGTGCCTCTCATGGCATGCGGGTGCTTCAGCCACGGACTCGTCAGCCCAAGCACTCGCGGGAGCGCCATTAAATAGTCAAAGGTGGTGTGGGAGCACCCCGCTGACCTCTCAGCCCGGGTTCGCCTCTGGCTTGCTGGGAAGTGTAGTTTTTCTTCAAGTGTTCAAGTTTTTCGCTAGAGTTAGCGCAGGAAGTACTGATCTCTAGACACAGCGTGTGTTTCTGGTTTCTTTACCGTCTTCAGTAGAGAATACAGCCAATATTAAAGGTTTGCTGAGGGCTGCCAAAATGTTCATCAGGTGAAGTGCCTCTCATGGCATGCGGGTGCTTAAGCCACGGACTCGTCAGCCCAAGCACTCGCGGGAGCGCCATTAAATAGTCAAAGGTGGTGTGGGAGCACCCCGCTGACCTCTCAGCCCGGGTTCGCCTCTGGCTTGCTGGGAAGTGTAGTTTTTCTTCAAGTGTTCAAGTTTTTCGCTAGAGTTAGCGCAGGAAGTACTGATCTCTAGACACAGCGTGTGTTTCTGGTTTCTTTACCGTCTTCAGTAGAGAATACAGCCAATATTAAAGGTTTGCTGAGGGCTGCCAAAATGTTCATCAGGTGAAGTGCCTCTCATGGCATGCGGGTGCTTCAGCCACGGACTCGTCAGCCCAAGCACTCGCGGGAGCGCCATTAAATAGTCAAAGGTGGTGTGGGAGCACCCCGCTGACCTCTCAGCCCGGGTTCGCCTCTGGCTTGCTGGGAAGTGTAGTTTTTCTTCAAGTGTTCAAGTTTTTCGCTAGAGTTAGCGCAGGAAGTACTGATCTCTAGACACAGCGTGTGTTTCTGGTTTCTTTACCGTCTTCAGTAGAGAATACAGCCAATATTAAAGGTTTGCTGAGGGCTGCCAAAATGTTCATCAGGTGAAGTGCCTCTCATGGCATGCGGGTGCTTCAGCCACGGACTCGTCAGCCCAAGCACTCGCGGGAGCGCCATTAAATAGTCAAAGGTGGTGTGGGAGCACCCCGCTGACCTCTCAGCCCGGGTTCGCCTCTGGCTTGCTGGGAAGTGTAGTTTTTCTTCAAGTGTTCAAGTTTTTCGCTAGAGTTAGCGAAGGAAGTACTGATCTCTAGACACAGCGTGTGTTTCTGGTTTCTTTACCGTCTTCAGTAGAGAATACAGCCAATGTTAAAGGTTTGCTGAGGGCTGCCAAAATGTTCATCAGGTGAAGTGCCTCTCATGGCATGCGGGTGCTTCAGCCACGGACTCGTCAGCCCAAGCACTCGCGGGAGCGCCATTAAATAGTCAAAGGTGGTGTGGTAGCACCCCGCTGACCTCTCAGCCCGGGTTCGCCTCTGGCTTGCTGGGAAGTGTAGTTTTTCTTCAAGTGTTCAAGTTTTTCGCTAGAGTTAGCGCAGGAAGTACTGATCTCTAGACACAGCGTGTGTTTCTGGTTTCTTTACCGTCTTCAGTAGAGAATACAGCCAATATTAAAGGTTTGCTGAGGGCTGCCAAAATGTTCATCAGGTGAAGTGCCTCTCATGGCATGCGGGTGCTTCAGCCACGGACTCGTCAGCCCAAGCACTCGCGGGAGCGCCATTAAATAGTCAAAGGTGGTGTGGGAGCACCCCGCTGACCTCTCAGCCCGGGTTCGCCTCTGGCTTGCTGGGAAGTGTAGTTTTTCTTCAAGTGTTCAAGTTTTTCGCTAGCGTTAGCGAAGGAAGTACTGATCTCTAGACACAGCGTGTGTTTCTGGTTTCTTTACCGTCTTCAGTAGAGAATACAGCCAATGTTAAAGGTTTGCTGAGGGCTGCCAAAATGTTCATCAGGTGAAGTGCCTCTCATGGCATGCGGGTGCTTCAGCCACGGACTCGTCAGCCCAAGCACTCGCGGGAGCGCCATTAAATAGTCAAAGGTGGTGTGGTAGCACCCCGCTGACCTCTCAGCCCGGGTTCGCCTCTGGCTTGCTGGGAAGTGTAGTTTTTCTTCAAGTGTTCAAGTTTTTCGCTAGAGTTAGCGCAGGAAGTACTGATCTTTAGACACAGCGTGTGTTTCTGGTTTCTTTACTGTCTTCAGTAGAGAATACAGCCAATATTAAAGGTTTGCTGAGGGCTGCCAAAATGTTCATCAGGTGAAGTGCCTCTCATGGCATGCGGGTGCTTAAGCCACGGACTCGTCAGCCCAAGCACTCGCGGAAGCGCCATTAAATAGTCAAAGGTGGTGTGGGAGCACCCCGCTGACCTCTCAGCCCGGGTTCGCCTCTGGCTTGCTGGGAAGTGTAGTTTTTCTTCAAGTGTTCAAGTTTTTCGCTAGAGTTAGCGCAGGAAGTACTGATCTCTAGACACAGCGTGTGTTTCTGGTTTCTTTACCGTCTTCAGTAGAGAATACAGCCAATATTAAAGGTTTGCTGAGGGCTGCCAAAATGTTCATCAGGTGAAGTGCCTCTCATGGCATGCGGGTGCTTCAGCCACGGACTCGTCAGCCCAAGCACTCGCAGGAGCGCCATTAAATAGTCAAAGGTGGTGTGGGAGCACCCCGCTGACCTCTCAGCCCGGGTTCGCCTCTGGCTTGCTGGGAAGTGTAGTTTTTCTTCAAGTGTTCAAGTTTTTCCCTAGAGTTAGCGCAGGAAGTACTGATCTCTAGACACAGCGTGTGTTTCTGGTTTCTTTACCGTCTTCCGTAGAGAATACAGCCAATATTAAAGGTTTGCTGAGGGCTGCCAAAATGTTCATCAGGTGAAGTGCCTCTCATGGCATGCGGGTGCTTCAGCCACGGACTCGTCAGCCCAAGCACTCTCGGGAGCGCCATTAAATAGTCAAAGGTGGTGTGGGAGCACCCCGCTGACCTCTTCACCTGATGAACATTTTGGCAGCCCTCAGCAAACCTTTAATATTGGCTGTATTCTCTACTGAAGACGGTAAAGAAACCAGAAACACACGCTGTGTCTAGAGATCAGTACTTCCTGCGCTAACTCTAGCGAAAAACTTGAACACTTGAAGAAAAACTACACTTCCCAGCAAGCCAGAGGCGAACCCGGGCTGAGAGGTCAGCGGGGTGCTCCCACACCACCTTTGACTATTTAATGGCGCTCCCGCGAGTGCTTGGGCTGACGAGTCCGTGGCTGAAGCACCCGCATGCCATGAGAGGCACTTCACCTGATGAACATTTTGGCAGCCCTCAGCAAACCTTTAATATTGGCTGTATTCTCTACTGAAGACGGTAAAGAATCCAGAAACACACGCTGTGTCTAGAGATCAGTACTTCCTGCGCTAACTCTAGCGAAAAACTTGAACACTTGAAGAAAAACTACACTTCCCAGCAAGCCAGAGGCAAACCCGGGCTGAGAGGTCAGCGGGGTGCTTCCACACCACCTTTGACTATTTAATGGCGCTCCCGCGAGTGCTTGGGCTGACGAGTCCGTGGCTGAAGCACCCGCATGCCATGAGAGGAACTTCACCTGATGAACATTTTGGCAGCCCTCAGCAAACCTTTAATATTGGCTGTATTCTCTACTGAAGACGGTAAAGAAACCAGAAACACACGCTGTGTCTAGAGATCAGTACTTCCTGCGCTAACTCTAGCGAAAAACTTGAACACTTGAAGAAAAACTACACTTCCCAGCAAGCCAGAGGCAAACCCGGGCTGAGAGGTCAGCGGGGTGCTCCCACACCACCTTTGACTATTTAATGGCGCTCCCGCGAGTGCTTGGGCTGACGAGTCCGTGGCTGAAGCACCCGCATGCCATGAGAGGCACTTCACCTGATGAACATTTTGGCAGCCCTCAGCAAACCTTTAATATTGGCTGTATTCTCTACTGAAGATGGTAAAGAAACCAGAAACACACGCTGTGTCTAGAGATCAGTACTTCCTGCGCTAACTCTAGCAAAAAACTTGAACACTTGAAGAAAAACTACACTTCCCAGCAAGCCAGATGCGAACCCGGGCTGAGAGGTCAGTGGGGTGCTCCCACACCACCTTTGACTATTTAATGGCGCTCCCGCGAGTGCTTGGGCTGACGAGTCCGTGGCTGAAGCACCCGCATGCCATGAGAGGCACTTCACCTGATGAACATTTTGGCAGCCCTCAACAAACCTTTAATATTGACTGTATTCTCTACTGAAGACGGTAAAGAAACCAGAAACACACGCTGTGTCTAGAGATCAGTACTTCCTGCGCTAACTCTAGCGAAAAACTTGAACACTTGAAGAAAAACTACACTTCCCAGCAAGCAGAGGCGAACCCGGGCTGAGAGGTCAGCGGGGTGCTCCCACACCACCTTTGACTATTTAATGGCGCTCCCGAGAGTGCTTGGGCTGACGAGTCCGTGGCTGAAGCACCCGCATGCCATGAGAGGCACTTTACCTGATGAACATTTTGGCAGCCCTCAGCAAACCTTTAATATTGGCTGTATTCTCTACTGAAGACGGTAAAGAAACCAGAAACACACGATGTGTCTAGAGATCAGTACTTCCTGCGCTAACTCTAGCGAAAAACTTGAACACTTGAAGAAAAACTACACTTCCCAGCAAGCCAGAGGCGAACCCGGGCTGAGAGGTCAGCGGGGTGCTCCCACACCACCTTTGACTATTTAATGGCGCTCCCGAGAGTGCTTGGGCTGACGAGTCCGTGGCTGAAGCACCCGCATGCCATGAGAGGCACTTCACCTGATGAACATTTTGGCAGCCCTCAGCAAACCTTTAATATTGGCTGTATTCTCTACTGAAGACGGTAAAGAAACCAGAAACACACGCTGTGTCTAGAGATCAGTACTTCCTGCGCTAACTCTAGCGAAAAACTTGAACACTTGAAGAAAAACTACACTTCCCAGCAAGCCAGAGGCGAACCCGGGCTGAGAGGTCAGCGGGGTGCTCCCACACCACCTTTGACTATTTAATGGCGCTCCCGAGAGTGCTTGGGCTGACGAGTCCGTGGCTGAAGCACCCGCATGCCATGAGAGGCACTTCACCTGATGAACATTTTGGCAGCCCTCAGCAGACCTTTAATATTGGCTGTATTCTCTACTGAAGACGGTAAAGAAACCAGAAACACACGCTGTGTCTAGAGATCAGTACTTCCTGCACTAACTGTAGCGAAAAACTTGAACACTTGAAGAAAAGCTACACTTCCCAGCAAGCCAGAGGCGAACCCGGGCTGAGAGGTCAGCGGGGTGCTCCCACACCACCTTTGACTATTTAATGGCGCTCCCGAGAGTGCTTGGGCTGACGAGTCCGTGGCTGAAGCACCCGCATGCCATGAGAGGCACTTCACCTGATGAACATTTTGGCAGCCCTCAGCAAACCTTTAATATTGGCTGTATTCTCTACTGAAGACGGTAAAGAAACCAGAAACACACGCTGTGTCTAGAGATCAGTACTTCCTGCGCTAACTCTAGCGAAAAACTTGAACACTTGAAGAAAAACTACACTTCCCAGCAAGCCAGAGGCGAACCCGGGCTGAGAGGTCAGCGGGGTGCTCCCACACCACCTTTGACTATTTAATAGCGCTCCCGAGAGTGCTTGGGCTGACGAGTCCGTGGCTGAAGCACCCGCATGCCATGAGAGGCACTTCACCTGATGAACATTTTGGCAGCCCTCAGCAAACCTTTAATATTGGCTGTATTCTCTACTGAAGACGGTAAAGAAACCAGAAACACACGCTGTGTCTAGAGATCAGTACTTCCTGCGCTAACTCTAGCGAAAAACTTGAACACTTGAAGAAAAACTACACTTCCCAGCAAGCCAGAGGCGAACCCGGGATGAGAGGTCAGCGGGTTGCTCCCACACCACCTTTGACTATTTAATGGCGCTCCCGCGAGTGCTTGGGCTGACGAGTCCGTGGCTGAAGCACCCGCATGCCATGAGAGGCACTTCACCTGATGAACATTTTGGCAGCCCTCAGCAAACCTTTAATATTGGCTGTATTCTCTACTGAAGACGGTAAAGAAACCAGAAACACACGCTGTGTCTAGAGATCAGTACTTCCTGCGCTAACTCTAGCGAAAAACTTGAACACTTGAAGAAAAACTACACTTCCCAGCAAGCCAGATGCGAACCCGGGCTGAGAGGTCAGCGGGGTGCTCCCACACCACCTTTGACTATTTAATGGCGCTCCCGAGAGTGCTTGGGCTGATGAGTCCGTGGCTGAAGCACCCGCATGCCATGAGAGGCACTTCACCTGATGAACATTTTGGCAGCCCTCAGCAAACCTTTAATATTGGCTGTATTCTCTACTGAAGACGGTAAAGAAACCAGAAACACACGCTGTGTCTAGAGATCAGTACTTCCTGCGCTAACTCTAGCGAAAAACTTGAACACTTGAAGAAAAACTACACTTCCCAGCAAGCCAGAGGCGAACCCGGGCTGAGAGGTCAGCGGGGTGCTCCCACACCACCTTTGACTATTTAATGGCGCTCCCGAGAGTGCTTGGGCTGACGAGTCCGTGGCTGAAGCACCCGCATGCCATGAGAGGCACTTCACCTGATGAACATTTTGGCAGCCCTCAGCAAACCTTTAATATTGGCTGTATTCTCTACTGAAGACGGTAAAGAAACCAGAAACACACGCTGTGTCTAGAGATCAGTACTTCCTGCGCTAACTCTAGCGAAAAACTTGAACACTTGAAGAAAAACTACACTTCCCAGCAAGCCAGAGGCGAACCCGGGCTGAGAGGTCAGCGGGGTGCTCCCACACCACCTTTGACTATTTAATGGCGCTCCCGAGAGTGTTTGGGCTGACGAGTCCGTGGCTGAAGCACCCGCATGCCATGAGAGGCACTTCACCTGATGAACATTTTGGCAGCCCTCAGCAAACCTTTAATATTGGCTGTATTCTCTACTGAAGACGGTAAAGAAACCAGAAACACACGCTGTGTCTAGAGATCAGTACTTCCTGCGCTAACTCTAGCGAAAAACTTGAACACTTGAAGAAAAACTACACTTCCCAGCAAGCCAGAGGCGAACCCGGGCTGAGAGGTCAGCGGGGTGCTCCCACACCACCTTTGACTATTTAATGGCGCTCCCGAGAGTGCTTGGGCTGACGAGCCCGTGGCTGAAGCACCCGCATGCCATGAGAGGCACTTCACCTGATGAACATTTTGGCAGCCCTCAGGAAACCTTTAATATTGGCTGTATTCTCTACTGAAGACGGTAAAGAAACCAGAAACACACGCTGTGTCTAGAGATCAGTACTTCCTGCGCTAACTCTAGCGAAAAACTTGAACACTTGAAGAAAAACTACACTTCCCAGCAAGCCAGAGGCGAACCCGGGCTGAGAGGTCAGCGGGGTGCTCTCACACCACCTTTGACTAAGTCAGAACAGGTTGATCCCCCCCTTTATAGTTGCTGAGTTTTCTTTTTCTGTCTTCGCATATGCGGACGACATAGCAGTTGTGACGGAAAGCCCGGAAAGTGCCAGTTTGGAAATTGAGAAGCTAGCCAAAGAATTCGGCAGGATAACGGGATATAAACTTAATGCTTCCAAAACACAAATACTTTGTTCCGGTGCCATAACTTGGGGGGATGAAAGGGTGGTTGATGAAGTTACATACTTAGGAATACGTATTAAATATTTTTGTAAATATTTTTGTCCACCCTAAGCGTGGAAGGGTATTCTCAGATGTGAGACCCTTGCTCATTGCACCATCAGGATTCAAGCAAACCGGGCCGAAGACGGCTGCAATGCCAGAAACCGGTCCCCGGGAGCTTGTTTCCTTCCCAGTGTAAGAATTGGCTTTTGTAGTTTGGTTTGCCCTGTTCCCATCATGCACTGGGACAGGAACAGACTAATTTGCATACAGCCAGGTTCTGAAACTGGGATGGTGCAGTGAGCTAAAAAACGGTGTTGGATCTAGCCCTGATCTCTTGACGGGGTGAGAGCTTTCTGTTTAATTCAGAGACTCTGTCCCTCACCACCCCTTGTCGTAAATATTTTTGTCCACCCTAAGCGTGGAAGGGTATTCTCAGATGTGAGACCCTTGCTCATTGCACCATCAGGATTCAAGCAAACCGGGCCGAAGACGGCTGTAATGCCAGAAACCGGTCCCCGGGAGCTTGTTTCCTTCCCAGTGTAAGAATTGGCTTTTGTAGTTTGGTTTGCCCTGTTCCCATCATGCACTGGGACAGGAACAGACTAATTTGCATACAGCCAGGTTCTGAAACAGGGATGGTGCAGTGAGCTAAAAAACGGTGTTGGATCTAGCCCTGATCTCTTGACGGGGTGAGATCTTTCTGTTTAATTCAGAGACTCTGTCCCTCACCACCCCTTGTTGTAAATATTTTTGTCCACCCTAAGCGTGGAAGGGTATTCTCAGATGTGAGACCCTTGCTCATTGCAGCATCAGGATTCAAGCAAACCAGGCCGAAGACGGCTGTAATGCCAGAAACCGGTCCCCGGGAGCTTGTTTCCTTCCCAGTGTAAGAATTGGCTTTTGTAGTTTGGTTTGCCCTGTTCCCATCATGCACTGGGACAGGAACAGACTAATTTGCATACAGCCAGGTTCTGAAACTGGGATGGTGCAGTGAGCTAAAAAACGGTGTTGGATCTAGCCCTGATCTCTTGACGGGGTGAGAGCTTTCTGTTTAATTCAGAGACTCTGTCCCTCACCACCCCTTGTTGTAAATATTTTTGTCCACCCTAAGCGTGGAAGGGTATTCTCAGATGTGAGACCCTTGCTCATTGCACCATCAGGATTCAAGCAAACCGGGCCGAAGACGGCTGTAATGCCAGAAACCGGTCCCCGGGGGCTTGATTCCTTCCCAGTGTAAGAATTGGCTTTTGTAGTTTGGTTTGCCCTGTTCCCATCATGCACTGGGACAGGAACAGACTAATTTGCATACAGCCAGGTTCTGAAACTGGGATGGTGCAGTGAGCTAAAAAACGGTGTTGGATCTAGCCCTGATCTCTTGACGGGGTGAGAGCTTTCTGTTTAATTCAGAGACTCTGTCCCTCACCACCCCTATTCGTAAATAATTTTGTCCACCCTAAGCGTGGAAGGGTATTCTCAGATGTGAGACCCTTGCTCATTGCACCATCAGGATTCAAGCAAACCGGGCCGAAGACGGCTGTAATGCCAGAAACCGGTCCCCGGGAGCTTGTTTCCTTCCCAGTGTAAGAATTGGCTTTTGTAGTTTGGTTTGCCCTGTTCCCATCATGCACTGGGACAGGAACAGACTAATTTGCATACAGCCAAGTTCTGAAACTGGGATGGTGCAGTGAGCTAAAAAACGGTGTTGGATCTAGCCCTGATCTCTTGACGGGGTGAGAGCTTTCTGTTTAATTCAGAGACTCTGTCCCTCACCACCCCTTGTTGTAAATATTTTTGTCCACCCTAAGCGTGGAAGGGTATTCTCAGATGTGAGACCCTTGCTCATTGCACCATCAGGATTCAAGCAAACCGGGCCGAAGACGGCTGTAATGCCAGAAACCGGTCCCCGTGAGCTTGTTTCCTTCCCAGTGTAAGAATTGGCTTTTGTAGTTTGGTTTGCCCTGTTCCCATCATGCACTGGGACAGGAACAGACTAATTTGCAGACAGCCAGGTTCTGAAACTGGGATGGTGCAGTGAGCTAAAAAACGGTGTTGGATCTAGCCCTGATCTCTTGACGGGGTGAGAGCTTTCTGTTTAATTCAGAGACTCTGTCCCTCACCACCCCTTGTTGTAAATATTTTTGTCCACCCTAAGCGTGGAAGGGTATTCTCAGATGTGAGACCCTTGCTCATTGCACCATCAGGATTCAAGCAAACCGGGCCGAAGACGGCTGTAATGCCAGAAACCGGTCCCCGGGAGCTTGTTTCCTTCCCAGTGTAAGAATTGGCTTTTGTAGTTTGGTTTGCCCTGTTCCCATCATGCACTGGGACAGGAACAGACTAATTTGCATACAGCTAGGTTCTGAAACTGGGATGGTGCAGTGAGCTAAAAAACGGTGTTGGATCTAGCCCTGATCTCTTGACGGGGTGAGAGCTTTCTGTTTAATTCAGAGACTCTGTCCCTCACCACCCCTTGTCGTAAATATTTTTGTCCACCCTAAGCGTGGAAGGGTATTCTCAGATGTGAGACCCTTGCTCATTGCACCATCAGGATTCAAGCAAACCGGGCCGAAGACGGCTGTAATGCCAGAAACCGGTCCCCGGGAGCTTGTTTCCTTCCCAGTGTAAGAATTGGCTTTTGTAGTTTGGTTTGCCCTGTTCCCATCATGCACTGGGACAGGAACAGACTAATTTCCATACAGCCAGGTTCTGAAACTGGGATGGTGCAGTGAGCTAAAAAACGGTGTTGGATCTAGCCCTGATCTCTTGACGGGGTGAGAGCTTTCTGTTTAATTCAGAGACTCTGTCCCTCACCACCCCTTGTTGTAAATATTTTTGTCCACCCTAAGCGTGGAAGGGTATTCTCAGATGTGAGACCCTTGCTCATTGCACCATCAGGATTCAAGCAAACCGGGCCGAAGACGGCTGTAATGCCAGAAACCGGTCCCCGGGAGCTTGTTTCCTTCCCAGTGTAAGAATTGGCTTTTGTAGTTTGGTTTGCCCTGTTCCCATCATGCACTGGGACAGGAACAGACTAATTTGCATACAGCTAGGTTCTGAAACTGGGATGGTGCAGTGAGCTAAAAAACGGTGTTGGATCTAGCCCTGATCTCTTGACGGGGTGAGAGCTTTCTGTTTAATTCAGAGACTCTGTCCCTCACCACCCCTTGTTGTAAATATTTTTGTCCACCCTAAGCGTGGAAGGGTATTCTCAGATGTGAGACCCTTGCTCATTGCACCATCAGGATTCAAGCAAACCGGGCCGAAGACGGCTGTAATGCCAGAAACCGGTCCCCGGGAGCTTGTTTCCTTCCCAGTGTAAGAATTGGCTTTTGTAGTTTGGTTTGCCCTGTTCCCATCATGCACTGGGACAGGAACAGACTAATTTGCATACAGCCAGGTTCTGAAACTGGGATGGTGCAGTGAGCTAAAAAACGGTGTTGGATCTAGCCCTGATCTCTTGACGGGGTGAGAGCTTTCTGTTTAATTCAGAGACTCTGTCCCTCACCACCCCTTGTTGTAAATATTTTTGTCCACCCTAAGCGTGGAAGGGTATTCTCAGATGTGAGACCCTTGCTCATTGCACCATCAGGATTCAAGCAAACCGGGCCGAAGACGGCTGTAATGCCAGAAACCGGTCCCCGGGAGCTTGTTTCCTTCCCAGTGTAAGAATTGGCTTTTGTAGTTTGGTTTGCCCTGTTCCCATCATGCACTGGGACAGGAACAGACTAATTTGCATACAGCCAGGTTCTGAAACTGGGATGGTGCAGTGAGCTAAAAAACGGTGTTGGATCTAGCCCTGATCTCTTGACGGTGTGAGAGCTTTCTGTTTAATTCAGAGACTCTGTCCCTCACCACCCCTTGTTGTAAATACGTATTAAAACAGACATGGAGGAGTTGGTTAATGCTAACTGGAGTAATGTTTTCCATAAAATCAAAACCTCTTTGGAGAAATGGGAGCGGCTATATTTGACTATTATTGGTAGGACTAACGTCATCAAAATGAATGTTCTTCCGAAAATTCTGTATTTATTCCGATCAATACCCCTGGATTTTCCGAAACCTAAATTGCAGGTGCTACAATCTCTTTGCGGTAAATTTATTTGGAGTCCCGGAAAACCCAGGCGGGCAATGAAACATCTTACCTTACCAATTGAAAAGGGCGGAATGGGGGTACCTGATTTTTTCTTGTATTATGTAGTATGTTTTTTGTTAAAAATGAGATTTCTGCTAATAAGAGATGCTAAGGAGGACATGCATAACCATCCCTCTATATTTGAGATTTTGATGGGGTCACAAACCAAACAAGTGTTTTTTAATGTAATAGATGGCAATTATTACAAAAGGACACGATTCAAGGTTCTTATAGGTGCTCATAAAGTTTGGAAATGGGTGGCAATGGGTGGCCCGTCTCATTGATGTACGGAAATTCTCATATTATACTCATATTATACTCCATATTGTTTGGTTAGTTTTTTACCTATGATATTTTCGGATGGAGTGGCTCGGAAACTGCAAAAAAAAGGGGTATTTAGGTTGGGAGATTTTTTTCGAATGCAGGAGAGTGTAAATCGTTCTCAGAAATGAGTGAAGAATTTGGGTTGACCAGGGATTTTTTCTTCAAGTTCTTACAGATACGAGATTATTTTAATAGACACAAAATTTCTTTAAGGGAGCATAAAATCGTAGAAGGTATAACACAACAAGTTAAGATAGGGGTTCTCTATCGCATGTTTTTAGAAGAAAAAACCGATGATTTGGATAAAGTACAAGGAAAATGGAGGGAACTACTGGGAGACAATGATATTGAAGTGGAAAATCTGATTTTGATGTCTAAAGATGTACTGATGTCCGCTAACTTAAAAGCGCAATTTTTTAAAAGCCTCTTTGATTTATATTATACACCGGTTCGAATGCTAAAGTGGGGAAGAGGTCATGATGGCAAATGTTTTCGTTGTAAAATGGATAATGCAGACTGTATACATATTTTTTTTCCTGCCCCATATTAGGGAAATTCATTCAAGATATTGAAAAGTTTGTATCTATTATCTTAAAGGTTAATTTAAAAATTACTCCTTCAATGATGATTTTAGGAAAGACTCCTAAGGATGGCCAAAATAAGGAAATCACTGGTTGTCGACAGTTTATTTTTGTTATAATGACAGTCGCTAGATTATGTATTGCGGCAGAATGGCTTCAAGAAAAACCTCCATTATTTCAACAATGGCAAGCTCGATTATACAAATTGTATAAGTTAGAGTGGAGTCTTTTTTCGTTATCTGAATCAAGAAGAAAAAAAAAGATTGGGATTGAAAATTTGGGGTGCTTTTTCTGATTTTTATGAGACTTAAGTACGAATAATGATGTGGCTATGGTTATGTGTATCTTCCATTTTGTGGCTTTACCCTTTTCTTATTTGTAAGTTGTATTTGAGTATGTCCCCTTGTGTTTTCCATTTCCCCAAGGTTGGAAAATTGTTTTGAATTATGAATTATGTATTATGTGACGGTTATCTTGTGTATCTTGTATGTTCATGGTTTCTTTCTTTTTTGTCGTGTTCCAATAAAAAAAATAAAAAAAAAAAAATAACAGAGGAAATTTCTAAGCAGTTCCTCTTCTGCACGCCAAGGCTTGAAAAGTTGCAAAAGAGCTAATTAGAAAAACTCTTTTCTTTCAGGAGATTCGCAATTCAATTTTCGATGATTAACCAATTGGCATTTTCTTTGCTTGACCAGACATCCCTCACTTCCAATTACAGCATACACTCCTTTATCAATATCTTCTTTGATGTTCCTCTTGAATATGTAAATTTGTAGAACCTAAAACAGACAAACATTCTCGAGATGACTGCTTCTATTTGGATAATATGTATCCAACATGTTGGTCTTCAAAATATCTGTACTGTTTGGCTCCTTCTCCGCCAAATACTCAATTTCCCATACAGGTTTCGGAACTCGATTACGTGTTGCAGCAAGACCAAGACTCACCCAAATTATACTCCTAGATTTAGCATAGAGACTTGCTGAAGATAACCGATCAGAACATTCATATGCTCCGATTTCTCGATGCGATAACATCTTTAGACTGAAACTGTACAACTTCTTATTGAGGCTCTTTTCATGTGAAATGTCATCCCACATATCCTTAAGTTCTGTCTTTTATGTTTTTGTGATATAAGACGTCACATACCAAGCCACAGCCATACAGTTGTCAGCCACAAACTGTATATCCATGTTAGCATTCCACATGGACAAAATCACTGGGTTGTAGTCGTTGATGTACTTGGACTCTTCGTTTCTTCTTAAATTGTATGTATTTTTGGGTGATTTCCTCGTCACATTATGTCGCAGCAAAGACATCAAATTGTTCACTCTTCCTTCAGATATCACTGATCGTGGAAACCCAAAACGACATTTTGTATAGAACTTGTTCTTGTTTCTAAATTTACGACGACAGTACTTTCCACAACGAGGGTTTTGAAAGCGTAAAACTTGTTCTCTTAAACTTTTGTCTTCCTTTGTCTTTGGAACAGCACATGTAGAATACTGTTCTATGTAACTCATCACTAAGTCATCCGGATCTGTTCCAAATTTGGGTGCATCTTTGATCCATAGCAGCATATGTATATGAGGAGCACCTCTTGCTTGATACTCCTTTCTCCAGAAGAAATCCAACACCTCTCCAAGAGGTGGATTTTTCTTGTTCGTAATGAAAGACATCATAACTTCAAATCTATTATTGAAGTACCTGCATACATTGACTGGATCAAAAGAGCACAGTTCTCAGGTTGTCTTGAATTCGATATTTTCAATGTTTCCATTTGCCTCTCGTAGAAATTCAAGTAAGTCTTCCCAGCCATACTCGGCACAGCTGAGAGTGAGGAACCATGAGGGAGTTCCTAAGTTCCTCAGCATACATTTTAAGTCACCATGACGACGGTACCAATACTCATTAGTACCAGGCTGACATGCCATGAGATTAATCAGGTGAGAATCCAAAATACTGTCTTGCACATTCACTTCATCCATAAACTCCCTTGCCGAGATATTTTGCAGCTGTACACCACTTTTCAGGATGTGGTTCACTGCATAAGACAGTCCAGACAGATCACTTTCATACAGTAGATGAAACAAATAGGGAATGCAATGACGAAACCTAGGATCTTCTGCATACAATCAAAAAGTCTGGTATTCAGAAGCAGGAATTTGATCAGGTCGCTCATCATATCTTCCTCCTCGACCTGTTGGAAATAACTGTGGGAAATACCGAGCTTCCAAACTTTCCTCCCAAACACTAATGGGACTCCCTTTGGCTTGTTTCATTTGAAACAACTCAATAGCATTCCACATGACTTATTTAGAATGCAAAGGATGAACACTATAATTTTCATATATTTCTTCATTTTTAGAGGCATCTACTTTCTCTCTTTGTCCAGTACACAAATCGCTGTCCTCTTCTTCACTTAGTTCGTCTTCTGCACACATACATTCTTATAGTACTCATTGATTTTCATCAAATACAACGTTGCCTTTTTGACTTTCCTAAAATCCACTAAATCTTGCCAGATTTTCTTACTCTTTGTCGGAACCCCATTAACAAGGATAACCATAGGTTCCTCTTCCACTTTGTCTACACCAATTGTATCAATATTTTTCTTCAAATCCAGAGGCAAATAAACAACTCTTCCCTTTAATCCTCTCTGTAAATCTGAAGGAGGCAATTTCCCTGTCTTAGGCTCCATTCGAACAATAGCCTGAAAAGGATGGACACTTTGAATCAAAATAGATTCATAAGTATTTAAATCCTTCAGTTCAGAAGGAATGTCAACCAATTCCAGATTATTATGAACCGCTCTAGCAGGCATCCGGTTTTGATTTAATTTGTTAAAACAATAAGTACACATACGTTGATCTGATCCCAAATCAAAACGATTTTCTACCATCAAGTATGTTGCAAAATCCTTCCATTCACTATTGTTTACCATTTCACTTTTTGTATATAAATCCACTAACTTAGTCTGATTCTTATAAAAAGTCGGTCGACAACGCACACAAGTGAAATTAGGCCTCTCACTTGATTTCACCATAAACTTGGAAATTTCCTTGTGAAACTTATCTGTACTGAAAATCTGTACACTCTCTTCCACATTACCTTCTTCTACTGGGTCAATTTCCACATTGTTCTCTTTACTAGCAAAGTAACAAAACTCAATTTTTTCACAAATATTCTTCACATCTACTTCAGAACCATGCAAAAGAGCAGTGCTTAATTGTTTAAGCATAATTGCTGGACTCTTAGCATAATACAACATTCTAACTAATTTCCTCACTTTATTATGATGCACTGCTAGCATCCTGAAATGATGAAAAACACTCTGGCATACTCTCCTGGAAAGACAAGCCAGTGAATGACCATGCAAACCTGTCACTTCTCTCACTCTGCAAGGATCTAATTCTTGCAACAACTTCATTTTCTGTTTTAAACGTTTCTTATTAAATGTCCATACAAAATCACAAAACAAATTGATGGAATCCTGTCGCACACTGCAAATAGTACTACACCTCCAGGTGTACACTGGTCCCTTAAGACGTCTCCCTAAAACTTCATTACCTAACACCTCTTCTGCCTCTGTTGACACAAGTTTTTCTTTTTCAACCGGACAACCGTCTTTCACCTCATATGCTCGACCACTTGTGTCAACTGCTTGCACCAAATCATTGTCCTGGAAATAACTCTCCTCATTAAAAAATGCCTCACAACTTGAACTATGCATCCATTCTCCAGAAAAAACTTCACAAAAATTACTACGATTAACTGTTCTCTACCATCTACTATTTGATTTGAAATCATAAATTGTCTTGTTAAGTTTCCTAATTCTATTGATTACCAAAATAAATAACTTTCGCTTAATTTCAAAAGCCTGATCAATAATTTTCTTTACATTTTTTTTTCTCTTATAAAAAGCCACTTTCTGTTGACCTTTCTTAATATTTTTTAACAAATTGCCAATTATCCTGTTGCGGAACATTCATCTACGAATGTCCCTAAACAGATTTCTCCTTCTACTATCATGCACAGAGTTATCTCCTGCTCTAGCAGTAACATTTTTGAGGGGCCTTTCCTTCCCTTTTAAATTGGCTCTCTTTTTCTGAAGTAAAACGTGTTCTGTAGTGATACTTTTTCGTCTGCAAATGTTTCTTAAAAAATATTTTGTTGTCTTACCCGGAGTTTTTTTGGTGACTTGACATGTTTTTAATGTAGAGGACTGCTGCAATGGTTTACCAAGGTGAGGTATAAGTCGCTTTGCTTCTTTTCTTCTCCTTTGCCTTGAGGGCATGTTTCAATTTTTCAAAAGATCTTGAGTTGAATCTGTGGTAAATTTTTAAAAAAAATGTTATTAAATACTATTACCAAACAGTAAATCAATAACAGTAAGCAAACAATTAACACACTAGGGCCTAGATGTAGGTAATAGCAATTTACCGAATGGTAAATACCGAATTTTACAGATTCGGTATTCACTATTCGGTAATTGCTATGTAGGTAAAATAATCGGTAAAAAAAACGAATCTGTATGATTCGGTAATTACCGATTCAGTAATTACAGAATCGGTATTTGCCATTGTTTCCTATGGGCCTTGAAGCCCATAGGAACCAATGGCAAATACCGATTCTGTAATTACAGAATCGGTAAAATTACCGATTTTGCAAGGGTGACAGGGTGTCACTTTGACACCCTGTTGCACCCCTGTTACTGGCTTGTGTGCCATTTGACACACAGACATGCCCTTAGGGCATGTCTGTGTGCCACATGGCACAGGTGTACATGCACAGATGTGCATGTACACTGGAATTCGTTATTTACCATGGAATAGTATTCCATGGTAAATAACGATTCGGTAAGGGCCTGTGGCACTGATTACAGTGCCACCTACATCTTGATTTACAGAATCGGTAAATTTACCGATTCAGTATTTTACCGATTCTGTATATTTACCGAATCGATAAATATACCGATTCTGTAAATAAAATGCCCCCTACATCTCAAAAGCCAAATACTGGTCGGAAACGGCCGAAATCGGCCGTTTCCGACCGGTATTAAGGCTCCTACATCTGGCCCTAGATGTCAATTCTACCTATGGTAATTTAGCAGCATAGACAGAATATGTACTGCTAGAGTTGCTTAGCCAGTATGGGGCATATTTACAAAGCCTTTCAGCATTTTAAGTCAAAAAACACATTTTTAAAACACATCAAGTAAGTAAATTATTCTCCCAGATTCATGGGGAAGTGACTTAAAATGCCCTAACACACATGAGGGCGTATTTACAAGGCCCTTGCACCACTTTTGCGTCACTTTTAACATGGGGAAAATGACGTGAAAGTGACTCAAAGTCCTTATAAATATGCCCCATGCTGACTATGAAACTCTAGCAGTACAGATCAAGAAACCTAAATAACTTCAAGAAACGTTTTTAAACACATCAAGTAAGCAAATTATTCTCCCAGATTCATGGGGAAGTGACTTAAAATGCCCTTACACACATGAGGGCGTATTTACAAGGCCCTTGCACCACTTTTGCGTCACTTTTAACATGGGGAAAATGACGTGAAAGTGGCTCAAAGTCCTTGTAAATATGCCCCATGCTGGCTATGAAACTCTAGCAATGCATATCAAGAAACCTAAATGACTTGAAGAAACATTTTTAAACACATCAAGTAAGCAAATTATTCTCCTAGATTCATGGGGAAGTGACTTAAAATGCCCTAACACACATGGGGACGTATTTACAAGGCCCTTGCACCACTTTTGCGTCACTTTTAACATGGGGAAAATAACGTGAAAGTGGCTCAAAGTCGTTGAAAATATGCCCCATGCTGGCAATGAAATTCTAGCAGTACATATCAAGAAACCTAAATGACTTCAAGAAACGTTTTTAAACACATCAAGTAAACAAATTATTCTCCCTGATTCGTGGGGCAAGTGACTTAAACTGGCCTAACGCACATGGGGGCGTATTTACAAGGCCCTTGCACCACTTTTGCGACACTATTAACATGGGGAAAATAACGTGAAAGTGACTCAAAGGCCTTCTAAATATGCCCCATGCTGGCTATGAAACTCTAGCAGTACATATCAAGAAACCTAAATGACTTTAAGAAACGTTTTTAAACACATCAAGTAAGCAAATTATTCTCCCCCATTCATGGGGAAGTGACTTAAAATGCCCTAACACACATGAGTAATGTCAATACAGGGGTTTTGTCCTACAGGGCCTGGCTGGACACTATAAACTGGGAAAAAGACAATGGTGCCTGGTCTCGAGTTTTGGTGCTGTTTTTTAATTACCAGCAACAAAGCTTTTAATTAAATTATAAAGCTCATGTGTACTTTCACATGCTTACATTTTTAGAAACATTTTTTTGTTGAAAACGAGGTTTAAACACGACCTTTACACAAACATCATACACTTATTGTGAACACATGATAAGGAATATTTTTCAAAAGTGTGAAACAAATTATAAATGCAAATGAATTACATGAATACGTCATATGCACAAAAAACAATCATAAGGTTCATAGGTACACCAGAAGTAATTAGGTCAGTCGTGTATGCCTATTTCTTTAGCTGTTTCGGACTGGAAGTCACCTTAGGCTTTATTTACTCTAATAATGTCCAATAGCCTGGGACTGTTATTTTGTGCCTTTGGTGAGAGAAGTAAAGGGATGAATCCTTTGGGGAAGCCGACGCGTTTCCAAACCCGGTCCTAAATATGTCGGGTTTTTCCTCAGGGCAACCTGGGTACCTTTTTGTCCCTGCGCAGTGAAGTCCTCAATGTTCGGTCGAAGAATTTTTCAAACTTGTAAGTAGCTTGTGTAGTGGCCTGGTTCTGTTGTGGCGTATTTCAAATGTTTTACCCCATTTGGGGTGGCACTCCTGTTAGTCGCGGTGCTTCTCCTTTAGTGATGTGCTACAGCGGGAACACGGTCCTGCTTGTTTGTAAGTTGATTCTACCACACTTGCTCCTGCTGCTGTTTGGTGTGCTACTCCAAATGCGCTGCAATGGATCACACAAAAAATAGCACCAAAACTCGAGACCAGGCACCATTGTCTAACACACATGAGGGCTTATTTACAAGGCATACTAGTCTCTATCTAAATTAAATTAATCTTCTCTCTCCTTAGCAAATGCTTTTTGAATTTCAAAACAGTCTCAGACACACATCAATTTTTCTTTAGCAGAGCAAAGGGTATACACTCCAGAGGCTACAACCAGATTATTCTCCCAGATTCATGGAGAAGTGACTTAAAATGCCCTAACACACATGAGGGCATATTTACAAGGCCCTTGCACCACTTTTGCGTCACTTTTAACATGGGGAAAATAACGTGAAAGTGGCTCAAAGTCCTTATAAATTTACCCCATGCTGACTATGAAACTCTAGCAGTACATATCAAGAAACCTAAATGACTTCAAGAAACGTTTTTAAACACATCAAGTAAGCAAATTATTCTCCCCCATTCATGGGGAAGTGACTTAAAATGCCCTAACACACATGAGGGCGTATTTACAAGGCCCTTGCACCACTTTTGCATCACTTTTAACATGGGGAAAATAACTTGAAAGTGGCTCAAAGGCCTTGTAAATATGCCCCATGCTGGCTATAAAACTCTAGCAGTACATATCAAGAAACCTAAATGACTTCAAAAAACGTTTTTATACACATCAAGTAAACAAATTATTCTCCCTGAATCATGGGGCAAGTGAAATATTTGTTTAAAGAAGCAGACACCATTTTTTTCTTCTCTTAAATTTAAAAAGCATTGCTTTTCCATAAAAACGATTTTCAAGTCATAATTTGAAAACACAGCACAGCTCCTATGTACAAGCACACCCTGTCAGTACTAATACTTCACATTATCTCCAATTACAATTTCTCAAAGAAACAAAATCATTTTGTAAAACATTTGTCACAAAGCAACATTTTAAATACACAACTTTCTTCCTAATTTTCTCCCTAAAGCATACTAGTCTCTATCTAAATTAAATGAATCTTTTCTCACCTTAGCAAATGCTTTTTGAGTTTGAAAACAGTCTCAGACACACACCAATTTTCTTTAGCAGAGCAAAGGGTATGCACTCCAGAGGCTGCAACCAACAATGGCACAGAAATGCTGTAATTCATCACACATATCTCTCATGTCACCCAATCAAAACTCTTCTCTCACTTTTTTCAAATCAACACCCTTCCCCCCTCTGCCCTTTCTGCCTTTTTTCCATAGCAACTACCTCCTGAAAGAACTCTCATGTTTAAAAGTTCACACAACAATGTTTCAAATGAACTCTGAACTCTCAGTACACCTGCTTATCCAGTGCAATGTTTCATAAAATGAATTTTTTCTTAACCATTCGAATTACATCTTTTAAAAAAACACATCCATGCACTCTAACTTTCTGTTTTCAGCAATCAAAATCCACTAATCACTGCTACTGAATCATTAGCACTGAAACTCCACAATTTTTTTCATTACAAACTCCTACTGTTCCAACTGCCATTTTATTCCCACACTTCATATGACTGCAGCAGAACCTCCTTTCACCATGTTTTCTGTCTGGATTCTTAGACATAGCTACATCCACTGGGCTCACAGGCATGCTGATAACAGAAATTTACACAACCTCAATTTACAAAATGTGGAAATCAAATGGATTGGCCAGAGAGGATTGAGATGTCACCAATTGATACCATTGGTGAAAACCTTTTTGCATTTGCCAAACCCTGACCTCATAATAGTGCACTGTGGAGGAAATGATTTGGGCACTTTGACTGGGGTTAGGTCTGGAAATGCTTTAAAAGGACACCTTTGAGCAATCGATGGCACTTTTTCCTCAAACTGCCTCGGTATATTCCAATATATGCCAAAGACAGAAGTGGAGGTGGTCCAATCAATTTTGTCCACAAATTGAGAAAGCGAGGAAGCATGTAAATAAGTCTGTTTCAGCTTACATGAGAGACCATGGAATGGGCTCCATCTACAACAATAACTTGCATTACTACATGCAATATATCTACAGAGAAGATGGTGTGCACTTCACAGATGAGGGGAACAGAGTTTTCATCCAGAATTTAAGACTGTGTATTGGTACATACTTATAAGTACCTAAATCTTCCATAGACCTAAAAGCTCTTTTCAGAGCTACCCTAACTATGAATACGCTATATAAATTTTAAATGTACCTTTTTTTAAAACTAATTTTCACGATTTACGCTTTCCGGAGCGCTACCCGGTTCACGCACCGGGCGCTAACCGCATGAAAATTTGAATTTTGTTTTTCTTTTTTGGACATATATGGGCCTCTTCATCCACCCTCACAAAACCTAGGGGGTCAGGATATGTCTCCCTTGCCCCCTTTTACACAAACCCAGCATTGTTTATCATCCATCTGGTGTCCAAAATAAACCTTAACGCAAGATGGCAGACTCCCGTTACGCTACCGGTAAGCTACCCGATTCGCGTACCGAGTAGCGCTTCCACCGCGAAAAAATCGAAAACATTTTTTTATTTTTTTTTGCCCGCGGGGCCCTTTAATAGCCCCCACATCAATCCTAGGGGGTCAAGAGGGGTCTACCTTGCACCCTTTCATTAATTTCCCCCTTTGTTTATTTCCACCTCTTGTCTCTCGATCCTACCGAGAGATAAGATGGCGGCTGCTCCGAACTGTTTAGAATGTTCACAGTCACCAGGGAGCCAATCCGCTTCTCCATGCGAAGTTCCGTTACGCGTCTGGTACGCGAACCGGGGCGCTAACCAGGACGCTGTCACAGATATATATATTTTATTGAACGTTAATTTCTCAAAATCCACTGAAGCACATATCTTGAGACCTAGCAAAGGCACATTGGGCTACCAGTCCCTCCAATGTTGCCACGTTTCATAAAAATCCATTCAACTGTTCGAGCTAAAAGTTAGTCCAACCGCCCTATGGAAATTAACATGGGGAAAACACGTTTTGGGACCCCCCTTTTTACTCGGTCCCCACTTCACGAAACCCCCCCCCCCCAAACTTTCAGGGGACGCTCAGAAACAAAATGTGCCATTTTCCTGAAAATTTCAGCCAATTCCATCCTTCAACGCCAAAGTTATTCAACATAGAATTTTCAGAAATCCCTATTCAAAAAAATCCTAACTATATATACCTACTGGGGACCGCCAGTAGGTAAACCCCAGAGGGCTACTTTCAAAATACTCTGCCACGCGCACAGAGCTCTTCGTAAAACTGGCCCCACTATCCTCCAAGGGAAAATTGAATTCTACGTCCCCAACAGGAACCTAAGATCGAATCACTCAGCTCTTGCCAAATCCAAGCGCATCCACAAGGCAAGGACAGGCGGACGCGCCTTCTCATACCTGGCAGGAGTACAAGGGGAGCTTGGCCCTAGTGGACAAGTGGGGAGGCTGGGCCTAGATATATGTGCAATCAAAAAGGAGTGCCTCTCCACTATTCAATTACAACCAAATTTATGGAACGTTGAAGACGCAAACTGTCGAAAGTTTGCGTCCTCAACGTTCCATAAATTTGGTTGTAATTGAATAGCGGAGAGGCACTCCTTTTTGATTGCACATTCTCATACCTGGCAGCCAAAAGGTGGAATGAGTTACCAGTAGACCTCAGACATACCATAAACTACCTTCAGTTCCGCCAAAAACTAAAAACTCACCTTTTCCCCAAAAACTAATTCCCCAGCACAGTCCTCAGCAGTCTCCTTTGTTTTACAGCGCCGTGATATCCCATGGGATGAGTGTCGCGCTTTACAAATACCAGAAATAACAATAATATATATATATACACACATACATATATATAAATGCATATTCATATATATGCATATATATATGTGTATATGTGTGCGTGTAGAGAGAGGTAGAGAGGTAGAGGTGTAGAGGTAGAGAGGTAGAGGTAGAGAGGTAGCGGAAGAGAGGTAGAGACTAGTATAGAGAGAAGTAGAGAGAGGTAGAGAGGTAGAGAGTAGAGAGTGAGTAATAGAGAGTAGAGAGTGAGTAGTAGAGAGTAGTAGAGAGCAGTAGAGAGAGTAGTAGAGAGTGAGTAGTAGAGAGTAGTAGAGTGAATAGTAGAGTGAGTAGTAGAGAGTAGTAGAACGTGAGTATTAGAGAGTGAGTAGTATAGAGTAGTAGAGAGTAAGTAGTAGAATGAGTAGTAGAGAGCAGTAGAGAGTGAATAGTAGAGAGTAGTAGAGAGTGAGTAGCAGAGAGAGAGAGAATAGTAGAGAGTAGTAGAGAGTGAGTAGTAGAGTGAGTAGTAGAGACTAGTAGAGAGAGAGTAGTAGAGAGTGAGTAGTAGAGAGAGTAGTAGAGAGTGAGTAGTAGAGAGTAGTAGAGAGAGAGTAGTAGAGAGTGAGTAGTAGAGAGTAGTAGAGAGTGAGAAGTAGATAGTGAGTAGTAGAGAGTAGTAGAGAATGAGTATTAAAGAGTGAGTAGTAGAGAGAGAGTAGTAGAGAGTGAGTAGTAGAGAGTAGTAGATTGTGAGTAGTAGGGAGTGAGTAGTAGAGAGAGTAGTAGAGAGTAGTAGAGTAGTAGATAATGAGTAGTAGAGATTGAGTAGTAGAGAGTAGTGGAGTAGGAGAGAGTAAGTAGTAGAGAGTAGTGGAGAATATTCCAAAGTTTGGCACACACCACTTGCACAATAAGTCCAATCAAATCATATCACTTAGAGTCCTTATTGAAGCGCTGAATCTTGGTGTATATTCAAAAGCTTTTATTTGCTTTAAGTTTATGTACCACAGCCAGCCCAAACATTTCGTTCTGTACAACAGAACTCCTTCAGGGCGTTCTTATTTCCTTCAAGTTATGTCGGTATCCTGTTGTCATATAACTAGATATTTCTTCCAAATGTTAGACGAGACGTAAGTACATTCTTATTCAAAGTGACTAGGTATCAATTTTACCCACACAATTCGGGCAGACTTGAGAAATTTATAGTATCCTCAAAGTCAGTCTTTCAAAAATTCCAAAGTATAGGACATGATAATCCAAATCCAAATGATTCTCAAGAAAAGTCATTTTCAATCGTTCGGAATATCGGTGTTTGGGCAGATATGACCCAGGGACCCCCAGTATGCAAGGGGAATTAGTCCCCCCTCTGCAATCGCGCCAGTGGCCTGCGTTGCAGAGAGGTGTAAAAAGGGGCATAGCCTCATTACACCTCTGTGCAATGGAGCCCCCTGGCACATACTGGAGGTTCCAGGTGGGCTAGTTGGCCCCCAGGGACCCCTAGTATGTAAGGGTAATTAGTTCCCCCTCTTCAAACATGCACGGGGGCTGCGTTGCAGAGGTGTAAAAAAGGGTGTGGCCTCATTACACCTCTCTGCAATGCAGCCCCCTGGCGCATACTGGAGGCTCCTGGTGGGCTATTTGGCCCCCAGGGACCCCCAGTATGCAAGGGAAATTAGTTCCCCCTCTGCAAACACGGCGGGGCTGCGTTGCAGAGAGGTGTAACAGGGGGCATAGCCTCATTACACCTCTGCAATGCAGCCCCCTGGCGCATACTGGAGGTTCCAGGTGAGTTAGATGGCCCCCAGGGGCCCCCAGTATGCAAGGGGAATTAGTTCCCCCTCTTCAAACATGCATGGGGGCTGCGTTGCAGAGAGGTGTAAAAAGGGGCGTGGCTTCATTACACCTCTTTGCAATGCAGTCCCCTGGCGCATACTGGAGATTCCTGGTGGGCTTTCAGGTCTTATATAGTTAGGAATTAGCATTCAAAACAACTTTGAAATTCACTGAAAAAACATAGGTTTCAGGCCTCATATAGTTAGGAATTAGCATTTAAAAAACCTTGCAAATTCACTGAAAAAACCATAGGTTTCAAGCCTTATATAGTTAGGAATTAGCATTTAAAAAACCTTTGAAATTCACAGAAAAAACCATAGGTTTCAGGCCTTATATAGATAGGAATTAGCATTTTAAAAACCTTTAAAATTCACTCAAAAAACTATACGTTTTAGGGGTGTTATAGTTAGCTGGACACTTCACTCATACAAAACCATTGAAATTGCTCCTATATAGTTAGTTGTACTAACTATATTTCGCGCACCCGCAATCCACTGCTGATGATGTCACATATTACATCATTCATGACAAGGTCAGTGACATCACTGATGTCATCTCAAATTACATCACTGATGACATCACTGATGATATCATCCAGTGAATGTGGTTTGCTTCGTTATTTAAATATGCATTATATGGTGCATGGCCTTCATAAATAAGGCCCTGAGTTTGTTTGCTGTTGGTTTGTGTCTTGCTTTTTGATAATGCTTGCTATGAACATTTGTAAGATAGTGGATTTGTATTTTGTGAAACAGTGAGGTTTCAGTAGTGAAATTGAATGCTTGTACATAGGTCCTGCGCTGTGTTTCTAAAATGTTATTCAAAAAACGATTTTGGGGGCAAATCAATGGTATTTACATTTGGGCGTTATTTATGATTGCGTTGTGGCGCTGGAGCGTCACTTTTAACACGGGAAAAAAGTGACTTACCGGTGGTGCAAGACCTTCATAAATAAGGCCCTGAGTTTGTTTGCTGTTGGTTTGTGTCTTGCTTTTTGATAATGCTTGCTATGAACATTTGTAAGATAGTGGATTTGCATTTTGTGAAGCAGTGAGGTTTCAGTAGTGAATTTGAATGCTTGTACATAGGTTCTGCGCTGTGTTTTTTAAATGTTATTCCAAAAACGATTTTGGTGGCCAATTAATGATATTTACATTTGGGCCTTATATATGTTTGCCTTGTGGCGCCGATGCGTCACTTTTAACACGGGAAAAAAGTGACTTACCAGTGGTGCAAAACCTTCATAAATAAGGCCCTGAGTTTCTTTGCTGTTGGTTTGTGTCTTGCTTTTTGATAATGCTTGCTTTGAACATTTGTAAGATACGGGATTTGTATTTTGTGAATCAGTGAGGTTTCAGTAGTGAAATTGAATGCGTGTACATAGGTTCTGCGCTGTGTTTTTTAAATGTTATTCCAAAAACGATTTTGGTGGCCAATTAATGGTATTTACATTTGGGCCTTATTTATGTTTGCCTTGTGGCGCCGGTGCGTCACTTTTAACACGGGAAAAAAGTGACTTACCTGTGGTGCAAGACCTTCATAAATAAGGCCCTGAGTTTGTTTGCTGTTGGTTTTTGTCTTGCTTTTTCATAATGCTTGCTATGAACATTTGTAAGATAGTGGATTTGTATTTTGTGAAACAGTGAGGTTTCAGTAGTGAAATTGAATGCTTGTACATAGGTTCTTCGCTGTGTTTTTTAAAAGTTATTCCCAAAACTATTTTGGGGGCAAATCAATGCTATTTACATTTGGGTGTTATTTATGATTGCCTTGTGGCGCCGGTGCGTCACTTTTATCATGGGAAAAAAGTGACTTACCGGTGATGCAAGACCTTCATAAATAAGGCCCTGAGTTTGTTTGCTGTTGGTTTGTGTCTTGCTTTTTGATAATGCTTGCTACGAACATTTGTAAGTTAGGGTATTTGTATTTTGTGAAACAGTGAGGTTTCAGTAGTGAAATTGAATGCTTGTACATAGGTCCTGCGCTGTGTTTTTTAAATGTTATTCCAAAAACGATTTTGGTGGCAAATCAATGGTATTTACATTTGGGCATTATTTATGATTGCGTTGTGGCGCTGGAGCTCACTTTTAATATGAGAAAAAAGTGATGCACCGGTGGTGGAAGGCCTTCATAAATAAGGCCCTGAGTTTGTTTGCTGTTGGTTTGTGTCTTGCTTTTTGATAATGCTTGCTATGAACATTTGTAAGTTAGAGGATTTGTATTTTGTGAAACAGTGAGGTTTCAGTAGTGAAATTGACTGCTTGTACATAGGTCCTGCGCTGTGTTTCTAAAATGTTATTCAAAAACGATTTTGGGGGCAAATCAATGGTATTTACATTTGGGCCTTATTTATGATTGTCTTGTAGCGCAAGTGCATCACTTTTAACATGGGAAAAAAGTGACGCACCGGTGGCACAAGGCCTTCATAAGTAAGGCCTTGAGTTTCTTTGCTATTGGTTTGTGTCTTGCTTTTTGATAATGCTTGCTATGTATATTTGCGAGATAGGGGATTTGTATTTTGTGAAACAGTGAGGTTCAGTAGTGAAATTGAATGCTTGTATATAGGTCCTGCGCTATATTTCTTAAATGTTATTCAAAAAACGATTTTGGGGGCAAATCAATGGTATTTACATTTGGGTGTTATTTATGATTGCCTTGCGGCGCCGCTGCGTCACTTTTAACATGGGAAAAAAGTGACGTACCGGTGGCGGAAGGCCTTCATAAATAAGGCCTTGAGTTTCTTTGCTGTTGGTTTGTGTCTTACTCCTAGTTATATGGTTGCTGTGGTATAAACTTAGATATGTTGCAAATTAGTGTTTATATCGTTTGCTTATTGTGATTGCTTTGTTGTTTGCTAATAGTGGTCTATAATGTGTTATTTTTTTCTTTACCACAGATTGAAATCAACATTTAAAAAGTTCGCAAAAATGCCATCAAGGCAAAGGAGAAGAAAAAATACCATAAGGAAAATTACAAAATTAGCAACGGAAGTAAAAGAATCCTCTACAGCAAGTACTTCAAAAAACACCCAAAAAGGTCCTGGTAAGACAACTAAGTCTTTTTTTCGCAACATATGTAAAACAAAAACAAATGTTAACGGTAATGTGAAGAACCAGAAAGAGAGAACAAATTTGAAAAGGAAGGAGAGGCCCTCAAAAAATGTCTCTATTGTAGCAGGAGAGAAGAATATGGATAGCAATAGAAGGTTAAATCAATTTAGGGACATTCGTAGTTTCGCAATAGGGTAGTTTTAAATTTGCGAAAAAATGAAAAGAAAAGAAAGGTAAACAGAGAGCTGATTTTTACAAGAAAAAGAAAAGTGTAGAGAAGATTGTTGATCAGGCTTTTGAAGTTCAGAAAAAATTATTTATTTTAGTAATCAATAGAATTAGGATGCTTAATAAGGCAATTGATGTTTTTAAATAGAACAGTAGATGGAAAAGAATAATTCGTTGGAGTAATTTTTGTGAAGTATTTTCTGGAGAATGGATGCATAGTTCAAGTTCTGAGCCATTTTTTAATGAAGAGAGTTACTTTCAGGAAAAGGATTTGGTGCATGCAGTTGACGCCAGTGGTCGAGCATATGAGGTGAAAGATGGTTGTGTGATGGAAAAAGAGAAACTTGTGTCTAGAGATGCAGAAGAGGTGTTAGCTAATGAAGTTTTAGGGAGACGTACTAAGGGTCCAGTGTACACATGGAAGTGCAGTAGTATTTGTAGTGTGCGACAGGATTCAATCGATTTGCTTCGTAATTTCTTACGTACATATAGTAAGAAAAGTCTAAAACAAAAAATGAAGATCTTGCAAGACTTAGATCCTTGCAGTGTGAGAGAAAGCACAGGTTTGCATGGGCATTCACTGGCTTGTCTTTCTAGAAAAGTATGTCAGAGTGTTTTTCATCATTTTAGGATGTTAGCAGTGCATCATAATAAGGTGAGGAAATTAGTCAGAAGGTTGTATTATGCAAAAAGTCCAGCACTTAAGCTTAAACAGTTAAACAGTGCTCTTTTGCATGGATCTGAAGTAGATGTGAAGACTATTTGTGAAGAAATTGAGTTTTGTTATTTTGGGAACAAATAGGACAGTGTAGAAATGGATAAAGTAATGGATGGTAATGTGGAAGACAATGTACAGATTTCAAGTACACAAAAGTTTGACGAGGAAATTACCAAGTTGAAGGGAAAATCAAGTGAAAGGCCTAATTTAACTTGTGTGTGTTGTCGACGGACTCACTATAAGATTCAGACTAGGTTAGTTGATTTATATGCAAATTGTGAATTGGAAAATAATAGTGAATGGAAGGATTTTGTAAGTTATTTGTTGGTTGAGAATTCTTTTGATTTGAGTTTTGATCAGCGTATTTGTAATTATTGTTTGAAAAAATTAAATGAAAATAGAATGCCTGCTAGAGCTGCTCATAATAATCTTCAGTTGATAGATATTCCTTCTGAATTGATGGATTTAAATACTTATGAATCAATTTTGATTCAATGTGTCCATCCTTTTCAAGCTATTGTTCGCATGGAGCCTAAGATAGGGAAATTACCTCCTACAGATTTACAAAGAGGATTAAAAGGAAGAGTTGTTTATTTGCCTCTAGATGTCAAGAAAAATATTGATATAATTGGTGTAGAAAGAGTAGAAGAGGATCCTCTGGTTATTCTAGTTAATGGGGTTCCGACAAAGAGTAAGAAAATCTGGCAAGATTTAGTGGATGTTAGGAAAGTCAAAAAGGCAACGTTGTATTTGGTCAAAAACAATGAGTACTATAAAGATGTAAGTGTTGGAGCAGAGGAAACAGCTACAGAAGAAGACATTGATTGTTCAGTTGGCCAAATTGAAAAAGTTGATGTGTCTAGAAGTGAAGAAATATATGAACATTATACTGTTCATCCTTTGCATTCCAAAGAAGTAATGGGGAATGCAATTGACTTGTTTCAAATGAAAGCAGCAAAAGGAAGTCCCATTAGTGTATGGGAAGAAAGTTTGGAAGCTCGTTGTTTTCCACAGTTATTTCCAACAGGTCGAGGTGGACGATATGACGATCGACCAGTTCAAATTCCTGCAGATGAATACCGGACTTTAAGATTATGTGCTGAAGATCCAAGGTTTCGTCAATGCAATCCGTATTTGTTTCATCTACTGTATGAAAGTTATTTGTCTGGGCTTTCTTATGCAGTTAATCATATATTGAAAAGTGGAGCACATCTGCAAAATGTTTCGGCGAGGGACTTTATGGAGAAAGTCAATCTGCAAGACAGTATTTTGGAATCTCAGCTAATCAATCTCATGGCATGTCAGCGTGGAACAAATGAGTATTGGTTCCGTAATTGAAATGTATGCTAAGAAACTTAGGAACTCCTACATGGTTCCTCACTCTTAGCTGTGCTGAGTATGCATGGGACGACTTACTTCAATTTCTACGAGAGGCAAATGGAAACATACAAAATATAGAATTGAAAACACCTGGAGAACTGTGTTCTTTGGATCCAGTGAATGTTTGCAGATATTTTAATCATAGATTTGAAGCTATGATGTCTTTTATTACCAACAAAAAAATCCTCCCCTTGGAGAGGTTTTGGATTTCTTTTGGAGAAAGGAATATTAAGCGAGAGGTGCTCCTCATATACATATGTTGTTATGGATTAAAAATGCACCCAAATTTGGATCAGATTCGGATGAAACAGTAATGAGTTTCATTGAAGAGTATTCAACATGTGCTGTTCCGAAAACTACTGAAGAAAACAGTTTACGGCAACAAGTTTTACGTTTTCAATCTCATCGTTGTGGAAAGTACTGTCGTCGAAAATTCAAAAACAAGGAAAAGTACTACACGAAATGTCGTTTTGCGTTTCCACGACTAGTGATTTCTAAGGGAAGAGTAAATAATTTGATGTCATCTCTACGACATACTGTGACGAGGAAATCACCCAAAAATACATATAATTTGAAAAGAAACGAAGAGTCCAAGTACATCAACGACTACAACCCAGTGATTTTGTCCATGTGGAATGCTAACATGGATATTCAGTTCGTTGCGGACAACTCTATTGCTGTGGCTCGATATGTGACATCTTACATCACAAAAAAAAAAAAGACAGAACTGAAGGAAATGTGGGAGAACATTTCACATGAAAAGAGTCTAAGTAAGAAATTATACAGTTTCAGTCTGAAGATGTTGTCGCATCGAGAAATTGGAGCATATGAATGTTCTGATCGGTTATCATCAGCAAGTCTCTATGCCAAATTAAGAACAATCATTGGGATGAGTCTAGGTCTTGTTGCAACACGAAACCGAGTTTTGAAATCTGTACAAGAAATTGAATATTGGTTGGTTGGTTGATTGCTTTATTTCGATATGCATATATCATAAAAGCATTACACAACAAATATATAAAACAGCACATCGTTAAAAAAAGGAGACTGTACATTAAAATCAACAAGTAAAAGTAGCAATTGATCAGAATAAATTAGTTTAAAAAAGAATTAAATTGATATAGACAGTCTTTTTAGGCGGATCAACCAGGCCCATTTTAAAAATTTGGATACAGCACAAACAATAGGGGGGGTTGTATCAGTTAAAAAGATCCGTAGGGCCACCAAATACTGACGAGTGCCCATTTCTCTACAAAGTGGTTTGAGCCAGTGGGATCTAGGGCGCACGTAATCCGGGCATTCAAAAAGGAAGTGTGCCAAAGTTTCGGGTCTGTCAGTACATAGGGCGCAGTGGCGTGATGCCTGCTTGGACGTATTCCATCTGGAGAGGAGATCGGCTAGGGGTAGGGTCCCTAATCTGAATTTAATGTAGAGACCCCGATCCATGGGGATGGTAATAATGTCCAGAAAGGGCTCAAAGGCAACAACATCTTTAATTTTCAGGAAGGCTGCGGTGGAGTTGCAGTGACGCTGGTTGCTGGTGAGCTTGGCAGAAACCCATTCCCAATAAAGTTTTTTTAGGGTCTCCTTCGGGGGAGCTGAGTGGGTAGACCAACAAGAGCCCAGTCCCAGGTCCCCAAGCAGGTGTTTAATGTCCCTGAGCCATTTAATCTTCTGCCAGCCATCTGAGAGAATCACCTCTGCCAGCCCGTCTGCGTAAGATTTTAGTTCTGGGACCCTCCACAGGCGAGCTCAAAGCAGGAGAGGTTGAAGGCGGGCCTGGTCCTTGATTGACTTGCAACCTGCATCCAGGAGCACCGGAACTGACGGGGTGCTCATCGGGATAGCCAAGAGGTCCTTGATGAATTTATTCTCTGCCTTAGACAGAGACTCCATATTGCCTAGGCCCCATAACTCAGCTCCGTAGAGTGATGCGGATACTGCTCGGGCTTTGTAAATATCTATTATCGGAGCTACACAATGTTTTGATGAGTTGTTGTACTCCTTTAACAGGGCTCCCCCCACCCTTTTGTGGCCCACAGTCATTTTGTTGACGTGAGGAGTCCAGCTCATAGCATCGCTCAAACGGATTCCCAAATAGTCAAATTCTGACACTCTTTCAAGGGGGATGGAGTTCAGGATGGGTGGGCGGCCAAGTTTGCGGGGGGGTGCATGATTAAATACTTCGTTTTGTCCACATTAATGACAAGTCCTCTGTTTGTGCAGAAATCCTGGAAGCGGTTCAGGAGCTTCTGTAGGCCTTGGGGGGTTTTCGAAATAAGGAGGGTGTCGTCGGCAAACAACAGAGTTGGGATCTTTACGCCACCCAATGTGGGGGCGTCTGCTGGTTCTTCAAGCAGGTGCTCTACCACCCCATTCACATAGAGGGAGAATAGGGTGGGGGCTAGAACACAGCCCTGCCGGACTCCCCTCACAACCCAGATCTTATCGGTCTTTTCCCCGTTCAAACCCCATCTAACCTGAGCATAGTTGGCATTTTGCAATTTAATGAGGAGGTTTAGAATGTAAAGGGGCATCCCAAGGCCATACAACACCCTCCAGAGTTCCTCCCTTGAAACCAGGTCAAAGGTAGTCTTCAAGTCTATAAAGGCCAGATAAAGACTGCCCTTGCCCAGTTCCACCACCAAAGTAACAAGAGTCTAAAGACTTGTTCAATGGTTCCTGTGCCTGAGCGAAACCCAGCTTGCATCTCAGACAGTATGTGGTTATCATCCACCCATTGGAGAATCCTCCCCAGAATAGCTTTTCCCGCCACCTTCTGGGTAGAGTCTATAAGGCTTATTGGCCTATAGTTCCCTGGTAGGTCCCGACTACGCTTTTTAAAAATTGGGACTACCTCTGCCCCTTTCCAGGACTCTGGCACTGATCCTCCCTCGATAATAGTATAGAGAACGAGAGAAGGCACCCTGCCTGATATTTATAGAGGTCCTAGCTAGAGGATCCAAACGTGATAGGAGAAGGGGGGGTGGTTAGTCCAGAGACTGAAGCTGCACAGGACACAAACCAGGTCAATCCAAACAGACTCAACAACATATATTGAAAAAATACATATTTTTTATTTTTCTCTTTTTAAATATATGATTTGTATATTATTTGTAATTTTCAAAAGACAGACACGTATAAATTAAATAGTCTGGGGCAACGGTTTATGGCCTGGTGTGGGAGCCTGAGGAGGAGATTGGGAGTTGTGACCAAAGGGGTAGCCATGGGTAGTGCAGGGCTAGGACCCGCGGCAACTGGGCTAGGGCTGGGCTGGGCTAGGGCTGGGCTAGGGCTGGGGTGAAGGGGATTAGTAATCAGGCTTTCTGTCCTGTCAATGCCTGCCTCTATAGCTACAATCCGTGGTTCTACGGACAGAATCTCTGGCAAAGGGGAGATAGGGTAGTTGGAGATTGGGGACACGGCATGTGCAACCGCTCCCAAGGAGGATCGTTTGGAGGGAAAGGAGTCTTGTGAAAGGCGACGTTCCGTCATCACAATCTCCTTTTCAATAACCGCAGCTACCCTAGTGATGAATTTGTCCATTGTGCCAATTATTGTGTTCCCCGTGGCACTTTCTCCCCCACCCCTCAAAGGTTTACCAGAGCGGGTTGACATAATGGCCTCAAGACCCGCAGATAGTATCTGAGCCCTTGAACCAAAGATGATGGATGTAAGAGGGGTGGCCCAGCCCAGCCTCTGTCAGCCCCTGACTGCCACAGACTGCCCGCCCTTTGCTCGGGCTTCGCTCGGCGTCCCGCTCGCGTCCCGCTGAGCGGTAGTCCATTGTTTATAAAGGGGCGTTGCAGCCAGGGGGTGTGTCTTGCTGGGGGTGCGGCCGTGCACACCTGTGCTGCGCAGGGACTCCTGGTCTTGAGAGTCCCTGCGGCGCGCGCCCTCAATAGACTCGCGGTGCTCCCTCCTCCTTCCACCGACTGACAAGCACTCCTGCAGCCTCGACCCCACGCCTCACGCCGCGCAGCGGCACCCGCGAAGCGGGTGCTGCAAGATGTTAGCAAGCGGCAGGGCGGTCAATCCCTCCAGGGATATGGGGAGGCTGGATGGCAAAGGAGTTGGCGTTTTGAGCAGCAACCAGCAAAACCCAAGTAGGTTTCCTCGGAGAAAAGGGTCTTGGCGGAGAAAGAACCAAACAGTACAGATATTTTGAAGACAAATATGTTGGATACATACTATCCAAATAGAAGTACTCACCTTAAGAACACTTGTTTGTATGAAGTTCTGCAAAACTACAGTTATAAGAGGAACATCACTGAAGATATCAATAATGGAAAATATGCTGTCATTGGGTATGAAGGATGTCTAGTGAAGCAGAGAAAAGGCCATTTGATTAATCATCGAAAATTGAGTTGCGAAGCTCCAGACAAAAGAGAATTTTACTATTTAGCTCTTTTGCAACTCTTTAAGCCATGGTGTACAGAAGAGAAACTACTTGGAGATTTTCTCTGTTATGGAGACTCTTTTAATGCAACTAAGGATACCATAGAATGTCCTGTTTTTCCAAATTATCTGCAAATGTTGAACGAAGAAATAGAGCAAGAAACCACAATTGCTGAAGAGATTGCTAGAGACAGTTCTCAAGACAGTCAGAGTTCTACTTCATTGAGTCAGGATCCACTAGGAGGACCAATTATCCAAAATGAAGCTGCAACTGCCATGGATGAGGTGGAAAGAGCTATGGAACAAGCTCAAGAGGATGGAGTTAACTTAGAAGATTTGGTAAAGCAACTAAACGTTGAGCAGAAAAAGATATATGACGACGTTACAGAACAGATTGAATATGGATTCAGACATGAGAAAAAAGTGTGCTCATGTACATCATTTAAGCCTGTTCGACTGTACGTAAGTGGAGAAGCGGGAACAGAAAAAAGTTTTCTGATTAAAGCCATTGCAACTTATTTGCAGAAAAGGACTGAATCACCGCTGTCTTGTGTTGTAACCACTCCAACTGGACTGGCAGCACATAACATTGAAGGGATTACTCTACATCGTTTACTGATGCTGCCAGTTGATCATGATAATAAATTGCATTACAACAAACTATCTGGAGATGCGTGTTCTGAAGTTTCCAGAGTCTTGAAGAAAATGATACTTCTTATCATTGATGAAGTAAGCCTGGTCTCAAATCTAATGCTTGCTTTTGTGCATTTGAGTATGCAAGAAATTCTTAGAACAGAGTATGATGTGTTATTTGGAGGAAAACACATTATTGTTTTTGGAGATCTTCTGCAGTTGAATCCAGTAAAAGGACAACCAGTGTTTAAAATGCTTACGCATGAAGATACCAGGAAGTCCCTTGGAAGCATTGGAAACGTTAATATATGGTTACATTTTAAATATGCTGAACTGCTTCAAAATATGCGACAGGCAAAGGATGAAGATTATAAAAATATTCTACAAGATGTAAGAATTGGAAAAGTAAGTGAGCTTGGGAAAGAAGCTTTACATGCTCGCTTAATTTCAAATTTGTATCCAAATGAAAACATTCTTCCAGAGAATATTTTGAAAAAAATAACTGAGAAGAAATCTGGGATATGTTTGATGCCAACTCTGCAAGAATGTTCCATCTTCAACAACAAAATGTTAAAGTTAGAAAATGAAGAGATTGTGAAACTGGAAGCAATAGATAAAATAGAGCATATTGGTGCAACAATTGTTTTGTCAGAAAATTTGAAAACAAAATTGGATTCATTAGAGAAAAGTATTTCTAAAACAGCTGGTTTTGAAAAGACTCTGAATGTGTGTTTAAATTGTCGTATCATTTTGAGAAGGAATTTAAATGTTGAAAGAGGTCTGGTAAATGGAGCAATGGGTTATGTTGTTGATTTTGTGAATTATAGGAATAGAGATGGAATTGAATTTTTAAAAATAAAATTTGATGGTATTGAGCAAGTACAACAAATCAGTCGCTGTTCTGCTGGATTTTTGCTTGTAAAAGACATATGTTCGCCGAAAACAGTTTCCTGTTTGTTTGGCATATGCAGTGACAATTCATAAATCTCAAGGTTTAAGTGTAGATAGTGCTTTGGTGAACATTGGAAGATCTGTGTTTAAAGAGGGTATGGCATATGTGGCATTATCACGAGTCAGAACTTTAGCAGGATTGTACTTGATTGAGTGTGATGAGACAAAGATCTGTGCAGATCTAGATTGTGTTAAAGAATACAATAGGTTAAAAAGAGAGTATGCTCCACATTTGCCTCAATATCCTCTGTTTGAAAAACCTGTGGTAGGCCGAAAAAGAAGAAATGAGAATAAATTCCGGTGAGGTAGTAGCAAAAAGACAAAAAGTAGATGAAACTGTTATTCAAAACAGAAAGAAAAAGGATTCTGATGAAAATGTTGTTGGATTTCAGTTCGAAAACAGTCCTGGTGTCAACTGCTATGCTAATGTAGTGGTTATTGTTGGTTTTTTTCTTCAAACTTTACAAGAACAGATTGTTGAAAATCGGGATCAAAGATTGTGTGGTTTATTGAATTCTGTGTTTGAGAAATGTAGCAGTGATAGAGCAAAAATAGAAAGTGTAACAGAAATTCAAAATATTTTAGATATGTGTTCTGGTCAAGATAAATTTTCACAGAACATTCAGCAGGATTGTCAGGAATTTTTAATGTATATGTTTGGTGTTTTGGAAGATGAAGGTGTAGATGTAGATAATCCTTTTAGCCTTATCAATGGCAGCATGACTGCCTCAACTGTACTTCATCAAGTACTACTAGAATAGACACTGAAAGATTTATATATTTGACTTTATCAGACTGTAAATCAGTGTCATTTAAAAATCTAGTTAAAGCAGCAGATCATAATATGATGATATGATGTGTACCCAATGTAAGTGTCCAATGCTATCCACATTATTTATACGAAGTTATGGTCAGTATATCATTTTAGTTTTCCAACGATGTAGACCTGATGGAACTAAATTGACCACTTGTATCAAAAATTTTGTGGCTTCTCAGTTATCAATTTCAAGAAGAACCTTTACAACTGTAGCTATTATTTATCATGACGGCCCTTCGACAACATCAGGACATTATACATGCTACTTAAAATGTCAAAAAGGTTGGAGTTACTGCAATGATTCTCATTTGACTTATAAACAACGTTTGCCATATGACTTTAAAAATTCTTACCTAGTGTTTTTAAAACCAAAATTTTAGTAAAGGTAAGTGGCCTTTGAAGACGGTAGTAGGTAATAAAAGTTACTTAGTTAGTTAGTCTAATGTTTAAAATTATTTATCTCATATAGGTACTGTAAGTGGATCTCATTGTAAAAAATACTCATATATCTGACACGATTTGGCCGTAAGGAAAGTGTAAGGTATGATGTTCTTAGATCTTTTTTCATAGGAAGTCGATGAAATGGAAGTTATAGAGAACAGCAGACTTTTTTTCCACCAAAAGGACCTTCACTATCTTCTATTTGGCCTCAAGGAAAAGTAAGTGAATCAAAGATTAGTGTACATATATGATTTGTAAGTTTTTATGTTTTTTTTAATTACAATCTTTCAGATTGTGTTTTTTTTCCCGCTGTTATATGATGAAGAGTTTGAACTCACTAATTTAAGTGAAATTCAATATATTCTGAGAACAGAAAAAATAAACAATGTAACATATTGTATAAGTCATTCTATAGTTTGCATTGTGTAATTTATATTGTATTCCCATTGTCTCACACTCATTTTCCTTTTTCCACCCTTATTTAGCTCTCTTTACTCACTTACATTGCCTTTTTTTCACTTTGTTTCATTGCTGTTCCTTTACTCCACTTCTTTCACAACTCCTCAATCCAATTTCAACTGTCTGTATTTCCTCTCTCCCTTCCACCACTTTTCAGCTTTCTCACATTCTCTCAGTACCACTGCTTTAGTTCTCTTCCCCTCTCTTTCCTTCTTTTGCTCCTTTACTCTTTTTCCTTTCTCACTCATTGTACTGCAGTTCACTCAGTCCTTCCCTTTGTCTTTCTGTGTACTTACTTTCTCACTCCTTTTTCCTCTATCGTTCTATATTAACCTCATTCCTTTCATTCCTTCACTCCGTGACTCCCCTTCACTCACTCTCAGTCATCTTCCATTCGTCTTTCTTATTAATGGATCCACATTTAGACTCCTTTCCTTTTCACTCATTTTCCTTTTACTTTCTTCTCTTTCCTGATTTCGTTTTGGTATCTCACATTCTTTTAGTGTCTTACTTTTCTTCAGTAATTTGTTCTCTTTCTATTTCTTTTTCCCTCTTTTTTATCTTTCTACATTACTTTATTTCTGTTTTTGTATCCTTCACTATTGCTTTATTTCTTAGTACACTTTTTTTTATTTTTTACCTCTTGACCTGTTTCTTCTATTTCAAAATATATATTTTACTAAATATAACTTGTTTTTTCTTTTGTCTTTCACAGATACAAAGTGTAGTTTAAAGATGCAAGTAAGTTTTCATTAATTATATGGTAAGCTTGACTACAAAATGTAGTTTGTCATCACCCTTTGCTTTAACATCACTACTTTTCTCTCACCCTACCTCACCCCTGTTTCCTTACTCTGCTTCCCTCACTTATTCTTATCCTCCATATTTACTTCTATTTTCCTTACTTTCCTACCACATTCAACTTCTTTCAGTGCCCCTGCTCACCCACACTCCCTCACTTTCCTTTTTTTCTGGTTCACTTAGTCCCTTTCTGACACTCCTTCCTTTACTCTCTCTGTTCTTTCTTTCTGTCACTCCCCATGTCTTACCCTTATTCACTTTTATCCACCCTCTTTCACTCCTCTTTACTTACACTCACTGCTATTTTCTTTCCCTCCGTCACCACTGCTCCTTTTCTCTGCTTCCGTCACTACCTGTCATTCCCCATCCTTTACTCTCCTTCCTTTTACTTCCATCACCGATTCACATTCTCCCAGAACATCTGCTTTAGTTTTCTTCCTCTTTCTTCTCTTCTTTTGCTCCCTTATTCATTTTCCTTTTCTCAGTTACTTCCTCTTATACCTTTTCACTGTTTTACTATCTATTACACGGTCCCTCTGTGTTTCTCCCTCTAGCTCTCTTTCTCTTTACACCACTCTCTTTGTCCCCATTCCTCATGCTCACTCCTTCATAATTTTTTTATTTTTTTTTTGGGGTGCGCACCGGGGCGCTCACCGGTACGTGCACCAGGAGCGCTCCAGAGTGAAATATAAAAAAAAAAGAATATACTTTTAAAAAATATATATTATATTAATATACAATATAGGATTCATTTTTAGAAAAACATACCTTTCTAAGCTATAGATATTTGCGAAAAAATAACCTTAGAAATTCACTAATAAACACATAGGTATGAGGCCCTATGAAAAGTTAGGAATTAGCAGTTAAAAAACCTATGAAATTCACAGAAAAAACCATAGGTTTCACACCAGTTATAGTTAGGAATTAGCATTTAAAAAACCTATTAAATTCACTGAAAAAAACATAGGTTTCACACCAGTTATAGTTACCTGGAAATTTTACTGACCTAAAACCATTGAAATTCCCACGTTATAGTTAGTTGGACTTACTATAACTTGCGCGTGTAATGCACTGCTGATGACGTCACATATTACATCACTCATGACATGGTCAGTGACATCACTCATGACATCACTGATCACACCATCCTTGTGACAGAGACTGGCCTCCTTTCACTGTAAAGTAAGCCTTGAAACACATATTCAAAAATAGAAACTAACATTTTCAAAAAAGTGGAGATACCTATACCAGTTACAACAACGAATTCAGTAATTCCACCATTTACATACACATCCACTCATTCACCAACAGTTCTATATAGTCAGTCATACATATACTCACTCATCATATGTAGTGAGACACCTATACATCCGATAACACACCGAAAGTCTTCCAAAAGTTGCTCACACACATATTCACACATGCAAATAAAGTATTGAATATCCATTTTTTTGCATATACAGCTATACACACACTACCACCTTACTTCTAAGGAAACTTACACATACTTAATCTCTTAAACAATCACTTATAGAAACACATATTTATTTTAAACAGGAACTCTTTCAATCTCTCACTCTCACATATACTCACTTATATACATCAATACTCACAAATACTAGATTAAAACATATGTAGTTACTGATAAAGACACTAGTAAGACAGTCATTCACTTACTAACACATACATATACACGCTCATTCACCCATACAGTCTGGCACATATGCTGTCTTCAAAACACATACAAACAGTGAGTCAGTCATTGATGCATCTGTGTGCTAAGTAACACCCCCACCAAATCATACAGACACTTATACTTATACTAAAAACACATCTAATAACCCATATACACACACATGTAGCTACTCACCAACTCATGCAGCCACTTATACACAAAGTGAAACACTGATACAAACATTTAAATATTTAAACAATACTCGCTAATATATGTACTCACTATGATACACTTAAACAGCCACTTAACCAATCATTTTTTTTTTAAAAACATCCATTAAGACATTTATTGAAACATTTATTCTTCCATCGACCTTTACATATACATATATAAAACATGTTTATTTGTCAGAAAGACACACATTCACTGGATGGTGTCATCAGTGATGTCATGAGTGATGTCACTGACCATGTCATGAGTCACATAATATGTGACGTCATCAGCAGTGCATTACACGCGCAAGTTATAGTGAGTCCAACTAACTATAACGTGGGAATTTCAATGGTTTTATGTCAGTAAAATTTCCAGGTAACTATAACTGGTGTGAAACCTATGTTTTTTTCAGTGAATATATATATATATATATATATATATATATATATATATATATATATATATATATCCTCGCAGCTTCTGAAAAACGGTGTTTGGACCACAGAATAATGGACCACCAAGCAGCAGATAAGTATTTCAGGAAGATTTATTATCTCTTCTTACGATTCATTTCGGCATTATATATATATATATACATATATCTACAATTAAAAGCACACGCTCACTTTACATCTCAGTTGTTAACTCTTTGCACTAATGCTCAAAACCAATACATGTTTGCCAAAAACCTTGGGCTGATGTAATCAATTAATGCCAATACCAGAGCTCCCAACCACACTGTACACACAGATTAGCCTTTACTATTGCAATTAACTCTTTGTAGTGCACATTTGAATTTCTTGCAGGATGAAGGCTTGATTTTGATTAGCTCAACTGTTTGCCTTGCGTTCGTTTCACAGAACAGGAAACTCATTTAATGACAGTTTGAAGTATTTAATCAAAACTATTGGAATTCAACAACTCGCAGTGATTGTCTCTGCTGCTGCTACTAGAGAGGAAAAGGGAGAGAAAACAGCGGGAAAGGAGAGAGCGACAGGCAGGACAAGGACAGTGCCGGATGGGAAGAAAAGAAGAAAGGATGAGAGATGAAGTTAAGCAGACACTACAGTAAGTTAATAAAACAACACTCACCCTCAGGAGTCTTCTAGTCCGGTGCACTTCAACAGTCCACAGTGGCGCTTACACGAGGCCCAGTTGCTGCAGCTAATAAGTCACCTTTCAGGACCTCTCTCCTGGCACTGGAAATATTGCTCTAAACAGAATACACATGAGGCGCAGAAGCATGCGCTGTGTAACTGTTCAGAGCACTTGAGAGAGGCCAGGCAACTTGGTAATGTTGCAACCCCTCCCTTTCCAGGACTTCATACTGTGACGACATGGGAAAGGGAGGTGGTTAGGCAGCTGATGATGGACAGACAGCCCCGGGAGTACAGGGCTGATCCTGTACACGCCCGGGGCTGCTTTAGAAAGTGACGTTTTTTTGGGTGGTTCCAGAAGCCCGAGTTATATTAGAATCGGGATGGCAGCATGTCCGCCCCAACTGCAAAACTATTACTGCTGCCAATAGACACCGGCGTGTGTAGTGTGCCTGTGTCTAAATTAAAACTGCTTGACTGGCTGACATCCGATCCGTTTTGCAGAACGGACTTGGCAGCCCAAGGCAGGAAATATGCAAGGTCAGTTGTAAAGGCATCTCTTACTGAAGTAATTGCTTTATGCAGCTACTGGTAGTTGCGACGATATTGCATTTAATTGGAAGGGCGTAGTCCCTCCACCCGCTCCCAGAAACCGCCACAGCACATAGGTATCATCACAAATCTTCACAGATAAACCCAAAAAATATTTTGGACTTGTGACATAACATTTTAATATAGTTCAGTACATGGCACTTGACAGTATGCCACCTAACCATTTCTCCCTCACACATGAGGTTATCTGCACTATTGGCTGTATCAATAACAATTTCCACAACAACAATGTCAACTACTTCACTATGTAGCAAGTGGTATATCGTCTTTTGCTCCTTATGGTCTAGTGTTGTGACTTACCTCTATCCTCTCATGAAAGGGAGTTTAGACCTCACAATAGAAACAGGATTAACATAAATGATTTGAGATATGGTATCCATTCTGCAATCCCTAATCATCAAACTGGGAAGCATTGGCTCTGATGTTACAGGTCATACAACTTTATTATCATACATCATTCTGACTTAGTCAATTTATTAGTCATGTCGCACAGATTACAGTGATTGTGATCATTGGTCCTGTAACGTCTATACTTTACTGACAGGTCACACATTGACTCTAATCATGTAGACACCAAGGAATTAGGCATAGGTAGGGTGAGAGGCACGTGGCTCGCAGCCTTGTGTCATCTATGCACAGTGTAACGAAGATGATTCAAAATGTTATACACATTAGATACAGCTCACCAGTTTAAGATTTGAACGATGGTCAAAACACTACCAAGTATGATGACTGCATCTCCGCAATGCTTCAGATGGAACACAATGCCTCTGGGCTATCAGCGTGCATTGTGTGTACAGACTATTCTTAATGAACCTCTAGTTTTTAAGAGTCCAGTCAACACTGTGTACCAATCCTGTCTAAACTGCAGAAGTCCCCATTTGTAGGGGTCAAGTCTGAATGTCCCTCACTTCTTTTAGACATAATTCACACTTTAAACAGTATACATTGCTCTGGTTTACCATCTCATTTTGTAAACATACACCAAAATGACGCACACTTTACATCTATGAATCTGACAGTGATGCATCAAAAACATGGTTTACAAAGCCATCACGTAGGAAGACTTAAGAGCCTTTACACATGTCCACCTTTGTGAATGTGTATCTAACATCATACCTTAAAATTGCAGCCCTGTTCCCACCATTGACCACCTGTGTTTGACACTGAATTGCATGTGTTGTCACCGTTACAGAGTCAGACACATGGACTCACTTTTTTGATTGGAGAGAATGGAAACTTACACCCAACCATGTGAAAGGGAAGTGTGACAGGTGACCCAATTTAGCAAACTTGTAATTGGCCCATGGAACTCATTTGAATTCACTGAACACCACAGCTTGGACTCAACATTGGCACATTGACCAAGCAAAAGTCATCAATGTCTCAACATAGATGACAACTGCTGCTGAAAGTATATCATGGGCTTTACACACATGAGTGCTCCAATAAATAACATACTTCACAGATTTTTAAAACCACACTGAGAACAGGTCATACATTAGTCAATGTGCTGACATGTGTTGAGCAATCACATTTCTCCTGAAGATTATCACCATACACATGTTAATGTCATGTGTGCTGATCACATGAGTATGGCCCACTGGACCCTTTCTTAAGGCTCTGGCTGATGTCATTGTACCCCGTGCCCTGAGCTTTCCCAGATTCCTCCTTTTGGGTGATTTTAACATTCATACAGAGGTGGCTGAGCTACTAGACTCCAAAAATCTGCGGGAGTCTCTTACTCTGGCACAACTTACCCAATGGGTAACACTCCCAACACACTCAGGAGGCCACACTCTTGATGTCTTCTGCTCGAATTTTCCTCTATCTGTATCTGCTCCTGAAGCTCTCACGTGGTCCGACCACCAGTTGGTCAGATTCTCTTGGTCCGCCGATAAAACATCCTCCAACGCTAAGATTTCTATTTGTCCTCAGAAGATCAAGTTGCGTACCCTGCCTGCCACCCTGTGTAATAGTTGTCCAGTGCTTGGCAATGAGTTGACCAATGCTGTGCGTACTTTCAATTCCTGGATCTCTGCGGGAGAGGAATCTTCTTCCAAAGGGAATGCCAGACCTAAAATTCGATCAACCCCTTCTAAACCCTGGTTCTCACCTTCCCTGCGAGAGCTCAAACTCGCCTGTAAAAAACTTGAAAGGCGTTGGCGATGCTCCTATTGCCCTATTGCTAAGGAGACCCTGCGGGCTGCTCAGAGGGAATACTATGCCTGTATTAGAACAGCGAAGAGTGATTACTTTGCGGATAGGATTACTAAGGCCAACAATAACAGCAGGGACATTTTCTCTATTCTTAATAGCTTTCTCTCCCCCTGCGCCGAGCAACCTACAGTGCCATCCTCTGTATCCTGGTGTGAGGGTTTGTCCTCGTTTTTTGATCAAAAGATAGCGGGGATTCAGGCCAGTCTTCGGACCACCTGTCTTAACATGAGCTTCTCAGTTCCTGTGTACTCCTCTCTACCATCTTCCGGGACTGTCTTCTTTGAGAAGTTTAATCCGCCTTCTGAAGACGAAACATTAGCTGTCGTAAAATCCCTGAAATCAGGCTCACCTAGCGACCCATGTCCAGCGCAGGTTTTTGGTAAGGTGGCAGAGGTTGATAGCCAGGAGATCACTCAAATCATTAGCCTATCCTTCAGATCGGCTACTGTTCCGGATGACTGGAAGCAGGTCAAACTCCTGCCACTGCTAAAAAAGGTTGGTCTTGATCCAGCGCTACCAGCTAACTATCGGCTAATTTCGCTCTTACCAGCGATGGCTAAGGTCTAGAAAAAATGGCCTTCCAGCAATTAAACACTTTTGTGGAAACATCCCAGGCTCTCCACCCTGCCCAGTCCGGTTTCCGTGCTGCTCACAGCACAGAATCGGCTCTGGTTAAAGTCTCCGAGGCCATTAGGGACTGTTTGGACAATGGCGGCAGAGCGGCTCTAATATTATTGGACCTCTCTGCCGCGTTCGACACGGTACCCCATCAGCTGCTACTGTCTCGTCTGTCAGCCATTGGTGTCACTGGCTCTGCTCTTGAGTGGCTAAGCTCCTTCCTTTCATCTCGATCCCAGCAGGTCTAGCTACCCCCTTTTTCATCTTCAGCCAAACCTCTTACAACTGGTGTGCCCCAGGGGTCTACCCTTATTCCGCTATTATTTAATGTATATCTGACCCCCCTGATTATTCTGGCCGAACAACTGGGTGCAAAAATAATAGCCTACGCAGACGACACACAGCTGCTGTTTACTTGGCCTGGCGCGGACCTGGACACGGGCATGATTCAGACCTGCCTCTGCTCTGTTTTCAATTGGTTGGCTTCCACCCAGTTGAAATGCAATGAGGATAAAACCGAAATTCTTCTCTACGGGCAGTTTCCACCTCTGTTCAGAGAATCGATATGGCCGGCTGGTTTTCCATTTCCCAGCTCTGTGAACATCCCAGCCAAAAATCTTGGGGTATGGTTTGGGGAAGATCTACTATTCGAGGCCCACATCAAGAAGCTGACGTGTGGTTGCTTTGGCACTCTCAAGGCTCTACGGAAATGTTTTCCCCTTCTTCCAAATGCAGCGAGAGAAACAATGGCTAGAGCACTGATTCTCTTGCGTCTTGACTATGCCAATGCCCTGCTGAGCGGATCACCGGCCTACTTTGTTGGGCGTCTTCAGATAATTCAAAATGTGACAGCCAGAATCTTGTTCAACATTTCCAGGCAAACTAGTGTCCAGCTCCATTTGTGTAGCCTACACTGGCTCCTAGTGTCACAGCATATTATCTTTAAGATGCTTACCTTTGCCCACAAAGCCATTTATGGCCAAGGCTCCGTTTATCTGGGGAAACGCTTCGCCTTCTATCTTCCTAATTGGCCCTTGCGCTCTGCTTCCCAATATCTACTGGCCGTCCCACGGTTCCAGCGTTCCCGTCTTGGAGGCCAGTCAATCGCTGTCAAAGCTGCCACTGCTTGGAATTCTCTGCCACTTACCCTCTGGTCCAACCCGAATTTCATTCTATTTAAGAAGGCTCTTAAGACCCATCTGTTTACACTAGCATTCTAAGTTCTGTTCTCTAATTCTGGCCTCTTGCATTTTCTCTTACCTCGCGCCGGGATACTCCTGTAGTATTTGAGCGTGCAGCAAAACTGCATATAACATAACATATAACATACTACCACTACCCTGAACATAACTTCCTCACATCTCCCTGATGAAAGGGGCATGACCAGGAATCTCATAATCCTTGTGCATATGCATCTTTTAAAAGTGAACAGTGGCATTGTGTGTCTTACAACCTGTAAAAGGGCCAGAAGGCTAAGATACTTTAAAATGCATGGTTAAAAATGGTGTGTGACATGGCATATACTCACCCCCTCCATGATGCTGTCTGGCTTTCAACATGCCATCCAGGTTAGGGAATACTACTGCTAGGATGTGGAGCATGTGGAGGGGTCAATGTTCGGCACCCGCCCCTCTTGCCTTGAGCTGACAGGCCCAGCTGGACTTCTGTGATCTTCTTAGTCCAGCCACAAAGGTCCTTTCAGTGTTTGCAGCAGTGATGGACATGCCAAATTGTGACCCCCACGAGCGCACTTTCCTGCCGATGGTTCCCCACAGCTCAGCTTTCTGATGGGAGTTGACCTGTAAGGATGATATGGTGACAGACCCTTAGTTCACATGCAACATGTTTCTGAGTCAAACACTTGGACACATAGGTCATGGTCAGATTTGCAACATTGTCTAAGGGATAGGCAAGTGACATTATGTGCATTTGTCCTGTATTCAATGATGACTCCATCCCATGAAAACAGTGATAAGATGTTTTCCCGAGTACGCACACTTCTACAGCAGAGTACCTGCCCTGAACAGTTATCCACACACTGTTAAATTTACCAAAAACACAGTTTACATGCTTGCCTATGAGATTCCTAATGCAAGTAGTGCATGGTAATTGCAGATGTCTAATGAAAATGCAGTGTAATCATCACTCACCTGCTCCTCTGCTTTACCATATTGCTGGCTTTACAGTTGGGGAGGTTGTCCAGTGGGACCTGGTTCTACTCCTCGTTGCAGGCTGGGGCCATTCCAACTGTACAAGCCATAGTAGCTCCCAGAGGATGTGGACACAGCAGCAGAGTGTGCAGGAATAATGCAGGTATTGCAGGCAAGTAAAGTCTATAGGGAACAGACAGGCGTATAAAATTTGCAGTGGCAGTCTTCATAACATGTGGCCTGAGCGATAGGTTTGCGTTGGTCACATTTTCCGAATCGGTGTAATGCATTACATTGCTTGCAGACAACATGCCTAGCCTGTCTTTCAAAAACTGTCAGTCAGACCTCCATTGACTTTGATACACTGGTAATGGGAGATTACCAAGTCGGTTTCCACGCTATGAGGGCACAATCCAAAACCTGCGTCTATAACCATACATACCACAACCAATGTCTGTGTCTCAATTGGTAAGGATGAGGCTACTACATCCTTTGAATATATACCCATGTCTTCCACCATACCAACTTGCTGCCTATGGCTCTGTCAGAATTGGTTAGTATGCAGCTACAGCGTCCCTTGAATATTCACCCAAGTCTGTCACCATAACAAATTGCAGCCCATGGCTCTGTCCAGGTCAGTTAGGATGTGGCTACCACGTCCTTTCAATAATTGGTTGGCAGGGCAGACACTTCTGTAATTGATGTCTTTTTTGCATTTTGCATTACATGTGTGGGGACAGTTTTTTTCATTTTAAAATGGACCTTTAAATGAATAGCTCACACTCCCATGAGCTATCCTTGAGGGGCAAATGACACACTGATCCTATTGTGGGTACCTTTTAACTATGTAATTGTTCTCACAAACGTATATCTTGGCCTATTTGGTGGGGAGTTGTTGAGTATGTGATGGTTGATCAGATAAATGGTGACAGTCACTAGTGTTTTTTACACTACAGCACTCTAATAGCTGTATCACCATAACTTGGTAACATATCTGATTTAAATGTATTTAGAGCGCCCTGATGAAGGAACCCTCTATTTATGTGCCACTTCTGAAGTGCACGTCAACGCTTTTATTTTTGAATCATGTACTAGCAATGATCTGATTAATTGGGCATATATTGAATTCTGTTTGAGTGAGTTCATGTAATTTTTGTGTCAATATTGTTCTTTGTCTGACTCTTTATTTGTCTTAATAATGGGTTTTGTTTTTTGTCATGTTTTATTAATCAATTTATCCACTAAATGTTGATTGTTTACTATAATGTTGGTGGGGCTCCTCAACACTTGATTTGTTAAATAGTTATTCAGTAGTTTTTGTTGGTGTGTTTTTTATAATGAAACTAGCTGTACCCGGTCACGCTTTGCTGTGGCTCAGTCTGGTTAAATGGAAGAGAAAGAAAAGAGTAGGCGCACGTTTCTAATATGTTTAATTTCACAATACTTGTGGGTGTACAATAAGTTTTTGCGACTAATGCCTCTATGCGTCCCTTGAAGTTGTTGCGCAGCTATGAATTCAATATGGTCTTTTCGGCCTTTCAATTAAAAACACGTGCGTATTGGACACGCGTGTATTCAAATCCAATGTTTTGTTTATATAAACACTATCTAATGTTGCAAAGTGAACCAACTCCTCCCCTCTCCCTACACCCACTTCCCTGTCTGCCATCCTGACACCAACTGTCCATCCTACTATATGTAGGCTATTGTCTCTGTGCATCCCTTGTAGTTTTTGCGCAGCAACCAAATCGACGATGCATACCTCACATTGAGTGTCAATGTCTGGCACTAATGCCTTATGTCAGAGTTGAACACAAATCCCATCATGGCCTTGTGCTATGTAGTACAGTCCCCAGTGTCAGCCATTATGTCAGTACATTGCCACTCACTGTCAGGTAAGCAGAGTTCCAGGTGGGCTATTTGTACTGGGTGGTAAAAGTGTATATAGAACAGGGCCTGATGGGAGATGTAGTCAGGGCTAACACTCCCACCCAGCCCAAACAGCACACCAGGAACCATGCTTATCTAGAAGTGAGTTGAAATGTACTGAAAGAATGGCTGACACTGGAGCCTGTTGTTTAACTTGACTGCAACACCCAACAAGACCTTCTGCTCCAGACACAATGCAGTAGTGTCAACCATCTTGGTAGCACATTGCCAATCACTGCGAGGTAAGCAGCATCCCATGTAAGCTATTTGGAATGGGTGGGAAGGTGTTTGGAGGGCAAAGCCTGATGGGAGGTGAAGTCAGGCCAAACACTCATCTTCTAAACCAGCACAACTAGCTCATCAGGGCCAATGGCTACTTGACAGTGAATGGTAATGTACTAGCAAGATAGCTGACACTGTTGCATGGTGTTTGCAGACCAGCGCCTTGATGGGAGTTGGCTTCAATTTGAACATCATGCACCAGTGTCAGCTACCTTGCAAGTACACCTCCCTTCACTGTGATGCAACCATGACACAAAAGAGTTAGCAGGGTTGGGTGTGAGGAGGAGTATTTGTAATGGCTATAACTCACATCAGGCCTTGTCCCACACACAGCGTCCCACCCAGCACCAAAAGCCTACCTGTAACAATGCTTCCCTGACAGTGAGTGGGAATGTACTTGTAAGATGTCTGACACTGATGACTGGTTCCAATTTTTCCATAAGCTCCAAGCAGGGCATAGTGGTACAGACACCAGCCCACAGTGTCAGACATTTTGTCAGTATTTTTCTACTCACTGTCATGTAAGCATGGTTACTGGTGGGTTGTTTGTGGTGGTTGGAAGGAGGAGTGTAAGCCCTGACTACATCTCCCATCATGTTCTGTCCTCCACATACCTTCCACCCTATCCCAAATTGCTTACTTGGCATTCTGCTCCCCTGACAGTGAGTAGCAATGTGCTGCCAAGATGGCCACAACTCCCAACAGTGCCTTGAGCTCTAAACACCAGACGGCAGTGCTAGAAATCTTGCCATTACATTCTCATTGACTGTCAGAGAAACTGAGTTCTAGGTCGGATTGTTGGGCTGGGTGGGAGGAGGAGTGTTTCCACTGACTGAAACTTCCATCAGGCCCTGTCCTCCATAGACCTTACCAGCCAGCCCAAACAGCACACTTGGAACGAGGCAGTCCCTGACAGTGAATGGATATGTACTGGCAAGATGGCTGACACTGGGGACTGGTGTTTGGAGCACTTTACAGTGATGTCTATAGAGGTGTTAGTTATAACTTTTCTTTAATGAGGAGTAGGTTCTTACCGGACTCTGGTGCTTCTGGTAGTCCATAGACGCTCTCCAGGGAAGGATGGCACACACCTTCTCCTCCCAGGAAGTGAAGTGCACAGGTGGTGCAGGAGGGCCACCGCCAGGACGCTGGCATTCAGCATGTTCTCTGGTCAGCAGTTTTTTGACCCTCCTTCGCACATCATAACACCTACTCCTTATATCATCCATTGTGCGAAAGACAGGTGCTTCTGCGTTCACCTTGTTGACTATCCTGCCCCACATCCTATTTCTCTGGGAAAGGCGGGTCTGTTGAGCTAGGTTCCCAAATACTGTGGCTATACTCTGACCATTTCATCTACGAACATTTCCAGCTCCTTCTCTGTGAAATGTGGCTGCATCCTTTGGGTCATGGTAAGGGTGATTGTGAAGGTGAAGGTGAGTGTGAATATGAAAAAGAGTATATGTTTGTAAGAATGTTTTTAAAATAAAATCTGTGCAAGTTGTGTGGTTGTGACGTGTGAGTGTATGAGGCAGAGAGCAGGGGATGTGTAAAGAATCCCGAGACCTAGGAGCAGTTGTGTTAGAGCAAAGGATCATGGTCATGTTTTGGCCCTTTATATAGGTGGATTGGTAGGTGCAGCTAATGTTTTAACTTTTCGGGGGTATTTTGGTGGTGCCAGTGCTTGTTTTTATTGTTTTTATCAGTTTCCAATTGCCAATTGTAACACAAACTGACACGGTTCAGAAACCACATCAGATGCATCGTCATCTGGTCGTGGGGTAAACCGAGTCTGATTCATAACCGACTCATAACCAATAACATCAGTGTTTCTGAATGAGTCACTCGCATCGGGCTTGTTTCCGGATGATTCTGTTGTGTGGATTGCTTTCCTACTATTAGTAGGAGTTCAACATGCAATGCATCCTAATCAGTCATTCAGGAAGCTCGCAGACGAGTTGTTCGGAAACCATTCTGGAACAGAGTCTGTCAGTAGGCGTCCTGGACGACATCCTAATATGCCCCTAAAACAGAGACGGAACTTTATATGCTGGTGGTGTTATACTCAATCACAGGAAGAGAGTGAGAAACACTAGCAAAAATGACAAACTCCTATTAGATAAACAGCAGCCCCATAAAAAAGTTACATGCCCGTCAATGTGATAGGCTTATCTATGAGTATGAAGGGATCTGTAGCTTGGAATGAACTGACGCTAGAGCCCAGTCTTGTTAAGCCTAGAAGAGGTCAGAAACACTATTTAGAAACGTGCTCACATGCAGCAATATTGTTAGAAGGCAAGGGACTGGTGATAAATGAAAGAAATGGGCAGCGCCGTGCCACTTACCTCCGTACTGTGAAAGGGATATGTGCTCACTAAGAAGCTCCCAGAGGGAGGAGTAAAAATTAAGAAAGGACTCGGTTGCTGACTCTGAACTAACACAGAATAAGTACGCCATGATGGAGTGGTGAAAACCACCCATTCACCTAAAGAAGTGAAGACCAACCAGACTCTCTGACGAACGTGCGAATAGAAAAAACACTAAGATGTAAACTAGTGAGTGCTAGGTTTTGCATGGACCTACACCTGTATCATTGGTCAGACAATTTGCCATTCCCAATATACATAACACAATGCAATTGTAAACATATGGTTTGATAGTCAGTGCATCAATAACATCAGTAAATCACAGCAAAGAAACAGGAAGGGAAACAAGCAGGGACAGAAAATCACTTTTAGGTTTTGATAATTAATGAAAAAAAACAGCCAATATGCATTATTCAATGACTATGTAAATGTGCTGTGCAAGGAAGATTAGTAGTATTGTCCCGCAAATGCCCAAAAGGGCTCATAATGCACACCTTCCACCAGGGTGCCAACCGTATGTGGTAGTTCTCACTGGGGTCCCACAACTGAAACCAAATAAAAGTGAGTCATACGACGAGCTAAAAAACAAGACCTTATATTGGCTGAAAGAAAATAGACCTCTGCCCTACACAGTAAACTGCCAGGTCATCCATGTCCGAAGAGTCAGTTGGGTGGGTACAAGATTAAAAGACATTGAAGGAGATTGTATCCTGGTGAATTTTAAGGATCCTTCTGTTGCCCAACTTGTTTACAGCCAACAGCCACGTAGTAACAATCGAGGAATCGGGACCTGCGACCTTAGCTATTTCTACCCGATGCAAGGGGAACAGAACAGCAGAGTTCCACTACAACACGGTTTGATGGCCAACAAATATTCCTTCTTCGACCCTCCGACACCACTTGAAAGGATACCACCGCAAATTGCAGGGTCAGATAAGAATTGGTCATGGTGGGGTTACTGACAAACAAATAAAGAGGATGCACCCAAAGGTCTGCCTGCCCACCCATTCTATAAGGATCAGCAGGTGGGGAAAGATCATTTCAAGTTACAGCAACCAAGGAAAATATACAGAAGTACCTTGACCCTCCAACATGGGTCAGCCGTAATCGCTGAAGGCAGCACTGGGGTCCATGATTCCTCCCCATGTCTCTTGGACAACCAAGTTCATTGGATTCAGGCAGCCGCACTGACAAACCCGGAGGTTCCCAATGAGGGACATCCCTCGGCTACAAGCCACTCAATTGACCAAGAACCAATTGGCCAGGAACCCTGCAAGCCAAAGCGTGACTTAAAGATCTTGTCATGGAACATCGCAGGGTTGTCCAGGAACCTGTGCGACAGAAATTGGAGCTCCTTTATCGAGGAGCATGATATCATACTTTTGCAGGAAACATGGGCCACCAATATTATACATAGACTTGGCTTCAAAACGTTCTTCAAAGGGGCAACTCCATCACTAAGAGGTAGACCCTCCGGGGGTCTAATAATATGGACAAGTATCTCCCTAAATGTTGTTGTATCATCACTGTATTTCCCTTCCAAAGATTTACTAGGTGTTAAGATAACCACGAAAAACGTGGGAGATGTTCATATGATAAATGTCTATAATAGACCCTCCCCACAAAACAAGGCATCAATGGTTATTGAACAACTCAGTTCCTACTTAGTTATTATAGAGCCGGATTCTAAAATATATATAGGTGGGGACTTCAACTGCCAGTTCGAACCCATAGTGGGGCTCGAAAAATTACTAGAAAAAGAAGATAGAGCGCTTGACATCCCCCCCTTAGATAATGTAAAACATGTAAAATATTCAGTGGCTGCTATGCAAATTTATGAACTGACTGTATCATATGGACTGCGGGCATGTAATGGTCGATTAGATCCAGATAAACCGGCCAATTTTTCCTTTAGTAAAGGTTTGTCTAAATCTCTGATTGATTTTATGTTAATTTCAACAAACCTTTGGTACCTACTGTCGGCCTTCAAGGTCGTGAACAGACATGAAAGTGACCACTTTCCTCTACAGTTAGGATTATTATCTGACCCTTTTTTGACGCAAGATTACGGGACGGAAAGTGAGAGCGGGGTAGTTGAGGTTGCTATTTCTAATAATAGGAAGGCAATTAAATGGCCCCACATTCTATCAAAAGAAGAGACACTCATGGGAATTTACAACTCCTTCTCAGATATCGTCCCCCGATATGCAAACATAAGGCTGGGATCCCACGAGGTTTTGGAAATGCATTATCACCTAGTGGAATCTCTAACTCCCCTCCTGAGTAAATGTTGTACAACTAAAAAAGTTAATGTAAACAGGCAACTGGAGCTAGAAACGCCTTGGTACAACAAACAGTGCTGTCTAGCAAAATCCAACCTAATTACTGCTGTAAAATCTAAAGACCAGTTGAGGGTTAGAGAGTGTAGGAAAGCTTACAAAACCCTCATGTTTAATGCAAAAAGGGAATGGGACGATCGAATCTGGGAAGACCTCTTGAGTGCAGCTAGGAGACATGATCAATGCACTTTCTGGAATCTAATAGCCAAAAACAACAAAAAAGGCTGTTCCAATAGGGATTTTTTTCTGGAAGAAAAGGTTTAGTTTGACCATTTTGTGGGGTTGTATGATCAAGCAGGGTCCCCTGGTGAATATAATGAGCCCGGGTTTCTTACTCAGTGCACTACTCCGGTGCAATTTAGTATTAATGAAACTCTCTGTGCTATAAAAGCAGTAAAGGCAGGAAAAGCTCCAGGTCCGGACAAACTACCTGGTGACCTATTCACCCATAATTTGGAGGTATGGAGCCCGTATATAAACTTTTTGTGCAATTCAATTTTACTGGGTACCCCGATCCCTGAAACGTGGAAAGGGGCGGAAATAATAACTATCTTTAAAAAAGGGGATCGATACAATCCAGGGAACTACAGACCGATTAGTTTAATCAATATTTTACAGAAAATTTTTGCTAGACACATTTTAAACCGGCTTTTAATATGGATTGACGACTCCGAAATCCTATCCAATTACCAAGCAGGGTTCAGATCCAAGACTAGCACTGTGGACCAAGTGTACAGATTTATGTGTATATGCTGGAAGTATGTTAATATCAAGAAGAGGAGCATATATGTTGCATTTATGGACCTACGCTCTGCGTTCGATCTTGTTCCCCGCCACTTATTATGGGAGTGTTTAAAGAAGATGGGCGTCCCGAAAGATTTGTTGGGTAATCTTATAAAATTGCATACAGATAACTTTGCTAAAGTAAGGTGGGGTAGAAATGAAGAACTCACCCGACCCATCCCAGTGAAAAGAGGTGTGAGACAAGGGTGCGTTCTAGCACCTACCCTCTTTTCATTGTTCGTAAATGATATCCCCCACTACTTAGCTCAATGCAACCATGATTCACCCAAATTGTGCAACGAGGCAGTCACTGCACTATTATTTGCGGATGATACCATCCTTATATCTCAAACCCCAAAAGGCCTGCAAAACTTAATAAATAAATTTAACAGCTATTGTGTAATGAAGGGGTTAGAAATAAATTCATCCAAAACGAAATATATGGCAATCAATCCCTCCAAATCCTTCAAGAAGAACCTGGTCTTAAATAATAACAAACTTGAGTATGTGGACTCATTTGACTATCTGGGCATCAGGCTGGATAGCAGAATGTCTTGGGCGAACCAACTCGACAAAACCAGGTTAACACTTACACAGAATTCATTGCCCATCTTAAAGATTCATGGTGGGAGTACATCCAAAGCTATTACACCTGCGATTGACGTGTTCCAAGCAAAAGCCCAATCCGCTGCCTTGTATGGGGCCGAGATCTGGGGGCCTTACTCCAATAAAACATTTGATGTTGTAGAAAACAAGTTTTTCAGACGCTTACTAAGATTGCCCCTAAGAACACCCTTAGTGCCGGTCTATTTAGATATTGATGTAAAGCGCACCGATTTCTTATGCCAGTTGCGACCATTGCTTTATTGGGTGCGATTATGGTCTACCCCGGAACTAACTAACTACAGAGCAGGCTTATTGGAAATTAGGGAGTTGGATTCATTCAATACAATTAAGTGGTTGAGACATGTATCCTACTGGTTTACAGAAATAGGTCTATCACATTTTTGGGAAACACCAGCTGTATCAATTACTTTGCCTAATAGTTGTAAGACCCAAGTAAAATCTGCCTACTGGAACTACGTGAATAATCATGTATATGAACGTGCCACCGGACAACTATCGTCCACATTTTTGCAATTTAAGGATCATCCCTCATTCGAACCCTTTATGGACGAAATTGAGCCACCCCTGGCTAAATCTGCCTTCCTCAAATTTAGATACGGGGTGTTACAGATTAAATCAAATTCATGCCGGTGGGGAGGAGTAAGTAAAGATCCTCATTGTACTTCTTGTGACTTAAATCTGAAAGAAGATGAGGCTCATATCCTCTTCTTTTGTCCACTGTATGTTACATCTCGAAAAAAATGGATCATACCTCTATGTAAAAATATGGGGACACGTTCATTCAAAGAGGCAGAACGCATATTTAGATCCTCTAACAGTAGGTTATTAGTCTTTGGTCTGAGCAGATTTCTCCATGGTGTTTGTATAATCAGAAAGAAGCTTGGATTACCTTTGTAGGATCAATTGATTTTATCATTGGCCTTTTAATTATTTTTACTATTGTATATAACTGTTTAAAAAAAAAAAAAAATGATTGAACTGGTATAGTATAAACCCTGGTATGTATATCCCCCTTAAAAACTCACGAATAATGAATATGCCCAGAATTGCACTTTGTCCGATCAGCGCTTTTTGCACAATATGAATGTCTGTAAAGTTTTTACTCATTGTAACAAATTTTTATTTTAACGACAAGTATGTGTATTATATGTATGTTGGCTTAATGACAAAAATGTCGAATAAAAGCTTTTACTACTACTAATTAATGAAAAAAAACAGCCAATATGCATTATTCAATGACTATGTAAATGTGCTGTGCAAGGAAGATTAGATAAACGAGAACAGTGCTTGCATTGTGCGGCGAAACATTTCTTTGCAGGCAACACATTTTTTTTAAAGTGTCCCAATAGTGGATATAAACAGTACTTAGGTGACAGGAAACTGACAAGAGAAGTGCACAGGAACAAGCATTGGTGAATGTAAGAAACAGTATACTCTAATAGAAATGGAGGAAATGTAAGTGGCAGGCACAGGAACCAATGAAAAGCAAGAAAAGCAAGGAAGCGGAATGAAAGACTTGTTTAAGATTTTTATTAACTACAAATTAGGCAGATTGCTTAGATTTGAAAGGTGTTTTCCAACAAAAGAAGGAATCTTCTTTTACAACATTGTGTTTCATTGTAGGAGGTCATGCGCTTTTTCCAACTGTAAGCTTTAAGCGACTTAGCAAAAAGGTTGATCAGGAAAATCTGATTTTAATCAGACTTCTCCTTTTAAAGCCTACTTGAATACCAAATAGGGGAAAAGGATGCACAAACTACGAGGAATAAAAGTGCTGTGGCGGGAGGAGATGTGGACTAAGTGCTTGAGATACTGACCCCAAAAATGGCAAACAAGGTTCAAATCCCGACCTCACTAAACATCCATTGGCTCTGTGTGCAAGCCACATAACCTTCCTGTGCCTAAAATAAAGTGTAAATTCTGGTTGTCATGTAAAACACGATACTGCTTGTGAACCCAATTTGCACTACATTAAACTGCCAAAAAAAGAGTGCCCTGTCTTACACACTGCCTTTCTTTGTCTCAGGATTTATCTCACACACTACTTTGTTTTTATATCGTTTACCTGCCTCTGCCTCTCTCAATCCATTTCTCTTGTTAATGTAAAATGACATGGAATGCAAACTGTGCTCAATTCTGGAGAATTTCTCGATGTAGCCAAATAAATCTAAGCGGCCTAGTTATGAAAAAGTCAAGCAGTGCGGCTCAGCAAGTCACCATGCTGTGCTGCCCTGCGTCACAGAGAAAGGGCAGGAATGTGCCATATTTATCCAATACACGCATTCCTGTGCCCTTGCACTGGCGTGATTTTGGCAGTGAAGCACCAGTGCAGGCACCATGCACCATGGTTAGTGCAGGAACATAGAAAGAGGAAGTAGCAAAGAGAGATAGAGATATTTCTCCTCGTTAGGCCTCACCTGAGGAGGTGTATCTTTTTGGCGCATTCCCAGGTTTACAAGGTCTTGTAAATCTGGCAATGCATCAAAACCCATGGGAGTTGTGGAGAAGCACCCATGGAATTAATACCCAGAGCACAGTAACACAACTCAGCAATTTGTGTTGCGTAGCGTTCCTCTATATTTTTGAAGCCACTGAAAGCCATGCAAAATGGCTTGTGGTGGCATAAAAAATCTGACATAAGGTTTGTTTTGCTCTTGCACCACGTTACGTGGTGCAAAAACAGCGCAAACCAGGTCTCAAATATGGCCCTTAGGGGCACATTTACAAGCCCTTTTTGCCACCGCTCTGTCACTTCTTTTGATGCTCCTGCGGCATTACGTCATTTCCCTATATTTACAAGGTGGTGCTAAGCCACTTAACGTTGCTTAACACCACCTAATAAACATGCCCCTTGCTGCCACAGTCCTCAAAGGTGGCACGCAATGAGGGCTGCTGTGGGAGTTCTCCGGCAACACTCATGCCTTTTGACACTGCCTCAGATTTGCAAGGCTGAGGCAGCGCCAAAAACGAAGGCCAGGTAATATCTGTTCTTAGAATGGCAATACTTTCAGAATGCAGCACACATAGAAAGAGCAAATCACAATTATTTACTGTTTATGTGCCGGAGAGTGTCCCTTCCTGCACATAAACAATCGCCCCTGCAGATCAGGCACCCTCGCAAAATGACTGTGTGGTCCCTTACTCCATTACTAAGCAGCCTTTTTTGCATCAGCGCTAAGGGAAACACAGGGGTGTGCTGTATTTTTGTAAATATGGCGCACCCCTGCATTTAGAAAATGTCAGAGCGTGGCACGGCCAAATTTGGCATGGCACCGCGCTGCCGGAATTTCTTGTACATACGCCCCTTAGTTTCATGCAACGAGATGTAACAGTAGCCAAGGGCAACCAAGGAGGGGGTGTAAACAAGGACTTCTTTTGTCGAGAGCAAAACGAGCATCAGGCATGTGCCAGAGAAATATGTATTATTATGATCTCTTGCTTCTGTTCTTCTGAAGGTGAAAGCTAGCATCTTACTCTCCTGTCATTTGTCATCCTTTTGAGAAGGGAAACAAAGGGTTGCCTTCAGTAACGTATGCTTCACTGGGCCAGGAGATTGAATTTTGTTAGAAAATCAGTAGCATCTCTTAACTAGGTGTAGTCGGACAGTTTTTCAGGCCGCGCTAAGAACCCTTACTGGAGTTGTCATCTGAAAAAATATAAATTTCAAGAACAAAAATGGATGTGTTCTGCAAATGCTTGTCAACACGCGGCGGAATGTCATCCATCTACGTGTAGATATTTGTGGATCTCCTGATGGTATAAAAGTCAGCATGTGGTTCTCTCCTGTAAAGTTTTTGATGACGTTTTTGGTATCGAGAAATAGTGTAAAGTCCAGCATTAGATAGATTTCTGTCATGTTGTGTTTCACATATTTGATAGGCATATTTTGTTGCTCAATCTGTCAGAAACATACCCATGATGTCAAACTGAAATGGCCTCACTGTTCGGAAGCAATTCAAGTTCGTGTCCTGTTTCAGCGCATGGGAAGCAGATCTATCTGAGACTCAGTTACACTTGTACGGAAAGAAGTTGCTATAAAACATGAATGTTTTAGTACTGGTCCGTGCTGTGGTGAAAGCAAGACAGATTTACTATTTATAGGGAAACTAGCTTACCCGTCGCGAGTTGCTGCGATCTTAGAAGAAAGGAAATTTAAGGAAATTTGTTGAGATAACATTCAATTTACAGTGTGTCATTTTTATTGAAACGTATTCATTTTAATATGGAAAACATTTTAAAGTGTTGTTTTAATTCAGTTTATTTATTCGAGTGCTTGTGGATACACAGTATCTTTTGTTTTTCCGTGTGGTGTGTACACGAATAAATGAGAAGGTTTTTTTGATGCGTGAACTAGCCACATACAGTTGTCCATGTGAGAAGCACTGATTCTCCAAATCTAGTCCACACACTTGCAGCGATTGTCCTTGTGCTTTGTTGATGGTCATTGTAAAAGCGAGTCGCACCGGAAACTGTAAACGTTCAGTATTAGAATTATTATGAGGGCCCTGGGGGGCCGATATTTTACCAAGTATTATTTTTTGTTTTTGCCAGAAACCTTCGCGGGAGTATACTCAACAACTTCCCAAAGTTTCAAGCCGATCCGAAGAATGGTGTAGTAATGCCTAAAGGACAACCAGACAGACATACTTTTGTTTTTATATATATAGATTGCTAACCTCACTCAGAGAAATAGTACGTTTTCAGATTCGCACTCTCAAATATGGCGTTACGGCCAGAACTACCGACTATGGAACTGGTGAACAAGGGAGCATATTCACAAGTGATTATCTCTATCAGAACATCACTTTTTTGACGTTCCGGGACTGATAACCCCTTCCCCTTATTTACAAGGCTGCGTTAAGCCATTTGGCTTAACGCCCCCTGGTAAATTTGCCCCTAATCACACAGCACTTAGGAGCATATTTCCAAGGGTTGTGGCAGAGTGAAGCGTTAGCCTTCCTGGCTTAACGCCTCACTCCGCCACTTCAGAAACACAGGGCTGCACCATATTTACAAGAATATGGGGCAGCTCCAAAAATAAGACCCGGATAAACATGGTCCTAAACTGGCGCAGCAAGAAGAAATTATTAATTCCTCAATTTTTTTTGCTTTTTCTATGAATGCAGCACACATAGAAAGAGCAAATTGCCATTAGTGATTGTTCATGTTCAGGAAGGTTCCTGCACATAAGCAATCATTAGAAAAAGACGAGTTGCAACTTCGATATGTGCTGCACAAAGCAGCACACATAGAAGTTACAAATCACCATTAGTGATTGTTTATGTGCAGGAAGAGGCACCTTCCTGCACATGAACAAGCATTCCCTGCATTGCAGGCACCCTTGTACTATGGTGCTAAATTTGGCACCAATGTTGGGGAAATGCAGTGGTGCGCTGTATCATTGTAAATATGGCACATCCCTGGTTATCAGAATGTCGGAGTGCGGTGTTACCAATTGTGGCATAACACCGCACTCTGCCAAATATGCCCCCAGGTTTGTGTTTCGGTGTCGGCTGAATACACTGTGGTTCTGCGAAAATTACTCAATCTTCCTGTGCCTACCAAAAATGAAGGGCAGGGGGGTGTGGTCAGGGTATTTTTTTAAGATGTGTGGGGCAAGTTTTAGGGTGGGGTGAGGGACAGTTTTAGGGGTGGAGTAGATTTAGGGCAAATGCATCTTAATTATGTAACCTTCTTAGTCACCAATAATAGCTTAAAGATATGAGAATGTTTATTTAAGATTTTTCTGTTTGAATAGGGATACAGCATCACTGTTTGCAGTATGGGAAGCTTCTAAGCCTACCGCTCAGAGGCAGATAATTGGTTATAATTCTAAAAAAACGAAATTGCATGCAAAGCTGATAGCAGAGCTCTAATCAGCAATGAATGTAGCCCTTCAGGCTAAGAATAGGCCTCAGGATGGACAGCCCCCTAAAGAGAACAATCTTGAAATAGCCAAACCCAACTTAAGGGACATTTTTATTTTGTACTAAGTGTACCCTGCCACGTGTTGCTGTGGCTCAGTCTGGTTAAATGGAAGAGAAAGAAAAGAGTAAGCGCATGTTTCTAATATGTTTAAGTTCACAATGCTTGTGGGCACACAATATGTTTTTGTGACTATTGTCAGGTTGTGTATATATAAACATGCGCTAATGTTGCAAAGTGAACCAACTCCTCCGCCCTCCCTCCACCCACTTCCTGGTCTGCCATCCTGACACCAACTGTCCATCTTAATATATGTAGACTATTGTCTATATGCATCCTTTCTTAATGTTGCAAAGTGAACCAACTCCTCCGCCCTCCCTCCACCCACTTCCGGGTCTGCCATCCTGACACCAACTGTCCATCCTAATATATGTAGACTATTGTCTTTATGCGTCCCTTGTAGTTTTTGCCCAGCAACCAAATCAATACGGTCTGTTCGGCCTTTCGATTGAAATCACACGCGTATTGGACACGTGCGTATTCTAATCCCACATTGTATATACATAAATACGCTCTTAATCGAATCCAACGTTGTGTCAAAATTTCAAATCAATCGGTGAAGAACTGTCGGAGATTTAAGATTTTGAACAAAGGAACATTGACATTTTTATGTGTCTGTTCGGGCTTTCGATTAAAAACACGCAGGTATTCGACACACGCATTTTGGAATCCAACGCTGTGTATATAAAAACACCCCCCTATTGGAATCCAACATTGTGTCAAAATTTCAAAGCAATCAGTGAAGAACTTTCGGAGATTTGCGATTTTTAACAAACAAATATTTACATTTTTATTTATATAGGAGATGAAACTAATAGTTTGAGCGTTCTTCAGCTGCAGGTATGTGAGGAGAGCCAGATGATTCGAAATGTCTTGCATGGTCAATGCAGGGTAAGGGCGATCGTCAAAGAAAGATTTGTGGTGCTGTTCCTCTGAAAGGGGTTATGACAGTCACTAAAGCATAGGGAACCACCGTGTCTCACTAGGAGTTACAGGGGAAATCCATATGTTGGATTAGAATGCCCTCACACACCCTTGCTTGTGTCATGCTTCATCATCTGGGCTGCTCCTCGTTGGGTCGGCGGTGCAATACCCAACGGGCTCGCTTCGAAGAGGGGCACTTTACCGGAGATCTTTTTCCAACAGCCGTTTGGTGAAGTGCGGGTATGGAGACAGAACAAGTGTGTAGACGTGATAGTGAGTTTAAAATGGGGCTGGGAGTACCTGGAAAAGGCTTTTATTCTGGGGGTCTCCTGCCTCAGTTAAAAACTGTGTAACTAACACTCTCTGGGGAATAATGTCCCCTATTGCTATGTCAGTTATGAAAATTATCAGACGGTCAACATGTTTCTCGTGTATGTGTCAATTGACTCGCAATTCTTCAGGACCAAAAATAAACTGTCTACACTAAGATGTATGAGTGTTGATTATTAGCTGGTTTGTTCATCAAGGACACAATTAGAACATTGCTAAATTGTAAGTGTACCTGTGATGCGCTGGAACTGCCTGTTTGGAGGAAACAAAAGGTTGTATACATTACAGGTATGAGTATCAATGAACCACCTGACAGGTGATGTCATAGAAATTCGATAGTGACTTTACAAGTGAACCTGAAAAATGAAAGGTACTAGTAACCGTGGTGGCTTGGTGCCTAGAGTGAGCTAAGGTGATTATTCAAGCCCCATGTGGGATATACTTAAAATCAGCAGACAATACATGTTAGACTCACCTAATAGTCTCAAGTGTCCAGGCATCAACAGTACCCGGCAGTCAACACATCAGGCTAGACCTCCCATATATGTAGAGCTATATGGAGAGGGGAGTAAGCAATCAGATGCAATATAATCAAGTGTGGTCTACTCCTTGTATGTTTTATCTGTCTTATTCCTTAGGGCGGCATGTCCCCAGCATATTGTTAAATGAGGAGTGTAAACCATCTTTAACTGATTATGCTGGAAATTAAAAAGATCTTTAACGAAGCTCATGGCGGTCCTTCGGTCTATTCCTGTGCCAGTCTATACTTTTAGGTAAAAACCACATGACTTAGCTGTTGTTGGCGAAATCGGTACTTCTGTAAATTTGTATGGGGTAGGGAGTCTAGAATTATCGTTAACTGTGCCTATGACGAACTACTATAGAGTGGCTGATTCCATGCATAGCAAGTAATTGTTAACACTATAATTGTGTGGTCTGGCTAACAATGCTTGCGGACGTCAATGTATTTGAAAGACCACTGTTGTAATTCAAGTACCACAGTGACGGACCTCAAATATCCCAGTTGTGACCTTGCTGATAAACATCGCCACCTCGTCAGAGGGGGCGGAAGGCGACGAAGAGTGACGGGATCTCCCCACTTTTCCCCTTGACGCGGAGTTGGTGCGATGCCAATTACGAGATGTCAACATGACCGTAGTAGAGGCGTCGCAATGGGTGGCTGGTCATCCCCCCTGTGGCTCGTAGCGTGGTGTATGCGCCATTCAATCAGGATCGAGTAACTAGAACTCGGCCAGCCGGTCTGTGTGAGTATCCCACAGCCGTGTGTAAGGCGGTTAAAGAAGGCATGTGGGCTAACAAAGTGGCTGATGGGCGTTAAAATGTTAAACCGTTCCAGCCCTTACAACGCCCTACTGCCGGTAAGAAGTAGACCCTCATGTTCCATTGAGTATGACATATTACTCACGTTTTGTAGACCTGTTTGGCTCCTGATGACCTACCCACTCTGCCGAATCCGGGAGGTGCTGGCGTGCTGGGTCGCGGCTATTAAGTAATCGTTAGTGTCATGTGACGGGGCGTGCCGTGTTCCTAATCACACGCGAGTATAGGGTAACGGCGGCGGCCATTACAGAGTAGCGTGTTCACTGATTATGTTGGTACTTTCTATGTTATACAGAAGACTGTTCCAATGGGTATTTCATTGACAGGCCCATGTGAAATATGTTATTTATATGGTTATATCCAGGAATAGGTTATTTATACGGCTATGGCCAGAAAATGGAAGTAGCCAGATAAACTGTGATTAAAATCAATGACAATGAGTTAAACATTGATTAAGATGGGGACACAACCATGTCTAATGCCCAAACAGGATCGAGAGTTTTGTTAGCGAGGGTAAAAGATTTGCCATATTCAGGACATTTTGTGGTCATCTGGTAAACAACACTTTACTATGCCCATGTCCTGATGGTGGTTTTGTTGACAAATCGTGTATAGCGGTTAGGCTGTGTGTTACCCAAAGGGGTTACAGGGACCCACAGTCTTAAGGCTTGATACTGCTCCAGGGATTTGCTTCATTTAGACCTGTGCTGTCTGTTGAAAGGCGCTGTATGCACCTTTGTTCTTTGGAGAACAGGCTTTGTCTGCAGGATATGGGATTGGCCTCAAGTACTAGCCATTTTATGGAATCTGGTGAGTGGTTCTGTACCCGAACATGAGTGCACAATTTAGTGTTTGTTTTCTTACAGCAGAAATTGCTGCGGTGTTCTGTGATCCATATTTTAATTGGGCGGGTAGTCTTGCCCACGTAGTAGAGGCCGCATGGACAGGTCAAGAGATAAATGCAGTTTGTGGTGTTGCAATTGGTGTGTCCTCCCATTTCCCAGGTAAATCAGTTATTCAGTGTGATGATTTTATGCATAGTACTCATTGCGCATGCGCTGCATGTCCCGCAGGGGTAATGTCTCTTCACTGCTTGTAGTTGCCATAAGGTTGTTTATTGGGCCACTGTTTTTCTCTTCGGTCTAGTCTAGATAAGGATGTCCTTGATATTTTTTGAGCGTTTGAATGCAAAGCATGGAGGTTCAAAATTGAGAGATCCTGTATTGAGGCTGTGCCAATGTCTCATCAGTGTCTTTAAGTGCGATGCCAAGTTCGTAAGGGAGCTACAGAAGCCAGTTACCGGTGAATTTGTTTCAGATAAAGCCAAAGTGGCCCAAATGTTTTCTGCAGCCTTATAAGATCTTGTATGAAAATAAATATTTGATCCCGCATGTCAGTATACCTCAATATTTTCAGTCCATTAGACTCCTTCAGTTGACAAGTTGACAAGTTCACAGGCAGAGAGAATGGTCACTGATATATCAGCCTTTAAGGTTCAGGAAGTTTTTGCCAAAGTGCCTAGTGCAAAAGCATGCAACAAAGCCTGCTCAAGCTTTTTAAAGCATTTCCAAGCGACTGTATACCCTTTTACCCCGACAGCCGAGGCATTAACACATAATTACCAGACAGGGTGTGTGGTGGGTCGGGTGATGTCGGCTAACATGGGATTCTGAGCTGGACTACTTTAATGTTAAATAGACTTGTGCAATGTAAGATAATAGTTAATGCAAAGAAGGCATTTGACCTGGTCAACTGGGATACACTTTTTCATGGACTGGCAAGATTTTGCTTTCCTACTCTACTCAATTCATCTTAATCTGCAGAATCTTTATCAAGGGGCTCAAGCAAAGGATTTAAAGAATTCTAATCTTGCAGGGGTAGTCGACATAAATAGAGGAATGCAACAGGAGTGTCCTCTGTCTGCAATTGTATTCACCTTCTTTATATAACCATCAGCTGTTAGTATTCAGAAGAATGAGGGGGTTGTCACCCCCAGTAATGGGGATGGCTAAATTGAAAATGTTTGCAGATGATATCATCCTGTAGCTCAGGCCAGAGAACCAGATTGTTAAAAGCGTGTTGGACGTGTTTGAGCAGTTTAAAAGAATTGTGGGTATACAATGAACCACTATAAAACTGAACTGCTTCTTTTTAACACTTCAGTGTTTGTATTTTTTATTATACATACTTTATTCCACAGTAACTCTGCCATAAAAGCAAAGGTACATTAAGAACAGAATCAAATTCATTAAAGGCATGTTATTTCACCGTTCAGTAATCATACAAAGGTCACTATCATTCCCCTGGAAATTTCAACAGTCTTGGGGCCCGATGTAGGTAATCCCAGATTACCGATTCTTAAATACCGAATCATACCAATTCGGTATTTGAGAACTGTCAATCGGGATGTAGGTAATTTTACCAATTTAATTACTGAATCGGTATGATTCGGTAATTACCGAATCGGTATTTACCGATTCAGTAATTGGGGGAAACCTAGAAGGGTGGCAGGGTGTCACTTTGACACCCTGTTGCACCCCTCATTTGTGCATGGGTGCACATGTTGGAGACATACATGCCCTTAGGGCATGTATGTCTGCAACATGGCACTGTTTTAAAAGCAAAAATAAATAATTTTTAAAGGGTTTTCATTATTTACCACCAACTTCTAGTTGGTGGTAAATAACAAATTCTGAAACCCCTGTAGCCCTGATTACAGTGCTACCTACATGTCAAGATACAGATTCGGTAATTTTACAGAATCAGTACTTTACCGATTCGGTAAAATTACCGAATCTGTATCTTGACATGCCCCTACATCCCAAACTCCAAATACCGGTCGGTAACGGCCGAAATCGTCCGTTACCGACCGGTATTTGCCTTCCTACATCTGGCCCTTGATCTTTAAAATAACTCTTAATAGTATCTCGAAACAGCCTTAATTAATTAAATAGGATACTAAAGCATGAATAGTGATAAAATCTATAAAACTTTTCTATGTGTTTACTTCAACTATCGCTCAAACTTGAATACATGGGAGCCCCTCCATCTTAGTCAAATCTGGATTTCATAGATCTTAATACTGTACAATGTTTGCAATAGTTGCAAGCACAAAAGGCAACATGTGATTGCCTAAAGTCCATTTCTTTCAAAAAAGGTTTTTAAAAATTGTCGTCTAAGATGGGAAAAATATCTACTTAAAAAACAAAAGGTAAAATATCCTGTGTAGACCTATTGTCGCAGCCAGAGGGCAGCCTATCCTCGGTACACAAACCCAGGAGGAGAGGCAACTAAGTTGTGAAGCATATTGATTCTTAAACGGGTGATTGAAAAACGCTTATGAGGATTGAGATGTAGAGCTCAAAACCTGGCGTTGTTTTAACTAACACGGGAGGTGTTACCGTAGGCTTAATAAGTTCATTACCTTTTTTTTTTTTTAGTTCAAAAGAAAATTTTATTAAGAGAATGAAAGGTGTCATTACAAAAAATGAAATTCAAAGGCAAAACACATGAAGGTCATCCGAAAAATTGCTACATGAACATTACATGAAATGAGCATAAAATAGAAGAACGAGAATAATACATGACAATGAAGTGAATAATCAATAAAATGGGGAAGAAATAAAGAACGTTAAGGGGATTTAAGGAGGTTTCAAGACTTCCTGCTGGCTTGGCTGCAAATGAAAAGAGCGATTAGCACAAATATCAACATACATTATCACAGGGGACCACAAGTCTTTCCGCTTAGCAGCAATATGCAGGGGATATACAAAAGAAGTGTCCAATCTATTATTATGACAAACATTGTACCACCAAACTCTAAAGGAAATCTTGGAGAAGTCTTTCCAATTAGCTGTGATTTGTTGGAACGCAACTGCTATCAATAAGTCAATTATATTAACATTAAGCGTAGTAATGTCCCAACAAGGAGAAAGACTTCCCAAAAAAACATGAGTAAAAGAAAAGGGAAGTTGAGTACAAAAAATCAAGTTGATTTGGGACCATGCCTGTTTCCAGAAATTATTTACAAGAGGACAAGCGAATGACATATAACATATGAAACAAATCTGCCTTCGGGGTAGGAAATGTCCAACAGACATCTAATAAGGTATTAAATATTTTGCTTAAATCTTGTGGCTTGATAAGGAGTCTGTTATATAGGAAAAATAAAGTTTGCGTTATGTTAGCAGCTCTAGACGTTTTGTGAATTTTGATCCATATGTTATTCCATAAGGATACTGGCCATTGACTTGCAAGGTCACATTCCCATAATTCTTCCGTTTTGAATTTTAACTGGACAGAGTCTATGTTAGTATCATGAAGATACTTGTATAGGGTGGAAGCCTTAGATGTGGTTTTCAAAAAGTTATGTAATTGTAGTGCAGAATTCGGGGTGTTTAGAGATGTAAGTGTAGTAGATAGTGGGGTGTATGTAGTCATGACCGCTTCTTTGAGCAGAGAGTACTTGTGAATGAAAGAAGAAGGTAAATGAAATCGTTAGCTGAGTGATGAGAAAGGTAAGAACTGTGACTGTCAGAATAGTTAATGGATCCAAATTAACCCCTTGTGGCACCAGGTTTTCCAATAAAAAGGTTTGTTTTTTATAAGTAAACTTTTATTATACCATATGGTAGAATTAAGGAAATCTTCCACTATATTGTAAATAGGAGTCGATGTAGAAAGTAGTAGTTTGGATGTCAATTTGATTATAGGCGTGGACAGTGACTGTGGCTTACGTGAGAAAGAGAGGTATTCAGCAAAGGTGTAGGGAGATAAAAAGAGACGTTCAATTATGGTCCATAAAGGACAATCCTCTGTAGGATCTAGCAACCAAAGAGAAGCTTGGCGTAAAAGAAATGCCTTCAGATAAGCGGGAAAATTCGGAAAATTAACTCCGCCATTCGACTTAGGTTGCATTAATCTAAAAAGAGACATTCGGGATTTCTTTTTATTCCATAAAAATGAGGAGAGAATTGAGTTAATTCTTTGAAAATAATTTGTAGGTATGGGAACCGGAATATTGGAGATAGTATACATAATGATCGGAGACAACATCATCTTTATAATATCGAGGCGACCCCACCAAGATAAATAAAGAGGGTGCCATCCAGCAGTCAGATCTGAAATCTTTTGAATACATTTTTTCATACAGAGAGATACAGTATCGGGGATGGAAGAGGTGACATGCAAACCTAGATATTTAATGTGATTAGCGCTCCAAGTAAAGATAGAGGGACTGAAATCTGGCATAAAAGAGTATTTAGTTAAAGGTAAAATCTCACACTTCGAATGCTTTTTCAGCATCAAAGGCAATCGCTGCAAGAGAGTGATTTAAGCGTGGGGTTTTAGATAAAATGTTAAAAAGGAGTCGTGTATTGTCTGTTATAAAACGTCCTTTAACAAACCAAACCCAGATTGTTCCTTGCCTAATAATTCTGGTAAGAAGGATTCTAATCGAATCGCTAAGGTCTTGGCAAAAATGTTATAATTGATGTTTACCAAGGAAATTGGTCTATAATTTTTACAGTGTTTAGGGTCTTTACCCTCTTTGGGAAAAAGACATATATGTGCTTCAGAGAAGGATTCCGAGGAATTGCCTAACGCAGTAAAGGAGTCTAAAATAGAATGTAACCTGGGTATAACAAGTTTGATGGTGGTAAAATTCAACCGTAAACCCATCTGGTCCGGGTGCTTTGTCTTTTTTAAGGCAATTAAGGGCTATTTCTTGTAGGGAGAGGTCCGTCTCCAGGGGAGAAAGATCTGGAAGTGTATGTTGAGGTTTATGTATATTGGAGAAAAAATTTGATAGGGACTGGGTAGTGGGTTGAGTTTTTATAAAAAAGAGAAAATTCTTGTAGAATATCCGCATCTTTGCATTGCAACTCAGAATTTGTGCTGTAAACAGACTCAATATTCAACCTATTATGTTTAACCTTTCGGTAGTTAGCCAAAATTGTTCCTGCTTTATTCCTACCCCCATAAAATGTTGCACTAGATTTTAACAAAAACAGAGAAGCATCTTCTGTGGACTTCTTATTAAATTGCATTTTAGCATTAATGAGGGCTGTTAAACAATCTTTAGAGTGGGAGGTATAATAGGAGTGTTCCAATTTCTCAACTTTCTGAAGAAGATCCCCAATATATTTTCAACCAATTTTAAACCGTTTCGAGACATAGCCAATAATGAAATCTCTTGCAGCTGCTTTAAAGGTGTCCCGTAAAGTGGAGGGGGAAATGGAAGGAGATTGATTAATCTCAAAAAAATTCATCAAAGAAGAGTGTTATTAAAGCACCATCTCTTAGTACCAGTGGATTTGGGTAGGATATCAATAGTTATTGAAACAGGGGCATGATCTGATAATAGAATGGGACCAATCTCAGCATTATTAAGATTTTTTGCTATATGATGAGAAACAAAAACATAGTCAATCCGTGATTGGGAGTAATGGGATGGGGAATAAAAGGTGAATTCTTTGGTAGTGGGATTACACAAACGCCAAGCATCAATAAGTTTGTGTTGCGAGATTGCCTGAACAAAGTATTTATGAGACTTATTATTAGGAACAAGTGTTAAAGCCTGAAAGCACTTTATTCCTGATTCGTTTCCTAAAATCAGCCCTAAAACTTAGAAATAGCAGTGAGAATTAAACGTTCATAAATGCTGCTACTATTATACCTGCTCACAAGTGATTGTTGTTAATAATATACATTTTAACAGAATGATTTTTTATGATTGTATATTAAGTTTTTTTTGTGTAACATATATTAACTGTGATATTGTGCTTTTATGTTTTTTTTTGAAAAACCGAATAAAGATTTCTGATCTGATCAGTCTATCAATAAAAGGGTCTAAAATTTGATTAGTCACCTGCCAAAACAAAATTATCATCTATAGATTGAGTTATAGTTTTGGCAAACATGGACCAGAAAGAAGGCTCACCACATGTAGGAGCGTAGACATTCAGAAGAGAAATTGGAACACCCTTGAGAGACAGTTTAACATTGGGACATCTACCATTTGTATTGGATTCTTGAGATAATAAAGAATACTGTAAAGATTTAAGACATAAGATCACCACTCCATTGCGTTTGCCATACCCAGGAGAATAGACAGCGTCACCCAACCAACCCCTTTTCAATTTTGAAGATTCAACATCAAAGAGGTGAGTTTCTTGGATGAAGGCAAAATCAACATTTAATTTAGCTAAGTGGGACAAGATTCTTTGTCTCTTGATGGGGAAGTGTAAATCCTTAACATTCCAAGTGATAATTTTTAAAGTCATAAAACATTATAAACACAACAATCTAGAAAGATAAGATAGAATAGAACCAGAAGAAAGCCCATTTCATGTAGAAGATGACTGTATGTAGAAAGTATAAGAGGATAAAGAGTAATAGAGAAGTGTGAGACAATAACAAGGTAAGTAAAAGAGTCAGAAATGACTGTAAGGTAAGAGATGCTGTATTGAAACAAAGAGAGAATAACACCTAATAATACAAAACAGAGGAGAACGTTTAAAATGAAACACATAACGAAAAAAGAAAACAGGGGGAAGGAAAAGTGAGGAAAAGACGATCAGAAAAACACAGGGAGGAGGGTGGAGCCACAAGGGGTAGGCGACATCACCGGGGATCAGCAAGTGGGGGACCAGGGTGACATCGCGGAACGTGGAAAAAAGATTTCTATGGAGACAAAAACAAAAAATAAAATTGAGAAGAAGCAGCCGAATAAAACATGGGCAGAATTATCAAACAGTATCAACAAACAAGCATAAAAAAAACATGAACAACAATGAACAAACGTATCAGAAACAAAAAAGAACAATGCTCGAGAGGTTAAACTCTGCAATGAAAAATAAAACCAAGAATAAGCAATGAAGCATTTTCAGGTATTGAATGAAGAAGAACCACCCGAAGAATCGATGTTGGTCATCTTGCAGGAATTAATGAAGCTTTGCAACCAAACAGGGTCTTCATACGTTGTTGTCCTATTATTATGAGTAACTTTGAAGAGGAAAGGGTGGAAGAGGCCATAACGAGCTCCCATTGCACAGAGGTCAGATCTCATATTCAGAAAAGCTTTACAGCGGTTGGCCATGGCTTTGGCATAAACCTGCACCAAAAACAAAGATGTTCCAGACCAAGTAATTTTAGGGGAAGCTTTAAATGCAGAGAGAACTTTCAACAAGTCAGTATATTCAAGAAAATAGAGAATCACTCCTCTTGGTCTGTGTGTCGTTGATGCTTGAGGTGGTGGTTGACCTAGGCGATGTGCACGCTGAATACTGAGAATCGTCCCATCTGGCATATGCAACAATTTAGGAAGGAATGATTTAAAAAGGTGAGGGGGTCGGACCCCTTGATGCCCTCCCCCAGGCAGTAGATGTGGAGATTATTCCGTCTATTACGATTTTCAAGATCTTCGACTTGCTTCTGGAGTGTGGAAACTTGCGAGTGGAGATGAGAAACAGTGACACAGGTTTCTTTGAATGAGGAAACATTTTGCTCCACTGAAGAGACCCTTGCTTCAAGTTGGGACCAATTGTCGATCAGAACTTGTAGTTTAGAATTGGTTTCTTCCATGAAGGGTCGAAGAGCTCTAATTTCTTCTACTAGTAGCTTCATGGACACCAACGAGGTGGGCTTGGGTGGTGAGGAAGGATCCTTTTTCAGCCGTTTAGTGTTGGATTTCCCCGCGACAGCTGGTGCGGGTTCCATTGTTAGATTGGAGTACTGAGAAGAAAACACCAGGGAATCTTCCAGCCTGGAAAGCTCTGCTTGAGAGAAGGGGATTTGAACGCTTTTAATCTGCCCATAAAAGAAACATTCTGAACGCTCCTTTCCAAATGAATATAGACAAATAATTCCCAAAGAAATTGAGGCAACAACGAAGCATACACATCCAGGGAACAAAGAAAAAACTGTGAAAAAATCCATAGGCGGACAGGAGGAATAAAATATTTGAACTCCTTCTACGAAGTTGAAGAATAGAAAAATCCCAAGCAATTGATATATGAGGTCAGCCATAATGGAAAAAATTGCCATATGTCATAGAAGTGGAATACATAGAGCCACTGGTGAAGTCCTGGTCATGCTCAGTAAGAAAAAAAGGAACTATACCTCAGTCGAAGATGCATTGTGAGGAATTCACTGTTCAGAGACAAAATGGCTGCTCATCATGAGGAGAAGAGCAAATAAACTATTTGGGAGATGGAAAACAAAGGCAGAATTGAAAAAAAAACGACATCCTCAACAACATATGCCTTCCAACTCCACTACAAATGCCTCTCATGTGGGACAGGTTCTTTTGGCCAAGCAAGGGTTAAGTGAGTCAGAAATAGCAGGAAAAGCGCGGCCGTGCAAAAAAACCAAAATGGTGGCCGTGGTGAAACGAAGCGCGTTTCTGCACACTTACAGAATTCCATTGCATAAAGGTGCCCAAATGTCAGCCAGTTGGTCGAGAGTGTTCCGTCAGCCTTCACATACACATTTCTCTCCCCGTCATCAATGGAGACAGGCCAGTTCCGTGTCTGTCATCCAGCGGCCCCGGGAGCCTCACCTGATAGCCGCCATCCGCCGCTGGTGCCAAGCCACGCCCTCATTAAGTTCATTACCTTAACGCTCAATGCTGATTGATCTAAAAACTGGATCTTTGATTAACTTTTTATCCACCCTCTTCACTTTCTCCTAATTGAATATACCTGGTCTTCCGAGGGCACTAAATGAATCGTTAATGTGTCTTAACCAAGCAATGTCCAATGTGTGATCCATGGAAAGACAATCCACAATTACTGCTTGGTTAAAAGAAGCCTCTTTGTTGGACCATATATTTACCCAGCAGAGCAGAGGCTTAACTGCAACTAATTCTGTAATATATTTGACCCTAGATCCTCGTGTACAGCGTATGTGGGTGTTCCTTGTGGCACTTTCAGGATCAGTCTTAAAAATTTATTTTGGGTAGGTTGTAATTTTTCAACTGCCTTATCAACCAGATATCACTCCCATACGTGGCTTTGGAAGTACAAAATGCCTGATATAATTTTAAAATCACCCCTGTAGACCATGTAACTAATCTATGTGCACAATTTGACTTAGAGGTTTTTGTACTAGTTCCCCGACACCGTATTTCCATAACAAACGCACAGCATCATAGGTGCAAATTGCGGAGAAAATACTTCAGTTAGAAAAATTCCTGCTTCCTTTCAGCAGCAGTCCTGCTTGCAAAACCCAATACGCTATTTGTAGCGAACAGTTGTGCCCAGTTTTATCAACTAAACTATGTGGTAATGCTGAAGAAGATTAAGGGTAGGTTAAATAGATGAGCTCTCCTTCCTCTTACTCTAGTGGGTAGAGTAGCCCTTACTAGAATGATTATTTTACCTTTGTTGCTGTTCGTTTTTAAGTTGTCCCCATAAAAGTTAATAAGAGCTATTTTAAGGAAGTGGAAGCAATTTTCAGCGACTTTGTTTGGAATAGGATGGCTTGCAGGGGAAAATTTCCTGTTCTTCAGCTAGATGTCAGTCAGGGAGGGTTGACTTTACTCCAAGATCAAACATACAATGAAGCATCATTTTTAGATGCCATAGCTAGATCAATAGATATAAAGAGTTTGGTTGATCTTTTTTTTTTTGGACAAAATGATCCGGGAAGCTGAAATACAGTTGCCGGTTTTCATTAAGACAGCAACATTTCCCAAAAAATAAGATATATGCTTTTACAGGAGATGGGTGCCTGACTCCATCACTTTAGATATCAAAACACATTTCTTTAGGTTATGAATATCTTATATTATAGGAGTGTCAATATTTTGACTTGGCAATATCACATAGTCAGTCAAGTTTTTGAAGGCTGGTGGCTTTAAAGTGTTGCGATACTTTTAGTTAAGGGGTAAATTCATTGCATGGCAAGAATTTAGTGCTAGGTGTGCTGGCCGTTGCAAGCTGTTTTTCTTGAGTTTTCAGCAGATTACCCTTTTTTAGCAGAAACACTGCCACAATCTAATCCAAATATCCACCCACCATATGCTCATTCCTAAGGTTGAAACTCAAGGATTTTGAAATTGGTATAGGTTAGGACATTATCAGGGGTCTGTTTGAGAAACAACTAGGCTGTCCACAAAAGGCACCCTGTCGGAGGTGAATTGGCAGTCTATTTCACTAATAGGTTACAATGTTCTAAGAGTGGCAAATTTTAAGAGGATGTCTTTCCTGTCTCGCTGGATGTCTTATTATACCCCTACAGCCCTCCACAGAATGTACACGGGGTGGGGGATCACTTTTTTCGATGCAAGCAACAGAGAATGGTGGCTTGGCTTCATATTTTTTCACTTGCCTTATGTTGATAGAGTTTTGGGAAAATATCTTCTCTGTCTTCAGATTCAAATGGAACAAGAGGCATGTGGAGCATTCTTTGGGTTCACAGGCAAGAGTTAGGGTGCTGGTACTAACAAGTGGGACAGGTGTTTATATTGATAGCTTCTTTAATTGCTTATTCTTTGTTCTACAGAAGTGGAAAACATCTAGGGCCCCATTTACCAGAAATGAACGCAGCACAGTGCCGCAAATCATTTTGCTACACTGCTTTAATTTCGAAGCACAGGGATGCGACATATTTACAACAATATGTCTCATCTCTGTGCTTTTCCCTGTGCTGGTGCAGAAACTGCTGCCATGCGCCGGTGCAGGCACCCTTGCACTATGGTGCAAAGATGCTGGCATTGTGGGAGAATGTTTTTGTGCAGGAAGGGGCACCTTCCTGCACAAAGACAATCAATTGAGTTGATTTCCTCTTTCTGTGCGTGCTGTAGAATGCCCTAAGGTGGCATAGCATTCTGACACATTTCCAGGTTTAAAATTGCTCGTAAATCTGGAAATGTATCATTGGACATGGGTGTTTTGCTGGGAACACCAACAGCAATACCAATGTACCTAACATGCAAAGTATTGCGGGAAAAAAGGAGAAATATTTACAGGCACATGTAAAGCCACGCAGGGTGGCTTCAGGTGTGCTTATAAATATCACACAGCAAGTTGCGTCATACAATCTGATGCACTGGCGGCACAAGGGGATTGCAAATAAGACCCCTAGGTTTCCTACATACTAAGAGTGGATCAATAAAATGTTGAGGATGAAAAAGTTCGAGGAAGCATATGCAAGATGGGTAGGGGTCTTGATAAGATTTAACACCTCATGGCAGTTTCTGGAAGTAATGGAAAAAGCGTGCCCTGACTTTGGATATTTTGTGAGGGCATTGTTCCAGATGCCAGTGATCTGCACGTTTTCAATCAAACATTAACATGTGTATAGTTGGCTAATGATTGCTAATATGTATTATGTATTTCTTTATGGTCAATTTTATTGAATCGAGTGTCCTAACTTTTGTTATTGGCTGTTTGTATGCATTTATTTGCCGTCTTTTTTATTCGCTTAATTTCTTAATCAACAGCAATTTTTTATGTCTACATTTATGTTTTCGCTTTTATGTGTATGTTTATGCTTATTAACCAGGCCCATTGTTCCATACCAATATTTTGAACCATCCTCCTGTCTTTGTTGGTGGTAGGAAACCCTAACCTAAATCATCCTCTTTATGGATTTTTTATTCAGCAGTACATTGATTCTGATTAAATGTGTGATTTTATATTATGCTTCGTGAGAGTCATGACACAACTGCTTAAAATGTTACTTAATTGCATTGATTTTGGATATTTAATACACTAACCAAATAATCTAGATTTTGTTTGAGTCTTTTTATCTGTTTCAACGTTCCTTGGGTCAGGCTACCCATTGAGTTTGTAATGTTTTAATCAGTTTAAGTTTTCTTTCTCACCTTTTATTTTGCTTTACTTTTAATTTTGCCAGTACTCCTTCCTTGTAGGGCAGCCTACCAGGTGGGAGGGGAGCTGATGGGCTCTAGTTTGTGTTGGTTTCTCATCCCTGTTTTTTGCATCATCATCATGCCATAGCCACTCCATCTTTAGAGGCTGCCTACATAGAGATTCAAGCTGTGCGACAGGCAGACACACACAGTGGGTGCTCTGCTGGCACACCAAAAGTATGTCTGAGCACGCATGTCTGCACACCTCCATGGCTGGACAGCACCAGGGGCCAGTATACCTGGTCCTGAGACACTTGCTCCTAGGAACTCTTCCTACTCTGAACTTAGGGAGTCAGACACTGGATGTGTGTGATGCCTGTGGCTACTTGCCTACAGCTAGGCCAGCCTCTACCTCTAAGGTGAGAGGAACACCTCAGGCCCCATCTAGGGTTCTTTGTTACTCCTTACACTGTAGCTCTCAAGTTCAGCGCACATTTTAAATGTTCAATTTCATCTCAGATTCTGCGCTGAGAGCAATCTTCATGACGGAAACCAGGCTCACTGAGAATTCAGAACCTGACATCCTTCTAGCCATCCCAGTGGGGTATACGATAAAGAGAGTAGACAGGAAAGCCCCATGCGGTGGGGGTATTGCCATCATTTTCAAACAATCACTATCCTGCACTTTTACAGAACTATCTATCACTGGCTGTGAACCGGCTCTTTTCTCCTTAACCTATTCCAGCAATTTTGCTATTTCCGGTATTGTAATCTATTGTCCACCGGGTCCTGTCTCTAGCTTTATCTCCTCTCTGTGGCTCTCATGCACCTCTGGTCTGGTGTATAGTATCCAGGGGGTGGTGCAGTTGAGGAGACTAAGTGACCCAGCCTGCGGCCTGCTGCCCTGCATAGGCTCGGCAGGAGAGCTTGGACTGCAGCCCAACACCTGGGGTGATACTGCAGTGCTCTCCCTACATAGGGGCAGCTGTTCAGTATACCGGGCACCATGGGGTATGGTGGACAGTGTCTGTACTTTAAGGGAGGCATGGATCCCTCTGTTTGGTCACCACCGCAGAGTGAGTTAATTGGGTTGCTCCTGTTCTCCCTGGGCCCCGGAGAGCACCCCGGCCATAGATGATGTATGAGTACGTGAGGATTTCAATCTGGTGTGGGACCCCATGCTTGACTACAGCGGAGCCCCATTCCATCATCCAGAGGCTATGTTGTCGCATCTCAAGCGTGATATTAAAAATCTGGGCTTAGTCGATGCATAGTGCTAAAATCACCCTGACATGGGGACTACCCCTTTTACTCACAAAGACACACCTCTTACTCCCACATAGACTATGCCCTTCTTACTCATACCCTCCTTCACCGCCTAGACACCATAAAGCTGTCGGACATCTCTATTTCTTACAATGCACACTCAGAGCAGACATGGGAGGAGAGTAGCTACTCCACAAGGGCCCTGACGCCCTAACGCTTGCCCCCACACCTAGTACAAGACCCAGTAGATGTGGAAAATACAAAAAGGCATCACTGAATACTTCTTCCTTAACACCCTCTCTGAAACCTCACTGCATACCCTCTGGGTGAATTTAAACCCACCATCAATGCACAATACATCCATTGCAATTGCTCAAGGGTAGGAGTCAAGGCTAGTGGAATCCAACCTTATGGCGGAAATTAAACAATTGGAGCAACTGGGCAAAGGTAAGCCTCCATGACGCATTAAGCAGTAGCTTGTGGTGCTGCAGGGCCAACTTCGCACACATTGGATGGGAAGCACTGAGCGCGCACTCTTGGCATTGAAACAGCGCTACTACAAGGGGAGGTGGCAATGTGTGCAGACTCTTGGCTCCCAGGCTCCATCAAGCACATCCTAAGACCCATGTTACAAAACTGCAGTCAAATGATGGGAGTTGGCTGACATCAGAATGAGACAAATTCTAGACTTTCGATGATTACTATCAAATGTCATATTCTTGTGAAGCAAAGCCCTGAGAATGATCAAAGCTTACCTTGATGACTGGGAGCCTTTGCATCCACATCTTGGTGATCTCTTTGATGAGCCCTTTACTCTTGATGAGTTCCAGGCAGCGATCAGGGCCCTTGCCCTGGGTAAAACCCCTTATGCTTGATGGCCTCCCAGCTTCCTTTTATCGTCTCTTTCCACCTGATCTGCAGGATTACATAGTGTGGCTATTTAACTCCTTCCCACATGAAACATAACTTCTCCTACGATGGCTTTGACTGAAATCTCTCTCATACAAAAGGCAGGTAAAGACCTGGCTTTGTGAACCGTTTACCGTCCTATAACCCTGCCCAGAATGGATGCAAAACTGTTTACAAACATACTGGCTCTGAGGCTGGAACCCTACCTTTTGGGCCTCATCGACCTGTATCAAATCAGCTTTATATGCCACAGACAGGGTGCAGGAAACATTTGCCAGGGGCTGGGGCCGGTTTTTTCTCCAAGATAATGGCATCACATGTAGCACCAGGGGCAAGGTGCGGCTCAATGGACAGCTCACAAGACCAGTTACCATCCTGTGTGGCATGCAGCAAAGGTGCCTGCTATCACCCTTATTGTTTGCCCTGGCAGTCGATCCTCTCGCAATAACAATTTGCAGCACTGACGCAGTGAGTGGTAACTCCTTCGGGGGCCAACCCCACAAGATTAGCCTCTTTGCAGACAATCTACTCCTCACATTCTCTCAGCCTAAGATCTCCCTCCCAGGAGTTGAGATTTGCCTCCAGGCCTATTAGGTAGTATTGGGCTTTTGGATCAATGTGACCAACTCCTCAGAGCTCAACTTAAACATCCCTGGCCAGGACCTCCCGGCCCTGCAATGTTTAGGACTCTCCTATTGGTCTGAGGCTAACCCTACCACATTTTCTGGATGTGGCCTGTGAATGTTGTGAAAATGAATGTACTTCCGCAGGTCCTCTATCTTTTCTAGACTCTGCTTACACCAATTCTGCAAGAAGACATCCTGTGCTTACAACCCAATATCCAAACCTTTATCTGGAATGGAAAGAGCCCCCGGATAGCCAATGCGCTGTTGATGCTCCCGCAGGATAGTGGAGGTCTGGCGTGCCCAATTCTTATTGAGTATTACTTGGCTGCCCACCTGCATTATATCTCTAAGTGGGTGGTGTGAGAGAGTAAGCAGCACATGTTCCACATTGACCGAGCCGTAGCTGTCAGAAACTGTGGGATCTGGCATGGCTGCCCAAGCACTCCCGTCTGCCTAGTACATACAGTGCCACTCCGACACAGACGGTACTCTCAATTTGGGACAAAGAGGCTCTTAAAAAGGGTCGACTACCTTCCCCTCCCCAAACACATCAATCACACATAACTGGGACTGCCCCCCAGTGCTCTCTCATGTCTCATTTGGCTCCTGGAGTGATGGGGAATGTCGGACACTCTGTGACTTATTAATGGAGAACATCATGAAGTCCTTTGACCAGGGCAGAGTGGACTATCAGCTCATGGATGGCTTGTGGCTTCAGTATTGCCAACTGCAGCATTAGGTCTTACACTTTCAGTATGTCCTGCAGCCATTCGTTCCCACACCCTCTTCGAGAAGCATGCCCACGTTTATACTGATTTGAAAGGCCTCATATCCAACACTTACCAGGTGCTTAAACACTCTACACAAATGCGTACCCCCACCTACCAGTCAACATGCAGGCAATCACCAAGGTATATATTTTACCAAAGCAATGGGAGAGACTGTGGCGTGATATACCCCAAACTTTTTGCAGTCTCTCTCTCAGAGAAACAGCCTACAGATTGATGTTTCAATTGTACTACACACCGACCTGAATCTCTGTAATTTATCCTGGAACACCTACCTTTGCTATCGTTGTTGGGAGGTGGAGCGGAAGGGGGACTTATACCTAACCCTGGGCGAGTTTGCGGAGTTGCACTACGCGGAGCTACACAAAGTGCAAAAAAAACTATTGCACTACGTGGAGCTCTGCAAGCGGCGGAGTGGTAGAAAAATGCTATTTCTCGGTGATTGCACAGTGCCAGATGCTTGGCCGTACGGTGCAATCATTGCGAACAGCACCATGCACAACGCAAACTTACCTTTTCTGCCACTTGAGTAGATTTTTACTCGAGCTGCAGCTTTCTCAACATGAACAGGCAGTTTCTCTGAGGGGTCGCGAGCATATGCGACCACTCGCAATGAGAAACCTGACCCCCCCACGTTAACAAATATGGGCGGGAGGTTTATTCTCCATGCTTGTGCTGTCCAACTTGATGTTGGCTATCGCGAATGAGGAAAAATCTCACGGGGAGGTGGATTTTCCTCGCTCGCGGTCACCAACTTGACGTTGGTGAATGTGAAGGCGAGCAAAAAACTCTGCTCCGCTGCACGAAGTAGAATTTTTGGGAACTCCGCAAGCTCCACGTATTGTGGAGTGCGGGAAACTCCGAAAAATCCGCAAGCGGAGTACAGTTCACTGCCCCGGGTTACTCATAACACATTTGATACAAAAGGGGATCTATGCACACGTCATCTTAGTATAACCTAAATATCATTAATACACATGGAACCAAAGCAAACAGTGAATCATTGCACATGTAGTCTTGATTGATGTTTTTCTTCACGTTTTCTTTAATCACAATGCCCAGCCAACACGTGTTTTGTCAGGGCAATCTACCCAATACTTCATCAGGGCTCCAATCGGGCCAACTTTGCAACGTTATGCACTGCTATTATAACTTTGCTCTCGGCCGGTTATACATCCGTCCCGGCTGCTGGGAAATGTGTAGAAAAAACGCTGACAATAATTAGTGACAAATATACTGGTAAGTACCAGTAGACAAAAGAACACTACTTTTGTGTCAATGTTCAGGCGGAACCAGTATCTCCGCCATCTGTGGCGTCCGCGTGTGTATGCACCCCTCCGCATACACAATGGACTGACTAGAGAACTCTTTTGAACCATCCTCCTGCTTTTGTTGGTGCTAGGAAACCTTAAACTAAATCATCCTCCTTATGGATTCTTTTATTAAGCAATAGATATATTCTAACTAAATGTGTGGTTCTTATTACGTGATGTGAGACTCGTGACATAACTGCTTATAATATTACTTCATTGCATTGAATTTAAATCTTTATTACAATAACTAAAATAATATAAAAGATACCTGAGAGTTTTATTAGTTGTGTATCAATGTTCTTTCCATAGAAACTGTGCTTGCAAAATGTGATTTCTAATGGATTATAGAAACAGTCATAGGCCATTACAGAACATCAGGTTCTACTACTTCTGTTCTACATAGCTACTGCAGAGCTACTAGTTTGTATGATTCCTGTTAGACTTCCCTTTTTGAGAAGGGGTGGCCTCCCTATCACCATCCTTTACATTTATATCATGATCCTGAGGGTTGTGTATTTGAATTCTGATCACTAATTTTTAATTTTGCTATCAATTAATTGGTCCTCATTGGGTGCGCTGCAATTCAACACAGTACTTCTTTCCCCTCACTATGACCAACAAGGTCAATCAGAAGACCAACGCCTCTGATGGTAATTCGGGATCATATTAGAGTGACAAAGATTAAGAATAGTAAATAGTTAGGGGTTCATTAGGATGTCGGACAGGGGCACCACTGCGGTGCTGGCAGTGCAGAAAAATGCATTTCTCTGCCAGCGAGCAGCAGAACTCAAGTCTGCCACATTAGTATGGCCAAACATAGGCCAATTCCCGTCCACCATGGAGCGACGCGCACCTCCATCAAAGAGCGCCAGCCGCCGTGGCGGTGTGAGCCAATGAAGATCACAGCTGTGCCCAATGACGTCTGACCGGCTCCCCAAATTAGGATGCCCCAAACAAGCAGACGCAGCAGGGGAGACACCGCCCAACCAGAGATGGCAGAAGCTCAACAGGGGAGCGCGAAACCAGACACCCGGTCCACACCACCCGGTCACAACTGCCATGGACCCTGCCCTACACGTGTTCCCGTTGCTGTACCTGCTACATCACCAGCAACTCATGGACCGCCGCGGACCCCGCCACAGGTATGCAACTTCACAAACACAACATACAACACACAGGCTGACACAGGGTATAAATCCACATCAGACACCCTGCTGGGGACTGGAACACACCCACAAGGGCACAAACACATGACTCACCTGCCACCAAGTCACCCCTTAGTATTCTGGACACACATCTTCCGTGATCATGTAGCAATGTCCCGGTCACATTTCCGCAGCGGTGAACATAAGGGAATACATGCGCACAATGCAGGAGTCAGGGCCAGTCAAAGTCATGGGCAGGGCACAAACTGATTTGCTAGTCGCACACTCTGCACACTCACAAGTGACTAAAACAATAAGTAGGAGTCAGACAGAACAGTATGGACACACCAACACAGTGCACAACAGACAACTCACACATGTGCAGACAACCACATCCATAGGGCTGAACAATCAAAACAACAGGCACACAACTCCTGGGTGACACATGTGTGTGTTTGGCAATCCAGAGGCACACACATATCAACACCCCCTACAAAGTCACACCCTTCACACTGCACACCTCTTGACTACCCAAGATCACACATCTCATGTAGGCCATGGGACCAGGATTACAGGCCATCACAAGATGACCAAACACATACAAAACTGGGCACACAAGAAGGAATAACACACATACATGATGACATTGCCTAACCAGCTTGCAAAGCTGTGCACCGAATCACACCCTGGGCTGGCAGTGTCCCCCAACCTGACATGTGAACAATATAGTCAACAATAGAAAACCATGAAAATGAGAACTGCACTACAGGTAAAATTGACACCACAGATACCACAAGTATCAGTATCTGAAAGAACTGAAGTCCCTGTCACCCCTGTGAAAAAATATTAGCCGGGCAAAGACCTTGGCAATTTTGAAGTGCCACATAGAGCATGGGGCACAGTCAAACATATGCACACACCAAAACAACGTTATTCAGTAAGGAGTAACTGTCTTTATTCACATATTGCACAGATGTGACAGTAGATCAACAGTAGACAAGAGAAAGACACAAAATGCAAAGCATATCCATGAGAAGCAAGGTCAAAACAGGAAGGACAGTGGGCATGTCTAAGTGAACAGCAAGTACATGAGAGGCTGCACAGCCTAGGTCAAAAAAGGAAGGCCAGTGGCCGGTTCAGGGTGCAGAGCATATCCATGAGAATCTCCACAGGCGAGGGAAGGACAGGAAGGCCTGTGGTCATGGCAAAGTGCAGAGTGAGTACAGGAGAATCTGCTCAGGGAGTCTGTGCGACTGTACCCTTCCATGGGCAACAACCCAGACGGGGGGAACAATGGGCAGAACAGGCCCACCTGTGGGAGAGACAGGTGTGTGAGGGGGACTAGCACTCTCACTTGGCAGTCAGGTGGACTGGGAGCTGGCTGTGTGTTTGGGACAGCAGGAGCACCTGACTGGGAAGAGAGCAGCCCAGGTGAGGTTGGGCTATCAGTGGCTTGGCATGCCAGAGGGCTGCTTGGACAAGGTGGTGTAGTGGCATGTGGAGGTGGAGTCACGCAGACCAGAGACACAGTGTGGGTGGGAGATGTTTATGGAGTGCCTTTCCACTTCTTGGGGATTCGAAATGGCTTCCCTGTACTGGGGTTGATGGGAACTGGTGTGGACACAACAGGCACACACACCAATAGAGTTACATCAGGTGCAGACACTGGCACACCTTCTGTTGGGCTGACTGGAGTGGAAGTAGTAAATTTTACCCCTCCCCTATACAACACTTTCCCTATTATTGCACTAACTGCAGTGGGAATATTTTGATTTTTACCCCTTCTCTAGCCAACATTTTCTCTATTGTTGTACTCAGTGAAGTGGGAATAGTACAATTTACCCCTCTGCACTTTAACCGTTTGCCTGGTGTTGTATCTGCTGGAATGGGTGCAGTAAATATTACCTCTCTGCAATCTATCACTTTTACTACTGTAATTTTATTGGAGGGAGATGTGTAAATGTATTTTTATCTAGTCCTAATATTTATGTGTTGCGCTAAGTGGGTATGGTACATTTTTTATATATTTACTGTAATCATTTGCGTACTTTTGTTTAAATTGTAGTGGGAATAGTATGTGTATTAAATGTTATAATTGATTTTGTATTGTTATAATTTATATCATGTTTTGTTTATTTGAAATTATAATAATTTCAATTTATTAATATATGTAATTGGAAAATAATGTTTAGTAAATGTAAAAATGTTTAAATAGTGTAATGTTTTAGGTTAATTAGAATGGTTTGTTTTTATAGATTTTATGTTATTGGTATATGTATTTGTAAATACATATACTTATATATATATATATATATATATATATGCACAAGTCCCAAAATGAGCAACGCTCTCAGATACCAAACACCACGCCAATATTCAAAGTCCAAGGGTGTTAATTTCCACCTACTATATGTTTCGGCTGTAAAAGCCTTGATCAGGTAAGTGGAAATGTGCACAATCAGTGTTAATAAAGTTTCAGGCAAGCCGTAAACATCGACATAGGACACACATCTCAACAGTCAAATGGCTGACATCTTTGAATAGTATAGCGGTACACACTGTCGAGAAATCTAATTTCATTTTTTTTATAAGTGCATGAAAAATAAAACAATCTCGTTAAGATGTGAAAATTGAGCACTAGTGAGCAGCCACACAAAACACACGTGTTATGCTAAAGAACCCAGTAAATAGTTGAACAGCATTAAATGGCTGCCAACTTGAAACATGTTCGTTTTTAATACTTGCACAGGTTCTAACGTTATTGTATGTCAAATTGCTCTCTAAATACCATATTCAATCAAATGATATTGTGTGCAAAAATAAACACAACAAACCAAAGACAACCATTCCTATGTAAATACAGTTGTTGTATCTAATAAGGAAATCATGAGCGGCTGCCGCACTGTATGAGCTAACTCCCACGTTCAGCTTGAGTGCAAACGATCCCCACTGGTCCTAATCAGCATGTCGGACAAGGCCAGATAGTCTTGAATGGACAGTGCAGTGGGTGACAGATAATAGAATGCAGATATGTGTTGTGAGTCCATGCTGTTCAAAGACACACAGTTCTGTCCAGTGACACAAGTGCTTGACAGTGCAGTAAAAAGTTAACAAGTAAAATACTAGATACCGCAGCTGAATACAGACTTGTCCTTACTTGAGAAGGCGCAAAAGATTGCCGTGGTGTCAAGGTGCTTGCCATAGATGCCCATCAAGAGGCGTGCTCAGTGAAACGAATATTCAAAGTGAGAAAGACGAAAATTGCCTGTGAAAGTGAGTGCAGTGCTTGGGCCCCTTTCCCCAACTGTTCTCCTGCAGGAAAATACATAAAACAATAATTTGGTGAAGTTAAAAACATCTATACACTACAGCACTGAAAAATAAATAAACTGTACATTGCACTAGACCATGGAGGAAGAGAATATGAATGCACAAAATCAGATAACATCGTGTGCATTAAGATTGGGTATGCCCCTGGAAAGCAGGGGAATTATGCTCTAAACTCCTAGCTGATATGATAGATGTTAAGGAAGACTTTAGTCCATACTTTTGAAACATCAAACTAATACAACATCAAAGAAAAACATCAGTTCTCTTTGAGGTGGACTGCAAGCTCCTTGTCTTGATTAAGGCCTCCTGGACCCATTGTCTGAAAGTTAATAATGTATTCGGATGAATTTTGCCTCAATCTCAACACCTTTACTGACCTACCCCCGGAATAGCTTTAGCAGAGTTCTAACCAATTTGTTGTGCCTTATATGGGTATTCCTGCTGGATCCTCTTGAACTGGTATTTTCAAATGTACGGGGTTTGTATGAGGTATGTCGAAAGTATATATGCACTGTTTTGAATATGATCCAGCAATCTCCTCTGCACACCTTCGCGAGCTGTGACCAGAGGGAGGCTCCCTGTACAGGGTACTTTGCAAAATAAACGATTGAACCTTTTCCATTGGCGACTGAATTATGTATGGCAATTGTGATATATGGGCTATTGGTAAGTATAGCTCTATGGTATATTTTTCTAGTTTTTCAGTTGGCAACTCCGCTGGGACTCCGCGATAGGGTTGTCCCCTCCCTTAAACGGGAGAAGAGGGACGGGGAGGGGTTTTGGTCGAGGGGGTGGATCGAATAAGGATCCGAATTGAGAAACCAGTTTGTGGTAGAAGCGGAAAATTCCACTCTTTGACCCAGCAACCTTCCCAGCTGCTAAATAACCCTTCGCCGGAGTCCTTCGGGCTTGACCCGGGAACAGCTGACCATGTTGGTCTATAAAGCAAGTTGCCGGAGGAGAACGTTCAATCAGACCTGCGTGCACCAGGTGAGTGAATTGTATGGTATGGAATGAGCACTTTTGAGAAGTGGCTCAGAAGAACAGTTAACTGTGTATGATATGGTGGTTGGTGAACCACAAGGGAATCTGGGGGTCTGACGTGGCAGAGGTGTGACTGCACGGGCAGATGCTCCACAGACTTGTTTGGTGAATAATTGGGAGAACGTCGGACGCCTTTGTGTTGCACGGTGGGTGCTCACTCAGCTGGATCCTCTTCGGAAAGGCCCCAGGAGCAACTAGGTAAGCACAGGGTCTGGGGTGGTGCCCATAATGGCTGGCCCAACCAGCACAGGACTGGGAGATAGTCTGTAAGAGGGTCCGTGGTTCGCCTGTCTGATGATCCCATGGCAGTCTCTGGAGTGTCTCTTTTATGAAGTATTTTAGTGGTCTGGAATCCAGGGTGATCAATTCCCCGAACAGGAGTCGACGGGCTCTGTTCGCGTATGAGACATGTCGTAAGGAATTGTAAAGTCATGACTGGAGCATTTTTCTCAATCGAAATTTATGCACTTTAAGTATATGATGTATACTACTTGTTGTAAGTGGAAAAAGTGAAAGAACGTATGGTGAGTAGACGTGTCTATGAGTGTGGCTGCAGTTGGAATGATATGATCTGTTGAATATTTACCAAAATGTCTTGTTTTAGTAAATTATGTTTTGGGTGCTGCCGACGGAAAAGTGGGCGGCTGAAAGAAAGACAGCCCGCTCCTCCGGAAGGCAGTCCTAGCTTTGATATGTATGTTAAACATGGTCTTACTCCTATTTTGTTTAATACGTTATGGAACAAATATACTAAAGAAAATGCAGAATTACAGTGGCCTTTAACAGGGTCGTTTGACGAAAAAGGAAAAAAAATATTTACAAAACAAAATATTTTTAAGAAGAAGCCGTCAGAGCATCTTTGACTCCTTGACCTTATGGGTCAAGGAGGCAAAGCGACGGTGAATACGAGGAGAGAAATTAGAAAAAAATTAAAGCAGGACAGACTGTAACCCAAAAAGCAGTAGCGTATGAAAGGGTGACGCAGGAAGGCCGCTGTACTGACAAATTCAGCTTTAGGCGGGGGTCAGACAAGCTTGCATTCTGGCCCCCCTACCTTTTACGATCTACATTAATGCCTTGGAAGATTCTTTGGCCGTAGCTTGCAAAGACATTCCGCGTGCCGGGGGAACGGGTATCCCGGTCCTCCTGTAGGCGGATGACACCGTTTTAATTGCTCGCACAGGTATAGGCCTACAAAAGATGCTGGATCACTTTGGTTGCTTAAAGGAGTTCCTAGACCTAAAGGTCACTACTAATAAATCCCATGTAATGATCGCAGGGGCGCGTAGGAAGAACAGTAAGGTCAAGTCTTTTACCTGCTTGGGCGCAGAAATCTCAAGGGTCCCAGTGTTCACCTACCTAGGCGTGCTTTTCGATGAAAAGGGCACCTGGGGTCCCCAGCAGAAGCAGAAGTGCAATGCTGTTGCAAGATCTACAACAGCACTTCTAAGCTTCTCCAAGAGGCTAGGAGCAAGGCCCATGGAGGCCATGCTCAAAATATACAAATCAAAATGCTGTACAATAGCCTCCTATGGGGCAGCAATATGGGGCTATGCACCAGTGGGGAAAATACAACTGGTCGAAAATAAATTTCTCAGATCTCTATTAGCGGTACCCCAGTTATCTCCGACATTTGCGATACACGTTGAACTAGGCCAGGGCTACATTACTGATCAGTTAAAATTGGCCCCACTGACTTGTTGGGCAAATACCTGGCTTAATGAGGAGATCACTCTAAATCACCTAATCCTCAAGGACTGCTTGGTCCTGGATGGGGCAGATAGAATCCCTTGGCTGGCATACGTTAGAGCGGCGTGTGCCAGGATGGGACGCTCTAACCTATACACTGCCCCGGAGTCTATTAGGATCTTTCGTAATAGACTGATCTGAGCTGGATTAAACACTACTTCCGGATCATGATGGAGACGGAAAGGGAAGAAGAGGAGCTTAAAAGCCGGGGGCTAGAAATATCTATGGCCTACAGACTCTTCCCTCTATTGAACCCTACCTGAAGATCGTCACAAAGCTGTTCCATTGCTTTCTGTTGACCAGATTTAGGTTTAATTTAAAACATTTTTCCCTGGGGAATTTTTCGCATTGGGGAAAACCGGAAGACACTGTACCATGCTCTTGTGATAACTTCTCTGCACAAGATACACTTCATCTTATAATGTTTTGCGAGCATTTCTCTAAGGCAAGAAAAGATTTTTATATCCCATTCTGAGAGAAGCTGCTTTTGTAAGTAAGGTCCGCGCTCTTATACCTTTAAATGTTAGGTAGCGTGCATGTTATTTTTAGCGTGGCAAGCTTTTTGGTGGCTGCAGTACGGGCTAATAAAAAACGTTTGATTATAAATATTAGCACAGGGGAGAATTGATCAGGATTTGGGAAATACTGTTGCATAATGCCGTTAGGTCCGACCTAGTGAATTCCCCCAAATAACGGTTTATTACTGATGGAGTTGTACAGTATATAAAAGTGTATATATATGAATGATTATTTTTAACAATTGAAAACATTTTTGCGACTTCTTCTCCTGCAATAGTATATAATATACATATATGAATGATTGTTTTTAACTAACTGAAACTTTCTCTGTAATTATTCTGGTGCAACAGGGGATGTATGTGTTGTTTTTCTTTTATAATTTTTATTAATCGAATAAAGATTTTGACTGACTGACAAAAAAAAAAGGTAGAGAAGAATATCGAACAATTAGATAGACAGTTTAGATTACAGACCGATAAAAGTTATGTGACCCGAACCGAAGCAGTAGATGAAATAGAGGAACTGTTGGAGACTCGCCCTCCACCACCATATGCACCTCAGGGTTTGTACCCAGCAGTTCCAGTGGATCGAAATGGAGGGATAGGAGCGGCAGTTGCGACTGCTCCAGTAGCTGTGCACCCTCCTGCCCCGTTGTCTGTCCCTCCTATCCTCTGTCCCTCTACCTCAGAATTAATAACTTTGTTACCCGGGACGGTGGGCGTTTCCCCTACCTCCCCAGTATTTTTAACACCCCAGGCTAAAGGAATGACAGTTACTCCTAGCGGGATGACCGCTGCCTTTTCAGATGACACCCCGCGACGCTCTATGGGAGGGATGGAAGGTCATCGAGTTTTTACTCAATAATCCTTAAGTGAGGAAGAAAGACGGGCTGTGGTGATTCAAGCGTCCCAGTGGATGCGGAATCCAATGAAGGATTTTGAACCGGTTATTCAACAACTAGCATTAGAACATATGGCAAAAAGACTGATTTCTTTATGGGAATTTTTTAATTTAATTTAATTTAATGGCATTTGTTAAGCGCCTGGTTGCACAAGGAACAGTGCGTCCCCGCGCTGACAGTCCCACTAAACATCTCTTCAGCTTAGCTCACAGAGGATGAACTCAGGAGTAGGGGAAACAGTATTGATTATGTTTTGGGGAAGAGATGGGTTTTCAGCCTCTGTCTGAACCTTGTTTCAGATGGTTCCATCCTCAATTCGATGGGTAGGTCATTCCAGTCTTTACTGGCAAGGTGTCTAAAGGACCGTCCTCCCATCCTTGCTCTGTGGATCCGCGGAACCACTAATAGCATGCTGCCCATTGACCTAAGATGGCGTGAAGGACGATAGATTGGGAGCAAATTCTGGAGATATGGAGGAGCTTTTTTGTGAGCTATACGATGGGTGATGCACATAGTTTTAAATTTAATTCGTTCCTTTATTGGGAGCCAATGCAGGGAACGTAATGCATGTTTCCCAGATGCCCTCCTGGGGAGGTTCAGGACAAGCCTGGCAGCTGCGTTCTGGACGCGTTGCAGCTGTGCTAGGCCTTTTTTGCTGAGTCCACAGAGTAGGGAGTTCCCATAGTCTAAATGGGAGGTGACCAAGGCATGTACCATTGTTTTCCTGGTGCTGGGGGGCAGTAGGTCCAGGATTTTCCTCAGGACCTTCAAAATGCCATAGCATTTACCGGCCACATTACCAACATGATTAGTGTAGGCTAGATTGGAGTCAAGAAGAATGCCAAGGTTTTTAACTGTGTCCACCGGGGCAGGGACAGATCCCAGTTCTATGGGCCACCAGGCAGATGTTCAGATGGAGGGACAGGGACCAACGATAAGAACTTCCGTCTTATTACCATTGAGGCGGAGATAGTTATGCTTCATCCACCCATCAAGTGCCACCAAGCAGGCCGAGAAATTCTCAGCATCCACAACTGGATCACGGGACAAGTTGATCACCAGTTGTGTATCGTCTGCATAGGAGACTATGTCAACACCGTATGACTCCACCAGTTTGGCAAGGGGTTCCATGTACAGATTGAATAACGTGGGGCTCAAAATTGAGCCCTGTGGAACCCCTTGTCTAAGACATCTTATACTGGATTTACATGGTGGACAATGCACTTGAAATCTCCTGTTCTTAAGGAAGGAAGCCAACCACTCATGGGCAGGCCCGGTTATTCCCTTCATACTCAGACGGTCCAGTAATACTGAGTGCGATACGGTGTCAAACGCCGCACTTAAGTCCAACAGGACCAGTGCGGCCGTGTGACCCTCATCCGCCCTACACCGCAGCAGTTCTGTCGATAGGAGGAGAGCGGTCTCGGTCGAGTGTTTGGCTCTGAATCCCGACTGAGACGAGTGGAGGAGCTTATTTTCCTCCACAAAGCTCACCAGTTGTCGGTTAACCAATTTCTCTACTACCTTCGCACAGTAGGGAAGAAGGGAGATTGGTCTAAGGTTGTCTAATTGAGTTATGCTTATATGGGCTTTCTTTTTTATCGGGACAACTTGGGCCAGTTTCCAGATGTCCGGAACTAGACATTCATGGAAAGAAAGAGAAGCCATGTTACCTATGTGCTCCGCTACCAGGGGAAGATGACTGCGAAGAATCCTCGCTGGGATCGCATCTAAGGGAGAGCCAGAGTGAATGTCCGATACGATGTTAATTAGCTCCTCTGCTTGGGGGACCACAAACTTCCTAAGTTTTATCATAACCTGATTATCACAGTTAGGGTCTGGCGAATCAGTGGGTTCAGGATTCACCTGGAAGGAAGCATAGATCTTTTCTACCTTCCCTACAAAGAAGTCGGCAATCTCATTGCATGACTCTGTCGAGGGGGGGACTTCCCCTGGATTGGTTAGGGGGGCGGAGAGTTCCTTCAGAATCATGAAGAGCTCTTTAGATGTATTCTCTGCACGGTCAATCCTCTTATTATAGTAAGTTCTTTTAGCTTTCCTAATCTGACTGTGATAAGACCTTAGTTCACTCTTATAGACTTCACGTAGTTGGGGGGCATATTCCACTCTCCATCTACGCTCCATAGTCTTACATTTGGTTTTAGCGGCGCGTAGCTCCGCAGTAAACCACGGAGCGGATTTCGTGCTCCGTGCCATGGCTCTTTGAGTCCAGGGAGCAACTTTATCCAGTGCACCCTCAACCCATACATCATACATCCTGCACGCCTCCGCTAAGTTGCCGCTGATCTTAGGGGGTTCCTGTCCAAGGGCTTGACTGAAGGCATCATGACTGAATTTCCTCCAGTCCCTGCGCCTAATGGCGGGGGGTTTCTGTATAGGCCCCCTTTTGGGCAATCTTCTAAGTTTAAAAGGGATCAAATAATGATCAGACCACAGGATCTTAATCGGGACAGATACACTTATATCTTCCCAATTAGCAAAAATTGGATCCAGTAAATGCCCCGCTTGATGGGTGGCTCTGTTATCGGCCAAAACAAACATAAGTGCTCTAAGTGCATTAATCAGGGATACAGCCTCTCTGCAGTTGACATCATCCAGATGTACGTTGAGGTCTCCTACAATCATGAACTTATTGTGGCGTAAAGCAGATTGCGTTAGAGCCTCCAGGAGGCTCTCAATGAACGCGGTTGCCGCACCAGGCGGGCGATAGATAAGGTAGCCCTTAATGGTGCAATTAGGGCCAATCGAGATGGAAAATAGTCCAGCTTCACAGTTCTTAATGGCAGTCGGTTCAAGAGAGCATGACAGCTCGATTTTATGGACAATAGCTATCCCCCCCCCCCTCTGAATCCCCCTATTGATTTGGAGAATGTTGTAGCCGGAGGGAAGGGCCTCTATAATATCAGGGAGGGATTGCTCATCTAACCATGTTTCTGTCAAGAAGACCAAGTCAGGGTTGTCATCTATCAGCATGTCATAAATGTTCAGGCTATGACGTTTCAACGATCGACAGTTCAGTAGCAAGGCAGAAAGATCGTTACCTTCCTTACTCGTCTCTTGGTCTCGGAGGATAGTATAGCCGCAACCATCACACTTCGGGGGCCATTGCTCCACGTGCAGCGTGTGTTCGCATTCCGGCGGTAGCACCTTGCGCAGATGTAGTAACGCCTGCCTCATGTAGGTTGCCGTCCCACACTGGTCTGAGGTGGTATGGCCAGGGGGACGGGCCCTGGGCCGCGTATGGTCGTGGACAGGCGCAGACGGGCTTGCCTTAGGCGCGCCTTCGGCGCGCAAACGGCGCTCCCGCTGCGCTCGTCCGCTGCGCTTGCGTGGTTGGCACATTTAGGGAAAGGAAGGGCGTGGCCTATCAGGTGGGCGTGGCCTCGCGTGTGCAGCGAGGGCGGCTTACAAAACAACTGTTCCCCTAAGCAGCGCTAGCTCCGCTGCTTATGGGGTGCCTGCTTGGCGTTGTGCCTGAAAGGAGCTCGGGGTGAGGTCGGAGCAGTATTAAAAACACAAATCACAAGTTATTTACAGGTTAAAAACACAAGTGCAAATCGCCTCCGGCTTCCGCCTCAGAGGTAGTGGAAATTGACGAGCGCGCTATCACTCAGCGCATCTAATAGGCGGGGGGGGCGTGGCCTATCAGGTGGGCGTGGCCTCGCGTGTGCAGCGAGGGCGGCTTACAAAACAACTGTTCCCCTAAGCAGCGCTAGCTCCGCTGCTTATGGGGTGCCTGCTTGGCGTTGTGCCTGAAAGGAGCTCGGGGTGAGGTCGGAGCAGTATTAAAAACACAAATCACAAGTTATTTACAGGTTAAAAACACGAGTGCAAATCGCCTCCGGCTTCCGCCTCAAAGGTAGTGGAAATAACAACAATGCTTCCATGAAGATTTGGCCCCGTCAAATATTGTGTGACATCAGAGATCGCGCATTTAAGTTCGAATTACAGGTCAATGAGGTGTTCCAGAATGTTGAAACACTGATAAATTACCAGGACCGAATGGTTAGGACATGCCCAGATGCAGGGACACAGTACCCTATGAGAGAAGTGCATCCCCTCTTTCACCTTGAGGTTCCCGAAGTATTAGATGGAGGAGGTCAGGTCATTAGAGCCCGTGTAGAGGCACATTTCCAAGACCAGTGGGTTTATACCCCTTGGAAATGGAGTGAAGTCCTTACTTTAAAAGCCCAGCTTCCTGACCTTCAAAAGAATCCTACGGCTTATTATAAAGAATTGACTGAAGCCGCGGATTCGGCCGTCATAATTCTAGCTGATATTGAGTTGTTTTTCGGTCTTTTAGTCCCAAGACCGAAAGTGCATGATTCAGATCATGCCGCTGAACTTGAAGGGACCTGGGATCAAATTAAGGCCTGGGACAAAGATCGAAAGCCTGGCAATAAACCCAAAGACGAGATTCTAGCTATACCGGCTCGAATTATTACATTTATGCAAACCATTATTCCCCAACGTAAGGTGGACTGGGATAAGTTAACAGCCTGCATCCAAAAGAAAGATGAGAATGTGTCACATTTCTTCACCAGATTTGAAAAAGTATTTATTGACTTCAGTGGACAGGATTTATCCACCGAATGAGGCATACGGTTATTTGTCAATAGATTTGTCACTAATTTGTTACCAGAAATTAAGACACGTTTAGAGGCTGATGAAAGTACATGGACTACCTCGCCTCCTTCAGGTATCCTTAGCATGGCTCAGTATTATGAGCATCGGGAAAATGAGAGTAAGGACAAGTCATATAAAAAGGTTAAAACTTGAAAACTTGTGTGCTGCTGCAGCAGGTCAGCAGAGGACAAAATGGAAGGAGAGAAAGCTGGGGCCCTTTTCCTAGGGGTGCAATGATGAGAGGAGGTGGAGGACAGGGACCCACTTTGAGGTATGATATGTGTTCCAATTGCAGACAGGAGGGGCACTGGCGAGCCCAGTGTCCATTATTGTATGGACGGGGTAGTTTCAGCAGGGGACGAGGAAGAGGAGGCACTGACCGAAGTAGTATGAAACGCAGTGACCGGTCCAGCGATGAGGCAGGAAAAACTATTTTGATGACTTTCAAGGAAGGCAGTATTATAATGAGGATTATCGGGATGACAGTTATTGTGGAAACAATTATGCATGAGAAAGCCACTGACAGAGCAGGGACCATATATCAGTTGACCAGCAGGGGCCTTACGTACAGGGAGAAGTGATGGGGGCTTCTGAGAAGTTTTTAGTGGATACTGGAGCTATGAATAGTTCTGTGGCTCATACATTGGTCCCAGGGGCTGCTCTGTCTGGGCAAAATAACGTATCAGTGGGATTTTCAGGAATTCCCGTGGTCAGCCCCGTTTTGAAACCACTTCCCTTTAACATTGGACCGGTCACTGTAGAATCACCATATTTGCTTACTTCCAGTTGTGGCGAGAATTCGCTAGGTTTAGACCTGTTAACACCATGGCTGCTAAGGCTTTTCCCCCCCTGTGCTGGTTTATTGAGTTTCCCATTGTTCATGACGAGCTCAGCTTGTCATGAGTGTACGAGAGGTGTACCTCATGACGAGCTGAGCTCGTCATGAGCGTCGAAGGGGTTAAAAAAGTTGCATGCTCGTATTTATTGTTCTCCTGATGGTGTGTATCTGACATTGCAGCCTCCCGCTGAAAGTGTATCTCAATGTTTAGTCAAAAATGCACCACTCCCTCCTGAGTTCTCCGACATACCACCCACTTTATGGGCAAAAGGAGACATGGATGTTGGATTATGGACAATACCACCCGTATCAATCACCTTAAAACCAAACAAACATTTACCGCGTATTCCCCAATATCGAATTTCACCTGACGGTGAACTGGCTTTATTGTATGTTATTCGTGATTTAATTAAGTAAGGAGTGGTAGAAGAAACAGCATCAAACATTTGTAATAGTCCTGTTTTACCGATTCTAAAAAAAGGCCCCGCTAGACAGTGACCCTGATTATCAAGATACTTATCGTTTTGTATTTGACCTTAGAGAGGTTAATAAAATTGTGGTTCCTCAATATCCTGTGGTCCCTGATATCACTGCCAACCTGACTATGATTCCTCCTACTGCACAGTATTTTTCAGCGATCGATCTCAAAAACGCTTTCTTTAGTATTCCCATACATCCAGACAGCCGACACATTTTTGGATTCTCATTACCTGGCCGCAGTTTTAGATTTTGTTGCAGACCCCAAGGCTACACTGAAAGTCCTAGTACTTACAGCCAGGCTCTGAAAGCGGTACTAGATGAGTTATTCCTCCCTCCTGGTAATGCCCTCATCCAATATGTGGATGATATTTTGGTAGCGTCTGATACTGCGGATGGTTGTAAGAAGCTACTGTTAAATTGTTGCATCATTTGGCTGCTCATGGTAATAAGGTATCCCTGTCCAAGTTTCAATATTGTCAACAGGAATTGACCTAACTTGGTCACTTGCTGTTGAAAGCGGGAAGACGATTGACTCCTGAACGAAAAAACGAATAAACCCCGCCTAGGGATTACCATCTGCAGTGACCTTTTCCCTCCTGAGGTGGAAGCCGGGAGGTCTCGCTCTCTTCTTTCTTAATTTTAAATTTGTGTTTGACATTTTTAATTGGTGCTTCTCTGCTCTTGACAAAGAAGCGCCAGAGATATTTTAATGTTTGTGCTTCTCTGCGCTTGACTAATAGGCGCCCGAGACTTGGGACCTGAGACTTCCTTAGCACTCCTTAGCGCTTCGTTGCTCCTTCCCCCCTCCCCTACCCCCAGACTTCCCTCGGCCGAGCATCGACGCTGAGGGCTGGGATCTTGCTTTGGTGGCCATATTGGGTGTGGGCCAGGCCGTTCACGCGCTCTAGCAGCGCTATAAAAAGAATGTTCCCGACTCCGCGCAGCGGGCGCGTACAGCGGACGCGCCGAATCTGCGCCGGAGTCGTGCCAGAGTCCTGCCCGTCTGCGCCCATCAGCGTCCCGAAGGCGCTCAGAGTGGCAGGCGGGGCTCGGCCTTTTTGTTTAGTTTTGTGAATACTCTCTCTGATGCTGCTGTGATTTGCTATTCACCACTGGAGCTCTGCTCTTTTCAAAAGGCCTTATGTGCCTGTCACAAGGTTTTCCCTGGTTGATATAGGGGAAAGAGGAAATGTCCGGGCTGCGGCTGGTCTCTGGTCAGTCCCCCCCCACTATATCAACCAGGGCGGAGGTCGGAGTTAAGCATCTTTGCCTACTTTTAAATACCAGATCTGTTCGCAGACACGCCCAGGAAATCTTTGATCTCCTTCTCACTGAAAAAACGATATGCTTGATGCTGACAGAGACTTGACTAGGTGAGTCATCAAATCCCGATATTGCTACAGCAATCCCCCCAGAATACAACATTTGTAGGCAAGACAGATTGAAAGGGAGGGGTGGGGGTGTAGCACTCGTGGTGAACAAATCCTTTGCATGTTCCACCATCCCTATGGATGCCATCACGGGCTCTGAATCCCTTGCCTTCTCCATATCACTGACACCTCAACAATCTTTTAAAGGGCTCCTAGTTTATAGGCCCCCTGGCCCGGCTGGGTGCTTCTTTGAGGAGCTCCAGTCGATAATCTCAACACTGATCCTAAGAGCAGAGCACTGTGTGCTGGCCTGAGATTTTAACTTCCATATGGATGAGAGTTCTGACCCTGACACAATTAAATTGATGGATATCACGGCACCCTTAGGTCTGATCCCCTATCTTTCCGGACCGATCCATGACAAGGGCCACACCCTGGATCAGATCTTCTCCACGTCCCCTATTGAAGTGACGCCATTGCTGCCGGTGCTTTGGTCAGATCATCAGCTGGCCTATTTTTATGTACCATGCATTAAGAAACCATTGAGCACCGCTCTGAGACATCAGGGACCAGTATCCAGGGCGTACAATCGGGTGACCCCGGAGATGCTGGCTCAGGCCTCTCCGGACCATCCCTTCCCGTTTACGGGCGATCTGGACAAAGATTTAGAATCTTTGCAGTTGTGGCTGATGGACAGGTTGAACGATCTAGCCGCTGTGATTACCCCCCGATCTACATCTAAACGGGTTTCTGCCCCCTGGTTCACCGAAGCACTGTCGCACTCCCGTAGGCAGTGCAAACTGGCCGAAAAGGCCTGGCGGTCACAGTATGATGCTGATGCTAGGCTTGTCTACAGAACAACGGTTAAAGCCTACCACCGGGAAATCCTTCAGGAGAAAAAAGGCTATTTCACCAGGAGATTTGAGGCTGCAGCCAACTCCTTTAAGGAGATCTTTACGATCGTTAGAGAATTCACGACCCCCTGATCTACTTCAACTCAGGCCGCCCCTTCTGAGTCATGGGTGTCTGCCCTCGCCAATTTTTTCACCACTAAGATAAAGCTGATCCAGGACTCTTTTCCCACGAGGCTTGTTGATGTTTTTCCCAGCCTCGTGGACGGGCCAGTTCCATCGATTCCTTCAGGTCCAGTCTTGGAGGTGTTTCCGCCATTTTCAACTTCCTCGTCTTTGGCACTTATGGCTAATCTTAAATCTGGATCACCTCTTGATCCGTGCACGGCCAAATTCTTGGCGAAAATGGCGGCTATCGTAAATCCTTTGGCAATCCCGCTCTTGAATCTTTCTCTGAGTCGAGGGGTGGTCCGGCAGGTGTGGAAGCAGACAATGGTCAATCCCCTCCTTAAGAAGCCCGGCCTTGCCCCTGAGGATCTCGCCAATTACAGGCCTTTCTCGCTCCTTCCCGCACTGGTTAAGATCTTGGAGAAACTTGTACATATCGTGCTCTCCAATTTTTTGGAGTCCCACGATCTGCTACATTCCTCCCAATCTGGTTTCCGCCCCAATTTAAGCACTGAGACGGCGCTGTTGGAGGTGTCTGAAGCCATTAAAGAGTCGCTGGATTCGGGAGGCAAAGCCATGCTGGTCATGCTTGATCTGTCGGCGGCTTTTGACACCGTCCCCCATGAGGGTCTCCTCGCCAGACTTTATGAGATCGGTCTGAGTGGGACGGTGCTCAGCTGGTGTAGATCTTTCCTGGCTGACCGACGACAAACGGTCTGGGCCTCTCCTAGTTCTGCCGAGATGCCGCCATTGGGAGTCGGAGTCCCTCAGGGCTCCGTGTTGAGCCCGACTCTCTTTAACATCTTCATGACCCCTCTGGCGACATTGGTGGAATCCTTCGGGCCCAGATCGTATCCTATGCTGACGATACCCAGCTCCTCTTTACATGCCGGAAAGGAGAAGATTTCGACGGAGAGAGTATCCGAGAGTGCCTTGGGGCTGTTTTCAAATGGTTCCAGATAAACAGCCTCAAGTGGAACTCGGACAAATCTGAGATACTCTTCTTCGGCTGTTCACTTGACCCAGAGTGGCATGAATGGTGGCCTGCTGACATGTTGCCTCCAGCGCATTCATCCCACTTAGCTAAGAATCTGGGAATTAGGATTGACAACGGGCTGACATTAAGATCCCAGGTTCTGGCTCTCTCAGGAACCTGTTTTGGCCTTCTCAAGATGCTCCGGAAGTTCTTCCCTCTGCTCTCTGAAGAGCATAGGAGGACCACGGTTCAGGCCTTAATCGGCTCAAGATTAGATTACTCCAACATACTATATCTTGGCCTGCTGGAGTATCTCCTGCAATGCCTGCAGGTGGTCCAGAATGCGGCCGCATGGCATGTGGAGGCCATCTTTGGCCTCCACATGCGGGCCAGAGTCTCTAGCCTATTGCAGTTGCTCCATTGGCTGCCTATCCGGAAGCGGATAGTGTTTAAGGCCTTGACACTGGCCCACAAGGCCTTGCATGCCTCTGGAGCTCAATATCTCCAAAGGAGGCTTGCCTTTTACCACCCGTCCCGATCCCTGAGATCTGAGTCTCTGTTCCTGGCTGTGGTTCCCCGAGTAAAAAAGGCCCGCACTGGAGGCCGCTCTTTCAGGCTGCTAGCTCCGCAGCTCTGGAACTCTCTTCCATTGACACTACGCAGTACATCTAATCTACTGGCTTTTAGGAAGGGCCTTAAAACATGGCTCTTTGCCCGGTAGTGTGCTTCCTCTCTATTGCTGGATTTTCCCTATTTTTCTGTACTGGTCTCGCTTGTGTTGTGTGCCGTTTGTCTTTTCCGGTCACTAATTAAAAGCGCCGGGACACTCCTTTGGAGTAGCCGTGCGCTATAGGAGACCAACTTAACATTAACATTACCATTAACATTAACATTATTTCTAACATGTCTGTGCCTCGTACTCAACGTGATGTCCGTGCTTTCCTGTGCATAACCTCTTACTGTCGCCAATGGATTCCTAATTTTTCTCTTCTGACTAAACCTCTGTTACACTTGGTTATAAAAGATGTGCATGAACCCTTACCCTGGACGGATGAATGTCAGCATGCTTTTAATTCTTTGAAAACTACTCTTAGCTCTGCACCTGTTCTGGGCACCCCGGACTACCGAAAACCTTTTGTACTTTGTGTGCATCTTTGAAAACTACTCTTAGCTCTGCACCTGTTCTGGGCACCCCGAACTACCGAAAACCTTTTGTACTTTATGTGCATGAGGTGGACGGTTGTTCTCTTTCAGTGTTAACCCAGGATTTTGGTAGAAAACAACGACCCTGCGCATATTTCTCGGCAGTATTAGATAATGTTGCAAGAGCCCTCCCTAGCTGTCTAAGGGCTACCGCTGCTGTGGCGGTGGCCATTCGACAGTCGGAGGGATTGTTTTGAATACTGACCTCACAGTGATGGTCTTTTACTGGGTGGTTTTGAAATCTTCTCTCTACTTGGGGTTAGAAGATTTTTATGATTCTGGCTGGAGCACTGGGAGTGGTATTTGTTTGTTGCCTGTGCCTTCATTGTTGCCCGGCATGTTGCTCCTATTGTGCAGCCAAACTTACTTCCTCCTTGACAGTCCCCCGACAGGAAAAAGTTGAAAAGCAGTTAGTACAGAAGGAGGTGGCTGACCTTATGCAGATATATGAGGGTGTGTTCTTGGATTGAGGGTCCAGCCTTTGTATTGGTTATGTTATGCCAAAAGGCTGGTCTGAAAGAATATAAAATCGATACTATATAATGTTGTCATAACATATCCAATATATATATTCCACTTACATCAAAGCCCCTCGTAAAAACACTCGACCCATGTACATCTTGAGAATCGGGCCCGAATTGAGCAACCGCCATCTTGGTTTCATTCCCTGAGGCCTCTTTCGTTAGTAAGGAAAGCACGTGACATGCTGCTGAGAGAAGAGTCAGAAAGGTCGGCCTAGGGTATGAACAAAGCAGTGATTCCAACTTAGGAAACCCAAGGTCACATCTGCTCTAGGATGAGCACATTCCTGCAGGCGCCATGCCCGTACTCCCTTGCACCAGAACGAAAGGGAGGCACCTTTACTGACCTACCCCCAGAATAGCTTTAGCAGAGTTCTAACCAATTTGTTGTGCCTTATATGGGTATTCCTGCTGGCTCCTCTTGAACTGGTATTTTTCCAAGTACGGGGTTTGTATGAGGTATGTCGAAAGTATATATGCACTGTTTTGAATATGATCCAGCAATCTCCTCTGCACACCTTCGCGAGCTGTGACCAGAGGGAGGCTCCCTGTACAGGGTACTTTGCAAAATAAACGATTGAACCTTTTCCATTGCCGACTGATTTATGTATGGTAATTGTGATATATATGCTATTGGTACGTATGGCTCAATGGTATATTTTTCTAGTACGTCACAAGTATTAAAAACGAACATGTTTCAAGGTGGCAGCCATTTAATGCTGTTCATCTATTTACTGGGTTCTTTGGTATAACACAATTTTCACATCTTAACAAGATTGTTTTATTTGTATGAACTTATAAAAACAATGAAATTACATTTCTCGACAGTGTGTACCATTATACTATTCAAATATGTCAGCCATTTGACTGTTGAGATGTGTGTCCTATGTCGATGTTTATGGCTTGCCTGAAACTTTATTAACACTGATTGTGCAAACGTGATCAAGGCTTTTACAGCCAAGGTGTAAATAAACACCCTTGGACTTTGAATCTTGGCGTGGTGTTTGGTATCTGAGAGCGTTGCTAATTTTGGAACTCGTGCACAGTTGATTACCGGCGTGTTCAGCCGGAGTGCATGCCACATCCCACGTGGCCACCAGCAGTCGAGATGGAGCAATTTTGGGGGAAAAAAAAAATATATATATATATATATTTGTTATATTATTTTTAAATTATAAAATACATCAACAGTATTATTTGAATAACAGTTTAAATTAAATATGTATGAATCTATATAAATATATGTGTGTTTAACTTTTTTAAATTAATTTTATTTGTTATATTTGTTAAGATGTGAATTAAATCTAATTATGTTTTTTAAAATGAATGTTACTCTTTAATATATTTAATATTTATTATTTTATTTTATATATATCTAAAAAAACAATATTTTGTACAACTATATTAATGTCATCAATATTGTTTTTTCAATATTTTGGTACTTACCCTTATAAATATAGGATGTCAATGTTTTAGGTGTTGATATTCTGTCAGTGAAACATCTGCTACAGAGAGTTATGAGGCTTTTAGATAATTTTATTCTAGGGTAAGGCGAACTTTGCAACTGAGCAGCTTTGATGCCTTTTGTGGGTTGTTACATTCTGGGGTTCAAGTTGCAAACTCTTTTGAGCATTCTAGTTGAGTTTAAAGGCCCCATTCCATTTAGAGTTTACTGCAAGGGTGATAAAATCACAGGTAAAATCAGAATGTGCAATGAATCAGAATAAGTGTATACTGAAATCACATTTATGTGACAGTAATATGCACGTGTGTGTACGAAGAAAACCAGATCATGTGGGCTTTGATCAGATTCATTTTTAAGCCTCATGGAGGAATTGAAATTTCCACACCCTACTCGCCTGACAACCCCCCTGCCTCCCTCTTCTGCTCTCAACACCATTTGAGCCATTGCTACCTGCAGGATATCAACAAGGTAATGAAAAAAATAAGTTCACAAAGACAGTACTAGACAAACTGGCCAATGAGGGTTTGGGGGGCTGCCGAGCATTGGGGAGTCTGCCCCCGGGCAGATTGGGATGTGTGGGGCAGGCCAGGAGGACTGCCATTTTTTAATTGTTGGGCAATGTATGTATAGTCTAATAGTAGCCCAAGTATAACGGCCAGCTGGTGGGGTTCCCAGAGCTACTGTTTTAAGTTTGGTGACCTGGTGGCTAGGAGTGGAGAGTAGCAGTCAGACAAAAATTCAGTGTGTGATTTAGTGCAAGCAGGGTAGTGTTAGTACACATTTTTTAATTATCCTACCAGGAATATGGAGGATTATTGAGTCCTGGAAGCTCTGCGGCTTTTGAGCGAGGCATGCGTCAGATGGAACGGCCACTCGTATGCCATGGGAGAGGCCCATAGAACATCCATGCTGGATGATTCCAGACAGTCATCTGAGGCTCTGGGGAGGGTGGTGTGGGCAAGGCAATCCTTAGTCACTGGTAAGGCGAGGCAAGGAGAAGAATTAGGCCACGAAAGCAGGTAGAGTAAATTCTCTGATAGAGATAGCGAAGGCAGGGGGCTGGGGTTTTGTGAACATTACTCAGCGCGGAGCTAGGAACAAGGCACACACTGAGACCCGGTTGGGGGTTCTGGGTACCAGGGGGGTGCAGAATCTTCCTTTTTGCTGCGGGGAGGGGGAGGGATGGGGTATGGCACACCCACAGGATGAGGCACTGGCGGAAAAGTAGGGGCCCCTGTGGGGGGGGGAACTTTATGTGGGTTTGGAAGAGGGCAAGGGACAGCAAGGGGGATTTTCGAGGTGTTTGGTCTAGCGTAGTGGGAAGAGGAGGACATACCTTGGGAACTCAAGCCTACTTGGGGCACACAGGTCTGGGAGTGCTTAAATATCATTACATCTTGGAACGAAGCAGTGAGGGGGTTAGATAGGGTGAGACAGGAAGACACATACATTGCTCAGGGAGGGTTGTTGCAGAGAGGAAGCGCGCCATCGGCCAGGGTTGGGTGGCTGGGGGTAAGCTAGGTTTGGGGGACAGGCAGACCCAAGCGGGGCTTGGACAAGGGCCCGGTGTTGGTGTGCATCACAGGCATGCTGAAATGGAGTTCTGGTGAGGAGGGGGACAGTGACAGGGAGGTGGGAATGGATTTAGGGAAGAAGGGGGATAGGCAGAAGAAAACTTGCGACAGGGAAGAAAAGGAGAATAGACCAGAACCAACACACCAGACCAGGTGTTTGTTTTACAGGGTGAGGAGAAGTGTAGCGCAGCAGAATCAGCAGAGCTTGGAGCGGATTGCTGGCACCCGAGGTATAGGGAGGGCAGAGTCCAGATCGGTGTGCCCGATGCCAGCGGGGGAACCTATCGCAGCCAGCATATGTAGACCCAGAATGACCTCTCTGGCCCCAGCACCTGGCAGGCCTCAGTGGACCGCAGGGACAAAGAAGAACAGTGCAAACATAAGGAGATTATGGCCGAAGCACTGAAACATTTCAGACTCTCACCCCCAGTCACATATCTGGGTTAAATGCATCATCATTACTTAGATCACATTGACAACCCAGTTCAGATTCAGCTATGTGCAAGTCAGTCTTGACTCTGTGCCTCATGGGAACAGTTCAGCCAAAACTGCCAAGCCAGGTCATCCCTGAACTGGAAACAAGCATCCTGGGACTGGTTTCTGGGTAACACCCTTTTATCAGCCAGGCTAGCTTGAATCGGGTAGCAAAGTGAGCAAGGGACCCACGTCTGGGCATACCCTGCCAACTTAGGGTGAAACACAAGGAAATGATCGACTGGGCGCTGAATCTTTTTTGACACTCACCCCCAGTCACAGATCTGGGTTAAATCCATCATCATTCTTTAGCTCATTTTGCCACCTCAGTTCAGACTCAGCTATATGCAAATCAGACTTGACCCTGTGCCTCATGGGAACAGTCCATGCCAAACTGCCAAGCCAGGTCTTCCCTGAACCTGTAACAAGCATCCTGGGACCGTTTTCATGGTAACACACTTCATAAGCCAGGCTATCTTGAATCCGAAATAAGCATTCTGGGACCAGTTTCCGAGTAACACCCTTCATCAGCCAGGCTAGCTTGAATCCAGTGGCAAAGAGAGCAAGGGACCTATTCAGGGCATACCCTGCCAACTTAGGACGCACAAAGCAAAAACAAGGAGATGATGGATGGAGCAGTGAAACTTTATAGACACTCACCCCATTCTCAGATCTGGGCTGAATCCATCATCATTCTAAAGCTTGTTCTTTTTGCGTTTGTCACCCCAAGTGGGACGGGTATGCCCAGAAGTGGGTCATGTGCTCTCCATGCCACTCGAGTCAAGCTATCCTGGTTCCTGAGGGGTTGTTGTGTGGCGTTTTAATCTCTGAGTGAAATTTACCAATTCATGCCCTAATATAGGAACAATTCACTTGCCCTTTTATAGGCATAGAAATCAAGCCCTTATTTAGGCATAGCCCATGCTACCCAAATACAGGCATGGCTACTTCCACCCGTACCAAATGTCACAACGATTTCTTGGAAAACCAGCCTAAGCAGTTAGGGAACTTCCCCTTGCTTGAATAGTGATTTGTCCAAGAACTCAGTTACTTTACAAAGAACAACTATCCCCTAGGGGTTCTTTCCTGATGTTCATATGCCCGACTTTGGCATTCCTAAACACCTTCAAGGTATAAATATACCTTCACTTGCTCTAGCAAGATACAGTGGTTCGGACCAAGTTGAAGACCTACTTGCCCGACGTAGCTCGCTACAGCAAGTGCAGAAGGAAGCCTACTCTCCAGCTGACGCACTGATCAGGAAGCTGCCTTTCTCCTGCCGAGAATCCAGCTCCAGTGTTTCCGGCTCCCCTTGCGGGGTGTTGGGAAATAGAGTCCTGAGACAGAGATACCAGACCTCCTTCATTCTAACCAAGGTATGGAGCTGATTAGAACCTAGAGAAACCTTTGGTAGATTCTTTGCAAAAACTAAAACCTATGCTACACAATACTTCTTCCCTGGTACTACACCTAGGTAAGGTACATTGGGGTATGTGTATTTTAAAAGCACCAGTTGAGTATTTTAGTCAATGTTATTTATATATGTTTTTTATATGGCTTAGAAACCATACAATGCTCTTACAGTATTATTTCATATTACTGTTTACGCTGTACGCATTATACTTTGTAGTCTGCATAACGATTGTAGCAGTTCACCTCACTTGCACGAGAAAGAAGATTGTTCAATAAACCCTTTAATTAAAAACGCTCATCTCTCTATTTCTCTGTAACTCTGTAGAAATGAAGCAAACACGATTGACTGAGTTAAATACTTATCTATGAGAGATATTTTCTTATTCTTGGGAAACAAAGTTGTCATGTTTATGCGGTTGTCAGAAACTAATCCCTTCTTGTATATTTGAGAAAGTTTCTAGTGACCTCTGAGTTAGCTGGCACACACAAAATTAAGTTTAGTATATTCGGTAGAGACCTAGTTGACCTCAGTCCTACGTCAAAACCATAGGATATATTATTCCAATGCGCAGAGCCTATTGGGAATATAGGAACTACACTACATGGCACCCAACATTTGGTAAGGCACTAATTTAACACTAGATACTAAAGTAACTCAGTTGTGCTTTTCTCAGAGACCCTTTTTTCCGTAATACTCCAATAGATGTCTGGAGTGGGTAAAAGGATAATATCCACCATAGCTGAGTAGGACGAAAATCCTATGTATTAGTTTTTGGTTTTTTCAAAGTTGAAGGATACAGTGCTCCAAAATATTGCGCACCTTATCTGTGTTTCCTTGAAGCTTGCTTTGCAAACTTTCAGGCAACAAAATGGGTGACGAAGATAATCCCAGGGCCAGTGGAGCTACAGGCGACAACGCCGTACAAGCTTTAAACTTTACAGGCTATAAGCATTCCAGAAACTTTAAGGAAAGCCATCACTATAAAACTCATACGAAATGGCCTATTAGCAAGAGTTTTGTGATAGAGGCACATGAATATCACCAGACAGAGCTATTCTATTCATATATAGTCTTCCCTGAAGCAAATCCAGGAAAAAAAGTGTTTCACTTCTACAAAGAAGATGAACCACCAGAGGAATACATTTCTTTCAAGTATATTGAAATTCCACTAACATACCAAGAGCATGCACTCTGGTTTAAAGGCGCCTTAAGACATATACATCACATTACCAGGCTCGGTCCACTAGGTAGACCAGGAGCAACATGGTCGGTATTAGCCAGCTCTACACCACATCCTGCCATTGAAGAAATGTAGGATGAGGAATTATTAGTGCAACAAAAAGAGCCAATAAAAATGTATAGACAATTGGTTCTATATGTCATTTGGACTTTTACTGTCGAAACGGCAATAAGGATTCCGCAACACACCCCTTACCAGGGGAACACAAATAAAATTACACCACAGACTCTACATTCTGTCGTTGGTAAACTACCCACAAAAAAGGAACAAATTCCATTCTGGATAGCTCAAAAAATTACTCAAATTGAGGCAGTATTTCCTGATACTACCCCTCATGAGAAACACAGAATTCTATCAATCTGTTTACCAATGGGGATCGCACCACACCTGGAGGACTGCGACACTTGGGGTACGGTCTTTGCTGCAATCTACACCAAAACACATGGTGTTCCGTCTATGGCGGTAATACAAGACATCCTGAAACAGATTCAAAATGAATATGAGCAGAGCCTGCTCTAAATCTAGGGATGAAACTACTGAAAGATTTCATACAGGTCTCAACAATAATATTAGCTAATAATAAAGGTGAAGCAGCATCCTTGGCGATCCGCCAAAAGCTAAGAGAATTTGATGTGACTGAGCAACCACATGAACTGGCCAGTTTAATTGAAAAATCCTATGAAGAATTAGACAATTTGGGTGGGAAATCAGTTAAACCTCAATTGTCAGAACGTCCTGAAAAGGTCTGTATTAAAAACACTCCTACTCCTCCTAAAAAGAAGTGGGAGAACGCTTAACAAACTTCTAAGTAGAAGCGTTCTCAATCTAGAGGCAGGTCTCCTCAAAATGAGTCCTATGAAAGGAGGTATAACCTCAGGAATGGGGATAATTTGAGAAAGCCTGATAGATATTAAGATACTGATACATGTTCTTCTTGTACCTTTCAGACTTCGTCACAGAAATCCAAAAGAAGAGGATGGTCAGAAAACAAGGAAGAACGCATGAAGTCCAAAGACGATCAACACCTTCAGAAATATAAGAAAACTTGATTCACCAAAAAGAAGGTAGCAGGTCTTAAAATCAGACATGCCGAGGATCTTGAGGACACAACTCAAGAACAGGGAATGGGCTCAAACGATGTTGGACAGAGCAGAGGAAGTCACCATAGCTCGCAAGAACTTGAAGGATCATCTGGAGACAGTGGACTTGAATGAGTACATCCAAGTTGAAATTGCAGATTCAAGGGTTAGTGTCCCACATAAGTTATAAGAAATAACACTTTGGATGGAGGGGGACATAACTAGGAAAATAAGAGCACTCTTTTGGGAGCGGCTCTCTCAGGGTTATCACATTCTTTAAGCTGAACAAGAATGCCCACATGGTGAAGAAATCATTATGCCAGCTTTCTCCAACCACATTCCAATTCATTTAAAATATACTTATGCCAGTAAATGGGCAGTCGCTAAAGGCTCCTGCATTATATAAAAATCATGTAGGATGGGATGAGGATTCTCCTTACCATGAAATCCAGTTAAAAAATCAACCAACTGCACAAAGGCAGTACCCAGTTAAGCAAGAAGCTAAACAACAGGTCAGGGAGCTATTAAATCAACTTGAATACCAAGGGGTAATTGAAACATTCACCTCATCCATGAACAATCCTTTGTTTCCTGTCTCCAAACCAGACAACACATATCATCTAGTTTTGGATTACAGACATCTAAACGTTTGTTGCAAAACTTTTGCAGTACAAAATGCACATAGTGCAGCACTAATGAACAACATTGTGTGTAAAAAATACAAAACCACATTGGATATTTCTAACAGTTTCTTCTGTCAAAACATTGCACATAAAAGTAGGTATTTGACCGCTTTCTCAATTATGGGGACACAGCGTCACTTCTGTCGTCTCCCCAGGGATTCAAGAATAGTCCAGAGTTATTTTCAGCCAGAGTAACAGAGTTACTACAAACCTATGATGATGAGGCATTATCATATGTCGATGACATCTAGCTAACAGACGATGACTTGGATAGGCACTTGAACAGGGTGAACATCATAATATTGGGCTTCGCCTTGAAGGGTATGAATTAAATTTCAAGAAATCGAGAATTGCCCACCTCAACGTCCTTTTTCTAGGATACAAGTTATCAAGTAAAGGCAAAAAGCCTGGCAGCAAACTTTCTAGAGATAATGTGTGCTGCTCCAACCCCAAAAACGCTGAAAAACTTACAGTTGAATCTAGGTTTCCTAAATTTTGGAAGAACTTACATTCTAAATTACGCAGAAAGGGTTAAACCTCTCTACGAAATAATCAAACCTGATTTTAAAACAGTTAGTTGGACTCAAAAGCACACAGAAGTTTTGCGTTCATTGCAAACAGACATGTTAGCATCAAAACATTTGCAAACACGCGTAAACGTACGCAACTTAGTGATCCGAATCATTCCAGGACAATGCGGATTCACATACTTAACCTTTAATGAAGGAGAAAAAGTACCAATAGCTTACAAATCACATTTATACACACAAGCAGAAATGAAATTCACTTCAACAGAAAAAAATCATACAGCAGTTCAAACTGCAGTAGCAAAAGAGAGAGCCCTCTCAAAGGGTAAACGGATTATGGTTGTTACACCTGTACCAGCCTTAGAGGCATTGACAAAAGCGAGCATTCTGAATGCTAAAGCTTTACATCCAAGATGGATACAATGGGTTAATTCTCTTGCTGCAACAGACGTTGAATACGTTTTTGACCCTTATTTGAAAACACAAGCATTTCTACAGCACGAACAAGAATGTCCTCTGCCTACTGAAATTCTGCCTCTAGAGCAGTATGAACGTATAATTTATACTGACGGATCAGCCCAACCCGCAACGGGGGGGGGGGTAAACAAGCTTATAGTGCTGCGTGCGCGCTCATTAAAGTTGGCTGGCGCGATGGAAAATTCCAACCTATGGTCACCAAAACACAATCTCTAGGAGATTGTACAGCTCAGCGAGCTAAACAGCAAGCATTCAAGATGGCGCTGGAAAATAATGATCACGAATTCCCCACACTCAAAGTGTGCGATTCGTATTATTGTGTTCAATCTTACAATTAATACTTACAAAACTGGATTCAAAACGGTTACAAATATGCAAAAGGTGGCACAATCAAGCATAAGTTGCTTTGGGAACAAGTAGTTCAGTTACGACAAGAACTACAAAAGGCTCACTTTATACATTCATGTTGCAGGGAATTCATTGGCTGATGAAGCCGCGAAGGCAGCTGTGCAAACTTCTTCCGTAGCTGCAATCATTCGTTAAAAAATGAAAATAGAGAGAGAAATATTGCAAGCTGTCACTGCTTCAAGCAAAGACAGTGGTAAAACATTACCAAAAGGTTTTTCACTCAAATACTCATACATAACTGATGCGAATAATGTTCCTTTTGCTCGAATTCTTGGAGTGGGGGATAGAGTAATTCCAAACATGGAACATAGATTAGGACTAATCTTTGCACCACATGAAGGACTTGCATCTGCACACACCAGTGTTTCCGCTACAGTGTCATTATTAAAACAGAGATACTGGTGGCTACGCATGAGGAAACAGACCAGAAACTATGTTTTGGAATGTGAAATCGGCCAAAAGATGAAAGTGTCTACAGTGAAACGTCCTGCACAGACACCCCTATTAATGTCAGACAAACCATTAGCTTGCATTTACCAGGATCACTGCGGTCCCTTACAGAGGGATGATAACTATAAATATATCATGGTCACAGTGGATTCGTGCTCAAGATTCATTTGGATGTGGCCTCAGTGCTCGGCTGACGCTCGAACTGATATAAAAGATTTGCAAGTCTTTCTCGGGACATACGCCGTCGGCACACTACATTCTGACCAGGGTCCTGCTTTAGCCCTCAAGCTTACAAGGAGGCCATGGTCAAATTGGGCGTTGCATTGCGGTACTCTAGTCCATTCCATCCTGAGGGAAATTTGGTAGTGGAGAGAAAAATCTGGGACATATAACAATCTATAACAGCTAGGGTATTAGGCTAAGGTGATGGATGGGTCAAACATCTAATAAGTGTGCATCATAGTCTTAACGATCTGCCAAGAAGTTCTCTAGGGGGTATCACTCCATATGAAATCCTTTTGGAACAAGAATGATTATTTTGGATCATGATTATCAGACTTCAGTAGTTGAACAAAAACCCTTTGATATCAAAGATCTTCTGGCTGTTTTGCAGGTCTTAAATGAAATAAGAAAACGCCAAAGTAATGTGTTCCTGAAGCCAACGACCACTGAAGAGAAACAGACCATCCCAGGAAGGCCTGTCTGGATTCTAAAGATTGGGGCTCTAGTCAGAGAAAAGATTGCGGAAAAGAAGGAATTTGGACCTTCTTACAGACAACCATTACCTGTCCTAGCAATTCACGGATCAAGAACGGTATTACTGCCGCCCCTTGCTGGTAAAAAGGGGAACAGGTTGGTGTCCATCGACCTGGTCAAACCACATAATGTGGCCGATCATAAGCAGCAGGCCAAGTGGACTCCAAAGATGTAACAGACGCCCGAATCTGGCTACTATGCAAGATGTTCAAACTGAGAGACTCATCACCTTTGAAGTATCTGCAGTGCGAAAAGAAGGACTATGCAACAAAGCCATGGAACTTGTACCTCTTGAAACCCAAATAACAGTTCGTCAAGAAACACTTGTCTACAATCAAATAGCATCTGACTATACCAATGTAACAAGTGATCAAGTTGTTCCAGCGATTTCAATGAATCCTGAAGCAATCCCTACAATTGACAGAACTGCCTCCAGCTATTTCATTAACTTTGATACGTTTTCCAAGGATCCCAGCAAACCAGAAATGACGTCAGTAAAAAGAACTTTGAAAGTACAAGCAACAGAACTTTTTCATCACCAGGAAAATGCTTATCTGGTTTCACCATGGATTGAAATTTGGATTGTGTTGGGTGTACTTTTTCTTCTACTTTGGTTGACCCTTGTAATAACTTTGGGAAGGCTGATAAATGGATGATATGTTAAAAAGGACAGAGCAAGTAAGAACATCAACTAACTCCTCAAGCCACACAAATCATCTCATCATGAACAAAGAGACCTGTCATCAGTGAACATCACATCCTTTCCTATACCTGGTGGTATAGTTTGAGACAGAACTGATTGTGCCATTTTCAGTCCGGCGGAGCTGTTGAAGATTCCACATCAGTTCAAGATTTCCTTGAATGACTTTGTTTCACCTAGTACCTTTTCTGATGAATGGGACTTCGAGACTGTTAATAATATTATGTCAGACTTAGAAATGTCTGCAAAGTTTACAAATCATGAATACTTAGAAGGTTCATCAGAATATGAACAAATGTATTGTTATAATCACTATGGTCATCATTTCTTGCACAGATCTGCAAACCCTAGAAATGTACTTACATATAACCAATGGGAACATTGTCCTACACCAACAAAGGGTAGCTCAAAAACATTTTATGGCAAATTTCCATACTTTTCAGGTTTTTTATGTTTCAAATCCAGAGTCATTTTACTTTTAAAATGTTAATAGGACAGGAATGAAAAGTATGTTGACAAATACCAAGCAAGTTTATTCTGCGTCCTTTCATGCTCAGCTGTCTTCGTTAGGTTTTGACTTTTTGAAAGACAACATTGAGACTGAAACTGTCTGGGGAACAAAAGAATGGCAGGTGCAGGGATTGGAAGCTTTATTTAGAGCCTGCATCATCCCAGAGCAAATCATGTTTTTGAATGAGAGTGTCCAACAGACATCTTGTCTTGGGTTGGCCAAGATCAAGGAGTTAAACAAACCATCCAAACCTACACCTACAACTGATATCAATAACACTTCAGAGGGGGAGGTCGACGTACATACTATTTTGCCTCACAGCAGAACAGATCCAGATTGGAAAAAATGGTTATTCTGGCCCACAGACACAAACAACCTGTCAAGATAGATTCCTGAATAAGACACAAGGGTTCACATTCACTAGGCAAGATGCAAGATATGTTCAGAGACAGCATCCAGGAATAGTAAAAACATACAGTGTAGGGAAACTGTGCCTTGAATGGCTACACAAGTCTACACTAAAAGAAGTGAAACAACACTTATCTTTACTTAAAGATGGCGCTGATCTGAGGGACTTCTTACAAGGACCTACTTAACCGCGTCATAAACGTTTTATATACACCTGTATCTATTCTGCTTCTAATGAAGCATGGAAGATTATGCAAGCAGAGACTGCAGAACGAATACGAGAAATTGATTGTATTAATTGAGAGAAATCTCTCTCTGTAGTTGACAATGGGTTAACGACTCTGTCGTCCAGGATATATTCTTTGGATAGCATAGTATCCTCTGCCATAGACATAATGGAACAGGACTTGGTCATGTTGCAACGTGGTCTGTCACAATTATGTTCTATAATGCTATTAGGTTGGACTTTACAAAACCTTTGTTCAGGCTATGTGCCTTGGCATTTAATCAACACTACCTCACTGTTTTCAGAATTCAATCTCACTGATAAACAGATCAAACTGGCACAGAGGGGAGCAGACTATACAGTGCTGAACATTGAAAAACTAGAAAGATTGCCATTTACAGTTGGTGAAAATCCAACAATTGATTGAATAATACACGGTACAACCACTCTGCCTGTTACAATTTTCCGTTTTCAGTATTGCTTACAACATATACCAGCAGGCATATATGAAAGGTTGGGTTAAGAATACATCAAGACATCCTGGGAATTACCATGCACACACAAATGTTGGAGTGGAGGGAAAGAAGTAATTCTTAGTGGTAAAAATTGTGAAAACGCACTATGAAGTTCTCTCCTTTGTCAGGGTATTAGTTTACAGGGGGCCTGTGATGGTTCCTCGAATAACTTATCCTGCACCTACAAGGTTCACCAGCTGCAGTGATTGATCCAATTTTTAGGTAAATTTATAATGGAAGTTACATTATGTTGAATGATCACAGCTGTTGTGGAATGTTGCCAGGTTTAGCCTATCTTGTAATTGTGTCAGCCAGGGTCACTTGCTGTATGCAAGTATTGTTTTAAAAAAACAAGACAGACCGGGAGTCGAATTTATGGCCTTTATTGAACATCTCTTCTAGACTAATTGAAACTTTTAGCAGAATGAAACCCATTCTTTTACAGAAAACTGTGCCATTGACCTCGGCCAAAGAGACCTTTGATCTGCAAGTCGCAAGGACTTCTGCAGAGATACTCACCCTATTAACTACAAACTGCCCTGTAAATTTCTCAGAAATGTTAGGTTGTATCTTAAACATGTCTGATATGGGAGGTATTGAATTTGTATTTCAGACAGTTTTTTCAGGATAGGTAGCACTTTTTGAAGCAGTCCTAGGCATACTTCCTAACTTCGTGCACTCTGTGTTTAGCGGAGTGCCTCTCATTTTGGGACTCGCTGCAGGGATACTATTTGTGCTCCTACTGCTTCGATATGGCAAGCCAAGTCACCAGCGATACCAGAAGTGTTGTGAGCGCATAGTCCAAATTTTGGGATTAACTTGTTTAAGAGAATTAAATACCACATGGTTTATGTCATTCAGACCAATCTGGCAAGATTGCATCTTACCTATTCTACGATGCCTGCTATGTGGAGAAGAATGCGTGCTAGACATCTGTCTAACACTCCCATAAGTCATGCCAATGACTGATGGGCATGACTGATGGGAGAGTCTGTTGATACTTTGCTTGGACCAGTGATGGCTCATGCACTGTGTTGTCCCCAGCGGCTACCAATTCTGATGACGGCATACATTGAGATCTCACAGACGCAAAATGCTGACGGTGAGGTACGAGAGGAAAGCAGCACATAGGTACCATCCAATTTGAATATTGCTAATGCGACCAACTCTGACGGCGAGGCTTCACATCTATGTGCGATTAATCTTCTTAACGAGGTAATCCAACTTTCACCTACAATGGTAGGCACGTTGTTTACAGACTTAGAAGATTTGATGTTTTCTCCAAACAATAACACTGACTTTTGATTTGGCACGCAGTGTTCTGAGAGACTCTGAATTCGACCTTCATTTTTTCAAAACAAAGTTTCTAACTTTGGAACTCTATTTTTTTCTATGATTAAACTTTTTTTTCCCAAATTTGTAATATTTCATTTTTTGCCATAAGGTAATCTGCTTAAAGTAGAACTATTCATAGAGAATTAGAATTCTTTGAAAACTTTCAACAGACAATATTTGACCTTCTCAACAATCAACCAGTTTATATAATCGGCCATGAAATGGTCTTGACTTTTTTTTCTGTAATTAAGAGCCATTCCATAAATGTATTTTTCGTGATTCATTCGGATAAATGAAACATTGCTTTAAATACGTACAGCACAAATGCTTTTCGTGTACAACCAGTACCAATGCATTTTTATGCATTTTGGGTGGGTTTTAACACATCATGTTTAGATATGTTTGTATGTGTTTAGAACTTAGTAATGTCATACATAAGAAAGTGGAGTGGATGTTGTGTGACGTTTTAAGCTCCAACCAAATGTTCCCGATGCATACCCTAATATAGGTATAATTCACATTGCCCTTATATAGGCATAGAAATCAAGCCCGTATTTAGGCATAGCCCATGCTACCCAAAAACAGGTATGGCTACTTCCACCCGTACCAAACGTCACAACGATTTCTTGGAAAACCAGCTTAAATAGTTAGGGAACTTCCCCTTGCTTGAATATTGATTTGTCCAAGAAGTCAGTTACTTTACAAAGAACAACTATTCCCTAGGGGTTTGTTCCTGACGTTCATATGCCCGACTTTACATCAAACTATGGCACTCCTAAACACCGTCAAGGTATAAATATACCATCACTTGCTCTAGCAAGATACAGTGGTTTGGAGCAGTTCGAAGATCTACTTGGCCGACGCAGCTTGCTACGGCAAGTGCAGAGGGAAGCCGATTCTCCAGCTGAGGTACTGATCAGGTAGCTGCTCTTCTCCTGCCGAGAATCCAGCTCAAGTGTTTCCGGCTCCCCTTGTGGGGTGTTGGGAAATCCAGTCCCGAGACAGAGATACCAGACCTCCTTCATTCTAACCAAGGTATGGAGCGAATTAGAACCTAGAGAAACCTTTGATAGATTCTTCGCAAAAACTAAAACCTATGCTACACAATACTTCTTCCCTGGTACTAGACCTAGGTTAGGTACATTGCGGTATGTGTATTTTAGAAGCACCAGTTGAGTATTTTAGTCAATCATATTTATACACGTATTTTTATATGGCTTAGAAACCAACCATTAATTGATATGTATCAATCTAGGCAACACAGCAAATTAGTTGGTTGAAATGAACTGAGCTCCTTCATCTGGACCAATGGGAGAGAGGCATTAAACGAATTCGTCTCCTGGATAAACGAGGCGGATCCCAACCTCCATTTTACATCACACATCAGTGATAATAAGGTGGAATTCTTAGACATTGAAATCATAAATGATAAAGGCATTCTAATAGTCGACCTTCATACAAAACCTACTGCCAGAAACACGCTACTGCATTATAGCAGTTTCCATCCTAGATCACAAAAAGATTCAATTCCCTTCTCACAGTTTCTAAGAGTCAGGCGGAACTGTACAAGCTTAGCAGACTTTGACAAACAAGCCATTGTAATGAGGAGTAAATTTATCGAGAGAGGCTACCCTCACCGATTAGTGAGACACTCCTATAAGCGGGCCCGCTATTACGATCGCAACCACCTGCTCCAACCAAAGCCTGAGAAACCCACTAACCAGATTGTATGTGTAACCAAACACTCCACTCTTGATACAAAAATTAAACAAGTGATAAATTCAAACTGGCACATTTTAAACAGTAACTGTACTTCTGAAACGAAACTAGCTAAACCACTCTTTGCCTATAAAAGGAACAGAAATATCAAAGAACATATTGTTCGTTCACGCTTCCAACCTGTATCAGATAAAAATCATTCTATACAAAGATCAATTGTATCAGGCAATGCAATAAAGGGAACATTCCCTTGCTCTTCGTGTTCTTCCTGTGCCAACATTCTAAGAGGCAAAGAATTCACACATAATGGCCACACAACAGTGGCAAAAGAAATGTGGAACTGCAGAACCTCAAATCTGATCTATTTTATACAGTGCCCGTGTTCACTCGGGTATATAGGAGAAACATCCCGTGCGATACAGATACGGTTAAATGAACATCGTTCAGCGATCAGAACTCGCAAACTTGCTGCTCCAATGGTAAAACATTTCCTAGAAATGGGCCACCAAGCAGAAGATTTCAAATGGAGAGTTCTTGAAAAAATTCATACTCCAGACTCCAATGGTGGTTGTGCCATCAGAAAAAAGAGAGAGGTGTTCTGGATATTTGTCTTCAATACATTCCGGGAAGGAATGAACAGCGAATTGCCATGGGAGCATGCAATTTGCTAATATTGTATTCTTCCGATTACAATTATAAATATTTCTTCTGTCATTACTAACCTCTATGGATCGATAGCTATATTTAAAATTGTCTTTAGCGCCACTAGATATACGACAATGATGCTCTACAACAATTCCCCCCTTGGTTTGATGAGATTGGGAATCATACCTTATAATATTCAGTTCTCTTCCCTTTATCCCTAAACCACTACCATCAGAAATGTTCTTTTAGTCATTTAGGGAGGTTCAGTAATGGGTAAAAATCATATATGATCTGGATCCCCATCATGTACACCTCTGAGGGTTCATGAATTACATTTGCTAATTACGTTTCAGCCTAATCATTACAAATAGAACTGTTCATTAAAGTATCCACAAATATTCGACATTGTGCTAAAATTGCATATAACTTAGATCCGCGTGTTAATTAAGTATATTTTCTAATCACGCCTCAGTCCATAAACCGGTTGATACTGTTTTTGTATTTAGTTTCGTTATGTACACTTAAATCTCCCCACTGCAATGAACACAGAATGACTATTTTTCGAATGTCCCTTTAAAAATGGCCCCTCTGTTCTCATCTTGTTTAAACAGGTTATTCTGGGCATCACAGAACATCTTCTATGTCTATGCAATGACTGCCCTTTTAGTAATTATTGGCGATACCCCTTTAAGAAAAACCAGTCTCCACCTCTCCTCATAATCCGTGGTCCTTCCTTTGTGTTCCCACACAATTCACCTGAATCCACTCCTCCAATTAAGTAGAATATATAAACAGCGTGCTGAGAGACCATTCTACCGCTGTCGTTCAAGGAAGGAGCATAGAACCCCTGAGTCTCTCCGCCGGAATCTTCGAGCCCTGTTGACACCAATCGGGTAAGTCCTGCAGAAACCCTGGGTGGGATACAACTAATCTAGTTACTCCTTTTAGCTGTAAAACCCTAACTGAATAGTAAATAATGTAACTTCCCCATTATCTTTTGTCTCTCACAGACAGGGAGTTATTTTAAACTACTTGAAATCAACCATCGCTTGGAACACAAGCAAAAGGGTAATTATTATTCCTTCTGTTACAGAAATAACTAGGTTAAGAAGTGGTTACTCTTTAATTCCATCGCATAGAATTTTATGTTAGGATTTTTTCATCCACTCTTTAGGCTATCCATGCCACTTACTATCCCCATATCAGGTGGACTATATCTTGATGTCCCAATATAAATACGCATCACAGAGGCCATTATTTTAATTTCCGGTCGGCGGGTCAAAACGAACTTCAACTTGTAAAACAAGGTACTTCTATTCCTCTGAATTAATCGTTCGATTTCTCTGGTAAATAATGTATTCCAGTCGATTATCATATGTTAATAGAACCTCACAGATCTATAGAACCTGTTTAGTAAAAGATCTTCTAAATATCTCTCTAGGAAATAATTGAAAAATATTTTAAATTGAACACTCGAAATGAAGCAAACATATCAATAACCACAGAATCTCCATTGGTATCAACCATTACAATAGGTAATATATCAACCCTTATATTGAATATCAGTCATAAAGACACTATAATATAGGCAAGAATAATAACTATTGTCTATGTGCTGCTTTCCATGATTTAGAATATCCTCATCTACCATCCAAAGAAAGGATTCTAGATATACTGACAAACAAGACTGCTACGTCGAATCGCACTAAAATTATTCGTGCTCTTAAAGTAAGTGATCGTACTTAAATGATAAATACTATGTATATCAATCTCCAGGCCTCGGTAGGATAATCTTTATATAACCGGTATTAGTTAGAATGCAGTCTAACTCTGTAGCATCAACTTCAATTATATGATTAGATAAAGAGATACAAACATCAGAAATCTGAGATTAGACATCCTACATAAATACCTTTTCCATCCCCTTATATTCTGGTATGAGCGTATCTATACCATGAGACATTGTCTTCCCTTACTTTTCACCTATGTGTCAGATTGATTATTAAGGCAAGGAAATGAAACCTTTAAAAATGTCATATGAAATCTCTAAAATTGTCATTGCAATAGAATAGGTTGGTCAAAAGAAAATAGAAAGTCTGAGACTAGTAGAATAACATTGGGCTTTGTGTTTTTTGTAAATTGTGCAAATGCAAGAATGAACAGAATATTCTGGTTTTAAGGTACTTTTTTACCCCTCTTTTTTAGATATTAACCGTGGCTGCTCCAGAAGAAGGCGCTGGTTCGCCGAAACGCGCGTAGAGATTAATTTAGCCACATTTTTCTCATTATATTGTTTGTGTATTTTATGTAAACCTCATTTGTTGAATTAATTGCTTCTTTTTAATGATGGTGTTATATATTCCTGATATATTAAGTTATATGTGTTAAATATAATTTGTGAATGTATATTTTTTCCCTATGTGTTTTTAAAGAATCTTTGTGAATAAAATTGTACCTCCCCTCTTTTTACAAAAACCTTTGTTTCAAGCTCAGTTCATTTCAACCAACTAATTTGCTGTGTTGCCTAGATTGATACATATCAATTGATTTGCCCTTCCCTGGTCTAGGAACTCTATTTCCATGCACTCAGGGGGTCCTTGATAAATATTCACGTTAGAAACCAACCATACAATGCTCTTACAGTATTATTTCATATTACTGTTTACGCTGTACGCATTATACTTTGCAGTCTGCATAACGATAGTGGTAGTTCACCTCTCTTGCATGAGAAAGAAGACTGTTTAATAAACCCTTTTATTGAAAATGCCCGTCTCACTATTTCTCTGCAACTCTGTAGAAATGAAGCATGCACGATTGACTGAGTGAAATACTTATCTATTGCTTCCGCAACTCTGAGAGATATATTCTTATTCTTGGGAAACAAAGTTGTCATGTTTATGCGGTTGTCAGAAACTAATCCCTTCATGTATATTTAAGAAAGATTCTAGTGACCTCTGAGTTAGCTGGCGCACACACAATTAAGTTTAGTATATTTGATAGAGACCTAGTTAAGTTGACCTCGGTCCTACGTCAAAATTATAGGATATATTATTCCAATGTGCAGAGCCTATTGGCAATATAGGAACTACACTACAGGGTGAAACCTTCAAACTAGTCCTAGAATGCTTGCTTCCAGTCCAGGGAGGACCTGGCCTTGCAGTTCGGGCTGGACTGTTCTCATTGGGCGCAGGGTCAAGACTGATTTGCTTATGGCTGGGTCCAAACTGGAATGGCATGGTGAACAAAAAAATGATGGATTTAGGTCCAGACCTCTGGTCTGTGGTGAATGTATGACTTTGTCTTGCATTCGATCTTTCAATTATTCTTTTTGCATTTGTCACCCCGAGTGGCACGGGTATGCCCAGTCTTGGCTACCATGGTCTCCATGCCACTGGAGTCAGGCTATCCTGTCTGAGGAGGGTTGAAAGCCTGAAACCGGTCCTAGGATGCTTGTTTCTAGTCCAGGAAGGACCTGGCCTGACATGTCGGGCTGGACTGCTCCCATTAGGTGCTGGATAAAGACTGATTTGCATATGGCTAGGTCCAAACTGGAATGGCATGGTGAGAAAAAAAACTATGGATTTAGGCCCAGATCTATGTACTGGGGTGAATGTATGACATTGTTCTGCATTCTGTCCCTTTATTGTTCTTTTTACAAAGAAGAATAGCAACAAACAAGTGGGGGTGCTGGAGGAGTACCGGCAGGTGCAATCGGCCCCACCAGAAGCTGGGAGACAGCGGTCCAGTGGGGTACCGAGGGTAGAAGCACATAAGGAATGACCCCAAGTGTTGGGCCTGGAGGAACTAGATTTAAAGAAAGTCTAGTAGAAGGAGAGTTACAAGAAGGAGATGATCGGGAGGGGGACACAGTAACATGTCAACTAGTATGTTTCAGATACCAGCAGAAAGGGCATGAAAGGTGCTGGGGCCTGGGGTGAAGCCAGCAAAGAAAGGGAAGTACGTCATAAGACCAAATCGGTTTCCCCCCTGGATACCTGCCCACTGAAAATTATCAAGCAGTGCAGGGAGACCTTCCTACCCCCTCTGCTAGAAATAATGAATCTAGCCATGAGAGACGGTATCTTCCCCTCGGAGTGGAAGAGCGCAGTAGTGAAACCCCTACTAAAGAAGGCCTCCCTTGATCAGGAAGTCCTAAAAAACGTCCGTCCAATCTCGCTGCTCCCAGCTCCAGCGAAGATGCTAGAGCCACATCTAAACAAGCATCCCGCTGCCTTTGTGGAAAGCTCGGGTTGCCTGGACTCATCCCAGGACGGATTCAGGAGGGAACATAGCACCGAGTCGGCCCTCACCATCGTGCTTGATAAGATCCGCACGACAGTGGATGGGGGCCAGACCACCCTCCTGGTCCTACTAGATCTAACTGCGGCCTTCAATACCCTCTCCCCCTCAGTACTTACATCTCGCCTGAGGGATGTGGGGGTGAAGGACGCAGCTCTAGATCTATTGACTTCCTTCCTTGATGGGCGGGAACAAAGAGTCAAGCTGGGGGAGTTCCTATCTCCATCCCGACCAGTGCTGTGTGGGGTCCCACAAGGGTCGGCCCTTAGTCCGACCCTATTCAACATCTACGTGACCCCACTAGCCAGACTAATAAGAACTTTCGGGATGGAGGTAGTTTCTTACGCAGATGACACCCAAATACTCGTCTCTCTTTCCCATTCAGATGTACAAACTGCCTCCAAGTTTAGATCTTGTATGGAGGCGGTTGGTCATTGGATGATCCAGAATTCACTCAAACTGAATGGGGAGAAGACTGAGGTGATGGTGTTTGGGGGGAAAGAGAACATCTGGTCAGCCAGTTGGTGGCCTGACTCGCTAGGAGAGTGCCCTTCCCCCACAACATCTGCTAAGAATCTTGGGGTGATGATAGACCCTGCCCTGGATATGGGCAGGCTGCTGAGTAGAACCATTTCCACCTGCTGGGGCCTAATTCACACCCTGCGAAGGATCAGGAAATACCTCTCTTTACAGTCCAGAAAGCAAATAGCTGTCACACTCATTGGCTCACGTCTGGACTACTGTAATGCGCTGTATGCGGGGCTAAACAGGAGCCTCCTGCAGCGCTTACTGGTGGTTCAGAATGCCACAGCCAGATTTGTTCTAGATGTTCCCAGACGCTCCTCGGCCACGTTGGCCAGGAAAACGCTGCACTGGCTACCGGTAGAACACCGAGTGCGGTTCAAAGTCCTATGCATGACCTATAGAGCCATTGCAAAAAACAGCGTTATGGGAGTTGGTTCCATCATCTCCCATTACATCCCCGGAAGGAACTTGCGTTCCTCCGGGAAATCGCTCTTGACAGTTCCCCGCATACGAAGAGCCAAGTGGGGTGGCAGGGCCTTCTCTACCCTATCTCCCAAATGGTGGAATGATCTTCCTCTGGATCTTAGGTCTCTACCTTCTCTACAGAAATTCCAAAGAGCCCTTAAAACTCGCCTCTTTCTGCAAGCCTATGTGTAAGGATGTATGTTTCAATTTTCTGATGGTATTGTTAGGCGCCTTGATACCTGAGGGTTATTGTTTTGCGCGTTATAAATTTTTTATCAAATCAAATCAAATCACAGACATAGGAGTTGGTAAAGATGAGGTATGGAGCACAGGGGGTAGTAAAGTTGAAGGTAGTACAAACACCGGGAAAGCATCCATAGACGGTGAATCAACAGAGGATAAGAAGGAGAAGCCAGAGAGCAAAGAGCTAAGATTAAAAACTCCCTTACATGGAAGTGATAAAACCCCTGGGGGCTCATTTGATGGTAACACCGGAGGAGCTCCTTTGGAAATTGGAATATGTAGAAATGCTTAAGCTGCTGCATAGGGTGGTGAGCTTAAAAGAAGCTTCAAAAGAAGAAGAATACGAATTGGCCAATCGGCTACAGGTTCCATTGACGATAGAAAACGGGACTGTGACGTTTCTGATATATGCAAGCGTTTATTGTGAAAAATATCCAGAGCATTGCGTATCGCTATTTAAATACAAAAATGTGTTCTGGAAGGCTCAAATTACGGGTTGGGGGTACGCATGGCCCCAATATGACTAGAAATTCAGAGTGCTCATGGCATTGGACCCCGAAGCGAAATGGGAGGAGGTAGACATGGATTTGTGGCAACATACCATGGGGGGAGTAGAAAAGGCATGGAAGGCGTTGGGGCTATCAGTGCAGCCAGTAATTACATCTGCATGTACCAGGCCACTGATGAGGTAGACTGTAACTGTACAGGCACACTTCTTGGAACCAGGTAATGCCATGGGTGCAAAGGCAAAGCCCATAATGGTTTTAGTGAGTATGAGGTGGAGTGGCAGGAGGGGGAATGGGATAGGTTAAGGAAAGGAAAGTACGCCACAGACATAGGAGTAGGTACAGATGAGGTAGGGAGCAGAGTGGGTAGTAAAGTTGAAGGTAGCACAAGTACTGGGAAAGCATCCATAGACAACAAGTCAACAGAGGATAAGAAGGAAAAGCCAGTGAGAAAAGAGCTAAAGATTAAAAAACTCCCTTAGATGGAGGTGATGAAACCCTTGGGGGCTCATTTGTTGCTAACAATGGAGGAGCTCATCTGGAAAGGAGAATATGTAGAAAAGTTAAGCCTCTACATAGGGAGGTGAGGTCGAAAGAAGGGTCAAAAGAATAGGAATTTGAATTGGGCAAATGGTCAAGGGTTCCATTGATAATAGAAAACTGGACAGTGGCATTTCTGATATACGCAAGCATTTATTGCAAACAATATCCGGAATATTGCGTATCGCTTCTTAAATAAATGAACGTGTTCCGGAAGGCTCAAATTACGGGTGAGGGATTAGGCATTGGCCCAACATAACGAGGAATTCAGAGCATGCATGGCATTGAACCCCAAAGCTAAATGGGGAGAGTTTGCCACAGATATGTGGCAATATACCTTGGGGCAGCAAAAGGGGGAAAGACTATATTCATGGCCAGTGGTCTCAGTATCATTTATAGGCCATTTCAGGGGAGACCCATGCAGGGAGGAGTGGGAGGCACAGGAAAGGGTCAGTCAGGGGCAGGAGGGGCTTGCTGGAATTTCAGCAAGGGGCTGTACACACAAGAGTTATGTAAATATTGCCACGAATGCTCGAAGTGTGGAGGTCGACATGCGCTGGTCAACTGCTTCAGGGCAGTTACCATCAGGGAGGTCAACAATGGCAACAGGGAGAAGCCAATGCTGGGGATCACCAGCAACAGTTTGCAGGTGACCAGGAATTTCTTTGTCGGCTCCCCTGGCTCCGCAGAAGGCCAGAAAGCACTGGAAAGTTGCCAATAGCTGACGGGGAGCTTGGGGTGCCTTTGGCACCAAAAAACATATTGGGACCCAGCACAGCACTATCTTTTTTAGGAATCGAGATTGACTTTAGGGCAATGCAGGCACGCTTGCCACAGGATAAGAAAAGAAAAATGCTGAAACTGTTATGGGACATGTTATCAAGTGAGAAAGTGAAGAAAGAAATATAGGTCCTTTTAGGTCATCTCAACTTCACATGCAGAGTAGTGAGGGCAGGGAGGACCTTTTGTAGGAGATTGGGACAGGCTCTGTCAGGACAACATATACCCCACCATTAGATGTGGCTCTCCACCAGTGTGAAGGAGGATTTAAGGATTTGAAAGGTGTTTTTACAGCCCTTCACCTGGATTTCACTTGCAAGAGAGAAAGACTTAACGTGGGATTTGCACATATTTTTAGATGCAGCAGGCAGCATGGGGATTGGCCTGTTCTGGCAAGGGAGTGGGTGCACAGAACAATGGCAGAGGCAGGAGCATAGCGTTTCTAGAGTCCTTTCCCTTAGTGGAAGCGGTGACACTATGGGGAAACAACTGGCACACAAGAAGGTCCTTTTCAGGGTAGATAATATGCAGTATTCGAGATAGTAAATTGCCAGTAAGCAAGGGATGAGCAGGTTTTGAAGTTGATGAAAGTCTTTGTTTTGGGCTGTTTGCGACACGACATAGTCTGGGTATTACATGCCCGTGGTGTGAACAATGGCAAAGCAGATGCCTTGTCTTGTTCACAGTGGGGGAAATCCCGTGGGCTCGCCATGGCGCTGACAGGACACCAAGGCCAATGCCGCCACATATGTGGCATGTAGGCAATATGGGATTCTACAACTGGTGGTACGGTCACTAGCGGAATCCACATGGGTAGCTTAAAGTTTAGCCTGGAAAGAGTTCTTGCTGTTGGGTGCCCAGTGGCGCATGGAGGGATGGCAGAGAGCGGAAGATGTCATACAAATTATTCTGGCCTTCATTGACAAGGGTTTTTAGAGGGTTACAATCACCAGGAAACAAGCAGGTATTGCCTCCGTGATTAAGCTAATATGGGGTTACCTGCTGACAGCAGGGGAATTAGCAACAAGAATTTTAGAACGGTGGGTGGGGGAACATGGACTAGGGGGTCAGGTGCTGGCAGTTCAGCCAGGGATCTGCACAGATGAGTTAGAGGCGTGTATGTTCTAAACGCTGACGGTGTGGATGTTCTTTGGGGCCTTTAGGGTATCAGAGCTGCTGAGTAATAAAAGTGGTGGGGGGAGTAACTTGGCAGGACGTGGTCCTGCTCAGGCTTGGTGGGCAGATATGGTTTTGTCAGTCCAAAAATGAACAGATGGGACTGGGAAACTGGGTGATGAAACAGGCAGCATAACCCCCACACTAACTTACCTGCTTAGATGGACATTACAATGGTTCAGTGTATCAGGGGTGCCAGAGGGGGCAGTATTCAGACATGCAAACGGGGTCGGAGTAAAAGTGTATCAGCTGCTGGGAATCTTGAGGAAAGTCTTAAAACACATTGGGTTAGATGGAGTGAGATTTGGTACCTACTCCTTCCCAATGGGGCAGCATCAGAGGTGGGTAACAGAGGCTGGGGGCAAAAAGACATTATGCAATGGGGCGTTGGTCATTGGACTGTTATAAGTGCTACATGAGCAGGGAGGAAGGGGCTGTGCACATTGTTGTCAACAATGTCCAAAACGTATGCTGATCTTTCTCGTTTCAGGTTCTGTGTCCGGCCCTCAGGCAGAGGAGATGACTATTTGGGTCGCGGGGCACTCCCTCGTAAAATGGGCCTAAGAACAGGTGCGCCGAGCTATTTTGAACAAAATTTGGGATTTAAGAAACGGTTGTTTAAAGTAGTTTGGAAAGGCAAAGGGGGCATGAGATGGAAAGAGTTGGACCATTGTTTAAATGGTTTGATGGTGGACGGTAAGTGCCCTGACATTCTGGTGTTACAGCTGAGTGAGAACAACTTCTGCTAAGAAAAGGGTATTTGTCTTAATGCGGAGCACGAAAAGAAATTTGGTCTTGATCAAGGAACAGTCGGCAGGTTATTTTGTCTTATGGACTGAGTTTATACTTCATAGAGTGTGACAGGGAGCGGTCAGCCCAGGTGTTGTGGACAGGGCCAGATGAAAGTTGAATACCGAAATGGCACGTTTTGTAGGGGTTTGGGGTTTGGAAGAATATGCCATACAGAACTACGTTTTGATGCAGTGGATTTTTTTAGGGGAGATGGTGTATACCTTTCCATGATTGGCATGGATCTATACCTTCTGGAGGTTAGGTTAGATTTTGCCCAGGACTTTAAGCATGCGGAGGCATATGGTCAGGGGGCCCTTGGAGTAAGCCAGCTGGGGGGAGGAAGAAAGAAGGAATAGTAGACACTCCCCCGTTTTCTGGGTGGCGGGGTTTGAAAATTTGGCCAGAGATGGCAGAAGTTTTTGGTTAGCATTGGAAGTTGGGAACATGAACAGGGAAAGGATAGGCGGGTAGTTTAAGGTTCAGTTGAAGACATTTTGTTATTTACAGTTTCAGAAAGGCAGGTATAGGACGTTGGTATAATAGAAGTGCATATTTTTTAACTGTAATACATTGTAATGTTGTTAATTGGTAATGGCAGGGTGAGGGCATGTTGAGGTGATGGTAGGGGCTGGGGCGGGGTCAGAGGTCAGATATTGTATGTATAGGTATTGTTATGTGCACCTGTTTCAATGAATCAGCCTTTTTCACACACAAAATGGTCTCAGTCTGCTCCTATTTAAGTCAATGCGAGTCTGACCGAACAATTTTGGGAAGCACCACAATAGGTCTGTCAAACTCGCAGAACCTGATTTGGTCAGAAATGATTCCAAAACCAATTTGGTCGGAAGAGTTTCCAACCAAAATCGTAATCGGCCGCTAAGTATGAGATCACCCCAATACATTGTCTATGTCCAGAGCCATAAATGTCTTAGCTAACAGATTGTCCCAATGATCAGGGGTGACTACATCTTGCTTCTCAAGTCTTATGCCATAACAAGCTTTAGGGGGTCATGGGTTCAACAGCCCCGGTCCTCTAAACTAGCTTTACAACATTGTTATGAATCATTAATGTCTGAATTTTAAAGTCGAATTCAATACTTATCTGAAGTCAGCTATTTGAAGTAAGTGATCCAACAAAATTATAATTTCCTTCACATAAATATTCACCACAAGAGAAAGAGAATATTCCCATAATCATCATGAGATTCTGATGCTGATCACACTTGCTCACAACTGCTGAATCAGCTCATGATTGCTCTAGCACAGTTTTCTATTAGAATAGATATTTTCAAATATTGCCATGTTGTATGCAGAGCATTGACAACCACCAGATCATGAATCATGAAGGCAAGAATACGTATATGTATGGGTATATTTCTCTTTACTATTTATTACTACATGGATTCTTTGAAAAAAAATATCTGTTCACCTTGAAAACATAGCATGAAGATATAAATCTTCAAGTTATGTATAGGTGGAGCTAAGAATAGTAAATCTATACACAGCTGTAGCAAATGGACTGGGCCAATTAGTCCCCCAGAATTTTCTTGTTTGACTACCCAACTAAGTCATTCACAGACTGAGAATGATACCCACCTGTTTCTGCCTTTTGATACAAGGCTAAAGTTTCATTAACACACATGTGTGCTGATGTGAAGGCTGCACACTTGTGCCATTGTCTTGATGGCACAGGGCGGGCCGGCCTCTCCTCTTTCTGCCCACGCTCCTCATGGAATGGGGTAGTGCACCTCTTCCACCCACAGGCAGGAGCAGAGAAGGTAAAACTCCCACTGGGTGTGAGCATAACAGACAATTTGTTGTTTCCCACATGCTGCACAGGAGGATCAAGCACACAGGGAACTGGCTGGGGCTGCCCCACACACTTCAACCACTACCAAATTAGGTAGTACTAGGGTATGCACAAAAAAATGAATACATTGAAATGTGATACAATGCTGTTGCATTGTAGGCAGCCTCTGAGCCCTGTCACTCATAACTTGTTCACCACTCTGGTGTGGAGCACCTAATAATCCCCCATGAGGAAGTAGAAAATGTGCTCAGGAAATGCAGGGGCAGTTCCAATAGATCTCAAATGCCTTGTTAAAGCAGCAAGGAGTTATAGTCGAGTTTGGTAGTCCCCAGAGAATTGTTTTTTTAATTGACTTTATCTCTACCAGCGATTTGAATACATTGACCTGGGGAGAGGTTTGTTTTCATGTGAAACCCTAGGGGGAGTCTGAGGATTAGCCAAGCATAGTTTTAAGATCAAATCCCCAACCTACAGACAATGTTCCCGGGTAATCTTGATGGTTATTTAAAAGGTAAATGGACCTTTGCTACCTTTTGTGACTGGAGCTAGAGATAAAAAACAAACTATGCTTATATCAGCAACAAATAGAATTTCAAATGTTCAAACAATATGAGAGGTTAGTGAAGGTTTCAACACCTTTACTTATCTTTAAAAGGTAAGTAATGCTTTGTGGTCTTTATTCAGATTAGTTGGTTTACAGATATATAAGTAAAAACTGATTAGTGACAGCATAAATAAATACACAGTGTTCCATAAAGAAAAAAATCACTAAACCAGCTACAGGACCTACCCTATTTTATGTAGAACCAATGAAGAATCTTTTTTCACAAATTAGCAAGAGTGAGAATAAGAGACGAACTTCCCATAAAGAGTTGTTTTGGAAACTCAGCCGAGTTCTCTACAGCTGCAGTAGCCAATATCAGTGTTGGAATGTTCTCTGCAATTGCTTTGATAAGGAAAAAATCACTAAATAAAAGAAAATGTCCCCTTTAGCAGTAGCTGTTGGTAACAAAGCAGAAGATCAACTCTCCAGGAAAAGAGTTGCAAGTCCGTGAGCTAGATCTGAGTCGGGAGCCTCATACAGTCTCTCCTTTCACTAGCTAGGAACACCTATTTTTTAAAATGTAAATCATACAATATTGCATTGAACTGTATTAGGCATCAGCTCATCCAGCCAATGGAAACCGCTCATCGAATGGTGTTGTCAATTTCCTATGTCTCTTCGCCTGATTCCCATGGTACACATTCATGCCACTATAGTGTCAAACAATTTTTCAGGACCTTGTAATAGGGGTAAAGTTCTCATGAGAAGCTTCTTACCTAAGCTAAAAGATGTGCTATGGGTTTCAATATAAAGACAAAGCTCGCAGTAAATGTGAAGGCAAACTACCAATAATATTTTCATGTAGAATATATAAAATATCTAAATCATTATTCATCACAACAATCACAGCAAATCTCTTTGCATTATTGTAAATGACCTATTATCAGGTAAGGGAACTGAATGAAGTGCAAGTCTGAAGTCAGCACATTCTAAGCGAATTGATGGTGCTAGGTAAACTATTCTAGTATATATAGTTTAAGCAGTGAGTACGAGTTGAAAGAAAAAGGCTTTGAGGCCTAACTGAAAGGGCAAATTTAAGAATGTTAGCTTAGTACAAAAATGTTAAATATACCATTTCATAAACATTTTGTAATCACTCTTTTCTCTATATATGAACAATTAAGATTTCTATTTGCAGTATTAATAAGGATTCTTTCATGTTATGAAGTGGGCACATTTTGTCTACTTGTCATTTTCTATTTGAAACCATTTCTGCAGCAGGTTAAATGCCGATCTAACGTACAATTCTAACATAGTCTACATGTCGAATTTTTATTTTAGTACTAATTTCTTACAACTCCTTCCCTTTTGAAGATTTTTAAATCATCACAAAATTTGGTTTCACAATTGAATTCAAGTTTAGAAAGCATTTTTATCTTTGGATATGTTTTGTCTTTTTCTTCTTATCCCCCTACAGCAGAGGTCTTCAAACTTTTGGCTGCAGAGACCCCCCCTGTCAACATTTTCAGTCGTAAGAACCCCCTCGTGACAAACATTTCTAAACCTATAGGCAGGGTTACTGGAATTATGAGGCAGGTGAGGACCAAATTACATGGCAGGCCTGACTAAATTGTGTGGGAAGAAAATGTAAATAATGTTATGTGATGCTGCATTATTTTGGGATAGAATTGCTTCATTATTTTGACATTTTTGCACAAAGTAACACTAAGGAAAGATTTCACCCGATCAGTACCAGTTTATAACTAAAATACAACAATTATCATCAGAAAGATGTCTAGTCAACCTTTGTGATGAGCCTTCCACTCCGCAGGAATATGTGCTGCCACATTAGAAACTCACCTGGCTCTGGCTGGGAGCAGCAGGGGTCCCTTAAAACTCTGGCAGTCTTGTGCAGAGTTAAGCAATTTACCCATGCCGCTTTCCTCTCACACCTCTCTTTCATTCCTCTCTCCTCTCCTCTCCCAATCCCAGACCACTCTCTCACTTCGCAGGCCATTTTCTTTCACCTCAATTTACAACTTTTGAACACTCCCCATTCAACTTCTCACTTCACCCTTAATTACCTCTTGCCATTCTGTCTTTTCACTGCCCTCATCTCTAACAGTCTCTGGCATTTATCTCATGGCTTCTCTGGCCCCGTCACCTCCTGTGCCCCTCAGCACTTCTCATTCACCCCAAGACTCTCCATTCAAATTGTTGTCTATTCTATCTTACACCGCTCAGTCGCCCATTCATCTTACTCATCTCCCCTTTGTTCTTCCACACCTTCTTGAAACAATGTCCCTCTCCCCTGTTACATCAGCACCAGTGCTTATTTGAGCAGGTGGTTTCCGGTGCTCCACACTGGCACCTAATTGTGCACACTGGCAATATGACCGTCTGCCACATGGCGGCTCTGTCTGTGTAATTTAGAGATGAGCAGAACAGCTGTGTATTAATTCAATATACATTAAAAACGATAAACTCCTGATATCCATGCCATATTTATAGCTTTGGGTGCCTGAAATAGTCACACTTGTACAAGTGGTTTGGTTGGTAGTTGTATTGGTATTGTCATTGGCCGCACAGGCAAGGCAATGGGTGGGTGGATAAAGTTGCAGTCGCCTACTGGTGCGGTCCCTGGCACATGTTTTATTACAAATTAATCACTGCTCAGCACCCTCCCCAGTACTTCCTCTCTCACCTATCGCTGAAGTCCCTCACCCATGTTGCATCAAATTACGTTTTAGGTCACAGATCATCTCTCAGCTATCTTCTCTCACAGTTTGACAGTAGCCCTCCTCTGTGACCTCAACTTTCCCTCACACTCGCTTCTTGCGTGTCCTCACTTACCTTCACATTGCTTCTCATCCCTGACCTCTTCAAACAAATTCTCTCACTCCCTTGCTGTCCTTTCTCTTCCTCTCATCTCTCCTCACCGAGCACACGGGTTGGGCCCATATGCTATTCTTGGCCTGTGCCACTCTGCTTATTGTTCCCTAATTCAGGAAGGCACGAATTATCTGTCTTTTGTCATAGAATCAATAAGTTGAGTTCATGATTCTCAACTTGAAAGACCACTCTTTCAGTCCTGCAGTGTATCTCAAAAAATAGATTTATTTCTTTTCTACAAACAATTTTTTGGGGATTTTTTTCGTTTTGTTCTGTCAACATAAAGCGTTCATGGATCACAATTTGAACCAGTTTTATTAGTTCTAGAAAAACACTCAAAAGTGAATCTGAGTCTTTGGAAAAAGTTATAGTGAATGGAAAGAATTTGGTGTGGAAAGGGTTATGTAGGTGAAAACAAAGGGGACAAACTACATATATTTCAAACGCTTATTCATCAAGCTAACAAAGCATCTCTCATACCACATTTATTCATCAAACTAGCAAGACATCAACACATACAAAGCAGTGGGGGAACGGAGAAGGGTGTGAAAAAAGTGAAAGTCAGAAAACGTGGAAGGGACTGAATTGGTTATCCTCATTAATTAGGCCCTATCAAATATCTACAACTAGAGTGGGCCTAGGGAACTGAATTTCTCTTTTAAATACCAAATAGTAGTCTAATTTGAAGACAATTAAATAAATCAAAATGCAAGGAATGCAGTCATCAAGTCAATATGCACAAATATGTCAATACAAGTAGGTCATACACAGGTATGTCAATGCAAATAGGTCATAGGTCGACGCGTTTCGAATCCCATTACGTTTGTGGGATTCTCTTCAGGACCAAAACCGATAAAATCTGTCGGGGTTTCTTCAGAATTTCTTTGGTGAATATGGGATCTAGTCGTACGTATTCCTTTGTCTGTGGCTTATAGGGATCAACCTCAGTCGGTTAGGAGAAATTATGTGTTCATTATTAATGTTTTGTCCGTTAGTTCGCTGTGTCTCCCATCAACTCATTTGGCAATTGACTCGTTTGGCAATTGACTTCTGACCAACTGAGGTTGACAGGTCTCTCTGACATTGTCAATGGTAATCTCTCGAGTTTTTCAATGCTCAGAATCGTATAGTCTGCTCCTTTTTGTGCCAAACTGATTTGTTTATCAGTAAGGTTAAAGATAGAAAACAATGACGTTGTTTTGATTAAACGCCATGGTACGTAGCCTGAACGTAGGTTTTGCAACATCCAGCCAAGCTGTACAATAGAACGTAATTGAGACTGCCCATGTTGTAACATTAGTAAGTCCTGCTCTATTATATCAAAAGCAGATGATATAATGCTGTCCAGTGAATATATTCTGGAAGACAGAGTCGTTAACCCATTGTTCACAACAGAAAGTGATTTTTCCAAATTTATACAATAAATTTCTCGTATTTTTTCTGCTGTTTCAATTTGCATTACTTTCCATGCTTCGTTGTATGCAGCGTATATTCCGGCCGCTATGAAACGTTTTTGACGCTGTTTGCGTGGTCCCATTATGAAATCACTCAAGTCAGCACCGTCTTTAAGTAAAGTCAAGTGTTGCTTAATTTCAGCGTGTGGATTTCTGTAGCCACTCAAGGCATAGTTTCCCTGCACTGTATGTTGTAACTATCCCTGGATGTTGTCTCTGGGAGTATCTAGGGTCTGGTCTGGTTATTTTGAACCCCTGTGTTTTGTTCAGGAATCTATCTTGACAGTTATTCGTGTCTGTTGGCCAGCTTAACCACTTTTTCCAATCATTATGTGTTCTGTTTTGGTGTAAAATATTAGATACGTCTATCTCCACATCAGTAGTGCTCTCACTATCAGGTATGGGTTTCGGAATAGACAGTGTATTCAAATCTTTTATCTTAGCTATGCCAAGACAAGTAGTTTGTTGAATTGTGTCATTGAAGAATATCATTTGTTCTGGGATCATGCAGGCTCTAAATAGTGCTTCTAGGCCTTGTACTTGCAAATCTTTAGAACGGTATAGAGACAAAATATCGACTCCAAAATATCGACTGGACATAATATCGAGTTTTAAATATAGACTGGACAAAATATCGACTGGACATAATATCGACTACAAAAATATCGTTTTTCAGGTAAGTGAAGTAATATCGACTGTATAAAATATAGATAGCAAAAATATCGATTTTTTAATAATATATAATATTTTATAGTGTATTTTTATGTAATAATATGTGTGAATAGTGTGTATTAATGTTATAAAATATTTTATTACATGAATTTTGTTTTGATAATAATTGCGTAATGTAATTCTGTAGCGGGTTGTGGGTTTATAGGGGAATAGGGTGGGAAGTAATTTAATAATAATTAATTAATTAATATATGTTTGTTAATATGTTTAATTAATAATTAATTGATAATTAATTAATATTAATAAGTTAATTAATTAATATAATTTTGAATATATTTTGTATTAGTAAATAATTGTTAATTAATTAATTGTAATTAGTTAATTACATTAATTAGAGTACATTTTTAATATATATAATTTTGTGTTATTTTTAAGTAATTAATTTTGAAAAAATAATATTAATTATTAAAATAATTACACCTAATGTTCTAATATATTTACTTTATTGTTATTGTTAATTAATAATTAATTGTTAATTAAATAATATTGATACATTTTGGGTAAAGGAGCATTTTTAGGGTTCAGGGTCAGTTTTCAGTTCATGGGTAAAGGGGTATTTTTAGGGTTCAGGGTCAGTTTTCAGTTCATGGGTAAAGGGGTATTTTTAGGGTTCAGGGTCAGTTTTCAGTTCATGGGTAAAGGGGTATTTTTAGGGTTCAGGGTCAGTTTTCAGTTCATGGGTAAAGGGGTATTTTTAGGGTTCAGGGTCAGTTTTCAGTTCATGGGTAAAGGGGTATTTTTAGGGTTCAGGGTCAGTTTTCAGTTCATGGGTAAAGGGGTATTTTTAGGGTTCAGGGTCAGTTTTCAGTTTTTGGGTAAAGGGGTATTTTTAGGGTTCAGGGTCAGTTTTCAGTTTTTGGGTAAAGGGGCATTTTTAGGGTTCAGGGTCAGTTTTCAGTTTTTGGGTAAAGGGGTATTTTTAGGGTTCAGGGTCAGTTTTGGGTTTTTGGGTAAAGGGGTATTTTTAGGGTTCAGGGTCAGTTTTGGGTTTTTGGGTAAAGGGGTATTTTTAGGGTTCAGGGTCAACAAATAAGATTTAAAAAAATTATTTTTATTATTTTCATTTATTATTTAATTATTATAATTTAATTTAAGTCGTTTTAAGTATATTTTAGTAATTAAAATTTAATATTAATTTAATTTAACACTGTTTTTAATAAAGTCGATATTTTTTACATCTATATTTTTGTTAACGATATTTTGTACTCGATATTTTTGTACTTACCTGTTTGTAGATACAAACTCGATATTTTGACTGTCGATATTTTGTCCACGATATTTTGGCAAGTCGATATTTTGTCAGTCAATATTATTTCAGTGATCCCTTTAGAACCCCAGATTGCTTTTGTTTCAATGGTGTTTTTCCAAAATTCGAAACCTAAAGTAGACATTTTGTCATAAATTTTTTCGGAATAAATCAATTTTGTATTTGTCAACATTGTTTTCATTCCTGTTCTATTTACCATTTTAAAATAAAACGTTCCTGGATCACTGTTATTAAACCCTGAGAAGGATTGGAATTTCGCAAAAAATGTTTTCGAACTGCCTTTTGGTGGAGTTGGACAGTGTTCCCTCCGGTTAAAAGATAAATCATTTCTAGGCTGAGCAGTTTTATGCAAATAGTGATCACCATAATGGTTGTAGCAGTATAGCTCTTCATAATTGGATGAACCCTGTAAGTAATCATGTTCTGTAAATCTGGCTGACATTACTAAATCTGACATCATATTATTAATGTTTTCAAAGTCCCAGTCATCAGAGAAGGTACTAGGTGTCACAAAATCACTTCATAAAATCTTAAGCTGGTGAGGATACTTTAAGAGCTCGACCGGGCCAAAAATGTCATAATCAGTTCTGTCCCATGCTACCCCACCGGGTATTGGAATGGCTGTGATGTTCACTGACGACAGTTCTCTTTTCTCGATGTGAGAGGATGTGTGTGGTTTTAGGACTAAGTTGATGTTCAGACTTGCTGTGTCCATTGTACTATATTTCCCCTCAATGAATTTTCCCAAACATAGAACCATGATGAGCCAAAGCAGAAGGAAAAGTACACCTAACACAATCCAAAATTCAATCAATGGTGAAATTAGATATGTTTCTTTTAGTTGTTGAAAAAGTTCAATTACTTTGTTTTTAAAAGTTTTTGTTGGAGGCGTTTCTTCATGCTCGCTTGGATCTTCATAGAAATTGTCGAAATTGATGAAGTAGCCTGATGCAGTTCTGTCAATTGTTGGAATTGCTTCCGGATATTCATTTGCTTTTGCATTTTTATCTGTTTCATTTGCATAGTCCGAGGCTACATCGTTGTAGACAGGTGTTTCTTGACGAACTGGTAAGATTTGTGTTTCAAGAGGCACAAGTTCCATGGCTTTGTTGCATAGTCCTTTTTTCTGTACTGTAGGTTTATCAAATGTGATTAGTCTCTGAGTTTGAACCTCTTGGATAGTTGCAAATTTTGGTATTCTGCTATTTCTTGGGAGTCCACGGGGCCTACTACTTATTATCGGCCACATGATTGTGGTTTTACGAGGTCGATGGATACAACTCGGTTCTCCTTTTAACCAGCAAGAGGCGGTAGTACAACTGATCTTGTTCCGTTGATAGCTAAGACAGGTACTGCTTTTCTGTAAGAAGGCCCAAATTCCTTCTTTACCACAATCTTTTCTCTGACTAGATCCCCAATCTTTGGAATCCAGACAGGTCTTGCTTGGACAGGTGGTTTTTCTTTAGTGGCTGTCGACTGTTGTTTCAACTTTGTGTTACTTGTTTTTTTTCTTGTTTCATTTAAATCCTGTAAAACAGCCAAACGATCTTTGATATCAAAGGTTTTATCTTCTACCACTGAAGTGTGACTATCAAGGTCCTGAATATGCATTCTAGTTCCGAACAATAGTTCGTATGGAGTGAGACCTTTTAGAGAGTTTCTTGGCAGATTTTTAAGACTACGTTGGACACTTGTTAAATGTTTGACCCACCCATCACTCGAACCTAATACCCTCGCTGTTATGGATTGCTTAATGTCCCGGTTTTTTCTTTCCACAACCACATTTCTCTCAGGATGGAAGGGAGAAGAGATTTTGGAAAAGGTGATGGACAGAGTTTCTGAATGATGCAGAATACTCCTACCCAGTCAAGAGATCAGGGCTTGATCCATCACCGTTTTTTAGCTCACTGCACCATCCCAGCTCATAACCTGACTACATGCAAATTAGTCTGTTCCTGTCCCAGTGCATGATGGGAACAGGGCAAACCAAACTACCAAGCCAATTCTTATACTGGGAAGGAGACAAGCTTCAAGGGAAGGGAGAAGAGTACCGCAATGCGATGCCCATACTGTTCATGGCCTCTTTGTAAGCTCAAAAGCTAAACGCAGGACCCTGATCAGAATGTAGCATGCCAATTGAGTATGTGCCGATAAAGACTCTCAAATCTTTTATAACAGTTCTGGCGTCAGCCGAGCGCTGGGGTCTACATTTTTAAGTGAATTCGGTCTTAATTATTATGGGGACACATTTTTTGACTGGATTTCTGTGCTATAGATAGCCTGATGCTATGTAATAGTGGTATCTGGGCTAGAGGCTGGGCCGGTTCACAACTGCGATCTCTGTTGCAGTCCTTGCAATTTTTTGCAAAATAGTAGATATCTACGCTCATTCCCGGCCACCAGTACTCCACTTGTAGTTCCATCAGAGATTTCAGGATCTCTTGGTGCCTCAGACCCAACCCCATATGTGCTTCTTGTAGTAAGAAGATTCTCCGATTCGTGTTTAGAATTACCCTATCCCCCACTCCAGGGATTCGAGCAAACGGAACGGAGTTTGCATCAATTATGTATGTATTATTGAGTGGATAGTTAAGAGGTAATGCTGCATAATCGCATTTTCGTGAGGCTTTTACTGCCAGCATGGTTTCCCCATCTATGTGTTTTTCTGAACGCTTTTCAGTGGCTACGGAAGCCGGTTGAACCGCTTCCGCTGTGGCTGTGTTAGCCAATGCAACGTGAACTCTATCACGTCGATGACTCAATGCGTGTATCACGTGAGTCCTTCGTAGTTCTTTCTGTAAAAGAACTACCTGTTCCCATAGCCTTTTATGCTTTATTGTAGCACCTCTGTCATCTTTGTAACCATTTTTGATCCATGTCTGCATGTCACTGTTATAAGATTTGACGCAGAAATACGAATCGCACACTATTAGTGTGGTGAATTCGCGATCGGAATTTTCAAGCGCCATCATTAAAGTTCTTATTTCAGCTCGCTGAGCTGTACAATCTCCTAGAGATTGAGTTTTAGTGACCGTTGGTCTAAATTTCCCTTCATGCCATCGACCTTTAACGATCGCGCATGCAGCACTATATGCTTGTTTACCCCCAACTGCGGGTTGTGCTGATCCGTCTGTATATATTATACAACCGTAATGTTCTAGAGGCAGGATTTCAGCTGGCAGAGGACATTCATATTCGAATTGGAGAAATTCTTGTGTTTTTAAATTAGGATCAAATTCGTATACTACGTCTGTTGCAGCCAGGGAATTAACCCATTGTATCCATCTGGGATGTAATGCTTTAGCATTTGGAATGCTTGCTTTTGTTACTGCTTCTAGAGCAGGTACTGGTGTAACGATTAATATTCGTTTACTTTGTGCAAGGGCTCTTTCCTTTGCTACAGCAGTTTGAACCGCAGTAAGAATTTTTTCTGTAGAGCTGAATTTCATTTCAGCTTGAGTGTGCAAATGTGATTTGTAAGCTATAGGTACCGTTTCTCCCTCATTAGAGGTCAGGTATGTGAATCCGCATCTTCCTGGGATGACTCGGATTACAAGATTGCATTTATTTTCGCGAGTTTGTAATTTTGTTTTAGTTAACATGTCTGTTTGCAATTATCTCAAATTCTCTGTGTGTTTTTGAGTGCAGTTGGTTTGTTTGAAATCTGGTTTTATTAATTCATAGAGAGGTTTAACCCTCTCAGCATAATTTAGAATGTATGTTCTTCTGAAATTCAGGAAACCTAGTAGTGATTGTAAATTCTTCAGCGTTTTTGGTGCTTGGAGTACAGCACATTTATCTAAGAAATTGTCTGCCAGGCTTTTGCCTTCACTTGATAATTCATATCCTAAAAATAAGACAGTTAGATGGGCAATTCATGACTTTTGAAAGTTAAATTTGTAACCCTCTGAAGTGAGCCCAAGTATTATGGTATTCACCCTTTTTAATTGAGTCTCCAGGTCATCATCTGTTTGATAGATGTCTTCGACATATGATAATGCTTCATCATCATATATTTGTAGTAACTCTGTTACCCTTGCTGAGAATATTCCTGGGCTATTCTTGAATCCCTGTGGGAGTCGGCAAAATTGTTTTTGCGATCCAAATATTGAGAAAGCGGTCAAATACTTGCTTTCAGGTGCAATGTTTTGATCGAAGAATCCATTAGAGATATCTAATGTCGTTTTATATTTTTTGCGCACAATGTTATTCATTAGTGCTGCACTATGTGAGTTTTGTACTGCAAATGTTTTATAACAGGAGTTAAGGTGTCTGTAGTCCAAAACTAAACGATATGAATCGTCTGGCTTGGAGACAGGAAACAAAGGATTGTTCATTTGAGAGGTGCATGTTTCGCTCACCCCTTGGTATTCAAGTTGATCTAAGATCTCCCTGACTTGTTTTTTAGCTTCTTGCTTAACTGGATACTGTCTTTGTGCTGTGGGCTGACTTTTTAACTGGATCTTGTGGTGAGGTGAGTCCTCATCCCATCCTACATGATTTTTGTATAAAGCAGGAGCTTGGGCTACTGCCCATTTCCTTGCCAATGTGTATTTTTTTATGAATCGGGATGTGATTTGAGAAGGCAGGCATAATCATTTCTTCGCCATGAGGGCACTCCCTGACAATCTCTGATGGCCAGTCTTTCTCAGCTAACAGAATGTCATAGCCTTTTGAGAGTTTTTCCCAAAAGAGACATTTTATTTTTTTAGTTTTATCGCCCTCTTTACGTAATGTTATTTCATATAGTTTATGGGGCACACTAACTTGTGTGTCTGCAGTTTCCACCTGAATGTACTCATTCGTGTCCACTGTCTCCAGAAGATTCATCAGGATCTTGCGAGCTATGCCCACTTCTGCTGCGCTGTCTAGCATTGTCTGTGCCCACTCTTCGTTTTTCAGCTGCGTCCTCAGAATTCTTGGCATGTTTAATTTTAATACATGCTACCATCTTTCTGAGAAATTGTAATTTTTTGCTTTGATGAGCAGGTTCCTTGTCTTTGGACTTGACGTGCTCTTCTCTGTGTTCTGACCGTCCTCTTCTTTCCGATTTCTGTGAGGACGTCTGAAAAGATCAAGAGGGACGTGTATCAATATCTTGATATCTATCAGGTTTTTTTATTTTTTCTCTATTTCTAAGATTGTATCTTTTTTCAGAGGGTTCCCTTTGGGGAGACTTGTCTTCTCGGCCTGGAGATCTCTCTCTACGCTGAGGAGACCTTCCTCTGGACTGGAAACATTTTTCCCTGGGAATGGTTTGTTTATTACCTTTCCAACTCTTTTTTGGAGTTTTTAAATTATTTTTAATAAATGTTTTTTCAGGACTTTCAGTTAGTTGGGGTTTTACCGGTTTCCCACCCAAACTATCTCTTCCTAGCTCTTCATAGGATTTTTCTATGATTCTGGCAAGTTCAAATGGTTGTTCTGCTATATCTGTTTCCTAAATTTCTGGCGGATTGCCACCGATGCTGCTTCACCTTTTATGTTGGCTAGTAATATAGCGGAGACCAGCTTGAAGTCTTTCAGTAATTTCAAACCCAGAGTTAAAGCAGGTTCTGGACCGTATTCATTTTGAATCTATCTTAGTACATCTGGTATCACCGCCATAGACGGGACACCATATGTTTTTGTGTAGATGGAAGCAAAGACTGTGCCCCAAGTGTCTCAGTCCTCCACATGTAGTGCGATCCCCATCGGGAGACGAATAGCTAGAATTCTGTGTTTATCAGTAGGCGTAGTATCAGGAAATACTGCCTCTATTTGAGTAATTTGTTGTGCTAACCAGAATGGAATTTGTTCCCGTTTTATGGGTGCCTTACCAAGACATGATTGTATGTTATGTGGTGTGATTTTGTTTATGTTTCCCTGGTAGGGGTTCTGCTGTGGAATATTAATTGCCGGTTGGACTATTGAGGTCCGCATGACATATTGGACTAATTGTCTATGTATTTTAATTAAGAGTTTTAGCTGAGCTAAAAGTTCAGGAACTGACATTTTATCAAGGTCTGGATGTGGTGTGTAGCTGGCTAGAACCGGCCACGTTGCTCCTGGTCTACCTAGTGGACCGAGCCTGGTGATGTGATCTTTATGTTTTAGGGCACCTTTAAACCAGAGCAGCTGCTCTTGGTATTTTAGTGGGATTTCAAACTCCTCAAAAGGAGTGTATTCATCCGGAGGTTCCTCTATTTTGTTATAATGAAAGTCTTTTGTCGTAGCCTGTGCTGATGGAAAATGTATCCATGAATAGAATACCTCTGTCTGCCGATATTCATGTGCCTCTATCACAAATATGACTGTACCACCTCTTGGTGTCAGTCCATTTTCTATAAGTTTTAGAGTTATAGTTCTTCTTACATTGACCGGAATGAGTATTGCATCCGGGTCGGTTTCATGGAGACTTACTTCTTCTTCTAAGAGCCGAGCTGCTATTCTTGTTAGCTCCCTTCCTTCGTCACTTTCTGTCATTTAATTGACTGGAAGTTTTCTGTCGCAGATCGAGTTTCAAGGAAACAAAGATTAGGTGCACAATATTTTGGAACACTGTATCCTTCAACGTTGATCAAACCAAAAACTAATACATAGGATTCTCATCCTACCAAGTTCCAGCGGATATTAACCTTTCATCCACTCCAGACGTCTATTGGAATTTTTATGGGGAAAGGGTTCTGTGTAAAAAAGCACAACTGAGTTACTCTAGTGTCTTACGTTAGATTATCGCCTTACCAAACGTTGGGCGCGATGCAGTGTAGTTCCTATTTTCCCAATAGGCTCTGCGCATTGGAATAACATAAACAGCAGTGTAGACGTAGGACTGAGGTCAACTAGGTCTCTACTGACTATGTTAAACTTAATTTCGGTTTGCGCCAGCTAGCTCAGAGGTCACTGGAAACTTTCTTGAATGAATAGGGAGGGATAACCTCTCCTGGCTCAGACAAGAAGGGATTCAGTTTCCGACAACCGCATAAACATGACAACTTTGCTCCTTCAGAATAAGAGTGTATCTCTAGAGTCGAGTGAAAACAATAGACAGCTATTTCACTCAGTCAGCAGTGCATACTTAGTTTCACCAGAGTGCAGAGAAATAGAGAGACGGGCGTTTTCAATTAAAAGGTGCTATTAATTGAGTAGTCTTCTTTCTCATGCAAGAGAAGTGAATTGCCACAAATGCAATACTTAAAGTAAAGTAAAGTGCGTACAGTAAAAGTAGTATTATGAAATAATACTGTAAAAGCATTGATATGGCTTCTTAGCCATATGATACTTTAAAATGGATAAAATATATACATACATAAATACATTGACTAACGTACTCAACTGGTGCTTCTAACTAAGCCTACCCCGGTGTACCTGACCTAAGCCTAATACATGGGAAGGGATGAGTAAGTAGCAGTTTAAGTTAAGTTAGCTAAGATTATTTTGCCAAGAATCTGCATCAAGAATTTTCTCAAGGGTTTAGTCAGCTCCGTACCTTGGTAATAGAATTTGAGAGGTCTGGTATCTCTTCCCTCAGGACTCTATATTCCAGCAACCCGCAAGGGTAGGCTGGAAACACCGGAGCTGGATTTTCTCGGCTGGAGAAAAAGTCAGCGTCTCTCTCAGTGCGTCAAACAGGAGGGGTGGCTTCCGTGGGCACTCGCATCAGCTGGGCTCTCGGGCAAGTAGATGGCTGCTCTGCTCCAAACCACTGTGTGTTTGCTTAAGGCAACTGTTGGTATTTTATACCTGGAAGGTGCCGGGTTTGACGTAAGGTTGGACATAAGACGTCACTAAGAACTAACAGTTCTTTCTGGACTTCAGGAGTTCTTGTTCAAATCAAAACAAAAGCAGGGGGGTTTTCCCGGGCTGCTGGAGGCTTGGTTTGTTTAAAGAACACGTTGTGCTTTCTAGGAGTCTATGGAAGTAGCCGTGCTGTGCTTTGGATTGCATGGGCTATTACTGAATATGAATCTGATTCTTATGCCTGTATCAGGATATTATTGATTATAACCTCACAAGGGCATAAATCGGTAGTATAGAATTAGGGTCCTAGATATGAAGACAACATATTTTGTATAATCTGGCATTGCTAGAGCTGGGGCATGGCACAATTTCTATTTCAGGTCTAGGAAAGCTTTGGTGCATTTGTTGCCCTAAGGAAGTGAATTGGACACATCTCAATGTGTCAGGCTCAATAGGGGCTTTGCCACCAATGTAAAATTTGGTATCAACTGTCTACAGTAGCCAACCATCCCTAGAAATATCCTGATGTCCATCTGTGTTTGTGGAGGATTCATCTGCAGGATGGCTTCCACTTTCACTGTTGACACCTTACTGACCTCTTTCATAATAAAGTGTCCCATATATTGAACTTCTTTTTTACAGTACTACAATTTACCTGGAGGTACCTTATGTGCAGTTTCTACCAGGTGGTTCAATAATGCAATGATGTTTTATTTACAGACATCACAGGTACCTGAGGCTACCAATAGGTCTTCAATACACTGTACAAGGGTAGACTCACTGGGCATCTGCAGGGACTCAAGAATTTTCTTTAAGATCTGATAAAAAATTGAGGGACACTCTGCATATCGTTGAGGAATGAAATATTACATGACTTCTATTGGAAGACAAAGGAGAATAATTACTGGCACAGATCAATAACTAAACCATTCTGAAGTACTTGGAATTTGGAAAGGTATAGTAGTAGGATTTGGCACTGCAGAACAACAATGCACCATTATTTCATTTATCCGCCGCAGGTCTTATATTCGCCCTTAGGTACCCCATTATAGGTGAATTACATGGGCTCCCAATTAACTATTTTAATATGCCTTTCAGAAGCATATCTTTGAAAACTTTTTTTAAGATAAGATTTAGCAGTTGTTTATTTGTAACCCCAACTACTTTGATTGTTTTCCCAGAGGGAGGTAATTCTTCTAACTGTGGAACGATTAGCTCCTGTGTCAATCAAAAGGACACATCATGACCAAAGACATTTGAATATATAGAGGGGCAACTTTGATCTACCTCTAATACTATGTCAAGAACGCAATCTCCTTCCTCTGTTAGGCACTTCATTGGGAATCATCAGAACCAAACGCATCAGTCTGAAATAAAGGATATTTTCCTACAATGTCCTGAATTGGGTTCTGGAATTGTGGCATTGTATTCTGATTTTTTTTGGAGTCTGCATTTGGAGACAGGCATTGTGTAACCTGTCATACCTTGTGAATTTTGCAATAATGATCCAGCATTTTCAGGATAAAATCAACATTTCTGTTTCCAATGCCTCATCTGATTATGAACGTGACTAGAAAAATATTCAGGTTTTAATCTTAGAACAAACTGAGACACAAAAATCCCCATATCCTTTTCTTCAGGATATTCACATCCACTGTTCTGTTTAAATACCTGCAATAATGGGAAACAGCCTTCATAATGCAGGTTCAGCCACACGTGCCATTTCCCCAAAAGCTGAACAACACTTGCCTTAACAATGCATATGTGTGGTTAAAGCAATAGGTCATCTAGCATCAGACCTGATGGGCAGGCATAGAAAGACAGGAATAGGAAGGATCAGGAGAGGATGTGTGAGGTATATGGGGCTGGGTCTTAGGGGGTAGATTTTTGGGGTGGGGGAACCATTAGGATCGAGGCGTTTGGGATTGTTTATAGGCAGGAAGCAGGTTTCGGACTCAGGGCAGGGGGGTCTGGGTAATTTACAGCTTTAAGGGACAATTTGTAGGGCTAAGGGCTGGAGGGCTGGGGTCTTAGTAGTTTTTAGGATGTATGGTCAGTTTGTAGGGCTCAAGGAGGGGGAGGGGGAAGGTACACTTTTCAGGCTGGGGCAATTTTAGGCCTCAGGGTAGGGGGCAGGGCCAGGATTGTTTACAAGGGTAGGGGTCAATTTGTAAGGCTCAGAACAGAGGGGCTGGGGTAGGGGTCGTTTTTAGGGTGTGGGGCAGTTTTTAGGGCTCAGGGCAAGGAAAAAAAGGATAGTTTTAAGGGCTGAGGAGGTTTAGTCACCAGGTCAAGGGATTCAGTCCCTGTCCTGTACGTATGTAGGGGGCAGTTATTAGGGCTCAGGGTGGGGGGGCTGGGTTTGGGATAGTTATTGGGGTGTACATTTTTAGGGCGGGCAGGGTAAAAGTGACAGGGCCATATTATCAAGCAAAAGTGATACATTATCGCCGCTTTTATTGGCCGAAAATTGCGATAATGGGCTTGATAATATGCCCTTGTGAATTCCCATAGAAGCCCATGTTGTGGTGTTAACATGGGCTTCTATGGGAATTCGCGTTTTTTAGCGGCAGTTTCCTGCCGATAAAAGTGGCGATAATGTAATGCCCTTGCTTGATAATATGGCCCACAGTTATCAGGGAGGGGGCAGGGGTATGTTCTTTAGGACATATGTACCTTTACCAGTCATGACTTTAGGATGCTCCGTAAAGTGCTCTCTCTTCTTCCCTTCCGGGCTGGAAAACTGATGATCCAGGCACTTGTCTTATTGCGGATTGACTATTGAAACGCCTAGTATTTAGCCACGCCTAGTTCGGTAATTGTAAAACTTCAGACAGTGCAGAACTGAGCAGCAAGAATGCTTATGGGGATCCTGTCTTGCCACTCGGCAAGGCCCGCTTTGCAGTCCTTACATTGGCTACCTGTTCAGGAGAGAATCTGCTTGAAAACCCTGTGAATTGCTCAAAGGGTGCTTGGAGGGAATGTTCCTCCAATGAATCTCTCCTTGGTCCAGCCCAATCGGGCAAATTGCGTACAGACTATCTTTCTTTAGCAGTTGTTCCCAGGATCAAAAAGGCCAGAAGTGGTGGACAGCTTTTTTCTTGTAATGTTGCCAGACTGTGGAACTCACTCCCTCTGCCCTTGGGGAAGGAATCCAATCCAATCTGCAAACAGCTAAAAACTTGGCTTTTCCCATAGGTGTTCTATTCCACCTCTATGAACTGCCTCAGTGCTAGGATGCCTTCGGGTAGCTACGCGCTTTAGAAGTGCTATTTCATTCATTCATTCATTTCTTTACCAAGAAATTTCATGGTAAAACCATGGGTGGTGAAGGCATTCAGGGTAAAGATGCAGTTGTCATTAAGGCAGCGTGGTTTCAGGCATGCAATGTTCAGGCATGCATTGTACCATCAAGTTATGTTATGTTATGTTACCACAATTTGTAAAGCGCAACTGCTGCCACAGCAAAGAGGTGTCCCAGTGCTGACAGCAGAGCAACAGACAAGTTCAAAGGGAGCACAGAGAGCAGGCCTATAGTGCTGGAAAGAGGTGTATTTTAATTGCCTTCCTAAATTCCAGGTAGTTGTTGAGGCCGTGGATGTGAGCGGGCAGCGAGTTCCAGAGGATAGCTGCCCTGCTACAGAAAGAGCAACCCCCAGCATGATCCCTCCTTACCCGGGGTACCAGGTGTTCCCCAGGAAACAAAGTTGGTGTGGGGGTATGTATGGCACAAGCAGCTTGGCCAAGATACCAAGGATGGCATTTTTCAGGGCCTTAAAGGCTGTACAGAGAGTATGAACTCAATTCGCCTGGCCACAGGCAACCAGTGGAGTCGGCGAATGGCGTCTGTCATACAGCAGATTCTGCACAGACTGAGAAGGGTTCTTGCAGCCGTGTTTTGTGCCCTCTGTAGCCTAAGAATTTCTGCCTTATGAGACCCAAATGCAACGAGCAGGCATAATCTCGACAATATCGAGGTCTGAATAATGACCTGCCATGTAGGTGCATCAAAAAAGTCCAGTACGTTTGTACTTCGAAGCTGAGGGATGATGCCACCCATACCCCCAGGTTCATACCACTGCAACAACCTTTTGCATTACTTATGCACTGTCTCCTTCAGTTATGGTGTGGTTATCTTAATCTTTAACCAATCAATGTCTCTGGGAGGATTTTTCCTCTCAAAAAGCTCATTACTGCTTCACATTTTTCAATCACCATGGGTGATGGTGCATCAGTTACTTTTTCCCTCTGGGGTTCTGCTTTTGCCCAATGTACTGCTACCTTACCCTTAAATTAGCAGGAACCACAATGTCAAGAAACGTTTCCAGGTCTCTCCAAATCACCTTTGAAATCTTTATAAACCTTTCCATTTGCGCATATTGCTGTGCTAGTTTGGCTCTCAGTTTTGAAAATGTATTTATGAATGCTGTCAATTCACGTCTATTCCATGGAAAATGTACATCAGTATCTCCAACTACTTCCCTTAATGGATGTGCCACTGCCTCATCCAGCCCATCCTGTTTTTCCTCTGCCTCTTTTTTTTCATGCTTCTATGCCCATCTAGGTTCCAACTTTTCCACATCCTTCCATTCGCTTATGCATTTGATTAGTTCAGTAATGTACATACGCATCCCTGTTATTCTCATGTTAACTATTGTCTGATGATCCAACTCAACCCTGTGACTACAAAGCAAGTTCATATTTTGAGAGAGAACCACATCATATTTCTTAGCTACTTTTGCCATTCTGTCATGTATGATAGCAGCTCTTCAGGTAATCTTCTTACACAAGTAGGTTAACTCTTCTCTCTGGTACTGTTTTAGGTGATCAAACTCCAGGCATCCCTTGATCAATTCTTGCATGTCAATTTTTAATGTGAGATTATCCAATGGTTTTTATTTTTCTTGTCTCTAACTCCTCTGTGTTATATGATTTCTACCCTTGGTGGTGAGACAAAATGTTTAGTTGTAAATATCAACTTGCACAAATATTATGACATGAAAATATCGCTAGCAAGAATGTCATCAAGAATTTAAATGTTAAGGTAAGTAATATCGATTTTGAAAATATCGAGGGTATTGATAGCAATTACAATCATACAGTTGTTTATAATGTCAAGTTTTAATTATTATGTATTTTGGTATATATTTTAAATGTATATGATGTAATTTTTTGTGTGATTATTCAATTAAATGTAACAAATTGTTACTGTTTGTAAAATTAATTGATAATATTTATGTAATTATTAATTAAATATGTTAATAGAGTAATTTTATTTTTTAATTTAAATTTCATGTGTTGGCTGTGGTATTCATAGAGGTTTAGGGTAGGAAGTAATTTAATACATTTTTAATAAATAATAATTATGTAATTGATAATTATGCTAATAGTGTATTTTTATTTATTTACATTTCTAAGGGTACAGGTTTGGAAGTATTTTAATTTTAATTATTTAATAACAAATTGTTGATTAATATTCATTATTTAATTGATTATTAATTATGTTAATTTTATAGTACATATTTGTAACTTTAAGTGTGGGTTGCGGGGTTTATGGGGGTAGAGTGTAGGAAGTGAATACATTTTAAATAATGAATATTAATATACTTTTTATAATCCTTATTTAATTAATAAATAATTATGTTAATTGTGCAATTAATATTTTATAAAATTTTAAGTGTGCTTTGTATAATGTGTTGGAGTATTTTTGGAAAGTAAAATATATGTATTCAAATATGCATTATTTTTTAATTATTGATAAATAGTTTGTTGATAAACATATATTTTAATAGTGTAAATAATTAGCTTTTTAAAATTAAATGTAGTTGTTGGTTGTACGTTTTGTAGGGGTATATGTTGGGAGGTAATTTAAATACAATTGCTGTTATAAATCATTTTTTGTTAATAAATATTTCATAAATAATTTTTCAAAGAAACTGTTTTTTTATGTGACAATTATTTTTGGATTTTTTGGATTTAACTTTTAATAATACTTAGTAATTATGTATGATTTGTATTTAAAATTATAATAAACATGTATTTAAAAATTAATGTTTGTATGAAATATATTAGTTTGTTCAATATGCATGTTTTAATTTGCTATTTTGTTTTTAAAATGTTGTTATTTCTTTGTAGAGAATCTGACTGTTTTTTTCCTTCCGCAATCCAGCACTTTCCCTACTGTTTCACTGACTGTTTCACTGACTGGAGTGGAATAGTACATTTTGCCCCTCCACAATCCAATACTTTCCCTTCTGTTTCAGTGACTGGAGTGTGAATATTACATTTTACCCCTTTGCATTTCAACACTTTCCCTGTCGTTGCACTCATTGGGGTGGGAATAGTAAATTGTACTCCTCCACAATCAAACACTTTCCCTACTGTTACACTGTCTGTAGAGGAAAAAATAAATGTTACCCCTCCGCAATACAACACTTTCTCTACTTTGCACTGATAGGAGTGGAAATATTATATTTTTCCCTCTGCAATCCAACACCTTCCCTACTGTTACACTTAGTGGAATGGGAATAGTACATTTTACCTCTTCGCAATCCAACACTTTCCCTTCTGTTGCACTGACTGGAGAGGGAATAGTACATTTTACACCTCCAAAATCTAGCATTTTCCCGATTTTCTAGTGACTAGAGTAGACATATTACATTTGATCTCTCCACAATCCAACACTTTCCATACTGTTTCACTGACTGGAGTGGGAATATTACATTTTACCCCTCTGCAATTCAACACTTTCCCTGCCGTTGCACTCATTGGGGTGAGAATAATACATTTTACTCCTCCGCAATCAAACACTTTCCCTACTGTGTCACTGACTGTAGAGGAAACATTCAATTTTACCCCTCCGCATTCCAACACTTTCTCTACTTTGCACTGATAAGAGTGGAAATATTATATTTTTTCACTCCTCAGTCCAACACTTTCCCTACTGTTACACTCAGTGAAGTGGGAATAGTACCTTACCCCTCTGCAATCCAACACTTTCCCTACTGTTACAGTTATTGGAGTGGGAATATTACATTTTATTTCTCTGCAATCAAAAATATTTACTAGTGATGTATTATTTGCAGTGGAAACAGTACATTGTAGTTTTCTGCAATATATTCTTTTATCTAATTTTGCATTTATAGCAGTGAAAGTAGTACATTTTACTTTCGTATGATGTGACAATTGTATTACTGTTGTTTGTGTGAGGTGGGAGTAGTACATTTTTTTCAGTTGTAGTGGGAAATTTATATGTATTAATTTAAATTTGTTATGTATTTATTTTATACTGCTTTCAGTTATATAATTATGTTTTTGTTTATTTAGAATATTAATATTTATAATTTGTAATGTATAATTTGTAATATATTTTGTTTGTAAATTATTTTCGTTAAAGGCCTCATTACGATGTTGGTCGCAAAGTATTTCGAGCCACTTCTTTTAGGAATCGGTTCCGACCGACTTCGGTTCAGCGACTTTCCAAACACTGTTCGGTCGGACTCCTATTGAGTTCAATAGGAGCCTGTTTTCTGACTGACAAAACAGGCTCCCATTAAAAATGATGTGAATAACCCTTCACCCTGTGGCGGGCACCCCATATTGCCTGCCACACTGTGCATGGTTGTAAAGAGGGGTCCATTGGGTACCCCCATGGGCCCCAACCGGAGGCCACTAGGGGAAGGAGGCATGTTATTGGCCCCCAAGTCAGCTCGGACAGACTGATCCCGAAAGGCTGTCCAAAACTGAAATCTTAACACGTCGGTTGGAAACGGGATCTGTAGAGCCGTAGGATTCGGCTCCGATCGACTCGGAGTCTTCGAATGCCGGTTGGAACTGAATCGGAAAGACCAAACAGTAACTTTCCATTGTAATCAGTCAGTCAGAAATGTTTCCAAGTTGGTCAGAAACATGGATTCCGACAAGGATTAGGAGAATCCGAATGCTGTTCGGAGCCTTTCCGACCAATATTTTAATGAGGCCCACATTTAAAAAAATGTAAGGTGTTTACATTTTAATTTCAAATTAAGTGTTTTGCTTTTTTGATGTTTTATGTTTTTGGTATATATGTCTGCGATTAGCGGTGTGCAACCAAATTGTTGGGGGAGCTCGTAGAATGCCCAGGCGTATTTGCATAAAGAACACTTTTTAGTATGGCAATATGAAATATACAGCATCAGATGTGTTTCGGCTTGAAAAAGCCTTTCTCACAACGCCTGCACACAAACAATGTTAACATTCTATTGTGTTTAAAGTAAAGGAGTTAGGTCCTTGAAGTGTGGGAATGGCTGGACCTTATTATGTACGTTCAAAAAAGGAGAGAAAATGCCAACCCACTTTGTTTGGTTTGCTCTGAATTATAAGCAACAGATCAATATTAATTTTGATATGTTAGATATATTTATTTTTACCTTTTCTTTAGATTCGTTTTCTTGAAAAAATCATTGGTTTATGTCAGAAAGACAACACAACACATATAACACATATGTAAATCAACTTATACAAAACATTTACCAAAAAACATTATTACATAAATATATACATTCACTGTACACAACATGGCTTATGCATTTCTATTTTTAACTGTTCCAAAGGCAAATATCAACTCTTCGCCTTATTAACCATCAGTGATTTACAATGATAAGAACAGTAGTGAACAAAGTCAAGATCAACCAGAGATAATAAACAATAGTTCTGTGAGTCAATAATTATAAATATTTCTAGTTTTTATTTCCGTTCTGCCGACGCGTTTCGAACACCATACAACAGTTATGGGTTCTCCTCAGGGCCTTGTCACTTCTATCTGCATGTGTGTAGAGAAAAAACTCCAAAAAAATGTTTTAGTGTCATTTCCCATAGCCTCCTGTTTTTGCTATACTTCCATTATACTGCATATAAAATCCATGTTACCTTTCCTGTAGCCGTTGTCCTCCTATGTCTGATTCTGGGTCTTTGAGCTGCAATCTACAGGATATCAATGAATCCTGTTAGAGCCAGACTCAGTTTTAGCCTTTAAGTTACTTCACAAAAACACTGCATGACATACCTTTTTATATCCGTGTCTGGGCGTCCCCCTACACTTGTAACCTACGGGCAATACAAGGCTGGTTTCCTACTTTCTCTCCTTTTTTGAACGAACATTTTATTGTGTGGCATAGACACTGAAAAAAGACAAATGTGTCTGATCGACAAAGCAGCCATATTGAAATATACAAATCATTGCATAGTGCTATTGTCATTTAAAGAATGAAAATGCTATAGTGACCACAATTACATCGATCAATTTCGCCCATTGGGTATTGTCAAATCTCCATAGCAGTAAGCTAATAAAATGATACAACCTGAACAAGGCATACAATACAAACATCATTCTATGCAAAATATTAATAGCCAGAAAAAAACAAAAATAGATATACTAAAATAAAGTGCCTGGCTTCATTTAGCCCCATTGGGCGAAAGAACTAACTAAGTAAAACATTCAATCATTTGCAAAATAAGTTGTTTTCAAGTTAAAGGTACACCGTTGATGAATTGCCTGAATGCTCATTTGTCATAGTGAGTTTCAGAAGATTAAGTACTTAGCCATTCAGTAAATAAAAAACATCACAGACATACTGTCATTGTCAAGCAAGTGTTTGCAAAAGTAAATTTTGCTGCATTGGGCTGGCCTACTCACACATGTTATGAACATATTAATTTTAACCAAAATCTGAACAATGAAAAGAAAGATAGCTTAGCTCCTAATCAATTACATTCATGACACAATGCATTTCAGCCTGTAGCCCTATAAGTAATCAGACAGAATAGTAAAATCAGTTTTGGGCACAAAACATACATTAAAAAAATCTATTACGTTTACTATTAAAAACATATAAAATTATTGAGGCAAAGCTCTGTTCTTAATTTTCATTTATACATATGAATACATCTCTTCATTAGTGTTCAATCCTATAGCTTCTTTCATTCCTATTCTCAAAATGTACTTACATTCAAGTTGTCTAAGGGGCTGATTAGGATGTCAATGGGAAAGCCTCGGACCAAAAGTTGCAGAATTTCTCATCTACATTCATGGTTTAAAGTTTGACTGCCTAATTACAATGTAGGCAGTTGAGATTTAAATCAGACAGTCAGAACGATCTGCTTCCGACAGGTTTCTTGAGCCAGTCAGCCAGCCAAAGGCCAAACATAATCCCCTACGGATGTGTTTCTGTTGTCTGGATTATGATTTAGCCTGGGAGGAGTTTGCAGCAATCCGCGGAACTCCGCGAAGTGCAAAAAAAATCTCATCCATGCTACATGGAGCTCCGCAAGCAGTGGAGTGCGTTAGACAAATGCTGTTTGTGGTAATTTTCAGCGCTGGGTGTTTGTCCACACTGTGCAATCATCGCGAACTGCACCACGTACCGTGCAAGTGGACGCTGCTTCGTTTCTGCCGCTTGTGTAGATATGTCACTTGAGCGTCAGCTTTCTCAACGTGAACAGATGGTTTCTCAATTAGAGCGGCTGCGAGCATACGCGACCACTCGCAATGAGAAATCTGACAGCCCGCATTGAGAAATCTTGCAGGGAGGTTAATTTTTTATGCTCATGCTCTCCAATTTGACATTGAAGATCATGAACGAGAAAAAATCTTGCAGACTGTTTTATTTTCCTTGCTCGCACTTGCCAACTTGACGTTGACAAATACATGCATGGAAAAAAGTTTTTCAGAGCACCACAAGCTCTGCCTTATGTAGAGCATGAAAAACTCTGCAAACTCCATGAGCAGGGCGGAGTTCACCACCCAGGCATAAATATGATGTTTGTATCTGAGAGGTTTTTCATGTCTGGCTTGCTGACATAAAAAGCCTGTCATCCTGTCAGAAAGCCTCTGTAGCTTGTAAATACCTGCACCCTGCACCATGCAGTCAACAGATTTACAGAAGCTCTAATTTCTCTATGGGACTTGCACAATGTGAAGTCGCACTGTAATACGCAAACCCACAGTTAGTCGGTTCACACACCAAGATGGTGTCGATCGGAGACAACTCTGACCGACATCCTAATGAGGTCCTCAGTGATTTAAGTCAGTATACTACAAACTCCGATTTGCAATTCTAAGGTTTTGGGATCTGAATTTGTTCACCTAGATCGGTCTTAATCTCTGTGATATACTCTCCCTGTAACTAACAATATATGCATTATTTTACTATAATTTTAAATATTTTTCAAATTCCTCTATAAATAGATTTATGTTATTATATATACGTATGTGTTTTAAACTTTTTGAAAGTAGGTTTATTTGTTATATTTGCTAAATTATTTATTAAATATATTGTATTTTTATTAAATTAGTGTTAGTATTTATATATTTTATTCTAAAAATATAGTTCAAATATATTATAAAATAAATATGTAATACAATTATATTATAATAAGAAGTATATTGTTTTCATTATTTTTGTACTCACCTTCATAATTATAGGTAGTCGATATTATTGCAGTCAATATTTTTATCTCAGTATTTTAGTAGGTCGATGTTTTACTACTCGATATTTTGTCAGTGAATCATACCCTTCCCTTCAAGCCAAGTGGATAAACCGTTGTCTTCATCGCTAGTCAGTTCATTTGAAGCTTCCTTCTCTTTTGACCTCTTTTAACCTCGCAACCTTTTCCCAGGCATTTAAGCCTCATAATGCATGGGTCGAGGAGGTGGATTGATCTCATACAATTTTCCATTTAAATGATCGAGGATTCTGGTGTAAACTGTCCCATAACGTGGCAACCTTAAAGCACTCTCATTTTCCGTAATTCTTTTCCATTATTTTAGTCATAGACATGAATTTAATCGATGTTCAGTAGTCATAATGCATGCTGGAGTTCCCTCAGAAATTTTGAAGTAAACCTCAAAAGTTTTGATTCTATTCCGTATATGTCTAATTTTGTTTACCAAGTAAATGACAGCTTAAATTTCACAGAATTCTTTATTAAATCTGAAAGAAGAGCTCAAATCAATAATGTTCAATAACAATGCGGCACAAGAAACCTTCTTACCCAATGACAGTACACCAACTGTCCAATCCCAATGTGAAACGTTAGGACGTATGACTCACTGCTCATAGCTGCTCACCCTCCTATACAATTTTCTTTGCTTACACACACACTTTAAAATAACCTCTTAAATAACTTCTCGCTTGCTCTTTTAAGGATTTTAATCACCCAAGAATATTGTACACTGTCAAGTGACTTCTCGATCAGTGAAAATTCACACAAATTAATGCAGCTTCATCCGTTTGCACAATAAGACTCCACTAATATTAACAAAGATGAATGAAACACAACAGCTTGTCCCTAAAGTTACTGTTGGAAATGAAGGCACCTCACACTGCAAACACATGAAGATGATAGACGGAGCGCCAAAACTTTTCAGACACTCACACCCAGTCACAGATCTGGGTTGAATCCATCATTGATCTTTAGCTCCCTTTGCCACCCCAGTTCAGACATAGCTATATGCAAATTAGTCTTGACCCTGTGCCTCATGGGAACAGTCCAGCCCGAACTGCTAAGCCATGCCTTGACCAGAGACAAGCATCCTGGGACCAGTTTCGGGCTAACAGCCATCATCATTCAGGCTAGCTTGAATCTAGTGGCAGAGTGAGCAACAGACCCACATATGGGCATACCCTGCCAATTTAGGGTGAACAAAGCAAACACAAGGAGATGATGGACGGAGCACTGAAACTTTTCAGACACTAACACTCAGTCACAGATCCGGGTTGAATCCTTTGTCCTTCTTTAGCTCACTTCGCCATCCCAGTTCAGACACAGCTATTTGAAAATCAGTCTTAACACTGTGCCTCGTGGGGGCAGTCCAGCTCAAACTGCCAAGCCATGTCTTCCCTGGACCGGAAACAAGCATCCTGTGACCAGTTTCATGCTACAAGCTCTCATCAGCTAGGCTAGCTTGACTCCAGTGGCAAAGTGAGCAAGGTACCAACATCTGGGCATACCCTGCCAACTTAGGGCAAACAAAGCAAACACAAGGAGATGATGAACAGAGCACTGTCACTTTTCAGACACTCACCCCCCAGTTAAAGATCTGGGTTGAATCCATCATCGTTCTTTAGCTCACTTCCCCTCCCCAGTTCAGACACAGCTATATGCAAATCAGTCTATGTCCTGTGCCTCATGGAAACAGTTGAGCCCGGACAGAGAAGCCATGTCTTCCCTGGACTGGAAACAAGCATCCTGGAACCAGTTTCAGGCTAACAAGCCTCATCAGCCAGGGTAGCTTGAATCCAGTGGCAAATTGAGCAAGCGACTCATGTCTGGTCATACCCCGCCAACTTACGTTGAACAAAGCAAACTTCACAGCAAATTTCTTCTGCCTACAATTTTATAGCATTTGCTATTATATTGGGATGTTTTGACTTCAATGAGCCTAAAATCAACTTCTCCTCTTCAACAACTCAAATATTTCTCATTATTCTCTCAGACAACCTGCAAGGAACAGCACATACAACCACTACACTCAATACCAGAACATATTCAGCCTGTTAATACTCACACCTTCAAAACTGTAACCCCCAAATGGTAACCACTTTTAGACACTACTTCACCATGCCATCTGGATATGGACACTGGAGTCGGATATTTCTTTTAATGTAACTTGGGTACTATTTTTAATGCTCTATTCATTCAGGGTGTGAACCAAAACTCCGCTACCAGAAACTGTGGGAGCGAGTGGATTATCCATGCATGGTATTAAGATAAAACACTCAACTTACAGACTTCATCCTCAAGAAATTCTGATGGCTCTTTAAAAGGTCAATTTACCTTCCCACCTTTGGTAAATGGAGCTTGAACACAACATAAACTATGCATATATCATTGACAATTACAATTTTAAATGTTCAGTCAATGATAAGCGGTTGGTGAAGGATTTAACACCTTGCGGGCATAGCTTGGGCGCTGATGAAGATGACAGCTGGTTGATGCCGCTTTGCATCACAATCCGAGGTATGTGAAATTTCCGTCGGGTGGAAGCTTCCCAGCACCAGTTTTAAGCAAGGGACTTGCTGGTGCAATCATTACTGCACCTGAAGATGCATTTTGTCAAGCGCGGTAAGCCTGCATTTTCTCGCTCTCTGCCTTAAACCTGCGTGGCGTTCCATTACTAGACCGCAGCTGCCATTTTGTTTATTTTGCAACATTTTCCTTCGGGGAGCTGTCTCCTCACAAATTTCCTTTTTGTGAAGGGCAGAGATAACAAGACACTTTGCATGTCATATGGTATGTCTGCTTGATGTATTCTTTTGCTAATTATCGGGAATGTCATATTTTTAAAGTAGTCTGCATTCTGCAGCTGACACCTCAATGCTAGAAATGCTGCTACCTCTACTGGTTGTATTTCATCATTGAAACACCTGATAGTAGTGCATAAATCTCACAGTATTTTAGCTGGTGGTGTTATAGCTAACTTATAACGCTGCTCTGCATCTATCTCTTTGCATTTCTTTGCACAGTCTGCATTTTCTTGTTACATATACATGTCTGTGGGGAGAATCATATCTGGTCAAGGCACTGTTTCATCGTATGCATCTACTTTACGCCCAAAGTCGACTGTAGTGCCTACCTCTAACCCCTTTTCAGTATTACAGAACGACATGGAGAACTCAACACAAACCACACTGCCCCATCTTGCTGAGTCTTCTGCCAGTACATTAAGTTTGCGCCTACTTCTATCTCACTTTTGCCTCAAGTCAGCAGCAAAAATGCGCTAAACCAAATTCCTCATCATTACTATCCTCCACTAAGCGTGGTAAAAAAGACCATCCTTCGCCAATCACCTCTCTTTCACAAGCTTCTTTGGAGTTACTTCTGGATGAAATACAAGCTCTCAAGCAATATGTGGAGGAGACAAACACTGGCCTACAAGCTCTAGAAATAATTGGTCTTCTCTTTGAAGCCAGATTACATCTGTGGAGTGTCAAGTCGAATCTTTACAAGTCTCTTCATAACAAATTCCTTCTATGAAAGCTGAAATACTTCAGCTTCAGAAACAAGTAGAAAACCTTGTGAATCGTTGTAGACGCAATAATCTAAGCATTTATGGTTTAGCTGAATGGCTGGAAGGATCCAAACCAATAGCCTTCTTTCAATCTTTTCTTCCGCAGGTACAGGAAATTCCAGAATCTCCTTCCCTGAACATACAAAGAGCAGACAGACTTGGTCGTCCTCCATCTGCTTCCTCACCTCAACATAAACCAAGGGGAGTAATACTCTACTTCCTAGAGTGTACTGACTTATTTAAAGTTTAGCAGGCAGTAAAATTTAAACGTTGTGTCTCCTGGCAAGGCTCACAACTATTTTTGTCGCATGATTAGCCAAAATCACAATGGATAAAAGGAAACATTTTCTTGCAATGAGACCAGTGCTACGTGAATTAAATGCCAGATTTGGTTTGATCTACCCTTGTGTCTTTAAAGTAACTTATAAGAATTTAAAAAAACTACCTACAAAGATCCAGCTTCACTTTAATGAAGAATCTACAGAGTTTACAAGATCTTCTACATGAAAATACAACTGTTTTCCTGTGTCAACTTTAATTTTACAATGTTTCTCATTCCGTTTTTCAAGACTGAATCTCATTAGCTATACTTTTTCTCATGTCTTCTTTTTCCAAGTGTTGGTACCTCGTTTCCAACCTCCTTTGTATAATACCATCTTTACCATATCTCTCCCACAGATTTCCCCTAGAGTTGTTTTGCTGGTTATATGTCTTCTTCTTTTTTTGCCTCAACACCCTACATCCATGTTTGAATCTTTGATATGTTTAATTCTTCTTCTTCTATATATATTCAACATTTTTTCTTTTTCTTTCTTTCCCTTTTTGGCCTTCCCTTTTCCTCCTTTTTATCCTCCTCTTCTTTCCTTCTATTACATTTTCTTCTATTTTGTATCCTTTTATATTTCTATTTGAGCGTTTTTCAATGTTTATTATGAATATTGCAGGTTTTTTACTATGTTCATATTTGCTGTAATGTTTTATGCATTTTTCACTTTTTTTTATATTTTTGGATAAATGATGCTATGTGTTATCCCCTGGAATGTCAAAGGTTTGGGTTCGCCTATTAAAAGACAGAGGGTTATTGACTCTTTAGCTCATTTCAAGGTGGCTATTGTTATCTTACATGAATCCCATCTTGTTACTTCAGACGTTTTGAAACTTAAACGTCAACGGGTAGAATCTGTGTTGTGCTCTCCTGTTACAAGCAATAAGAACGGGACATTGATTTTTTGTCATAAAAAACGTACAATTTCCCTTCTATCTGAGGACACAGATGACAAAGGACGTTGGTTAATTGTTCATCCTAAAATAAATAATGTTCCTATTTCTTTTTTAATGTATAGGCTCCTACTAAACCTGATAACAATTTTTGGCCTCACATTTCCTCTCGTTTGATGTCTATTCCTACACCATATGTTATTTTTGGCTGTGATTGTAACTTAATTGTTGACCCATACATAGACCGCTCCTCCAAGGCAACTTTCATCCCTTCTCCAATGCACCAACATTTCAACACTTTATTTCTCATAAATCTCTTGTTGGCTCTTGGAGATTCTGCAACCCACAACTTTGTGAATACACTTTTCTCTCCTACTCACCTTTCCCTATCTCATTAGGACCATTTATTTGTCTCTAAATCACTTGCGGAACAGATAATACAAGTGGACATTGGTTCAATATTTATTTCTGACCATGCCCCAATAATCTTAGATTTGGAGTTACTCCCTGTCAATGAGTCCAAACAGAAGGTGGCATTTTAATACATCTTTATTAATTGATCAGATTTGTATTTCCTCTTTTGAGACGTTTATTACTGATTTTTTTATCGTAATTTATCCTCTGTTTTGTCCTTGGCTATTGTATGGGAAGCTTTTGAAGCTTCAGCCGGAGACTTTATTATCGCATATGTCGCGGAAAAAAAAATGAAAACTCCCAAAAGCCTCTTGAGCTTCTTAAGAACATTCAGTTGATAGAAACACTTTACAATACCTATAATTCTACAGCTGATCTTAAAAATATTATTGTAGAATATTTAAATCCAACCAATTATCTACAGAAAATGGCAGCTTCGATCTTCTTAAAGGTAGTGATTGCTACTATGGTGGCCGGAATAAAGCTGGCAAGAGCCTTGCCTCTTATCTTAAGGTGAGGAAAGACTGTACAAATATTGAATACATCGTAATCTCTGACTCTTACAGAGAAACCAAAAATCTAGATATTCTAGAGGAGTTCAAGAAGTATTGCATCTCACTCTATACTCCTGATGTTACCCCAGACTCTTTTCAAGTACAGCTATGCCTTCATTCGATTCCCAAAAACTTTTGGTTGGTGACACCTAGTGTAGATGTCAGCTCACTGAGCACAACCTAAGAGAAACAAGCAAGGTTTCTATATCATATAGTCCAAAATATCGCCAAAAAATTAAACCAAAATTGTTGTCATGTTTCTCATGTTTAATTCACATGAATCTCATCAATGTCCACGAAGTTCCAATACATTTATGCATCCAAATCCATTGTACAGGTAATCATATCCCAATGCATTTCGGACACATGGTCCTTCGTCAGGGGAATCCTAGACAAATGATAAATAAAGCAATCTAAGTATAATCCACCGAGTAACAAGTTAAAAAGTACAGTTGTGCTCTAACTATTATGCATGCGTTTTACGGATAGTGATGAATATAGAGTCTGACGTAAAGCAGAAAAGTGCACGAGAACGAGTTAGTCCCATTGTCCCCAGACGTGAAAAACAAATGAAACGAGCCGAGATTCTGGCAAATATAAAGAGCTAAACAAGACCAAAGCAGGTTGGGTGTTACCGGAGAAAAGGACAAGGTAAAGTAATCACCGTGAACGGGGAAACGTCACCCTAGTAAAAAAGTCTGCGAGTTATTAGCCGAGTGAGAACGCATAAGGTGGTGTATTAGTACTTACGGAGTGTTCAAAGCAAGAGCATGCGTCCTGCCAGTGCGCCCTTCGCCATGATGTGTAAAACAAGCGTTCCGTGTATGCGGAAATAAATGAAAAAAACAGTGTGTATGGAAAGAGGACTGTGAATTTAGCGGCCATGTTGGAATGGTGCCACAAAGCGGCCAGAATAAGTAAACAATCAGTGGGTTGTGTAGGAAAGAAGTAAAAAGTGCAACAAAAAATAGAAGTAGACGGGAGACGGTTAAGGTAGTGTTATGGTTGCGTGTCAATAAACAAATAGCTAAAACGATGCATGTCAAAGTCACATTTCCACAAAAATAAAGAAGTGCTCTACAGATAACATTGAAATTCCATCCGATCATTGAGACCAGAAGGTTTCATAGATTGAAGGAATTTGATCCAATGGTTTTCACGCTGTAATAAAAAGTTATTGTTGTCTCTGTCGTCACGCTTGTTGACCACTTCCACTGCAGCGAACCTGAGCTGGCTGATGTTGTGTCTACTTTCTTTAAAGTGTATTGCCAAATTCGATTTCATGTTAACAGTTCTTATATTGCTCTTGTGTTCATTTATTCTCTGCTTAAGTTTGCGTGTGGTTTTCCCAGTATATATCAGTCCACAGGGGCATTTAACAATATATACGACATTTTCAGTGTCACATGTGGCATTCAATTTCAACTTGATATCAGTGCCCTTCATGGGGTGTTTGATCACCGGACCTTTGATCATGTTATTGCAGTTTTGGCAATTGAGACAAGGTTGATTGCCTTTGTAATTGATCGTGGATGTGGGTTTGGGTTTTTTTATGAGTTCTTTGAGATTGTTACCTCTTTTATAGGCAAATAGTGGTTGCTCATTGAAGATACCATTGAAATCCTGTTCTCGACAGATTATTGGCCAGTGTCTCAGGATGGCAGTTTTGTATGCCCTTGAGGCCTCAGAATACTTAGATACAACCACCGGTCTGTTCTTGTTGTCCTTAGGTTTAGTAATCAGCGCCTCTTGTCGAGTGATTCTGTCACAACGTTCTTTGGCATGAGCCAGAATAGTTTGAGGGTATCCTCTCTTTGCAAAGCGTTCCAGCATATTGGTAGCTTGTTCCTCATATTTGGTAGTGTCAGATGTGATTCGTTTCACCCGAAGCAGTTGTGAAAAAGGCAGATGATTTTTCAATGGTTTTTGGTGATAGGAGCTATAGTGAAGGGTGTTGTTTTTATCAGTGGTTTTTCTATGAAGATCGGTCTCTAGGTGATCTTGAAGCCTTGTCACTCTCACATCCAAAAAGGTGATGGATTGCTGACTCATTTCTGATGTGAATTGAATGCGATTGTTTATTTGGTTAAGGTCAGTTACTGCTTTGTGTAGGGAGTCATAGTCTCCTCGCCATAGAACAAAAATGTTGTCTATGTAACGCAAGAATGTTGTGGCATGTGTAGTCCAAGGTGTCTGGTTCAGGATGTTGTTTTCCTCAAAGTATATCATGAATGCGTTAGCATAGACAGGTGCCGCACAATTGCCCATGGAAGTCCCGGACAACTGTGCAAAGAATTGGTCATCCCAAGAAAAATAACTCTGATACAGAGTAAAATGCATAAGTTGCATTAGAAAAATTTGAAGGTCTTGTGAGAGATCAGAGTGTACCAAAATATTCTCAATTGCTTCCATGCCTAAATCATGAGGGATGCTCGTGTATAAAGATTTCACATCTATTGAACATAACCAGATTGTTTCATCCTCTCCAAAACTGATCCCACTCAGTATCTGTAAAAAATGTGTAGTGTCCTTTATGTAGGTACGAGATTGTTGGATTAATGGCTGAAGATATCTGTCAATGAGTTTGCCTGTATTCTCATGGATGCTGCCACGTGTAGACACAATTGGTCTAAATGGGGGCTGGGTTATGCTCTTGTGAACCTTAGGTAGCATGTACATGCTGGGTGTTCTGGGGTTGATCGGTGTCAAGAATCTCTTGGTTTTAGGATCTATTGTTCCATTCTCTTCCGCCATGGTTAAAATGTTATCCGTAAAATGCATGCATAATCGTTAGAGCACAACTGTACTTTTTAACTTGTTACTCGGTGGATTATACTTAGATTGCTTTATTTATCATTTGTCTAGGATTCCCCTGACGAAGGACCATGTGTCCGAAATGCATTGGGATATGATCACCTGTACAATGGATTTGGATGCATAAATGTATTGGAACTTCGTGGACATTGATGAGATTCATGTGAATTAAACATGAGAAACATGACAACAATTTTGGTTTAATTTTTTGGCGATATTTTGGACTATATGATATAGAAACCTTGCTTGTTTCTCTTAGGTTGTGCTCAGGGAGCTGACATCTACACTAGGTGTCACCAACCACGAGCGTGATTCCCACACCTTCCTTGTCAGGGGGTGATATCTCTGAAGCACACCACAACCTGTCTATCCGGACTTCACTGAGGAGTGCGTGACCCACACCCGAACATTACTTTGATCCTGACCAGGGTCACGGCACCCCAATTCACTCGATTGTCGATTTTCCAAAATGGCATATGATGACATCACAGCACTAACCGACCTTAAAGCAGACACATTCGCTTTTAACACAGATGATGTTGACAAAATCTATGCTTTAATCCCCGAGGTGGCAAGCCCACAAGGATCAACCAGAAACAAAGAAAGCTGCTTGAAACAGTTGCTCTACTTTTCTAAGAAGGAAATAAGCCAAAGGCTTCATGCCAGCACATTGATACGATATCATCGAGCTCAGCGCATACCAAGGGGGCTCCGAGTCCCGCTAAAGCCACTTCTATGCAGGAACAGTTCGAAATTTGTTGAAAGATGGTATGCTATCTTAAACAAATGTTCGTTAGATTTAATTTTTTTGATAGTGGATGAACTATCTAGAGCCTTGGAGGAACTTAACAGAGATATCCAACAATGTAAACAAGAACTAAGTGACATGCTACCCAAGGAAGACTGGTCCAAGATATTGGAGGATATCACTGTCCAATTGGACAAACACACTAGAGAGATAAACGAACGGAAATTACGCAAGTATCGAAGAGATACCATAGACTATAAGCTGGGGGAAGTGTACTCTTGGGCTGAGGTATATGCCAGGAGGCGACAAAATAGACCACCAAGAGATAACACCAACACCACGACAGAGACTTCATCCTCAGAGGAAGAATCAAGCACTGAACAAAGACGTGTTAACCTACAAAGACCCTCAACCAGCACTGAATCTTCCACCCTCTCTGCGGTTCCTTTTTTAGAGGAAGGCCCGGGAGAAAGAGACGACCCAGGAGGAGCCAAGTCAAAAGAAAAGGAAAAAGAGAAAGAGAGATAGAGAGACAGGGAGTTGAGAAGCACAACATTTAATCAGAGGGTGGACACACCAAAGAAGAAGACAACTTAGTCATTAACATATCTTCGTATACCCTATCTGAACAAGAAGTTAATGTATTACAAAAAGGCACGTCATTCATCCCCACTAGCCACACCAACGAGCTTGAGCTAGAAATTAGCTTATTCAAATTTATGCGTAACCTACGTTTAAGACACTTCTTTGAAAATATCTCACCTCCACAAAATAAGGAACAGGAAGATCAATTGAGAGGATTACGGGCCAGAAGCACATTCATGGCACCTACAAGTCACAAATCCTTTGATATTTTTGAAAGCTTAGTTAAGAATGACATCAACAACATCAACTATACCAGGAAGAATAAACACCTGAACTTAACCAAAAAGGAATACTCATTGCTCAACAATCTGGCTAAAAAGGTAGACATCACATATCAAACTGCTGACAAAGGGGGCGCGTTGGTCCTCATGGATACGACATTCTACAAAGATCAAGTTCGAGAACATCTATCAGACAAGAACACCTATGACCTTATCCACTTCAATCCTACCAACACATACAAAGAAGTATTGATGAACATTTTAACCATGGCGGAAGAGAATGGAACAATAGATCCTAAAACCAAGAGATTCTTGACACCGATCAACCCCAGAACACCCAGCATGTACATGCTACCTAAGGTTCACAAGAGTATAACCCAGCCCCCATTTAGACCAATTGTGTCTACACGTGGCAGCATCCATGAGAATACAGGCAAACTCATTGACAGATATCTTCAGCCATTAATCCAACAATCTCGTACCTACATAAAGGACACTACACATTTTTTACAGATACTGAGTGGGATCAGTTTTGGAGAGGATGAAACAATCTGGTTATGTTCAATAGATGTGAAATCTTTATACACGAGCATCCCTCATGATTTAGGCATGGAAGCAATTGAGAATATTTTGGTACACTCTGATCTCTCACAAGACCTTCAAATTTTTCTAATGCAACTTATGCATTTTACTCTGTATCAGAGTTATTTTTCTTGGGATGACCAATTCTTTGCACAGTTGTCCGGGACTTCCATGGGCAATTGTGCGGCACCTGTCTATGCTAACGCATTCATGATATACTTTGAGGAAAACAACATCCTGAACCAGACACCTTGGACTACACATGCCACGACATTCTTGCGTTACATAGACAACATTTTTGTTCTATGGCGAGGAGACTATGACTCCCTACACAAAGCAGTAACTGACCTTAACCAAATAAACAATCGCATTCAATTCACATCAGAAATGAGTCAGCAATCCATCACCTTTTTGGATGTGAGAGTGACAAGGCTTCAAGATCACCTAGAGACCAATCTTCATAGAAAAACCACTGATAAAAACAACACCCTTCACTATAGCTCCTATCACCAAAAACCATTGAAAAATCATCTGCCTTTTTCACAACTGCTTCGGGTGAAACGAATCACATCTGACACTACCAAATATGAGGAACAACCTACCAATATGCTGGAACGCTTTGCAAAGAGAGGATACCCTCAAACTATTCTGGCTCATGCCAAAGAACGTTGTGACAGAATCACTCGACAAGAGGCGCTGATTACTAAACCTAAGGACAACAAGAACAGACCGGTGGTCGTATCTAAGTATTCTGAGGCCTCAAGGGCATACAAAACTGCCATCCTGAGACACAGGCCAATAATCTGTCGAGAACAGGATTTCAATGGTATCTTCAATGAGCAACCACTATTTGCCTATAAAAGAGGTAACAATCTCAAAGAACTCATAAAAAACCCCAAACCCACATCCACGATCAATTACAAAGGCAATCAACCTTGTCTCAATTGCCAAAACTGCAATAACACGATCAAAGGTCCGGTGATCAAACACCCCATGAAGGGCACTGATATCAAGTTGAAATTGAATGCCACATGTGACACTGAAAATGTCGTATATATTGTTAAATGCCCCTGTGGACTGATATATACTGGGAAAACCACACGCAAACTTAAGCAGAGAATAAATGAACACAAGAGCAATATAAGAACTGTTAACATGAAATCGAATTTGGCAATACACTTTAAAGAAAGTAGACACAACATCAGCCAGCTAAGGTTCGCTGCAGTGGAAGTGGTCAACAAGCGTGACGACAGAGACAACAATAACTTTTTATTACAGCGTGAAAACCATTGGATCAAATTCCTTCAATCTATGAAACCTTCTGGTCTCAATGATCGGATGGAATTTCAATGTTATCTGTAGAGCACTTCTTTATTTTTGTGGAAATGTGACTTTGACATGCATCGTTTTAGCTATTTGTTTATTGACACGCAACCATAACACTACCTTAACCGTCTACTTCTATTTTTTGTTGCACTTTTTACTTCTTTCCTACACAACCCACTGATTGTTTACTTATTCTGGCCGCTTTGTGGCACCATTCCAACATGGCCGCTAAATTCACAGTCCTCTTTCCATACACACTGTTTTTTTCATTTATTTCCGCATACACGGAACGCTTGTTTTACACATCATGGCGAAGGGCGCACTGGCAGGACGCATGCTCTTGCTTTGAACACTCCGTAAGTACTAATACACCACCTTATGCGTTCTCACTCGGCTAATAACTCGCAGACTTTTTTACTAGGGTGACGTTTCCCCGTTCACGGTGATTACTTTACCTTGTCCTTTTCTCCGGTAACACCCAACCTGCTTTGGTCTTGTTTATCTCTTTATATTTGCCAGAATCTCGGCTCGTTTCATTTGTTTTTCACGTCTTGGGACATTGGGACTAACTCGTTCTCGTGCACTTTTCTGCTTTACGTCAGACTCTATATTCATCACTATCCGTAAAACGCATGCATAATCGTTAGAGCACAACTGTACTTTTTAACTTGTTACTCGGTGGATTATACTTAGATTGCTTTATTTATCATTTGTCTATATGGCTGAGATACCCGCCACCCCCTCTCAACACAATCCCCAAGGATGGGAAACCGGAAACGGTTCTGAACTTTTGGAAGGCGGGAGGGAGTGACCCTCCCGGCCGTATTTATTAAAATATGAAACAAAATCAAAACATTAAAATAACAGTTTCATATTATGTACAATTTCATTTCCACATTACGATGTTTGGCTAACCTTAACAGATCTCTAATACAAAGGTTCTCCTAGCCGAACTAACATCCTACAAAACATTTGACTTGAAATTGTACATCCTAACGTTAAGGGCCAACGGCAAGGTCGTAACCGGTGTCAGATCCCTAAACCAGAAATACCCTCCCTCACTTGTGAGGGGATCGACCGCACAGAGGCGTACCTCAAGTGCATCTACCAATTTCCCTTGAACTTGACGGGGGCCCCAATGAACTCGACGCCATTTAACGGTCGTCCGAGGACTCGTGTGAGGTGTCTAAAAGGTAGCGTAAACCCCCTCCCGAACCCCACACAACTTACCCCATCTGCCGTCGCAGATGTCCTGGCCCCGGGAAATTCCCCAGGAGGGCCCGTAGCCCCTCCTATCCAGGAAGGGGCCTTGACCACCTTTCCTTTCCTTCCGGCGGCCTATCCTTAGAAGGGACCGCCTCCCCGTTGAGGGGCCAATGGCCACCTCCCCCGAGCGCTCCCATCCGTAATGGGTGACGCCCCCCCATAGGGATCTTCCAATTACTGCTCACCGATCATGACCTTACCGCCCGACCAAAATAAATACGACAATTTACCTAAATTACTAAATTATAAAACAATCATAACTATTACAAGCATGATTACTGATCAACACTAATGCAGAATTACTTTATTTGAAAAACATACTGAAAAATTGACCATTCTTTATTGCATACTCAAAATATCACGACAATCATCACAACCTGTAAGAAATAGAGTTACCACATCGAAACTTTATTCAAAACAACTCGCTGTCCTCAGGGGCTGGTGGGTGGGTCAAAATTGGCTCTTCGTTCCGTCTCGAGCTCACGTGCAGCGGGGAGGTGCAGCTTCAGAGCACAGGAACAAGAGGATGCTTTCTTGGCTTGTTGCTCCTTTTATCCGTCTTCAGGGCGGGCGTAAACCCGCCCCCGCCTGCCTCCGAGGGCGTGGCCAGCTGCGTCAGTGTCTAGGACAACCCACTCCAGAGCGGGAAAAGGCGCGCCCCGGCTACGCCGCTTCGGGCATACCAGCCGAGACTCGCCTCCCGCCCAAGATGGCTTCCCGGGGGGATCGTGGTACTCCACCATACGTTCGGGGGGACCGAATGGTCGCCCCTTTCGACCCACACCTCCTTTTTCGCAGCCGGTGATGTCTGACCGCTGGTCCCCAGGTGTCGGGTCGACTGCACAGTCCGCCCCGCCTCGTAAGCTTGCGCATCTGAAAACCAAACAAAAACAAGAAGCGTGAGTACATCATTACAGCTTCACAACATGTGCAACCGCACATACCTTTTATAACAGTTCGAGGACCAACGCCCCACACGTTTTACTTCATCTACACTCAGACCCCTGGCTGTAGCCTCAGTAGCAGCCCCTATCCGAAAGGAATGGGTCCCGAACTCGCCGGGGTTCAAGCCCGCGGCCGAAATCGACATCGCAAGCACCCGCTGGAACTGAAACCTCGTCAGCGGGGTGGCGTCAGCGTGTCTCAACAATGTCCCCCCCCATGATGCCACCCTCTGTGCTAAATATTCCTCTACGCACACCACAGGGCACATGGAAGACCCGGGGATCCTCTGAATGATTATGCAATCCCCATTTGCACCCTGATCGGTTTTGGACCTAACAAACGAGACTGCCATTGTCTCCCCCCTGACCTGAATGTGCTCCCTGCACAGTCCCCCCATCGTATCCTGCTTGTTCTTCGCCACCAATTCGCTTACACGCATAGCCCCATGGAATGCTAGCGCAAATGCAGCTCGGAATAACACTGCTTCGTACTGGGATGAACACGTTGCCGGGAGTACGGACAATAACAAGGTCAACCTATCCAGACCTATCGGGTGCCTCTCATCCACTCTGCGACCCTCAAGGCGTTGCCACCCACGTAGCGCTTTCTGCACCACAAAAGACGCTGTCGGGTCCTGGATCCCATGAGCCCTTGCCATAAAGGAAATGGCGGCCCGATGTCTCTGGGCCGTAGCTACTGATTTGCCTGCCTGATGTAAAGACAGCAGAAATCTTACGACAAGCTCTTCCTGTCCCCAAAGCTCCCACCCAGCAGAACCCAAAAAGGACAAATAGGAACGGAACGCCCCTTCATATGCTTTCCTTGTCCTGGGTGCTAAACTCTCTCCCACGAGGTTTTGTAGTTCGGGGCACCGAGAGACCAGAGAGCTTCGGGAAAGGGTGCTGCCACCAGGTCCGCTGCGGGCAGAAAACCCCAGAAGGCCTGCATACGGAAACGAGAAAGCGCATCAGCCGCTTGGTTCAGTACCCCCGGGACATGTCTTGCCCTAAAGAGCACATTCAACTGCATACACAATAACACAATTTCTTTGAGCAGTCTCAGAATCCATTTGCAACGTGCTGCCTGACTATTGATACACTCAACCACAGTCATGTTATCAGACCAGAAAACCACAGAGTGATCACGAAAACCCTCCGGCCATGTTTTCAAGGCCACCAAAATAGGGAAGAGTTCAAGGAAAGCAATGTTACTCGTCAGGCCGCACTCGTGCCACCATGACGGCCATTTTTGAGCCGACCATTGTGTACCGAATATGGCGCCAAAACCTACACTCCCCGCGGAATCTGTCCAAAGCCCCAGCTCCTCGGAGGACACTGCCGGTTTGTTCCAGACAATTCAACCATTGAAATCCGCCAGAAATGCCAACCAAATGCGCATGTCCTGGCGAACCTCTGCCGAGAGCCTCGTGCGGTGATGTCCTTCCTTCAGGCCGACCATGGCTTGTAAAATCGAGCGGGAAAAGGGGCGCGCCATTGGCATTACTCTCAGGGCAAAATTCAACTGACCCACCACCTGTTGCAATTGATGCAGGTTTACTTTTGTCGCACGAATACATGCTTCAAGGGATGTCCTGAATTTTAACACTTTTTCCCTGGGTAATCTAAAACAACCTTCTTCCGAGTCGAGACGCTGATCGTCTGGGTGCACCGGGAGCAACCGGAACGCTGACTCGATGTCTGATTTTGCCATCAGCGCCCCAGGCCCCAGGCGATTCAACATGGCAACGGCCTCATCGAAAGATGCGTACCGCACCGAACACACTTCCGGGTCTATCGCTTCATTAACGGAAAGACCACGTGGGGCTGACAAGTTATGTATCAGCCGAAACTCACCCGGGTCCTTCTTGGGGACCACCCCTAGAGGGGAACAAACAAAGTTAGCAACCGGTGGCAAGTCAAATGGACCGGCGACACGACCTCGAGTCACCTCCTTCCCAATCTTTACCTGTACCACCGCCGTATGCTGCAAGACCGACAGTTGATTTTTACAATTTGCTACACCCTGAAAATCCCCCACTGGGATGCGAAAACCATATGAAAACCCGTCTCGCAACACCCCAGCGGAAGCATGATCCGGATATTCGTTGAGCCAAGGAATCATTGCCATGGTATCAATCGGAGTAGGTAAAGGCGCCCCTCGGACTATTTCAGACCTGTTTGGCGCTTCCCCTACCACCCTTATCACCCGTTTTGGCTCTGCACATGGACTCAGGATGGGATGGCTGCCCACACCCCCCACATTCATGTCTGAACTTGCATGACCCCTGGGGCCTCGTACATTTTCCCCTGTTAAAATTCCAACAAATCCCCTTTTTACCTGCGTTGCCACTCGGCCTCGAGTGGTACTCGTTACCTGCACCCGTCCGAAAGGGTGTCCCAGAGGATTGGCGGGAAGATTCCCCCCCGTTACTCCCTGACAATGGCACTTTTAACATTCCTGAACTCTCCATTTTTTGCCATGAAACGGAGTCGTAACAATCCCAAGTTAGAACTGGGTCGTGCTCCTTAGCTTTTCTAAAAATATTGTCATAACAGAACCACTGATTGCCCCCGTACGATACGGAATACTCCATGATACGTGACTGATAAATAGGCAACTCGGTCAGCAACTCGGGCCTGCACTCGCCCATGATGGAGGTAAAAATGCCCCACGCTCTATCCCAAGTACCTATGTTCTCATCAACCTTAAAGGCGGCCGTTTTTGCGCGCCATACACCCGGATGCATGAGCTCCTTTTGGCTCTTAACATGCTCCATCTCATAATGGTCGGTAAGCAAAGAAAAAATGTTCACATACTTATTCGCCCAAATCTTTTCCTTAATTTCCAATGGAACGTGCTGAGCCACCTTCTCCCTTCGTGAAGGTACAGACCCCTCCCCCGCAATCGGCAATGGCCGCTTACCTGAACCAGATGCTGCATTTGCCGCCGAACTTGGGCCTGATGCATTTTCCGCCGCCGGAACTGGCGGGGTAACAGAAGCTGGTGCCTTCGCAGCCTCTCTAGATTCCCGCAGTTGTCTCATTACTGCCCGGGCATCTTCAGCCGTGGTGCCCTCACTATCTTTTCCCAACCACGCTGCTAATTGTGCCGCTAACTCGGGAGGCATATCTTCCCCGGTCACGGGGGTCGGGTGCCCCTCCTTCGGAACCGGGGTTGACTCCTCGAGTGGGGTATCGGGGACCGGGGTTTCCCCCCCAAGTGCCCCCCTTTTGGACCTCTTGCCTCTCCCACCAGGGACTACTCCTGGCAAAGCTGGTCCGATGACTCGCTTCGGTCCTCCCTCCCCGTTCTTAGCCGCCATCTGCTTCTTCAAATCGGCTACCTCCTTTATGAGCATGCGGAGCATCTGATCGGTACCGACCCGCTTTCCGACCTTCTTGCCTGGCATTCTCAACGAAGATATCTGTAAGACAAAAGAAAGATTACAACGCTCAAAATTGGCTCTTCGTTCCGTCTCGAGCTCACGTGCAGCGGGGAGGTGCAGCTTCAGAGCACAGGAACAAGAGGATGCTTTCTTGGCTTGTTGCTCCTTTTATCCGTCTTCAGGGCGGGCGTAAACCCGCCCCCGCCTGCCTCCGAGGGCGTGGCCAGCTGCGTCAGTGTCTAGGACAACCCACTCCAGAGCGGGAAAAGGCGCGCCCCGGCTACGCCGCTTCGGGCATACCAGCCGAGACTCGCCTCCCGCCCAAGATGGCTTCCCGGGGGGATCGTGGTACTCCACCATACGTTTGGGGGGACCGAATGGTCGCCCCTTTCCAGGATTCCCCTGACGAAGGACCATGTGTCCGAAATGCATTGGGATATGATCACCTGTACAATGGATTTGGATGCATAAATGTATTGGAACTTCGTGGACATTGATGAGATTCATGTGAATTAAACATGAGAAACATGACAACAATTTTGGTTTAATTTTTTGGCGATATTTTGGACTATATGATATAGAAACCTTGCTTGTTTCTCTTAGGTTGTGCTCAGGGAGCTGACATCTACACTAGGTGTCACCAACCACGAGCTTGATTCACACACCTTCCTTGTCAGGGGGTGATATCTCTGAAGCACACCACAACCTGTCTATCCGAACTTCACTGAGGAGTGCGTGACCCACACCCGAACATTCCCAAAAACTTTCTCAGTGATATTGACTTTTCATCTCTAGAAAATGACATCTCTGTTAAGGATATTTCTCATGCACTACGTCTCAATAAAACAGGGAAAGCACCTGGTCCAGATGGGTTCCTGGTAGAATTGTATTCTCACTTTTCCAAATCGCTTCCACCGCATCTCCATTCTCTATTTACATTTTTCATTTCTTCTAATACCTGTAGTGTAACCTCTCAAGGTGCCCTTATTTGCCTAGGGGAGAGATCCTCATCTTTGTAAAAATTACAGAACAATATCTTTAGTTAATTTTGATTATAAAATATTTTCCAAATTACTTGCTCTTCGATTAGAGTAATTTTTGCCATCTATCATTTGTTCAGAGCAATCTGGCTTCATTAAAGGTAGATCCATCTCTGATAATACTAGGACTTTTTAAAAAATATTTTGCATAAATCAAACAGATATCCTCATTTACTCACGACTATCTCTCTTGACCGGGGGAAAGCTTTGATTGTATGGATTGATCTTTTATTTTTTGTACTTGCACCTGGTTTGGTTTTGGACCTAAATTTATTTCTTACATTTCTTTATTATATACATCACCAGAAGCTTCCATTTTTGTTAACGGTTCTATTGCCAACTCTTTTGCTTTGCACGGACGTATCCGCCAGGGATGCCCTCTTTCCCCACTTTTTATCCGTGCTCTGGAACCTTTCCTTGCTAAAATTATAGAAAGCCCAATTATTCATGGTTTCCAAAATAGTAAAACTCATATTAAAATAATTCTCTACGCAGATGATATTTGGTTATATGTATTGAAGCTAGAAATTTTTCTCTTAACATTGTTGGCAAAGGTTAATGCATTTTCCTCACTTTGAGGTTATAAATTAAATCCTGATAAATTTGAAATCCTCCCTCTTCAGGTTTCAGGTTTTAAAGTCTTTATTTCGATTATTAGTAATCATAAAAGACATATTAAAATACAAAAGAATATAACTGGTTCATTTAAAATATCCAAAGGAAATCAATGAACATAATTATTATTTAGACACTCACAAAAATACATAAGTGCACAAACAAAAAAGCATTTCTTAACAAGTGAATAAAACAGGATTAAATTTCAATTAGTGAATAAAAAAAAACCTGAATATTTTATGTAGAATTTAAAAAAATAGGAAAAGACAAAAAATATTAAAAAAATTAGGATTACAGTTCTAGATCGCGAACAATGAATGCAGTTAATAGGACATAGTCGTAGGGTGGTTTAACAGGTGTATACTTAAACTAAACAGATTATGGCAAATAACAGAACGACTTTTGCACTTGGCGCTAAGACGAGCGCTTTTTTAACCTAAGGAGCCAGGCCCAGCCCAAGTACTTTGCCAAGGCTACCACAAAGACCTCTGAGGTGTTAGTCCTGAGCACCTGTATGGCTTCCATTGCTGTTTTATATGGTAAATTTTGGAACAGAGGTTTTAGCCATTTTTTCCGAGGTGCTCCATACCTAGGACAGGCAAAAAGGAAGTGACCTTCTGACTCAATATGACCTAAGCAGCATATACAATAAGGTGATATCCCTGTGGACCATTTGTTCAGAAAGATGTTTAATGGCAAAGCGCCCACTCTAAACTGATGGTACAATTTCTTATCTAGCGGTCGGGAAATAACATCCCAGTATGGCTCTCTCAATAGGTCAATTTTGAATGTTAGAAACCTGCCTGTGAGGTCATTTTTATTGGACAGCATCACTCTTTTTAGGCGGGTAGTGGCCCAATATAGAGATTTAAATTCATCTTTAGGTGGGAAGGGATTAGATTGTGGGGATGACCAAAGATGTTCCAAGCCCATGTCTATCAGAATTGTTTTTACAGCAATGAGCCATGGTATTTTCCCTGAACCCCTGATGGACCTAACTTCTGACAATTCCTTTGCAAAAAGGAATAAGTCTGGGGATGTCCATATTCGTCTCCACAATGCCACTAACCTAAATCTTGCCATTTCATTTATGGGGGGGGTGCCAAGATCTAGGCAGAGAGGGAGCGAGGGTGTAGACTGTGGAAGGCCCACTAGGTTTCGGAGGAATCTACATTGAGTTTTATACAAATTAGACAAGTCCATATGACCCCATAGATCTGCGCCATATAAGATGGCTGTAGAGATTTTAACATCATAGATCTTAAGGGCCGGCAGGACCCGTCTAGTGATTGATTCCTTCTGCTCTTTAACGAGACAGCCAGTAAGCCTGGCAAGTTTGAGTTGTTGCATATTGATCTGATCCTTCCATCTCAGACGGCTATCAAGGGTGACCCCTAGATAGGTCATGGTATCAACCTGTTCGAGGTTTACTCCATTCATCTTCACTGAACTTCGGACTGGGTGGTTTTTTGTGAAGACCATAAATTTTGTTTTCCCCACGTTGACTACCAGGTTGTTGATGGCACAAAACTCCTCAAAGCGGTCCAAAGCCCGCTGTAGTCCGCTGCGTGTTTTAGAGAGGATTAGAGTGTCATCTGCAAAGATGAGTAGCGGGAACCTCATCCCTGCCAACATTGGGGCATCAGTGGGAGTATCCAAGAAAAATTTAACAACTTGGTTGATAAAAAGGAGGAACAGGGTAGGGGCCAGGACACACCCCTGGCGGACGCCTCGGGTTATGGGGAAAGTTTCTGTGACTTGTCCCTGACCCCCCCACCTCACCCTCGCAAAGTTGTCCTCGTGGAGTCTTATAATAAGGTCCAATAATTCAGGTGGGCATCCCAAAGTTACCAGCACACCCCACAACCTGTCCCTGGGCACCAGATCGAAGGCGGACTTCAGATCAATGAATGCAGCATAGATGTTACCACCACCTAACCAAACCTCCTTCCAATAGATCAGGCAGAATCTAAAAACCTGATCTATGGTGCTCATTCCCGATCTGAAGCCCACCTGCATGGGGGACAGGATGTTCTCCATTTCTATCCAACCCTGGACCCTTCCCAAAACCATACGCGCCACTATCTTTTGAATCGAGTCGATTAAACTGATAGGGCGGTAGTTTGCTGGAATAGATTTATCACCCTTTTTATAGACTGGAACTATTTCTGCTCCTTTCCAGGATTTCGGGACTGTAGCTCCAAGTGCCAAAGTATTAGCTATTCTAGTGATATACGGGAGCCACAAAGTGGGATTAGATTTAAAAAGATCCGCCGGGATTAGGTCCATACCGGGGGCTTTGCCTCGGAGAGTAAGTGCCAATGCCAGCTCAACCTCAGCAACCGTAAAGGTGAGTTTCCCGCTTTCTGGGGTCTGCGTGAGTGGATTGCCTGAGGGATTTGAAGTATCATCGTCCCCAGCTCTAAATTGGGCCGAGTAAAATGATACCCAATCCTCGAGTGGCACATTATTTCCGGGTGTAGAAGAGTCAATGTTTTTGCCCCATTTAACCAACTCCCAAAACCTTTTCTGGTTATTAGAGGATGATGCCTCTAAAAGATCTGACCAGAACTCATCCTCCCACTCCCTTTTGGCTTTGCTAAGGGTTTTTTTGTAATGGAGTCTAGCAGCTCTCACTTTAACCATGTCCCGAGATTTAATGGCAGAGATGAGAGCTGTATGTGCCTCTCTACAGTCCTTGTTATACCATTTTTGGGGCAAGGGATTAGTTTTAGTAACAACTTTCCTACATGGTTTGGATAGCATTGATTTTAAGCTGTCAAAGCACTTAATATGAACACCCATCACACTATTTGCAGCTCCAATCTCCACCCCGACATATCTATTTGCAACATTTCATTAAGTGCATTTCCTACTACAACATTGATATTATTTAATAAGCATTCATCTTCTATAACCTGTGACCACTTCAATCTCCTCCTATCATTGGTAAGTAGGACATCCCCTGTATAGGTTGCAGATGGTTCCTCCCTTCTATTTAAATCCGGTGTCTCCATCGATAGGGACAGTGGGTTATGATCGCTTTCCGGGCGCTCTAAAACTACCATATCAATTAAGAGAGCCCAATGCTCCATGTCCAGTAAAATATAATCAATGCGGCTTTGCCTATGGCCATTATCAAAAGTGCTTTTTCCCTTTGCATCAGAGGCAGAGCGGCCATTACATGCCCTGAACCCATTTTGTAAGCAAAAGGCCGTCCAGGACACTGCAGCCTCTGTAGCTTTAGCCATCTTCTCCACTTGTAAGTCTGGAATACCCGAAGCAGAATCATCTGCCATAGTCCATGTGTCTCCCATATCTAGCACAGGTTCTATAGTACAATTTAGGTCCCCAGCAATGATGGTAGTAATACCTCCGACCATTTTCGTTATCATGTGATCAACAAGGTTCAACAGGGGTGGGCATCGACCGCCAGGAAGGCCTCTAGCATAGATGTTAATAATATTCATAGCTTGCTTGTTCCCTTTGTTTAAAACAATGGATAACAGATCCTGATTCTCCACTGGGAACTCTGTTGGGTAAAAGCCCAGGGATTGTTTCACCCAGATTAACAAGCCACCTGCGGCCCGCCCTTTACCTCCTTTAGTTGCGGGTTTGAAAAAGTTAGTATAGCCCAGCTTATGGACAGGTTCCGTTGCCCATGTTTCCTGCAACAGGATAATATCGTAGTTGTCCATAAAACTTGACCAATCCGCAGACACAAGGCGTGCCTTAATACCCGCTATGTTCCAGGACAAAATTTTTAGATGGTCATTCAAATTGCCTGGCAACAAAGAGTGTAAGGGCTGTACAGATCCATGAGCAGCCCCTATATCATCATTATCCACTAGATGCTTAACACAGTCTACCGGGGCAGTGATTTTCTCCTCGATCTGGGACCCCTGGGTAACTACGTGTGGTCTAGGGCTGTTTGGCAGATATGTTCGGCCTCCCTCCCCGTCAACTAGATTGGTCAGTTGAATTGGGCATACCACGTTATAATCACTGGGGACTTGGGCTATCACACTACCAGTCGGAGACTCGCTAAAGGGATTGTTAAGTCAATCTATAGCTTCCAAGCCAGAAAGGGGGCCAAAATGATTAAAGAGAAAGGGGCGCTGGCAGTCAATCGGGGTCAGTACCATGGGATGTCTTGCAGCAGGACCTTTACGGAACAGAGGATAGGACTGGAAGGGTATATGCCTGCGCGGGTAGAAGTAGGATAAATCTAGTGTTTGTACATCCCCCTGCCTTGCAAATCTGGGTACTCGTTTAATAGCATCTACTACCCATGAGTCTTTGAACGATATAAGGATACAGTCTCCTTCTAGATCTTTAGCCTCGGGCCCCACCCAATCTACTCTCCTCACATACAATATCTCCGTAGGAGTGGAGGGGGGTAGCGGGCGATTTTTGTTCAGCCAAAAGGTGACTTTATTACGAAGGTCACCATATGATTCCCTAGATCCTGGTTTTAATGGTGCTACGCCTGTCAAAACGATGGTGTGTAAGGCCGCTTTGGGTGGAAGATCAACACTGGGGATGTTTGGCCTCTTACGCCCCCCCTCCCTGCGACTGGTAGAAGCAGTATTTTGAGTTCTTGAAGAAATTGGTGAAGGACGATTTATATTAGATTGTATTTGAGGACCCATGTGTTGGCGCCCAACCATATTTTGTTTAGCCTCTGTTTTCGTTTGGGGCTTTAGTATCTGAGTCTGAGAACTAACACCTGGTTTAGAAGAGATGGTAGAAGAGGTATTGGTTTTTTGACCCCCTTTAGCTATGGTGTTATTTATTCCTGTCGTTTTATTGAGGGAATTTTTGCCGTTTTCCATATTCTTACTAGTAACCTTATTAGGTGCCTTACTTGGTGCTGGTGCATTAACAGTGCCCTTATTATTTAAGCCACACAATGCTTGCAACATTGCGTGGTTTGATTGGATCAGACCCTCCATACTATCGATCTTTGAGGTCATGAGCCTAGTCCGCTCCAGGACTGGTAAAAGTAGTGTTTTAAACATGGCCTCCATTTTTGCCAGCAGAGCCTCATCACTATTGAGGCACATGGGACATGTAGTGGAGGAACCCAAAGCCAAAAGTGAGGGGCATAGCATATTATTATTGTTAGGCACCGAGGGTTTTAGCAGGTTTAATTGGGGCTCGGGCCCCTGGCGCCATTCCCCTTGGACTGTATTTGCTTTATTGGGTGTCATATTTCTTTCCCCTGACATTCTAGAATCCCGTTTTCTCTTTTTGGTATTGGGGGCAGAGTTGGATATAGGTGAATTAGCCTTTACAACAGGATTAGAGATATTGGATTGATTAAGAAGAGGAGTTCCGGATAATTGGCTAAAATCCTGCTCCTCATTAATCACAGAGTCATTATCCACCATCCCAATCTCCTGCGTATCTTTAGAGTCGTTAATACTAAGCCTTTTTTCCATTATTTTGTCTCTTGTGGACAGGCTACCCCCAATATTTTCTATATGGACTATTGCGTCCGTAGAGGTGGTATGGACACAATTGAAGGCAGCATGGGGTACAGATGGTGCAGGGGAGACAGATGTAGCTAAAGCCCCCAGCGAGGATCGTTTTCCACTAATCAGGTCTATTGAGAGCCTTTTCTCAACCATGGCAATTTCCTTTTCTAAGATGCCGGGTGATAAAAGCGTCCAAGGGGCCAGAGACGACGCCATTAGATTTGTTGATTTGTACAGTACGTTCCTTCCCTGATCTTAATGGCATTTTGGGTGGTCTTCAGAACGTCCAGGGGGAGTGGGCCTGGGCCGGACTCTGCCGTACTCGAACGGCCTCAAACGGCCCGCTCTTTGCCCGGTCTTCGCCCCGGCCGTTGCCCCGCACGCGCCCGCGTGCGCGTTGTCCACACAAGCTATGAAGGAAAAACAAGAGGAAGGGGCGGGAAGAGGACCAGCTGCGGCCGATCCACGCCGCTAGGAATGCTGGTCCTCGCAGTCCCGCCTCTACCCCTGTTGACCAGATGACAGCTTGCAAGGGGCGCGTTGGTGCTCAAAGCACGTGAAGGGAGGCAGAAAGGATGTTCCCCAGAGAGAGTCTAAGCCTACGAGCGGCACCCGCGAAGCGGTGGCCGCGAGGCGTGGCGAAGTGGCCAGACAGCAACAACACAAGAACAGCGCTTCTTTGCAGGAAGGGTCCCAAGGCTCACTCACTCCACACAGATTTTAAAGAGGAGGAGGGGGGGCGGGAAGAGGACCAGCTGCGGCCGATCCACGCCGCTAGGAATGCTGGTCCTCGCAGTCCCGCCTCTACCCCTGTTGACCAGATGACAGCTTGCAAGGGGCGCGTTGGTGCTCAAAGCACGTGAAGGGAGGCAGAAAGGATGTTCCCCAGAGAGAGTCTAAGCCCACGAGTGGCTCCCGCGAAGCGGGGGCCGCGAGGCGTGGCGAAGTGGCCAGACAGCAACAACACAGGAACAGCGCTTCTTTGCAGGAAGGGTCCCAAGGCTCACTCACTCCACACAGATTTTAAAGAGGAGGAGGAGGGGGCGGGAAGAGGACCAGCTGCGGCCGATCCACGACGCTAGGAATGCTGGTCCTCGCAGTCCCGCCTCTACCCCTGTTGACCAGATGACAGCTTGCAAGGGGCGCGTTGGTGCTCAAAGCACGTGAAGGGAGGCAGAAAGGATGTTCCCCAGAGAGAGTCTAAGCCTACGAGCGGCTCCCGCGAAGCGGGGGCCGCGAGGCGTGGCGAAGTGGCCAGACAGCAACAACACAGGAGCAGCACTTCTTTGCAGGAAGGGTCCCAAGGCTCACTCTCTCCACACAGATTTTAAAGAGGAGGAGGAGGGGGCGGGAAGAGGACCAGCTGCGGCCGATCCACGCCGCTAGGAATGCTGGTCCTCGCAGTCCCGCCTCTACCCCTGTTGACCAGATGACAGCTTGCAAGGGGCGCGTTGGTGCTCAAAGCATGTGAAGGGAGGCAGAAAGGATGTTCCCCAGAGAGAGTCTAAGCCTACGAGCGGCTCCCGCGAAGCGGGGGCCGCGAGGCGTGGCGAAGTGGCCAGACAGCAACAACACAGGAACAGCGCTTCTTTGCAGGAAGGGTCCCAAGGCTCACTCACTCCACACAGATTTTAAAGAGGAGGAGGAGGGAACGGGAAGAGGACCAGCTGCGGCCGATCCACGCCGCTAGGAATGCTGGTCCTCGCAGTCCCGCCTCTACCCCTGTTGACCAGATGACAGCTTGCAAGGGGCGCGTTGGTGCTCAAAGCACGTGAAGGGAGGCAGAAAGGATGTTCCCCAGAGAGAGTCTAAGCCTACGAGCGGCTCCCGCGAAGCGGGGGCCGCGAGGCGTGGCGAAGTGGCCAGACAGCAACAACACAGGAACAGCGCTTCTTTGCAGGAAGGGTCCCAAGGCTCACTCACTCCACACAGATTTTAAAGAGGAGGAGGAGGGGGCGGGAAGAGGACCAGCTGCGGCCGATCCACGCCGCTAGGAATGCTGGTCCTCGCAGTCCCGCCTCTACCCCTGTTGACCAGATGACAGCTTGCAAGGGGCGCGTTGGTGCTCAAAGCACGTGAAGGGAGGCAGAAAGGATGTTCCCCAGAGAGAGTCTAAGCCTACGAGCGGCTCCTGCGAAGCGGGGGCCGCGAGGGGTGGCGAAGTGGCCAGACAGCAACAACACAGGAACAGCGCTTCTTTGCAGGAAGGGTCCCAAGGCTCACTCACTCCACACAGATTTTAAAGAGGAGGAGGAGGGGGCGGGAAGAGGACCAGCTGCTGCCGATCCACGCCGCTAGGAATGCTGGTCCTCGCAGTCCCGCCTCTACCCCTGTTGACCAGATGACAGCTTGCAAGGGGCGCGTTGGTGCTCAAAGCACGTGAAGGGAGGCAGAAAGGATGTTCCCCAGAGAGAGTCTAAGCCTACGAGCGGCTCCCGCGAAGCGGGGGCTGCGAGGCGTGGCGAAGTGGCCAGACAGCAACAATACAGGAACAGCGCTTCTTTGCAGGAAGGGTCCCAAGGCTCACTCACTCCACACAGATTTTAAAGAGGAGGAGGAGGGGGCGGGAAGGGACCAGCTGCGGCCGATCCACGCCGCTAGGAATGCTGGTCCTCGCAGTCCCGCCTCTACCCCTGTTGACCAGATGACAGCTTGCAAGGGGCGCGTTGGTGCTCAAAGCATGTGAAGGGAGGCAGAAAGGATGTTCCCCAGAGAGAGTCTAAGCCTAAGCGAGGCGTGGCGAAGTGGCCAGACAGCAACAACACAGGAACAGCGCTTCTTTGCAGGAAGGGTCCCCCCTCTTAATGTTTTATGTTTTAGACATGACTTTCTTTCTACTAATTTTAAATGGAACACCCAAAAATCAAATATTTAGGTTTGTTGTTTGCTCCCTCTATAACACTCACTTTATCACTGAATATGATTCAAGTCTCCACTACGCTATCCAATTCCATTTCTAAAAGGCAACTTTTTTATTTATCCTGGTGGGGCAGACTTGACACTATCAAATTGATGCTTGTTCCTGTTATTCCTTATATTATCTCTGCTATCACACTTACTATTCCCTCATATTTTTTCAAGCAAATGTACTCTATTCTAGCAGTTTTTTTATAAAATAAAAAACACGTATATCCCTTGCTATGATTAAACATATTTAAAACTTTACAACTTAAAACGTGGATATTTGACAAGTAACCCTCCTCCCCTCCCTAAGCGCCTTGAGACCCTCTGGGTATGTAGTGCGCTATATAAATTCTTTGACTTGACTTGACTTGACTAAATCACTTGGAGGTGTTAATTTCCCTGATTTTCAGATGTATCATAAGGCCTTTCTTCTTAAACAGCTCTCTAAATGTTTAAATCATTCATCTTCGGATACTTCTCCACTATGGAAAGATGTTGAATTTTCCTTTTTTTCCCTTTTCTCAATTTAGGAATCTCTTACGTTCACCCGCAGGACACAACTTTCATCCTCGCTTAGACATCAAACTTCACTTAAATTATTCCAAACAATAATTATTTCACACCTCTCTGATGTTGACTGCTTTCTCGACTCTTCAATTTGGCATCATCGCTTCATAACAATTAGCAATAAACCTATATTCTGAATTTCTTGTCGAGACAAGGGTCTTCATTGCGTTCACCAGCTTTATTCGCATGATACCTTTATCACTTTTCCCAAAGCACAGACACTTTATAAATCCATACTCTAATACATTTAAGGCATTGATTCACTCTATACTCTTTTCTTTATCCTCTCAATCTTTGACTTCTTCCCCTATATCACCTCATTGTAATATCCTTTCCATATTAAGTGCCCAATCAAGTGCTCCTTCCATCTATAAATTTGTTACGAAACCCGCAGAACATAGAAATAAAACCAATGTGGAATTGTAGTGGGAACGTGAATTGCATACTTCCTGGACCATTTCGTTTTGGGATAAATTATGGATCAAAATTTGTAAGACCTCAAGATCGGTTGGCACAAAGAAAAAACTTTTCTTTTTATACAATAGACTCATGTTTACTCCAACATATCTACCTAAATGTATGCCTATATTTGCTCCAAATTGTTGGTCTTGTAATGCTTACAATGCAGATTTTTTTCACATGTTATTCTCCTGTTCCTATACCCATCAATTGTGGTTGGAAATATGGTCTCTATTCAATATTATCTTTCACACTCAATTTCCCTTTTCTCCTTTAAACATATTTACCAGTCTCATACTCCTAACATTGGCAAACCATCACATGTAATACAGACATTGTGGATTTACTAATTGCAATTGCGTTCCAGCAAACAACCAAAAATTTGAACCAATCCGCACAATTATCCCTCCAAGCTTGATGTGCGCAAATCAAAGGACACCAAGTTTTCCATCAGATCATGGTGCGTCAGTGTAAGCTCTATCATGTCATGTGTGTCCTTAGGTCCTCCTAGATCCGGTATCCTTTTAGCCCTAGTTATGTCTTTCCTTATGATAGACCAGCACCCACTCACTCGTCGTATCCAGTGAGTGCATTTATTGATTAAAGAGCACTTGTCCTCTCTCTGTATCATAGATCCGATCTTTAGGACGTTAACTAGATAGATGGTCTTCCTTATATCTGTGTTTGTGTGTGTGCTAGTTATTGCTTGGGTGCGGTGTATTATATGACATATGGGGTCAATCCTTAGTCTTTCAGTACTACTTAGGTTATCAAACTTTGCTCTCCCTACCACGAGTTGACCTGCCCCTTTACCTTAGCTGGAATGGCTGTTAGTGGATCAGGCAATAGTAGGGGTCCGGTCTATGGGGTCACTACTTGACCTTCCTGGGTTAAAGCTGTTAAAGCTGGTATGGTCCCCTTTTGGCTGCCTGATGATGCAACTGTCCCCTTGGGAATTTCTCTGTGTATCTGTTTGTATCCGTAATTGATTCTGAATACTCTGGACATCGGTATTGACCTTACTCAGGGAGACTGCAAGGTTGCCCAGAGCTGCTTTAAGTTTTTTAATTTCGTGGGCTAAGTCAATTATCTGTGATGTTAACGGTGTTTGTGTGATGGCTTCATTAGCTTGAGTTGGTAAATTACTAGGTGAACTAACCATATGGTTAGCAGCTACAACTGTTCGAATGCATAGATATTTTATCGGATACTAAAGCATCCGCATTTGGGCATGACTCGGCCAATAGCCTAGTTATACCAGTCGATGACCTCGTTGATTGTTCTGCACTAGCTAAGCTATCAGGAGCCTCCTCTAGGTCATCTTGCTCTAATAGTGGTGAAAAACTATTATGGCAAGGAAACAAAGACAGATCCACCATGGTAGGTTGCATAATTTTGACTCCACAATCAGAGCTAGCAGATGGTATAGACTCTTATCAGATGTTTTGTTCCTACCTTCACATTTTTTTAACATAGCTGGTATCAAGGGCGGTGGTGTCGTACTTGATGAGGAGTGCCCAAGGGCAGATGTAAGTGGAGAAGTGGAACTGGGAGGGTCAAGAAGAACTTCACATTCAACTGTAGGTCATCAATGCGGTATAGAACCCCCCCTCCCACCATCGGACTCATTGTCTTTTGCTTCCTTTTAACCTTTTTTGCAAAATTTCCCTTGACCCACCCTCTGCTGATTTCAGCTTTCCCATCTCAACCACAAGCAATTCTATAAACACAAAAAAGGGAAAATAGTCCTATATAAAACAAAATAAGAATCTGCAAGTGATAAAAGACCGTCTGGTGGAATACAGTTAAGTTCTGCCGGAGGCACAGTACCTTAAGTTGTTTGGAGGCAAGAAGTTGGTTGGATGTTTTGCAGTGAATGACAGGGGGTAGCCCAGCCGGTCCTCCTCTGGCTATGACTAGCAGTGAAGGGGGGCCCCCTGGGCTTAATAGCTCATTCCCGTGTGTTGGGGCAACGTTCTTGGCAGCGCACCAGCTGCAGGAGGCTCTGGGGATTGTGGGTCCCTCCGTTCAGTAGCCCTTGCAGTCCAGGTGCGAAGTCAACAGTCGGACAAGCAGGTTCTTATCACAACCTTCCCTCAATTATATCCTGTGTGGGTAAAAGTTCCAGGTCCAAAGTAACTAGAAAAATGCTGGAAAACCAAGAGGGTGTCTCCACCGGGCTCTGACGGATGAGGATAGGCCTGCCCTTGGGCCGGGAATTGCCCGGGTGCCGCCAGGCATGCCCACATGCGTCCCTTGCTGCGTGAGCTGCAAGGTGATTAAAAGCGGCTCGGGACGCAGTAAAACTAATGGCGGTGCCTCCTGGTGCTTGGCACTCTGGCTTGCAGTCCCCCTCATGGCGGTTCACTAGTGCTGGCTACAGCTTGTCATTTTCTATTTGAAAACATTTTTACAGTAGCAGAAATGCATTTCTAGAGCACAATTATAACATAATCTGCAAGTTGAAGTTTTATTTTAGAACTTATTTCTTTCAACCTCCTAGGTCATATATATTTGCATCGAGGTTCCGGAGTGTTGGCTTGATGGGTTGGTTTTATGACTGCATAGCAGTGTAATTAATAGGAAGAATTTTGGAGCTAATATGTTTTTTCTCAATGGTGTATTGAGAATGTTGGTGATTGACAGTGAAAGGTTTTACAGTATATGGAATACTATTGATTGTCCCCATTGGCTGCAATGTTGGGTTGTAACTCGATATGCATATTAGTACTGTTTCCCTTGATTTCAATAATGTTGCAAAGTTAAAATATACAGCATGTTTTCTGATCTGGTGACAAAGCCAGTATGCCTGCCTTATGGATAATGACACCCCTTATATTGTTTTAGTCCATTTGGTATAGGTGGGGGTATTTTGGTTATAGGGTTAAAGACCTACTTGGGGTGTAACTTGATGTGAGGGAGTCACAAAAGGTATTTCCATATACTTGAACGTATATATTTGTGATTAATGCATTTAGTAGTATGTGGTCAATAAATGCATTTTTGTTTTTTAAATGAAAAAGCATTGACTGGAAAATACGTGTTGTTGTTTCGTAACAGTGAGCTGGGATTATTAGCCTACACCACCTTCCCTGAATAGCACACCAACTTCTCTAATTCGCTATCCTGAGAGAGTCAAGAGCTACAATGGGGTTCTTGGTTCCCAGTAAAAAGAAACATACGGAATTATTTTTGTTAATGTCTCACAGCCTTTGTGACTAATAACCCAGGGGCATATTATCAAGGGGGTTTATCTCTGCTTTTTTGGCTTTAAAAGCCAAGAAAGTGGAGATAAAATGATCTCTCTATTACCTAGCTGTCGCTAACACCAGTTAGCGACAGCTAGTAGGAGATAGCGACCATCTTGGGCCCCGCTTGGCATGTCAGTGATATTTATCATTAATGACATGCAAAGTGGGCGTGCCAAGATGTTAGCGACTGGAAACAGTCGCTAACATCGCTATCTCCTATTACCAACTTTTGGAGATATTCGCGCTAAGCGTGAATTACTCCAAAAGCTAACACCTGCCCCTGAGCAGTTCTTAGCCATGTTATCCAATGGTAGGTGGATAACATGACTAAGAGCATTAGCTCGGTAATGCATAAATATCGCTGACTTTTCAGTGATATTCATGCATTTCGGCCGATTTTTATCGCTTCGGAGATATACCTTGATAATAGCAAGGTTCCTAAGCGATAAAAATCGCCGCAGCTCGGCGATTAAAATATCGCCGTTAAACCAACATAGCGATAATTATCGCTAGTTGTTGGTAATATGCCCCCCAATTTCTAACAACACCTGTGCATATTTACCTTCACCTTGTGGTGGTAGACTATTTTCTGGTTACAATATTATTACACCATGATATTTTGTCACTTGATATGCAGACACACAGCCTCTAAAGATGTACAAGTGACACATGTCTCTGTTTTCTGTGGATACTGAGGTTATGGGTGTTATATTATGTTGCTTTTCTTTGCGTTTTCCATCAAAAAGAGCTATAACGCTAGATTAAAGGAATATTTATCTAAGAAAGGAAGATGTGCACATGATCCCAAGCTGTCAATGCAGTCAACAATAAAACAAGCATGTGTGTACTACTTGTCCCCAGTAATTGGATTTTATGGAGGCCTGTTTTAGATGCTGGTCCTGGAACAAAACACCCCTGTGGGGTTTTAATTACTTAATTAATCTAATGGCTTGACGCCTAATTAATGCAATAATCATTTGAGAAGTTCTAATAGCCACTGGAATTAAAAATTACTATGTTAAAATAAATGACAGAGGCAATGCAGCACAGTTTTATCTGAAAGTGCGGAAATATAGATTAAATACAGCGATTTATGTAAAATGGTATTTTACTTGAGTACTGCATGCGTGCAACTTTATGTATTTCTGGGTTTGTGGCAAGAAAAAGTGCAGCAAGAAAGACTCAATCGTCGTCTGTAAATGGTGAGTGTACATAGTTTAAAATGGCATAACTCTTTAACACTTAGACATCCAAAAGCACTTAAGAAATTTCTTGGCCACCCATTGGTCCCATTGCTCTTCATTTTTGTACCCGTGTGTGAAACAAATATGATTGCAGCTTTTATTGTCCCTTATACAAATTTGAGTGGTCTAACAACAAGAATTAATTGAAGATGAAAACATAATAATAAGGAAATTAAAAAACATTAGCCCTGTTAACATGGTGTATATGGGCCCCATTCGTGTGCATTATCTGCAGCAGGCTTTTCAAAATGCAGTTATGCAGTGAAAGAGCATCACAGTAGTGAGAAACAAAACTTGGTTTCCAGTGCTGTGGCATAATGATGCTCAGTGTTGGAGCTTGAGCCTGTCTGTATTCGTCTCTGACTCTTCATGGGAGCCACTAGCGTGACCATCAAATTCAAAATCTTGTAATTCACTGATAACGTGTTTCATCATAAAGGAATTCCAGTTTGCTCTGACAGTCCTATATGAGAGCCTGTCAGTGCAGCAATGACTCTCAGTTCTGATGAGATGTCAGAGGGAACATCTTCTGGAGGTGAGTTTGAGGGAATGGCACAGAGGGTAGTGGGTTTAGTAGTTTGAAGTCCTTTTTTTAAAAACATTTGGAGCAGGGAGGGGAAGCAATTTTATGTATGTCTCCACATTACTACTCTGTCCCCAGGTGGCAGTTAAAAACAGGTGCAGATAATTTTAATGGGCCATATAACACTATAGATGGGTACGAAGTGTTTTGAGCGACATTATAGACACCTCTAGCTTCTTTCATGTTGTTTATTTGATGTCACTCAGAATATCTCAGTAGAAAAACGCTCTGTTATTTACTGTTACAGTTCTATAATTCTATATGTTTACAATATCACAGTTCAAAGTGTATGCAAAATATTGGCAGAAATGGAATCGGCAATTATTACTTAGGATGCGCAGTAGTGTGAGTAGTTTCACCAATTTCTACCTTTACAATTAAATAAAGAGTTGAACACATAATTAAAAACATTTGGGTCAACACACTGCATTGATTCCATACTCATTTTTTCTAAATCCAACTCAAATTACTCAATGTGTCACAGTACTGAAAGAAAACAACTAAAAAAGTGAGACAAAAAGAGAGACAAAAAACTGAGACAGACTTAAAAAAGAAGAATCACAGGGCTTCTTTAGCTTCTGGGGGCCATATTACACATTCTTCTAAGATCTACAAAATATAACTGTTCCTAAAGGTACTGTGGTTGATTTCCTTGCACCAACCTCATAGTCTGCAAGTAACCCCCCACCCCCTCCCCAGGCAACTAGTGTACCCTCCTTCTCTCTTACCACTACTGAATCTCCAGCTATTTGGAAATCCAAGCAAGAAATTCCTCTGCGCTGGTGGATGAGTTCCTATCAGAGAACATACTGATTCTTTTTGACCAGTGCTGTATTAGATCTAGAATAACCTTTGAGATTCTGGGAGATGGGTGGCATATTACTTTTCAGTAACCAACGTTATAACTGGAAGAACAGTGGCTTGCACCTTTTTCTGATATATCGGGAAACTGATGGTGTGTTTTTATTTTTTATTGTTTACATTAGAGTGCCTGAGGTTCCTGCAATCTTTCCTTCTGCTAGTTCAATTAGACCGTTTACTGATCCATCAATTTGACACACCTATTTAGTCATTTTACCCACTCTCTAGGGTTGTCAAATTTGTGTCCCTCAAATATAGATTCACCTCCCTAAAGCACATACCCAGCATGTGATATTTAACAATTACATTGTGCAGCACTCTATCAATTTGTTCCTGGTGACCTAAAATGCAGCCACTCTGTAATTTTAGTGTCAAACCTACCTATGCCTCTATAAGTACTCAACCCAACTATCAAATGACGAAAAAGTGTGCGTGTGTGTTGTATATGTGTCTGTGTGTAATTACACTATTTTCAGGGTGCTAGTTCTATCAGTTATGCCTTGGGTCTGCTTGGGCTTTCTTAACCGCATGCGCGCTACAGGTTTTCCCGCTGTGCGCTGAAATTTGAAAATCGCGCGGTTTGTGACAAAGCCAGCTCGTCATCCGCGTAGCGCAGGTAACGCCCATGACGAGCTGGCTTTGTCATCCGCAGCGAAGGGGTTAACCTGCAGCAATGCTAGTCTTTCTTGAAATGTAAACATTCCTACTGTGTTTCAGCCATGGTTTAAACCCACCTATCAGTTTGAGAAAAGAAATGTGGTTATTGCTATAGCATATCTCCCTCCATTCTCTTGTTAATCAGTACACAGGAAGGAAAACTGTACAACTCTGGAGGAATCTTCACAAACCTTTTCAAACAGCTTCTTCCTCTAAAGTTTCGAAGTGATCTATTAAGTGGGGGCTGAGAAAAATGGGGAGGTCCTAAAACATAACATCTCCATGCATTTTCTATAGACTTCCTTAACACAGGTTAAAGCAAAAAACGATTAACAGAATTTCACCAAATTCAACAGGAAGCTAGTTATTGGTTTGCAGATTGTGCATTTTGTAATTTGGTGTAAATCCATGAGGTAGTTTTTGAGATTTTAGGAGACAAAAATTATTGCATATTTTAGCAGTTGGGCTCGTGAGAGTCTCCGAGATTCTTGTTGAGGAGCCAATTTATAAATTGAGCATTCTGATCAGACCAGGGAGCTCAGCCTCATTGCCAAAATGGATTTTATGGGGGAGGAAGTATTGCCCCCTTCCCTGAGCCAGAGAAGGCCCTGAAGAGCCCAGATGCAGAAAATGAAGAGGGAGCACACCCACCCTCCTCAAGCATGTATAGGCTACGGGGAGATCACTCCTGAGGCTGATTCCTTTAAAAGGGAGCAGGACATGCATCCCCCTCTCCCTAAACCTTTAGTGCCCCCTTTTTTAATTGTATTTTATGGATTTCAATATGTTGCACTTTTAATATTTGTAATATTTCAACTGTACCTATGAATTGTGTGATGTAATATGACTGCGTACCTTTTATGATTTTAATTAATTGATTAAAGTGGTTTTGACTTGACTTGAACTGGCTTAGCAGCTATGTCCTGGGGTGCCAACCTCAGGACATAGCAGTTTCCATACCTGCAACAGTGCAGGCAGGGAAACCTGTGTTTGCTTTTGCTTAGTGGGATCATTTTTAAATCTCCCGCCAAGTGGGAGCAAAGACAAAGTTTGCTCTCATTTCGGAAGGGGCTTCAAAAAAGGCTTCTGCCTGCTGGAAGTGGAATTTAGATCTGTCTCCCTGCCCACAGTGATGCGGTTGAGGAAACAGATCTAAATATTTTGCCCACCCGCATTGCTGTCACCCACAGGGAGCAGCATAATAAACTGCTCCCTGCTGGTGGCTGAAATGCCGGCTCTCGCTGGATGCAGGGGGTTCACTGGGGTCGTGTGGGGCATTGGAGCTCCCTCTGCAGCTTCCATCTATGCTATAGTGGGTGCCTGGGTGGGCACGAGGGCTCCCCCCTTTTACTTCACTGGGAACTAAGGGATGGGTCCCCAGGGGAAGGAGGGCCAAGTGCCTCACTCCCCCATACAAATGCCGTTGGGCCTCTTTCCCCTTAAATATGTTTGCTGGGTAAGAGAGATGGGGTTCCTGGGGACAAAATCATCTTGGGAAGGGGGCTGAGAGTCCCCTTCTCATAAAAAACGGCACTGAGCCAAAAGAGATGGGATACCAGGGCTAGAATCAGCCTGGTGGGGAGGCTACATCCTCTCCTTTCTCTCCAAAATTGCACTGGCTCCAGTGATGGGGTCTCAAAGGCTTAAATTATCCTGGGGAGCGTGGATGCATGCCCCCTTCCCTTACAAATTTCCCCAGAACCCAGAAGATGGGTCCCCAGGGTCAAAATCGGTCTGAGGAGTTGGGTTCCTTTAATTTAAAAAGGCAGCTTGGGTATGGGGTCCCCAGGGCCAGGTCTTGTGCATTGTGGGGTTGGCTGTATAGGGGGTGTTGGCTGTAGGGCCTGGTAGGGGAGTTGTATATACATATTGTAATTAAGTATTGCTTTACATAAAGAAAACTAAGATTCACACACAAAAACAGAGGCTTCAGTATCATTATATTTTGGTGTGATAAAAGGATATATATATATATATATATATATATATATATATATATATATATATATATATATATATATATATATATATATATATATATATATATATATATATATATATATATATATATATATATCTCCAGTTTAGCTCCGGTTTGGCAGACCCCTGGCGCTGCTTAACTCCGGTGCGTAATCCTCGGCCGAGCCCAGCCTTAATTAATTGTGTCCATCTCTCCTCCGAAAAGAAGATGTGAAAACGCACTCACAGTGTCAATTAATTTTCCTTCGATTTATTTTCCAAATGGCATTCAGTTATTCAGCACAAAGCACCGACGCGTTTCGCTGTGCACACACAGCTTTCTCACGGTCAATACAAAAAACATTACTGAGCCCCTCCTATTTCTATAGGGTACCGCCAAAAACATTAACCTTTACAAAACGTCACTTCCTGTGTTTTGTAATAGAGGTGACGTGGGAAATGTAGTTCTTATTGTCATCTGGACTACTATTTTACGAGTGATACAAAATAAACCAGTAATTGTTACAAATAGGTCATGCAGTCAAACTTTTTTCCACTATGTATATCGAGTGCCTGATTGTTTAAAAACGCATAATTAAAGCATCTTTTTATGACAAACCATGAGAATTAATTGACACTGTGAGTGCGTTTTCACTTCTTCTTTTCGGAGGAGAGATGGACACAATATATATATATATATATATATATATATATATATATATATATATATATACCAGTATACCAGTATACCAGTAGGTAATATATATATATATATATATATATATATATATATATATTCACTGAAAAAACCATAGGTTTGACACATGTTATAGTTAGCTGGAAATTTTACTGACATAAAACCAATGAAATTCCACGTTATAGTTAGTTGGACTCACTATAACTTGCGCGTGCAATGCACTGCTGATGACGTCACATATTACATCACTCATGACATGGTCAGTGACATCACTGATGACACCATCCTTGTGACATAGTGACAGACCTCCTATCACTGTAATGTAACCCTTGAGACACATATTCAAAAATAGAAACTGAAATTTAAAAAAAAATGGAGATACCTATATCAGTTACAACAAGCCATTCAGTAATTCCACTATCTATATACACATCCACTCATTCACCAAAAGTTCTATATAGTCACTCATACATATACTCACTCATCATATGAAGTGATACACCTATACATCCTATTACACACCGACAGTCATCCAAAAGTTACTCACACACATATTCACAAGTGCAAATAAACTATTGAACATCCATTTATTTGAATATAGAGTTATACACACACTTCCACCTTACTTCTATTGAAAATTACACATATTTATTCTCTTAAACAATCACTTATAGAAACACATACTTATTTAAACAGGAACTCTTACAATCTCTTACTCTCACATATACTCACTTATATACATCAATATTCATATATACTAGATTAAAACATATGTAGTTACTGATAAAGACACTAGTGAGACAGTCATTCACTCACTAACAAACACATATAGACACTCATCCACCCATACAGTCCTGTACAAATGCTGTCTTCAAAACACATACAAACAGAGAGTCAGTCACTCATGCATCTATGTGCTAAGTAATACCCCCACCAAACTATATAGACACTCATACTGATACTAATAAAAATATCTAATAACCCATATACATACGCATGTAGCTACTTACCAACACATGTAGCCACTTATACACAAAGTGAAACACTAATATATATATTTAAATATTTAAACAGAACTCACTAATATTTATTTTTCAGAAAGACACATATTCACTGGATGGTGTCATCAGTGATGTCATGAGTGATGTCACTGACCATGTCATGAGTGATGTAATATGTGACGTCATCAGCAGTGCATTGCACGCGCAAGTTATAGTGAGTCCAACTAACTATAACGTGGAATTTCATTGGTTTTATGTCAGTAAAATTTCCAGCTAACTATAACATGTGTCAAACCTATGGTTTCACTAATATTTATTTTTCAGAAAGACACATATTCACTGGATGGTGTCATCAGTGATGTCATGAGTGATGTCACTGACCATGTCATGAGTGATGTAATATGTGACGTCATCAGCAGTGCATTGCACGCGCAAGTTATAGTGAGTCCAACTAACTATAACGTGGAATTTCATTGGTTTTATGTCAGTAAAATTTCCAGCTAACTATAACATGTGTCAAACCTATGGTTTTTTCAGTGAATTTCATAGGTTTTTTAAATGCTACTTCCTAACTATAACGTGTGTAAAACCTATAATTTTTTCTGTGAATTTCATTGGTTTTTAAAATGCTAATTCAGAAAAATGTTGTGTATGCAACCTATACTTTTGGCAATAAAGTTCTGGCAATATTTTTTTCGAAAACAAGCCGTTTTCTTCACTGTTCAAGTTGCATAGAGACTCCTTGTAAAGCGATACAGAATTCGAAAGTCTGCACCTTGCCTTTTTTTAAACACATTAAAATTTGTCTGTAAATAAAAATAGCCTTACTAAACTTTCGTGCGCGACCCGGTGTGCGCACTCTCGGCAACAGTTGTCAATAAAATGGATATCGCATTTCCAGGCTTTCGAGCGCGACCGAGTGCGCGCACCTGCCTATATATTTCGTGAAAACTTTGCAATTTGAACTTTCCAAAAAACAGCTCCAGGAGCATATTATAAAGGGCGTTTATCGGCTTTCGATCGTGCGCGACCGTGTGCGCGCAACCGCCTATATATATATTTCGGGAAAAGTTCGCGATTGCAACTTATTAAATTTCTTCATACACCCACCATAGAACTTATACTACTCAGAAGATATATTAAATCCGGATATGTTTCGATTTACTCCTTTTCACGTTTTGAAATTGGACCGCTACTTCCAACCAGATACTATCACCGCGTACACGTCCTGAGACGCGTATGTGAAGTCATGTGACTTGAAAACAACACTTCCAATTGGTTCCTAGTAGTTTCTATGCTGCGTCAATACCTACGCCTGCTTCAAACACATGCACAGTTTTGAAACAGCATGGGCCTGAAAGTCACTGAGTGAAATATCATACATTACAGTCAGCCACTTTCAAGACGCATTCCTTCAGAGGAACACTTACCGTTTATTAGAGGTAGATCGTCCGACTCCACCGGAAAACACCCCTAATAAAAAAGACATATATATAAAATGCGGACTAGCCGCTGTATCGTACTAGCAAACTTTAACTTAAAACTCATTAGAGAAAACAAAAGGAATCGAACAAAATCAATAGGCCACTGATAGGATCTCTTTTTGACCTTGCTAAAATAGAAACATTAGGAACAACCCCTCATGAGAAATATGAAACTAGTGAAACTAGTGAGAGAAACCGAGCTCGACGCCATCTTGCCCCCTTTTAGGCCCCATCACGAACATAGATAGCCCTACATAGCAAAACGTGATCTTATCGCCTGCCCAACTTCAGATCTGACCCCCCCCCTTTTGCTCTCATGTCCTGTCGGAATGTCCGGCTGTAGATTACAATCACATGTTCCATTTGGGAGGGGAAACGACATCAGAGCGACAAATATTAGAAATATACCACACGACAGCAAAATAACAGATTAAAACGTTTTTATTCTTGAACAAAAATATATTAAAACAACTATGGAGAACCATTACGCGAATAGTCCGGAGGCGACACCATGCGCCAAGGCCTGTCCCCAGGATGAACCAAGGAATCCGTTCCTGGGACCGTGGCAAAGAGCAGCCGGTCGCCATCGGCCAGAGAAGGCATGGGCCCGACCCGAGATGTAGTTGTCTTCCCATTCTCTTCCTCTTTCGGCGCCTTGCAGGCCACGAGGGGGGATGTCTTGCATATGCCTCCGACCCCCCCCCTCTCTTCATCGCCTTGTCCGGCCATAACAAATGTCAGCAAAACGCCGTGGGGTACACTGGGAGGGAGAGACGGCGCGGACGATAATCTTTCGGCGCCTTGCAGGCCACGAGGGGGGATGTCTTGCATATGCCTCCGACCCCCCCACTCTCTTCATCGCCTGGTCCGGCCATAACAAATGTCAGCAAGACGCCGTGGGGTGCACTGGGAGGGACAGGCGGAGCGGACGAGCCTCTCCCGCCTCCCCACGTGCAGGCCCCTCACCTGCACCCCCAACGCTCCACGCACCTGTCAAAGGACTCGTCCACTCTTGCGGTGCAGCAACGCTCCATGCACCTGGCAAAGGACTCGTCCACTGTGGCGGTGCAACGATGCTTCGCCCGACAGGCTTGAGTCCATCAGCTCCTGCAACCCAGTGACTGCCGGTGGTTGCAGATCTTTCCTTTCAAAATGCTGCCAACAATATTTTCTGAATGGCGTAGCCACGAGACGTTGGCGCTCTCATGCTGACGCCAGCCTCAGTTTGAATGACCAACAATCCGGGGCGCGGCGCGGAGCGCGTAACGTAAGCATAACAGGTCATGTGACTTGTTAAGGCTTTTCATTGGTTTAGAAATATTTTTATGAGCATATTTGACTATTTTATTAAAGACACTACACATAACCTGTTTTTCAAGTTATGTTTAATTTTAAATGAAACGGTTTACATTTTCACTTTTTATTTCCAGTAAATTTGAAAAATAAATGTTTATAGTTCCATATGCTGAAGCACGTCAGCTTCCCATTCTATGTCATACAATTCTGACAAATCGGCATCCTCATCATGTTCTTCATCATCCTCAGGATTTAAATCATCTAAGGGTTCCACTTCCACTGACGTTTCAATGACATGTTCAACAATAAGATCGAGACCAACGGATTGCTCATTATCACTCATGGTTAATGTCCTTATCTTTAAAGAAAGAGAACAACAATGAGATGTTGCAGAGTAAGAGACAAATCTCAGACACTATAATAGTAAAATTGTTTAACAACAGTAACATTTTGCAGCTATTATTTAGCCATGTCCAGCGATGCTGAGGAGGTGAGTCCTATGTCCAAGTTTTCAGTGAACAGGACTCATCTCTTTTTAACCTTCGATAAGCTTCACCAACTCTGTGTCCCCTCCTCATACTTAAATGTAAAGGAGCAGATTTATGTTAACTGGCGCATCCCCAGAGATGCACCAGTTAATGTGCACCGCTGCTCTGCCACCCATGGTGTGCCGCATTTACAATGTGTATAAACAAAAACAATTCCCAACAGGTATTATTAAGAGACAATTTCAATTGTGCATGCCTAACGGCATTACTGAGAACAGAAAACAAGGAGTCAAAAAGATTTTAGAGGAACGGTGGTATTATTTACCAAGGACAAGGGTATTCAACATATGTTTACAGTTTTCAACAGCACTGTAAAGATTAGATCTTATGACAACCCAGTGGCACTTGGTGCAAGGTGCTATATACAGTTTCAGTGAAGTGAAGTGCAAGTGCTTAAAAACAGCATTGGTGGCGCATAGATGGTGATATATACATCAATTGCAGCTTCAATTAAAATCGACAAGTTACAATCACTTGAGACAATTATTTTCTTGAAGAAAGCTGAAAGTGTCATATGCGTCATTTGATTCACGCTGTGTGGTCGACGGCGTTTCGATCCCCTTGATTCGGGATCGTCATCAGGACGGGGTTGTTCTTAGTGAATACAGTGCTGTGGACAAGGAAGGATAATGATGAGGGTGGAAGGCGGGAACGGGCCGGCGTGGTTGGGATGAGGATGGGGAGTGCGGGGGTGAGGGTGCACTCGGGGCGGCTAAGGGGCAAGGGATAAGGTGTTTAGGGTGAAGTGAGGGTGGTGATGGCCGCAGAAGATAGGGTGATATTAGGGGTGCCTAATGTGAAGAGTAGGTCTGTTAATTTGTGTGGGGTCGTGTATCACAAGACAAGGGGAAATAACTTACAAAAAACCATACAAGGATGTGTGGTTTGCAGCTTACGAATTCAATGCGTGCTGGTCACTGAAAGGAAAACGGCATGTGTTAGGTACAAGACGCTAGGGTCATAGGTAGGTACCGAACACGCAAGGGGGGTATCAGTACCTGGTGGCGTCTTGTCCTGGGACTGCTCACGAGTTAGGGCAGCTCCTGGAGAGGAAGACAAGGGGTGCGTGGTCAATCGGGAGAAGAAATGCCCAAGATCGAACTAGAAGGGCGCGTTTAGGCGTGTGGCCAGGAGGCCGACGGCGAGACTCTTACCTTAGAGGAGGAGGGGCACAGAGGGCGATCGCTCATCTGGCGTGGCTGTGTTGCACTTAATGCAGCGGCAGACAGCGTCCTCTCTGTGTTAGGAGATTATATCAGTGGCCGCGCGGGAAGGGGGCGGGGTCGGGGGCGTCTGTCTGGGGGCGGGATCTGCGGGTGAATTCCGAGGTGGCGCGGAGTGATTGGTGGGAGTGAGGGCGGGGGGCAGGGAGTGGGTGGGGCGGAGAAAGGTTACCCGGGCAACTAGAGTAATCAGGAAGTTACAGAGCCCGAGTCGGCGCATTGGGAAATGCGCTTTGGACAGGTCCCGGGGGCGGGAACCAAGGGCATGTTTAGGAGAAACAGTGCCAAGAGAACTTAGTACATGGGATGTAAAGTGATGTATACATGACAGAATCAGAAAAAATAATAATACTACTACAACACATTACACAATGGTAGAGGTGGCTGGCGGCAGAACAATTAAAAGCTGATAATTAACATCGATTCGGTCAGGGTATGAAACCGGATAGTTAGTTACATGAAGAGATAGGGGTGGGCGTCAGTTTAATCAAGGGGACCAGGGAGGGGGAGCAGGAGGGGGAGCAGGGAAACAGGACAGCTCATATGGTAAAGGTACGCTTCTCATTTTATCTTAAGCCATATGTGTTTACAGGGTGCGTGGTAGAAGAGGGTCCCAGGGCTCAATTAAATGGCGATAGTATTTGTCCATTCATCCAGGGTGTTGAGCCCCTGGTTGACCGAGTCAACTTTGGCAATCCATCTACATTCAGCTCTGTTGAGCATGGCCTTCATGTTACCTCCTCTGAGAGGTAAGGTGGGTTTCTCAATGACCTGCCATCTGAGATCCGAATCCGTGTGTGAATGCTCAATGAAGTGCGAGACCAGAGGTGCTGTAAGTACCTTGCAGTTAATTCTGCTTTTGTGTTGAATGATACGCTGTTTTATCATTTGTGTAGTCTGGCCGATGTAAATCAGATCACACGGGCATCGGATAGCGTTTACAATGTGGAGCACCATTTACTCGCAGTGACAAAATGGCGGTCAACACTTCCTGATTTCCTTCGAATCGAACGTTAACAGACGTCACGCAGCAAAAAATAATTCCGCTCGCGCGCAGCCCCTCCTTCCCCAAAGTAGCAATGTTGGGCTACTTTTGGGCTGCTTTCTAGTAGGGTTTTTGAGCGTCAGAAAGTCTACAAAAGCCGTCGGCAACGGCCTGGGGTGGAGAACCATTACGCGAATAGTCCGGAGGAGACACCACACGCCAAGGCCTGTCCCCAGGATGAACCAAGGGATCCGTTCCTGGGGCCATGGCAAAGAGCGGCCGGCCGCCATCGGCCAGAGAAGGCATGGGCCCGACCCGAGATGTAGTTGTCTTCCCATTCTCTTCTTTTTTCGGTGCCTTGCAGGCCACAAGGGGGATGTGACATACCTAATAGTATAACTCATATATATCCGACCTCCCCCTCTCTTCATCGCCTGGTCCGGCCATAACAAATGTCAGCAAGACGCCGTGGGGTCCACTGGGAGGGAGAGGCGGCGCGGACGAGCCTCCCCAGATGGAGGCCCCTCAGCTGCACCCCCAACGATCCATGCACCCGGCAAAGGGTTTGTACTCTGTGGCGATATAGGGACACTCCACGAGCCCAGCAAAGCGTTCGCATACTCTGGCGGTATAGGGACACTCCACGAGCCCAGCAAAGGACTCGCCCACTGTTGCGGTACAGCGACGTTCCACGAGCCCAGCAGGGTCTCGTCCACTGTGGCGGTGCAACGATGCTTCGCCCGACAGGCTTGAGTCCATCTGCTCCTGCAACCCAGTGACTGCCGGTGGTTGCAGATCACCTAAAAATGGCGGTCGACTTTGCAGGAATGGGCCTGGCGTGAAAAGTTGGCCTGGTCACCTGTTAACCAGAAAATGGGCCCCTGTCTTTCCTTTCAAAATGCTGCCAACAATATTATATCAAACTCTGCATCGGTACTTACTTATAAATGCAGAAACAACTCAATTAACACAAGGGCTCTTTTCAGAGCCACCTTATATCAAAGCACTCAAACTTCTGATTTATCTCCATTTTCACACTTTTGTAAATAGGTGTGCGCGCCCGAGTGCGCGCACCCCGCAACTTTTTCGAGAAAAAAATATATATATTTTCGCTTTTAAGGACCTTACTGCACACCCTGAGAAAACCTACGCAGCAAAACAATCTCTACCTTCTCCCCTTTCCATGTTCCAACGCTTTGAAATGACAATATATTTACTCGCAGTGACAAAATGGCGGTCAACACTTCCTGATTTCCTTCGAATCGAACGTTAACAGACGTCACGCAGCAAAAAACAATTTCGCTCACGCGCAGCCACTTGGGTGCGCGCACGCATGCGCGCCTATAGATATATAATTGACTTTAACTTTAATTTTCTCAACAACTACTGAACGGATTTACACCATTCCAAAAAAAGCGTAATCTGCGAGCCGGACTGTACAGTTTTGCCAAATTTCTTATAAATCCATTCACCCGTTCGACCTGTAGCCGAGTCTAAAGGTCCTATGGAAAATAACATGGAGAAAACACGTTTTGGGACCCCCCTTTTATCTCAGCCCCCACTTGACCAATCCCCCCCAAACTTTTAGGGAAGGAGCGCAGCGGACTGAGCCATCTTCTTTGAGAAATTCGCTAAGATTCTTCAACCAGGGCCAAAGTTATTCCAAATAGAATGTTGAGCATTTCCTATGGAAACTAGGTCCTAACTATAACTACCTACTGGCGACCGCCAGTAGGTAATATATATATGTATATATATATATATATATATATATATGTATATATATATATATATATATATATATATATATATATTACCTACTGGCGGTCGCCAGTAGGTATATATAGTTAGGATTTTTTCCCTATGGGATTTCTGAAAATTCTATGTCTAATAACTTTGGCGTTTGTGGACGGAATTGGCTGAAATTTTCAGGAAAATGGCACATTTTGTTTCTGAGTAGCCCCTGAAAATTTGGGGGGTGTTCGGCAAGGGGGGGCCGAGAAAAAAGGGGGGTCCCAAAACGCGTTTTTCCCATGTTAATTTCCATAGGGCGGTTGGCCTCACTTTTAGCCCGAACGGCTGAATGGATTTGCACGAAACTTGGCAAAATTGTAGGGACTGTTAGCCCGATGTGCCTTTGCTAGGTCTCAATATATGTGCTCCAGTGGATTTTGAGAAATTAACGTTCAAAGTAAGATATATATCTGTAACAGCGCTCCGGGTAGCGATCCGGTTCGCGTACTTTTCGCATAACGGAACTTTGCGATGCGAAGCTGATTGGCTTTCCGGTGTCTGTCAACATTCTAAACAGTCCGGAGCGGCCACCATCTTGTCTCTCGGTAGGATCGAGAGACAAGAGGAGGCCAAAACAAAGGGGGAAATTACCATAAGGGGGCATAGTAGATCCTCGTTGACCCCCTAGGTTTTATTTGGAGGTTTTAAAAGGTCCCAGTGCGTGGTGAGCGCCTAGTACGCGAACCGGAAAGCGTTCTGGGCAGCATACTATAAGGATAAAAGAATGATAGAGTTTTCTAATACTGTATGTTAATTGTTTGTTGTTTTTGTTGATTTTTTTTTGTTTTCTTTATTTTTAAAGTATTTTTTTTTATTTTGATTGTGTTTCATAATTCATTAAACTTTCTAACATTTCATTGTCAGAAATTTCAAAATTGAATATATTTTGTATTCTATGAGGGTGTAACATGTCCTCATTTTTAAGCAGGTTATCCACTGCTTCAACACATTGTAGTAGTTCCTGGTCTCTACTTTGATCCATAAATTCATCAATGTTTCCTTGGCTGCTCTCTTCCAGTACAATTTTAAATTGAACTTGCTGCTCGCCTTCCATTTTGCCTGAAATTTGGATTAAAAAAATATATATTAGTAGAGATAGGGCACTGTTGGGATTAATTTTAGATAGGCAGTTTTTATCAGTGAATTTATCTTTTGGCAGTGTATAGTATCAGAGTGGAAATAGGACTATAAAAAAGTGTATGTGATTTAACCAAGACAAGCCTAACTCCATTCATAACTATAACAGAGAAGTCTATCTAAATCCATAACTACTACAGAGGGATAGTATATATCTATCAGAAAAAGTCTACCATATTAAGTTATAGTGCACAATATACTTCAGTTTTAAAAATAACAACTTACCTTCACAAACAAGTTGAAGTGTTTAGTAGCTATTCAAATGTGATGTACAACAAGAAGTAGCAGTCAAAATGGCTGTGTTTTCTTCTCTTCCTTTATATATATTCTGGTATATAACCAATCAAATGTCAGGTAATATAAGTAGAAAATGAAAGTAACATTTTCATTGGTTGTCAATTCCAACACTTCACATGTGTTTTGTGAAGTAATTTACTTCACGGTATTTAGAGAGGTCTACAGGCTTAATGGCTAAATGGAATTTCAATCAAATTTGTCAAAATGAAAGGGATTGTTATGTAGTATGAGCTAATCTATATTTGGTGAGAGTGTCTCCAGTCGTTTTTCTATGAATTACTTTCCCACCTTTTTTTTTGGACCGCTTCCCAGGAAGCGGTCCGGTCCGCGAACTAGGAGCGTAACGGGAGTCCACCATTTTGTGTTTCGGTCGAATTAAGATATAAAATGGAGGGCAAATAATGTTCAGAATGGGTAGAAGGGGGCACGGTACAAGTATTTTGACCCCCTAGGTTTTCTGAGGGTGGCTGAGGAGGAACATATGTGCGGGGAAAAAACATTTTTTGTTTTAATTTTGCGCGGTTAGCTTCCAGTTCGCGTACCGGGTAGCGCTCTTTGAGCGTAGTTTGTTGAAAATTACAGAACAAAGTTAGAGAAAAATAATAATTGTGAGTGATCAGATGTAGGGTAGCTCTGAGAAGAGCTTTTGGGTTTATGGTACATTTTGGTACTTATAAGTAGGTACCAATGCACAGTCTTAAATTCAAAATGAAAATGCTGTTGCCCTCATCTGAGAAGTGAACTCCATCTCCTCTGTAGATATCTTGCATGTAGTAACGCAAGTTATTGTTGTACAAGGAGCCCATTCCATGGTCTCTCATGTAAGCTGAAACAGATTTGTTTACATGCTTCCTCGCTTTCTCAATTTGTGGACAAAATTGGTTGGACCACCTCCATTTCTGTCTTTGGCATATATTGGAATATACCAAGGCAGTTTGAGGAAAAAGTGCCATTAATTGCTCAAAGGTGTCCTTTAAAAGCATTTCCAGACCTACCCCAGTCAAAGTGCCCAAATCATTACCTCCACAGTGCACTATTAACAGGTCAGGTTTTGGCAAATGCATAAAGGTTTTCACCAATGGTATCAATTGGTGACATTTTAATCCTCTTTGGCCCAACCACTTAATTTCCACATCTTGTAAATTGAGGTTAGGTAAATTTCTGTTCTCAGCATACCTTTGAGCCCAGTATATGTAACTATGTCCAACAATCCAGACATTAAACATGGTGAGAGAAGGTTGGGCTGCAGTCAGATGAAGTGTGGTATTGAAAGGGCAGTTGAAACAGTAGGAGTTTGTAAAGAAAAAAAACTGTGGATTTCCAGTCCTAATGATTCATTAGCAGTGATTGGTGTATTTTCATTTCTGAAAACAGAAAGTTAGGGTGCATGGTTGTGTTCTTTGAAAGATGTAATTTGAATGGTCAAGGAAGAAACATTTAATGAAAGATTGCACTGGATACGCAGGTGCACTGAGAGTTCAGAGTTCAATTGAAACATTGTTGTGTGAATTTGCAAACATGAGAGGTCTTTCAGGAGGTGGTTGCTAAGCAAAAAAGGCAGAGAGGGCAGAGGGGGGAAGGGTTTTGATTTGACAAAAGTGAGGGAAGAGTTATGATTGGCTAATATGAGAGATATGTGTAATGAATATCTGTATTTCTGTGCTTTCAATAGCTGCAGCCTCTGGAGTGCATCCTCTTTGTTCTGCTGAAGACAATTTGGAGTATTTCTGAGACTGTTTTGAAACTCAAAAAGTATTTGCTAAGGTGAGAAAAGATTTATTTAATTTAGATAGAGAATAGTATGATTTAAGGAGAAAATGATGAAGAAAGCTGTGTTTTTAAAATGTGGCTTTGTCTCAAGTGATATACAAATAGATTTTGTTTTTTTGGAGAAATTGTAATTGCATATTCGGTGTAGCATTCTGGCATGCAGTAACACAAGTTATTGTTATAAATGGAGCCCATTCCATGGTCTCTCATGTAAGCTGAAACAGATATGTTGTTTTTAAAAACGATTTTTGAAAACAATTACATTTCTGGATATGTACTGCTAGAGCTTCATAGGTTGTTTGGGTCATATTTATAAGGCATTTGAGTGTCTATGATGGTATTTTTCCCTTTTTAAATGGAAAGCGTTCTTCATGGGGCAAGTTTCTTGTAAATACGCTCCCACCTGTGCTTGGCAAATTTAGATTTTGATTATGGGAGTTACATAGCCATGTTAATAATGTCCCAAAAATGGTGCAAGGGCATTCAAAAAAATGCTTTCATGTGTCTCAAGGACATTTTCAGTTATTTCCTCTTGAATGTAGGTATACAATTGATTTATATGCTGTGTTTAAAAACGATTTTTTGAAATCAATTACATTTCTGGATATGTACTGCTAGAGCTTCATAGGTTGTTTTGGGTCATATTTATAAGGCATTTGAGTGTCTATGATGTTATTTTTCCCTTTTTAAATGGAAAGCGTTCCTCATGGGGCAAGTTTCTTGTAAATACGCTCCCACCTGTGGTTGGCAAATTTAGATTTTGATTATGGGAGTTAAATAGCCATGTTAATAATGTCCCAAAAATGGTGCAAGGGCATTAAAAAAAACGCTTTCATGTGTTTCAAGGACATTTTTAGTCATTTCCTCTTGAATGTAGGTATACAATTGATTTATTTGCTGTGTTTAAAAACGATTTTTTGAAATCAATTACATTTCTGGATATGTACTGCTAGAGCTTCATAGGTTGTTTGGGTCATATTTATAAAGCATTTGAGTGTCTATGATGTTATTTTTCCCTTTTTAAATGGAAAGCGTTCTTCATGGGGCAAGTTTCTTGTAAATACGCTCCCACCTGTGCTTGGCAAATTTAGATTTTGATTATGGGAGTTACATAGTCATGTTAAAAATGTCCCAAAAATGGTGCCAGGGCATTCAAAAAAACGCTTTCATGTGTCTCAAGGACATTTACAGTCATTTCCAACTGAATGTAGGTATACAATTGATTTATATGTTGTGTTTAAAAACGATTTTTGAAATCAATTACATTTCTGGATATGTACTGCTAGAGCTTCATAGGTTGTTTGGGCCATATTTATAAGGCATTTGAGTGTCTATGATGTTATTTTTCCGTTTTTAAATGGAAAGCGTTCTTCATGGGGCAAGTTTCTTGTAAATACGCTCCCACCTGTGCTTGGCAAATTTAGATTTTGATTATGGGAGTAACATAGCCATGTTCAAAATGACCCAAAAATGGTGCAAGGGCAATCTAAAAAAACGCTTTCATGTGCATTAAGGACATTTTAAGTCAATGAGGAAACACAGGTGATGTAATTCTGAAATGAGGAAAAGAAACTTCACATTTTTCAATTACATCACTAGTGTTTCCTAAGTTTATGAATGACATTGTGCAGATGAAGTTTAGGTGTGACCACAGATTCAAAAGAGGTCTGCCCTTTGTTCAAGAGTGAAGTGGACATGACTTACTTCATTGCTAGGCCTTCACATGTATTATCTCCTTTGTTTTCTTCAACAAGTGAAAATCTCATCTGCAACCATGTGTTGGCCTCACCTCAAACAAACAAAACAGGTGATGGACCGAATGTGGATCAATGACACACATTCACCCCAGTCCAAAGATCTGGGCCCAAACAAACCTTTAGATAGGCCACACCTTATCGTCAACCTGAATCAATCATTTAAAATGTTAGGGAGAGATTTATGATTGTTGTCTGCCTGTTTTGTACCACTGTGTGTCATTTTTGTGACGCAGTGCTGGTGCAAAAGATTTGCTATGTTAAATAATAAGTAGGGTGTTAAGTTTTTGATGACTGTTATTCATTTACTGTTTGGTAATAGTGGTTAATAACATTTTTTATTATATTTTTCCACAGATTCAACTGCAGATCATTACAAAATTTGAAAAATGCCAACTAAGAATCGAATTAGAAAGGCTAGAAAACGTCAAAGACAGCAAGATCATCTATTATTGCAGCAGTCCTCTCCCCAAAATACTTGTGAAATCACCAAGAAAGCTCCGGGTAAGAGCACGAAATCATTCTTAAGAAACATTTGTAGTAAAAAAAGTATTTCTCCAAAAAATGTTTCAGTCCAGAAAAAGAAAAGCAATTTAAATGGAAAGGAAAGACCAATCAAAAATGTTACTGGTAGAGCAAGAGATAACTCTGTGCATGATAGTAGAAGGAAACAACAGTTTAGGGACATTCGAAAACGAATGTTCCGCAACAGGATAATAGTTAATTTATTAAAAAATATTAAGAAAGGCCAACAGAAAGTGGCATTTTATAAGAAGAAGAAAAATGTAGAGAAAATTATTGATCATGCTTTTGAAATTAAGCGAAAGTTGTTTATTTTGGTAATCAATAGAATTAGGAAACTAAGCAAGGTAATTTCTGATTTCAAATCAAATAGTAGATGGAAGAGAGTAGTAAATCGTAGTAACTTTTGTGAAGTTTTTTCCGGAGAATGGATGCATAGTTCAAGTTGTGAGGCATTTTTTAATGAGGAGAGTTATTTTCAGGATAATGATTTGGTGTTTGCAGTTGACACCAGTGGTCGAGCTTATGAAGTGAAGGATGGTTGTCCAGTTGAAAAAGAAAAACTTGTGACAACAGAGACAGACAAGGTGTTAGGTAATGAGGTTTTAGGAAGACGTCCTAAGGGTCCTGTGTACATTTGGAAGTGTAGTTCTATTTGCAGTGTGCGACAGGTTTCCATCAATTTGCTTTGTGATTTTATACGGACATTTAATAAGAAAAGTTTGAAGCAGAAAATGAAGTTGTTGCAAGATTTAGATCCTTGCAGAGTGAGACAAATGACAGGTTTGCGTGGTCATTCACTGGCTTGTCTTTCCAGGAGAGTATGCCTGAGTGTTTTTCATCATTTCAGGATGCTAGCAGTGCATCATAATAAAGTGAGAAAATTAGTGAGAATGTTGTATTATGCTAAGAGTCCAGCAATTATGCTTAAACAATTATGTGCTGCTCTTTTGCATGGTTCTGAAATAGATGTCAAGAATATTTGTGAAGAAATTGAGTTTCTTACTTTGGTAGTAAAGATGAGAATGTTCAAATTGACCCAGAAGTAGAGGGTAATGTTGAAGATAATGTACAGGTTTCTAGTACAGATACATTTCAGAAGGAAATTGCCACGTTTCAGATGAAATCAAGTGAGAGGCCTAATTTCACTTGTGTGTGTTGTCGACGCACTTATTATAAGAATCAGACTAAGTTAGTGGATTTATATGCAAAAAGTGAAAGGGAAAATAATAGTGAATGGAAGGATTTTGCCACATACTTGATGGTAGAAAATTATTTTGATTTGGGATTGGATCAACGTGTATGTACTTATTGTTGTAACAAATTAAACCAAAACCAGATGCCTGCTAGGGCGGTTCATAATAATCTGGAATTGGTTGAGGTTCCTTCTGAATTGAAGGATTTAAATACTTATGAATCTATTTTGATTCAAAGTATCCATCCCTTTCAGGCTATTGTAAGAATGGAGCCAAAGACAGGGACGTTGCCTCCATCAGATTTACAGAGAGGATTAAAGGGAAGAGTTGTTTGTTTGCCTCTAGATTTGAACAAAAACATTAACACAATTGGAGTAGAAAAAGTGGAAGAGGAACCTCTGGTTATCTTGGTTAATGGGGTTCCGACAAAGAATAAGAAAATATGGCAAGATTTAGTGGATGTTAGGAAAGTCAAAAAGGCAACATTGTATTTGAAGAAAAATAATAAGTACTATATAAATGTATATGTTGCAGAAGAGGAAGTAAGTGATGAAGAGGATAGCGATTTGTGTGCTGGCCAAATTGAGAAAGTAGAGGCCTCTAAAAGTGAAGAAATATATGAACATTATAGTGTTCATCCTTTGCATTCCAAGGAAGTCATGGGGAATGCAATTGAGTTGTTTCAAATGAAACAAGCCAAAGGGAGTCCCATTAGTGTTTGGGAAGAAAGTTTGGAAGCTCGGTGTTTCCCACAGCTATTTCCAACAGGTCAAGGAGGAAGATATGATGAGCGACCTCATCAAATTACTGCGTCTGAATACCGGACTTTACGATTGTATGCAGAAGATCCTAGATTTCGTCAATGCATTCCCTATTTGTTTCATCTCCTGTTTGAAAGCGATCTGTCTGGACTGTCATACGCAGTGAACCACATCTTAAAAAGTGGTATACAGATGCGAAACATCTCGGCAAGTGACTTTATGCATAAAGTCAATGTCCAAGACAGTATTTTGGATTCTCACCTAATTAATCTCATGGCGTGTCAGCGTGGTACTAATGAGTACTGGTACCGTCGTCATGGTGATTTAAAATGTATGCTGAGGAACTTAGGAACTCCAACATGGTTCCTTACTCTGAGCTGTGCCGAGTATGGCTGGGAAGACTTACTTGAATTTCTACGAGAGGCAAATGGAAATATTGAAAACATTGAATTCAAGACACCTGGAGAACTGTGTTCTTTGGATCCAGTGAATGTATGCAGGTACTTCAATCATAGATTTGAAGCTATGATGTCTTTCATCACAAATAAGAAGAATCCACCTCTTGGAGAGGTGTTGGATTTCTTCTGGAGAAAGGAGTACCAAGCAAGAGGTGCTCCTCATATACATATGTTGTTGTGGATCAAGGATGCACCTAAATTTGGAACAGATCCGGATGACTTAGTGATGAATTTCATTGAACAGTATTCTATGTGTGCTGTTCCACACGCAACGGAGAAGAAAATCCTAAGAGAACAAGTTCTACGTTTCCAAAGCCATCGTTGTGGAAAGTACTGCTGTCTTAAATTCAGAAACAAGGACAAGTTCTACACCAAATGTCGTTTCAACTCTCCACGACCGGTGATTTCTAAAGGAAGAGTGAACAGTTTGATGTCTTCGCTGCGACATAATGTGACGAGGAAATCACCCAAAAATACATACAATTTGAAAAGGAACGAAGAGTCCAAGTACATCAACAACTACAACCCAGTGATTTTGTCCATGTGGAATGCTAACATGGATATACAGTTTGTGGCTGACAACTGTATGGCTGTGGCTCGATATGTGACATCTTACATCACCAAAAAAGAAAAGACAGAATTGAAGGATATGTGGGAGGACATTTCCCATGAAAAGAGCCTCAGCAAGAAGTTGTACAGTTTCAGTCTGAAGATGTTGTCGCATCGAGAAATCGGAGCTTACGAATGTTCTGACCGGTTGTCTTCAGCAAGTCTCTATGCCAAATCCAGGAGTATCGTTTGGGCGAGTCTTGGTCTTGCTGCAACGCGAAATCGAGTTCTAAAACCTGTCCGGGAAATTGAGTATTTGGCAGAAAAGGAACCAAACAGTACCGACATTTTGAAGACCAACATGTTGGATACATATTATCCAAATCGAAGCAGTCACCTTGAGAATGTTTGTCTATATGAGGTTCTACAAAATTATATATTCAAGAGGAATATCAAAGAAGATATTGAGAAAGGAGTGTATGCTGTAATTGGAAGTGAGGGATGTCTGGTCAAGCAAAGAAAATGCCAATTAGTAAACCATCGAAAATTGAGTGGCGAATCTCCAGAAAAAAAGGAGTTTTTCTATTTAGCACTTTTGCAACTTTTCAAGCCTTGGCATGCAGAAGAGGAACTGCTTGGAGATTTCCTCTGTTACGAAGACTCTTTCACTGCTGCTAAGGAGACCATAGAATGTCCTGCTTTTCCCAAATATCAAGAAATGTTGACTTTGGAAATTGAGCAGGAAGCAACGATTGCAGCCGAGATTGCCAGAGACAGTTCTCAGGAGAGTCAGAGTTCTGTTTCATTGAGTCAGGATCCACTAGGAGGACCTATTATCGAAAATAAAGCTGCCACTGCTATGAATGAAGTGGAAAGAGCCATGGCACATGCTCAGGAGGATGCAGTTAACTTAGAAGACTTGGAAAAACAACTCAACGTTTGAGCAGAGGAAAATATATGATGAAGTTACCAAGCAAATTGAGCATGGATTAAGTCATGAGAAGAAAGAGTGCTCATGTACATCGTTGAAGCCTGTCCGACTGTACGTGAGTGGAGAAGCGGGAACTGGAAAAAGTTTCCTCATTAAAGCAATTTCATGTTATTTGCAGGAAAGGACTGAGACATCGTTGTCTTGTGTTGTTACCGCTCCTACTGGACTGGCAGCACATAACATTAAAGGTATTACTTTGCATCGTCTACTGATGCTGCCAGTGGAGCATGACAACAAATTACAATACCACAAGTTATCTGGGGATGCTTGTTGTGAAGTTTCAAGAGTTTTGAGGAAAATGAAACTTCTTATCATTGACGAAGTAAGTATGGTTTCCAATGTCATGCTTGCCTTTGTGCATTTGAGAATGCAAGAAGTTCTTAAAACTGAGTATGATGTGTTATTTGGTGGCAAACACATCATTGTTTTCGGAGATCTTCTGCAGCTGACACCAGTAAAAGGACAACCTGTGTTCAAAATACTCACGCATGAAGATACCAGGAAGTGCCTAGGGAGCATTGGCAACGTCAATATATGGTTAAATTTCAATTATGCTGAACTGCATGAAAATATGCGTCAGGCGAAGGATGAAGATTACAAGAATATTCTACAAGATATTAGAATTGGAAAAGTGACCGAGCATGGGAAAGAAGCTTTAAATGCACGATTACTGTCAAATTTATATCCCGAACAAGACATTGTGCCTGAGAATATTTTTCAGAAAATTACTGAGAAGAAATCCGGAATATGTTTGATGCCAACTCTTGCAGAATGTGCCATCTTCAACAACAAAATGTTGAATTTAGAAAAGCAAGAGATTGTGAAACTTGAAGCTATTGACAGAATAGAGCATATGGGATCAACAATTATTTTGTCTGAGAATTTGAAATCAAAATTGGATTCATTAGAGAAGACTATATCTAAAACAGCGGGTTTTGAAAAGACTTTGAATGTGTGTTTAAATTGCCGAATCATTTTGAGAAGGAATTTACATGTTGAAAGAGGTCTGGTAAATGGATCAATGGGTAATGTTGTTGATTTTGAGAAATACAGAAATAGAGATGGAATTGAATTTTTAAAAATTAAATTTGATGGCATTGAGGAAGTACAGCTAATTGGTCGTTGTTCTGCTAGGTTTTTGCTTGTTAAAGACTTATATGTTCGCCGTAAACAGTTTCCTGTTTGCTTGGCATATGCGGTGACAATCCATAAATCGCATGGTTTAAGTGTAGATAGTGCATTGGTGAATATTGGCAGTTCTGTGTTCAAGGAGGGTATGGCATATGTGGCATTGTCACGAGTTAGAACTTTATCGGGATTGTACTTGATTGACTGTGATGTCACAAACATTTGTGCGGATCTAGATTGTGTTAAGGAATACAATAGGTTAAGAAAAGAGTATGCGCCACATTTGCCTCAATATCCTTTGTTTGAGAAACGTGTGGTAGGCCGGAAACGAAGAAATATCAGTAATAGTAGGGAGGTTGTAGCAAAAAGCCCAAAAGTCGATGAACCGAAAATTGTAAGCAGAAAGAAAGTGGATTCTGTTGAAGATGTTGTCGGTTTTCAATTTGAAAACAGTTCTGGTGTCAACTGCTATGCAAATGTAGTGGTTAATGTTCTCTTTTCACTAGAGACTTTAAAAGAACAGATTGTGTTCAATTCGGAACAAAGTTTATGCTGTTTGTTGAATTCTGTGTTAGAGAAATGTAGCACTGATCGAACAAAAGTAGAAAGTGTGTCTGAAGTTCGTTATCTGTTAGATGAATGTTCAGGTCAAACAGACTTCTCTGAAAATAATCAGCAGGATTGTCAGGAGTTTTTAATGTATATGCTTGATGTATTGCAAGATGAGGGTGTAGATGTAGATCACCTGTTTGGGCTTTCTTATCAATGGCAGCATGACTGCGAGAACTGTATGGTATCAAGTACTACTAGTGTAGACTCAGAAAGATTTATATATTTAACTTTGCCAGACAGTAAATCAGTCTCCTTTAATAAGCTAGTAAATGCAGCTGATCACAACATGGAGTGTAGCCAATGTAAATCTGAAATGATGTCAACATTATTTACACGAAGATATGGCCAGTATGTCATTTTAATGATCCAACGATGTAGGCCTGATGGATCAAAATTGTCAACTTTAATTAAAAAATTTGTTGCTTCTCAGCTGTCAATATCAGGAAGGACTTTTGTAACTGTAGCAATTATCTATCACGATGGTCCTTCAACAACATCAGGACATTACACAGCTTATTTAAAGTCTCGAAACGGCTGGTCATTCTGCAACGATTCTGTTGTAACTTTCAAAAAAAAATTGCCGTTTGACCTTAAAAATTCTTACCTGGTGTTTTTAAAACCAAAATTTTAAGGAAAGAATCTCGGGATTTCCTCTGAGTAATTGCAAATGGTTCATGAAGTAGAGGGAATGTAAGTCTGCAATGCTGTCTAGATTATTGGTCCAAAACTTTTAATTATATTGTCAATTTAAAAATCCAACTATATAAACCTGATGCAAGTAAGTCTGCTTCATAGTAAGCAGTATCAGTGTCATAGGAAAAGGAGAACATGAGTGAGAAAGAAGGGTAAGATATTAGTAGTCCAGGATTGTGAAAGTAATCTTAAATGTTTTCTTTTTGAAAGTTGCGAAAATAGAAAATGACGGGATTTCATTTTAAGAATTACAAGAGTTGAAAAACGCTGCAACATGATTTGGCCAAGTGGAAACATGTGGTAGAATGTGAGAAGTCTTTTATTGTATGTAACATATTTTTCAAAACGATGGAGGTTTTCTTTCAGAAAGTGGCGGGCTGAAAATATTTATAGCACAACAGAGTGTACGCTGTTCATAGGACATCCTTCGACGTTATGGAAAGTAAGTTAATTTTAAGGAGTTTTGAATTCAGATTTCTTAGGTTGTATGGGTTTTTTAAACACAATCATTTTGATTGTGTTTTTTTTCCCCGCTGTTACATGATGAATACCTTCAAGTCACTGATTTAAGTGAAATTTGATACATTCTGAGAACAGCAAAAATAAACCATTTAACATGTATAATTAATGTTCTACTTTTTGTACTTATGATATACATTTAGAAATGTGAGGTAGATATGGAGAAACTGAGGCTTCTGTAAGTGTCAAAGTTAATGCTTACAGTGCTGCACTTCTGGGTACTGTTTTTTTTTGAAAACTGAATAGGCCTCCCCTTAAAGAAACCTCTTGAAAGGACACATCTTATTTGCATCCTGAAACAATCATTTTAAATGTTAGACACAATTGTATGATGGCTTTACATCTTTTTTGCGCTGCTATTGCATCACTATTGTGAGACATCAGCAGTGCAAAAGATGCACCATGTTCTAAAATAGGCCTCACTTCATCAGCATCAAGATACTGTTTGTTTAAAATATATATCTTTAGGATTGTGTAGGGGACGTAGAGCAGCAGAGGCTTCTGTAAATGTCAAAGTTGTTGAAAAACTGTTTCTTCTTGAACCTTTTCCCTTGTCTTTTCAAATTTTTAAATACATGTTTTAATATTTTTGAAATGTTTGTTCTCTCTTTTACAGATTGAAAGTATGAAAAAATATTTGAAAAAGTTAACAAGAATTATAAGGTAAATGTTTTCTACTCTTTTTACCCGCAATCCACTGCTGATGATGTCACTGACTATGTCATGAATGATGTAATAAGTGGACATGACTTACTTCATTGGTAGGCCTTCACATGTATTAATGCATACACTGCTGCACTTCTGCGTACTGTTTCATATGCTGGACTACATCTGCACTATGAGATACCTAAGCAAAGGCAACACAGGTGATGTGATTGTGAAATGAGCAAAAGAAACTCCACGTTTTTCAATTACATTACTTGTGTTTTCTAAGTTTACGAATGACATTGTGCAGATGAAGTTTAGGTCTGTCTATGGACACAGAAGAGGTCTGGCCGTTGTTCAAGAGTGACGTGGACATGTTTTACTTCAATGGTAGGCCTTCACATGTATTATCTCCTCTGTATTCTTCAACAAGCATAAATTTGATATGCAACCCTGAGTAGGCCTCACCTTAAACAAACTTTTGGAGAGGACACACCTTATCGTCATCCTGAATCAATCATTTAATCTATCACATTTAACATCTATTAGTTCTACTGCTTCATTTCTTTAATCCTTACTTTCCTGTGTTTGCTACTTCCCTCATTCCTTTCTCTATTACTTAATTATTCTACTCCTTCCAGTATTTTTCTCAGTCCCTCTCTTCTCATACTTCTTCATTCTTATTCACTCATTCTGTCTCTATTAATGTTACTGTTTCTGAATGATCTCAAAAAAAAATTTCAAACAAGAACAGTAAGTATAAGGGTAGGAAACGGACAGTTATGTTACAAGAAAGACAGCTATAGGAAGTAAACAAAAGATACTGTTACTCTCAATCCACTGCTGATGATGTCACTGACCATGTCAAGAATGATGTAATATGTGACATGATCAGAAGTGGATTGCGGGTAACAGTATCTTTTCTTTACTCCCTATAGCTGTCTTTCTTGTAACATAACTGTCTGTTTCCTTCCCTTATACTTACTGTTCTTTTTTTAAAAACATTTTTTTGGTTCGCTCCTGGTTCGCGTACCGGAGTGCGAACTGGGAGCGAACTAAAAGAAATAGAGGTTGGCAGAGTTTCAAAAATTCTACCAATTTTTTTTTATAATGGGGAGGTAGTTATGAAAAGAACTTTTTTTTAGGTTTTTGTTGTTTTAAATTTTTTTTATTATTTTTCTGAACATTTTTTATATTTTTTTTGTTTTTGCTGAACATTTTGTAATTTTTTCGTTTTTTGGGGGGGAGTGGGGACACAAAAATGATTCATTGAAAAGGGCTCAACAGGAGCAACGAAAAAAAGAAGAATTTATTTTTTGGGGCGTTTCGGACAAACATGATTATTGATAGCTTTCACTATAAGAGTAATGCTACTTTCTCGGTAGCATATTAATTGGTTACACCGTACGCACACTTGCTTTACTTCCCCCATGTCCATTTGAATGTTCGGGACCACCTCCCTCGCCTCTGGTCCCGATACTTCTTGGACAACAGATCTTCTCGCCATTGCCGGGGGATTTTGCTGTTCATCACGAAGCTGGGCAGCACTATAATTGTTTGGGTGCCACCTACTCATATGCCTGTGCATCGTGTAATTTCCGAAGCTGTATTTCTTGTCAGTCCCCCTTGAAAGTCGATCGTCGCAAATACGGCAAAACACATATCTGACATTTACTTTTTTTTGCCCTTCTGGAAATTTAAAAAATTGCCAGATGAAGTTTTCTTTTCTATTGTACCTCCTGGGCTCCTCTGGCAAAAGCTCAGGCTCTTCCTGTTCTTCCTCCTCTTCTTGATCTTCCTCTTCTTCTATGATTGCTTGAGCAGGTGGTCCTCTCTTCCCATGAGGAGGTGGAGGTGGTGGTGGGGGAACACTAGCTGAAGCAACTATTGAAGCCATTGCTCAACAATGAAAAAGGGTCTTTCTCTCACCAAGATGAAAGTCAGAGTGAGGAAAGAAGGAGGGGTTTTCATCATTTGGGAAAAGCAAAAGTTCTAAACCAATGAAAAGTGTTAATTTTAGATCACATGACCTAGTATTACATCATTAGGAAACCAAAAGTGAAATGAACCAATGAAAAGTGTTATTACCGAGTCACATGACCTGCTGTGTTTACGTTTCGCGCTTTGCGCCGCTTTCCGGTCCGCTTCCGGGTCCGCTAACTTGGCGCGTCCAATGACGTATTACGCGACAACGCAAAACGTCATGCTAACGTAACAGTTACGCTAAAGGAACGTTTACCGGTTCGTGGACCGAGCCGCGGCTTTAAATTGAGCTAACGGGAAGCTGACCGGTTCGCGGACTGGGAGGGAAACAAAAAAATTTTTTAAGAAAAAATTGTCTAAAAAACATGTAAAATATATTTTAAGATTTAAAGAAGAATATATTTTACAGCTACAGATATTAGCTTTTAAAAAACCATTGAAATTCAATGAACAAACCATAGGTTATAGACCATATATAGTTAGGAATTTGCATTTACAAAACCTTGAAAATTCACTGAAAAAACCATAGGTTATAGACCATATATAGTTAGGAATTCGCATTTACAAAACCTTATTTTACTCACACAAAACCATTGAAATTCCATATATAGTTAGTTGCACTAACTATATATCGCGCACCCGCAATCCACTGCTGATGATGTCACATATTACATCATTCATGACATGGTCAGTGACATCACTGATGACATCACTGATGACATCTCAAATGACATCACTGATGACATCACTGATGACAACATCCAGTGACTGTATGTTTCTGTAAAGTTAAAATATGTCTTACATATTGAAGAATGAGTGGATGTATAAGTGTCTGGATAAAGGATTTAGTAGGTGCATGACTGACTGTATGAGTGAGTGATTAAATGTGTCTCACTGAGTGCATGGGTTAGTGACTAAACTGTCTTAATTTGTGCATCATTATGTCTGTTGTTCTGTAAACTGCTGCATGTGTTGATCAGTAGCTATATGAGTAACTATATGGGTTATTGATTGGTTGCCCAAGTATTTGTATGGGAGACTGAGTGTGTGTGTGGGTGGCTGGGAGGTGTATGACTCTGTGCATAGATGTGTGAGCAGTTGATTCACTAGATGTATGGGTTCAAAAGTGCATGTGGAAACAGCTGTATGGGCGGTTGACTGTGTGCATGAGTGTATTGGTGAGTGAATGGATATCTCAGTGCTACATGTCAAAGTAAGTACATATGTAAACACAGTACATGTGAGAGTTGACATATATAAATAACTGTGCATAAGAGCCAGTGAATGTGTGAGTGGCTGTATGGATCGTTGTGAACTTGTATCAGGGATTGTATAAGAGAGTAAATATGTGTTAGTATATGTTTGAATAAGTAAGGTGTGTATAACTGTATAGTTGAGGAAATGGAGGGGTGATTGATTTTTTGCATGACTGACTAGGTGTGTGAGTAACTCCATGGATGAGTGACAGTCTGTGAGTGTCTGTTTACACTGGGTGTATCTAAGGTTATATTAGAGTCTGAAGAGGTTCATCGTATTATCACATGAATGATGTCATCAGTGATGTGATCAGTAATGTCAAATGAGATGTCATCAGTGATGTCATCAGTGATGTCATTTGAGATGTCATCTGTGATGTCATTTGAGATGTCATCAGTGATGTCATCAGTGATGTCATTTGAGATGTCATCAGTGATGTCATCAGTTATGTCATTTGAGATGTCATCAGTGATGTCACTGACCATGTCATGAATGATGTAAAATGTGACATCATCAGCAGTGGATTGCGGGTGCGCGATATATAGTTAGTGCAACTAACTATATATGGAATTTCAATGGTTTTGTGTGAGTAAAATAAGGTTTTGTAAATGCGAATTCCTAACTATATATGGTCTATAACCTATGGTTTTTTCAGTGAATATATATATATATATATATATATATATATATATATATATATATATATATATATCAAATTCAAATTCAAATTAAGCTTTATTCGATTTATCAGAAAATCATAAAAGCGTACAAGTACAGTTTATACCATGAATCTAAAAACAGTTTTCACATAGACAAAATGTATAAAAAATCTATAAAACATTTTTCCAGAAAAAGTCTGTAGTAGACATTTGAACGGAAGGCCTCATATTGCAGTGTTTAGTTAATTTAAACGTATGAAGCTTAGGTCATTGAGTTTCTGTGTTTCATCACTGACATTAAAAAGCGAGAAACAACAAAGATAACATACGCCTCATCTAGCAAGAGTAATTTCAGATATGCAATTTTACATGTTCTTATCCCCCAGCGTTTAAGTAGAGGTAAAAGGAACAATTTCCTCGGGGTGGAGTACAGATTACAAAAGAACATGATATGAATGTTACTTTGTGCTGAATGATCATCGCATGGGCAAATTGGATTCAACGAGGCCCAGTCATTCTGTTTTGGGAAAGTGACCATGCGAAAGAAAATCCCTAAACGCAGCCTAGTGAGAAGCATGCGAGGGTAGGGTGCAGTTTCAATCCTGAGATACAATTGTAAACCTTCAGTGGGGGTAATTAGCTGGTAGCTCAGGGTAGTGCTTTTGAGTTTCTCAGTGTTCCATCTGGCGCTTTCTAGGTGTGTAATTAAAAGTTTTTTGAGAGCCGGCCTAGACAAGGTTTCTAAGGACTCTGGGTCATCATAAAATTCGGGGTGTCCGATGTTAGAGAACATCATCTGAACGTATCGTAGCCATTTAACTTTTGATGCGCCATCCAAGGTCAAGCAGTCTTTGATGAGTTCTCTGTTCAATTGGCATATCACGGTAGTCCAAATTTTATGCCAAAGCAGACAAGGTGATAACTTTATAATGTCACTGAGGTATTTGAGGCCAGTCTCAATGTGGATCATAAAAGTCGAAGTAGTTTTGTTCACACCTAGTAAGTAGCGGATAAAAATGTTCTCGCAGGTTTGTAGTGAGGACACATTCTCGAAACCCCATAGACCTGCTCCATAGGTGGCCGTCGCTATACACTTTGCCCGGTAGATCTGTAACATCTCAGCAATAGGTTTACCCCCAATTTTTGCTGCGAAAGTTCGCAGGGCCCCAATAGCACGGCTGAAGGCAAGTTTCCTGGCAGATACTGCATATTTCCTGCTTCCTCTCCTATCAAAAACAACGCCCAGGTAGCAGAAGGTGTCCGTGATCTCAATTTTTTGCTGCTCCAGGTATATTGAGCATTGTGGCCTCTTATTTTTTTGGGAGCAGGACATGGAGAAGGTTTTAGAGATATTCACTTTCAGGTTTCTTTTCCCCATGTAGGATGAGAATTCAGTTACGGCTCTCTGCAAGCCTACCTTTGTCCTAGACATAATTGCCGCGTCATCGGCATATAAAAGAATGGGTACAGGCCTACCATTGACAGCTGGGTAGTCACTTGGCAAATTTATTAAATTCTCTGCGATGGAGTTTATGTAAAAACTAAATAGCAGGGGCGCAAGTTTGCAGCCTTGCCTAACCCCTCTATTTATGGCAAATTTTTGAGTACATTGCCCCTGGGTCCCGAACCTCACTCTAGCCCCGGCATCTCTGTATAATTCTTTTATGAATATGATAATGATAGGATCCACCCCAATGTGTTCCAATGTTGACCAGAGCTGCGCATGGTCCACGCAATCAAATGCGGAGCTAAGGTCAACAAAGGTAACGAACAGGTCCACTTTTTTGGCCTCAGTGTATTTGGAGACCAATAAAGACAGGTTTAAGCATTGTTCCTGTGTACCCAATCCCTTTTGGAACCCATATTGGAGCTCCGAGATGACCTTTTTCTCTGCTTCCCAGTACTGGATCCTCTTAAGGACGAACCTTCCTGCGATTTTCATGAGTCCGTCCAATAGCGATATTGGACGGTAGCAAGCAGGATCGTCCCTGTTCCCCTTTTTAAAGATGGGCACTACAATTGCGACTGACCAGGTGTTAATAAAGCCACATTTGTTTCCCATATTTAAAACGTTGGTTAACAGGGGAACCCAGAAATCCAGATTTGTTTTGTAGACGTCCACTGGGGTGTGATCAGGGCCAGGGGCTTTCCCTGACGGGCTTTCCCTAAGGGCATCTTCCACTTCTAGAGTGGTAAAAACCAGTTCAATTGGATAGGGGGATGCTGGGGGGGCACTTGACGGGTAATCCTCAGTTATTTTATCCAAGGGTGAAGTCGCCTCTTGTTGGTTCCGGATGTCACCCTGGCTATTGGTGTAAAGTTTGCCATAATGTTCTACCCAGAGCTCTGCCGTAATTGCTACATCTATGGAATTGTCACTGTCTTTTGTGTTATATACAGATCTTATGACTTTCCAAAAGAGGTTAGTGTCCTTATTCCTAGCAGCTTCCCCCAAGGCTTCCCAGGCCTCCCTCTTCATTGTCGCCCTTCGCTGGTTAATTGCCCTCTTATACTCTCGTCTCGCCTGGCAAATTTGAACCCTGTCTTTTGGGATAGCAGATAAAACTTTCTTTAGATTTTTCAGGGCAGCTGTACACCTGGAGTCAAACCACCCACGTGTGTGCTTCCCATTCTTTTTGTGGCTCCTAGTTAACGCATCTTTTATGTATCGCTGAATGTTAGAGAAGGCTGCCATGATGGCCTTTGGATCAGTGTCTTCTTCTAAACAGACAAGTATGTCTGTAGAGCAGGATGATATGAAGTTGTGAAAGAAGGTTGTAGGGTTCATTTTCTCCCACTTTATTACATAGCCATTGATCTTTGTTAGGGTGACCTCAAGTGGATAAAGAGCCCCGCTAGATTCCTTTGCTTTCCCCTCTGTCAACCTTACCCCAAAAATGATAGGATAATGATCGCTCATTGGGTCGTCCCCAATCTCCCAGAAAGTTATAAAATTGGGATTAGTGGGTGATATTAGTGCAAAATCGATTGTAGTTTCACAGCCTCTTCCATTATATGTTGGGGCAAAGGGAACTGGGGGTGAGCATGCCTGATTGATGAAGGTGAGATCAAAAGAGAATATGATGTTGTTAAGGAGAGACCCCAGATTGGTGTGTGAGAAGTGAAAAGGACCATCCTCCTCGAGATCTGAAAGGCCGCACAAACCTCAGAAGACGGACAGATGGCACAATTGAAATCTCCCACCCACAGTACTATGTGGTCCCCCGTGCTTTGATCTCTCAGTTTGTGGATATGATGGATCATTTTGTTCAAGATCAATTCCACTTCCTTGGCTGGCATGTTATTATAAAAATTCACCAGTATCACCTTTTGTGTGGTGCCCCATTTAAATGAAAGGATTTGGAAGTACTGATCAGAATGGAAATTATATACTTTTACATCCCCTACATTCGAGATGTATATGCACAGACCCCCTTTATTGCGACCCTGGGGTGATGGAACAGCGGGTGAGTGGAATGTTCGGTAGCCCAGGATGTGACTTTCCTCTACAAGCCAGGTTTCTTGCAGGCAAAGGATGCCATGCTTCTGCACGATCTCCAACCAAGGTTTGTGGGTGATCTTACTACCCAAGCCTGCTACATTCCAAGATAGGAGTGAATGCTTTAGGTCACTATTTTTCTGGTAACGTTGGCCCGCGTTCCCCATTCTGTCTATCGGAACTAGGGAATGTGCCATCTCTATCTGTTGTGTGGCCTGTGCAGGAAGGGCATGCTGTTCGGGGCAGGATTGATCTACCCCCGTTAGAGTTGAATTTTTGTTAATGGGCAATGATTTATCGATCTTAATGGTATCCATTGGGTAGTTATGGGCACTAGAGGGGGGTGAAGGAGCGATGGTTCCCAGTCAATCCACCTGGTCTAGGCATTCAAACCTATTCATAGTGGGTGCTCTTCCCACCAGTTGTTAGTGGGTTGCCATCCCTGCCCCTGGCCTTTCCATCTGTGATTGTGGGCTATAGACCAGGCCCCAGGTAGCTCTACAGTCTGTTTAGGAGGGTAAAAGAAGGTAAGGGGTCTGGTGACAATGGATTGGTCAGTAGCATATGGATCCCAAGTGGTGATAAGTTGGGCTGTATGGGGGTCTGCAAATGAGACCACGATGCAGTCTCCAGGTATGGATTTATGAGTGCGACCCACCCATGGGACTCGCCTGACCATTAGGACCCTGCTCCTGGTGGTGTAAGGGAGCTGCCTGTTAACGTTTAGCCAGTAGATCACCTTGTTCTTTAAAGACCACTGGGTCTCTACAGAATCAGGGTCAAGTGGAGGTACCCCAGCCAAGATGACAACATAGGGCCTGGCATCAGGGGGGGAGATCAATATAGCCCCCACGAAAGTTCTGGTGACTTTGGTGTTGGTTGGCTGTACGCTGTGAAAGAGGGCTGGTAATCTTATTCGCCTTATGGGCAGCCCTAGGAATAGTTTTGGGCTGCATCTGTTTTTTGGGGGGTTTTATCTCTGATTTTAATGGGTTTGATATGGGGGGAACAGAGACATTTGAAATTGTCCGAGGTTTGGGAATTGGAATAGATTTCGGTAATGGTGGGGGCAGAGGTGGGGGCAGAATTAAAGGAGCAAGGGAGGCAGTGTTAGGGTCTAGAGCCGGTTGGATGCCAGCATTAGGGTCTAGAGCCGGTTGGATGCCATCATTGCTTTCCTGGGGGACACCCTCAGCGATACGGGGATATGTGGCTTCCAGCTGTTTTAGGCTAAGCGTGGCCAGGGATACTAAGGTCTTATCCATCTCAAGGAGGTGATTCTCAATACGTGACAGTCTGAGTTCAAAAGGTGACAGTAGTTGTTTTAAAGTAACCCAGACTGTTTTGAGAAAGTCTTCATCGTCACCCGCCTTGTCCATGTCCCTCCCTAGCTCGTTTTGCCCTCCCCCTATTAAGTTCTTGCCACAAACAGCGAGGTGCTCTGAAGCAGGGGCAAGAGTGATGTTAGAATGGCTATGTTCGCTATCACCCCCTGTTAGCTGGGTGACCGAATTTGATGTTTGTGTGAGCTCCCCTGTATTGGGCAGTGTTCTTCTGTGATTGAAAAACTGCTGCCTTGCAATTTTTGCTTTTTTGCGAGCGTAAGCAGATCTTGCATTATTTTTCTTTTTCAGGGCTGGGCCATCTAGATTTTTGCTTTTTACTACAGAGGAGGGGGGGCAGGGGTGTCCGGCACAATGATGGTGATTCCAGGTCCAGTGGGCACATGACCCTCAGAAGGTTTAGAGGGCATGGGAGTGAAGATAAAAGTGGGGTCTGGTGGGAGTGGAGAAGAAGGGGGAGGATGATGAATGTCGGCGTGAATTATCAGAGGGAGAGGGCGTGAAGCGTGTTGGGGGGATGCAGCAGACGCAATTTTTCCCAAGGAAGATTTTTTGGAGTTTGCAAAGGTTTGAGAAAGCCTGCGCGCAGCATCTAGCTCAATTGAAACCCTCTTCTGCATTTTAGTAATTTCGGCGTCAATTGCCAAATTTGTTTTCACAAGAAAATCATCCAAGGTCCCATTTGCCTTGCTCAACCCCAGTGCAGTCTTACTGCGACTACCCCGAGTGCACATGATGTGTGGCAGTTACAGTTCCAGAAGTGTACTCACTAGTATCGATGTGCAGACACAGTGACACGAACCAAGGGGAGTGGGCCAGGCCAGTCCTCTTAGGCCTCGAACGGTCCCGCCCTTGTCCCGGGCTTCTCCCGACGCCCTCCCGCGCGCTCCCGCGCAGCGGGAACTATGGTCTGTTTTATACGCTGGTAGTGGCTATCGTTGGTTGGTGGACAGGGGGGTGTGGCCAGCGGGGAGAGCAGCCCAGGTGTGAGCAATGGGCACACAGGGGCTCCTGGATACTGGAGTCCCTGCCTGTGCTCGCAGCCCCGCCGGCTCCTCTGCCTACCCGCTCCTCCGCCGCAGACTCTCCACAGTCAGCAGCCCCAGGTGTCCAGGCGCTGCGGGACCCGCGAAGCGGGTCCGGTGAGGTCAGGAGAGCCCCCAGAGGCTAGGAGTCAAACGAAGAGAGCAGGATCCCTCGGAGTGGCACACCCTCAGCCAGCGACACGAACAACAGCAGAAGCAGTTTGCAGGTGATCCACGGGTCAATGGACACAACCCGTTTTTTTAGCACCAAAGCGGGGGGCATGGCCAGCGGGGAGAGCAGCCCAGGTGTGAGCAATGGGCGCACAGGGGCTCCTGGATACTGGAGTCCCTGCCTGTGCTCGCAGCCCCGCCGGCTCCTCTGCCTGCCCGCTACTCCGCCGCAGACTCTCCACAGTCAGCAGCCCCAGGTGTCCAGGCGCTGCGGGACCCGCGAAGCGGGTCCGGCGAGGTCAGGAGAGCCCCCAGAGGTTAGGAGTCAAACGAAGAGAGCAGGATCCCTCGGAGTGGCACACCCTCAGCAAGCGACACGAACAACAGCAGAAGCAGTTTGCAGGTGATCTACGGGTCAATGGACACAACCCGGTTTTCTAGCACCAAAGCGGGGGGCGTGGCCAGCGGGGAGAGCAGCCCAGGTGTGAGCAATGGGCGCGCAGGGGCTCCTGGATACTGGAGTCCCTGCCTGTGCTCGGAGCCCCGCCGGCTCCTCTGCCTGCCCGCTCCTCCGCCGCAGACTCTCCACAGTCAGCAGCCCCAGGTGTCCAGGTGCTGCGGGACCCGCGAAGCGGGTCCGGCGAGGTCAGGAGAGCCCCCAGAGGTTAGGAGTCAAACGAAGAGAGCAGGATCCCTCGGAGTGGCACACCCTCAGCCAGCGACACGAACAACAGCAGAAGCAGTTTGCAGGTGATCCACGGGTCAATGGACACAACCCGGTTTTCTAGCACCAAAGCGGGGGGCGTGGCCAGCGGGAGAGCAGCCCAGGTGTGAGCAATGGGCGTGCAGGGGCTCCTGGATACTGGAGTCCCTGCCTGTGCTCGCAGCCCCGCCGGCTCCTCTGCCTGCCCGCTCCTCCGCCGCAGACTCTCCACAGTCAGCAGCCCCAGGTGTCCAGGCGCTGCGGGACCCGCGAAGCGGGTCCGGCGAGGTCAGGAGAGCCCCCAGAGGTTAGGAGTCAAACGAAGAGAGCAGGATCCCTCGGAGTGGCACACCCTCAGCCAGCGACACGAACAACAGCAGAAGCAGTTTGCAGGTGATCCACGGGTCAATGGACACAACCCGGTTTTCTAGCACCAAAGCGGGGGGCGTGGCCAGCGGGGAGAGCAGCCCAGGTGTGAGCAATGGGCGCGCAGGGGCTCCTGGATACTGGAGTCCCTGCCTGTGCTCGCAGCCCCGCCGGCTCCTCTGCCTGCCCGCTACTCCACCGCAGACTCTCCACAGTCAGCAGCCCCAGGTGTCCAGGTGCTGCGGGACCCGCGAAGCGGGTCCGGCGAGGTCAGGAGAGCCCCCAGAGGTTAGGAGTCAAACGAAGAGAGCAGGATCCCTCGGAGTGGCACACCCTCAGCCAGCGACACGAACAACAGCAGAAGCAGTTTGCAGGTGATCGGCCGGGCGACCACGTGATAAATCAAAGCTCCAAGTGCCCGCAGGTAGGGACGCACTCCGCCAGCAGTTAGCTTCAAGCTTTGATAAGGTGAGACTGCTGCTGCATCAGAGGCTCGACATTTTCTCGTGCCGCATCGCCCAGCCGCGGAGGACTGCACCACCCCGGGAACACAGGGGGTCATAGGGCTTCGAATCACAAGGAGCTCGGAATGTGAGTCAGCAGTGACAGGATTCAAGACTGCCACTCATTCTGAGGCCCATAGTAGGGTTTCGAAATGAACATTTGACACGAACTACATAGCCCAGAAAGCATCAAACTCATCGGAGTAAGCCATTGGAGGGCGGTAAATTAATGGCAATCGAGAGGGCGTGTCAGATGCGGCACGAGAAAATGTCGAGCCTCTGATGAGAGCAGCAAGCTCAGAAACGCGCTAGGCCAACATCGACATGGCTGAAAGCTTATCAGAATGCAGCAGCAGTCTCACCTTATCAAAGCTTGAAGCTAACTGCTGGCGGAGTGCGTCCCTACCTGCGGGTACTTGGAGCTTTGATATATATATATATATTCACTGAAAAAACCATAGGTTTGACACATGTTATAGTTAGCTGGAAATTTTACTGACATAAAACCAATGAAATTCCACGTTATAGTTAGTTGGACTCACTATAACTTGCACGTGCAATGCACTGCTGATGACGTCACATATTACATCACTCATGACATGGTCAGTGACATCACTGATGACACCATCCTTGTGACATAGTGACAGACCTCCTTTCACTGTAATGTAACCCTTGAGACACATATTCAAAAATAGAAACTGAAATTTAAAAAAAAATGGAGATACCTATATCAGTTACAACAAGCAATTCAGTAATTCCACTATCTATATACACATCCACTCATTCACCAACAGTTCTATATAGTCACTCATACATATACTCACTCATCATATGAAGTGATACACCTATACATCCTGTTACACACCGACAGTCATCCAAAAGTTACTCACACACATATTCACACGTGCAAATAAACTATTGAACATCCATTTATTTGAATATAGAGTTATACACACACTTCCACCTTACTTCTATTGAAAATTACACATATTTATTCTCTTAAACAATCACTTATAGAAACACATACTTATTTAAACAGGAACTCTTACAATCTCTTACTCTCACATATACTCACTTATATACATCAATATTCATATATACTAGATTAAAACATATGTAGTTACTGATAAAGACACTAGTGAGACAGTCATTCACTCACTAACAAACACATATAGACACTCATCCACCCATACAGTCCTGTACATATGCTGTCTTCAAAACTCATACAAACAGAGAGTCAGTCACTCATGCATCTATGTGCTAAGTAATACCCCGGAAAATAACTTTAAATTAGGGAATATTTAAGGCCCCCCAGCTTCCTAACTTCAAGCTTTCTGTTTGCTCTTTGTATGAATAGAGCATCGCAACACGGGAAAAATAACACTAGTATCTTGAGCCCCACGATGGGAATAATAAAGATTCCCGCTGTTGTGTTGGAATTAAAGAAAAAGAAAAAAAAACAGCAGTCCGTATTCTCCGCTATGACGACAACCATAAGTCACGTGGCTCTTTTTAGAACCACGTGACTCTGTGATGTGGCTTAAATGCGACTACCGTAACTAGGGTAGCCGACATTTCAAAAAAGAAGCGGTGATTAAACAGACGCCACGCCGAGCAGTTCCGGGAATACCCGCCGTGTGCAGACAACAGGTAAGATACCGACCACGGCAACTGCAGTTAGTATTAATACGGGATGGCTCAGATTTTTTAACTAAGCCTCCATCTCGTAACCCATAGATTAATTGAACCCGATAATACAAACTAAAAATTCTAAGCCTCTGCACCTTTGTATATTTTCTACGCAGCCACGTGTGTCGAAATACCCGGCTGCAGTATAGAACCCCCTTCACGGAAACCAGATCCGTTTTTTAAGGTAAAAGTCTATCATAAATCAGAGTTGAGGAACTACTGTTAGATTAGGTGCTTATCCGAATAAGTAAAAACACTGTACTTCTAAATATTTTTTCAGTAATACAGAACTAAAAATAGAAGGGAAGCGTTATATCCAGTACGCCCGTCTGCACAAATAATAAGGTAAATGCCTCACAATATAAATTGAATAATATAACTAAGAGACTCTTGCTATCATCGATAAACAATAACGCGATAGACACATAAGTAATTGACTTTTTGTAACTTATGCAGGATTGTGCCAGACCCGCATTGGATTAATCGTCAAACAGACAAATTGTGAAATAAAAGCGCTTGACCATACATTGAGGTAAATAAATACAGCGCGCAACTATCCTAATAATAACATCAAAATTTGGGCATATCATACCCATACATTTATAATTATATTCCTCCCGATTACAGAAAGGAGGAAGCAAGCTTGATGACTACACAGGCATAAAACAGTGGATCACTACACATTTTGTAGACCTCCACGAGCAACAGAACCTTCTTGGTTAGTGTACATATATATTATTCTGTATGAATGACATCAGTGTTGTGTTGTGTGGATATATGATAAGAGAATGTGGACAACACTAACCAGAAGGTTACAGTTTATTATAATGCTTTGAATAACTGGAATGATGTTTGTAGAATACCTTGCTATATATAGGTTTCCCCCTTTTTAAGTTGAATGATGTTTGAGAATATCTTGTAATGTAACAAAAAATTGTTTCCCCCCCAAAAAAAATTTCTAAAAAAATGTGGACACATTAAATGACGCTCAGAACAAAGGTTGACCTCTTATGAATAGAAACAGACAGCGGGTGGTGTTTTAATAAATATATACAAGTAAGGTAAATCAACTGATGGTTTTTGGGCATATAAAGTTGGCTGTATTGTTCGCATCTATATGGGATGAATTGAGAACAAACTTTGGAAAGGATAGCCAACCAACTCCAAGTGGGAACAAACAGTAGATAAAGAAATGTGACAAAGGTGTGTTTTCACATAAACTTACATGTCGTTATAACAGTTGCATTGCATTGTATTTTTATGCATTAGGTCTGACACCTTCATGTGTGGAGAATAAAAATAGAAATTGTCCTGAAGAAGGAAGCCTTTATCAGTTGTTGCTTCCGAAACGCGTCGACGCAAACCCATAAGTCATATTCGGCGTTGCCAACAATGAATCCGGTCTAAAGGAATATTATTCCTCTTTTTGTTGACAAACGGTGGTCCGAAATGAAATGACAAAGACAGATATTAGTGTCTCTTTAGATTAATTTTCTCCACATCCACATTAGGTGGTTTTAATTTGTGTTTCAATTTGTGTTTTTATTTGTGTATTTCTGTGTTATACATGTTTTTAACTGATTTTCATAGTCATCTTTTGTAACAAAAGTTTTTAATAAATTGTATACTTTTTTAAATTTGTTTGGGTATGTTCCTTCTTGGTAAGTGTTCTCCAGTTCCACAAAATGAATGGTGTGATTGATGTTTGGCAAGTTTGAGTCCTGATTTAGGAGCAGGAAACAATACACCCCATTGGGAAAACTCTTTTGTTTTACTTCTAAGTAATACCCCCACCAAACCATATAGACACTCATACTGATACTAATAAAAATATCTAATAACCCATATACATACACATGTAGCTACTTACCAACACATGTAGCCACTTATACACAAAGTGAAACACTAATATATATATTTAAATATTTAAACATAACTCACTAATATTTATTTTTCAGAAAGACACATATTCACTGGATGGTGTCATCAGTGATGTCATGAGTGATGTCACTGACCATGTCATGAGTGATGTAATATGTGACGTCATCAGCAGTGCATTGCACGCGCAAGTTATAGTGAGTCCAACTAACTATAACGTGGAATTTCATTGGTTTTATGTCAGTAAAATTTCCAGCTAACTATAACATGTGTCAAACCTATGGTTTTTTCAGTGAATTTCATAGGTTTTTTAAATGCTACTTCCTAACTATAACGTGTGTAAAACCTATGGTTTTTTCTGTGAATTTCATTGGTTTTTAAAATGCTAATTCAGAAAAATGTCGTGTATGCAACCTATACTTTTGGCAATAAAGTTCTGGCAATATTTTTTTCGAAAACAAGCCGTTTTCTTCACTGTTCAAGTTACATAGAGACTCCTTGTAAAGCGATACAGAATTCGAAAGTCTGTACCTTGCCTTTTTTTAAACACATTAAAATTTGTCTGTAAATAAAAATAGCCTTACTAAACTTTCGTGCGCGACCCGGTGTGCGCACTCTCGGCAACAGTTGTCAATAAAATGGATATCGCATTTCCAGGCTTTCGTGCGCGACCGAGTGCGCGCACCTGCCTATATATTTCGTGAAAACTTTGCAATTTGAACTTTCCAAAAACAGCTCCAGGAGCATATTATAAAGGGCGTTTATCGGCTTTCGATCGTGCGCGACCGTGTGCGCGCAACCGCCTATATATATATTTCGGGAAAAGTTCGCGATTGCAACTTATTAAATTTCTTCATACACCCACCATAGAACTTATACTACTCAGAAGATATATTAAATCCGGATATGTTTTGATTTACTCCTTTTCACGTTTTGAAATTGGACCGCTACTTCCAACCAGATACTATCACCGCGTACACGTCCTGAGACGCGCATGTGAAGTCATGTGACTTGAAAACAACACTTCCAATTGGTTCCTAGTAGTTTCTATGCTGCGTCAATACCTACGCCTGCTTCAAACACATGCACAGTTTTGAAACAGCATGGGCCTGAAAGTCACTGAGTGAAATATCATACATTACAGTCAGCCACTTTCAAGACGCATTCCTTCAGAGGAACACTTACCGTTTATTAGAGGTAGATCGTCCGAATCCACCGGAAAACACCCCTAATAAAAAAGACATATATATAAAATGCGGACTAGCCGCTGTATCGTACTAGCAAACTTTAACTTAAAACTCGTTAGAGAAAACAAAAGGAATCGAACAAAATCAATAGGCCACTGATAGGATCTCTTTTTGACCTTGCTAAAATAGAAACATTAGGAACAACCCCTCATGAGAAATATGAAACTAGTGAAACTAGTGAGAGAAACCGAGCTCGACGCCATCTTGCCCCCTTTTAGGCCCCATCACGAACATAGATAGCCCTACATAGCAAAACGTGATCTTATCGCCTGCCCAACTTCAGATCTGACCCCCCCCTTTTGCTCTCATGTCCTGTCGGAATGTCCGGCTGTAGATTACAATCACATGTTCCATTTGGGAGGGGAAACGACATCAGAGTGACAAATATTAGAAATATACCACACGACAGCAAAATAACAGATCAAAACGTTTTTATTCTTGAACAAAAATATATTAAAACAACTATGGAGAACCATTACGCGAATAGTCCGGAGGCGACACCATGCGCCAAGGCCTGTCCCCAGGATGAACCAAGGAATTCGTTCCTGGGACCGTGGCAAAGAGCAGCCGGTCGCCATCGGCCAGAGAAGGCATGGGCCCAACCCGAGATGTAGTTGTCTTCCCATTCTCTTCCTCTTTCGGCGCCTTGCAGGCCACGAGGGGGGGATGTCTTGCATATGCCTCCGACCCCCCCCCTCTCTTCATCGCCTGGTCCGGCCATAACAAATGTCAGCAAAACGCCGTGGGGTACACTGGGAGGGAGAGACGGCGCGGACGATAATCTTTCGGCGCCTTGCAGGCCACGAGGGGGGATGTCTTGCATATGCCTCCGACCCCCCCCTCTCTTCATCGCCTGGTCCGGCCATAACAAATGTCAGCAAGACGCCGTGGGGTGCACTGGGAGGGACAGGCGGCGCGGACGAGCCTCTCCCGCCTCCCCACGTGCAGGCCCCTCACCTGCACCCCCAACGCTCCACGCACCCGTTAAAGGACTCGTCCACTCTTGCGGTGCAGCGACGCTCCATGCACCTGGCAAAGGACTCGTCCACTGTGGCGGTGCAACGATGCTTCGCCCGACAGGCTTGAGTCCATCAGCTCCTGCAACCCCGTGACTGCCGGTGGTTGCAGATCTTTCCTTTCAAAATGCTGCCAACAATATTTTCTGAATGACGTAGCCACGAGGCGTTGGCGCTCTCATGCTGATGCCAGCCTCAGTTTGAATGACCAACAATCCGGGGCGCGGCGCGGCGCGGAGCGCGTAACGTAAGCATAACAGGTCATGTGACTTGTTAAGGCTTTTCATTGGTTTAGAAATATTTTTATGAGCATATTTGACTATTTTATTAAAGACACTACACATAACCTGTTTTTCAAGTTATGTTTAATTTTAAATGAAACGGTTTACATTTTCACTTTTTATTTCCAGTAAATTTGAAAAATAAATGTTTATAGTTCCATATGCTGAAGCACGTCAGCTTCCCACCCTATGTCATACAATTCTGACAAATCGGCATCCTCATCATGTTCTTCATCATCCTCAGGATTTAAATCATCTAAGGGTTCCACTTCCACTGACGTTTCAATGACATGTTCAACAATAAGATCGAGACCAACGGATTGCTCATTATCACTCATGGTTAATGTCCTTATCTTTAAAGAAAGAGAACAACAATGAGATGTTGCAGAGTAAGAGACAAATCTCAGACACTATAATAGTAAAATTGTTTAACAACAGTAACATTTTGCAGCTATTATTTAGCCATGTCCAGCGATGCTGAGGAGGTGAGTCCTATGTCCAAGTTTTCAGTGAACAGGACTCATCTCTTTTTAACCTTCGATAAGCTTCACCAACTCTGTGTCCCCTGCTCATACTTAAATGTAAAGGAGCAGATTTATGTTAACTGGCGCATCCCCAGAGATGCACCAGTTAATGTGCACCGCTGCTCTGCCACCCATGGTGTGCCGCATTTACAATGTGGAGCACCATTTACTCGCAGTGACAAAATGGCGGTCAACACTTCCTGATTTCCTTCGAATCGAACGTTAACAGACGTCACGCAGCAAAAAAAAATTCCGCTCGCGCGCAGCCCCTCCTTACCCAAAGTAGCAATGTTGGGCTACTTTTGGGCTGCTTTCTAGTAGGGGTTTTGAGCGTCAGAAAGTCTACAAAAGCCGTCGGCAACGGCCTGGGGTGGAGAACCATTACGCGAATAGTCCGGAGGAGACACCACACGCCAAGGCCTGTCCCCAGGATGAACCAAGGGATCCGTTCCTGGGGCCGTGGCAAAGAGCGGCCGGCCGCCATCGGCCAGAGAAGGCATGGGCCCGACCCGAGATGTAGTTGTCTTCCCATTCTCTTCTTTTTTCGGTGCCTTGCAGGCCACAAGGGGGATGTGACATACCTAATAGTATAACTCATATATATCCGACCTCCCCCTCTCTTCATCGCCTGGTCCGGCCATAACAAATGTCAGCAAGAGGCCGTGGGGTCCACTGGGAGGGAGAGGCGGCGCGGACGAGCCTTCCCAGATGGAGGCCCCTCAGCTGCACCCCCAACGATCCATGCACCCGGCAAAGGGTTCGTACTCTGTGGCGATATAGGGACACTCCACGAGCCCAGCAAAGCGTTCGCATACTGTGGCGGTATAGGGACGCTCCACGAGCCCAGCAAAGTACTCGCCCACTGTTGCGGTACAGCGACGCTCCACTCACCCAGCAGGGTCTCGTCCACTGTGGCGGTGCAACGATGCTTCGCCCGACAGGCTTGAGTCCATCTGCTCCTGCAACCCACTGACTGCCGGTGGTTGCAGATCTCCTAAAAATGGCGGTCGACTTTGCAGGAATGGGCCTGGCGTGAAAAGTTGGCCTGGTCACCTGTTAACCAGAAAATGGGCCCCTGTCTTTCCTTTCAAAATGCTGCCAACAATATTATATCAAACTCTGCATCGGTACTTACTTATAAATGCAGAAACAACTCAATTAACACAAGGGCTCTTTTCAGAGCCACCTTATATCAAAGCACTCAAACTTCTGATTTATCTCCATTTTCACACTTTTGTAAATAGGTGTGCGCGCCCGAGTGCGCGCACCCCGCAACTTTTTCGAGAAAAAAATATATATATTTTCGCTTTTAAGGACCTTACTGCACACCCTGAGAAAACCTACGCAGCAAAACAATCTCTACCTTCTCCCCTTTCCATGTTCCAACGCTTTGAAATGACAATATATTTACTCGCAGTGACAAAATGGCGGTCAACACTTCCTGATTTCCTTCGAATCGAACGTTAACAGACGTCACGCAGCAAAAAAAAATTCCGCTCGCGCGCAGCCCCTCCTTCCCCAAAGTAGCAATGTTGGGCTACTTTTGGGCTGCTTTCTAGTAGGGTTTTTAAGCGTCAGAAAGTCTACAAAAGCCGTCGGCAACGGCCTGGGGTGGAGAACCATTACGCGAATAGTCCGGAGGAGACACCACACGCCAAGGCCTGTCCCCAGGATGAACCAAGGGATCCGTTCCTGGGGCCATGGCAAAGAGCGGCCGGCCGCCATCGGCCAGAGAAGGCATGGGCCCGACCCGAGATGTAGTTGTCTTCCCATTCTCTTCTTTTTTCAGTGCCTTGCAGGCCACAAGGGGGATGTGACATACCTAATAGTATAACTCATATATATCCGACCTCCCCCTCTCTTCATCGCCTGGTCCGGCCATAACAAATGTCAGCAAGACGCCATGGGGTCCACTGGGAGGGAGAGGCGGTGCGGACGAGCCCCCCCAGATGGAGGCCCCTCAGCTGCACCCCCAACGATCCATGCACCCGGCAAAGGGTTCGTACTCTGTGGCGATATAGGGACACTCCACGAGCCCAGCAAAGCGTTCGCATACTCTGGCGGTATAGGGACGCTCCACGAGCCCAGCAAAGGACTCGCCCACTGTTGCGGTACAGCGACGTTCCACTAGCCCAGCAGGGTCTCGTCCACTGTGGCGGTGCAACGATGCTTCGCCCGACAGGCTTGAGTCCATCTGCTCCTGCAACCCAGTGACTGCCGGTGGTTGCAGATCTCCTAAAAATGGCGGTCGACTTTGCAGGAATGGGCCTGGCGTGAAAAGTTGGCCTGGTCACCTGTTAACCAGAAAATGGGCCCCTGTCTTTCCTTTCAAAATGCTGCCAACAATATTATATCAAACTCTGCATCGGTACTTACTTATAAATGCAGAAACAACTCAATTAACACAAGGGCTCTTTTCAGAGCCACCTTATATCAAAGCACTCAAACTTCTGATTTATCTCCATTTTCACACTTTTGTAAATAGGTGTGCGCGCCCGAGTGCGCGCACCCCGCAACTTTTTCGAGAAAAAAAAATATATATTTTCGCTTTTAAGGACCTTACTGCACACCCTGAGAAAACCTACGCAGCAAAACAATCTCTACCTTCTCCCCTTTCCATGTTCCAACGCTTTGAAATGACAATATATTTACTCGCAGTGACAAAATGGCGGTCAACACTTCCTGATTTCCTTCGAATCGAACGTTAACAGACGTCACGCAGCAAAAAAAAATTCCGCTCACGCGCAGCCACTTGGGTGCGCGCACGCATGCGCGCCTATAGATATATAATTGACTTTAACTTTAATTTTCTCAACAACTACTGAACGGATTTACACCATTCCAAAAAAAGCGTAATCTGCGATCCGGACTGTACAGTTTTGCCAAATTTCTTATAAATCCATTCACCCGTTCGACCTGTAGCCGAGTCTAAAGGTCCTATGGAAAATAACATGGAGAAAACACGTTTTGGGACCCCCCTTTTATCTCAGCCCCCACTTGACCAATCCCCCCCAAACTTTTAGGGAAGGAGCGCAGCGGACTGAGCCATCTTCTTTGAGAAATTCGCTAAGATTCTTCAACTAGGGCCAAAGTTATTCCAAATAGAATGTTGAGCATTTCCTATGGAAACTAGGTCCTAACTATAACTACCTACTGGCGACCACCAGCAGGTAATATATATATATATATATATATATATATACATACATATATATATATATATATATATATATATATATATATATATATATATATATATATATATATATTACCTACTGGCGGTCGCCAGTAGGTATATATAGTTAGGAAGTTTTTTCTCTATGGAACTTTTGAAAATTCTATGTCTAATAACTTTGGCGTTTGTGGACCGAATCGGCTGAAATGTACAGGAAAATGGCACATTTTGTTTCCGAGCAGCCCCTGAAAATTTGGGGGGGTTCCGTCAAGGGGGGGCTGAGAAAAAAGGGGGGTCCCAAAACGCGTTTTTCCCATTCATTTTTCCATAGGGCCTCACTTTTAGCTTGAACGGCTGAATGGATTTACACGAAACTTGGCAAAATTATAGGGACTGTTAGCCCGATGTGCCTTTGCTGGGTCTCAATATATGTGCTCCAGTGGATTTTGAGAAATTAACGTTTAAAAAAACAGATATATCTGTGGCAGCGTCCCAGATAGCGCACCAGATCGCGTTCTTTTCGCGTAACGGAGCTTTGCGTAGCGAAGCTGATTGGCTCTCCGGTGTCTGTCAACATTCTAAACAGTCTGGTGCGGCCGCCATCTTGTCTCTCGGTAGGATCGAGAGACAAGAGGAGGAGAAAAACGAAGGGGGAATTTAATGAAAGGGGGCAAGGTAGATCCTTCTTGACCCCCTAGGAATGATGTTGGGGTTATTAAAGGGTCCCGTGGGGCAAATAATAAAAATGTGATTTTTCGCGGTAGAAGCGCTTCTCGGTTCGCGAACCGGGTCGCAAACTGGTAGCGAAACATGAATTCGCCATTTTGTGTTTCGATTTAATTAACTTACTAGGTATAAGGGGGTACGGGAGACGTATCCTGACCCCTTATGTTTTCTAAGGGTGGCTGAGGAGGCTCATATATGTTGATACATGTCTTCCAGCGGCTGTGCGTGAGTTTTTTTTTTTTTTTGCTGCGTGACGTCTGTTAACGTTCGATTCGATGGAAATCAGGAACTGTTGACCGCCATTTTGTCACTGCGAGTAAATATTTTGTTAAAAATAATTGATTTAAATTATTCCTTATTGATAAACATTGTCTGCGCCATCTTGCCTTTTTTGCAATGCCACACTTTTGTTGAGCACAGCAGCCATTTTAGATGCCTTGACCAGACCTACTCTCTGCACGCCGCTGATCCACAGCATGGCTCCCCACCCTCGCAAGTATCTCCCCCACGCACTGGTCACCCCCGCTCTCTCTCTCATGCATGGGCCAGAAACCTCCTCCCATCTGCGCTGTTCGTCTCTGAGAATCACACCCTGTGCCCGCCCGACACCTCCCTTTCACCCTATTCACTACCGCACCCTCTGACACTCCTCTTCCTCTGTGTCCGATTGTCCAGGCCGGTCCCAGGCTATCACCTAGTCCTGCAGGTGTAGTTTATGGCCCCAGCTGTAGAGAATCACCCCTCTTCAAAGGAGTTACAGTAGATCAAGGCCCCCACCCGATGAGATCCGTCACACCACACGCGTTCCTACTATCTGATAACCATCCTGTATTGTGCTTGGGGAGGGGATTCTCACTGTGAGGGTGTGTGGGTCCGAGCCTGAAGCGGAAGATTCCAGGGATGCCTCTTTGTACATCAAAGTTTTTACAATTATGTGTCACATTAAAAATATATAGCACTCCAACAAAGTAGTAGGATTATAACATTTTAATAACTTATAAATATATACAACGCAACAAAAACAGTAAATACATTTAAAAATTTTTTTAAAAAAGAAGCAACAATGGTCAGTAGCTGTGTTTTGTGCGAATAGTCCCAAGGCAGCACAACGTGCTGAGTTCTGGACGGCACCCAGGTGATGTTACCTGGGTGCCGCTCTGGTTTTTGGTATCCTACAATGCAGCTCCAAAAAACGGCGTGGGGCGTCCCGGGTGGTGCGGGGGGAGGCCTCGTCAGTAGCGGTCTGTTGTGCGAATAGTCCTAAGGCAGCAGAACGCGCTGAGATGTGGATGGCAACCAGGTGATGTCCAGTAAGTTGCCGCACTGGTTTTGGCATCCTACAATGCGCCTCCATCCCCCCCCCCCCCGGGGCGCCCGGGGGGGGGGGGGGGATGGAGGCGGCGTGAACGGGCCTCCCCAGGTGGAGGCTCGTCTGCTGTACTGGGGTGCCCCTTTACCGTTTCAGTTGCCATTCCGCCCGCTTTTGCTACACTGTGCCTCATCCTCCATTTAGCTGGTTATCGCCCGCTCTTGCGGCTACAGCGTCTCGCTCACCATGTAGTTGAGTTGCGCCCACTCTTGCGGTGCAGCGATAGGCGGCTGCTACAGGACTCTTAAAATGGCGGACGGCTCTTCGGATTTGGGCCTGGTCCACTAAAATGGCCCTGGGACACCTTGGAACTCGGATGTCCCCTGAGCCTTGAAGATTTTACAAAAGTCTTGAGGGCCCCCGACTCCTGCAGGCTTCCGGTGGGGAGCGGCTGCCATGATTGCTCGCGGAATGACCACGACGGAGCCACGAGATGGCGGTGCTCTCATGCTGACGCCAGCTTCAGTCTGAAACATCCAGAAACAAGGTGGGGCTTTCATCGTTTGGGAAACAAAAAAATGTTTTAATCCAATGAAAAGTGTTATTTTTAGGTCATATGATCAAGCCTTCTATCATTAGGAAACCAAAAGTAAAATGAACCAATGAAAAGTTTTATAAACAAGTCACTTGACCTGTTATGCTTACGTTACGCGCTGGTATAAAAAGCGTAGAAAATCCGTTGGCACGTGAGACGGCGTCAGTAGCGGACCAATGTGCGAATAGGCCGAAGGCAGCGCAACGCGCCAAGATCCGGATGGCACCGAGGTGGTGTTCAGCAAGTTGCCGCACTGGTGTGGCCATCCTACAATGCTGCGCCGAAAGTCGGCGTGGGGCGCCCCGTTGGCCTGTGAGGTTGCGTCAGTCAGTGGGGGCTGTTTGAGAAAGCAATGTGATGCTGTGCGTCGCCCCCAAGATGGAGGCTCCTCGGCTGCAGTGGGGCGCCCCTTGGTGTTTCACTCGCTATCCAGCTGAGTTGCGTCCGCACTTGCGGCTACAGTAGGCCGAAGGCAGCACAACGCGCCGAGATCTGGATGGCACCGTGGTGGTGTCCAGCAAGTTGCCACACTGGTGTGGCCATCCTACAATGCTGTGCCGAAAGTCGGCGTGGGGTGGCCCGTTGGCTTATGAAGTGGTGTCAGTAGCGGACCGATGTGTGAATAGGTCGGAACCAGCACAAGGCGCCAAGATCCGGATGGCAAGCCCTGGATGTTGGATGCCATAGTTGAGAGTTCTGAGCAGTGCTTGTAACACTGTCTGAAGCTTATTTGCACCTGCTGCAGCTTCACTATTGCCCTGGTGTGGCCAAAGATCGCCCATGACATAGGCGGCCGGCGCCCGAGATCCGGCGGAACTTCTTTCCTTTCTGCATCTTGTCCCACAATCCGTTTGACCTGAAGACACGACCAGGTCCCTGAATGTGTGCAGGGGGACGCTATTGATTGAATCGAAATGGCGGCTTCACACAAAGCTGACTCAAGCGTTGCTGGTGATGCTATACAGACAAAAAATGGTTTTCAGTTTGTACATTCTTCAGGATTTTTCCATCCAAGGCTGGTTGAGAGTTTGTAGAACAATGGCTTTAGATCTTGCCCTCCCCTCTTTTGACTGTTGGTTCTTGTTGCCTATCTCTTCTGTTGTCATTTAACTGAACCTTTTTTGACTGCCGAAAGGGGTTCTGGTCCGACCGCTGGTTGGTGGAGACATTTTGACTACATCCTGGACCTGCCCGGCCTCGCCCAAAATGGCGCCGGTATAAATGGGACTCGTAACTCCTTGTTGTGTACTGGTTGAACAACCTTGATATCACGAGATACGTATGCAGTTTTGAAGCACATGGAGGGCGGGGACGAGAATTGATTGAATATTTCGCCATCCTTATTGATATTAAGTTCTGATGTGTTATTGATTGCTGTACTATTGTAAGTTCGAATTAACGTCACCCATGGTACTTGCCCGCAAATGTATATCTAGAAAATTTTATTGTAAGTAGCCCTGTCGTATTTTAATTACAAAATGTACGTCCACCGATTCCGCAACTGTTAGACACCTTAGTTCTTGCAACCTAATGGCCCGCTCGTTATGTTCCTCTACAGTGTAAATGTTTCCTCATCATATACGATTCCAGTTTGCTCCGTGGCCGGCCCACGTGGTTATAGGCCCGTATTTGTATACTGACATTTTCACAATAAAAGTTTTTAAAACAAAACATGGTAGTAGTATTTACATTGGTAAAGTTTTTAATTTTAGTCACTGTTTTCGAATCAGTAAAAGGCAAGTGAAATAAAGCAGTCCAATTACATGACGGATAAAAGGTATAATACGCAGGAACGCAGTTAAGATAAATGGTCAAGGGCTGTTGTGTTTTTTACTCCTGCAACATAAAGTGATCGATAAGAATCTGATATTCAGGCGTATCGGCGACTAAGACAGCAGGCCGAGCATCTTTTGCTCAACGGCTCCGTCATGGGACGAAGAAACGCCCTTTTGCTAGAAAAAGGAATATATTTTACTTGCAGGACAGTTGTAAATTTTCCGGGAAAGTATATTAGCCTGGAACATTATAACATATATGTTTAAGAAAAAATAATGTTCGAAAGCAATAAAAAGCGTAATTTTTAGGTCATATGACCAAGCCTTTCATCATTAGAATAACAAAAGTAAAATGAACCAATGAAAAGTTTTATAAACAAGTCACATGACCTGTTATGCTTACGTTACACGCCGCGCCCCGGATCGCTTCCGGGAAGCTGCGCTTCGCGCACCGGAGCACTTCCGGGTGCGCTAACGCGGCGTGTCATATAACGCATTACGCGACAACGTAGGTCCAGAATATAGTCAAAATGTCTCCACCAACCAGCGGTCGGAACACAACCCCTTTCAGTAGTCTAAAAAGTTCTGTTAAATGACAACAGAAGGGACAGGCAACAAGAACCATCAGTCAAAGAGGGGAGGGCAAGTTCTTCCCTACCGGGTCATGTTGGGGCGCTACCGGAACTGATTGAATTGGTAGTCTACAGTGTTTCTGGATGTTTCAGACTGAAGCTGGCGTCAGCATGAGAGCACCACCATCTCGTAGCTCAGTCGTGGCCATTCCACGAGCAATCATGGCAGCCGCTCCCCACCAGAAGCCTGCGGGAGTCGGGGTCCCCCAAGACTTTTGTAGAATCTTCAAGGCTCAGGGGACGCTTTCGAGAATGGGGCCCAAGCCCTAGCAGACAAGCGTCCGAGTTCCAAGGTGTCCCAGGGCCATTTTAGTGGATCACGCCCAAATCTGAAGAGCCGGCCGCCATTTTGAGAGTCTTGTGGCAGCCGCCTATCGCTGCATCGCAAGAGCGGGAGCAACTCAACTACATGGTGAGCGAGAAGCTGTAGTCGCAGGAGTGGGCGGTAAACAGCTGAATGGCGGAAGAGGCACAGTGTAGCAAAAGCGGGCGGAATGGCAACTGAAACGGTAAAGGGGCGCCCCACTACAGCGTGTCTTCAGGTCAAACGGATTGTGGGACAAGGTCCAGAATGGAAGAGTCATCAAAAGGTAAAAAGTTCCGCCGGACCCCGGGAGCCGGTCGCCTATGTCGGGGGCGATCTTAGGCCACACCAGGGCAACACGACTTGGGGAGGGGGCAGGAGCCAAGCGCCCCCTCCCAGTCCGCGCCACCACACCGTATGTTGAAAATCTGAAGCCATCGTTCTACAAACTCTCAACCAGCCTTGGATGGAAAAATCTTGATGAATGTAGAAACTGAAAACCAGTTTTTGTCTGCATAGCATCAGCAGCAACGCTTGCTATCAGAGTTTATGAGTTTCATGCTCGATCGATTGAGCTAGCCGGATCAGGCAACAAAAAGTATAAAATAGTTATGTAAATAGTTATTTAATAAAAATGTTTTACCCTGTTACTTTGCTGGTGTGTTGCATATATTTATAATATTTGCATAGAGTTTATCGTTATTTTGGGCGGGGTGGGTGACGGAGCCGAGCTGTCTTGCAGCCCTCATGGTGTGGAGCTCAGTTCATCTCACTATTTTCGTATTTCTCATGAAGGGTTGTTCCTAATGTTTCTATTTTAGCGAGGTCAAAAAGAGATCCCATTAGTGGCCTACTGATTTTGCTCGATTACTTTTGTTTTTTTACACGATTTTTCACTATCTGCAAAGACTAAACAGAGTATTGCGACTTTGTGCTTGTTTGTAAATAGGGAATGAACCAAAGAGAATCAATTGTAAAACAGTAAATGCTTGGATAACAATCAATCAAATGGGGAGACAAGCAGGCACGACGGATTACAACGGGGGCAAAGGCCTGCGTTAACTACCCTTCACTATCTGCAAAGAGAGAGTACTACTAAGAGAAAAGAGGGGGGGGCAGAGTTCAAAGCACATCAGCGTGCATAAACACGAAAAAGTTTTTACCTATCACGTACTTGACATTTGACAGCTTTTGATATTTGCTATTAAAAAACCATTGAAATTCACTGAAAAAACCATAGGTTTTAGCCCATATATAGTTAGGGATTAGCATTTACAAAACCTTAATTTACTCGCACAAAACCATAGAAATTCACATATATAGTTAGATGCAATAACAATATATCGCGCACCCGCAACCCACTGCTGATGATGTCACATATTACATCATTCATGACATGGTCAGTGACATCACTGATGACATCACTGATGACATCTCAAATGACATCACTGATGACATCTCAAATGACAACATCCAGTGACTGTATGTTTCTGTAAAGTTAAAATATATCTTACATATTGAAGAAGGTTTTTTCAGTGAATATATATATATATATATATATATATATATATATATATATATATATATATATATATATATATATATATATACATATATATATATATATACATATATATATATATATACATATATATAAATATATATATTACCTACTGGCGGTCGCCAGTAGGTAGTTATAGTTAGGATTTTTTTCAATGATAAATCTCAAAATTCTATTTGGAATAACTTTGGCGCCGGTTGACGAATCTGCCTGAAAATGTCCTCAAAATGGCCTCTTTGAGCTCCGGTTCTTCCCTGAAAGTTTGGGGGGGATTCGTCAAGCGGGTGCTGAGATAAAAGGGGGGTCCCAAAATGCGTTTTCCTCATGTTAATTTCCATAGGGCGGTCAACCTCACTTTTAGCCCGAACGGCTAAATGGATTTCCACCAAACTTGGCAAAATTGTAGGAACTGGTTGCCCGATGTGCCTTTGCTATGTCTCAAGATATGTGCTCCAGTGGATTTTGAGTAATTTAGGTTAAAAAAATATATATATCTGTAAGCGCGCCCCAGTACGCGCACCGGGGAGCGCACTGGGCGCGTCACGCGACTTGCGCACGGAAAGCTGATTGGGTCACGGGTGTCTGTAAACATTCTAAACAGTCCGGAGCGGCCGCCATCTTGTGTCTCGGTAGGATCGAGACATGAGAGGTGGCCAAAACAAAGGAGGAAATGACCATAAGGGGGCAGAGTAGACCCTCCCTGACCCCCTAGGTTTGATGTGGGGGCTTTAAAAGGGCCCCGGGGGGCCAAAAAAATTATAATTTTTTTTTCGATTTTTGCGGGGGAGTGCCCGGTACGCGCACCGGGGAACGTACTATGGGGAAAAAAGAATGACACTTTTAAAAATTGTATGTTTAACTATTGTTCTTTTTGTTGTTTTTTTTTATTTAAGTACCAACATATAGGTACCAATGCAGAGTCTATAATTTAATATACACCATCTCCTTTTTAGATATCTTGCATGTTGTTACAGAAGTTATTGTGGTATATGGAATTCATAGCGTAGTCTGTCAGGAAAGCAGAAACAACATGGAGGCAGGAGATGATAAAGAGATGTTAATTAAAAGAGATGTTAAATACACATTGGAGATAATATAGTGGGAGAAAGGAAGTAACTATGAGCAAACTTACTATGTAACACAAAAAAGTTGCACAGTATACTATACGTCTCACTTTATATTTTAAACATTTTTGATCTATTTGATGAATTACATATAAAAATGAATAATGGCTCGAACAATTTTTGATTATTAAATATAAATTTATTCTTCTGATTCTTTTTCATAATTTAATAAAACTTCTAATAATATATTGTCTGGAATGTCCTCATTTGTATTCTGTGATTCCATTGATTCCACACACTGAACTAATTCATGGTCCAGAGACTCATCCATAAAATCAAAGTCATCATTTTCAGCAATTCTTTCTTCTGTGTTGTTGTCCAAAACAATTTCAAAAGAAATATCCTGTTCTCCTTCCATTTTGTTGCTGCAAATTGCATTAAAAAAAATATATCAGTAGAGTTAGGGCACTGTTGTGTTTAAGTTCAGACAGGCAGTTTGGATTCTTCAATAGTGAAGCTATCTTTGGGTAGTGTATGGTATTAGGCTGGAATTTGAAATATATAAAAGTGTATGTGATAAAGCCTAAGTAAATTTATAATAATACAAGGGAAGCCTAACTCAATCTATAACTATAACAGATAAGCCTATCTCAATCTATTTCTATTACAGTGGGATAGTATATAACTAACAGAATATTTTTTCTCAAATTAACTGAAAGTGCACACCATACTTCACTTTTCCAAATAACAACTTACCTTTAAGAAAGCAGTTGAAGTTGTCAGTGTAATTTCTTTTCAAATGTACTTCAGGAAGTAGTAGTCAAAATGGCTGTGTATCCTTCTCTTTTTTTTTATATATATTCATGTACATAACCAATCAAATGTCAGGAAATAATCGTAGAAAATGTAAGAAACTTTTTAATTGGTTGTCAATTCTAACACTTCATATGTGTTTTGGTCATGTAATTTACCTCAGGATATTTAGACAGGTCTGCAGCATAACTGCCTCAATGGAATTTCACCAAATGTGGGCAAATGGTAGGGACTGCTATGTAGTAGGGCCTATTCTATATTTGATGAAAGTGTCTCCAGTGGTTTTTCTGTAAATTACTTTCCCACCTTTTTTTATGGAGCGCTTACCGGTGCGCGCTCCGGTACCGCACCGGCAGCATTACGGGAGTCCTCTATTTTGTGTTTCGGTACAATCGAGACAGAAGATGGAGGACAAACAACATTGGGAATGGGTAGAAGGGGGCACGGTAGACACTTCCTGACCCTCTAGGTTTTCTGAGGGGGCTTAGGATGCTCATATAGGCCAAAAATAAATAAAAAAAATAGAAAATTTCGTGGGGGGAGCGCCCGGTACGCGCACCGGTAAGCGTACCGGGGAGCGTACTTTGGTGAAAAATAGTGAAAAAAGTTAGAAAAAGATAAATGTTTTGAATGATCAGAGGTAGGGTAGCTCTGAAAAGAGCTTTTGGGTTCTGTGGCTGATTTAGGTACCTACAAGTAGGTTCCAATGCACAGTCTTAAATTCAGGAGGAATATTCTATTCCCCTCATCTGAGAAGTGCACACCATCTCCTCTGTAGATGTCTTGCATGTTGTAACGCAAGTTATTATTGTATATTGAACCCATTCCACAGTCGCTCATGTAAGCAGAAACAGATTTATTCACATGTTTCCGTGCTTTCTCAAATTGTGGACAAAATTGGTTGGACAAGTTCCATTTCTGTCTTTGGCATATATTGGAATATACCAAGGCAGTTTGTGGAAAAAGTGTCATCAATTGATCAAAGGTGTCCTTTAAAAGCATTTCCAGACCAACCCCAGTCATAGTGCCCAAATCATTTCCACCACAGTGCACTATTAAGAGGTCAGGGTTTGGTTGTGTTATGTGTAAGAAGCAATTTGAATGGTTAAGAAAAAGTCACTAAAAGCAATAATGCCCTGGATAAGCTGGTGTATTGAGAGGTCAAACATCCTTGCTGACTTAATTTGCAACACTGTAGAATAAACTTTTGAACCTGAGAGTTCAGTTAGGAGGGAGTTGCTATGGTAACAGATAGAAAGGTCTGAGAGGGGGAAGGGTGTTGGTTTGAAAATAGTGAGGGAAGACTTTTGATTGGTTGAAACAAGGCATATGTGTGTAAAGTTAGAGATTTTCTATGCCAGTTTTGGTTTCAGTGTATTGAGTGCACACCTTTTGCTCTGCAAAAGAAAAATTGGTGTGTGTGTCTGACAATCTCCCAAAGCATTTGTAAAGGTAAGTAATGATTTATTTAATTTAGATAGAGACTTGTTTGCTCTATGGAGAATATTTGGAAGCAGATAGTGAAGTTTCAGTAGTGAAATTGATTCCTTGTACATAGGACTTGTGCTGTGTTTGTAAAAAGTTATTTAAAAACGATTTTGGGGTAAAAGAATGGTTTTTATATTTTTGAGAAGTAATTAATAGTGTTTGCCTCATTAAATAAATATATTTGAACCATTTAGAATAATGTCACTTGCATTACCTCAGATTTGGAAGCAGATTGAGATTCTTTTTTATTGGTTTGTGGCATGCTGTTTGGAAATGCTTGCTATGAACATTTGCAAGATAGGGGATTTGTATTTTGTTAAACAGTGAGGTTTCAGTAGTGAAATTGAATGCTTGTACATAGGTCCTGTGTTGTGTTTCTAAAATGTTATTCAAAAAGCGATTTTGGGGGCAAATCAATGGTATTTTCATTTGGCCCTTATTTATGATTGCCTTGTGCTGCTGGTACATCACTTTAAACATGGAAAAAAGGGACGCTCTGGTGGCGCAAGGCCTGCTTGTTATGAACATTTGCAAGATAGAGGATTTGTATTTTGGGAAACAGTGAGGTTTCAAAAGTGATATTGAATGCTTGTACATTGGTTCTGCGCAGTGTTTCTTAAATGTTATTCAAAAAACGATTTGGGGGAAAATCAATGGTATTTACATTTAGCCCTTATTAAGGATTGCCTTGTGGCACCAGTGCGTCTCTTTTAACATGGGACGCACTGGTGGCGCAAGGCCTTCATAAATAAGGCCCTGAGTTTTTTTGTTGTTGGTTTGTGTCTTGCTTTTTGATATTGCTTGATATCAACATTTGCAAGATAGAGGATTCGTATTTTGAGAAATAGTGAGGGTTCAGTAGTGAAATTGAGTGCTTGTACATAGGATCTTCGCTGTGTTTCTAAAATGTTATTCAAAAAAACGATTTTGGGGGAAATCAATGGTATTTTTCATTTGGCCCTTATTTATGATTGCCTTGTGCTGCTGGTGCATCACTTTAAAGATGGGAAAAAAAGTGACGCTCTGGTGGCGCAAGGCCTTCATAAATAAGGCCCTCAGTTTTTTTGTTGTTGGTTTGTGTCTTGCTTTTTGATAATGCTTGATATCAACATTTGCAAGATAGAGGATTTGTATTTTGTGAAATAGTGAGGGTTCAGTAGTGAAATTGAGTGCTTGTACATAGGATCTTTGCTCTTTTTCTAAGATGTTATTCAGAAAACGATTTTGGGTGCAAATCAATGGTATTTTCATTTGGCCCTTATTTATGATTGCCTTGTGCAGCCGGTGCATCACTTTAAACATGGGAAATAAGTGACGCTCTGGTGGCGCAAGGCCTTCATAAATAAGGCCCTGAGTTTGTTTGCTGTTGGTTTGTGTCTTGCTTTTTGATATTGCTTGATATGAACATTTGCAAGATAGAGGATTTGTATTTTGAGAAACAGTGAGGTTTGAAAAGTGATATTGAGTGGTTGTACATAGGTTCTGCGCAGTGTATCTTAAATGTTATTCAAAAAACGATTTTGGAGCAAATCAATGGTATTTACATTTGGGCCTTATTTATGATTGTCTTGTGGCACCAGTGCGTCTCTTTTAACATGGGACGCACTGGTGGCGCAAGGCCTTCATAAATAAGGTCCTGAGTTTTTTTGTTGTTGGTTTGTGTCTTGCTTTTTGATAATGCTTGATATCAACATTTGCAAGATAGAGGATTCGTATTTTGTGAAATAGTGATGGTTCAGTAGTGAAATTTAGTGCTTGTACATAGGCTCTTCGCTGTGTTCCTAAAATGTTATGCAAAAAACGATTTTGGGAGAAATCAATTGTATTTTCATTCGGCCCTTATTTTTGATTGCCTTGTGCTAGAAGGTAGCGTGGACCCCCCTCCCACCCCACACTGCTTCTCATATCCGCCGTCGTGGATATCCTGGCCCCGGGAAATTCATAGGAGGGGCATCAAGCCACCTCCTCCCCTGGAAGGGGCCTATGACCACCTTCCCTTAGGCGACCCCATACTTAGTGGGTGCCGCCTCCCCGTTTGAGGGGCCAATGGGTGGCGCCCCCCCTCTAGGGATCTTGAAATTACTGCTCACCGATCATGACCTTACCGCCCGACCAAAATAAATACGACGTTTGTTTACCTACTAAGAAAGAAAAATCAACCTCTAACTGCAGTCCTTTATTACTCATACATTCAACACTTCCTTCAACTAGACTGTTATACTCCGCTCTACCAAGGAAGAAAGAATTGTTACGAACAAATCACTTATTGCAGTACCAACATCGACATTTTTATTAACGACTAAACCAGGAGAAAAGAGATGCTTATAAAGCACAACATTTTATTGCAGTACTAACTTTGCCATAAGGGGCTGGTGGGTGGGTCTCAAAAATTGCTCTTTGTTCCGTCGAGGGCTCACGTGCAACGAGGGGTGCAGCTTCCTAGCACAGGAACAAGAGGACGCTTCTTCGGATTGCTGCTCCTTTCATTCCTCTTCGGGAGGGCATGTACCCTCCTCCGGTACGCCTACGGGGCGTGGCCAACGGTGTAGGTGTCTAGGACAACCCCTCTTGGGCGGGAAAAGGCGCGCCCCGGCTACGCCGCTTCGGCCATACCAGCCGTGACACGCCCCCCGCACAAAATGGCTTCCCTGGAGGATCCGGGCCCCCGACCATACGTTCGGGGGGACCGAGTGGTCGCCCCTTTCCATATGGCCGGGATGCCTGTCACCCCCTCCCAACACAATCCCCAAGGATGGGAAGACGGACGCAGTTCTGAGCTTTTGGAAGGCGGGAGGGAGTTACCCTCCCGGCGGTATTTATTAAAATATGAAACAAAATTAAAACATTAAAATAACAGTTTCATATCATGTACAATTTTCATTTATTACATTATGATGAAGACACGTTGATTGGCTAACCTTAACAAATCTCTAGTACAAAGGTTTTCCTAGCCGAGTCTAACATCCTGCCAATGCATACTTTTCTAAATTAAAATTGCACATCCTAGCATTACGGGGCCAACGGCAAGGTCGCAACCGGTGTCAGATCCCAACTACCAGAACTCCCCCCTCACGGTGTGAGGGGCAGGCGCACAGAGGACTGTACCTCTGTGCCAACTCCAATTTCCCTTGTCTTCGCGGGGGCCCTCTATTTAACTCGACGCCATCTTAATGGTCGTCCGAGGACTCGTGTGAGGTGTCTAGAAGGTAGCGTGGACCCCCCTCCCACCTCACACTGCTTCTCATATCCGCCGTCGCGGATATCCTGGCCCCGGGAAATTCATAGGAGGGGCATCGAGCCACCTCCTCCCCTGGAAGGGGCCTATGACCACCTTCCCTTAGGCGACCCCATATTTAGTGGGTGCCGCCTCCCCGTTTGAGGGGCCAATGGCCGCCTCCCCCCGGGCGCTCCCATCCATAATGGGTGGCGCCCCCCCTCTAGGGATCTTGAAATTACTGCTCACCGATCATGACCTTACCGCCACAGGCCGGATAGTTGACCGGCTATCCGGCCCCCCCACAGACTCCTACTAAAAGGTCATGCTTTTACAAACCCCTTAACCAAGCTACGAAGTCTCCTATGAGTAAGATATTCCCCTTCGGGACAAATGGACCCCATCCTCGAGATACATGTGATCCCCCCGAATACATCCATGCGGAATACAGTGCAACTGCGCCGAGCAAAACAACCTACCAAGTTTGTTATTGACCTTCTTCACTGAATGGTTCAGTGCTGACACAGAGAGGCCCCCCGCCACACCTTCCTGGGAATCATGTGGGACCATGCTATCGTGCGCCCAGGGATCCTTCTCGCCAGCCAGCTAACAGTAGATAGGACTCGCTCGAGTAGTACTCGCCGACCGAGTGTCACTAAGTCATTGCCTCCCAGATGAACTATGATTACAGACGGCGGTGACCTTGTCCGCCCTAACAGTTCCTCAATAAAACATTGAAACCGGTCAATACAGAGCCCGCCCCTTCCGTGGAAGGTCACCCTGTACCCGTATTCCCCAGCTGCGTGAATCACGTCACCTGCTTTGAATACGTCCCCGGCCCGCCTCACGTATGAGTGGCCCACGACCCACACCACTCTTTCCTCAGCCGGTGATCTCTGACCGCTGGTCCCCAGGTGCTGGGTCGACTGCAAAGTCCGCCCCGCATCGTATGCTCGCGAAACTGTAAACCAAACAGAAAACAAGAAGCGTGAGTGCATGACATTGGCTTCACAACATGTGCAACCGCACATACCTTTTATAACAGTTCGAGGACCATCGTCCCAGTTGTTTCACCTTCTCAACACTCTGACCCCTGGCTGTAGCCTCTGTAGCAGCCCCTATTCTAAAGGAATGGGTCCCAAAATCGCCCGGGTCCAAGCCCGCTGCTGCGATTGCCATCGTTAGCACCCGCTGAAACTGGAACCTCGTCAGTGGGGTGGCGTCGATGTGTCTCAGCAAGCTTCCCCCCCATGCATCTGCCCTTCGCGACAAATATTCCTCAACGCACTTCACTGGGCACATGGGGGACCCTCGCATGCGCTGGACGATAATTCTGTCTCCCATAGCACCCTGGTCGGTCTTGGACCTGGTTATTGTGATCACCATTGAATCACCCTTGATCAGAATGTGATCCCGACCCAGGCCTCCCTCTACATCTTTCTTATTTCTTGCTACCAGCTCGCTCACCCGCATCGCCCCATGGAACGCTAATGCGAAAGCGGCCCGGAACAGCACTGCCTCGAACTGGGAGGAACATGTTGTGGGGAGTATCGACATCAGCAGAAACAACCTCTCTAACCCAATCGGGCAGCTTTCGTCTACTCTACGACCCTCAAGGCGTTGCCAACCACGAAGGGCCTTCTTTACCAAAAAAGACGATGTTGGGTCCTCGATGCCATGCGCCTGCGCCATGAATGAAATGGCTGTGTTTCTGCACGAAAACGCCGGATTGATTCCGAACGGAAAGTCAGCGCGAACCATTAACCCCTTGCTGACACGGACCTGACTAGAAATTACAGATAGTGTTCCTTTGGCTGGGATTTCAGTTCCCACCCTCAGACGTTGGAACATGTGAGCACCGTTTGTGCACCGCTTCGTGGGCACCCCTATTTCCAGCCTAACAGCTGGTTGAAGCACAGAAATCCTGCCCGGTCGAGTGTTACCGGTACTACGACCACTCTTACGCCATTGAGCAGAATCATTATCCCCAGTCCCTGTCCTGAAGAGAACCTGAAACAACCCCGGTTCGAAACGCGTCGACACCTCCACCCTGTGGTAAACCTCCAAGGGTGCCACTAGGACACAATTACATCGATTCCGTTGGACCCTAGTTGTGCAACCCGCTTTAAATAAATTAACCACAGGCTTGGCTGACAGGCAGGCATTCCATTCCACCTCCCCGCCTGTCCCATGGTTTCACAGTCTGTAGGACTGGTTCACATTTACTTTATACTTCAAAGTTTTGCACTGTATATAATTGCAATTAATTTTGTTCACTGAATTTTGCATTGTTTTTTGTGTGTCTCGTTCACTAATGTGGCCTCATTCACTTTTGTATGTATTGTATATTTGTAAATTCTGTAAATTTGTAGATATTACCATCACTTATTCACTGTCATAACAGTTGTTTTGTTTGCGTTCATGTCTTAGATTCCTTAAAAATTCGAGTCTCAGTAGAAAATAAATTTGTTTTGGGATTCTTTCCCAGAGGTCGCGTGGTATTTCTTTGACTACGTGGCTTAAAGGTGTTGTTGATAATTATCCTGTCCAGCCACCCTGTTCTGTTTTCCCCATGAATGAAATGGCGGCCCGGTGCCTATTGGCCGTTGCCGCTGATCGGCCTGCACTGTGTAGTGCTACAAGAAACTTCAGGACATACTCCTCCTGACCCCAATTGACCCCCCTGCCGGACCCAAAAATGCACAATAGGAACGAAACGCTCCTTCGTATGCCTTCCATGTCCTGGGGGTTAGGCTTGCTGCCACGAGGTCTTGTAATCCGGGGCACCGAGTAACCAGAGTGCTTCGGGAAATGGGGCCGCCGCTAGGTCCGCGGAAGGTAGATAACCCCTGAAAGCCTGCATGTGTGAACGAGAGAGTGCATCAGCCGCCTGGTTCAGTACCCCTGGCACATGCTTCGCCCTAAATTATACGTTCAGTCTCATGCAAATTAGTACAATTTCCTTCAGTAATCTCAATATCCACTTGCAGCGCGCTGCCTGACTATTTATACATTCAACAACAGTCATATTGTCGGACCAAAACACCACAGAGCGATCTCTCAACTCATCCGGCCATGCCATCAAAGCCACTAAAATGGGGAACAACTCGAGAAACCCGATGTTACCTGTGAGACCGCTGGTGTGCCACCACGTCGGCCATGTTTGCGCTGACCAGCGATTACCAAAGATGGCGCCAAAACCCACGCTCCCCGCCGAGTCGGTCTACAAACCCAGCCCGTCCGAGGACGCTGGTGGTTTGCTCCACACCACTCGACCGTTGAAATCCGCCAGGAATGCCAACCATATGCGCATGTCCTGGCGAACTTCTGCAGACAGTCTCGTGCGATGGTGTCCTTCCTTGAGACCGACCATGGTTTGCGCAATAGAGCGGGAAAAGGGGCGGGCCATTGGTATCACTCGGAGGGCAAAGTTAAGCTGGCCCACCGCTTGTTGTAGCTGATGAAGCGTGACTTTTTCTTGGCTGATGCACAATTCCAAGGAAGCCCTGAACTTCGCTACCTTCCCCACCGGCAGACGGAAACATCCCTCCACAGAATCGAGCTCAATGCCTAGAAACTCGAGTGAAGTCGATGGTCCAACCGTCTTACCTGGTGCCAATGGCACCCCGAATTGCTCCATGAGAGTGCAAAATTCTCGTAACGCCTGCGCACACTGAGTGTCGCCGGCTGCCCCCAAGAACAAGAAATCGTCTAGGTAATGCATAACCTGGGTATGGCCAGTGGCCCTGGTAAACGCCCATTGCAGAAAAGAACTGAACATTTCAAAATAAGCACACGAAATGGAGCAACCCATTGGCATACATCTATCCATGTAGTAACGTCCTTGAAAAACAAAGCCTAACAGACGCTGATCCTGTGGGTGTACCGGTAGCAACCGGAACGCTGACTCGATATCTGACTTCGCCATCAGCGCTCCGGGCCCCAGGCGATTCAACATGGCGACGGCATCATCAAAGGATGCGTACCGCACCGAACAAACTCCCGGGTCAATCGCATCGTTCACGGAAAGACCCCTAGGAGCTGACAAGTTGTGGATCAACCTAAACTCACCCGGGTCCCTCTTGGGGACTACTCCCAACGGAGAACAGACGAAATTAGTGACTGGCGGGTGCCTATATGGCCCAGCGACTCGGCCAAGGGCAACCTCTTTTGCAATCTTTCTTTCCACCACTGCTGGATTATGCTGTGCCGACAGTTGGTTTCTACACAATGATTCCCCCCGAAAATCCCCCGCCGGGATGCGGAAACCGTACGAGAAGCCGTTCCTCAACACCCCAGCGGAGACATGATCAGTTTATTCATTTAGCCAGGGGATCATTGCCATGATATCTACAGGGGTTGGTAGCGAAACTCCTTGGTCCACCTCAGACCTGTTTGGCCCCTCCTCTACCCCCCGTATCACCATTCTTGGCTCTGCATGCACTCTCGGGGTGAGAAGAATTTCCGCAACTTGCACACTCATGTCTGAACTTACACGTCCCTTGTGGCCTAGTGCACTTGCCCCTGTTAAAATTCCAACAGACCCCTTTTCTACCCCCGTTCCCACCACTCTTAGGCTGGTGGTCACCTGCGGGGCCCGCTCGAAAGGGCTCCGCCGCCGGTGGCGGGACGGCCCCGACCCATTCCCGCCAAGCGAGGACGACTTCGTCGCGCCCGGCAGGAGCTGCTTCTGCCAAGAGATGGAGTCGAGACAATCCCACGTCAGAGATGAATCGTGCTCCTTGGCTTTGCGAAACTTCATATCATAGCCCATCCATTCATCTCCCTCATAAGATTCATAAAAATCCATTATACGTGCCTGATAACAGGCCAATTCAGTCAAAACCTCGGGCTGACGTTCCCCAATAATTGCCGTAAACATTGCAAAGGCCTTGGCCCAATTTGAGATCGTTTCGTCAACCCTGAATCCCGCCATTTTTGCTCGCCACACACTCGGATGCCACAAATCCTTCTGAATCTTAACATACTCCATCTTGTGATGGTCGGTCAGGAGAGAAAACATATTCACATAGTTATCAGCCCAAATCATCTCTTTAGTGGCCAGTGGTATATGTTGGACCACCTTTTCCCTTCTTGAGGGCAAAGACCCCTCCCTTGCCATTGGCAATGCCTGCTTACCTGGCTTCATTGCAGGTCCCGCTGCTTTGTCGACGCCGGCTGCTGGTCCTTCCGAGGTCACCTGTGGGGGGACAAGAGGGAGATTCGCCTTCGCGGCATCTCGTGACTGCCGCAACTGCTGCATTAGTTGTTTGGCCTCTTCGGCCGTGTCTCCCGGTGCCGTAGCACCCCCTGTGCTCCTGCCGAGCCATGCGGCTAACTGGGCGGCTAACTCTGGAGGCATATTCTCCTCGCTGGCGGGCGTAACAACGACCGGAATTGGTTGGCCCGCATCCGGGATCGGTACCGGGGCCTCAACTGGAATGACCGGGCTTGCCAGGGGTAACTCGGGAATTGGGACCTCCCCCCCTGCTGCCCTATCCCTGATCCTTTTACCTCTCCCAGCAGGGATGACTCCGGGCAACGCCGGTCCTATGACCTTCTTCGGTCTGCCCGTATTGTTCATTGCTGCCATCTGCTTCCTCATACTTGCCATATCTTTCATCAGCATGCAAAGCATCTGGTCAGTCCTTGGCTTCTTTCCGGCCTTCCTGCCAGGCATTGTTGTCGGATGTTCGACCCTTGTCGCTCAACACGGTCCTGGATCCGAAGGCTCGAAGTCACTGGAAAAGAAACACAAAAATTACAAGTTCTCAAAAATTGCTCTTTGTTCCATCGAGGGCTCACGTGCAACGAGGGGTGCAGCTTCCTAGCACAGGAACAAGAGGATGCTTCTTCGGATTGCTGCTCCTTTTATTCCTCTTCGGGAGGGCGTGTACCCTCCTCCGGTACGCCTACGGGGCGTGGCCAATGGTGTAGGTGTCTAGGACAACTCCTCTTGGGTGGGAAAAGGCGCGCCCCGGCTACGCCGCTTCGGGCATACCAGCCGTGACACGCCCCCGCACAAAATGGCTTCCCGGGAGGATCCGGGCCCCCGACCATACGTTCGGGGGGACCGAGTGGTATCCCCTTTCCATTATGCGCAGTGTTTCTTGAATATTATTCAAAAAAACGATTTTGGGGGCAAATCAATGGTATTTACATTTGGTCCTTATTTATGACTGCCTTGTGGCACCGGTGCGTCTCTTTTAACATGGTACTCACTGGTGGCGGAAGGCCTTCATTAATAAGGCCCTGAGTTTGTTTGTTGTTGGTTTGTTTTTTGCTTTTTGATAATGCTTGCTATGAATATTTGCAAGATAGAGGATTTGTATTTTGGGAAACAGTGAGGTTTCAAAAGTGATATAGAGTGGTTGTACATAGGTTCTGCGCAATGTTTCCTAAATGTTATTCCCAAAACGATTTTGGGTGCAAATCAATGGTATTTTCATTTGGCCCTTATTTATTATTGCCTTGTGCTGCCGGTGTATCACTTTAAACATGGAAAATAAGTGACGCTCTGGTGGCGGAAGGCCTTCATTAATAAGGCCCTGAGTTTGTTTGTTGTTGGTTTGTTTTTTGCTTTTTGATAATGCTTGATATGAATATTTGCAAGATAGCGGATTTGTATTTTGGGAAACAGTGAGGTTTCAAAAGTGATATAGAGTGGTTGTACATAGGTTCTGCGCAGTGTTTCTTAAATGTTATTCCAAAAACAATTTTGGGTGCAAATCAATGGTATTTTCATTTGGCCCTTATTTATTATTGCCTTGTGCTGCCGGTGCATCACTTTAAACATGGGAAATAAGTGACGCTCTGGTGGCGCAAGGCCTTCATTAATAAAGCCCTGAGTTTATTTGCTGTTGGTTTGTTTTTTGATTTTTGCTAATGCTTGCTATGAACATTTGCAAGATAGAGGATTTGCATTTTGGGAAACAGTGAGGTTTCAAAAGTGATATTGAGTGGTTGTACATAGGTACTGCGCAGTGTTTCTTAATTGTTATTCAAAAAACGATTTTGGGGGCAAATCAATGGTATTTACATTTGGTCCTTATTTATGACTGCCTTGTGGCACTGGTGCTTCTCTTTTAACATGGGACGCACTGGTGGCGGAAGGCCTTCATTAATAAGGCCCTGAGTTTGTTTGTTGTTGGTTTGTTTTTTGCTTTTTGATAATGCTTGCTATGAATATTTGCAAGATAGAGGATTTGTATTTTGGGAAACAGTGAGGTTTCAAAAGTGATATAGAGTGGTTGTACATAGGTTCTGCGCAGTGTTTCTTAAATGTTTTTCAAAAAACGATTTTGGGTACAAATCAATGGTATTTTCATTTGGCCCTTATTTGTGATTGCCTTGTGCTGCCGGTGCATCACTTTAAACATGGGGAATAAGTGACGCTCTGGTGGTGCAAGGCCTTCATAAATAAGGCCCTGAGTTTGTTTGCTGTTGGTTTGTTTTTTGCTTTTTGATAATGCTTGCTATGAACATTTGCAAGATAGAGGATTTGTATTGTGGAAAACAGTGAGGTTTCAGAAGTGATATTGAGTGGTTGTACATAGGTTCTGCGCAGTGTTTCTTAAATGTTATTCAAAAAACCTTTTTTGGGGCAAATCAATGGTATTTACATTTGGCCCTTATTTATGATTGCCTTGTGGCACCGGTGCATCTCTTTTAACATGGGACGCACTGGTGGCGCAAGGCCTTCATAAATAAGGCCCTGAGTTGCTGTGGTATAAACTTTAATATGTTGCAAATTAGTGTTTATATTGTTTTCTTTTTGTCATTACTTTGTTGTTTGCTAATAGTGGTCTTTAATGTGTTATTTTTTCAGAACCACAGATTGAAATCAACATTTTAAAAGCAAGCAAAAATGCCGTCAAGGCATAGGAGTAGAAAAAATACCATACGTAAAAGAACAAAATCATCAAAGGAATTAAAAGAATCCTCTACAACAAGTACTTCAAAAAACACCAGAAAAGCTCCTGGTAAGACAATTAAGTCTTTTCTTCGCAATTTATGTAGATCAAAAAGTAATGTTAACAGTAATGTGAAGATCCAGAAGCAGAGAGCAAATCTAAAAAGGAAGGAGAGGCCCTCAAAAAATGTCTCTATTGGAGCAGGAGATAAGAGTATGGATAGCAATAGAAGGTTAAATCAATTTAGGGACATTCGTAGACGAATGTTTCGCAATAGGGTAGTTTTAAATTTGCTAAAAAATGAAAAGAAAGGTAAACAGAGAGCTGTTTCTTACAAGAAAAAGAAAAGTGTAGAGAAGATTGTTGATCAGGCTTTTGAAGTTAAGAAAAAATTATTTATTTTATTAATCAATAGGATTAGGATACTTAATAGGGCAATTGATGTTTTCAAATCGAAAAGTAGATGGAAAAGAATTATTAATCGGACTATTTTTGTGAAGTATTTTCTGGAGAATGGATGCATAGTTCAAGTTCTGAGCCATTTTTTAATGAAGGGAGTTACTTTCAGGAAAATGATTTGGTGCATGCAGTTGACACCAGTGGTTGAGCATATGAGGTGAAAGATGGTTGTGTGATAGATAAAGAGAAACTTATGTCTAGAGATGCAGAAGAGGTGTTAAGTGGTGAAGTATTAGGGAGACGTACTAAGGGTCCAGTGTACACATGGAAGTGCAGTAGTATTTGTAGTGTGCGACAGGATTCAATCGATTTGCTTCAAATTTTCTTACGTATATATAGTAAGAAAAGTCTAAAACAAAAAATGAAGATCTTGCAAGAGTTAGATCCTTGCAGAGTAAGAGAAAACACAGGTTTGCATGGGCATTCACTGGCTTGTCTTTCTAGAAAAGTATGTCTGAGTGTTTTTCATCATTTTAGGATCTTAGCAGTGCATCATAATAAGGTGAGGAAATTAGTGAGAAGGTTGTATTATGCAAAAAGTCCAGCACTTAAGCTTAAACAGTGAAACAGTGCTCTTTTGCATGGATCTGAAGTAGATGTGAAGAATATTTTTGAAGAAATTGAGTTTTCTTATTTTGGGAACAAAGAGGACTGTGTAGAAATGGATATAGTAATGGATGGTAATGTGGAAGACAATGTACAAATTTCAAGTACAGAAAAGTTTGACGAGGAAATTACCAAGTTTAAGGTGAAATCAAGTGAAAGGCCTAATTTAACTTGTGTGTGTTGTCGACGGCCTCATTATAAGATTCAGACTAGGTTAGTTGATTTATATGCAAAATGTGAATTGGAAAATAATAGTGAATGGAAGGATTTTGTAAGTTATTTGTTGGTGGAGAATTCTTTTGATTTGAGTTTTGATCAGCGTATTTGTAATTATTGTTTGAAAAAATTAAATGAAAATAGAATGCCTGCTAAAGCTGCTCATAATAATCTTCAGTTGATAGATATTCCTTCTGAATTGATGGATTTAAATACTTATGAATCAATTTTGATTCAATGTGTCCATCCTTTTCAAGCTATTGTTCGCATGGAGCCTAAGATAGGGAAATTACCTCCTACAGATTTACAAAGAGGATTAAAGGGAAGAGTTGTTTATTTGCCTCTAGATGTGAAGAAAAATATTGATACAATTGGTGTAGAAAAGAGTAGAAGAGGATCCTCTGGTTATTCTAGTTAATGGGGTTCCGAGAAAGAGTAAGAAAATCTGGCACGATTTAGTGGATGTTAGGAAAGTCAAAAAGGCAACGTTGTATTTGGTCAAAAACAAGGAGTACTATAAAGATGTAAGTGTTGGAGCAGAGGATACAGCTTCAGAAGAAGACAGTGATTGTTCAGTTGGCCAAGTTGAAAAAGTTGATGTGTCTAGAAGTGAAGAAATATATGAGCATTATACTGTTCATCCTTTGCATTCCAAAGAAGAAATGGGGAATGCAATTGACTTGTTTCAAATGAAAGCAGCAAAAGGAAGTCCCATTAGTGTATGGGAAGAAAGTTTGGAAGCTCGTTGTTTTCCACAGTTATTTCCAACAGGTCGTGGTGGACGATATGACGATCGACCAGTTCAAATTCCTACAGCTGAAAACAGGACTTTAAGATTATATGCTGAAGATCCAAGGTTTCGGCAATACATTCCGTATTTGTTTCATCTACTGTATGAAAGTGATTTGTCCGGGCTTTCTTATGCAGTTAATCATATATTGAAAAGTGGAGCTCATCTGCAAAATGTTTCAGCAAGGGACTTTATGGAGAAAGTTAATCTGCAAGACAGTATTTTGGAATCTCAGCTAATCAATCTCATGGCATGTCAGCGTGGAACAAATGAGTATTGGTTCCGTCGTCATGGGGAATTGAAATGTATGCTAAGAAACTTAGGAACTCCTACATGGTTCCTCACTCTTAGCTGCGCTGAGTATGCATGGGACGACTTACTTCAATTTCTACGAGAGGCAAATGGAAACATACAAAATATAGAATTGAAAACACCTGGAGAACTGTGTTCTTTGGATCCAGTGAATGTTTGCAGATATTTTAATCATAGATTGGAAGCTATGATGTATTTTATTACCAACAAAAAAATCCTCCCCTTTGAGAGGTTTTGGATTTTTTTGGGAGGAAGGAATATCAAGCGAGAGGTGCTCCTCATATACATATGTTGTTATGGATTAAAGATGCACCCAAATTTGGATTAGATTCGGATGAAACAGTGATGAGTTTCATTGAAGAGTATTCAACATGTGCTGTTCCAAAAACTACTGAAGAAAACAGTTTAAGGCAACAAGTTTTACGTTTTCAATCTCATCATTGTGAAAAGTACTGTTGTCGAAAATTAAAAAACAAGGAAATGTCGTTTTGCGTTTCCACGACCAGTGATTTCTAAGGGAAGAGTAAATAATTTGATGTCATCTCTACGACATACTGTGACGAGGAAATCTCCCAAAAATACATATAATTTAAAAAGAAACGAAGAGTCCAAGTACATCAACGACTACAACCCAGTGATTTTGTCCATGTGGAATGCTAACATGGATATTCAGTTTGTTGCTGACAACTCTATTGCTGTGGCTAGATATGTGACATCTTACATCACAAAAAAAGAAAAGACAGAACTGAAGGAAATGTGGGAGGACATTTCACATGAAAAGAGTCTAAGCAAGAAATTATACAGTTTCAGTCTGAAGATGTTGTTCCATCGAGAAATTGGAGAATATGAATGTTCTGATCAGTTATCATCAGCAAGTCTCTATGCCAAATCAAGAACAATCATTTGGGTGAGTCTAGGTCTTGCTGCAACACGAAACCGAGTTTTGAAATCTGTACAAGAAATTGAATATTTGGCAGAGAAAGAACCCAACAGTACAGATATTTTGAAAGCAAATATGTTGGATACATGCTATCCAAATAGAAGTACTCACCTTGAGAACACTTGTTTGTATGAAGTTCTGCAAAACTACAGTTATAAGAGGAACATCGCAGAAGATATCAATAATGGAAAATATGCTGTCATTGGGTATGAAGGATGTCTAGTGAAGCAGAGAAAAGGCCATTTGATTAATCATCGAAAATTGAGTTGCGAAGCTCCAGACAAAAGAGAATTTTTTTATTTAGCACTTTTGCAACTCTTTAAGCCATGGCGTACAGAAGAGGAACTACTTGGAGATTTGCTCTGTTATGAAGACTCTTTTAAGGCAACTAAGGAAATAGAGCAAGAAACCACAATTGCTGAAGAGATTGCTAGAGACAGTTCTCAAGACAGTCAGAGTTCTACTTCATTGAGTCAGGATCCACTAGGAGGACCAATTATTCAAAATGAAGCTGCAACTGCCATGGATGAGGTGGAAAGAGCTATGGAACAAGCTCAAGAGGATGGAGTTAACTTAGAAGATTTGGTAAAGCAACTAAACGTTGAGCAGAAAAAGATATATGACGAAGTTACAGAACAGATTGAACATGGATTCAGACATGAGAAAAAAGTGTGCTCATGTACATCATTTAAGCCTGTTCGACTGTACGTAAGTGGAGTAGCGGGAACAGGAAAACGTTTTCTGATTAAAGCCATTGCAACTTATTTGCAGAAAAGGACTGATTCACCGCTGTCTTGTGTTGTAACTGCTCCAACTGGACTGGCAGCACATAACATTAAAGGGATTACTCTACATCCTTTACTGATGCTGCCAGTTGAGCATGATAATAAATTGCATTACAACAAGTTATCTGGAGATGCGTGTTCTGAAGTTTCCAGAGTCTTGAAGAAAATGAAACTTCTTATCAATGATGAAGTAAGCATGGTCTCAAATCTAATGCTTGCTTTTGTGCATTTGAGAATGCAAGAAATTCTTAGAACAGAGTATGATGTGTTATTTGGAGGAAAACACATTATTGTTTTTGGAGATCTATTGCAGTTGACTCCAGTAAAAGGACAACCAGTGTTTAAAATGCTCACGCATGAAGATACCAGGAAGTCCCTTGGAAGCATTGGACACATTAATATATGGTTAAATTTTAAATATGCTGAACTGCTTCAAAATATGCGACAGGCAAAGGATGAAGATTATAAAAATATTCTACAAGATGTAAGAATTGGAAAAGTAAGTGAGCTTGGGAAAGAAGCTTTACATGCTCGATTAATTTCAAATATGTATCCAAATGAAAACATTCTTCCAGAGAATATTTTTTAAAAAATGACTGAGAAGAAATCTGGGATATGTTTGATGCCAACTCTGCAAGAATGTTCCATCTTCAACAACAAAATGTTAAAGTTAGAAAATGAAGAGATTGTGAAACTGGGAGCAATAGATAAAATAGAGCATATGGGTGTAACAATTGTTTTGTCAGAAAATTTGAAAACAAAATTGGATTCATTAGAGAAAAGTATTTCTAAAACAGCTGGTTTTGAAAAGACTCTGAATGTGTGTTTAAATTGTCATATCATTTTGAGAAGGAATTTAAATGTTGAAAGAGTTCTGGTAAATGGAGCAATGGGTTATGTTATTGATTTTGTGAATTATAGAAATAGAGATGGAATTGAATTTTTAAAAATAAAATTTGATGGTATTGAGCAAGTACAACAAATCAGTCGTTGTTCTGCTAGATTTTTACTTGTAAAAGACTTATATGTTCCCCGAAAACAGTTTCCTGTTTGTTTGGCATATGCAGTAACAATTCATAAATCTCAAGGTTTAAGTGTAGATAGTGCTTTGGTGAACATTGGAAGATCTGTGTTTAAAGAGGGCATGGCATATGTGGCATTATCACGAGTCAGAACTTTATCAGGATTGTACTTGATTGAGTGTGATGAGACAAAGATTTGTGCAGATCTAGATTGTGTTAAAGAATACAATAGGTTAAGAAGAGAGTATGCTCCACATTTGCCTCAATATCCTCTGTTTGAAAAACGTGTGGTAGGCCGAAAAAGAAGAAATGAGAATAATTGCAGTGAGGTAGTAGCAAAAAGACAAAAAGTAGATGAAACTGTAATTCAAAACAGAAAGAAAAAGGATTCTGATGAAAATGTTGTTGGATTTCAGTTTGAAAATAGTTCTGGTGTCAACTGCTATGCTAATGTAGTAGCTAATGTTGTTTTTTTTCTTCAAAATTTACAAGAACAGATTGTTGAAAATTGGGATCAAAGATTGTGTGGTTTATTGAATTCTGTGTTTGAGAAATGTAGCAGTGATAGAGCAAAAATAGAAAGTGTAACAGAAATTCGAAATATTTTATATATGTGTTCTGGTCAAGATAAATTTTCACAGAACATTCAGCAGGATTGTCAGGAATTTTTAATGTATATGTTTGGTGTTTTGGAAGATGAAGGTGTAGATGTAGATAATCTTTTTAGCCGTTCTTATCAATGGCAGCATGACTGCCACAATTGTATAGAGGAGTAGAGAGGCGCACTCAATGAAGTCAATGTTCTAAGAGAGTCCAAAGAAAAGCGTAGATCTTCTGTTCTTATTCTAAATGTATTCTTTATTTTCACATACAACGGCACAGCCAACGCGTTTCATTCCCATTCGTGCCTAGGGAATTTCATCAGGGCATGTAATAAAGAGTTAGGTCCATGTGGTAGTCCTAGATGAGGTTATTCCTAGGATGCTGATGTATAAAAAATGATCATAGTAGACCACGATGTATTCCTGAAAAAGCTTCACATTCAATTTCAAGTGAAATGGTAGTTTCATCAGCATCCTAGGAATAACTGGACGCCGGGAAGAATGGCGGCGTAGTTCTGACCTCCTTCAGGCGGCTGCTCCTTTGTCGATCATAGAGGGCTGCTATCTGATCCCCAGCTCCTGAAAGACGAGGGATTCGCCTGTCGGGACCTTACCCCAACATGCCCTGAAATCTGGGCTGATTCCGAGCGCGGAATACTGAAGAAATAGAACCCTCCGTTCCGACCGCTGATGACTAAAGAGCGAGACGGAGACTGATGCCGGCTACAACGACGCGGCGGTCCGGGGCACCAGGTCCGCTCACCGTAGACACTGACGGGAGCCTAAAAGACTTCAGAAACGGACGCCAGCCAGCGATATGACCTGTCCCGGGAACCATGAGTAATGAGAATGCTTCTTGCTTCTTGCCGCATTTAAACCGATCAATACGGGAGGGAGAAAACGGCGCGAAATACCGGCAGCTTAAATGGCGGACTGGCGGACTGGCGGACTGATCAAGCTCCCGACTCTAACATGAAAAACCCAGCGTCCCCACTGCTATAAGCTGCGCAGTATATATGCAACAAATTCGACTGCTGGGGTAATCTGTATTATCGACTTGGTCATAATCACTCGATGCCTCTGAGGGTCTGTGGGCAACAGCGCGGCAGCTGAAGACACGAAACGCGCCTCAACAAAATGGCGGCGGCTAAAGTATTGCGACTGGTCTTGGTGCTCAGCGACACAATATAATGCCCTCATAGTGTCTATTGATAGTAATACAACACAACGCATGTGTGCATTCTGTTGACTCTACACGGTCTCTTCTCCACGCTAAGGCACACTGAAAGACCGTGTGCAAACGGAATTAAAGAACTTTATACTCTATGAAGGCAGCCTGAAATGGTGGCTCCCCAGCGCGTCTGCCGTCGCGCTGACAGCGCTGACATCGCAAATAGGTCATCCTGCTGCTAGCTTCATCTACTGCTCTGCTCAACGTTTTGGGACTGTTTCTATGGGTCTGGTTATGAGGAGTGGTGCAAAGCGCCTAAAAATCCCACATGCATGCAAATAAGTGAAGTGAAAGCTGCGTGCAGCATTGGATTGAGGGCAAGAATTTATTGTTTCGAATTGGCGACGCCGCAGCGGCTCCACAGCGCATCTGACGCCGAGCTTGAATCACCCTGAACTTTGGTGCCATGTGACCCACGGCGCACACAGCCTTGATATATGTCGCCACGACAGTAGGGAAAAGCGAATTTGGTGCTTGTCTATTGCTGTAATTACCCTCACGAACCGATATTTACAAGGAGTGATATTTACATTATACAAAATAGCGACGTATACTGAGTGCTTTTAAAGGGAAATGCAACTCATAAGATGGTAATGCATACATAGCTCTCCAATGTAAAATCACCTTCAAAAAGGGATAAGTGTATAATCTGCTGCCCTGCACGGTCAAAATATAGACTGGTTTTCAGCGCTACATGTCTGGGAAACATCAAGGCATCTACACAACCCATCGCTTCACACGTATAAAGTATGGGAGACAAGGAAAATGGTACAGCTTCTAAACGCCTGAAATCTAACCCACCGACACCGATCAAAGGGAACAAAGGGAACAAAAAATGGAGGAAGCCATGGAAACAATTTTGAGCAGGCTAGAAGAAGTTAGAGACTTGGCCAAGTCTACCAAAGATGAGGTTGTTGCTGTCCGCCAAGATATTAAAGACATCTACTCAAGATTAGCGGAGACTGAAACCAGGATAAGCAAATTGGAGGACTTTGAAAATAAAACATGTGGAGCTATCAAGAAACTTTCCTTATGCTCTGACCATCTCGTGAGGAAGGTTGCGGAATTGGAGGACAGAAACAGAAGGGGGAATCTAAGAATTTTTGGCATGCCGGAGAAATCGGAGGAAAACCATGACTCATGCATACCATTCCTCGAGGAGTGGTTCACGCAGGCCACAAATCTAACCTTCACTCAGCCACTGGAGTTTGATAGAGCGCATAGAGTGCCAGGACGAATTTCAAAGGACCAAAAGGGCCCAAGAGCGATCGTGTGCAAACCACTAAGGTACCAGCACACAGAACAGATACTTACCTTCGCTCACAAACACAACCACGTGCTATGGAAAGGCCAGAATATCTTCATCTCACAGGACTTCAGTAAGGAAACAATGGAGATCAGGAAAGCCTTCCTTGCATTGAGACCCCAACTAAAGTCACTTGGTCACCTGTATGGCTTTATTGGTCCAACAAAGTTTAGAGTAACTATACAAGGTGTGTCTCATGTGTTCTCAGACCCGCGAAAACTGCGACAGCTCCTGTTCGACTGTGGAGATGGCAATATGGAAGTCTCCCCTTCAGCTCAACAAGGAGCCTCTCCGTCTGGCCTAGGATAAACTCTGGTTTGGAGATTTTGTACTACCACTCTCATACTCCAGAATCCTTGTAGAAGTGCCTATTCAAACTGGATCTGGTGTGAGGGTTTCTTGTCTTGGATTTGATACATGGTTGGGGTTCACGACTGGTTCTGGCCGGTAATGACACGGTAATGTACTCTGTACCCTTGGGCCCTATGCCAGCGAATCATCTGATACCCGGATCTATATTAGAACGATCCCTTGAACGATCTCATGAACCCTTAACTTGAAGGCTGTATCATTAAAAGCTGCATCATTATGGTTCTATCCATGCTACCATACCCACGATACCATACCTATGCTACCATGATACCATGCTACCATGAAATTGCTCATGTCCCTTATGGACCTTAAATAGGCGCTATGCTGTACTGTTGATCTGTAGCACTCCTCCCTGTTGTTGAATGCGCCTACGATAATAATTCTTTTGCAGATACTGATATATTTGGTCACGAAACTGAGGCCAATGCAGTGACTTTCCTGTGTTTAATGTTCTGGTACCATCGTTGTTTATTGTTGCATACACACTTGGGTTAATTTTCTCAGAATTAGGGTAGCAGCCCAAAGAATTGCTAGTTAAGAGTAAGCTGCTTGGAGGCGGCCACGTGGTCGTCATTCCCGAGTCACCATGTTCTGTTGTTTCTACTACTGGGGAGGGAGGGGTGGGCTGTGGGTGAGGGAGGGGGGCGGAGGGAGGTTGATAGGGGAGATGGGGGGGGGGGTTGTTTTGACATTTTGCATATGGTTTTGTTTAGTTATGTCCATCTTGCATCCTAGCTTGCATTCACTGTTCCACATTACGTTCCGAAGCTTATACTCTGTCCTTCTGTTTCCTGCGTATTGTGCTAGCCCCACATTCTACGTGATAAAAGATGCTGCTGATTTTTTCAGGGGTATGAAACTGCTTCCACGACCCAATCCTTATGCATACACATGTGTTATGAGACGATATTACTGGCTGCATAATTGATGGCTCCTGTTATAGATACTCCAATAGGGACGACAACTATAGCTAACCTTAGCATACTATCATTGAACGTGAAGGGACTAAACCAGCCGGTTAAACGCCAAAAGATACTTGACTATCTACGAAGGCAGCGTGGAGATATAGCCTTACTGCAGGAAACAAAACTAGAAGCAAAGCAATTTCACACACTGCGCAATAAGTATTATACCGAAGTGATAGGCTCTGAGGCAATCTCAAAAAAGAATGGGGTGGTGATGTTAGTGGCCAAAAATGCAAATGTGGAAATAGTCTCTAGTGCAACAGATACAAAATGTAGATGGGTCTCAGCGAGACTACTTAAGGATGACACTGAATTCTTTATCACGACTATCTATGCCCCAAATACACATGATCCGTCCTTCTGGGTAGGCCTAACGAAGCAGATAAACTCCATCCCTGACACGGCAGTCCATATTTTGGCGGGCGACTTCAATCTCCCATATGACCCAATACTAGATAGAGACTCTAAATGCGTCTTTCGCCCGGGAAGAGCCCATAAGGCGTTCATGAAACTATGCAATAGATTTCATATGGTGGACACGTGGCGCTTGATGCATCCTGATGATAGAGACTACTCATTCTACTCCCCACCACATGACTCGTTCTCGAGAATCGACTACATACTCATATCTAAAAACGCGGTGGCAAGAGTTGAGGACGCGGACATTGCTCCCAGATTAGTCTCTGATCATTCCTGCATCTCCCTCACATTATCTAATATTAAACCAACCACCCGTCAATCTATGTGGCGATTCAATGACACCATTCTTAATGACACAAAACACAAAGAAACCCTTGACACTGCCATTAAAGACTTCTTAATGTTAAACAAGAGGGGGGACACTTCAGACACCACCCGATGGGAGGCACTGAAATCCACCATAAGGGGACTTATTATAAAAATTTTGTCTGCAATTAATAAGAACCGCACTGCAGCCCTATTGAAATTAGAGGAGGACATTTCAAAACTCCAGCACACATACTTGAGGAGTAGAAACCCTGAGGTCCTAACTGAACTGTCCAATCAGAAATACACCTATAACAAACTTATTAGTGAAAAGGCGGGAATTTGGCTAGACAGGACGAAGCGTTTCAAAATTTGTGACTCGAACAAAGCGGGGAAGGGGCTAGCGGCTTATCTTAAATTTAAAATTCAAAAGAATACCATTACATCCTTACTTGATGAAAATGGGACTCCTAATTCTGATCCCACTAAGATTGCGAATATCTTCAAAGACTTCTACGAGAAACTTTACGCTAGAAACATGAACGTAGACAGCGATAAAATGAAGGAATACCTCTCCAATTGCACACTCCCAACGCCTACGGCCGCAGAAAGAGACTCCTTGAATGAGCCAATCTCTGAATCGGAGGTTATTAGCGCGATCAAGTCCCTCAAAAAGGGGAAAGCCCCTGGCCCTGACGGCTATACAGCACAATTTTATAAGACCTTTGCCCATATTCTCTCAACTCCTCTCCTAGAGGTCTTTCACGAAATTAGCAATACAGGTGAAGTTAAGGGGACTATGGCAGAGGCTGTAATTGCGGTAATACCCAAGGAAGGCAAAGACCACAAACTCCCCAAAAACTACAGGCCTATTTCACTGATAAATTTAGATTGTAAGCTCCTAGCATCAATTTTAGCGAATCGCATTCAAAAGGTCCTGCCGTCTCTAATACATCCCTCGCAAGCGGGTTTTCTGAAGAACAGGCTCTCGAGCGATAACACGAGAATCCTGGCTCATGTCATTGAAAAAGCGAAACTCTTATCCACACCTACCATTGCAATTACACTAGACGCTGAGAAAGCGTTCGACAAAGTAGACTGGGCTTACTTAAATGCTGTACTACACAAATTTGACCTGGGTCCCATATTCACTAAATTAGTCATGTCCCTCTATGCCTGTCCCTCTGCTAGAGTACGAGCTGGCTGCGCTTTTTCCTCCCCCTTTGGTCTAGAACAGGGCACTAGACAGGGTTGTCCATTATCCCCGTCCTTATTCCTCCTGGCTATTGAGCCCTTTCTGTATTACATAAGGGAAAACCCTGACATTGCTGGAATTCGCTTCGCTGATTGTACAATTAAACTCACGGCTTATGCAGATGACGTGTTGGTCATGAGTGAACAAGCTGACAAGGCTATCCCGGCGCTAATGTCCACAATAGAAGAATTCTCAGTTGTATCTGGATACTCCTTGAACAAAGATAAAACTGAGGTGAAGTCGTTGAATAACCTATGTGATAAAAACATCCTGGGCGACTCAGGGCTTACCTGGCAGCCGAAGAGTTTTAAATATTTAGGACTGGAATTTGAGAAGGATTTGATATCCACCCTAAAAATTAATGAGGAGCTGCTCTACAAAAAAATACAAAAACTATTAGACGGCTGGTCTCCTAAATTCCTTTCGTGGTGGGGTAGGGCGGAAACACTAAAAATGATGATCAGTCCCTTGGTAAATTACATGGCATGTATGCTCCCCATGACCTTCACGGAGGACTTTTTACATAAATTTGAGAAATTGATCTCGGATTTCTTGTGGAAGGGGAAGAAACCGAGAATTGCCATGAAAAAACTGCAACTTCCAAAGCTTAAAGGGGGATTAGGATTACCAAATTTCAGAAACTACCAGACCGCCTTTCTCTGTAAGCAGGGAGCATCCTGGTTTATCGAAGACCCTGTTTACACGCCCTTATGGGTTAATATTGAGAAATCCATTATAGGCAAAGCCCCGCTCTCTGCTGTCCTAACAATGGACCTCTCACACCTTACGAACTCTAAATACATCATGCTCAATACAAAGAGAGCACTTCTGCGGATAGATCGCGTCCACGTCACTGGTCAACGAATCCACAATTCCTCCTCTGCATCTTTATGGCGTAACCCGTCCATTAAAATTGGCGGATCACCCATCATATGGGACCACTGGTCTGATAAAGATATTAATGTGGTTTCTGATCTATACGAAAATAATATGCCACTGCCATTCTCGACTCTACAAGCTAGACACTCCCTGCTACCGATTGACTTTTATGCTTTCCTGAAGTCAGCCCTATCCACTAGAACATTCAAGCTAGTGACGCCTTGGCTAAAAGCTATGCTACCCCACTTTCAATCCTCTGGACATTTTGTCTCAAAAATATATAAACTACTCGCGCCAACGCCCAACAAGTCGATGAGGCGCAATGAGGTAAAATGGGAATCAGAAACAAACAACACTGGCATAAGTATAGACTGGGTCAGGATACATGCATCAGCACTTACACACAAGGTATCGCCGATACTATCACAGACCAAATATATAATTATTAACAGGGCATATTGGACCCCACAGAGACTATTTAAGGTTGGCCTGCGGGATACACCGAACTGCTGGAACTGCTCCTCTGGTATTGGTGACCTTCCGCACATGCTGTTTGATTGCCCCATGCTTCACACCTTTTGGGCAAAAATATTTGACTACATTGGACACACGTTCGACATACATCCTGCAAGGGAATTCATCTACATTCTCCTAGGAGCCTTAGACCCATCATTAAAGGGGGACCATGACCGCCAGCTCCTGGATCTTCTACTAACATTAGCATGTAAGGTGATCCTATGCAATTGGAAATCAACGGGGGAGGTCTCCTTCAATGCATGGAGGGAATGGCTGTCCTGCATTAGGGGCACTGACAATCCCGCTTTACACTCATCACCATGGCAGGTTACCAACAAAAAATTATGGTCTTCGTTAGACCAGGCCTCCCTCACCTTTGACCCTCCCTGAAGTTCTAACTGATGAGGTCTATACTCAGTAAATTGGAGGGTGCATGCTGCATGAACTGTAATGGCTATATCTTGTGCTCACGGGCTTGACAATCTTAGAACCATTAAGCAGGAACGATGGAGTATAAATGGTACTATATGGCTTGATTTAGACGGAGGGCTCTACGGAACTATATACAAATGTGAGAATGCAATGTTGGTACTTTATTTTCCTTTACTGTATACGCTTTGTTTTATGTAATAATCCATGTTTGATTGCGGTATCTCTGTAACACGACTGTAATTCTTCTGATGCCTTCTCGCCGCTATCATTTCTGTTATTGTTTAATAAAAATATGATTTGAACTCAAAAAAAAAGAAAATAGCTTTTCACTCAGAAATCATGAAGAGAGTGGTTTCTCTATAGGTTACATTGCATTTGTCACCCCGAGTAGGACGGGTATGCTCAGACGTGAGTCCCGTGCTCTCCATGCCAGTGGAATCTCGCTATTCTGGCTGATGAGGGCTGAAAGCCCAAAACAGGTCCAAGGATGCTTTTTTCCAGTCCAGGGAAGACCTGGCTTAGCAGTTTGGACTGGACTGTTTCCATGGGGTACAGGGTCAAGACTGATTGGCATATGGCTGGGTTCAAACTGGAATGGCATGGTGAGCAAATAAACAATGGATTTAGACCCAGATCTCAGTACTGGGGTGAATGTATGACATTGTTCTGCATTCTGTCCATCAACTGTTGTTTTTGCATTTGTCACCCCGAGTTGGACGGGTATGCTCAGACGTGAGTCCCGTGCTCTCCATTCCAGTTGAATCAAGCTATTCTGGCTGATGATGACTGAAAGCTTGAAAACGGTCCTAGGATGCTTGTTTCCAGTCCAGGGAGGACCTGGCTTGGCAGTTTGGGCTGGACTGTTCCCATTGGGCACATGGTAAAAACTGATTTGCATATGGCTGGGTTCAACTGGAATGGCATGGTGAGCAAAAAAACGATGGATTTAGGCCCAGATCTCTGTACTGGGGTGAATGTATGACATTGTTCTACATTATGTCCATCAACTGTTGTTTTTACAGTTGGCTTACTGCCAATATTTATATATATTTTTTTTCTAAACCTTAGAAATACACTGGGAAATCCAAAGGTTAAAGTAACGGTAGAGTTAGGTGAATTTGTCAGTGACAACATTAACGTTTTAAGCTAAAAAATACAGAAACTCACCAGTTATATTTAGCAGTCCTAACTATAACTTGCACCCCCGCTATGCACTGCTGATAACCTCACATATGACATCACTCATGACATGTTCTATGATACCATTTAGAACATCACTCATGACATCTCAAATGACCGTGCCATAGCATGGGGTAAAGTGGCATGCAGTAGAGTAGAGTGTAGTGTAGTCCAGTGGAGTGGAGTAGCATAGATGGTGTAGCATATTATAGAGTACAGTAGGATATAATCAAGTAGAGTGGAGTAGCATAGTATACAATGAAGTAAGGTTTTGTAGATTGCTGTGGTGTGTGGTACACTGGACTGCACTGCACTCTGGTTTTTTAGAGTGTTGGAAAAGTGCTGTCGAGTGGAGTAGAGTAGATTGTTAAAGAGAGGATTCAAGTGTTGTACAGTGGATTGACGTAGAGTGGAGTAGAAGAGTAGAGTGTGGTACAGTATGGTAGAGTGGAGTGTGGTAGACCATCGTACAGTTGACTGGCATAGAGCAGTGTAGAGTGGAATACCAAAGAGTGCAATAGCGGAGTACTGTGGAGCAGTGTCTGTTCAAAAAATGTATATTAACAGGGGAGAGCAAATTAGGGAGAGTTGTGAAGAGTATCATAAAATAGAGAAGTAACGTAGAGTGTTGTACAGTGGCACTTAGAGGAGTAAATCATTGTACCATGTAGGGCTATACAGTGGAGTACAGTGTGGTACACTGGAGGGGTATATATTGTTGTTGAGTGTAGTATAGTGGAGTGGCACAGAGTGGGGTTGGGTAGAGTGGAGTGGTATAGAATAGAGTAGCGCACAGTGGAGTGGCAATGACTGGAGTGGCGTACAGTGCAATATCAAGACGTGCAGTATAGTAGAATAGAGTGGAATAGCATAGAGTAGAGTGGGATAGAGTGGAACTATACAACTGATTAGCGTGGACTAGGGGGTTTTAGAGTGTGTGGAATACAGTTGAGTGATGTTGACTGCAGTAGCATAGAGTGTAGAAGCATATGGTGGAATGCAGTGTTGTGGAGTGCTGTACAGAGTAGTCACTTAGAGTGGAAGGGGGAAGTTGGAGTGGTGTAGACTGAAATAGCCAAAAGACCAATTGCATAGTGTGAAGTGGCGTAGAGTGGAGTACCATAGAGTGGAATAGCCTACAGCAGAGTGGTACAGAGGCGAGTGGTGTAGAGGAGTGGCATACCGTGGAATAGAGTACACAGCAGCATTCACTGAAATAGCGAGCAGTGTAGTAGTGTAGAGTGGAGTGGTATACAGTGGAGTGACCTACAATGGAGTGATGTAAAGTGAAGTAGAGTAGATTGGAATAGCATATTTTAGAGTGGCGTAGAGTGAAATGGCATAGAATACAGTGGGGTATACTTAAGTAGTATACAGTATAATAGTGTACAGTGTAGTGGTGTAAGGTGGAGTGGGGTCAAGTGGAGAGGCATACAGTTGAATAGGGTACAGTTGAGTGGGATGGAATGTGGTTGCATACAGTTGGATAGCATATAGTGGAGTGATATGGAGTGAAGTGGGGTACTGTGGAGTATTTTAGAGTGGAGTGGAACAGAATGACATACACTGGAATACTATAGAATGGAGTGTTCTAGGGTGTAGTGGTGTAGAGTGGATTGGTGTACAGTCGAATAGTGGGCAGTGATTGGCAAAGAATGGAGTAGAGTGAAGTGTGGTAGAGTGTAATAGAGTAGAGTGGAGTAGAATAGAGTGCGGTGGAATTGCAGGAGCAGTGTACAGTAGAGTGAGGTACAGTGTAGTACCATACAGTACAATAGGGTAGAGTGGATTGTCACAGAGTGGAGTGGCGAAAGTGGAATAGCATATAGTGGAGTGTCGTACTGTTCAGCATCATAGAATTCAGTGGCATAAGTAGGGTGGAATAGTGTATAGTGGAGTTGTGTACAGTCATGTGGCGTACAGTGGAGAGATACTAAGTAGAATAATGGAGAGTGTAGTGGCAGGAGTGGAGCTGCATACAGTGGAATAGGTTAGATAGGAGTAGCATAGAGTAAACTAGTGTAGCGTGAAGTGCATACACTGGCGTGACATTGAATAGAGTGGCATGGTATAGAGTGTAGTGGGGTAGAACAGAATGGCATACGGTGCAGTGGAATACAGTGCAGTGGTGTACAATGGAATACCATATATTAGAGCAGCTTACAGTGAAGTGGCTTAGAGTGGAGCTGCAGAGATTGGAATAGCATACAATGGAGTGCCGTACAGTGGAATTGCGTATAATGAAACAGTGTAGCAAGTATTGGCATACAGTGTAGTTGCATACAATACAGTGGCATAGAGTAGAGTGTTGTAGATTTGAGCTGCTCACAGTGGAACAGCGTTCAGTGTAGTGGTATACAGTGCAGTGGAGTGTGTTAGATTGGAGGGCCTACAGTAAAATAGCAAAGAGTGGAGTGGAGTACAATGGAGTGGCTTAGAGTGGAGTGGCGTTCAGGGGCGTGTTCTAAAGTGGGCTGGCATTGAGTGTAGTGAGGTACAGTGAATCTCTGACAAAATATCGATTACAAAAATATCTACCTACAAAAATATCGCAACAAAAATATTGATTACAAAAATATCGACATGCTATCTCTAACAAGGTAAGAAAAAAAATATAGAAACAAAATATTGATGTCAAAAATATTGTTATTAAAAATATATAATTTTTTAAAATAAACAAATATGTAATATAAATAAAATCATACTTATAAATGTAATAAACATAGTTAAAAATATGTTATAATATTTAAAACTAATAATTAATACATAATTTAATTTAAAAAAATAATAATAATATAAATATAATACATAGCATATACTTCCTTGATACTAACTTTTAAAAATACTTTTAATAACTTATAAATAAATACAAATATTATAAATTATAAATAAATGTACACACATAAAATATTAATACAAATAAAGATTAATAAAAATGTAAAACAAATTAAAAAAGAGTGAGTAAATGTTGATAGCGTAGGGGTAAAAATTTGTATTCCCACTCCAGAGAGTGCAACAGTAGGGATAGTGTTGGATAGCGTAGGGGTAGAAACTACTATTCCAACTCCAGAGAGTGCAGCAGTAGGGAAAGTGTTGGATGGTGTAGGAGTAAAAATTACTATTCCCACTCCAGAGAGTGCAACAGTAGGAAATGTGTTGGATAGCGTAAGGGTAAAAATTACTATTCTCACTCCAGAGAGAGCAACAATAGGGAAAGTGTTGGACAGTGTAGGAGTAAAAATTACTATTCCCACTCCAGGTAGTGCAACAGTAGGGAAAGTGTTGGATAGTGTTGGAGTAAAAATTTCTAGAGCCCCTCCAGATAGTGCAACAGTAGGGAAAGTGTTGGATAGCGTAGGGGTAAAAATTGCTATTCCCACTCCAAAAAGTGAAACAGCAGGGAAAGTGTTGGATAGCGTAGGTCTAAAAATTACTATTCCCACTCCAGAGAGTGCAACAGTAGGGAAAGTGTTGGATAGCGTAGGGGTAAAAACTACTATTCCCACTTCAGAGAGTGCAACAGTAGGGAAAGTGTTGGATAGCGTGGAAGGTAAAAATAACATATTTATGAATAAATAATAATTTAAATTAATACAAAAATTAATTAATAAATAAATATAAACTATTTACAAATATCAATACATAATCATTAAAAACATTATTAGCAATATATGATTAAGTAAAAATAAATTAATAATAAATACCAATTAATAATAATAAATTACAAATTAATAATTAATTAACAATAATATAATTAACAAAACAATGAATTAAAATAAATTATTACTTAATTACATTTAAATTACTTCCCACCCTATTCCCCTATAAACTCATAACCCACTAATGAACATAATTATCAATTAACCAATTAATTACAATTAATTACCAATTACCAATTAATAAAAATTAAATACCTAATTAATGAAAATTAATTTATATTTCCTAAAAATGTATAATTAATTTAGTATAATTAAATTACTACCCACCCTATTCACCTAAAAACCCATAACTCGCTACAGAACATAATTATCAATTATTCAATTAATTAAAATGAATTACCAATTGATAAAAATGAATTACCAATTAATTAAAGTTAATTTATAATTCCTAATAATAAAAAATTAATTTACTATCATTAATTTACTTCCCACTCTATTCCCCTATAAACCCAGTACCCGCTACGGTACTAAAATACAAAATGTACTTAAATTACATAAATAAAATTTAAATACATAATAAATACATAAAAATGTACATAAAAATTATACAAAAATCGATATTAGTAACATTGATATTACTAACATCGATATTAGTAACATAGATATTACTAACATCAATATTAAACATATCGATATAACTTACCTGCTATATTATGTCCCTTCGATATTTAAACATCGACATTATTGTATGTCGATATTTAAAACTCGATATTTTGTCTGCCTACCAGGTACAGTATGGTGGCATAGAGTGATGCAGCATAAAGTGGAGCAGAGTACAGTGGAGTAACATACAGTAGAGTGGTGTTGTGTGGAGTGAAGTACAGTGCAGAGGCATATAGTTGAATAGCTTCGACTGGAGTTGTGCACAGTGTAGTGGCATGGAGTGGAGTGTTGTAGAGTGGAATACCATGTACTGTAGTGTTGTAGAGTGGAGTGGGGTAGAGTGGAGTGGGGTAGACTGTTGTGGCGTATAGTGTAATAGCGTACAGTGATGTCATAAATGACGTCATTTGAGATGTGATCAATGATGTCATAAATCATGTCATAGTACATGGCATGAGAGATACAATATGTGAGGTCATAAGCATTGCATGGCGGTGCACAAGCTATACTTAGCTCTAATGCCTATAGGGCCTGATGTAGATCTTGGTGGATGGGTTACTCCGTCACAACGGTGAGTGATATGCCGTCCTCCGAAATATAAATCCCATTATATCCGATGGGATTTATATTTTGGCAGAAGGGATATCCATCACCATTGTGATAGAGTAACTCATCCTCCAAAATCTAAATCAGGTCCTATATCTGGTGAATTTCTGTGCTTGTTTTAGATCAAAATGTTAATGTTGTCACTGACATTTTCTTCAGTGAATTTTTAAGTTTGGATCTATTCATTTTGGCTAACTAAAACTTAACTTTTGTTTTTGTTAGTGAATTTCTAGTGTTTGTTTATTGTAAAGTAATATTTTATCACAATATGTGAAGTCAACCCGCCCACTGGGAATGGCCTTCAGCTGTGTGCAGTGGAGATTTACCTGTTGGGTAAGGCATAAGGCCAGGCCTAGAGGCAAACCCCTCACAGCCTGCTACACCACTCTTTTTATGGCCTTTCACTGTGTACAGCAAGGGGTTAGCAAGAGTTTTGGTCTGCAGCCAGGCCCTGTGGCCAACTCACCTGTTGCCAGCCCCATTGCTTACTACTGATGTTGAAAGAGTGAGGCCAAACAGGCATAGCATTTCAGATGATTTGGTGTGTAGATGATTTGGTGCCTTTGCATATTCAGAAGCAAATAAAAGGTAGAATGGTGGACTCTACTTTCAGACCACAAGACAATAATAAAAGAGCCCACTAATCTTGGACAGTCACAATAGAAGAGCTTGTACTCCAATAAATCAATGATGCATTCACCTCCATCAAGGATTTCAGATAATTTTTCAACATACAACTGTAAAGAAAACATACAGCCCATTAGCCTGGAAATTGTCAAAAGCTCTGTTGCATACTACGATTAGGAAGGGGTGGGCTAAACTGGCGGAGCTTGTAGCTGATTCGGTACCTATGCATAATCAGCAGCAATTAATAGGAAGAACAGTGGACTCAACTCTCAAACCATGAGACAACAAAAAAGAAACCACTCGTATTAGACAGTCACTAAAGAAGACATTGAGCTCCAATGAATCAATGATGCCTTCACTTCAATCAAGGACTTCGGGTCGTTTTTCAACATGTAATTGTAAAGAAAACACACTCTCCATCAGCCTGGAAAATGGCGGGACACCATTGCATACTACTACTCGGATGGGGTGGGGCTAAACATGCAGAGTTGTAAGTGATTTGGCACCTCTGAAGCAATTGAAAGGGAGAACCATGGACTCTGCTTTCAGACTATGAGATGACAAGAAAGAACCCACTCGTCTTGGACAGTCACTACAGAAGAGATTGCACTCCAGTAAATCAATGATGCGTTCACCACTATTAAAGATTTCAGATCATTTTTTAGTGTTCAATTGTAAAGAAAACACACTGCCCATCAACCTGGTAAATGGCAGGAACACCACTGCATACCACTAATGTGGAAATTACGTGCCAAACAGGAGGAGATTGTGGGTGATTTAGTGCCTTTGCATACGCAGCTTTGTGAAGCTAAGGAGTTAGGCCGATTTGGGGCATGGGGTAGGCTGGTCCATATTCACAAGAAACACAAAAGTGTGCCTACAACACCCTTACTTGAATCTAATATTAGTTGTAAAAGGCCGAACAAAAAATGCTTTAGTTTGACCTGGTATTTTTTATTTATACCATTTCATTTTATACTTTCTTTTGAAAAACTTGTTTGGGGTAAATGTATGCAGAAAAGTGAAACAACTGTACATTCATATATTTACACTAATATACAAAACAATTTACAAACATAAATTCACATTACATATGTAAACTAAATCAAAACAATACATCATACATGGCCAATTTGAATTTGATCATCTACAGTGCAAACTGGCAATCACTAGTTGAAAGATTGCTATAATTCATTGATTGTACTCCTTGCTTTTTGACTTTGTCTTTCATTCATTTTTTTGGATTAAAAAATATATATGAATGTCTCGTCTTGTTTAAAAGTCTTTTGTGGGATGTATGATGTATTGTTTTGATTTAGTGTACATATGAAATTTAAATTTATGTTTGTACATTGTATTGTACATAATAAAGTATTTTTTATTTGGCCTTTACAACTAATATTAGATTCAAGTAAGGGTGGTGTAGGCACACTTTTGTTTTTCTTTTTTTGCATACGCAGCAGCAATTAAAAGGGAAAACCGGGGACCACATGGCCCCCCTCCCCTAGCCTGAGTAGGCCCTGGAAGCCCATAGCCCAGAGCCTATAGTTGAAAGGGGAGGGACGCCATTGTGGCCCCCCACCCGAGCCTTATTAGGCCCTGGGGATTCCATTCCCTAGAGCCCCATGGGACCTAGGTGAGCAGGGTATCCCTACCCTGCCCCTTTGTATAATTTATTTTGTGAGTTTACGACAGGGGACTAAGGGCCAGATTTAGATCTGGGAGGTTGGATTACTCCTTCACAACAGTGACAGATATCCCATCTGCTGAAATATACATCCCATAGGATATCATGGAAATTATATTTCAGTGGACGGGATATCCAGCATCATTGTAATGAAGTAACCTGTCGGCCAAGATCTAAATCAGGCCCTAAGTCCCTGAGTCCTGTAATGGATGCCAGTAATATATTTTTCACGTGTTGCTGGCGCTCCACTGGAAGTGAGATGGCCCAAAAGAAAAAAAATGGTCCTTGAGCAAATCAGAGAGCTCTATCTTTTATAATTTGTTTTGAGGGTCCCTTGCAAGAGTCCCTTGAATACAACTGTCCAGCTGTACAAATACTTGTTAACCTTAATTTCTCAAAAACTACTGAACACATTTACACCAAATCACAAAACCTCCAATCTAGAGACCAGGATATAGCTTCCTGCCAAACTTGGTGTAATTCTGTTCAGCTGGTTTTGTGGTAGTGCTTCTTAGAAAACCTATGGAAAATTCATTGGGATTTTGCATTTAGTGTACCCTGTCTATCAGACACCGCCAGCCATATTAGGATAGCTGTGGTCCTATGCCTTTCCACAGCGGCATTTCCGCTGTGGAAAGGCATACGGTGTTGTCTTTGGGGGCCCGTTGCGGGCCCCCAGGGGTGAAGGGGGGTGCACATGGGGGGGTACCTATGGTACTCCCCTGCCTTTGCGTGCACGAAGCGACAGGCACCATGCGGTGCCTGCAACTTCTTGCATGCAAAGGTAAACATGCATTTTTTTACATTGCGGCGTGTGCTGCTTCAAGCACCTGCCGCAATGATAAAAATACAGGATGTGACCGCCAGGGTGGAGATCAGATCCTAATTAGCACGGAGGGACCGCCGCTGCCCCTGCGGATGGTCCCTCCGCCTCTGGGGTGGCTGACGGACGCAGGTCTGTCCGCCATCCTAATCGGCCCCTTGGTTATCAGCAGCAGGGTAGCACAGGGTACCGGCTGAGAGAAATGCTGGGATCCTTCAAGTGTGGCAGGTGCAAAGAATGTGCTCAGAGCTCTTGCCAAAAAACATGTCCATTGCCAACAGAAAGGAAATTGAAGATAAGGAAGTTTTTGAATTGTAACAGTGATAATGTTGGTCACGTTCTAGTGTGTGTATGTGGCTTGTGCTATGTAGGGAACACCATCTTCCAGGTCAAGAAAAGGATCCTGTAGCATTTGCGTGCCATCAGAAGAATGAGAAGAGGTATCATATATCTAGGCACTGCAACCAGAGGCATGGGTCCAATATTGATAAAATCTAATTTTTCTGCAATGACATTATTCCAGCTAATTTAAGAGGAAGCGACAGGGAACTGACTCTGAGGAAACTGCTATTGGACTACATCATTTATCTCAACAGCAAGCATTCTGCCGGTCTCAACCAGGATGAGGAACTTCATGTACACATGGGTTAGATGTCTGCTTTGAGAAACACATTCTTTGATGAGCCTCCATTTGTACAAATGAGCCTTAGGACAATCTAATTTCTTCAGGGTTTGCATGTGCAGTCTAGTGTCTAATTAATGTTTTTCACTTTTTTAGTTTTCCACTCACGGTTTAGATTTTTTAAGCGGTGAGATCTTGAAAATACCCTTATTATTAAGCTTTTTCTATTTTTGGTCCATTCATTTGGCTCTTTGTTATATCTCACTAAAGTCACTTAACCCTTTGCACATCTAGCTTAATTTCCTGTACGTTTTGCTAATATTGGCATGCACCACTTTAATTTAATATTTTATTTTTAAATATATTTCTTCATTTGTAATTAAGACCTTTCGGTATTTGAAATAGTTAAGGTTGCATCATTTGCAGCCCTTCTGGTGCAGCATAATGTATTAGTTATACCGGTTGATAAATGTATAATTATATTGTGGTGATTGCTATATGTTGTTGTTATATGGCTGATCTTTTCATGTGGTGTAGTGATTGACCTAGTGTAATATTTTCTTTGTTTGAACCTTTCTGTCATGTCCCTCTGACAGGCTGTGATATGATATAGTAAACTGCGGTTTCTCTTGACACACATCAATTCTCCATAAGGAATGCTTGCTATTAGATGGCGTGGATCAAAACTAGTGGCATGTAGCAGAGAATTGCCCACTGTAATTTTCCTATGTATTCGTGTTGAAGGTTTTCCATTACGTACAAAACCTCCAAGTCTAAAGAATAGATCATGTTTTTGCTATAGAGGCATTGTCCTCCATCATAAATAAGGGGCAGGAGTCACAGTCGCCTCATGCTCAGTGGCTTATTGGAACTTGGAGTGCCTTCGACTCACTTGACCCCAGAACATTGAGAACCAGCATTGAGGTTCTCCATCAAAGATGGAAGTGAGAAGGTAAAGGAGCAAATGGGCATGGAGGCTCGCGTACCACGGTAGAGTCAATGGTCGTTGTCATGCAGACTGGGGAGAGGGGTTTCTGTTACCCTCCTATCTAATTCTAGTATGAGCTCATGTTTTGGTATAATGAGACTTCCAGGCAAGCGCAGAACTCTTGCACTAGTAAGTGGAAGGGAAACCTCAGCATTTCACTTTGATGGCCATTAAAAAGTTGCACAAAACGCCTTTCACGCACAGTAAACACCTATTTATTCACAAAAAAGTTATTTGTTTAGTGATCCTGTAGCTGCTGATGACAATTATCGCTATTTCCTTTGAATCAGTGCTCACCTTTCTTGCTTGAAGGAAACTGCAGCGATCAAACAACTGAACAGTCAGCAGTTTTATTTCAAATTTCCCAACATATCTTTTGCTGATAAATGATAATGTCTTTGAGGATGACATGAACACCACAGCAAACTGTTACCTGTAATGAATTCATTTTGGAATGGAAATAAAATGTGTCCCAGTATGGAAAAAAAAAGTTCCTGCAGAGGAACACAATCAAAGATGCCGGCTATTTCTCTTGATGGCAGAGCCCCATGATGGAATTGATTAAACTAGCAACACGGTTTTCATTGATCACTGAAAAATTACCTTTCATGACACGGAGACTCATCAGCCGCCTTCCTTTGATGGCTGCAATCTTTGGTTGTGAATTATTTTCTCATGCCGCAGCAACTTCACATATCAGCCAGCATCTGTAGTTTCTTATTTTTTTTTCTTCTTAGTGCACGAAAGAGGCGGATGTGTAAAAGCGAGATTGTGAAACCATCAGCACATGTCCCAAAGAGGCGCTGATATGTGCCAGAGAGGCAGCCTTTCTGTGGTGACATGGGGTTTGAGGCTGGAGCGGCCGTTTTGGTCCTGCCAAACCGTGTTCGATCCCGACCTTTCCCGGGAGGTTGGTCTCAAAGTCTTGTGCTGAATTTTGACCTTTACAGCCTGATTCATCAAGCCGAAATCGGCTCGCAAAGGGCCAGATTCTGAGAATCTGGCCCTTTGCGAGCTCTATTTTTGCATTTGGAATTCATCATTCCAAATGCAAAAATCGGTAATAGCGATTTCGCAATTTTGCGAGTAATTACATTTAAGGAATCTCTATTTGAGATTCCTTAAATGCAATTCAACATCCATTTAAAAATTGCGAATTCGCAATTTCGGCCCGCTATTTACCGCAAGGTCAAACCTCGTGGTAAATAGCGAAAACTTAGAAAAATGCTTTTAAAAGCATTTTTCTAAGTTGCATGTTGCACACACACATGTCCTTTGGACATGTGTGTGCGCAACACCTGTTTCAATTTGCATTTAAGGGGTGCTACAGGGTGTCCTTTGGACACCCCTGGCACCCTTTAAAGCGCTATCTTATTTGCGATTAGCTAATTGCTAATCGCAAATAAGGAATACTACCCATTCATTCCTATGGGCCTTTTGGCCCATAGGAATGAATGGGGAGTTATTCCTTATTTGCGATTAGCAATTTGCTAATCGCAAATAAGGATTGTGTAGGAATCGCAAATCTTTTTGCAATTCCTACATGAATCCCGTTTTGCGAGTCTGTAATAGCGATTCCTTATGAATCGCTATTATAGACTCGCAAAACGGGTCTATGATGAATCAGGCTGTTAGTTCTTAATTTTTACACTCACCGTCCTGATTTTGGACCCATGGCAGTTAGTCACCCTAGGTGGACGGAGCACCTTAATAATTGTAGGAAAGGGATGCCGTCTCCCCAGGCCCGGAGGTCGTCCTTTCGTCGTGAAACTGAACAGGGTCCCTTTGAAATGTGAGAAGATTTTCTTTTCCTCGTGTCTTTCAGAAATGGTTGCCAATGGTCCCCGGCGATTGGGCTCTCTTAGTCGTGGACTATGACGTTTCTTAAACGTCTTGGTGCGGGTGTTAATGTGTGATGAAACCCTCTGCACTGGAAAGGTCACCTTCGCCCCCCCTCCCCCCACCCCCCTTCCTAATAAACGTGTATTTGCCCTCCTCTTAAGAGTCTTAGAGCAGGAGTCTGGCGCAATGAGGAGAAGAACAAATTATAAGACAGTCTTGCGTGTTATTACCTAGAACAATTTCAACTTTTCATACCACAAAAAAGTTGAAAGCAAAGCAACAACAGTTCAAACTCCCATGCATGCCATAGCAAGCTCCTTCCTTTAAGACGTTAGATTACTAGGAAGCAGCAGTGCAAACTTCCTTCCCTCATAACCAGCAACAAGTCAGACAGACTCAGTGCAAGCTTCCCTAATGTCGTATCTGGGTTATGTGTCCAGTGTAATCATTATATGGGCAAAATGTGTATGATGTTGGGTGGGAGCGGATGACGGTGTGGGCACTAAGACACAGTGCAAGCTTCCCTACCTTTGTATCTGGGTTAGTCAGATACCACTGTATGTTGCTATGGTACGGCTAGGTTATGGAATTGTGACGAGGTGACAGTTGGTTCCGAGCTAGCTGTGAACAGACCGTTACCGTTGTTCTCCTTAATTAACAGAAAGAAAACCTTCATGACCGGTGTCCTTCACTACACCTACTTCACAGAATGGGTACAGCATGACAGCAGCAAAGCCTGTTCACCTCTTTCACAGAAGGCAGGTGCAGTGGTGGATCCCCTTCATAGAAAAAGAGATCTTACACAGTGGTACAAGCATCAGTGCCTTGTAGGTTAAATACACACGCTGCGGCAGGTGCTTAATCCCTGAAATGAGATTTGATGAATGAGAGGAGAAGTGAGTGCTGCTGCCACTCTCATTCATGGGTCAAACCCAGTCAGAACACCCATTGTTACTGTCTTTCAATTCTGGTTTCACTTGCACTGCTGTCAGAGGTGCTTCAGTTACATCTGCAAGCCATGGTGAGGTATATACAACCTTAATTCAATTGTTCTAACTCCTGCTGTTGTCACATCCTGGGTGTTTGTGGTTATCATTTTTACGTTGCCAGTATTTGACGGTCCTACTACTATTAATGCATGTAACTCCAGCTATCACAGTAACCTATCAGTGCAGGAACTGTCACTTCATGAGGCTCTGGTCGGTAATGCTGCTGTCTCTGCTTGTGAAGAATAATGCAGTCACAAGCTGTTTGTCGGTCTCACTTCTGTCACCACCTAAGGCTTGGTAAAAGTGGGCAAAACAACAAATTGTGTAAATAGTAGTATGCACCATTGAGCTAAAAAAGAAAGCATTACTTCAATGATGAATAAGTAAGGATGTCCAGCAGCCCCGCAATACATGTGTTACATTCACTAGTGTAGGAAATTGGGGGACCAGTGGAGGGGGTGAACCCCTACTCTAGCAGCAACCACATTTTTTGTCAGGCTGAAACATAGCAAACCCCAAATTAAGATGTGCTTAACCCTCTGAATGGTTGGCACGAAAGCAATCGGCTTAACTTTGAGGCAATATGCAAAGTATTTATGTAGCACCGCAATGGAGGGAGCAGGTTAGGCCTGTTGAACAAAGTACCTTAACTCCTGGTTGTGGAGCATTGCGAGAGGCCGCATTGAGGAAGCGTCACATAGCAGCGGTTCCGAACAGTTGCGTGGCTGCAATCCGAAGTCCTGTATCGTTGTTAAGAATGCTATCAAGAAAAGGCATATGATGCGAAGTACTGCTTCGAAGATGCGGCATGCTGGTTCTCAAGAAGTGGCAGGGCTACAATGCTGAGTCCTGTGATGTTGTCGAGAATGCCGTCAATGAGGGGCTTACGATGCGAAGGTCTGCATTGAGGATGTGTTGCACATTGATGATTCCTAGGAGACTGAAGACAGTAGTGCGAGATCCAGCAATGGGGATGCATCACGCTGCAGCGGTTTCGGGTGGAGCCATAAGGAGATGTATCAAACTGCATTGGTTCCAACTGTGGGACAACAGCTGGGCTGGCAGAGCACTTTTAGGCATACTTCAAACAGTCTAGAACTGGGGTGGCAGCACTTGGGGGTTATGACTCACAGTAGACAGAGTCCAGCTGTTGGATTCAAGGTGGTTGGAGATTTACTTTCCCTGAGGATCTGATCAGGTGGACAACCAACAAGCCCTTTGATGCACTTGTCACGTTCTAATCTAGGACCCTGATCGATACTGTGACCTTATGCCGTTATACGGCTATAAATCCATTTATTCCCTATATTGGCATAACCGATCAAATGCAATATTCAGAAACTCGTCTCTGGCCTCACACGAACAGAGCCACATTTCAGAATCGCTTTCTCTGCCACTTCCTTTGCAACCAATTAGTGCAATGACATAGCAGAAGTTACTATCTAAGATTCCTAGATTAACACTCCGAGTTCTTCAACAAGATAAAAACTCAGCAACTTGGGAAATCCCCGCTTGCTATGTTTTGATTAGTAATAGAACTCTAATGAGCACTAATAGACGATCACTTCCTAGTGACATCTTTATTGACGTCTTATGTCCAAAAACTTACGTCAAACAAGGCACCTTTCAGGTATAAATATTACCTATGTTGCCTTAAGCAAAATCTGTCTCGCTGCTAGCTGTCTCGCTGATGCTGCTGCCAGCTGCCTCAATGCCATCGCTGCTGAAGAAGCTGCTGTTATGCTGATGATACCATAGCTGCTATTGCTACTGCTATCGCTGCTAACTAGCGAACGATGGTGTGGTGAACTTAGGAGCTGAACAGCCGTCCCCTGCAAGAGCCCAGCAGATGCAAGCTGCCCGCGGACGCTGCCCCTCCTCCTCCTCCTCGACGCGCTGAGAGAGAGACGCTGTCTTTTCTCCTGCAGAGAAATCCAGCTCCGGCGTTTCCAAGCCACTCTTGCGAGTGACTGGGATATCGACCCCCTGAAGGAGATACCAGACCTCCATCATTCTACTCCAGAGGTATGGTGTTGACTAAACCCTTAGAGAGAATTCTTGAAGCAAACCTTGGCAAAACCAACCTAACTTAAAGCTACTTAATTACTCCCCTCCCAAGTATTAGGCTTAGGTCAGGTACACTGGGGTAGGCGTAGTTAGAAGCACCAGTTGAGTATTTTAGCCTAATGTATATATGAATGTATATATGTTTTATTCATTTTAAACCATTGTATGGCTAAGAAACCATATCAATGCTTTTACAGTATTATTTCGCAATACTCATCTTACTGTACGTACTTTTTATAATAACAAGTCTTGCAATTGTGGCAATTCATTTCTCTTGTACGAGAAGAAAGACTGTTCAATAAATGTTACCCTTTATTGAAAACGCCCGTTTCTCTATTCTCTGCATATTGTGAAAGTAAACTGCACAACAACTGACTGAGTAAAATAACTGTCTATTGTTTCACACGACCCTAGAGATTGACTCTTATCTGAGGAGCAAAGTTGTCATGTTGCACGGTTGTTGGAAAACTGAATCCCTTCTTGGCTGTGCCAGGGAAGCTGATCACTTCCTATTCAGTCAACAAAGTTTCCAGTGACCTCTGAGCTAGTTGGTAACAAACCCAATTAAGTTTAGCATAGTCAGTGGAGGCCTGGAAGATCCGCACTTCTACGTCGATACTACTGTTTATGTTATTCCAATGCGCAGGGCCTATTGGGAAAATAGGAACTACACTACATGGCGCCCAAACGTTTGGTAAGGCGATAAACTAACGCAAGACGTTAGAGTAACTCAGTCGTGCATTTTTCACACAGACCCCTTTCTCCTGTAAATACTCCAATAGACGTCTGGAGTGGGTGAAAGGTTAAAATCCGCCCGAACTCAGTAGGAAGAGATTCCTATGTAAAGCTCTGGTTTATTCAACGTTGAAGGATAAAGTGTTCCAAAATATTGTGCACCTAATCTTTGTCTCCTTGGAGAGCTGCTCTGCAAACCTTGCATTTATACAATGCCAGGAGAAAACGGAACCACTGCACCCGCAGTAAATGCGACTGAGCAGGGTCCCGATAATACTACTGTACCGGGTGCAATAATCATCCCGGCACATTTGAGAAAATCTATAACGTTAAAACTTATAGAAAATGGACTGACCACACAAGGTGGCACAGTCGTCTTCGTGATAGAGGCACACGAATATCGGCAGACAGAGGTATTCTATTCATGGATAAAATTTCCGCAACACACGAGTTCCACTACTATACAGTAGAGGATCCACCGGAAGAGTACGCTCCTTTTGAGGAGACTGAAATCCCACTAAAATTCCAAGAGCACCTGCTCTGGTTTAATGGCGCCCTAAAATATAATGATCATATTACCAGGCTCGGTCCACCAGGTAGACCAGGAGCAACGTGGCCGGTTCTAGCCAGCTACACACCACATCCGGACATTGCAAAAATGTCTAGAGAAGAGCTGTTAGTACAGCTAAAAACATTAATTAAAATACATAGGCAATTAGTCCAATATGTAATGCGGACTACTACAGTCCAACAAGCTGTTAATGAACCACAGCTGACCCCTCATCAGGGGAACACTAATAAAATTACACCACAGAACATACAGTCATGTCTTGGTAAAACACCCGTAAAACGGGAACAAATTCCTTTCTGGTTAGCACAAAAAATCACTCAAATAGAGGCAGTATTTCCGGATACTACCCCTATTGAAAAACACAGAATCTTGACCATCTGCCTTCCTATGGGAATCGCACCACACGTGGAGGACTGTGACACTTGGGGTACAGTCTTTGCTTCCATTTACACAAAAACACATGGTGTTCCGTCTATGGCGGTAATACCAGATGTACTACGACAGATTCAAAATGAATACGGTCCAGAGCACGCTTTAACTCTTGGTATGAAATTACTGAAAGACTTCAAGCAAGTCTCGGCTATATTATTAGCCAATATAAAGGGAGAAGCAGCATCTGTGGCGATCCGCCAGAAGTCGAAGGAAACAGATATAACAGATCAGCCAGTTGAGCTTGCCAGAATCATAGAGAAATGCTATGAAGAATTAGGTAGAGACAGCTTGGGTGGAAAACCAGTTAAGCCCCAACTGCTCGAAAATCCTGAAAAATTATTTATTAAAAATAATTCAAACACTCCGAAAAAGAGCTGGGATGGAAATGAACAATCCACTCCCAAGGAAAAAGTTTTCCAGTCCAGAGGAAGGTCTCCTCGACGGAGGGAAAGAACTCCGACTCGAGAACACCAGTCTCCCCAGAGGGAGCCCTCTGAGAACAGATATAACCTTAGAAATAGGGATAATTTAAAAAAGCCTGATAGATATCAAAGTATTGATACACGTCCCTCTCGATCTTTTTCGCAGAAATCGGAAAGAAGAGGACGGTCAGACCCAGGAGAGCACACCAAGTCCAAAGACAGGGAACCTGCTCAGAGTAAAAAATCTCAATTTCCGAAAAAGAAGGTAGCCAGTATTAGAGTAATCGAACATGCCGAGAACACTGAGGACACAGTTGAAAAACGGGAAGTGGGCACAGACAATGTTAGACAGTGCAGCACAAATCAGTATAGCCCGCAAGATCTTGATGAGTCATCTGGAGACAGTGGACACGAATGAATACATTCAGGTTGAAACTGCCGACACCAGACTTAGCGAGCCCCATAAAATATACGAAATAACATTGCGTATAGAGGGTGATAAGACTAGGAAAATAAAGGGTCTATTTTGGGATAAACTCTCAAAAGGCTATGATATTCTGTTAGCTGAAAAAGATTGGCCCCCAGAGTTTGTCAGGGAGTGCCCTCGTGGCGAAGAAATGATTATGCCTGCCTTCTCGAATCACATTCCGATTCACAAAAAATATACTTATGCAAGGAAATGGGCAGTGGCCCAGGCACCAGCATTATATAAAAATCATGTAGGATGGGATGAGGACTCACCTCCTCACAAAATCCAGTTAAAAAGTGAACCAGCTGCCCAACGGCAGTATCCCATTAAGCAAGAAGCTAAAAAACAGGTCAGGGAGATCTTAGATCAACTTGAATACCAGGGGGTGATTGAAACATGCACCTCTCAAATGAACAATCCTTTGTTTCCTGTCTCCAAGCCAGACAATTCATATCGTCTAGTGTTGGACTACAGACGCCTTAATTCATGTTGCAAAACATTTGCAGTACAAAACTCGCATAGTGCAGCCCTAATGAACAATATAGTTAGGAAAAAATATAAAACAACATTAGACATTTCTAATTGTTTCTTTTGTCAAAATATTGCACCAGAAAGCAGGTATTTGACTGCTTTCTCAATATTTGGGTCGCAGAAACATTTCTGTCGACTCCCACAGGGGTTCAAGAACTGCCCAGGACTATTCTCAGCTAGAGTAACAGAGTTACTACAAATATATGATGATGAGGCATTATCTCACGTAGATGATATCTATCTCACAGACGACGGCTTGGATACTCACTTGAAAAGAGTGAACACCATTATACTTGGGTTCGCAGCAGAGGGTTACAAATTCAACTTTAAAAAGTCTCGAATTGCCCATCTAACAGTATTATTTTTAGGATACGAATTATCAAGTGAAGGGAAAAGCCTAGCGGACAACTTCTTAGAGAAGTGCGCTGTACTCCAAGCTCCAAAAACGCTGAAGAATTTACAATCGATTCTAGGTTTTCTGAATTTCAGAAGAACATACATTCTAAAATACGCAGAGAGGGTTAAACCTCTCTACGAACTAATTAAACCTGATTTTAAACAAATCACCTGGACTCAAAAACACACAGAAATTTTGAGATCACTGCAAACAGACATGTTAGCAAAAACAAAATTAGATACATGTGACAACACACGCGATCTTGTAATCCGAGTCATCCCAGGAAGATGCGGATTCACGTACCTGACCTCTAATGAGGGAGAAAAGGTACCAATAGCTTACAAATCACATTTGTACACAAAGGCTGAAATAAAATTCAGTTCAACTGAGAAAATTCTAACTGCGGTTCAGACTGCTGTAGCAAAAGAAAGGCCCCTAGCACAAGGTAAACGAATAATAATCGTAACACCTATACCGGCTTTAGAAGCGGTAACTAAAGCAAGCATTCCTAATGCTAAAGCTTTGCATCCGAGATGGATTCAGTGGGTTAATTCTCTTGCTGCAACAGACGTAGTTTACGAATTTGATCCTAACTTAAAGACACAGGAATTTTTACAATATGAATATGAATGTCCTCTGCCAATTGAAATCCTGCCTCTCAAAGAATACGGAAGTATTATATATACTGACAGATCAGCACACCCCGCAGTTGGGGGTAAACAAGCCTATAGTGCTGCGTGCGCGATTGTTAAAGGTCGTTGGCACAAAGGAAAATTTAGACCAATGGTCACTAAAACACAATCTCTAGGAGATTGCTCAGCTCAACGAGCTGAATTGGTAGCATTTAAGATGGCGCTAGAAAATACCGATCGCGAATTCCCCACACTAATGGTGGGCGATTCATATTATTGCGTACAATCTTATGATGAATACTTGCAGAATTGGGTGGAAAATGGTTTCAAAGATGCAAAAGGTGGCACAATCAAGCATAAAATGCTTTGGGAACAGGTAGTTCTTTTACAGAAAGAACTACAAAAGACTCACGTGATACACACTCTGAGTCATCAACGTGACGGCGTTCACGTTGCAGGGAATTCATTGGCTGATGAAGCCGCGAAGACAGCTGTGCAAACGGATTCCGTAGCTGCGATAACTCGGTCACAAACAAAAATAGACAGCGATATTCTACAAGCTGTCAGTGCGTCAATAAAAGATGATAAGAAAACACTCCCAAAAGGCTTTCAAGAAAAGTACTTATATTCAACAGATACGAATATTGTTCCTTTTGCTCGAATCCCTGGAGTGGGGGATAGAGTAATTCTAAACATGGAACACAAGTTAGGACTAATCAAAGCGGCACACGAAGGGCTTGCTTCTGCACACGCTGGCGTTTCCGCAACAGTATCACTATTAAAACAGAGATATTGGTGGCCTCGCATGAGAATACAAACTAAAAAGTATGTATTAGAATGCGAAATTTGCCAAAGGATAAAAGTATCAACAGTAAAACGACCAGCGCAGACACCCCTTCTCATCTCGGATAAACCATTTGCATGTGTTTACCTGGACCACTGTGGTCCCCTACAAAGGGACGGCAACTATAGATATATCATGGTAGCAGTGGATTCCTGTACGAGGTTCATATGGATGTGGCCCCAGCGTTCGGCTGACGCCAGAACGGTTATAAAAGATCTGCGAGTCTTTATCGGCACATACGCAATTGCCATGTTCCATTCTGACCAGGGTCCTGCTTTCAGCTCTCGAGCTTATAAGGAGGCCATGGCCAGCATGGGAATTGGGTTGCGGTATTCTTGTCCGTCACACCCCGAAGGGAATAGTGTGGTAGAAAGAAAAAACTGGGACATAAAGCGATCTATAACAGCGAAGGTATTAGGTTCAGGTGCTGGGTGGGTCAAACATTTAATAAGTGTCCAAACGAGTCTTAATAACTTGCCAAGAAATTCTCTAAAAGGTTTCAGCCCATACGAACTATTGTTCGGAATTAGAATGAGAGTTCAGGACCTCGATAGTCAGATATCAGTGGTACAAGAAAAAACAACAGACTTTGATATAAAAGATCGTTTGGCTGTTTTACAGGACTTGAATGAAACAAGAAAATCCTTAAGCAACATAAAGTTAAAACAACAGCCAGATACCACTGACGAGGCACCACAAGCAACAGCCCCAGCAAGGCCTGTCTGGATTCCAAAGATTGGGGATCTAGTCAGAGAAAAAATAGCGGTGAAGAAGGAATTTGGGCCTTCTTACAGAAAAGCAGTACCTGTCTTGGCAGTCACCGGAACAAGATCAGTAGTACTACCGCCCCTTGCTGGTAAAAAGGAGAACAGAGTTGTATCAATCGACCTGGTAAAACCACAAGCATGTGGCCTATAATCAACAGTAGGCCCAGTGGACTCCCGAGAAACAACAGAATACCCAAACTTGCAACAATCCAAGAGGTTCAAACTGAAAGACTAATCACATTCGATCAGCCTGCAGTGCACAGAGAAGGACTATGCAATAATGCCATGGAACTCGTGCCTCTTGAGACACAGATTGAAACAGTTCGTCAAGAAACACCAGTCTACAATGATGTGGCATCAGAAAGTGCTACCGAGAGACAGATTGAAAGAACAATCCCAACAATTGACAGAACTGCCTCTGGTTATTTCATCAACTTCGACAACTTTTCCGAGGATCAAAGTAACCCCGAAGTGATGCCAGAAACAAAAAAGACTTTAAAAGAAAAAGCAACGGAACTCTTTCATCAACTGAAGGAAATCTACCTTATTTCCCCTTGGTTAGAGTTCTGGTTCGGTCTAGGTGTATTTTTCCTCCTGCTTTGGCTCATCATGGTACTCTGTTTGGGAAAATTCATTGAGGGAAAATATAGTACAATGGACACAGCAAGTCAGAACATCAACCTAGTCCTTAAACCACACAGATCATCCCACGTGAAGAAAAGAGAACTGTCAACAGTAAATGTCACAGCCATTCCAATACCTGGTGGGGTAGTATGGGAGAAAACTGACTATGAGATCTATGGTCTGGTCGAGATCCTGAAGTATCCTTATCAACTGAAGGTTTCCTTGAGTGACTTTGTAAAACCTAGTACATTCTCTGATGATTGGGACTTTAACAGTATTAATGAAATGATGTCTGATTTAGTAATGTCAGCTAGATTCACAGAACATGATTATTTACAAGGTTCGTCTAGTTATGAACAGTTGTTCTGTTTTACACATTATGGCGATCATTATTTGCATAAATCTGCACAGCCTAGAAATGTTTTTAAGTATAATCAATGTGAACATTGTGCAACACCACCTAAAAGCAGTTCTAAAACATTCTTTGAGAAATTCAAGTACTTCTCAGGGTTTAACACCAGTGATGCAGAAACGTTTTATTACAAACTGTTAGATAAAACAAGATTGAAAACAATGCTGACAAACACTAAATTAATATATTCAGAAGCATTTTATGAAAAAATGATGACATTTGGTTTTGATTATTGGAAAAATAACATTGAAACAAAAACCATTTGGGGTACGAAAGATTGGCAGGTACAAGGCCGAGAAGCACTATTCAGAACCTGCATGATACCGGAACAAATGATGTTTTTAAATGACACAATTCACCAAACATCCTGTCTTGGCCTAGCTAAGATCAAAGACCTAAACAAACCGTCTATTCCAAAACCAATACCTGAAAATGCAACAACAGATATTGAGATAGACGTGACTAAAATTTTACATTTTAACAGAACACATCCTGATTGGAAGAAGTGGTTAATCTGGCCTACTGACACTAACAACTGTCAAGATAGATTCCTGAACAAAACAGAGGGGTTAAAAATGACCAGACAAGACCCTAGATACTCCCAGAGACAACATCCAGGGATAGTAATTACATACAGTGTAGGGAAACTCTGCCTCGAATGGCTAGGATCATCCACACTGGCTGAAATTAAGCAACACTTGTCTTTACTTAAAGATGGTGCTGATTTGCGCGATTTCATTCTTGGACCACGCAAACAGCGTCAAAAGCGTTTCATAGCAACCAGTATCTATGCTGCGTACAACGAGGCTTGGAAAGTCACACAAATTGAAACAGCTGAAAAAATACGAGAAATTGATCGTATTAATTTGGAAAAATCACTTTCTGTAGTGGACAATGGGTTAATGACTCTGTCCTCCAGAATATATTCGTTGGACAATATTGTATCCTCTGCCTTTGGTATAATAGACAGACACTTGCTAATGTTACAGCATGGCCAGTCGCAATTACGTTCTATTGTACAATTAGGCTGGATGCTGCAAAATCTTCGTTCAGGCTATGTGCCTTGGTGTTTAATCAACACAACGCCATTGTTTTCCATTTTTAACCTTACTGATAAACAAATCAGCTTGGCACAGAAAGGAGCAGACTATACAATCCTGAGCATCGAAAAACTTGAGAGATTACCATTGACAATGTCAGAAAGTCCTGTCATTGAATGGATAATACACGGAATTATCACTATTCCGATAACAACTTTCCGATTTAAAAAATGCCTTGAATCCATACCTGCTGGCCAATATGAACAATTAGGTAAAGGATATGTTAAGTCAGCATGGAAATTACCATACACACATTCATGCTATAGTGACAGCGACAAAAATGTATTTCTTAGTGGTGAAAACTGTAAACGTTCACTAAGCGGTATACTTTTGTGCCAGGGTATTAATTTACACGGAGCCTGTGAAGGTAATACTAACAACCTTTCATGCCACCAGCTTGTCACACCTGCAACGCAGATAGAGCCTTTCTTTATGCAACTCGCGAATGGGAGTTACATTCTAAGAACAGATCACAGATGTTGTGGCCTTTTGCCAGGGAAAAGTTATCTCGTAAGCGTAACTTCCATGGTCAAATGCTGTATGCAAGCATTGTTCCCGAGCGGGCCTGGAGACATAGAGACTCCCATCTGGCCTCGTCTGCATTTCTCTTCTATACGAATTGATACTTTAAGCAAAATGAAATCTGTGCTTTTACAGACAACAGTGCCCATAACGTCATCAAAAGAGACGTATGATCTCCTAGTTGCAAGGACAGCTACGGAGGTTCATGACCTTTTATCAACAAATTGCCCCGTGCATTTCGTAGAAATTTTGAGCCAACTCCTTAACATGTCTAGTGCCACAGGCATCCCAGGCATATTTAAGACGATTTTTACGGGACTGCTAACTCCATTTCAAGCAATTCTGGGAATCGTTCCAAATTTTGTCCACTCTGTTTTTGGCGGCATACCCCTATTTTTGGGACTTGTAGCAGGGATTTTATTTTTGACCCTCCTGCTTCGTTATGGCAAGCCACAGCTCAGACATGACTCCTATGGGAATGGAAGAAACAATCCTAGCAGTGCGCTACCGGGACAGAATAACTAGAGTCCTTGGATTGGCCAGGCTGAGAGATCTAAACATGACCTGGTTCCTTTCATTCAGACCGATATGGCAAAACTGCATCTTACCTGTACTTCGATGTATGCTATGCGGAGATGAATGCGTGTTGGACACCTGTCTTGCACTTCCATTCGCAGTACCAATGGATATCGATACTTTGCTCAGTCCAGTAACGGCTCACGCATTGTGTTGTCCCCAGCGGCTACCAATCCTGATGACAGCATTCGTTGAGACTCCTGTGCTACGACTAGGTGGTAACAGTGGAGCGAGTGACAAAAGCAACATCACCCAGGTACGACCTTCTGTGAGCATTGCTGATCCAGCCTTTGATGACAGCAATCATTCTCACACCTGCCAAGTTACAGCACTATCGAATTTGGTCGAACTGTCACCTGATTTTGTAGACCAATTCTTTGAAAGCCTGTCTGATATGATGTTCTCACCCGAACAGAAACAATAACTTTAGAGAAGCATTCCGACACACAGCGTTCCCATGAACTCTGAATTCGGCCTTCAGTTTTGAACAACAAAAACTGCTAAAAGCGTTGGAACTCTAATTTCCCCGTTCAGCAAGAATTCTTTTGAATTGAACACTTTTTAATATTCACCTTTTTTGGCACGAAAAATTCTTTGCTTAAAGTAGAAACTATTCATAGAGAACAGAAGCTTTGACTTGTATTTCTATATACATCTACAGACATAATAACTTTACACCAGCCTCTAGCACATTTTACTGCAATGCATTTATATGTGATGAAATTATCTCGCCCTTCTTCTATATTCAGAGATATTTCATGTGTAATTCTTTTTGCATAATCGTTCATTTTTTTCATATGCTATAATTTTTAAATGATTTCTATGCTTCAAAAACATACAGTACCTAAAATTTCACGTATTACAATATACGCCTATTTCAAATGCATATATGTATTTTGGGGTCAGCAATGTTACACATGCATCTTATTGCTCTAGTTTTAGTAATTTGATGGACATAAATTTGTGGAGTGGGTGTCGCGTTCTAATCTAGGACCTTGATCGATACTGTGACCTTATGCCCCTATACGGCTATAAATCCATTTATTCCCTATATTGGCATAACCAATCAAATGCAATATTCAGAAACTCGTCTCTGGCCTCACACGAACAGAGCCACATTTCAGAATCGCTTTCTCTGCCACTTCCTTTGCAACCAATTAGTGCAATGACACAGCAGAAGTTACTATCTAAGATTCCTAGATTAACACTCCGAGTTCTTCAACAAGATAAAAACTCAGCAACTTGGGAAAGCCCCGCTTGCTATGTTTTGATTAGTAATAGAACTCTAATGAGCACTGATAGACGATCACTTCCTAGTGACATCTTTATTGACGTCTTATGTCCAAAAACTTACGTCAAACAAGGCACCTTTCAGGTATAAATATTACCAACGTTGCCTTAAGCAAACACTGTCTCGCTGCTAGCTGTCTCGCTGATGCTGCTGCTAGCTGCCTCAATGCCATCGCTGCTGAAGAAGCTGCTGTTATGCTGATGATACCATAGCTGCTATCGCTACTGCTATCGCTGCTAACTAGCGAACAATGGTGTGGTGAACTTAGGAGCTGAACAGCCGTCCCCTGCAAGAGCCCTGAAGATGCAAGCTGCCCGCGGACGCTGCCCCTCCTCCTCCTCCTCGACGCGCTGAGAGAGAGACGCTGTCTTTTCTCCTGCAGAGAAAATCCAGCTCCGGCGTTTCCAAGCCACTCTTACGAGTGACTGGGATATCGACCCCCTGAAGGAGATACCAGACCTCCATCATTCTATTCCAGAGGTATGGTGTTGACTAAACCCTTAGAGAGAATTCTTGAAGCAAACCTTGGCAAAACCAACTTAACTTAAAGCTACCTACTTACTCCCCTCCCAAGTATTAGGCTTAGGTCAGGTACACTGGGATAGGCGTAGTTAGAAGCACCAGTTGAGTATTTTAGCCTAATGTATATATGAATGTATATATGTTTTATTCATTTTAAACCATTGTATGGCTAAGAAACCATATCAATGCTTTTACAGTATTATTTCGCAATACTCATCTTACTGTACGTACTTTTTATAATAACAAGTCTTGCAATTGTGGCAATTCATTTCTCTTGTACGAGAAGAAACACTGTTCAGTAAATGTTACCCTTTATTGAAAACGCCCGTCTCTCTATTCTCTACATATTGTGAAAGTAAACTGCACAACCACTGACTGAGTAAAATAACTGTCCATTGTTTCACACGACCCTAGAGATTGACTCATATCTGAGGAGCAAAGTTGTCATGTTGCACGGTTGTTGGAAAACTGAATCCCTTCTTGGCTGTGCCAGGGAAGCTGATCACTTCCTATTCAGTCAAGAAAGTTTCCAGTGACCTCTGAGCTAGTTGGTAAGAAACCCAATTAAGTTTAGCATAGTCAGTGGAGGCCTGGAATATCCGCACTTCTACGTCGATACTACTGTTTATGTTATTCCAATGCGCAGGGCCTATTGGGAAAATAGGAACTACACTACTGGTGGTCCTGGGTTCAAGATGCAGGTCCAGTCCTTTCACTCAGGCAGTAGGGCAGCATGGTAGAAGATCAGCAGTGCTTTTTGCAGAGCAGCAAACCAGTCCTTCTTAGTCTTCTACAGGTCCAGAGGTGTACTGAAGATTTGAGTCTTAGGGTCAATTATTCATACCTGATGCCCCCGTTGGAGTAGGAGAAAGTTCTGGAGGTTTCGACATCCAGAGGTGCTTGGAATTTACTGCCTCCCTGCCCTGGGCCCAGCTTATCCATGGTCACAAAAGACTAGTGTCAAATGCTTTGTGAGTATGTGCAAACAGAGCCTTTGTGATGTGCAAGTGTGGTAAGTGACAGCTCCTCTCCCTCATCAAGCCAGAGGTGGTCCAACTTGCCATCACCTATTCTCTCTTGACTCACTGTCTGGAAGCAATACACAAAGACTAACTATTAGCTGCACCTAGTCATGTGACCCGCGATACAGGCTGTCAGCACCAAATGTTTAAGACAAGAAAATCAAAACTTTATAAAAAAGACATTTCTGAATTGAGGCCTAAAATCTGACACTACTATTAAAGAGAATTGCAAATTAAATGTCTTTAGACAATGAACTAAATATTACTACTTTCTCCCAATTGAAAGTTAGCACTTATTAAATTTAATAGGTTCCCCAATCTTATCCTCTGGTAGAGGTTAGTGTTTCAGTAGTGAAAAACGAATTGGAGAGGTTTTCTCTGCCAGTGCATGTAAAATGTAAAAGTGCTTTTCCAACGCTCTAAATACACTGCAACCTTTCCTAAGGGCTTTTTAGGGCCTACTCTAGAAGTTATTTATTTATATAAAAAAGTTAAGGATAAGGTCAATTTAATTCTGCTGCATTTTCTCATGCAATAGACACCATAACAGGTATAGATGCCTATATATTTAAACTGCATTTGCAACATTGGCCACTAACTTTGTTTCCTGCGACAGCTTCATTTGCATATATAGTGATCTTCTGCCTTGCTTCTGGCAGATTGCAATGCAAAGCATTCTTGAGACAAAGCAAGAATATATAATGCATGTAGCTACTTCTTGCCTGCACTCCAGTAACATACCTCTTCAATAAACTTTCCATAGTGATGCCAAATCACCACTTTTCAAAACATATTAAACATTATGTCTGCAACAAGCAATTACTTGTACAAGCGTGTTCCTGCCCAGATTTAAATAGGTTTTGCAACAGGTTTACGTTGCTTTTTCAATGCAGATACAACGCAAAATGTTTTTGTTTTCTACAAAATAACACAAATGGCCGTTTGTGTTGCTTTGTAAAAAAAAATAGAAACACAAGGCAGTTCATTTTGACACCTTGCATTACTTTGCATTAGATAGACAATCCAATGCAACTTTAAAACTCACTTGTTGGATCTCGCGGTTCCCTTGTCTTTACTGGGAACCAACACCCTCATCCATGCCGAAGCTTGTGCTGATGATCCTCAGTCCTCACCGCGCTGACCTCTCGCCTGAAGCTTGATAGAGGAGATCTCCGCAAGGTGAATTTGTTGCTCCACCGCCTCAATTTCTGGGAAAGGACCTGCTACCCAGCAGCTTGGTGAGGTGGGTTTGATCCGACACTCAGGTGAGTGCCTCTGCCCCTCAATCCTTGCATTGAAAGGGGTGTTATCCATCGTGGTTTCTCTGCTATTTGCTCTCATCTGCTGTATCTCTCCAGCGATTCAGCCGCCCCTGCCCGCTTACTCACTGAATCTCTCTTCGCCTCAGAAGGGGAACAGTGTAGTGCACATTGCACATCACATTTACCACCAAGACTGTGGGGCTGCAGTCAATAATTGATGTTCGTGACTGCAGCCGGCTTTGACTTTTGGGATGGTCCGCGGTCATCGTAGATGGTTCCAGGTTAGCCTGTAGCTTCCCTCCCTCCACTCTAAAGACCCTCACATCTGGCTTCAGCCTCTTCTTGGTTAGAAAGTGCCCCAACTTTTGTGCTTTGTCTTCTTGTAAGCAGAGTCCTTGGTCACTTTGGTTCGTGGTGGGGAGGACCTGTTATTTCATTTGGGCCATACTTCTTAAATCCGCCATTTTGGGAATTATTCCTGCATCGTCTTGACAGACTCTCAGAAGATGGCGCCTTCTACCCTGAAGAGACGCCAGACTGAAAATTGAAATTCAAACAGGACTACTTTCTGTCTGCACCCAACCCAGAAATATTGGCGGCCATCTTTGAATGTCTTGGTCTGCAGCCTGCAAATAAGTGAACTTTTGTTTTCTTCTGGCTTTATCAGGGAAGGTGCACGCAGTTAGGACAATATAATACTCCTTCTTTTCAGGCTTAGCGTGGTTCAAACAGTATTGTACTCATTTAGTCGATCCAACTTGTATTAGCACAAGAGCAGTTACTGTAAAAAGTCTCTCACCTGCATTTTCAGCATAACCACCACCAAGTGTATCCTAACACAGCAGCATTCTTGACTGGAACTATGAATTACTCACTTGCAATCACTATGATCCTCCTTCAAGCACAGCATCTATCAGCTCATTATTCCTGCTGTTTCCTTTGAGTTTATTAAATGGCCAATCCTGATCCCAAGAAGAGGCTCATTAAGATGTAACTGATCCATCCTCAACCCCGTTCTCCTTGACTGGCCTAATTTCTCATTGAGAATTCCCTTTGTTAAGCGCATCTCTGCCTATTCGATTAAGAACTCTTAATTTTTGATCTTCACTAAAGATCTTCAACGTGGTACCCCATAAGAATGGATTTAAGGCTTGTTTCCACCCCTTGACATGCCTTCATGATCATCTACCCTCCAAACTTTCCAAAAATGCTACCAAAAAGCTCAAACATCGATTCCTAAAAATCCAACCCAAAACACTTATCCCTGATCCTTTTGTCTGTGCCAACAAGGGTATACTAACTAATGACCTCATCTTTTATTCCAGTAAACGGGCAAGATGGAGGAATGTATTTGATTCCTTGCTTCATATATTGAGTGCCAGGAATACTCTGTATGGCCTCAAACTGTCAGCATCACCCTCGCCCTTTTACAATGCCAGTGCCACCATCTCCCTTTATGATAACAGAATTATCCTAATTCAAGCCTTGAATGTCAATCTACTAAAGATGGATAATATCTTTCCCACCCTCAAGATGGTGGTGGATTCTAAGTCTTCTCATCCCCGCTTAAGCCTTCTGACTCCAATTGATCTCACATTCACTACTTTCCTCACACTAGAGATAACACCAACCATACAATCCCTCCTCTCACCTTAGGCGAGCGATGTGCCAATCAGTTCCCCAACCTAGTTTCTCCAGAGCCTACAATGTCCACATCATCAGGGAATAATTCAACTCTTGGACCTACAGCTTCACTCACTTCTCCTAACCCCACATGGGTACAGAATGGACCCTTGCAGGAGAATCCTCTCTTGCTCCATCGCTCTATCTCTCTCCCGGTGAACGTCCTTGCTTGATCCTACCTAACTCACTGTTAGCCCAATCTGTGGCCAGCTGCCACCCTTCCTGGAATGCTCTCCTCTCCTCCCATCCCACTCTACCTCTCTTATCCCACATCCCATCCTCCCCACTCAAGCCCTATCACCTGCCTTACAACCACAGTTCCTCTCTCCTCATTATTTGGTAATCCACAAGAGCACATACAATCACCCTCTCCTTCCATCTATCCTAGGGCCTCCCTGACCCGCAGCTATCCTTCCAAATTACACCTCACCTACAGAAACCCAACATTAAGCTCTCAGACTGGGCCACACGTCTGATGAGATCTCTAGCCACCTGCACCTTCTTTCGAAGGAACTCCAGGAATTGAAAACCATCACTATTGAACACCTCCTTCTACTCAGAACCCTTAGCATTATAGAGAATCGACCACCCGTCCTGTCGGATGTAGCTCCTGCATTGGTCTCGCACACCTCTCACAATACTTGGAAAACTTTACGCCTCCTGAATGCCTATTCCCGCCCCTTTTGACTAAAGGCTGATCTCTCAACCAGTGTGTTCTGTAATCTACTCCTCTCATATTCCCAATCAACTAACAAGTCCTGGACGGGGCACAGCCAAGCCATCCAAGCTAACCCTCACAGAGAATACTCCCACAACCTGAGAGGCATAAATATGGACAACCACCAGCTCATCAATATCCTTCCGGCTGCCACTTCTCTCTTGAGTAACCAATTGAAATGCGGACTTCTTAACTGCAGCTCAGCATGTAAAGATGCTTCCGAAATCTATGATCTCATCATAATCAATGACCTTGACATCAGTATCCTCACAGAAACCTGGCTAAATGACTCCTCCACCCCTATCCTCAACCTTCTAGTCCCACCTAGCCATGACTTAATTCGTATGGAAGATATTTGAAACAGTGTGGTGAAATAGCCTGTATACACCGAAATGCACTCTCACTTTCTCAATCAGAATCTACTACTCCAACCTCCAGCAAATATTTTTTCATCAACATCACCAGCAAAAACTGCACTGTCTGTAAACTACATACTTTCTACCACCCCGCTGGTGACAAGCTTTCCTTCATTGAGCATTTAATGGAAAACATCTCCTCCAACGATGACCCTCTAGTGTCCCAAATCTTCCTGTGAGACTTCAACCTCCACTGGTCCAACCCAAACGATCAAATAGTGAACTGTCTTAAACCCTACCTTTTGCATAAGGAACTAATACAATTTTGTCATAGTCCAACTCACAACAAGGGAGAAATTCTCATCACATCCAAAGGTAACACCATCCCACTGTATTCCAGTATCCCTTGCTACTGGTCCGACCACTATTGAATCTTCTTCTTCATTATCAGGGATATGTCCGCGAAGGGAGATCGACTGAAGAAAACAAAGCAATGGAAATGGAACCTTAGAAATATCAACACTGAAAAGCTAGCAACCTGCTGTACAAAGGGTTGGACTCCTCATTCAGCAATGAAAGATGTTCATGTCCTCACAGATTTTTATAATGCCTCTGTGCCTCTATCATAAACAATATAGCCCCTTTAAAACTAAAATACGTCTCCTCAAAAAACTCCAAACCATGGTTCAGCGACTCCCTAAATTCGGAACGCCGTAACCTAAGGTCAGTAGAAAGATCTTGGAGATCTATACCATGTACCGAACACCTAAAGCTCCTTAGAGTTGTCAGGAGCTCCTACAACAAAAAAATCAAGAGTGCAAAAGCCGACTTCTTCAGATCCCAACTTAATCCTGCTAAAAAACACCCCAAGAAACTTTTCAAAATGGTTAATCAACAATCATGCAAAGAGTCCATCCGCCCTGACCATGGCACTTTTACTTGCGATGAACTGGCTACCTTCTTTGTCGAAAAAAAGTCAGTCATCAATATCAACCTAGAATTAAGCCTGGGCGGAGAACTCCGCTCGCAGAGTGTGCAGGGTTTTGCCTATTCCACGGAGAATGCGGAGAAGGCATATCTCTGCACACTCGGCAGCAGAACGGAGATTGCAAGCCCCTGCCCCCAACCCCCTATTAACCATTAATTCACAATTAATTAAAAGTAAATTAAAAACCACTTACCTGTACTGCCGGGTCCCCGGGCTGCCCTCCTACTCTTTCTCACCATATGGGTAATCCTTTGGAAAACTGAGCATGCGCGTGCACCCGCGCTTGCACACTTCACGCAAGAAATTTGCATGCATGGGCCCCCGCATGCACCGTTATCTCAAAGATCACCCAGACGGAGAGGAGGAGGGCAGCCCGGGGATGCCGCAGTACAGGTAAGTGTTTTTTTATTTACTTTTAATTATTATAGAAATTAATGGCTAATAGGGGGGATGGAGGCGGGTGGCGGAGCAGAGTTCTACTGAGTTTGTTCGCAACTCCGTGGACCTTTGGGTATCCACGCTATGCCCACTACACCCAGGTTTAACTAGAATTGAAAAGGACCCATCTTCCAACTTCTGGAGGCACTGCTCCACTTGATCACCAGAAGCTGCTCGTCCCCCCTAGCACTAGACCCAAGAACAATGCCTCTTGGCACACCTTTACAGCCCTCATTGTAAACGACATCTACAACACTCTGCTTGCGATCAAACCATCCAATCACTTCAACGACCCTCTACCATCTCCCATAGTCAAAGTAATTATGGCTGTCATCCTCCCCATTTGATTCAGAGAAGGGGGTGGTGATGAACAGAGTGTCTGAATTAAGCAGACCACTCTTACCCAGTCCAAAGATCAGGGCTTTATCCATCACCGTTTTTTAGCTCACTGCACCATCCCAGCTCAGAACCTGGCTACATGCAAATTAGTCTGTTCCTGTCCCAGTGCATGATGGGAACAGGGCAAACCAAACTACCAAGCCAATTCTTATACTGGGAAGGAAACAAGCTTCCGGGGACCGGTTTCTGGCATTTCAGCCGTCGTCGGCCCGGCTTGCTTGAATCCTGATGGTGCAATGAGCAAGGGACTCACATCTGAGTATACCCTTCCACGCTTATGGTGGACAAAATGATTCAGAAAAGGGGGTGGTGATGAACAGAGTGTCTGAATTAAGCAGACCACTCTTACCCAGTCCAAAGATCAGGGCTTTATCCATCACCGTTTTTTAGCTCACTGCACCATCCCAGCTCAGAACCTGGCTACATGCAAATTAGTCTGTTCCTGTCCCAGTGCATGATGGGAACAGGGCAAACCAAACTACCAAGCCAATTCTTATACTGGGAAGGAAACAAGCTTCCGGGGACCGGTTTCTGGCATTTTAGCCGTCGTCGGCCCGGCTTGCTTGAATCCTGATGGTGCAATGAGCAAGGAACTCACATCTGAGTATACCCTTCCACGCTTATGGTGGACAAAATGATTCAGAAAATGTCCCTTGCTCACTGCACCATCAGGATTCAAGCAAGCCGGGCCGACGACGGCTGAAATGCCAGAAACCGGTCCCCGGAAGCTTGTCTCCTTTCTGGTGAAGAATTGGCTTGGTAGTTTAGTCTGCCCTGTTCCCATGATGCACTGGGCCAGGGACAGACTGATTTGCATATAGCCAGGTTCTGAGCTGGGATGGTGCAGTGAGCTAAATAACGGTGATGGATCAAGCCTTGATCTTTGGACTGGGTAAGAGTGATCTGCTTAATTCAGACACTCTGTTCATCACCACCCCCTTTTCTGAATCCTCCCCATTTGGGCAAAGATTGTTAACTCTTCTCTATTGCAAGGTATGAAAGCTGGCTGCCTAAAAGCAGCACAAGTTTCCCCATTCTAAAAAAAACAAACCTAGACAGTTCTGATCTGAATAACTTACGTCTTATTTCCAACATCCCCATGCAGACTGAGCTTCTAGAAATGTGTGTGCAATCTCAACAGTGCTCACATTGAGAAATTCCAACTGTTGGCTCAACATCAATCCGGCTTTCGTAGAGGCCACAGGACTGAATCTGAAATCTCTCACATTCTGGATGACATTTTAAAATTGCTAGAACTAAATTAATCCTGCCTCTGATTCTCCTTGACTTATCTACTGCCTTCGACACTTTTAACCACAACAAATTTCTATCCACACTAGAACACAAGATGGGTCTATCAGGTGTGGTTTTAGAATGGTTCACTTCCTTCCTACATAACAGATCTCAAAGAGTCAAAGTTAATACATTTTTATCTCAGCCGTCTACACTCTCTATGGGGTTCCATAAGGGTCCACCCTTTCACCCATATTCTTCAATTTATTCCTGAAACCATTAGCTAAGATCTTGAACTCTGCGAACATTCATTTTCACATGTATGCGGATGATACCCAACTTTATTTGAAAGTTTCCTTCACGGAAGACCTAATTTCACTCAATGCCATCCTGATGAACACTCCAAACTGGCTCACTGAAAACGACTTTGCATGTGATAGTAGTCTCCAATCACTGAGACTTGCGCACACTTTTACTTGAAACTAAATTGTTTCTTCACAAAAGATTTTTTAGTATAATAAACACATTCCAAAGTTCATGTTGCAAGTTGAAGAATTTTTCTTTATTTCATAATCATCCTTCGTGTTTTAATCAAATCCGCAATGGTTCAGTGACTACTGTCGACCCCTAAGGAAGGGTCATTTTTTCTGGTGACCCGAAATGAATTTGGTGTTGTAGAAAATACATTAAAACAAGAAGATCAATGTTTGAACTAAATAACGGATTTGATTAAAACACGAAGGATGATTATGAAATAAAGAAAAATTCTTCAACTTGCAACATGAACTTTGGAATGTGTTTATTATACATAAAAATCTTTTGTGAAGAAAAAATTTAGTTTCAAGTAAAAGTGTGCGCAAGTTTCAGTGATTGGAGACTCCTATCACATGCAAATTCATTCTATAAAGGCACTGACAGACAGAGTGCGACAGTCTTTGTAGCACAATCAGAACTTTGTTTAAGTTATGAGTATTCATTATATCGGATGATAAAACTTGAGTGCACAGGGATACCAAATCACTGAAAACGACCTCATGCTCAACACCCCCAAAACAGAATTCCTTCTAATTGCTCCCCCTAACCATGACCCCAAGATTGATCTCTGGATGCATCATCTGTCAGATTGCACCTCCTCTCCCCACATTATTGGGTCTGCTAAATCTCTAGGAATCACTCTAGACAGGCACCGGAACATGCAGAATCATATCAGCAATGCAACCAAGGGTGCTAGACACCAGATGAGAATAGTAAGGAATCCTAAACCATTCCTTCCACAAGAAGACTTCAAATGGGGGGAGCAAGCTCTAGTATTGCCAAGGCTAGACTATGGTAGTTCCATACTCTGTGGTCTCCCAAAACAAAGCTTTGCTCCACTTTCGGCTTCCATTATTGCTGCAGCCACATTGATTACTGGTACTAAAAGAAATTATCACATATCCCCAGCATTGAAATCCCTAAACTGGCTATCTTACGAAGCTATAATACATCTAAAGATGTCATGCATGACTCACAAAGCCCTGCACTTAAAGACCTCAACCTATCTGGCTCACAAATTTGAATTATCAAGGGCTGGTCGTCCGTCTTGAAGTGCAAACTCACTTCATCTGAAACCATAGTTCTTCCACAAAAAGAGAATAGGTAACAGAGCTTTCTCTTGCATGGCCCCTGAAGATTTGGAACTCCCTTCCACCCGAAGTACGTTGAATCTCTTCCACCGCTTCATTAAAAAATTAAGTGAAAAAAATCTTAATGCTGAAGTTCCTGCCCTAAATTTCTTGGGTCAGCTGTTCCAATACGTCCCTCTCTCTGCTTCCATGACTGTCTATTACAGAGTTGTACTCCTGGGATTAACAATGTTAGCAGGCCATTGCACATCTTTGTATGGCATTTATAGAATGTTTTTCTCCCTGATCGTTATTCTTTACATGTGTGCAATCTGGTGATTAATAGTGTTGGCAGGATATGATCATACAATTACTGTTGACATTGCTTTACTTCCCAATTAATGGTTCCATCGAGACTCGTTCTTGAGTGCTTTGAATCACGCCATTATATTGCTCTTGTCCCACTTTTTGTACCCTACCTACCCCGACTGTGAAGCACACTGATACCCTCCTGGGTCATGTTCGTGCCACACAAAACTTTATAAAGAAATAAAATAAATAAAAGGGTGGTTTATGGGAGTTCTTGTGCATTCACTCATGGATTTATTTTGATGAAAACCCCATATGTACAAACACTTGCATGCATGGATTTGCATGAAAATGGAGCGTCTTCCACAGGCTGTCATAACAAGGAGAAATATCTCAATTTCTCCTCATTATGTTTTCTATGCATGCTGTATTTTGCAGCACAAATACAAAGCGGAAATAGCCTCGAAAATAGTTGTTGTACAGGAAGGTAGCCTTCCTGCACAAAAACTATCCTGACCACAACCACAGAACCCCTAGCACAATGGCACAAGGATGCTTGTGTTGGCACTGGGAATCCCAAAATGTGCTTGGGAGAGCAGAACTACACCATTTCTATGAAGATATGATGCAGTTCTGCTCTCTCCATTAAATCGCAATCACAGCACATCAACTTTGTTTACTGTGCCGCGGTGCACCACTTTTTCTTAAATTCAGGTCCTCACTGTTTAGGTGTGTGCCTTCTAACCACTGTGAAAAGAAGTGCATGTGACACTCCTTTCATGCTGTCATTGTTAAACGGGCTCCTGTTAGTAAGGTTGAAGTAGGAAGAGGAACAAAGATAGTGGTGCTGATGGAAGGTGACAATGAGGAAAAACACTGGTGCAGTAGTGACTTGAAACCAAGCCAGATACAGGGAAGAGTGGGGGGATAGGAAAAGAGACTAGTAAGAGAAAGGGAGGAGAATCAACAAAGCTCACTATGGATAGCGGTGCGTGTTGCAGGCCAATATATATGTGTTAAATGAGAGCTGTGTATGTATGTCTGTACAACAGGATCAACCTGGAGCGCCAGAGAAGATGGTGAATGTGTCAATCAATCAATCAAGATGGGATAGTAGTTCATGTTGCAGGTCAGAATAAAGATACGCTGGGTAAAGTATACTCTCAGGTCTGGGATTTAAGAACACATTTTCCAGTTTTGTTAAAGTACCTAAACCCAGAACTGTGATAGCATCATTACTCAATAGAACAGGGGTCACATACACATCAGGTAAATCAATATATAGTATCCATAAACTGACAATCAGCAGCCCTCGTATGGTATAAGTTTTACTCTCTATTTCTACCTCTTTTTCCTCTTTCTCTATGTCTCATCCTCCTCAGCTCTCATTTTTCCATGTTTATCATTTCAACTGCCAGGCTCTTCCTCCTGTATCATCTTCATCTGCTCTAATCTTCTACACCCAACCACACACATTTCTCTTTGCACCTCCTTTGACCCTCCTATATCCCACCCTACTCTATTACATATGCCCTCTCACTTTACTCGTTTCTCTTCCCTTTCTCATCTTCTGTTTCTCAAACACCCCCCCCCTCTTCCATTGTCTTACCTCTTACTGTATTACCTGTTCCACCTCATAGAACAAGGGTAAAGATTGTTCCCACAGCATGAAGGCACCTTTTTTTGTACCGTCCTCTAATCATAGTTTCAAGTTTGTTGAGTGCACTGCTAATGTGACATCCTTTGGCATCCACATGTTATTCCCTTCCCCATAAATTGGTCCTCTGCTCTCCTCTGTCTCCACATCACCCTTTCTTTCGCATGCCCCCCACTGTTAAATTAAACTTGCTCACCTTCCTTCCTCCTTTTACACCAGACTCCCTATATCGTCACCTTTCTCATTCAGCTGCTCAGCCTATCTTTTGACACCCTACTTTTTTTCCTTTCTGCACCCTCTGTGTAGCTCCCTTACCGCAAACACACCCCTCACCCTGTTTTTCACTCTCATGCATGTCCTCAAAGATACTTTTCTACATTTTCTATTTTTGTAATCTTCTCACCCATTTCTTACTCTAATATCCCCGTCTAACATTCAGTCCACACAACAACCAGCTTCTTTATAGCCACTCTAATAATACCTTCCTTCTGGCACCTACGTCTCACAAAAATGTTCTCCTTACACAAAAAAAACGTGCCTTCTTTCAAATCGACTTCTCCACTGCAGCACTTTTGAACGCCCACTTCCACTCTCCTCTTTCAAATGCCTATTCTCCATCACACCCTGCTTCTCGCTGTCAAACCCATCGTTTTCCTCTTCTTGTTTGTCTTATGCACTTAAAAAATCTCACACGGACACACATTGTTAAGGATGTCTGTGTTTCTTCTGGAGCCAGACATCTGGGAAAGAGTTGAGTAGTGCCAGTCACAGTGATGGCCATTGTGAACGAGGAATGATAAAATATCACTTTGAAGTGCAGGATTCGACAGGACTGTGTGGCATCATTAATTAGGATATGAAATGTGCAATAATTATACATTTCCAATGCTAGTTATTGCCCCTCACTATTTTGATAGGATGTGTGCACTGCTGAACATCAGGTGGCTTGGGCAAATCACCTATTGCCTTAATTTACAAAAAAGTGTGCTAACATACTGTAGTACTCAAGTAAAATATTCAAATGCCCTAGGGCTATGCTCTTGGTATAGAAAACCAAAAAAAAAGAACCATTAAGAGTCACCAGTTTGTAACAACACTGTAATAGGTTCTAACACAAGCTAGAAAATTGTGGCAGGGACACTTTTTACCCCCAATCTCATAGGTTGTAAAATAACGCCAGAGTTGGGGTACCAGGGGGTCCACTGGCCGCTGGTCTCTTGTACGCCCCTGACACAACCAGCCCCATAGAGGATTAAAGATACATGAACTGCCTTTGAGGGCCCGCCCAGCACTCATTTGCATGAACCATTCATTGCTGCTTAGACTCGGCAGCTCTGCGCGTGCAGCCAAACAGTGCATTGTTTTGAGTCTGCTGTGGAAAATACCGCAAGCCAGAGCCGAGACGGAGTATCAGCTCTGCGCTATTATAATTTAATGAACCCAAAACAACCCAGGAAGGGACATGACATGTAAAATCCTATTATCTTGACGGATGCCATTCTAATGAGGCTCGTGAACGATTGATAACTTGACCGCCAAGGTGCACAGAGCTCTATTTTAAGGCCTGTGAGCACGAAGCTGCCGGCGGATTCCCTGCTCATTAAACTGAATTCCTTTTGTGAACGCCCACACCGACAGCACATCTTAGGGTGACACGGAAAGTCGAAGCTCGCGGAGGTGTCTGTCATAAGAAACATATGTATATTCGTCCACCGATATGCATAATGCCGTAGCTCATTGCCAGCATGTATTCACATTTTTTTATTTTTTTTGCTGGCCCAGGCTTCACGACAAAGGAAATCATGCTAATGTTGCTCCATAATCTGACAGATACCTTTCATCACCGCAGATGGTTTATACCTCGGCAAATAGAATATGATCGCCAGGAGCCATCAACGTGTTGTGTTTAAATCCAAATAAATCATTACCACCCTCACATACAAATGATTGCGAACAATGCAAATCGCACAGTCATCGAGTTTGCGTCAGCAAAAGCAGTGGCGGCTCCTCCGCTATGGGGGAGGAATGCCGGCCCACTGCTTTTAAGCAGTGCAAAGGTGAAACATAAAATGATAATAACTTTGCCTTATCATATCATGCTGCTTTGCAGGTGGGTGGGTGGGCTGAGCTGCTGTACTCTTGGAGCAGGGCAGGGGAGGAGTTGTTTGCCCACTCCAAAGTGAGCAGTTAGTTTCTCGGGCCACCCACACCAGTGATGCACACTTTCCCTGTTCTCCATGCAGAATGTATTACAGCCAGCATGGAGAACATGCCCAGCCCCCCATTCCCTGGTTGAGAGTCGAACCAGGATGCTCAAAACCAATCACAATGCTGCATTGCAGTGTTGTGATTGGTCAGTGGGGGTTTCTTCCTGTTCCTCGATGTGTACGAGGACCCGCCAGCAGCAGGGTAAGTTTCTTTTACGACCCAGTCTGCATTAAAAATAGTGTGTGTGGGGTTGAAACTGGCACCCCCCCCTATTTACAAGTCAGAGAGGATTGCACCAATGGTTTGTTACTGTGATTGTGTTTGCAAACTGATGTACAGATACCGGAACCGTAATGATGTTGGTATTTCATTTGTAAAGGAGAGTGGTGCCCTTTCGATGGTATTCCCCTTCATGAATCTTCCCAAAAGTTTCATGGAGAGTTGGCAGTGGTCCACAAAACTTTTTTTTTATACAGAAACTTTTCTTTAACAGGAGTCTTGTTTGCCATTAACTATAACTCGCACCTTCTTCATGCATTACTTATACCGTTTTATATTATCTTTTTTTTTACATGAGTTTTATATGGTGCAAATTTGACATGAAGGTATCAGAGTGCTTTACATGAGCGCCAGTTGCTGTACAGACAGATACATTCATTTTTTTAATGTTAGGCATGGGGAGAATAAGTGATTTGCCCAGAATCACAGGATGTTCAGCGTCCCTGCCAAGTCTCAAACCTGGTCCCCCAGTGTCGAGTTTGACCGCTCTAGCCGTAAGGCCACTTCCTCTCACGTCTTACTCATGTCATCTAAATATTAGTATTTACAAGAACAGTTATGATTCCACAAATCAGATCTTTTTTGAGAACACAGTGCATGGTAGAGTGGCAAGTTATAGATAATGGTGTTTGGCTACTGAGTTGAAAACACAATGTGTACAAAAGTGAGCAAGTTATAATAATTAGAAAGCGTTGGGTAAATTATAAATTAAAGGTATAACACCATCGCTACTGATGGTATTCCCCTCCTATGCTGACTATGAATTTTTCCCATTGTTCATGACGAGCTCAGCTCGTCATAAGCACAGCTCAACCGTGCCTCATGACAAGCTGAGCTTGTCATGAGCATCGAAGGGGTTAAGTATAGGTTTAGAAATTGAAATTTGCAGCTAAAGAATTAATAAAGTTATATTCATTTAAAGGTGGTGTGTAAATTATACCTTTATAAATCCTATACCTTAAGATTTCTACAATTTGTGTATTTTAAGTTTGGTTTGTAAAGTTTCCCCAACTATGGCAAAGGTTTAACCATTGTTTTTTTCATAACATTTCAATGAATTTTAATTTTAAATAAAACATTTTTTGAAACCATAAAGTTATTGTCGTCCAATTGAGTGTCTTTAAGTGGAGTGTGGTGCAGTAGAGCAGAGGAAAGCATTGTAAAGTGTACTGTCATAGAGTATAGTGTTGTTGAGTGGAATGGAGTAAAGTGGAATATGGTGCAGTGGAGTGGTGTACAGTAACATAGCATACAGTAGAGAGGTGTACAGTGGAGTGACCTGGGGTGGGATACAGTTTAATAGTGAGGAGTGGAGTAGAGTGAAGTGTATTAAAGTAGAATGGTTTGGAGTGGAGTGGAGTGGTGTAGCGTACAGTGAGGTAAATGGTTGTATAGTGTAGTGGCATGTTATATAGTACAGTGGCATGGAGCACACTGGAGTGGACAGAAATCGTGTAGAGTTGAGTAAATTGTTATGAATTGGAGTGGCATCTTGGACAAGACAGTTGAGTAGGGTGTCGCAGAGTGATTGAAAGAGTGGTGTAGAGTTTTTGTACACTAGGGTGTAGTGATGTTCCTTAGAAAATACCATAAGGAGCTATACTTACCAATACCCCCAATACCAATTACCCAATAACCAGTCAGTTGGCAGTGAAGAAAGTTCAATCGTTTATTATACAGAATACTCTATAGAGGAGCCTCTCCCATCCTCACCCATCCAGGTGCATGGAGAAGACTGCTGGCTTACATTCAAAATGAAACACCGTAGATGGAAAACACTACTTAGCTCTTGGCCCTCGAGGAAGGACCATATATGGCACACATGATTAGTACAAAGCTCTGCTTTAGTTATTATTGGGGCGGTCAGGAGGGGTGACTCCCATTCGTCTCAGTGCTCGGGAGAGCAGGCACTGCGCCTTCAGGAATGCTCTTATGGCACCCAAAGCCGGATGCAACCTTGAGTCCCTTGAGAAAAGAAGAATAGCGTGTATTCAGCAAATCAATTAAGCAAGGGCCTGACAGCCATTGGAAGGTAGCACGTGATCACTGTTCGTGCCTAACGCAGACAAGAAAAGATGGCATCTGTAGAGTTCCGGCCTACTTGATGAAAACAAAACACATACACACACACACACACACAGCATATACCCTTACTAACTCAACTAAAGAAGTTATAGATTATATTCTATGCATACCTGTATACTAGGAATATATAGATACATCATGCTAACACAATATATACATACACGACCCATACCACTAACATTGGGGAAAAATGCCTTCATCAATCTGCATTAGGTCTTTTTTTTTGCTGAACTATTTGAGCCTTTACGACCACTGGAGAAGGAGTGATTATGGAAGAGGCAAGTTTAGTAGCACAAAGAGAATAACAAGCTGGACCACAATGCATACATAGGCAGCAGGTAAATATAACACCCGCTATGCCTGCTAGTATCATCAAAATCTTCCATCCCCAAGTGGACAATAGACCTTAGAACCAACCAGACAAAGACCAGTTGCCTGTATCTGCATGTACTTCGTATGCCAAGCGATGTAGCTTCTGGATAGCCAAATGAACAGAAGGGGCAGAGTCCAGGATATATACACAGCAGGAAATGCCGATCACACAGCATGCTCCTCCTCGATCAGCCAAGATAACGTCTAGAACCATTCTGTTCTGAAGTCTCGTAGCTTAAAGCTCTACAGTTAAATTTGTTAATATACCTGCGGTGGTATTTATTACCCTTTCAACTACCCTAGACAAATGTCTCACTTCCTTACTGGTGATAATGAGTCCCCAAATAGGAAACACTCCCTTCATTATATCAATGAAATGCTGGTCTGCAGTATCCGTCTGATCAATATCAGTGGTATCTATTTCTCTCACACTTCTAATAAGGGGTAGGTCTCGCTTCTTCAACCGATGGTCCTTATGATAATTAGCAGGAGCTACATACACTGCAGGGTACAGGAAAGACAGATAACAACAACCCGCCCAACTACGAGGAAGCCATGCATATGCATTTTCTCCACATACACAGTATACATTAGGAGGGGTCAATAATGGAGGGAAAGTGCGCAATCGATAGGTATAATTACACTGGCTCTCTCCTTCTGATATTTGTCCTGCCCCCTGAATACAGAAAGCTGAAGTACTGTTTAGTATAGGTACTGGGATTGCCTTGTCACCTGTGACATTTCTTTCTTTAAATTGTTGGAAATACTGGGTGAAATTAAACTTTGTAAAATCTAAGATCTCATTCCTGAGCCAAGTAACATTTTCATACTCCGTGTACATATTCATAAAGGCATTTGGATCTAAGAACCCTTCTCCATCATTTCCCTCGGGGTCAAAACCCAGGTGCAATTCTATGTATGCCAAAATCATGTCATCGTCTTTCTCAGAATAACTGGCAGTATCTACAGTATAGTGCATATACATCATGGACAACATTTTAAACCAGGCCTCACAACTTCCTAAATATGATAAGGGCAAAGAAAAAAATAAATCATGTCTATGCATCACGGAGGGCAAAAGGCCACAAAGCCAACAATTGGTAGTATTGGTTGCACTGTGCGTCTGATGAAGCATTTCTACAAACACATTTTTAGTGTAGGTTTGACGGTGCCTTTCTTTCTGTGGGGCCAAGGTATAGAAAAGATGCTCTGGAGATGGGGTCGTGGTTCCCAGAATAGTAGGCATAGGATGGCGAAACTCCAAATATAAAAAAAACCACTCATTAATTTCATCAACAAAATCACAATAGTAACCACAAAGGCTATCTTTACACGCATGGTCCAACTGGAAAAGACGGGTACATATGTAAGGTAATAACGGGGTGCAAAAGGTCGTTCCTCCTCTGGAACAAAACGGGCAAAGGGATACATGCCGGCTAAAAGTCCAAAACTAAACTCTGGCAATGCAGTCCAAGCAGCCAGAGGGTTCCGTCTAGAGCCTCACAGGCAGGCTCCTATCGTTCATCAAAGAAAAACAAAAAAAAACTTTAAATCCTCGCGTTGGAGTTATGTCTTCACACAACTCTTGAAGAGTACACAACCTGGGCCCTTTTACAGGAAGTTCAATCTTTCATTCTGACCAGAGCAAACAAAATGTTTCAGGCTCTCAACGTGTTCAAGCCAGTGTCCCGCTCAGCACCCCAGAAAGGTTTCTAACAAACCCTATTACTCAAGTCTCTCCCAATCTCCTGCCGTCTTCATCAGGGGTACCGTGTTGTTTTCTGGGCCGCATGTTGTATCGAGCATGGCCAGGCGTTTCAAGATAGGAGAATAAAACAGAGGAAGGTGCATTCTCTACAACAGGAATATCATGGACTCGTTGATCAACAACAGGAGCAACAGAATCTGGGGCAATTGCTGATTCAGATGCCAAAACCCCTTCCGAGCCCAACACTCCTTCTCCTTGCCCTTCTCTGATTTCCAGGGCGTCAGAAAAAGGGACACAAAGAGGGGCTCTTTCACTCTCCTGGGTCAAAATTCCTTCCTCTTTTTGCTGATCAAGTGGAAGCAGGAGGGGCACTCTCTTCATATATGATATGTGAATCCAATGCCGTTTGCCGTCTACCTTCAGTGCTGTCCGCGTAGCCAAGAGAATTGGATGGGGCTTTGACCAACGAGGGTCCAAACTGGATTTACGCTGATAGTTTCGGACCAGGACCCACTGTCCTGGTTCCAAGCAATGTCCAGGACCCTTCTGCAGGGGGTGCAACACTGCTGACACCTGTTGAATAATGGAACGGAGATCTTTAATCAAAGCATACAAATATTCTGTCATCATAGCGTAGTCAATATCTCAAACAGTTCTGGGTCTCGGGATACCCCAAACATTGGCTGGTCGTCCAAAGATGACCTCATAAGGTGCCAGACCAGACCGGGAATGTGGAGTAATTCGTAAAGTCATCAAAGCTAATGGTAGGGAATCAGGCCATTTCAGCCCAGTACCCTCTTGAATTTTGGTGATTTTTAATTTCAAAATACCATTGTATTTCTCAACCAATCCTGCAGACTGGGGGTGTCGGGCCGCATGAAACTTATGCTTAATTTGCAACCCATTACAAACATGACTGATAAGCTCTGAATTAAAATGTTCCCGGTTATCTGTCCAGATCACCCTTAGTAATCCATAGCGCAGGAAAAACTCCTTTATCAACGCTTTTGCTGTTCCTAAAGCAGTGTTGTCCTTGGTCGGGTAGGCCTCCACCCAGTTACTAAAGGCGCATACCACGACCAAGACATATTTCAGAATATTCACAAGGTCCAATTGGATATAATCCATTTGGAGCACTTCAAAAGGCAAAGATGGTTGTGCAAAGTTCCCATTGAGAACTGGTTCCCTTCCCCCAGGATTGTGTCGCAAACAAGCCATACATTACTGGACCAAATGGGCAGCAGTCTTAGAAATATTAGGATTATTCCACACGGGGTCCAAAAGAGCGCAGATGCCTTTTGCCCCAATGTGTGCTGGTCCATGTGCCATGGTCACTACAGCGTTAACCAATGTGTTAGGTAGCAACCACCTCTGTTTTTCAGTCAAATCAACCGAGCAATCGGTTTCATCTAATATTCCCACTTCCTTTTCCCAACGAGCCAATTCAGCAGGGGTAGCTTCTTTCTGTATTTCTTGGACACTTTCCATAGTATTATCAAGCATTTCTTTCTCCACAACCCACCTAGCAGAGGTGGTCAAAAACATAGAGGACATTTTGGATTTTGCAGTTTCCTTCGCCACCTGAACAGCAAAAATATTTCCTTCACCCACTGCATCTACTACTGCTTTATTTGTGCTGCATTTAATTACAGCCAGCTTCTCTGGTAACGTTAAAGCTGTCAGTAATCGTAAAATCAAAGGACCATGTTGTATTCTTTGACCATGGGAAGTTGGAAAACCTCTCTCTGCATATAGGCGGCCGAAACTATGAGCCATGCCAAAGGCGTATTGGCTATCTGTATAAATGTTTACTCTCAATCCTTTACTCAACTTGCAAGCTCTAAGTAATGCCACTAACTCAGCTGCTTGTGCTGACTGATAGGGTACTCAAGAAGCCTTAACTACAGTGCGGAGGGTTGTAATCGCATACGCAGCTATTGTCGTGCCATCTGGTAACTTGAAACAAAAGGCATCGACATACAATTCTCCTTGAGGGTCTGATAGAGGAATGTCTGTAAGGTCTACCCATCCCTTTGTTTCTCCTTCGGAAAACCTTCGGAAAACCTGCCACTGACACAGAAAACCTGCCACTGACAAACAGATTTGCTGCTCTCGTTAACCATGAAGATATGGACTGACTAGAGATTAAGCAAATAAAACTGCAAGCGAGCGTTCAGGTCGACCCCATTAACATCCCTACTCCTAGTAATATTGCATACACCCCTACCTCCTGTAATGCTGTATTAAATGAAGGGGTTGCGTTAACGGAGGGGGGCATTAGAAGAGCGAAGCTTTTGTCCTGGAACATTGCGGGCTTACATGCCAAACAGAATGACCCCATTTGGCAGGGTAAGCTAAAAGAATACGACATAGTGGCTATGCAGGAGACATGGGCAAGGGATAACTCCTTCTGGCTGGATGGTTACTCCTCTTTTTTTGTTAAAGCTCAGTGTACCTTGGTGGGCAGAGACATAGGTGGCCTGATGTTCTTGGTGTCTCTTAAAATAGCTGGGAGTGTGAGGGAAATTCCATGTTCCTCACACTATTTTCAGTCCTTAGAGATCCGTCTCCCAGACAAAAATAAGATAGTACTTATTAATTGCTATAACTCCATGCTCGGCGGTCCCCAAAACTTTGTTTTAGAAAGTTTATGTTCATTTATAACTGATTACATGTCAAAACAAACCACTTTTGTGCAAATTATTTTAATGGGTGATTTTAATGTTCACTTGTGCGAATTACATTGTCAGATTAAAGATTTTAATGGGCCTGATCTCACGACTCCCCCCCACTTTGAGCATAGCCAAAAGGGCATAGCTATGGAACATTTGTTATCAGCAAACAATTTGTTTGAACCTGGATTTTCTGAACCAAAGGACCAGGTGGTCACATATAATGCAAGGGGCAGTGAGTCCATTATTGATTATATCTTTGTGTCCCCAGGGCTACTCCGCTATGTGCACTTTTATAATGCTATTGAAAGTGGATTCAGTGACCACAACCCGGTGTGCCTAACTCTGGATGGGTCGCTTGGACTACTCAAGGGGGTTATGTTGGCCACTTCTGTGAGGCATGTAAAGAGCAAAGACCAGGGAAGGCGATTAAAATGGAGCAAAGTATGTCCAGAAGATTTTTCGTCTCTTATTGAACAAGAAATGATGGCGGAAATTCAAACCTGCAGGGACCCGGCCAGGGGTGATCAAGAGACTATTGCTGCCTTTGAGGCTATTTGCTCAAGGGTGAAAGAAGAGCTTACACTTAGTCCCAAAAGGGGTCCTGCCCTAGTGTCTGGTTGGTTCGACCACTCCTGTTCCAAAGCTCACTCCGCATTGATAGCAGCGCTAAAACATTCTCCCAGAAATAAGTCTGTGGTAGCGCAGCTAAGGAAAAAATATGCTGAGGCGCTAAAGATACGTAAAAAAGCAGTAAATGAAGAAGCCTGGGATGCTTTAATGGACTCAACTACCTTGAGAAATAGCTCAAAATTTTGGTCCATAATCAACAGCCCTTTATTTGCCGAATCATGCAACACAGATCTGGAGGCAAATATAACAGAACAAGAGTGGCTTAATCATTTTTCAGTTATCTATGGTAGCAATCAAGTCTATGAAATTTTTTGTATACCTCCCTACCTTGAAATGCAATCCATGGTAGTCTTTACTGAAAACGAAGTCAAGGTCGCGATAATTGGGTCCGCTAAGAATAAAGCTCCGGGTCCCGACGGCGTCCCTCTGGACTTGTATAAATCTAATCCAGAGATGTGGGCAACCCTACTTACAAATGTTTTTAACCATGTACTTAAAGGAGGATTTCCCAACACCTGGGCATGTTCAATCATTGTGCCAATTTTTAAAAAAGGAGCAAGAAGTGACCCTAAATGCTACCGCCCCATATCCTTGCTGGATTCCTCTATGAAGATCCTGGGAAAAGTACTGTTGGCAAAAATTAACAAGTGGACATTAGAGAATGATATTTTGTCAAATGCCCAGTATGGATTCCGGTCAGGTAGAGGGACTGAGGATCAATGCCTGAACCTGCATATGATTATTTCCAAATATACGAAGGCAAAAAAGGGGGCAATTTTTGTTGCTTATATGGACTTGTCCACAGCGTTCGATTTGGTGAACAGAGCTAAGCTGTGGGGCATGTTATTAAAAATGGGATTAGATCCTCCTTTGGTCCACTTCTTGGCTGAACTTCATAAGGACTTAAAGGCCTCCATCAGAATGGATCAAGAGGGACATTGTACAGCATGGTTTAAATCTGGCAGGGGTGTGCGGCAAGGCTGCATCCTTGCCCCTATGCTGTTCACTCTATACATAAACTCTCTGGAAAAAAATCTGCTGGCTGCATCTGTGGATACACCACATGCAGGAGACTCTCAAATCCCAGTGCTCCTGTACGCGGATGACGCCGCACTAATAGCTAGGACACATTTGGGCCTCCAGAGACTTCTTGATGCATTCAGTGATTTCATGTCTTCCCTTGATCTTGTGGTAAATAACGCCAAATCTCACGTTATGGTGTTTGGGGCAGCAAAAAATAACATTAGATCTTTTTACTGTAAAGGGGAAGCAATAACTAACGTAAAGGTTTTCACTTACCTTGGTGTAATTTTTGACACCAAGGGCAGCTGGATCCCGCAGATAACAGCTAAGACCAAAGCAGTGAGGAGCTCTGTTAATGCTATTCTGAGCTTCTCAAAGAGACTTGGGGGAAAACCAAGTAGTGCACTGTTAGCTTTGTATAGGGCAAAATCACTGGCTATAGCTAGGTACGGAGCTGGGCTTTGGGGATATGTTAAAACCGAATCCATCCAAACAGAGGTAAATAAGTTCTTCTGTTCAATATTAGGACTCCCCTTTTCAACCCCCACCTTCTCTGTCCATCAGGAGCTCGGTGTAGGATACATTACTGATATCCTCTCTATGGCACCCATCCTTCTGTGGATAAGAATTTGGATTAACGAAAATGTAGGCCTTAACCATAAAATTTTGACGGATTGTCTAAAACTTGACAAATTTAAAGACATCCCTTGGCTGGCGTATATACACAAGTGCTCTGTAGAACTTGGACGGACGGAGATTTTCTCCTCCCCGCTTGACCTAAGAAAAGTAGATCTAGCTTGGGTCAAGGAAAACTTTTATAAACTTAAGTTTCTGGAGAGAGAACAAGTCCAGTTAACAAAACCCATGGTCAGAGCACATTATATGTCAATCACTTGTGTAGCCATCCAACCATATCTTGCCTTAGTCAACATTCCGTTCCACAGGTGGCTCCTGGTTAAGTTTAGATTCAACCAGATTTATTTGGTACTTTCTGACAGACAGGGGTGGTTTAAGCCTGAGGATGCGCCTGTATGCAAGTGCGATAATTTCACCCCACAAGATAATATGCACCTTATGTTATTCTGCCCTTTTTATCATGTACCTAGGCAAAAGTATTTGTTACCATTGTTGAAAGAGAAAGCATTAACGCAAGCAAAACCTGCTCTTTTGTTTTTACAAATGCTTGAGTCACCCCTGGTAATGTTTAGTGTTGCAAATTACCTTGTTGCCGCGGTGCGGATTAGGAAGAGGAAATTACAAACTTTGTAGTGGGGTCAGCGAAGAATGTGGTATATACTGCTTTTCAGCATATGATGATAGCTTATTTGCACATGATGAGTTCATTTAATCTGATTGTTTTATTGTTTTTAACTGTAATGCACTGTATGAAATATTTCTTACCGTAATTGGATTGTTTTTAAATACTGTAGTATGCTTTTATGATTTTTAACAAAATCGAATAAAGTGGTTTTTTGACTTGAAAATTTTTTTTCTCCTTCGGTCCGAAATATACAATCATGTATGTCATTTGTTTTTTCATCCGAAGCGAAGGGTAGCAACATGGCAGGATTCAGAGTGGCACACCGCTTAATGGTAATATGAGGTGCAAACAGAGTCAATTCGTACCCAGTAAGACGCGCACTCGGAAGGTGCTGGGTCTTCGTTTTGTTCAATAATGTGTCCACAGTGTGCGGTACAATCACTGTGAGATCAGTATTCAAAAAGAGCCCCTCCAACTGTCGAATGGCCACCGCGACAGCAGCAGTAGCCCTTAGACAGCTAGGATGCACTCTGGCGACGTTATCCAACACTGCCGAGAAATAAGCACATGGGGCCCGATGTAGGTCGGTCGGTAACGGCCGAAAATGGTTATTTTCGGCCGTTACCGACCGGTATACCTGAAATGGTATGTAGGGACTCATTTTTACAGAATCGGTAATTTTACCGATTCGGTAAAATTACCGATTCTGTAAAATACCGAATCGGTATTTTTACCGATTCGGTAATTCTCTGATGTAGGTGGGACTCTTCAGAGTCCCAGGAGCCTTAACGAATAGGTATTTTACCATCAAATCCAATTTGATGGTAAAATACCGATTCAGGTGTGCATGCACATGTGTGCATGCACACCTATGCCATGTGACAGGCAGACCTGCCCTTAGGGCAGGTCTGCCTGCCACATGGCACCCGTGCCTGTTTTGGGGGTGGCAGAGGGTGTCAAAGTGACACCCCCTGCACCCTTGTGTGAATCGGTATTTACCGATTCTGTAAATACAGAATCGGTAATGCCCATTCATTCCTATGGGCTTTGAAGCCCATAGGAATGAATGGCCATTACCGATTCTGTATTTACAGAATCGGTAAATACCGATTGTTAAAGATTCGGTATTTGAACATCTGGATATACCTACATATCCACACATTAGATTTACCGATTTTTAATTACCGAATCGGTAAAATTCGGTAATTAAAAATCGGTAAATCTAATTTACCTACATCTGGCCCATGGTCTTTACTTACCACCAATCCTTGTGTTAACACTGAAAGCGAACAACCGTCCATCTCATGTACATAGAGCACAAAAGGTTTTCGGTAGTCAGGAGTACCCAAGACGGGTGCAGAGCAAAGAGCAGATTTCAAAGAATCAAACGCTTCCTGACATTCATCAGGCCAAGGTAGAGGTTCATGCACATCTTTAGTTGTTAGGTACAAGAGAGGTTTAGTTAGAAGAGAAAAATTAGGAATCCATTGCAGACAATAAGAGGTTATGCAAGAAATGCATGAAGCATCACCCTGAGTACGAGGTACATACATGTTAGAAATAGTATTCACACGTTCAAGAGTTAGTCTCCTCTCCTCTTTCGACAGTAGATGACCAAGATAAGTCACCTCCTGTCGACAATATTGGAATTTGGAGAGGGATACCTTGTTACCGTTGGCTGCCAAATGAAATAATAATTTAATTGTGGCTTCCTTGCAGCCTTCCTCAGTATCTGAAGCCACCAACAGATCATCAACATACTGTTGGAGCCTGTTGGCAGGGGGTAGGGTCAACTCATCTAATACTGCTTTAAAAGCCTGACAATAAATGCTATGATTCTCAATGGAACCCTGGGGTGCGTTGCAAAATCGAAAGCTGCGCCCAGATAAGAAGCCGAAAATATGACGGCTATCAGGATGGATCGGAATGCTGAGGAAAGCATTCTTCAGATCAATAACTGAGAATACTTTGCAGTGGAAGGAATCATGGTAAGAATAGTAGTGATGTCAGAAACCACTGGATACTGCGGCACCACTATCTTGTTAATATCTCGTAAGTCAATTACAAAGCAATAGGTATCAACATGATCGAAATCATTTCCAACAGGGGCCTTCTTCAAGATCGGTAGTATAGGGCTATTACACACATTTGCAGCTGTTTCTTCCACTACACCCTTATCAATCAGATCCTGAATAATAGAAGCAGAGATTTTTCACCAGCCGGTGAAATCTTGTACTGGGGTATGCGAGGCAAACACAAGTTTGGTTTCAATGTGATAGAAACAGGCGAACTATTTAATAAACCGACATCCGTGTCCCCCGTTGCCCATAGAGTCAATGGAATAGCAGCGAACTCCGTGGGAAGGGGTTCATTCTTAGTGAAACTTTGTCGGGTATGTTCACCAGGAGACTGCAGAATCAAATAAACACCATCAGGAGAACAATGAATTTTAGCAATCAATTTCGATAGCAAATGTAATCCTAACAGATTTTCCCCGCAATGTGCATCCACCGTGACAGGGCCAATCGTGAACGGAACAGGTTTAGAGATGGGACTCACTTCTGGGATTCCAGAAAATCCCACCGAAATGTTATTTCGCCCAGACAGAGCAGCCCCCGGGACCAGTGAATGGGCAATCGAACTATTCATTGCACCCGCATCAACTAAAAAGTTTTCAGAAGTCCCCATCAATCGCCCGTTCACATAGGGCCCTTGCTGATCAACGGGTACTGACACCTGGCCCCAACTCTGTCCATGGCTGTCCTATGTATAACCATACCCATTGGCTCCCTCAAACAAACAATCCTCATTGTAATACTGCCTTCCTCTTGGATTATCAAAGTAATTCTTTCCTGACTCACCATGCGATGCTTCCTCTCTTCGCATATCACTTCGATCTATGCCACCTCGGCCTCTTCCACTTCCCCTCACTGCCCCGTTCCGAGCCAGCAACAATGGACACTGAGATCGCCGAAGCCCTTCCTGTTTACAGTAAAAGCACTGGTTTATTCCCAAAGCAACAGCTGGACCTCCTCCTCGTCCAGTTCCCGCCCCCTCGGGAAAAATCCTCTCCCGGCTCGATCGCTGCCTCGTACTATTATAACTTGTAACAATACTCGTGTCTTAAGATCCTCTGCTTTCTTTTCTGATTTATCCTTACTCTCATTTTCCCTATGCTCGTAATACTGAGTCATACTTAGTATAATCGAGGGAGTGGAAGTGGTCCAAATACTCTCGGCGGCTCGTAGTAATGCAGAAATCTCGGGTAACAAATTGGTCACAAAACGATTAACAAATAATCGTACACCACTTTACACAGACAAATCCTGTCCACTAAAGTCAATAAATACCCCTTCAAATCTAGTAAAGAAATCCAACACACTCTCATCATTTTTCTGTTTACACTCTGTCAATTTATCAGAGTCTACCTTACGAGGTGGAATCAAGGAGTGCATGTAAGTAATAATCCGATCTGGCAAAGCTAATAGTTCAAGTCTAGGTTTATCGCCAGGCTTTCATTCCTTGTCCCAGTCCGTAATCTGGTCCGAAGTCCCTCTCAACTCTGCAGCATGATCCTGATCATGCGCCTGAAGGCATATGTCAACGGGGACTAGTAAGCCAAAAAATAATTCAATGTAAGCTAAGATCATGACAGCTGAAGAGGCTGCCTCTGTGAGTTCCTTATAGTAGGCAGTAGGATTTTTACGAGGATCAGAGAGTTGCGCCTTCAGGGAAAGGACTAGGGGTGGGCAGAACTTGCGAAATTCACTTTTGCAAATTATCGCAAAAATGTCAAAAATCTCTGCAAACATGGGGAAATATCGTGAAGACGCAGGCGTTTTTTTTCTCTGCCGGTTCACGATATTTTCTGCGTGATCGCGGTGAAAAATATCTTGCCCATGTGGTCGCCATCTTGTTTTCACTCGTCCGCCGGCTCACGATGCTTATTTCCTGTTCGGGGTCTCGAATGACGTGTTTGTGATTACAAACTCACACAGGATAGCGCGAACGGCTACCAACAATCCAACATAGGAAAACTCATCGGCAAACCCAGGCACTCTAGCACGCACGCGAGAGTGCATTTTTAAAGCGCAAACTTCAGTTTCGCAGCAGATTGTGAAATTTTTGAAATTTTTGGGCTCTCCGCGGTACGCAAAAATGTCAAATTATCGCAATTTCTGCGAGCGGGGCGAAATTTACCACCCAGGCCTAGAAATGACCTCACTCCTTTTCCAAGGGGGGTAGATCCATTGCTCCTGCAACCGTGCCTCCACACGAGCTCTAGTTACCTGATTCTGATTATCTTTTAACACTGGTATCTCAGGATGATAAATAGGATGGACTTCCCGCATAGGTTACTGGGAATCCAAATTAGGACATTTCAGATGTAGTTGCCCTCTATATTTCACTAGAGTCTCCACGTTCCTATACACATCTTCCAAACCTAATTCAAATTTATGAGCCCGGTCCAAAATATCATATATTACTTGTGGAACTCTTCCATCCGGAAAGCATTGTTCTTACAAGGAAATAAGACGTGTAGCCATATGCTCCAGAGCGTGCTGTTGCATAACAGGCTCATAATCTCTAAGAGTACTCCATATATTGATAATAGTATACACAGGATTCCGCATCCATTAGGACGCCTGATTCGCAACTGTCTGTTTCTCTTCCAACCATACTGCTGATCGAGTATACAATGGCCTTGCATCAAGACCCCCCGGACCACGGGAGGGAGTTTGATTGGCTAAGGTGGGGGTCGTGCTTGAAGACTGGGAAGCCCAAATTGGAGAAGGGGAAACCAAAACAACCGTAGCTGTGGAAGAAGGGGACAATATGTCCGGTATTAGAGTAGCCGATCCAAATACTGAGGGAGACAAAATGGAAGAAGTTCTCCAAGGGGGTAGAAATAGGAGATACAATAGGTGCCAAGGCTGCTGGGGCTGAAGCTGGAGTCAAAGAGACCGCAGGATATATGCGTTGTGGGGCATAAGGAGGAGGTAGACATGCATCTAACAAATCCTCTCTTTCATCCTCTGATCCGGTCCTAGTTACATAGCTTTTATCCACCTGCAACCTGTGTTGTCTATCCGCACAATCGATATTCTTCTCAGTCTGATCCCTATCATACGCTACGGCTTTCTGGGTGATTGTCTGGCTTCCCTTTATTTTGCATAGCTTCTCCGCTCTAATGTGCCCGCGCTTTGCTTCCTTCTGCCACATATTCAAAGAATCAAACATTGCTTGTCGACTACATTTAGAAAATAATCGATCCTGCAGGGAATTAATTTTTTTCTCATAAAAAGACCCGGTTAAAGGCCACTGTAATTCCAAATTGTCTTTGGTATATTTATGACATAATGTATTAAATAAAATAGGCGAAAGGCCATGTTTATTGAACATATCATAACTCGGACTACCCTCTGGCGGGGCAGGTTGACTTTGATCCAATCGTGCGCCTTTTCAGTGACAACAGCAACCAAAACAAAATTTACTAAAACACAACATCCTTATGGACTGTCATTCTGATTTCATTCAAAAAACGATCTTTCAAGCATGGCCATGTTCATACATTCTCGCACCTTGTTCACCAATCAAAGCAATGTTGTCTTCAGTGCAAAAGAACGGAGCCCGTCGACTCCCGTTCATGGAGAACCAATCAATGTAGAGTTCAGACCAACAGATACCAAAATCCGGCAGTCTGGAGACTACCAAGAGACCGACAGACAGGGATTAACCACAGACCATCCCGCAATCTTCCTGGTTCACCCTCCGGACTATTCTGGCTAAGCCTGCTGCCTTAGCGTCGCTCCAGATATGTCCTGATTGCTACCCAGGTACAACCACAGGCTTTTCCGAGAGCAGTCCGATCGGGTACACACCACACGTGTCACACCAAGGCGTCCGGATCGGTATCTCTATTATTCACTAAACAAGTCCGTGGAGCGTCTACCCATGCAGCCACATCGCTGCCCCGTCAGACCCCAAAGTTCTCCGTGGTACACCGCCCACCAAATCAAATACAGTTAACTGCTACAAAACGTTGCTCAACAGCGGGTTTCCAAAACACTCCAATCACAATTCGCTCACCATGTTCATACAGGTACAATTGCATATTCTCCACTGCCAACTCCTGGAGAACAACATGGTCAGCTCCTGGGTTACGCCCGTAGGACTCCGGCGAAGGGTCTTTAGCAGCTGGGGCTCCCTGATCGGGAGAGTGGAGTAAGTCAGAGTCTATGGTCAGTCCACCCACTCGACCAGAGCTCCACTTTTCTTTATACTTTTCTACCCGTTTACGGGAGGATTACCCCAACACGGAGTCCCATCAGAGTCGCCAACTGATGTACCTTAGAAAATAATATAAGGAGCTATACTTACCATTGGCCCAATACCAATTACCCAATAACCAGTCAGTTGGCAGAGAAGAAAGTTCAATTGTTTATTATACAGAACACTCTATAGAGGAGCCTCTACCATCCTCACCCTTCCAGGTGCGTGGAGAAGACTGCTGGCTTACATTCAAAACGATAGATATATACTTTCGACATAGCGCATGAAACACCGTACATGGAAAAACACTACTTGGCTCTTGGCCCTCGAGGAGGGACCATTTAAGGCACACATGATTAGTACAAAGCTCTGCTTTAGTTATTATTGGTGAGGTCAGGAGGGGTGACTCCCATTCGTCTCAGTGCCTGGGAGTGCAGGCACGGCTCCTTCAGGAATGTGCTTATCGCACCCAAAGCCAGATGCGACCTTGAGTCCCTTGAGAAGAGAAGAATAGTGTCTATTCAGCTGTCTTCAGCAAATCAACTAAGCTAGGGCCTGATAGCCATTTGAAGGTAGCACATGATCACTGTTCGTGCCTATCGCAGACAAGAAAAGATGGCGTCTGTATAGTTTCGGCCTACTTGATGAAAACAAAACACACACACACAGCATATACCCTTACTAACTCGACTAAAGAAGCTATAGATTACATTCTATGCATACCTGTATACTAGGAATATATAGATACATCATGCTAACACAATATACATATACGACCCATACCACTAACATAGGGGAAATCAGAGTTTTATCTCTCAGTAGGGGAATAGAGTGGGTTAGAGGGTTATACAGTGTAGTGTGGAGGCATAAACTGGGGTAAAATAATGTATAGTGGCACAGAGTTTACTACAGTCTTGCAGAATGGAGTTGCATAGAGTGGAGTACAGTGTGGTACAGTGGGGTGATTTAGATTGGAGTGTTGTACAGTGCTATAGAAGGGGTAAAAGTGTAGTGCAATGGAGTAGATTGAAGTTTAGTTAAGTGGAGTGGTGTAGCATAGAGTTGAGAAGTGTGTTCTAGAGTACAGTGAAATGGAATCGAGTAGAGAGGAGTAATGTAGTATACAGTGAAGCAAAGTGTTGTAGAGTGGCATGGTGTATGGTACCATGGACTTCACTGCTGTTTTGTAGAGTGTCTGAAAGTGTCGTAGAGTGTATTAGATTGTCATAGAGTGTAATAAAGTGTAGTACAGTGCAGTGATGGGGAGTAGAGTAGAGTGCGGAAGAGTATGGTGGAATAGAATGGGGTAGACTGTCTACAGTTGAGTGGCATAGAGTACCAGACAGTGGAGTGGCGTAGAGTGCAGGAGTGGAGTACAGCGAAAAAGTGTCTGATGGAATAGAGTATGTTAACTAGGGGCAGCTGTTTAGAGGGAGCTGCCTAGAGTGCAGTAGAACATAGTAAACTGCTATAAAGTAGAGTGTTTTACAGTGGTATTGCGAGGAGTATGTTTTTATACAGTGTAGTACTATAAAGCAGAGTATAGTGTGATACAGTGGTGGTGCGTAGAAAGTTCCTGGCTGGACTATATTGAAGTGCCATTGAGTGGAGTTCAGTAGAGTGGGGTGACATAGAATGGAGTAGCGTACAGTGGAGTTAGGTAGAGTGGAGGAGCCTAGAGTTTCATACAATACAGTGGAGTAGCTTATGATGGTGAAGCATACAGTGGAGTGGAAAAGAGTGGAATAAAAAAGAGTGCATTAACTGCAGTCATTATTTTTTCTGTTGGTGCAAACCAGATTTCCACTTTCGAATGTACATGCGATTTATTTACAATACCCATGTTAAAAGTGACATATGTGTATTCCATGGTCCCAGCCGCTACACAGAATACTAAGTGTGTTGTATTTACATGTGTGGGTAAGGGTTCAGCAGTTAGCATGTGAGATTGTACTGAATGCAAGATCTTTGTGTGTTCTGGTGTCGAATGTGTGTGAGAGACTTCTGGACACACCAGTTCATAAAACTGTTTAATCAATCGTGCATAATCTGGTATGTATGCTCCACCACAATTCAGAAACACTAAAAGCGATGATAACCTTTTGATTGTTTTGATTGTTGTTGATGGTTCCAAAAGTGCACACCTCTCTAGGAAATGTGTCACTAAGCTTTTTCCTTCTCCTGAAAACTTGTATCCCAAAAACAGGATACTGAGATAGACAATGTTTAACTTTCTTAAATAAAATGTATAGTCCAAGTGAGCAAATCTCAGAATTAGGCAATCTACTCTGGCCAAATGTTTTGCTAAGTCATCAACTGTTAAGTATATGTCATCGACTTAGGACAATGCTTCATCATCAAACGCTTGTAATAGTTGTGTTACATGTTAAATGTTGTATACTTGTAAAGCGCACAGCTGCCATAGCAAAGGGGCGTCCCGGCGCTGTATACCGCTGGGGAACCCATCCTGGCTTTCCCTGTGAGATGGTCCCTCCTGGGCATCTCCAAGGTGAAGACAAGTATCCCCGGCGCTGATGGGGCCGTTAGTAGAGATTAAGCAAGCTATTGCCCACAGTTGCTTAGTGGGACCCATGGTTGGAGTAGGCACCGAGGCGAGATTTATCGATTCCGCTGACCATGGCCCAAGACCCTGCCGCGTCGGGAATCGAACCCTGGTCCCGGGTCGACCTCTGCTTCCAGGTCTGCCGCCTCTAACCAGTGAGCCACACCACTCTACATAGGCTGAGAACAACCCAGTGCTATTCTTGTATCCTTGTGGCAATTGACAAAATTGTTTTTGAGAGCATTGGGCACTAAATGAAGTCAGATACCTGCTTTCAGGTGCTATGTTTTGGCAGGACATGTTTTAGATGTCTAACATAGTTTTATATTTTTTAAGCACTATATAGCTCCTTAGTGCTGCGCCATGCATGTTTTGAAATGCAAATGTGCGAGTAGCACAATTCATTGTCTATATTCTAAGACTAATCAATCTGAATAATCTGGCCTTATCACTGGAAACAAAGGAATGCTCCTTAGTAAGGGGCAACTTTCTATTATACAATAACATTCAAGTTTTGTTAGAATTTCTCTAATCTGTTGTTTGGCTTTGTGGTTAAAGGGGTACTGTGGTTGCACTTGTGGGCTGGATCTTGTTGGTATTCTGTGGTTAGGTGAATCTTCATCGCAGCCCACATGATATAGTGCCAGGGCTTGGGCAAGAGCTCATTCCTTGTTGTACATATAGTAAGAACGTTCTGGTCTCTCATCGGGGAGGGATGTGGAGATAGATCAAGACCGCTTCCATTTGCTATTGAGGAGCATATATAGGTTGGTTATATTCAGAACCTATATGCAAGTAATGGAACTGTAATTGATTGTAGTGGAGCAAATGAAGTCCACTCTCCGTATGGATCGCCATCCGAAAAATATATTGAATTGGCCATCAAGGGGATGCGTTCCTCTGGAGCGATGGGCCCGGGCGAGCTCCCAATTTCAGTTTTGAAACAAAATAGTACAATGTGGAGTAAAATCCTTTTCCCGGTGTTTAGATTCTGCTATGCAAATAAAACAGTTCTACCGTCTTGGAAAGGGAGTATATTAGTCCCCCCCCTCTTCAAGAAGGGAGACTGAGATGTTCCACTTAACTACCGACAAATTGCACTTCTAGATGCAGTGGGTAAAGTCTTTGCTAAATGCCTCTTGATGCAAATTAATGACTGGGTGGACATGGGTAAAATCTTACCTTTTGAACAAACCGGATTTAGGTTAAAGCATGGAACGCTGGATAATCTAACGGCATTACAGGTAATAAATGAAAAATATGTTAAAGTCCGAGGAGGAAAAGTGTACAAAGCATTCATAGACTTCTCCACAGCATTCGACAAAGTAGATCGTCTTTTGCTGTGGAGAAAACTATCGGACCTCGGCATGCCGGTTATCTTCCTGGAGTTAGTCCGTGCTCTCCATACTGATACTTGGTGTAGAGTCTTGATGGGAGAGAATGTGGTCTCTCCCAAGTTATCCCTACAATAAATGGCTTAAAACAAGGTTGTTTATTAGCCCCTCTACTATTCTCCTTATATATATCTGACCTCCCCTATGCCCTGTCTTTAAGTGAAGGTATTGCCCCATTACTTGGGGGAAAATCGATTATCTGTTTACTTTATGCCGACGACATATTAATATTGGATCTAACACTGAGGGGATTAAATAGTCGTCTGCAGGTATTACATGAATATAGGCCCATTACTTAAAGATAAATGTGTCCAAAAGTAAAGTAATGTGCATGCATGGAAGGAAAAAGTTGAAGTATGGGAATTATGCTTGGTCTGTAGGTGGACAAAAATTGGAATTGGTAAAATCATATGTCTTCCTAGGAAAAACAGTGTGCGGAAACTTAAGTGACAAGGCTCATATAGAAAACAATATCCGTAAGCAATTGCACAAGGGAAAAGTTTAACCTCCCTCTATAGATCCACAGGAAGAAGACACTTCGCCCTCCTACTAGACATATTTTGTGCTAAAATTCCTGCTTTCTTGTTGTATGGTACTGAACTACTCGACTCAGGAAAATGGAGCTTTTTCAATACAACAGAAGGTAAAATCTTACGGAATCTAGCCTCAGTTAACTCTGCTTGTCCTGTCGCCGCACTCAGATTGGAATTTGGTCTGCGAAGTAGTTGGGTGCAGGGTCTTGCAGGGATAGTGCGATGGGTCACAAGCCTTGTAAAGGGTGATCCTGGTACATTAAGATCTTTTATTCAGAAAGAATTATTAGGAACCTTAAATGAGCAATCATTAATTGTAAAAAAAAATAGAATTGCGGTTGACTTGCTTCAATTGGACTAATCTGTACTTTTTACTTTATCATCATATCAGCTAAAGGCCATTTTGAAACAGGCCACCTGGAAATTAAGTTTCACTATGGACAGGGAAGCCCGTATTCTAAAGAGAGGCATTCATCCAGCTATTGACTCCTGTCTGGTAAATAAAGTACAATCTTATATTCCTTGGAACCTCCCCAATGGAGTGTGCCATTTTTGGCTTTTATTGAGGCTGGGTTCTCTTCCACTAAAAAATGTATTATTCAAATGGTACGGTTCCTCCCCAGTCTGTAATTTGTGTAATAATTCTTTCCAGGATTTTACCCATGTGCTCTTTATTTGTCCTGCTCTTTTATTATATCGACGTAAGTGGATGAGGCCAATCTGTCTACAACTATCCATTTTGTCTGCCTCAGCATTTATAGACGCCATCTATAATCCACCAAATGAAATGTTTAGTCACAGGATTTTCAAATTTTTAAAATGTTTTTTAGATATGTATTAAAACTTTATATGGATGTCATGATTATTAATATCGATTTTATTGGATGTTTTATAATATTTTGTGTATTTGTAAATCACATTTTACTGTCTGAGAATGTATGTTTCATCTTTTGTTCTTCTTTTTATGAGGATCTCTTTTGAGTTCCAAAACCATAAATAAATTGAACTTGAACTTGAACTTGTTGTATATATGTATGTTTAACTGATTCTGGAACTAGGTCAGAAAAGGCTGTTAATATTCCATTTTTTCACTATGGGACTTACTTAACAAACTCAAGTGGTCAATCTTTTTCAGCCAACAGAAAGACATAACCAAATGAAAAGTTCTGTCAAAAGAGAACATTAATGGTGCGCTGTACATTACATTTGGAGTTGTAATTCATATAACTGACTCGGGACACTTAGGGCTTTATTTATAAGCCCTGTGCGCCGCCCATGCATCACTTTTATTATGGTAAAATCTGACGAACAGGCGGTGAAAGGGGCTTGTGAGTAAGTGCCTTTGTCTCTGGTCTGGTGGTGATGTGAGCTAAAGAACGATGATGGATTCAACCCAGATCTGTGAATGGAGGTGAGTGTCTAAAAAGTTTCATAGCTCCGGCCATCATCTACTTGTGTTTGCTTTGTTTGCTTTGTTTGCCATATTTTGTCAGGGTATGCCCAGGCGTGGGTCCCTTGCTCACTTTGCCATTGGATTCAATGTAGCCTGGCTGATGACAAGTGTTAACCCGAAACCGTACCCAGGAGGCTTGTTTCCGGTCCAGGGAAGACCTGACATACATTGTAAAAAAAAAAGTTCTAAAAACACATGTGTAAATAATGTGTGGTAAAGGTACAACAAGGTAAAAACCTGATCATAAAGGCTGTTTCCCCTTAGTTTTGGGTCACACACAAAATATCTGTGTTAAAAATTTAAATTAGAACAATTTACATAAAAATTAATTATGTAATATCAGTCTAAATTTAAAATGAATAACCATTTTTGCACTAAGTCAAATGAGAGTTGTTAGACCTGACATCATTGGCTTGAGTCTCTCCTCCATTTTTTCTGTTTGCCTCTACTGTTTTACGATGTTTTGCTGGTATATGCTTTGGGCGCCGTGTCACTGCTGATCAGTGCCATAGCGCAAGTACTCCCTATGTTAAAATGATGTATCTATTGTATCCATGTTTGGCTTATTTGGTTTACTGTCAGTCCCTAGTCTAGTGCACCAGGAGTGCCAGGGCTTGTAAATACAAATGCCGCTCGTGGGCTTGCAGCACGTGTTGTGCCACCCACAGGAGCGGCCTGGTAAAAGAATGTCTACGGGTCGGTCATTGCGAGACCCACGTGCAGTCTTGCACTGTCACGTCGGCGGCGCAGGTATAACTACTTGCCAGCCCCTCCAACCTTCCCTTAACTTCATGTTAGTCACCCCTATGGTAGGCCCATGGGCAGGGTGCATTGTAAGTGTAAGGTAGGACAAGCCTGACCAAGTTGGCATGTCCTGATAGTGAAGTGCCGCCATCTTAGGGCTTCACTATTGCGAGGTAGCCTGCTCTCCGTTGGATAGAATGGGCCGCCGGGATTATTAACGCTATAATCCTAGCCGGCTCGGGGAGCATGGTGCAATGTCGAGTTTGGTATCCCTGAACTCGGGGTTTAATTACGCATCCGTTGGTGTGGATGGTTTTTGGACTCTGGGTTCGAAAATAGCACTTTTAGAAAGTGTCTATTTTCTTGTCTAACCATATCTGGTCTCTGCTGGTCTTACGTGTGTGTGACAGGAGCTGGGTGGCTCCAAGAGGTCTGGATGAGTCAGTGTGGGATGAGTGGGACATTACGTTGAGAGTAGGGGGAGAGTAGTTGTTGATAGCCTGCCTTGCCTGATACAATGCTGGCTCCACCTCCTGCCGAGCGACTGATGGCTCTGTACCTGCCATGGACGATCCTAGCCCCACCTCCTGCCAGGAGGGCGATAGCTCTGCTCCTGCCAGTGTCAATGCTGGCTCCACCTCCTGCGGGGCGTCTGAGGACCCGGCCCGGCTCAATGAATAGGCCAGGTGCTACTGCCTAGCTCCACCCACCACAGACCCAGGATGTTGGGAAATCCCCGGCATAGACAAAGGGATCAAAGACGAAAAGGGGTATAAGAGAAGGACCCCTGAACTAGGAAATGAGATCACTTCTGACAAGGAACCCTGTAACCAAGGACAAGAAGCCTGCTGATCTAAAGGACTGCTTACCCCTTCTGCCAGTGTGCTGTTGTTGGGGGAATCCTGCAGCGCTTCTTTATTTTTGCCAAGGAACCAGGAGAGAGGAACTGTGTGTGTACTCTCACGCTTGCTAAGAAAATCTCCAAGGACTGGAAGAGTGCCAGTCTCCTGCCGAAGTCACAGGGCTAAAGGACTTCACCTGCTACAAAGTGCTATCTGCTGGAAGTGTGAATCCAGCATCTCTGAAAGAACCAGCAACCACGACGATCGGACGCTGGGCCCAACCGACGCCAGCAGCAACGCCAGTGAGTAGGAGTACGGCTCTAACTCCAGAGGACCTCGTGTCTGCCCCGCTGCTGATCGCATCAACCGTGTGCCCTTCGACGCCGTGAGCGCTGCTCACTCTGTGCAACTGCATCATCGACGACGCCTGCTGTGGCCTGATCGACACCGAAGACGCGACGCCGGATTGCTCGACGCCGCTGATCATCGTGTGCTTCATTTTCCTAAGGTACTGTGTTGTTGGGGGTCCGTGTGACTCCAGGCCCGACGTAGCGCTCCTCGCGGTCGACGCCGAACCTGTGGATTATCTCTGCCCAGCGTTGTGTAGCTCCCGTGTGAGTTACCCTGTTGCTAAAGAACTGTGTTTCCAAGAAGAAGATTTGCTTGATACTAAAAGACTCTTGTGCTAAAGAAGAAACTACCTTTGAACTATCCTTTTTCCTTCCCGAACGTATTTATTCCGATTGTGTACAGTTTTGCCGTTATTTTGGTCTTGTGCTAAGCCTTATATAAAAATACTTATTTTTATAATACTACGGTGTCGTGTCCATTTGTAGTGTATTCACTGTATTACTGTATGTGGTCATAATTGCTTAACACACAGCCTCTGAGATAAGCCTGTTCTGCTCTGCCAAGCTACCAAGGGGGTGAGCAGGGGTTATCGAAGGGTGTGATCCCCTTGCCCTGACTAGAAAAGGAGTGTCCCTATTTGTCAGAAGTGTATACCTCTGCCAACTAGAGACAGCCGGTTCTAACAAGAGTATTTTTAATTGCCTCACTTTAATACTGAATTGTGCTATTTAACATAAGTTCTGGATCCCACCATTGAGCACCAAAAGTCAGAAGGTGGGTTATTAGTAGGTGCAGGTAGGTACTTACAGCTATTAATCATACCACAATCAGTAATAAGGTCCAGCCAAGTCTCTTTAAATTAATCATGGCTTAACCCTTGGTAGTTTGGCAGAGAAGCAGTCTGGCTTAACTGTGTGTAAAGGATTTAATATCACCAAACAGTAAATATGAAAGAGACTCAATACAATTAAAACCAATTCCAATTCATAAAAAAGAGAGAATATTTTTTATTATTAAAGGGGCACCAAAACAGAAAAAATACAATGTAGGCAACTGGAAATGAGACTTTCTAATCATTAAATACAAATATTTGCTTTCTTTGCCAAGATCTGTAAAGCGCAATTACGGCTATTTAGTTGCACTTGACTGGGACTAAGTCATAGTTTCAGGCCCCTCGCGATGGAGCCCCGTTCTGAAATGATGAGGAGGGGGGCCTGGTGATGTTTCTACTTTCTGACTTAGTCTTTGTTTTGGAGCTTTTTGTCCCAACATCTAGCGATTGAGACCTCAGATCCAGATTTTAATTCGACGAGGGCAGCCTGTTGCAGCGAGATACGTTGATGAGCCTTGGAGATCTTTGTCTTTATTGTTAAGGGAGAGGAACTCCAAAGTTTTCAGCAGACCAAATTGGTGGGACAAGCGGAGTCTCAATTCACCAGCTTTACTCTTGTCATCAATGCCGGTCTTCTTCTCAAGCTTTTTTCACAAAAATTGGCAAACAGTTCCGAAACTTTCATATCAACTTCTGAAATGTTTCTTGCAGGTCAGAAAGGATCCACAGAAACGGTCAAGGGTTCAGAAGCTCTGGTTTGCCTCTTAGGGATCTGGGGCTCCAGTTCCCACAATGCACCTGGTCAATCCAGGAAAATCAAGGTGAAGCTGGTCAGCTGCAGCTGCTCTTTTAGTGGATATGGAAGATGGCTTCTTCCAGCACTTTTCGACCTGTTGTTGCTCAGGGAGTCCAGTCTTTATGATCAAAGAAAGTCAAAGACCTTCTTGTGTGTAGCCTTTAAAGTGCAGCAGGTGCAGACTAGGGGCAGGCGGAACTTGCAACATTTTGATCCACAGAATTCTGCGGAATTACATAAAATCTCTGTGGGAATCTGCCCACCTGCACGGAGTTGTGAGAGTGCAGCCACTGCATGAGGATTTTAGTGACTGCAGTGTCTGCAAGGTGACTTGAGAGTACCGACTTTGCTGAGGGTTGTGAAAGAGTAGCATAGGCAGTTGCTGTAGATTGGCATCTACTGACAAACTTATTTGCAAGGAGTTTTTTATTTTAGAGAGGTTGAAGGTCTGGCTATATTCTTGCACGGTTGCAGCACAAAGTTATGGTATCCACCTACTTAATGTGTCTCCTACCTGGACAGGGGCTTCAGGATCTGCTTCTTCATGATCCCTGCCATGGCAAGCCAAGGAGGAGAATCGAGGCTCTAGGCTCCCGAGAGCACTGCTCCCAGGAACTCTGCCTGCTCTTTCGGCCACGATGGATCACACACAACCGGAGAGAGACAGGGAACGGGACCCAGCCACAGCCAAGACGTTGCACCATCTGGGCTAGCTGCGTGGTGCAGACAATCAGCAAGATGTACTAAACAGCTAAACAATATCAGAAATGGGAAGCAACGGACTGTTGTTCTCAGATTGTGTCTGTGTCGATTGGCGCAGGGCACATGGGGCCACTGCAGTACAAGAGTCTTTAAGTATAGATGTGAAACTCATGCAGTTTAGTTACACAAAGAAATCGCTCAGTGCAGAGAAAAAGGAAAGTCGGTGAAAGAATAAGTTATGTCAATGCATATTCAACACACCCCCGGGTACCACAGTGAGTCGGTGCTGCCCCGTGTACCAGAGGTTTTCTGTACACTAAACAGAGAGACTTCCCTTTCTCACACTAGCTTTGGAGAGGAGCAGCCAGAGGACCTCAGAATCACCTCACTTCACCAGTAGTGGAAGATCAGTGTAAACATTGAGCTTATGGGGCATGTATGCAGCTGCGGCCCATGGAGGGAGTACCCTGGGGAAGAAAGGCAGGGTGGGGGAGGGGCATGGTTGTGGGTGCTAAACACCGGAATATGGATAATGTGAGGTAAGTAAACAATTTATTAAATAAAATGAATTTTGTAGTGCTCCCTGCATCGCATTTTGAGATGCAGGGCACGCTACGAAATTCGTTTTATTATCCATATTCCGGTGTTTGGCACCCCACACACTGCCCCTTGACCGCCCCCTCTTTCTGCACCACGGAACTCCCTCCACGGGCCGCAGCTGCATGTATGAAAGCTGGAGACGCACACAGTGGCAGGCCAGGAAGCAAATATCTCTGCGAGAGTCCCAAGGTTGCTGTTGTCTTTGTAAAGAGAGATGCAAGCTTTTGGAACAGCCCCCATCGTGCATTCAATTTCAATTTTTTTAGCCCCAGAACACCGGTGTATCAGACCGCCTATAAGATAAATGTGTGAATCAAAACATTTGTGAATCACAATACTTTACATTACATGGTATCTGGTGGTTGATTGAAATGAAAATACTCAGGGGCATATTTACGAGGAAGTGGCGGTGAAAGGGGTTAGCCTCCTTGACTTAACACTTCCCACCGCCACTTCCGAAACGCCAGGCTGCACCCTATTCTCAAGAATGTGGTGCAGCCTGGCGTTTTCCCCTGTGAAGGTGCTAAGTCTCACGACATAACGCCAAAGAAGGCACTCTTGCACCAGAGTGCAATGCTGTCTGCTTGCAGGGGTGGTTTGATTATATACAGGAAGGTGTCCCTTCCAACACATAAACAAACCTAAAATGCTGTTAAGTAAATTACATATGTGCTGCTTCATGCAGCATATGTGTAAGTTACAAAACGGCATTTTTTAAAAGGTTTGTTTTTGTACAGGAAGGTAAACACCTTCCTGCACAAAAAACAAACCATGGCATTTCACTATTTCCGTGTGTGCTACCTTGTGCAGCTCACATGAAAATAGCAAAAATGAGGAGAAATTAAGCATTTCTCCTCCTTTGGCCACCTTAAGACCAGGATTTTTCTGGTCTTAAGTTCGGCGCTGCCGCCTATTATCATTGTCCTTGATTATAGGTGGCAGCGTCGAATTCAATGGGTGTTGCGGTGGCCCCTAAATTTAGCGAGAAAGGGGCCCTATACTCAAGGCAGCGTTAAGCCACTTAACAGGGCTTTAAGCCACGTTAAGTGGGTTAACGCTGCCATGAGAATGGAGCGCTGGCTCTATCGCCACAGGAACGTAAAAAAAAGGAAAGTTGCCGTGGCGATAGGGGCTTGAGAATATGCCCCTCAGCTTTTTAAACAAAGCATGCCATGCATGCAGCTCATATTTGGCTTAATATGTCAGAGACTATGTTAGCAATGTTTTACAGCTGTGAACGCCCATCCTACAGTGTATACCCAGAATGCTGCTTGGCCATAATAAAAGGCTCGAGATTGATAAATGGTTGATAAATGGATATGTCCAAAATGTGTTATCCCCTTAGTTTGTGCAGTAATCCGCAGTCATTTTGCACTTCCATTTGGTATTCAGAATACTGCAATTGCTATTTAATGAGTAGCCACACCGCCACCTCCGCCAACAATAAGCATGACTCATACATTTCAGCATGCATAAACCAAGATGTAAAGCGAGTGACAGATGCCAATGTCACCTTCTGTATTACACGTTTAGAGTGCTGGTGTATCTCACTTGAAGCAAAAGGCGGGCGTCTTTGAAGTCCACTTGTGCCTGTACCAGCCATGTTTGTTGCATTGTATTCAGGAGCCCAATGTAGTTTGTTCCCACAGTCATCCTGGGAGACATCAATATGGACGGGGTCAGAATCAGAAATCAAGTTAGCTACTCATTAAATCAACCACCATATACTTCTCTTTAACTTGACATCAGATGCAAAGCAGCAAGAGTCATTTGAATATGTTTGGTTTGTTTTTACACCTAAACAATGTATGTTTTCCTTCTTGTGCTATAGGTATCCCAATGACAAATTTGATGTTCTAGCAATACATTGAAAAAACATAATACACATGACTGACAATTTTGTTTATTTTTGATTCTTTCTTATTTTAACTCAGCGCTCGAAACATGTTTGTTGCTTATAATTTAATATTTATCAACTGTGGCAAATTGCCAGCAGCAGTAAACAGCATTGGCTCTTCTGCTTAGCCATTTTTAGGCTGCCGGGAGGCTCTGCCTTCTAAACCCTCAGTGTCCTCCTCCTGTCAGGCCAGCCTCGGGTTGGGGCGCTTTACAGCTCCATCACATTTTCTCTATAGAGTGTTCGGAGATTCCAGGCTTGCCACACATGTTGTCTGTGGTGATGTTAAGGGATGAGGACTGGTAAACTCCACTATGCGGCAGTTGGCAGAGTTTTTCAAAACGTCACATACTCAGCCAGTGGAGCAGAGTATACTGCCCACCTCTAGTGCATTCCTTCTGAATGACGTTTTCTGTTGTGCCGTCCAAGGGTCTAGCAGGGAAGTTCTTCTTCTTCAGATGTTTCAGGAAGGAATCTGAGACGCTCCTACAGAGTTACTATACATTTTACCCATTCCGGGCTGGAAAAATATAGGGAGACACCCAAACTAATGGGGCTCAACTTGACCCCCTCTACTATGAACACTTCCTGGGAAGTGAGGCAAATCTTTGCCCCAGAATGCACATTTCACAAAAAATCAAAATGGAGAAATTTCCTTCTTGGAGAGCAGGTCTATCTAACCCAACACACAGGTGTGGCTCTAACGTTTCCCTACATTCCTTTTCCAGACCCTCATCTAATCTAATTAGGGAGCTTCCATCTGACTGGGGATTCAGGAACTGGGGGGTGTCTGCCTGAGTTCTGCGATATCTGTGTTTCTACCTTTGATGTTCAGTTTATTTCCCCAGCCCTCCTCCTGTCCTTGGCTTTTCCAGAAAGCAAATCTTCTCCTACCAAATGGCTACATTGTTTCATCCCCAGGACTCTTCACACCTACTCAGGGAGCAGCTTGGGTCAGGCTGTCAGAGGCTGGCCAATCGAAAGTGGCTGCTGTAGGGCTATTTTAGCTAACCTCAGAATAGTAAGTTCTAAAACCACTTTCTTGCAATAGTCATAATAAATCCGACAATGGCAAGTTGTTGGAATTATTAGGACTGATATTTTGATACTTTGAATTATGTTCCTAGCTAATGGCAATCAGAAGTTAGACTTTATTAACATTTAATAAATAATAAAGCCTTCCCATGTTAGCCTATGGAGCAAGCAGTAAAATGAGGAAAAATGACTTTGGCTGCTTTTTCCTCATCTAAGCATATAAAACATATTTCATACCTGCCCTGCTTTTCAGAAGAAGACACCCTACCTCCCGGGCATCTAGTGCAGACCTTACAGGTGACCTATATGCTATGAAAAAAGTTGGTTTGGACTTTGGAATTACTTTTAATTCCAAAGGCAAATTTGGACACATTTTTATTTTAGAACTAGTCAGCAAGGAATGTCTGGCTTTAAAATGACCCCAGACACCACTGCAGTGCACTTGTAATTGCATTAAGTCCACTGGGGTCTCTAAACCTACATGCCCTACTATATACTAGGGACTTACAGGCACGTTGTCCTAGCCAATTGTAATTTTCACCAATTGCCTTATACCTCTTAAGGACAGAGTACTGGCCCAGGGCCTGGTTAACAGAGTCCAGGGCACTTTCAGAGTCAGTACCCACTAGTATCAGTCAGAAAATGAGATGAGATCCCAACAAAAAATATGAGTTTCCTGCATGCATGCAGTGCAGTGACGTAGAATAGAATGCTATAGTGTTGAGCAGCATACAGCGGAATAGCTTGCAGTGTAGTGCTGTAGTGTGCTGTGGCATACAGTGCAGTGTGTAAGAGTGGACTGACATAAAGTTATGTACTGTGGTACTTCTAAAAAATATAACAATGTTTCATGAAAATACTACAACAACAGATATCACTAAGATAAAATGCCTTATCCCATAAAAAATACATACCCTATTTAGGTGTAGTACCCAAATAGACCCTCTACGCACCATAATGTCCCGTACTACGTCCATTACTTACTGATAATGGCATTACTTCCAGTCATACTCCCTCGCCTTCCTTCAGTCATTATGCTTTTACGCACTACATGAGATACAAAAGTCTGTGGGAAATGTATTGGTGGAAAAACATATTTAAAATCCCCTTTTATGTTTGTGGTCCCTTGACCAATCTCTGCAAAACTTTGAATCCTCCACCAATGTAGAAGGAAAAATAGGTTTGCAAAGTTTCAAGGAGATTTGCCAAATGGTCACAACCCGTTACTAATTGTGAAAAACTCAAGGAAGTCCTATCTCTGGTAACCAGAACTATACCCACAGAGTGGCTTTCGATACTATTAAAAAATTATCATTATATTTTTTTTAACAAAATGTATTTGAATCGCCACTGGCTAGTTATAGTTAGGTTAAGGTTTCCATAGGAAACATGTTTTATGTGTTGATAACTTTGGCAATGTTTTGATGACTCTCCAGAAAGCTTTACACAAAAGTGCTCTTTGTTGGCTAGTTTGTGCATAAATAGTCAAGCTAGGACATCAACAAAAGGGTGGTCCCAAAACACAACATTACCATCCCTTTTCCATGGACTTCTTTAAGAAGCACTACTGCAAAAAACTGCTGAACACAATTACACCAAATTTGTCAGGAAGCTCAATCTTGGACTACAAATTATGCTTTTGTGATATGGTGTAAGTCCATTCAGTAGTTTTTGCGGACATGTACTCTTTACCACAGAGCCTCAAGAAAGAGGATGTATGGTGGGTCAAGCAGCATTTTCGAAATATGTTGGAGACAGAGAGGGAAGCGGTTGAGCTTAGCAAGCCAATGGTGAGGTCATTATACCAACTTTCGTCGTCCATGGCTATGGAACCTTATCTAAAATATGTAACCAAACCATACCACAGTTTTCTTTTAATAAGGTTCAGGTTCAACCTGATACATCTTGTGCTTGGCTCCTATACAAAGTGGGGTACTCCAGAAAATACCCCACCCTGCACCTGTGACTGCTTTTCCACACAGGATACTCTTCATTTAGTTATGCTTTGCGAACATTATCTGGTGGCACGCAAAAAATTCCTTTTTCCAATCCTGAAAGACTTAAACTTTGCCCAGGTGAGGCCGGCCCTCCTATACCTCCAGATGCTGAATTCTGTGCAGGTCACATATGGTGTAGCTTGTTTTCTGGTAGCAGCTGCCAGACAAAACAAAACAGATCTCTCTCAGATAAACAACCACCAAACCTGACACTTTTGGACAAATATGTTCTAGGGGAATGTGTTAAACATACTGGAAAGTGGTGCTTTAGGCGTTTTTTAAGTTGTTTTGTATCCATTCTCTATATCTACCTTTTTAAATTTGTTTTCTTTTGAAATAATTTCTTTTCCTTTTAAATATTTTTTAATGAATTTACATAGGATTTGCAATCAAGTCTTAACTTGTTTAATTGCAATTTTATTTTTTGTACTATGAACTGTGTATTGCTTTTATGGTTTTAATTAACCGAAATAAAGTTATTTGACTGACTGACTGACTGACAGTAGTTTTTGGGAAATTAAGGTTTAAAAATATTTGTATATCTGGACAGTTGGGTCTGCGAGTGGCTGACGAGTCTCTCAGGAGTGCCCATTCAAAAACTGAGCATTCTGATTAGCCCAGGGAGCTTTTCTTCCCTTGGGCCAGCTCACTCCTGTGGGAGTTAGACTCCCGCTAGAGCAAGTGATCAGATTGGCTGCCAGCAACATGAGAAAACATTTTCTGGCAGCCAATAAAGGACTCGGGGACATAGTCCCCCGTCCTGAACATTTAAAAACGATAATAATAATCATATTATAAGGGGACATGGCAGGGATACCCTGACCCTAGGCCCCATGGGGAACCAAGAAAGACCCCTCCTGGGGCAAAAGAAAACAAATGGCCACTTTTGCCACAACCCTCTGTTAGTTCTGCTGGGTTATGGACAAAAATAATAATAAAATGGCACCTCCATTTTGTAAAAAATGAATGGGGTGGATGCAGCAGTAGGGCCCCCATTGCTTAGCCTATTTTGGGCTCCGGGGCCTCCATTCCCCAAGGCACAATCTCTTTATTAAGGGGTGGGTTCACGTAGCCCCCCTCCTTCAGCTGTGTTCAAACCCAGGGACCCCATCCCTTGGGGCCCAATTTAATTATTTAGTTAAGGGAGCATGTGGCCTCCCCTTCCCGAGCCATATTCTGCACTGGGGACCACATGCCTTGGGGCCCAATGTATTTAATAGGGGATAAGGTAATGGTGCCTTAAAAAGGCCCAGGAACCTCATCCCCCATGGCCATATGTTAAATTAATATTATGGGCCTGATTACTATGCAGGTCGGACTGTATTCCGCTGTCCTGTTGGAGGCGGTCAGACCGTCAAAGGTCTCTTCGGAAGCAGTTGGTCCGACCGCTGCATTAAGATGCATGCAACATGTACTCTGACCGACCGCTGAAAGACCGCTGACTCTGACAGCTTGTCTCTCACCAACGAGATGGTGGTTGGAGACAAACTGCATTCATAGAGATGTTCAGCGATCTCTGAACACCGTCCAGATTATGATGAGGGTTTATGATGACCAACTGTGGCGGTCCGACCGGCTACCTCGAGTCATTAGAAAATAATAAAAAGGTGTCAGTACTCACCTGATTCCCCTTATCCCTGGTGGACTCCTATGTGGATTCCTTTCTCCTTGTACCCCCTACAGCTCAGCAACTCCACCCTAAAGTGCATGGTCTTGTGGGCAGTGGAATCCAGGTAAGTTCCCATGTGACACATATTCACTTTGACTGGACTGTGCACAAATGGCCACACTCCAGCAATGGGGTACATGGTGCACAAGGCATGTCCACACATTTCATGCATGTGTGTACAACTGCACATGTTTCCTGTGCATTTGTACCCACTTGCAGCAACATGTCCGGGGAGAGGGGCACTGCTGATAATGAGACCTCGTCTATGGCAGCGGGTGCATCATGATACAGCGGGCAGAAATTTCCCAGCCTCTGCAATCAGAATCGGGCCAGAGCGTTTGGATGGGCAGGCCAACTGGCATCATAATCAGGTCCTATGATTTGGCCCAAGGGGATGGAGGATTGGATCCTGCGGGAAGATGGATGCAGAGCCTGGCTGTAAGCCAAGCCCTGCCGTTAACCTCACATTGTGTCAGCTGAAAGGTAATCGCCATTGAATAAGGGGGGTTTTACCCAATAAATTCACTAGGGACCTGGGTGCTGTATGGTACAGAATAAGGGGTCCCAGTGAAGGTATCACAAGTACACAAACAAAAAACACTTAATATCACACAATTAAAAAAGAAATCACAAACTAATAATTGAGCACACTGTTATTTATTCACAATGTGCTTGTTCATATTTCTTTGTAGCAAATTTATAACAAAATTGTTGCAGTGCCCCAGAAGAGGTAGGGTGAGGGACAGTGATTGGGTAGGGAGGGAATGTGCAAGATAGGTTATTCGTGACAACGTTTATCAATATACAATTTATTAGACAGTCAATTTAGCTGGCTTCAGAGTCCTGAGCCAGTACAATATATGAGCTATTAATGCTCAACGTTTAAAAAGAAACCATATTAGCGATGCTACTAATTAATGAGTAAAATGATGGTTGCATCGACTGGTAGAAGGAAATAGCTGTCAACGTTTCGACCCCGGATATACTGGTAGGTATCCGTCACACCTTAAAGTGGGGTCTTCATCAGGACGAAAATGAATTCAGATTAAAAACACAGGCGCACAAGGGCGTCTGACATGGACCAATGAAAGAAAATTATTCACCATGGAAAGTTGGGCTAATTAGCTCACAACTTGGACAGGAGAGCGGGGAGCATTCATAGATCCAGTTACGATTATCAGGATCAGTAGTTATCCACTGTGTTCTCATAAGTCGAAACACTTCCAATTGGATGTCAAATTAAACAACAGTTTTCTATTGAAGGAAAAGGACATGAAAAAGCATATCAGTACTATGTCCCTTCATATTCCCTACACCAAGTTAAACTACAAAAATACGAACTTTCGGGTTCTATTATTGAGTGGTTTCATAAAACTCTCGATCGAAAACCACATTGGGTTTAGTTGCCCCCTCGATAAGGAATAAGTAAAAAAAGATTCTTCAAACAGAGGAAACATATATGAGAACAGCTGGTATTTAGGACAGGCTCACAATGTTCTAGATATTCCGAAACCGGTTTAGGCTCCTCAGTTTCAATGAAATGCATAAAAAAATATACAAAAACGAAGCAGAACAAATTAGGGTGCATACCACAACAGTAAAGTTGTTGGCGTGTCTCAACTAGGTTGCTTGGCACACAACAATGAAAGGGAATCCGCTTACTTTTCATCGAATTTCTAAAAGGACGAATGAATTATCAGATGGTTACAACATATAATCAGGGACTCAATTCGCATGTTGGCCAATAATACGGGTTACTCCATACCTAATGGCGTTGGCTGCCTCCTTCTCCCGGTACTCGCGGAAATCGTATAGTGAAAAAATGCCGCACTCGTTTCTAAAAAGACGAGAAAATGCCAGTGAGGACATTACATCTCAACCAGCATATTAACACAGCTATTCCCCGCAGAGTCAAACTATCAGGTAGAGGTTCTCACCTTTAGTGCAATAATCGTAGCGTATACATCCAAAACCTTTGATCCCCAAACTATGGGGCCGATTAGGATCGCGGACGGAAACGTGTTCCGTCCGCCGAGGAAGGTGGCAAGATACTCCGGACCTGTCCGCGGAAAAACCGCAATAGCGATTAGGATCAAATCTGATAGAAACGCCGATCGCGGCGGACGGAGCACAACAATCTCCGTCCGCAGAGTTCTAGTCGACCTGAGGCCGCGGCAGGCGGACCGAACCTAAATAACACCGACCGCCGCGTACGCACATGACCAGGAGAACAACAACCTCCCCCGCGATACCTGCGTAGTGTCCGTGTCCGCAATTAGGATAACTCCGCAAGTACCCCGGTAGCCACCACGATCCACGTCCGCGGCGGTACCAATGCTACGAGAAACCGTGCACCACAGCGGAAGTCCAACATCCCTACAGTCAAACCAATGCCATACATTGCGACAGAATTCATCACCAAACACAGGAAAATGAACGACCACCCACCTGACACATCTAAACCAAACACAAGACACAATGACACACCCCCAAGAACCGCATAAACCACACCTGCCAACACACCCACCTATCACCTGACTGCCAATCAACATTCACACAGGGCCAACACACAGACCATAAATTAACTCCCACCCACTCCAGAAATCCTCTGCATCACAGCATAGCTGCTAGCAGGAGACACCACTTAGCCAACATCATAAAACAGATATCATACACATAACCCACACCCAAACACACCCTGTACACAAAGACCCACCACACCATCCCCAAACATCACACACCAGCACCTCCTCATTCACACAAACACACACCCCGAGCACCATGGCACCCAAGAAAAATCCGAAATTCACCGACACCGAGCTAAGGGTAATGGTCGATGAGATTATTCGTGTCGAGCCACACATATTTGGATCCCTAGTGCAGCAGACCAGCATAGCTAGGAAGAACAGCCTGTGGGATCGGATCGTCACCAGGGTCAATGCCTCCGGGACCGTCCCTAGGACGAAGCAGGAAATCCAGAGGCGGTGGCACGACCTAAAGATCCGGGTGAAATCCATCAGAGCCAAGAACTTCCTCCGGGCCAACCACACAGGCGGTGGAACCCCCCCCGGAGCCCCTACCGTACACAGAGTGGGAGGAGAAGGTGCAGACCATCCTGCACCCTGAGACCCTTGACGGACTTGATGAGGGAGAAGAGGCTGGTAAGTACCAACCAAGCACCACAAACACAACAACACGGTGTGCCTCACACAACTCTGAAGACACATCTCCCAGACCCCAAGCCATGCATGCAGTCCACATACTCACCAACGTCTAAACCACTGCTACAGGCCCCCATGTCCTAAGAGAGGGTGGTGGTGGTGGGTGGGGTGTGTGAGTGGACGGAACTACAACTCCCAACAGGCCCCCATATCCTAAGAGAGGGTGGTGGTGGTGTGTGGGGTGTGTGAGGGGACTGAACTACAACTCCCAACAGGCCCCCATGTCCTAAGAGAGGGTGGTGGTGGTGGGTGGGGTGTGTGAGGGGACGGAACTACAACTCCGAACAGGCCACCATGTCCATAGAGAGGGTGGTGGTGGTGGGTGGGGTGTGCTACAGGTCACTAGACCAACTCCCAACAGGCCCCTATGTCCTAAGAGGGGGTGGTGGTGGTGGGTGGGGTGTGTGAGGGGACTGAACTACAACTCCCAACAGGCCCCCATGTCCATAGAGAGGGTGGTGGTGGTGGGTGGGGTGTGTGAGTGGACGGAACTACAACTCCCAACAGGCCCCCATGTCCATAGAGAGGGTGGTGGTGGTGGGTGGGGTGTGCTACAGGTCACTAGACCAACTCCCAACAGGCCCCCATGTCCTAGGAGAGGGTGGTGGTGGTGGGTGGGGTGTGTGAGGGGACTGAACTACAACTCCCAACAGGCCCCCATGTCCATAGAGAGGGTGGTGGTGGTGGGTGGGGTGTGCTACAGGTCGCTAGACCAACTCCCAACAGGCCCCCATGTCCATAGAGAGGGTGGTGGTGGTGGGTGGGGTGTGATACAGGTCACTAGACCAACTCCCAACAGGCCCCCATGTCCTAAGAGAGGGTGGTGGTGGTGGGTGGGGTGTGTGAGGGGACTGAACTACAACTCCCACCAGGCCCCCATGTCCATAGAGAGGGTGATGGTGGTGGGTGGGGTGTGTGAGTGGACGGAACTACAACTCCCAGCAGGCCCCCATGTCCATAGAGAGGGTGGTGGTGGTGGGTGGGGTGTGTAAGGGGACTGAACTACAACTCCCAACAGGCCCCTATGTCCATAGAGAGGGTGGTGGTGGTGGGTGGGGTGTGTGAGGGGACAGAACTACAACTCCCAACAGGCCCCCATGTCCATAGAGAGGGTGGTGGTGGTGGGTGGGGTATGCTACAGGTCACTAGACCAACTCCCAACAGGCCCCCATGTCCAAAGAGAGGGTGGTGGTGGTGGGTGGGGTGTGTGAGGGGACTGAACTACAACTCCCAACAGGCCCCCATGTCCATAGAAAGGGTGGTGGTGGTGGGTGGGGTGTGTGAGTGGACGGAACTACAACTCCCAACAGGCCCCCATGTTCATAGAGAGGGTGGTGGTGGTGGGTGGGGTGTGCTACAGGTCACTAGACCAACTCCCAACAGGCCCCCATGTCCACAGAGAGGGTGGTGGTGGTGGGTGGGGTGTGTGAGTGGACGGAACTACAACTCACAACAGGCCCCCATGTCCATAGAGAGGGTGGTGGTGGTGGGTGGGGTGTGCTACAGGTTACTAGACCAACTCCCAACAGGCCCCCATGTCCTAAGAGAGGGTGGTGGTGGTGGGTGGGGTGTGTGAGGGGACTGAACTACAACTCCCAACAGGCCCCCATGTCCATAGAGAAGGTGGTGGTGGTGGGTGGGGTGTGTGAGGGGACGGAACTACAACTCCCAACAGGCCCCCATGTCCATAGAGAGGGTGGTGGTGGTGGGTGGGGTGTGCTACAGGTCACTAGACCAACTCCCAACAGGCCCCCATGTCCATAGAGAGGGTGGTGGTGGTGGGTGGGGTGTGTGAGTGGAAGGAACTACAACTCCCAACAGGCCCCCATGTCCATAGAGAGGGTGGTGGTGGTGGGTGGGGTGTGCTACAGGTCACTAGACCAACTCCCAGCAGGCCCCCATGTCCTAAGAGAGGGTGGTGGTGGTGGGTGGGGTGTGTGAGGGGACTGAACTACAACTCCCAACAGGCCCCCATGTCCATAGAGAGGGTGGTGGTGGTGGGTGGGGTGTGCGAGGGGACGGAACTACAACTCCCAACAGGCCCCCATGTCCATAGAGAGGGTGGTGGTGGTGGGTGGGGTGTGCTACAGGTCACTAGACCAACTCCCAACAGGCCCCCATGTCCATAGAGAGGGTGGTGGTGGTGGGTGGGGTGTGTGAGGGGACTGAACTACAACTCCCAACAGGCCCCCATGTCCTAAGAGAGGGTGGTGGTGGTGGTGGGTTGGATGTGTACCATTGCCGACCGAATGTCAAATATAAATTAATGTACACGTAATGGCCACATGACTCATCCTCACATTTTTGTTTTGCAGGGGATCCTAATCTGACAGCTGCAATAAACACCAGGCCTCCAGCCTCCCCACAGTCAGAAGTTTCAGGGGACGATTGGCTAGCCACCTCCGGGGCTGAGGATGGTGCCGGATCAAGCAGCCAGCCAGGGACATCTGACTCCCAGGTCACACCTGCACCAACAATGACTACGGCCTCTGGCATTACCACAACACCGGCTACTGTGACCTGCACAGCTACCTCCAGCACCACCTCCACCACCACTACTACCACCACTTCTGCCCCTGCCACCCTGGCCAACCCACCGCCCAACGCTGGACAAGCTCCATCCCAGCCACGCAATGAGAGATTGAGGCAAACCACAAATGCAAGGCCAGATCCTGCAGGCAGGAGCACAGCAGAAAGAAGGCATGAGGAAACTACACCCAATGCCGTGCAACAGTGTCTAGAAGCACTAGTCAGGGTGGAGGAGAACTATCTCCGTGGCCAGGCACAGGCAGACCGGGCCCACCAGGACTTTGTTGACAACACAGCGATGTTGGGGGCCATCGAGAGGCGGCTTGGCCAACTCGTGGACATTTTTAGCACGAGGATATCCGCCAACACCACCCACCCCACACCCCCTCAAACAACGCCACCGCCAACAACACCGCCACCGCCACCTGCGCCCCTGGCGGCGGATGTGGCACCTGATCAGCCAGCGCCCCCAGCTGACTCCGTCCCGACACAAAGACGGAGGGGCCGTCCGAGGCTGGAAGTGGGCGAGAGCAGTGTCGAAGGTCCTGCCACACGCTCCAAGAGGAGCCGACAATGTGTCTTTTGAGTGCCATTCACCCTGCCATTCACCCTGCCAACTATCCGGTCCCACCAGGCAGAGGCCTGCTGCACTAGGCAGACACCACCCTATGTGGTTTCTGCACGGACATCTCATCTACCATAACCTTTGACTCTCACTCCCCCACCCCTTCACTCATTTGTAAATATGCACCTACACCTATGCACAATCTGTAAATAAATAACACTTACTCACTCAATGATGTGTTGCCTCCATGTTTATTCACATGATTGCATCAGAAACAGACGTAACCAAGTTCAGGGATCCAACTGGTACAGAATCATGCCGCAAGGGAGTTACCTAGGGAAACATAGAAAACGCAAACACACGTTAGGAAACTCCATCACACTCATCCCAACGCACTGCAGTGCAACTTTCAACAAACCACACACATCACTACAGGAATGGATGAGACTACACACATCATGGAGAAGTGCATGTACTCATAAATTAAGAGACACACACACATGCATACATCACATAACAAAACACATAGATGATGCCCAACACAATGACACAAGAGCAGCAAACCTACACAGGGCATACACAAGCAGCACAAGAGGGGGACACTCACAATCAAGGGAAGTAGCGTTCAATGAGCTGGCGCCTCTGGTCCACACCTTCCTCCTCACCACTATCCTCATCAGTCGACATGGGTGGGTCGGGAGGGCGAGGAACTTGCTGTTCATCTGGGTCCAAGAGCAGTTCAATGTTATTGCGCACAGCCAGGTTGTGGAGCATGCAGCAGGCAATCACAATCTTGCATACTTTGCCTGGTGAGTAAGGCAGGGCCCCACCAGTCTTATCCAGGCACCGAAACCTAGACTTAAGCAGGCCAAATGTTCGTTCCACCACTCGACGTGTCCTACCATGGGCATCATTGTATCGCATTTCTCCCGCTGTAGTGGGATTGCGTATTGGACTCAGAAGCCAAGGCCTGTTTGGGTAAGCCGAGTCGCCTGTGTTTGTGGAAATTAGAGAGAGAGAGAAACATCACTACCTGAACATGTGGGCACACCAAGCCACACAGATATCACTCCTGTCACCACAGCATACTCACCAACAAGCCACGCTTGTGCCGGACGCAGATTTGCCATCAGTTGGGGGACAATGCTGCTCCGCATGATGTGGGCGTCATGTGCAGAGCCAGGAAATCTTGCACACACATGTGAGATTATGTTGTCGGCCTGGCACACCACCTGCACGTTTAGGGAATGGAAGTGCTTCTGATTCCTAAACACCTGCTCACGTGCCCGTGGTGGAATGATCGCAATATGCGTGCCATCAATGGAACCCACAACGTGTGGTATGCGACCCAGTGCATAGAAGTCTGCTTTGACCGCTGCCAACTCTGCCGCCTGTGGAAAATGTATGTAGTCATTCTTGTACAGCATCATGGCTGTCAGTACATCACGAAGTACCGTGCTGAACATGGCCTGTGACATTCCCCCGGGTTGTCCAACAGTGTACTGAAATGTGCCTGTTGCAAAAAAATGGAGTGCTGCCATCACCTTTTGGGTGGGTGAAATGGAGCCTGGATAGGTTCTTCGCGGCTGCAGGTGAGGAGACAATTGGTTCACAAGCTCCAGCAATCAACGTCGATCAAGCCTGAATTTCCTGATCAACTCCTCGTCCACCATATCCTCAAGCACAGTGTATGTGTGATGGACATTTTGAGCCCAACCTGTGTGGGAGAAAATGGAATGGAAGTAAATTCACATACAACGCATGTCTGTGCAACTCACTCACATGTCATTGCACTCTATCCAACATGTAATAGGCAGTGTTCAATTAGCATATGTGTGACATCTCTGATTGTCACAACAACATGGATTGACGTAGCAACAATGTGCACGCACTAGCTACATGATGTGTTGCAACATGTGCAATGCACTTTGTCTCACCTCAACATTACTGCCAACAAGACATGTGACATGACCCAAATGTGTAGGCGCAACATGACATACACACATGCAAGTGCATGCACACAAACGAAAATATACAGACACCATTTCTTGATGCACCAATGGCAACATCAATAATGGTGTCCAAACGGACATCACATGCATGTTGACCCAATAGGCAACACGCATGCACTGAACACAAGTGAACCCCCACCATAGTCAATATCACACATATACCAGTCACAGACAACTGAATCACAATGTGGCAATACATCCGGGATCTACTGTGTAGATGTGAGGTACGCTAAACTTGTGTATGGAAATAACCGATGTCGAAATGCACATGTGATGGACATTTGTGGCACACCGATGGGCATGGTATGGACACACATAGGATAGAGCATGAAGTGTGGAGTCACGCAATCACGCACACAACCATCATCATGCAGCTGCAGACAATGTAACACGGTGCATCGTCAGCTGACATGCAATCATTGACCCCGCCATGGCGGTGCACTGCTTCCGCTGTTTACGTCTGGCTATACGCGTTCAACATTCCCATTGTCTGCATGTGCACAGACCGTCACGCTCACACACCGGCAAGTGCATGTGCTAGACACCGGGACGGATGCATCATTTGCAACAAAGTTCCAACAGTTGCGCCACCATGGCGGGGCACGTATGCGGCGGGGGTGGTGCAGGCCAAAACAACCATATGCTGATGTCAATGCACATGGCAGTTCATGACCCCCCTTACAGTGACATTGCATCAGCCAGCCTACACCGGCCGGCCCAGCCCTGCCCATGACCACCGTGCCGGCCATGCCAACTGCCGCCGTTTCAGGCCCCCTCCACTACCGCCGTGCCAGGCCCTGCCCATGACCGCCGTGCCGGCCATGCCAACTGCCGCCGTTTCAGGCCCCCTCCACTACCGCCGTGCCAGGCCCTGCCCATGACCGCCGTGCCGGCCATGCAAACTACCGCCGTTTCAGGCCCCCTCCACTACCGCCGTGCCAGGCCCTGCCCATGACCGCCGTGCCGGCCATGCAAACTACCGCCGTTTCAGGCCCCCTCCACTACCGCCGTGCCAGGCCCTGCCCATGACCGCCGTGCCGGCCATGCAAACTACTGCCGTTTCAGGCCCCCTCCACTACCGCCGTGCCAGGCCCTGCCCATGACCGCCGTGCCGGCCATGCAAACTACCGCCGTTTCAGGCCCCCTCCACTACCGCCGTGCCAGGCCCTGCCCATGACCACCGTGCCGGCCATGCAAACTACCGCCGTTTCAGGCCCCCTCCACTACCACCGTGCCAGGCCCTGCCCATGACCGCTGTGCCGGCCATGCAAACTACCGCCGTTTCAGGCCCCCTCCACTACCGCCGTGCCAGGCCCTGCCCATGACCGCCGTGCCAGGCCCGCCAGGGCACGGCAGTAGTGGAGGGGGCCTGAAAGGGCGGTAGCTGGCATGGCCGGCACGGCGGTCATGGGCAGGGCCTGGCACGGCGGTAGTGGAGGGGGCCTGAAACGGCGGTAGCTGGCATGGCCGGCACGGCGGTCATGGGCAGGGCTGGGCCGGCCGGTGTAGGCAGGCTGATGCAATGTCACTGTAAGGGGGGTCATGAACTGCCATGTGCATTGACATCAGCTTATGGTTGTTTTGGCCTGCACCTCCCCCGCCGAATACGTGCCCTGCCATGGTGGCGCCACTATTGGAACTTTGTTGCAAATGATGCATCCGTCCCGGTGTCTAGCACATGCACTTGCCGGTGTGTGAGCGTGACGGTCTGTGCACGTGCAGCCAATGGGAGGTGTGGACATGGGCCATGGTTGGCCAATAGTAAGTACCGTATGCTGTTCACCGCAACACCAGGGCCAATCATTGGCCCAATTCCAAACACGCTTCCACGGCTGACCAATGGCTGGCGCCGTATGCCACTGACATGGCCACAGGGCCCTATATATGTGTGATGTGCAAAAGCATACCCTCTACGATGACCACCGACTGCTGCCTGTGACCTTCACCTCCACCTGCTGCTGCGGAGCTGACCACCGACTGCTGCCTGTGACCATCACCTCCACCTGCTGCTGCGGAGCTGACCAACGACTGCTGCCTGTGACCATCACCTCCACCCGCTGCTGCGGAGCTGACCACCGACTGCTGCCTGTGACCATCACCTCCACCTGCTGCTGCGGAGCTGACCAACGACTGGTGCCTGTGACCATCACCTCTACCTGCTGCTGCGGAGCTGACCACCGACTGCCGCTCTAGTGCCATACTCCGTGACCTTGGCATGTCGAGAGTCAAAGAGATCCGGTCTCGTCCCTTCACCGCCGCGGAGCTTGATGTCCTCGTGGACGCTGTGCTCCGCAACTACGGACGCCTGTACGGCGCACCCGGACAGGTGGTAAGTGCAGTGGGGGATAAGTTGTTGTGCATGAGGTGTCATATGACACCTGGGCTCTGGAAACTTGGCGGTGTGATGTGTGACCAACAAAAGATTCGATATGTGCATGGCTGCAGAGAGAAATGTGTTGCTCCTATCTGTGTGACTGGCCAACTGTCCACTGACTTCCACCCTTTTGTCTCCCATCATGGTAGGTCAAGCTGCACCTTCGCAAGGACGTGTGGAGGCGCATTGCACGTGAAGTACGAGCAGCGGGGGTGTCCAATAGACGACATACACACTGCCACAAATGCTGGGACGACATTTCCAGACTGAGCAAGAATGTAGCGGAAGTGACACTAGGGATGATTCCAAGGACGGCACGTCTGGCCCGACGCTCAATGACCCCTCTCATGCACCGTATCATAGCTGTGACGCATCCTGACCTGTCCGAGCGGTTGCGTGTGGATGAACAGCAACGTGGCGGTAAGCATACTGTCAGTGTATGTTGCTTGTGAGTGCAATGCATGTATAGTTGCCCACACACATTAGGGACTTCCGTCGATCGTGAGGCTCATTCCAATGGCATGTTGGTGACATTGCCGCAGTAAAATTTTACTTCCCGATGCGGCATGTTGAGACGCCACCCGGTAAGCGGTTCAGTTTTCATGCACATGCTGTAGTGCTCCGTCACCCCTTGGTAACACTTGTGTGCAGATGTAGTTCCTCATGCCCAGTGTGCATGCTGTACATGTATTACGGCCAACGCCACTTAGTTCCTGTGAGGATGACTGGTTGGGGTGGGCCGTGTGCAGGTTGGGGGATCGATGGACATTGTCATCATTGGCTTTAGGGATTCCGTAGCAGTACTGTACGTGAGTGTGCCCATGACTTACACCAATTTCCTGTGCATTTCAGCTTTGGCAGAGGGCACTCAGCCACAGACGGTGGAGATGATAGAAGGCAATGCATCCGGATCAGATGTCGCGCACACGCAGACTGACACCGAAGGGGCCAGCGCCGGAGAGGGGGACAGGAAAGTCCCGGAGGACTCGCATGTGGAGACAACATCGTCATCTTCCGACAGTGTTGGTGAGTCAGCACTGTTGTCACAGACTGGGAGTGGGCAATCAACACCTTCGGTCGGGACACAGCACACAGGGCCCACCCTGCCGCCAACTGCACCATGTACTGTTCGTGCACGCAGGAGTAGGGGGAGCAGAGTGGCGTTCGATGTCGGCACCGCTGCCCCAGCCTCGGTGAGCCAAAATGCACTTTGTGCAGAGGCTGTTGATCTGCTGCAACAGCTGTGTGTGGGGCAGACCAATATGATAAATGCTTTCCAAGACCACGATAGGAAGTTGGGGCAGGTGGTGGCATTCATGGAAGGTATGCATGGTGATCTGGCTGGTGTACACAGGACACTGCAGTCATTGGCTAACAGTGTGTCGTCTGCCATTGTACAGTCGCATGGACTGGGTGGTACTTCTGTTCCACCATCTACAACTCTGGATGTGTCAGGGGGGAGTGAATTTTCTGACCAGGACTCTAATACAGGTTATTGCACTAGAAGCAGCGTCAGCCAGCACGTCAAGGCACAGAGGCCTCAGACCCCATCCCCTAGGTCAGGTAAATCTGTTCACAAGGACAACGTCAGATATAGTGGAGTACACACACGTGAAGCAAAAGAGGGGTTGGGTGTAATGGCTACACATGCTGCACAGCCATCCCACACACAAGGTACTACCAAGTCAAGACTCACTCCCACTTCCATTGACACTACCTTGTATGAGGACATTGAGAAGATGAATAAATCTCTTGAGGGCTAGCATACTCCCAGTGCCAGGGAGACTAGAAAGGAAGGAGCCACTCCCAAGGGCAGGGAAACTAGGAAGGAAGGAGCCACTCCCAAGGGCAGGGAGACTAGGAAGGAAGGAACCACTCCCAAGGGCAGGGAGACTAGGAAGGAAGGAGCCACTCCCAAGGGCAGGGACACTAGGCAGGAAGGAGCCACTTCCAAGGGCAGGGACACTAGGAAGGAAGGAGCCACACCCAAGGGCAGGGAAACTAGGAAGGAAGGAGCCACTCCCAAGGGCAGGGAAACTAGGAAGGAAGGAGCCACTCCCAAGGGCAGGGACAAGGACAGTCACAAGACAAACGCACCTAAGAAGAGCACGGACACTCCCAGGGGCAGGGACACACACGGGGAGAAGGTGTGTCCTGGGGATATGTACACCACAGACGACAAGTCTGCTGCCTGGAACAGGGCACCAGCCAGGGAACAGGGAGAGTCCGCAGACAACAGTACTCCTACGGAAATGGAACATCCAAGGCCCAAGGCATCTCCCATGGACAGTGGCGCTGTCAGGGACAGGCATACATCACCCATTGTTGCACTGAGGCAGCTGTTTTCTGGGAAACGGAATACAGATGTCTCCGCAGTGGAGTCACCACTTACCTCCACTCCCATCAGGGCCCGTCAGGGACGGATGCAGGTGGACCCTGTAGTAGCATCCCCCATGACACATGTTGCAGAGGCCACAAGGCAGCCACACAGCAAACGACAAGCAGGCTCCAGCACGTCCCCAGAGAGCATTCCCCCCCAGCAGATGCACCTCCCATGGTGGGTGAAATTTCTTCTCAGTCCGGCCCACTTGTAAGTCCTGTCCTGTCCAGGGTGCAGGCACATGTCCAAAAGAAACGTAGACACACAGCATTGACACATGCACAATCCGATGTCGGACAATTGCAACTATCCCCCGCTCCCAGAGCCACCCTGCCTCCTGGACCATACAGCCCTGTGGCTCATCATTTCAGTGGTCCCAGTGGCGCTGGTGCAGTTGACTCGCATGTGTCTGTTAGTGGCAGGGTATCAGTCGAGACATATCCTGTATCAGGTGCTGGCAGTGTATCTGGGTCTATGGGCCATGTGTCAGTCACTCGGGCTGTGGCTGTGTCTCACACTCCTGTATCAGGTGCTGGCAGTGTATCTGGGTCTATGGGCCATGTGTCAGTAACTCGGTCTGTGGCTGTGTCTCACACTCCTGTATCAGGTGCTGGCAGTGTATCTGGGTCTATGGGCCATGTGTCAGTGACTCGGTCTGTAGCTGTGTCTCACACTCCTGTATCAGGTGCTGGCAGTGTATCTGAGTGTATGGGCCATGTGTCAGTCACTCGGGCTGTAGCTGTGTCTCACACTCCTGTATCAGGTGCTGGCAGTGTATCTGGGTCTATGGGCCATGTGTCAGTCACTCGGGCTGTGGCTGTGTCTCACACTCATGTATCAGGTGCTGGCAGTGTATCTGGGTCTGTGGCTCACGTGTCAGTCACTACATCTGTGGCTGTGTGTCACACTTCGGTTTCTGGTGCTGGCAGTCTGTCCGATGCGGGTACTTCACGCAATCCACCTGATAGTGTGCTGTAAGTTGCTGTAGTGTGCCCTCAGATGTACTGCTTCTGATGGACCTGTGCCTTGCCATGTACTGTTTGTGCACCTAGCCCCTCTCATGTGCTGCCTCTGATGTACCTGCTCTGGTGTCCACACTGCCCTGTTGCTATTCTCATACTGGTGTACTGCCTCTGATGTACCTGCTCTGGTGTCCACACTGCCCTGTTGATGCCCTGTTGCTGTTCTCATACTGATGTACTGGCTCTGATGTACCTGCTCTGGTGTCCACACTGCCCTGTTGCTGCCCTGTTGCTGTTCTCATACTGATGTACTGCCTCTGATGTACCTGCTCTGGTGTCCGCACTGCCCTGTTGCTGCACTGTTGCTGTTCTCATACTGATGTACTGCCTCTGATGTACCTGCTCTGGTGTCCACAATGCCCTGTTGCTGTTCTCATACTGATGTACTGGCTCTGATGTACCTGCTCTGGTGTCCGCACTGCCCTGTTGCTGCCCTGTTGCTGTTCTCATACTGATGTACTGCCTCTGATGTACCTGCTCTGGTGTCCACAATGCCCTGTTGCTGTTCTCATACTGATGTACTGCCTCTGATGTACCTGCTCTGGTGTCCACACTGCCCTGTTTCTGCCCTGTTGCTGTTCTCATACTGATGTACTGCCTCTGATGTACCTGCTCTGGTGTCCACACTGCCCTGTTGCTGCCCTGTTGCTGTTCTCATACTGATGTACTGCCTCTGATGTACCTGCTCTGGTGTCCACTATGCCCTGTTGCTGTTCTGATACTGCATTGTGACCTCTCATGTGCTGCCTCTGATGGACCTTTTCAGTGCAATGGACTGTTGGTGCACTTAGCCCCTCTCATGTGCTGCCTCTGATGGACCTGTGCCTTGCCATGGACTGTTGGTGCACTTAGCCCCTCTCATGTACTGCCTCTGATGTACCTGCTCTGGTGTCCACACTGCCTTGTTGCTGTTCTCATACTGATGTACTGGCTCTGATGTACCTGCTCTGGTGTCCACACTGCCCTGTTGCTGCCCTGTTGCTGTTCTCATACTGATGTACTGCCTCTGATGTACCTGCTCTGGTGTCCACACTGCCCTGTTGCTGCCCTGTTGCTGTTCTCATACTGATGTACTGCCTCTGATGTACCTGCTCTGGTGTCCACACTGCCCTGTTGCTGTTCTCATACTGATGTACTGGCTCTGATGTACCTGCTCTTTTGTCCACACTGCCCTGTTGCTGCCCTGTTGCTGTTCTCATACTGATGTACTGGCTCTGATGTACCTGCTCTGGTGTCCACACTGCCCTGTTGCTGCCCTGTTGCTGTTCTCATACTGATGTACTGGCTCTGATGTACCTGCTCTGGTGTCCACACTGCCCTGTTGCTGTTCTCATACTGATGTACTGCCTCTGATGTACCTGCTCTGGTGTCCACTATGCCCTGTTGCTGTTCTGATACTGCACTGTGCCCTCTCATGTGCTGCCTCTGATGGACCTTTTCAGTGCAATGGACTGTTGGTGCACTTAGCCCCTCTCATGTGCTGCCTCTGATGGACCTGTGCCTTGCCATGGACTGTTGGTGCACTTAGCCCCTCTCATGTACTGCCTCTGATGGACCTGTGCCTTGCCATGGACAGTTGGTGCACTTAGCCCCTCTCATGTACTGCCTCTGATGTACCTGCTCTGGTGTCCACACTGCCCTGTTGCTGTTCTCATACTGATGTACACGCTCTGATGTACCTGCTCTGGTGTCCACACTGCCCTGTTGCTGCCCTGTTGCTGTTCTCATACTGATGTACTGCCTCTGATGTACCTGCTCTGGTGTCCACTATGCCCTGTTGCTGTTCTGATATTGCATTGTGCCCTCTCATGTGCTGCCTCTGATGGACCTTTTCAGTGCAATGGACTGTTGGTGCACTTAGCCCCTCTCATGTGCTGCCTCTGATGGACCTGTGCCTTGCCATGGACTGTTGGTGCACTTAGCCCCTCTCATGTACTGCCTCTGATGGACCTGTGCCTTGCCATGGACAGTTGGTGCACTTAGCCCCTCTCATGTACTGCCTCTGATGTACCTGCTCTGGTGTCCACACTGCCCTGTTGCTGTTCTCATACTGATGTACTGGCTCTGATGTACCTGCTCTGGTGTCCACACTGCCCTGTTGCTGTCCTGTTGCTGTTCTCATACTGATGTACTGCCTCTGATGTACCTGCTCTGGTGTCCACACTGCCCTGTTGCTGCCCTGTTGCTGTTCTCATACTGATGTACTTCCTCTGATGTACCTGCTCTGGTGTCCACTATGCCCTGTTGCTGTTCTGATACTGCATTGTGCCCTCTCATGTGCTGCCTCTGATGGACCTTTTCAGTGCAATGGACTGTTGGTGCACTTAGCCCCTCTCATGTGCTGCCTCTGATGGACCTGTGCCTTGCCATGGACTGTTGGTGCGCTTAGCCCCTCTCATGTACTGCCTCTGATGGACCTGTGCCTTGCCATGGACAGTTGGTGCACTTAGCCCCTCTCATGTACTGCCTCTGATGTACCTGCTCTGGTGTCCACACTGCCCTGTTGCTGTTCTCATACTGATGTACAGGCTCTGATGTACCTGCTCTGATGTCCACACTGCCCTGTTGCTGCCCTGTTGCTGTTCTAATACTGATGTACTGCCTCTGATGTACCTGCTCTGGTGTCCTCACTGCCCTGTTGCTGCCTGTTGCTGTTCTCATACTGATGTACTGCCTCTGATGTACCTGCTCTGGTGTCCACACTGCCCTGTTGCTGCCCTGTTGCTGTTCTCATACTGATGTACTGCCTCTGATGTACCTGCTCTGGTGTCCACACTGCCCTGTTGCTGCCCTGTTGCTGTTCTCATACTGATGTACTGGCTCTGATGTACCTGCTCTGGTGTCCACACTGCCCTGTTGCTGCCCTGTTGCTGTTCTCATACTGATGTACTGCCTCTGATGTACCTGCTCTGGTGTCCACTATGCCCTGTTGCTGTTCTGATACTGCATTGTGCCCTCTCATGTGCTGCCTCTGATGGACCTTTTCAGTGCAATGGACTGTTGGTGCACTTAGCCCCTCTCATGTACTGCCTCTGATGGACCTGTGCCTTGCCATGGACAGTTGGTGCACTTAGCCCCTCTCATGTACTGCCTCTGATGTACCTGCTCTGGTGTCCACACTGCCCTGTTGCTGTTCTCATACTGGAAACACAGCTGTGAGGGAAATGGCTTCCAGTGTTGCAGGGACTATCGCCAGCGCAGCAGGGACCATCGCCAGGCCATTTGTCAGGAGGGGCCGCCACCGCGCCGTGAGGGCAACGGCCAGCGGACCACAACCCCCAGGTGCCCCGGCAGCACACTTCTTTTTATGTTTGAAAGCTTTATTTGAAGTAAATAATCAATCCAACAAGGTAACACCAGCATATATAAATGAGGAAGAGGGAGTATGATAAAAGGATAAAAATAAAGCTGATGGTACAAATGAGGAACAAAGCATTTTAAGCGTTTTTAAGAGGGGGGGGAAAGGAGGGAGGGAAAAAAGGGAGGGGGAGTGAGCCGGCAGCACACTTCTGACGCGCACAACAGCGCCCGGAGGCGATAGAAAACAGCGGGGCTCGCTGGGCTCGGCGGGAAACACAGCCGTGAGGAAAACGGCTTCCAGTGCTGCAGGGACTATCGCCAGCGCAGCAGGGACCATCGCCAGGCCATTTGTCAGGAGGGGCCGCCACCGCGCCGTGAGGGCAACGGCCAGCGGACCACAACCCCCAGGTGCCCCGGCGGCGCACTTCTGACGCGCACAACAGTGCCGGGAGGCGATAGAAAAAAACGATGCTCACCCCGCCACGCGGGACGCGCGCGGGCGGCGCCGGGAGAAGCCCGGGACAAGGGCGGGACAGTCTACGGCAGTCCAAGGCAGGACCAGGCAGGGCTGGGCCACCCACCGTTCATTTCCTGCAAAAATGGGTAAGCGCAAAAATGGCACCACTACAGATTATGGGGGGAAGAAGGCAAAAGTTGCCAAACAATCTGACTCCATCATGTCCTATCTTACATCCGCGGTTGGCGCTTTAACTAAAGAAATTGCCACAGCACAGCAAGAACTGGGCTTATTAGCTAAGTCTCCCTCCACAACGGCTCTAACCCCAGTGCATGCTATCCCCCTAGAGCCTGATGTCATCATTATGAAACCCACTACTGCCACTGTTTCTACCTTACCCCAAGCCTGTGCATCCCAAACTTTGCTACCTATAGTGGCTCTGGACTCACCTGGTAATTTAAAACCATCATCGGAAAAGAGAAAGAAGGGCGAGGGTCACCCACAAGCCAGAAATGGGATGGAGGAGACTTTGAAGGACCATCTTGAGGCTCTCTTCGAGGAACGAATTGAACCCCTTTTAGTGGGTATTGCGAAGGACATAGTTGATACTATGAACACATGCCTCGAAGGCTTGCTAAAAAAATGTGTCCTGATAGACGATTTAGTGAGAAAATTTGATAGCATGTCTAAGGGTAATAAAATGGGCCCAGAATGCCAAAGTAAACAGCAGACACCACCGCCATTATTAATGCCTACTAATGAGTCCATGGCATTAGACAGTGTAGGGCCACAAGAACCCCAGCCTCTTATATTTACCACCCCACAGGAGGCCCCCCCATTACCACTGGAGCCTATCTATTTAGAAAGTAAGATCCACCTAAATTTGCCCCCAGCGGTAGTACCTTTTGTTGCCGTATTTATAGGGGTACCCCCGTTAAAGAAAGGCGAGGTGGAATCCACTGCCACACTCATAGGAAAAGCAAAAAAATGGTGCGATGAATCCAGTAGCGGTGATTCTAATACATCTTCCAGCATTATTGTGGCAAGAAGGGTGGGGTGGGTGGGAAAGCGAGCCAAAAATGTGAAAGGCAATTGTGTGGTGATAAATTTTAACAATGCTCATTGCCCGACCAGTTTGTTCTGAGATGGTTCGGATATAAGGGAGAATGATAGTCTTAGAGCGGTTCCCTTAGGATTCTTCTATCCCCCCCAGACCCGTTTCAACTCATATATGAATGCCCCCACCAACATAGAGCCAGCGGGAAAGGGGTGGCAAACAGTAACCAGGAAAGCGAGACAAAGCACATCCATACATTATAACACAGGCCCAACTATGGACCTGGTAAACCGCTTCAACCCCTTAACTGACCTGAATACAAATGACTGACTATCAGCCCCCTTAGCGATACCAATAAAAGTAAACTCTGAGTTGGTGGCTCCGCCCCATGTACATTCCTGACCTGGAATGTTGCAGGAATAAGAGCAAAAAAAACAGATCCAACATGGGTAAAATATATCTCTAAACACAAGGTGATAGCTCTTCAAGAAACTTGGGACACCTCACCAACCTTCTTTTTAGATGGTTTCTTAAGCTTCATTACACCAGCAAGCTCTAGTAATGCTGGGAGAGCCAAAGGGGGGCTTATTACACTTTTTTCCCTAGATTTAATAGGGACTTTTAATCAGCTGAACTCAGGTTCCCCAAATATCTTGGTTATAGAATGGACAGTTTCACCAGGTTATATTATACTTGTAATTAATTTCTAAAATGCCTGGGGAGGACACATGGAAACCGACCAGGTGGATTATTTGGAGAACTTTATAAACAACTACAGTCAAAATACACATATTCCTTTTGAAATTTTTTTAATGGGCGACTTCAATAGTCATAAATGTAAATTACCGTGCCACTCAGATGATGCAGAGGCCCCAAATGGAGCTGACATTCCTCATTTTGAACACACCAAAACAGGGGAGGCACTTGATTTATTGCTTGCTAGTTTCAATATGTATGAACCATATAAATCTGTAACAAACGAGATGGTACCGACTTTCAAAGGCTCAACTAATGGGTCGATAATTGACTTTATATTCATTTCCCTAGGCCTCATCTTAAAGGTGAGAGATTATAAAGTAACTGTCTCACCCCATAGCGATCATAACCCTCTGTCAATTGAGATACACTGGAGTGACTTATGGCGCAAACAAGTGGGCCAATCCCGGGTTTGTACCATGTCGGTGCCCAGTGATCAGGGCAGACGGCTCAAATGGGGCAGGGTTGTGGAGGAAAAGTTTATGGACACTTTACTCCCCAAAATTGAGGGACCACTAGAAATTTGCCTGGATCAAACTACTTCAAATCACCAAATTATTACAGCTTTTAACTTCATCTGTGCACAAACCTCCAGGGATCTCACAAAACCTTTACCACAGTATCCTACAAAGCCTCATAAATGGTTTGATAATAAATGTTCAAAGTCTCATAGAGATCTGAAACTGGCCCTTAAGGCTAAGGACAGAGATAAAGACCTAATTTCAAACTTAAGGCGGACCTATAAGACAAATGTAAAGGCAAGGAAAAACGAGATTAAAAATAATGCCTGGAATGATCTTCTTAATATAGACGTCCTTAAAAACAGCAAACAATTTTGGGACATCATTAATCACTCTTTCTTTTCAGGGGACAACAATCTGGTTACAGATTGTGTAATTCCTGACGAGAAATGGGTACAGCATTTTAGCAATATATATGGAGACAACCGAGCTGAAACCACTGGTTTTACTGAGGTGGACCATCGGCTAGCCACAGTAGAGTTTACGGAAGACGAGGTCTATAAAGCCATAATGGAATGCACAAAAAACAAGGCACCTGGCCCAAATGGAGTGCCGGCGGACTTTTTTAAATAGTGCCCGACACTATGGAGTAAAGTACTAACCAGAGTGTTCAGAGTAACAAACGAAGGAACTCTCCCTGAAACATGGGCAACATCTATTATTGTACCCATTTTCAAGAAGGGAAACCGGGAGGACCCAGGGTGTTACCGCCCGATTTCTCTTATTGACTCTACCTTTAAAATCTTAGGTAGAGTTTTATTGGTTAAACTAAGGGAAAATTTAGAACAGCATGGGGGTTGTCAAACATTCAATATGGGTTCCGTGAAAACAGAGGGACGCTGGAACAATGCTCCAATCTTCACCTCCTGGTTTCCAGGTATACGGTGGCCGGGGAGGGGTCAGTATATTTGGCTTTTATGGACCTCTCCTCGGCTTTCGACCTGGTGAACAGGAGTAAGCTATGGACCCTCCTTCTTGAAATAGGTATAGAGGAATGCCTGGTGGCTTTTATTGCTAGGTTACATCAGGACCTCAACGCCAAAATAAGAGCCACTAGGGATGGAAGGTGCACGGACAGCTTTAAATCCGAGAGGGGGGTGCGCCAGGGCTGCATCCTGGCCCCCCTTCTCTTTACCATCTATATAAATGGGCTGGGGAAATACCTTGAAGCAGGAATGGCTGATGTACCGCGTATAGGAGGAGAACAGATACCAGCCCTCCTATACGCGGACGACGCCGTTCTAATTGCACGAACCGGTATCGGCCTACAGGCCCTTCTGGACCGTTTTGGCTCCTTCATGGAGAACTTAGATTTGAAAATTAATGTCTCTAAGTCCCATACCATGATCATAGGACGTAAAGTAAACTTGTTGCATAAAAAATCCTTTATCTATAAGGGTGAGATTCTCTCCAGGGTACCAGTTTTTCCATATTTGGGGGTCCTTTTTGACCAAAGAGGGTCCTGGGTTCCCCAAATTAAAGCAAAGAGTCTTATCCTAGCACGCTCATCCTCAGCTCTAGTGGCCTTCACAAAAATATTAGGAGCTAAACCAATGGAGGCAGTGATTAAAATATATAACAGTAAGTGCGCCCCAATTGCTATGTACGGGTCCGCTATATGGGGATATGCAGACTTGGTAAAAATACAGAGGGTGGAAAATGGTATCATTAGGAATATTTTATCTGTTCCAAACTCCACACCCACCTTCTCGATCCATGAAGAAATGGGCCTGCCTCACATTGTTGATAAACTAAAAGTAGCCCCGCTTCTTTTTTGGACTAAAACTTGGCTGAACCCCAAGCTAACGCTAAATCATGCCATTCTTAAAGATGTTATCTCAAGGGAAAATGCCATGAAAATCCCCTGGATAGTCCCAGTGTTGCAGGGACTATCGCCAGCGCAGCAGGGACCATCGCCAGGCCATTTGTCAGGAGGGGCCGCCACCGCGCCGTGAGGGCAACGGCCAGCGGACCACAACCCCCAGGTGCCCCGGCAGCACACTTCTGACGCGCACAACAGCGCCCGGAGGCGATAGAAAACAGCGGGGCTCGCTGGGCTCGGCGGGAAACACAGCCGTGAGGGAAACGGCTTCCAGTGCTGCAGGGACTATCGCCAGCGCAGCAGGGACCATCGCCAGGCCATTTGTCAGGAGGGGCCGCCACCGCGCCGTGAGGGCAATGGCCAGCGGACCACAACCCCCAGGTGCCCCGGCGGCGCACTTCTGACGCGCACAACAGCGCCCGGAGGCGATAGAAAACAACGATGCTCACCCCGCCACGCGGGACGCGCGCGGGCGGCGCCGGGAGAAGCCCGGGACAAGGGCGGGACAGTCTACGGCAGTCCAAGGCAGGACCAGGCAGGGCTGGGCCACCCACCGTTCATTTCCTGCAAAAATGGGTAAGCGCAAAAATGGCACCACTACAGATTATGGGGGGAAGAAGGCAAAAGTTGCCAAACAATCTGACTCCATCATGTCCTATCTTACATCCGCGGTTGGCGCTTTAACTAAAGAAATTGCCACAGCACAGCAAGAACTGGGCTTATTAGCTAAGTCTCCCTCCACAACGGCTCTAACCCCAGTGCATGCTATCCCCCTAGAGCCTGATGTCATCATTATGAAACCCACTACTGCCACTGTTTCTACCTTACCCCAAGCCTGTGCATCCCAAACTTTGCTACCTATAGTGGCTCTGGACTCACCTGGTAATTTAAAACCATCATCGGAAAAGAGAAAGAAGGGCGAGGGTCACCCACAAGCCAGAAATGGGATGGAGGAGACTTTGAAGGACCATCTTGAGGCTCTCTTCGAGGAACGAATTGAACCCCTTTTAGTGGGTATTGCGAAGGACATAGTTGATACTATGAACACATGCCTCGAAGGCTTGCTAAAAAAATGTGTCCTGATAGACGATTTAGTGAGAAAATTTGATAGCATGTCTAAGGGTAATAAAATGGGCCCAGAATGCCAAAGTAAACAGCAGACACCACCGCCATTATTAATGCCTACTAATGAGTCCATGGCATTAGACAGTGTAGGGCCACAAGAACCCCAGCCTCTTATATTTACCACCCCACAGGGGGCCCCCCCATTACCACTGGAGCCTATCTATTTAGAAAGTAAGATCCACCTAAATTTGCCCCCAGCGGTAGTACCTTTTGTTGCCGTATTTATAGGGGTACCCCCGTTAAAGAAAGGCGAGGTGGAATCCACTGCCACACTCATAGGAAAAGCAAAAAAATGGTGCGATGAATCCAGTAGCGGTGATTCTAATACATCTTCCAGCATTATTGTGGCAAGAAGGGTGGGGTGGGTGGGAAAGCGAGCCAAAAATGTGAAAGGCGATTGTGTGGTGATAAATTTTAACAATGCTCATTGCCCGACCAGTTTGTTCTGGGATGGTTCGGATATAAGGGAGAATGATAGTCTTAGAGCGGTTCCCTTAGGATTCTTCTATCCCCCCCAGACCCGTTTCAACTCATATATGAATGCCCCCACCAACATAGAGCCAGCGGGAAAGGGGTGGCAAACAGTAACCAGGAAAGCGAGACAAAGCACATCCATACATTATAACACAGGCCCAACTATGGACCTGGTAAACCGCTTCAACCCCTTAACTGACCTGAATACAAATGACTGACTATCAGCCCCCTTAGCGATACCAATAAAAGTAAACTCTGAGTTGGTGGCTCCGCCCCATGTACATTCCTGACCTGGAATGTTGCAGGAATAAGAGCAAAAAAAACAGATCCAACATGGGTAAAATATATCTCTAAACACAAGGTGATAGCTCTTCAAGAAACTTGGGACACCTCACCAACCTTCTTTTTAGATGGTTTCTTAAGCTTCATTACACCAGCAAGCTCTAGTAATGCTGGGAGAGCCAAAGGGGGGCTTATTACACTTTTTTCCCTAGATTTAATAGGGACTTTTAATCAGCTGAACTCAGGTTCCCCAAATATCTTGGTTATAGAATGGACAGTTTCACCAGGTTGTATTATACTTGTAATTAATTTCTAAAATGCCTGGGGAGGACACATGGAAACCGACCAGGTGGATTATTTGGAGAACTTTATAAACAACTACAGTCAAAATACACATATTCCTTTTGAAATTTTTTTAATGGGCAACTTCAATAGTCATAAATGTAAATTACTGTGCCACTCAGATGATGCAGAGGCCCCAAATGGAGCTGACATTCCTCATTTTGAACACACCAAAACAGGGGAGGCACTTGATTTATTGCTTGCTAGTTTCAATATGTATGAACCATATAAATCTGTAACAAACGAGATGGTACCGACTTTCAAAGGCTCAACTAATGGGTCGATAATTGACTTTATATTCATTTCCCTAGGCCTCATCTTAAAGGTGAGAGATTATAAAGTAACTGTCTCACCCCATAGCGATCGTAACCCTCTGTCAATTGAGATACACTGGAGTGACTTATGGCGCAAACAAGTGGGCCAATCCCGGGTTTGTACCATGTCGGTGCCCAGTGATCAGGGCAGACGGCTCAAATGGGGCAGGGTTGTGGAGGAAAAGTTTATGGACACTTTACTCCCCAAAATTGAGGGACCACTAGAAATTTGCCTGGATCAAACTACTTCAAATCACCAAATTATTACAGCTTTTAACTTCATCTGTGCACAAACCTCCAGGGATCTCACAAAACCTTTACCACAGTATCCTACAAAGCCTCATAAATGGTTTGATAATAAATGTTCAAAGTCTCATAGAGATCTGAAACTGGCCCTTAAGGCTAAGGACAGAGATAAAGACCTAATTTCAAACTTAAGGCGGACCTATAAGACAAATGTAAAGGCAAGGAAAAACGAGATTAAAAATAATGCCTGGAATGATCTTCTTAATATAGACGTCCTTAAAAACAGCAAACAATTTTGGGACATCATTAATCACTCTTTCTTTTCAGGGGACAACAATCTGGTTACAGATTGTGTAATTCCTGACGAGAAATGGGTACAGCATTTTAGCAATATATATGGAGACAACCGAGCTGAAACCACTGGTTTTACTGAGGTGGACCATCGGCTAGCCACAGTAGAGTTTACGGAAGACGAGGTCTATAAAGCCATAATGGAATGCACAAAAAACAAGGCACCTGGCCCAAATGGAGTGCCGGCGGACTTTTTTAAATAGTGCCCGACACTATGGAGTAAAGTACTAACCAGAGTGTTCAGAGTAACAAACGAAGGAACTCTCCCTGAAACATGGGCAACATCTATTATTGTACCCATTTTCAAGAAGGGAAACCGGGAGGACCCAGGGTGTTACCGCCCGATTTCTCTTATTGACTCTACCTTTAAAATCTTAGGTAGAGTTTTATTGGTTAAACTAAGGGAAAATTTAGAACAGCATGGGGGTTGTCAAACATTCAATATGGGTTCCGTGAAAACAGAGGGACGCTGGAACAATGCTCCAATCTTCACCTCCTGGTTTCCAGGTATACGGTGGCCGGGGAGGGGTCAGTATATTTGGCTTTTATGGACCTCTCCTCGGCTTTCGACCTGGTGAACAGGAGTAAGCTATGGACCCTCCTTCTTGAAATAGGTATAGAGGAATGCCTGGTGGCTTTTATTGCTAGGTTACATCAGGACCTCAACGCCAAAATAAGAGCCACTAGGGATGGAAGGTGCACGGACAGCTTTAAATCCGAGAGGGGGGTGCGCCAGGGCTGCATCCTGGCCCCCCTTCTCTTTACCATCTATATAAATGGGCTGGGGAAATACCTTGAAGCAGGAATGGCTGATGTACCGCGTATAGGAGGAGAACAGATACCAGCCCTCCTATTCGCGGACGACGCCGTTCTAATTGCACGAACCGGTATCGGCCTACAGGCCCTTCTGGACCGTTTTGGCTCCTTCATGGAGAACTTAGATTTGAAAATTAATGTCTCTAAGTCCCATACCATGATCATAGGACGTAAAGTAAACTTGTTGCATAAAAAATCCTTTATCTATAAGGGTGAGATTCTCTCCAGGGTACCAGTTTTTCCATATTTGGGGGTCCTTTTTGACCAAAGAGGGTCCTGGGTTCCCCAAATTAAAGCAAAGAGTCTTATCCTAGCACGCTCATCCTCAGCTCTAGTGGCCTTCACAAAAATATTAGGAGCTAAACCAATGGAGGCAGTGATTAAAATATATAACAGTAAGTGCGCCCCAATTGCTATGTACGGGTCCGCTATATGGGGATATGCAGACTTGGTAAAAATACAGAGGGTGGAAAATGGTATCATTAGGAATATTTTATCTGTTCCAAACTCCACACCCACCTTCTCGATCCATGAAGAAATGGGCCTGCCTCACATTGTTGATAAACTAAAAGTAGCCCCGCTTCTTTTTTGGACTAAAACTTGGCTGAACCCCAAGCTAACGCTAAATCATGCCATTCTTAAAGATGTTATCTCAAGGGAAAATGCCATGAAAATCCCCTGGCTGAAATATATTAAATCTACTTTTTATATGCTGGGGAGACCGGAACTCTTTAATGACCCAATTAACATCAGAAGGGAGGACATTGGATGGGTCAAGCAGGCATTCCTGGAGAGGGCATGCATGGCAAGAGAGGAGTCGGAACTGAGGAAACCTATGGTAAGGGCGCACATAGTTTTAACGACCACTCCCTCCTTGGAACCGTATTTAAAAATAGTGACTAATCCACTCCACAGACTCCTACTTACAAAATTCAGGATGAACTTAATTCATTATTCATTAGGGAATTTCCCTGTGTGGTCAAAACCCGAAGATGGACCACCCTGTGGCTGTGACCAATTCTCAGTACAAGACACCCTCCACTTCATTTTTTTCTGTGAGTTCTACAGTAGGGAGAGGGTAAAATATTTACTTCCTGTCTTAAAGGCCGTTGGTTTTACTCAAATAAGGCCAGCTTTAATTTTCCTTCAAATGATGGCAGATACCCACACTATGTTTAGTGTTGCATGTTACTTAACTGCTGCATTCAGATCAAGGAAGAAAAGATTACCCAAGAAAGCCATATTTTAATTCAAACTTGGTTTTAAACGGATAATTTTTAATAATTATAGTAATTTTTAACTGAGCCCCTCTCATGTGCTGCCTCTGATGGACCTGTGCCTTGCCATGGACTGTTGGTGCACTTAGCCCCTCTCATGTACTGCCTCTGATGGACCTGTGCCTTGCCATGGACAGTTGGTGCACTTAGCCCCTCTCATGTACTGCCTCTGATGTACCTGCTCTGGTGTCCACACTGCCCTGTTGCTGTTCTCATACTGATGTACTGGCTCTGATGTACCTGCTCTGGTGTGCACACTGCCCTGTTGCCGTTCTCATACTGATGTACTGGCTCTGATGTACCTGCTCTGGTGTCCACACTGCCCTGTTGCTGTTCTCATACTGATGTACTGCCTCTGATGTTACTGGTCTGGTGTCCACACTGCCCATGCTCGATCCTAGACTGTGATGTTACTTCGATTCAGCGTAAATAAAATTGTGATTCATGTGTCGTGGGTTGTCAGAGTCATTCTTGGGTGTGTGATGCTGGTGTGGATTTGTATTTTCTTGAGGGCGGTGGGTTCAGATACATGTCACTCTCCCCTACCTGGGTCACGACCCTTGGAGGCTTTGCCGTACACAAGAATATGTCGATTTCGGGACATGTCACTCCCCCTCCCTACGTCACGGCCCTTGCAGGTACTCCTCTCCAGACAGCGAATGGTTTGTAGCCTACCTGCGTCGTCCTCGATGGTGGACCAAGACTAGGACGTAGTGGATCGCGAAGAGTATCGTGTAAGCGTGTAGTGCAGGGTCCATGTCGGCGAGTGGCTCGTGGTGGGTATGGTCGCTGTGGAGCATCCTCTGTGTTCAGGCAGGTTGTTTTTCCGCAGCGCTTTTATGTGTATTTTCCGCCATCTTGATTTGGAGGACGGTCCTAGACGTCAGTCCGTACGGCGGAGTCTCTGGATAGGTTACGTCCGCCGCGTGGTTGGGTGTGGTGATGCGGCGGACCGTGTTCTACCGCCGCGGACGGATTTTGGCCCGTATTTCGTATCCTGATTTGGCGGATGGAGTGTCCGCGACGGGCGCACGGAAAATAGGCATGTTCCGCATGCTCTGGGTCTGCGGAGGCACTTCCGTCCGCCATCCTAATGAGCCCCTATGTTTGCAACCAAACATCAGGGTCGCTAATTCCTGCATCCTAAATTGGCAGATGCCACATTTCTCTTCATGTTGCGGCCAGGCAATTAGAACGCAAGCTCCCGCAGCACTTGGCGGGAGTTAACAGGAGCATTTTGCTCCCATGGGAGTGAGGTGGCTGGTGGAAAAAAGCTGTCCCAGCTAATCATATCACTCTGGTTTTTGAAGTTGTGTGATCTCAGGACTCCCACAACCATTTCACTAACCCAAATATCTAGATGGGAAGGTTTTTGAGGCTTAATTTTTCAATCAATCAAACACAATTTGTAAACCACTGCTAATCCCCCATGGGGTAGCCAGGTGCTGCGGATCTTGCTGCAGAGGCTCTGTCAAATAGCCTTGTCTTGAGTTCTTTCCTGAACTCCAGCAGTGAGTATGAGGTCAAGAGGTGAAGAGGGAGGTTGTTCCAGGCCTGGTCTGCAAGGTAGGAGAAGGAGTAGCCTCCACTTTGGTTTTGACATATGTGAGGTATGTGAGGAAGCTGAAGGGAGAAGAAGTGCAGGTTTGTGGAGGGTTTGTGAAAGTTCAGATGGAGGTTGATGTTTGCTGGTCTTTAGTTGTACAGGGCCATGTAGGTGAGGATCAATATTTTGAAAGGGCATCTCTTCTAAATGGGGAGCCAAAGGAGGTTCCTGAGGTGGTGGGTGATGTGGGTCTTCTTGGGGAGGTTGAGGATGAGTCTTGCTGCAGATTTATCTATAGTCTGTTGTCTCTTCAGGAGATGTGAAGCGATTCCTGTGTAGAGTGTGTTGTTATAGTCCAGCTGGCTGGTGACTAGGGCATGGGTGATGGTACATCTGGTGTTGACTGGGAGCCATTTGAAGATCTTACCAAGCATGAGAAGAGTGAGGAAGCAGGTGGAGGAAACTGTATTGATCTGTTGTTTAATGTGAGCTTGCTGTCCCGGATAATGCTGAAGTTGCGGGCCCAGTCTGTTGGTGTTGGTGAGGGTCCTTGTTCTAAAGGCCACCAGGAGTTGTTCCACATGGGAGGATTTGTTCCCAAAGATCAGTACCTCTGTTTTGTTTGTGTTGAGTTTCAGGCAGATGTGTTTCATCCAATCAGTGATGTTCATCATACACCTGTGGACGTTGGCCCTCGTGGTGAAAGGCTCTTCTGATAGCAGGAGGAGGAGCTGGGTGTCGCAACATAGGAAATTATGCTAAGTCCATGGGTTCTGACAAAGTCATCCAGGGTGGTCATGTAGGTGTCAAACATAGTGGGGATGGGGGATGAGCCTTGAGGGATGCTGAAGACTGCTCTTCTGTTTGGAGGTGTACAGAGGAAGGTGGATTTCTAGCTTCTTCTGGTGAGGAAGGAGGTGATCCACCTAAAGGCGTCTCCTTGAATTCTGATGTGGTAAAGTCTCTGGATGAGGGTGTGGTGGGATATGGTACCAAAAGCTGCTGAGAGGTCGAGGAGGATCAGGGCTGCTGTTTATCTTCGGTCCTGGAGGGCTCCCATGTCATCTATGGCAGAAATGAGGGCAGTTTTGGTGCAGTGATTGGTGCGGTATCTAGACTGGGAGATGTCCAGAAGTTGTTGTTTTCCCAGTGTTCTGTGAGTTGGCAGTTACTGGCCTTTTCAAGGGCCTTGGTGAGGAAGGGGACAGAGAGATGGAATGGAAGGTTTTAGTTTGTTGGGGTCTGAGGACTGCTTCTTGAGAAGGGGTTTGTAGTGAAGTATTCCAGACCAAAGGTGTAGTCAAGATATATATTTATTTGCAGATAAGATAAGTAAATAACAGGTGGGAGCCAGGGAAGCGATGTCTTCAATCTCAACAGCTCATCCCAGAATGAATGTCTCACATAGAATCAACACATCATACCATTCTACATTCTGACACTCGTGGACTTAAAGAAACATACAACATAACACATCCCCCCCCTTATATAATGAAAGAAAATAAATACAGAAGAAAAGAAACATAACAAGAAAGAAAAACAAAGGCAATAGAAACAAGTCAATAAATGTACATAGCAAAGTCTTTAAGCCAACCAGGCAAGGCTCTAGTTCTTTTATCAGGTAAAACATCAACAACCTTGCTCTGAAGAGTATCACATACATCCGAACGAGTAGTTGTCTGAACATCAGAACTGCAACCTTCGCCCACTCCCCCCTCATTACACAAGGAAGAACTGGGTTGCCTGAAAATATTCTGTTCAGAAGCAGAATCATTAGCAAATTGAGACTGTACATGACTATTCTCAAAATGATCTTCTACCCAATCAAAACTATCGACATTAGGATTAGAAAACACCTCTACACAATCTTGATCAGGTTTCATGGCAATGTTTTTGAGATTCCACACCCTTCCATCGTCTAAACTCACTGAATTCCTTAAAACTTCAGCAACTCTACACAGTGGTTCAAAGCGACTCACGCCCTTAGGTACTTTAAAAGGTTTCTTAACTCTCACCCAATCTCCAACCTTGACAAGAACATCTTTAGTGTTCTAATGACAATCATAAAACTCCTTGCTTTTATCATGAGTAGACACCAATTTATCCTTAACATCAACAGGAGACCAACACGCTATTTTCCTATCAAAAAGCCACCCAGGGTTAAACTTACACCTCGCTGTTCTGCCTCTCATCATGGTGAACGGGGACATGCACAGTAACTCTATATGACCAAACTGCCTTCTGTACTTGCACCTTCCAATCTAGCTTACTATGCACAGAGGCCTGAATAACGCCTTTGATCACTCTGTTGAACCTTTCAACAGTGCCGTTCCCACTAGGGTTGTACAATGCTGTGGTTTTATGTTTAATACCACATTTGTCAAATTATTCCTTAGCCTGCTTGGACGTAAATTGGACACCATTGTCAGACAGCACACAAACAGGTAAACCCTCCACAATAAACATTTTATCTAAGAATTTAAGCATAGTCTGAGTGTCAACTCTCTCAACAAACTTGACAACTGGCCACTTGGAGAAAAGGTCAATAGCAACCAACCCATATTCTTTGGAGTCTCCAATGGGTCCAATAATATCAATAGCAATGGAGTCCCAAGGAAAGTCCGGTATTAAACCATCACTCATTTTAGGCTTAAAGGTCCTAAGTGTCTTATCAGCGGACATGCAGACCTCACATTTCCTTACAAACTCCTCTATTGCGCTGTCAAAACCTGGCCACCAAAACATCCCCTTAACAACAGACTTGGTTCTCATAATTCCAAAATGCCCTTCATGACAAAGTTGTAAAATTTTCCTTCTCAAGGACACAGGTGGAACGATTCTATCACCCCTAAAAAGCATACCATTCTCAGAGAACAACTCCATGCGGATCTGCCAAAAGGCATCTAACCCAGGAATATCTCTCTTCTTGGGCCAACCTTTGCAAATGTACTCTAAAACATTTTTCAAAACAACATCTTTTTCCTGTTCAGCCAACCATTCAATCTTATTTATGGCAGGTTCACCACAATCGTGTACCAATGCCACACAGTATTCACTCCAAGGATCATCATCGTATTCCTCTAGAGGAGGTGGAAGTCTAGATAAGCAATCAGCAATACGATTATCTCTTCCAGGTAGATTGACCATCTTATAAATGTACTCCTTCATCCTCATAGATAGTCTGGCTAACCTTGCCGACGCACCAGACATATCCTCCCATGACAAGATACGGATCAATGGTTTATGATCAGTACGAATGATCACAGGCTTGCCCCAAACAAATGCTCGAAAATGTTCTAAAGCCCACGCACACGCAAGGACTTCCCTCTCAATGATAGTGTACCTACTCTCAGCAGGGGAAAGAGCCCTACATGCAAACAAGATTATTTTTTCTTTACCATCCAAATCACACTGTGATAACACAGCACCCAGGCCTTTGTCGCTTGCATCAGTGGTTAAAAGGCAGTCGATATTTGGGTCAAAACTGACAAGTGCATTCACTTTCTGCAACTCGAGCTTAACCAATTTAAACTCATCCTCACACAATTCATTCCACACAAACTTAGTGTTCTTCTTCAAAAAATTTTATAAACTTGGCACAATACTCAGCCATGCCGAGAAACGCTCTTACTTCATCTTTTGAAACAGGTGCAGGAAATTTTACAATATTCTCTACTAATGCAGGTTTAGGTTTGACACCTTCTTCGCATATAATGTGTCCCAAATATGACACACTCCTCTGGCTGAATTTGCACTTGGATAACTCCACAGTCAGGCCTGCTGACTGTAGGGTTTCCAAAACGTGTTTTAATTTAGAATCATGACCCACTTTATCTTTTGCCGCAACCAGAATGTCGTCCTGAAAAAAGGAGATACTGTCCATGTCTCCGAACAGCTTATGCATCAGCCGCTGGAAAACAGCGGCGGCTGAGGCCAACCCAAAAGGCATACGCCTGAATTGGTAGCAACCAAATGGCGTTATAAATGCCGTAAGGTTCTTAGAATCAGGATCTAACATAACCTGGTGGTAAGCGGCAGAGAGGTCAACCATGGAGAACCACGTTGCACCCTTAAGGGAAGATACCATTTCATTGATTTTGGGAAGGGGAAATTTCTCAACCACGATGTTATTGTTAAAATGGCGCAAATCAATGCACATACGGATTTTTCCATTGGGTTTCCGGGCAACCACAATCGGAGAAATCCATTCAGACGTCTCAATTTCCTCTATAATACCTTTAGCAAGCAATCCTTGAATCTCCTTCTTAACCTCTTCCCTTATCAATATAGGTATGGGTCTTACTTTGTGAACCTTAGGTTTTGCATCAGCCTTTAAAATAATTCTATGTTCGAACCCCTTTAGAACACCAAGTTCATTGCTAAAAACCTTAGGAAAGCTTTCTGACAATACTTCCCCCATCTTGCTGCAGTCATCCAAAATAAGTACTTTATCTTTTGAATTTGGGTCCAAAATAATGTGCAATTTTTTCTGGTCAATCCACCCCAAAACTGATGGTCCTACTTTTGCCACATACAACTTTCCTCTTGTGGACCTGCCTTTAAACAAAAAGGTAAGCCATCTAAAACCAATCATACCAATTCTATCTCCTGTATAACTGATTGGGCAAACATCAGGTGTATTCAATTGCTCACCAATCTTGTTCACAAATTTCTTCCTCCAAACTTCTTCGTTCACAATCGTGTATGGTGAAATGGTGTCTGCGTAAACACTTACAATCACTCCACCAAGAGATATTTCACAAATTGGTTTACCTTTTAAGGAATCCTCTGAAATGTTAATCACATAGTTCCCTCGTACATTCTTAACACAACATTCATCCTCAGTTTCCACTTCATCCATACTCTCTACATCTTCCTCATACACGTACTTCACATTACTACGTCTGCGACACATTTTACTAAAGTGACCTAAAAGTCCACATATGCCACATTTTTTCTGTAACGCTGGACAGAGTCTACTAAAAGCTAGATGCTCTTTGCTATCACATCTGTAGCATCTTCTCTCCTCTATGCTCCTATTCTGAACCCTCGTAGGTTGGTTAGTCCATTTTCCTTGTTGTTGCTGTTGGCGAAAATTTTTACTAGGACCCTGAATTTTACAAATAGTTCAGGAAGTCTTGGACAAGTCTTTTTCAGTTTCTTTCACGACCGTAGCGCACCTCCCAGACATTTCAGACTTCCTCATGATGGCTACCACGTCATCTAGAGGTGCATCTCCATTAACCCAAAGACGATCTTGTAGGGCAGAGTTGTTGTTGTGCATCATTAGTTGATCACGTATTAGGTCATCATGTAAATTGTCAAATTTACAATCAATGGCAAGTTTTTTTAGGTCATCCATCCACTCATCCACAGTTTCTTCTTTAGTTTGTTTCCTTTGGAAGAATTTGTGTCTTATGACCCCAATACACACTTTGGGTGCAAAATATTTATCCATATTTTTGATAGTATTCTCAAACTCGTCTAAATTGGGATCATCAGACTTACTCATCCTAGAAAAGGTTTTTAACCCAATAGGTCCTAAAGAATGTAGCAAAATTCTCTTTTTCTGTTCAGGTTTCATTTTCTTTGTTTCATCAACAGCTTCTAAATATTTAATGAAATATTCTTTCCATTCTATCCACTTAATATTGGGTTGAGCACCTTTAACCCAAAATGGTTCAGGAGGACTAATTGAAAAATTCTGTTGTGCCATGTCTCTGTCCTTATCAGCAGTGCTTACAATGCAGTCACCTTCTTCCATGCACTATAAAGCACATATGATATACAAATTCAATAAAAACAACCTTCTCCCGAGCTCCTCACCTGTTGTAATAGTCAAAACAAAAAATAACTACCCTTTATTTACTTCACCTTAAATTCTTGACCGGAATGTACTTAGTGTATGATGTAATTATTCTTTTCCTTCGCGCTGTGAAGTTTTTCACGCTGTTGAAATCTTTCTGTCCCAATGTCGAAATCCTTTGTAAAAAGGTAAATAATGATTTCCAAAATGGCCGCCACGTCGGGGTCACGCTGCGTGACCTGCGTCCGACGTCAGTTTCTGTGCCTGCGTTGTGATGCGCTATCAATCACAGTCGCGCATGCATAGTGACGCGCGTAGTCCTTCTCAAGCTTGCTGGCGCATGCAGACGAATGATGAACACGGGTTAAAAGATGCAGGTAACCCGGTGACTCAACGGCTTCAAATCTCGAGTGACACCAGGCACAACAAGACAGTAAACAAAGCGTAGTCAGGACAACAGCGGTATATATAAACGTAGTATAACTCACAGCGTCAATTCTTTGCCGGTCCGTTTTTCATTTAAAAAAAAAAACATTTTCTTCGTAAAGCACAGTTATTTAGCATCCATCCATTGAAATATGTGTAGAATTCCAGTTTCCCTCGTCGCCAATTTGTAGTGAAGTATTCCAGACCAAAGGTGTATTCAAGATATATATTTATTTGCAGATAAGATAAGTAAATAACAGGTGGGAGCCAGGGAAGCGATGTCTTCAATCTCAACAGCTCATCCCAGAATGAATGTCTGACATAGAATCAACACATCATACCATTCTACATTCTGACACTCGTGGACTTAAAGAAACATACAACATAACAGGGTTTGACCTCAGCATGTTTCCATTCACTGAGGAAGGAAGCCATGGTGATGGGTGCATTGAAGATGGTGGTGAGTTAATTGCTGATTGTCTTGTTCCCAGGTTTGATCATGTGCTGGGCACAGAGGTCCAATGAAGCTCCTATGTGGATGCAGTTCATGATGGTGGTGGTGCTTTGAGGGGTGAGCAGGTCTCCGGTGGTTAGCCAGTAAACAGGATTTGCCTTTTGGGCGTTATGAGTTTCTGGATGTCAGCGATGGTAAAATGGGGCTCAAAGTTTTTGTAGATATTAGAGATCTTGCCATGGAAAAAGTTCACCAGGTTGTCGCAGAGCTGATGGGAGAAGGTGAAGATGTTTTCAGAGGCTGAGGGGTTTGCCAATTTCTCAAAAACGACTAAATTGATTTACACCAAATCACAAAGAGCAGTTATTCTATACCAACATTTAGCTTACTGCCAAGTTTGGTGTAATTCTGTTTAGCTGTTTTTGCAGTATCAATGTTAAATTTTCCGTTGGTAAATGTTTTGGGCCCCATTTTTTCCTCACCAATGCTTATCCTGTTTCATTCTGAAACTTTGCAGGAAGGAGCTGAGGTGGATGAACTGTTTTTTTTAATGTTTCATGAAGATTAATCAAAGGACACCAAAGATTTTATCCTAATATATGCTCGTCCTATGGCAACTAAGCCCCACCTATAACTACACTGTGGTGACTATACATATAGAGAGAGATCACTCTACAACACCACTGACATCCCAAAACTGTTCACCACATATGTCTGTTTTTGTAGCAGAGTTTCTGAACATAGGATTAGCAATGTTACATCCATGTTCAAGTAGAAAATTGACAAAGTCTTTTGTTATTTTTACCGCAAAGTCTTTGAGAATGGGATAGCTAGTGTCCTCCACGCTTAGCTAAAAAAAAGTAAAAGTCTTTGCTGTGTTCCGATTTACTAATACACTGCTGTACTTTTAGATCTCAAAAATAACTACTCCACAAAAAAATAGACATAACACTTCTAAGAATATATTACAGAAACCCATTTTAATTTCCCTCAAAGTAGCAAAACACACAATATAGAAAAGTAAAGAATAAAACAAAACAATTGTAAATACACCTATTTACTATAACTTCCAGACTAACATAAAATATTCATTTCTTAAGAAATTGCATTTCAAATATTTGAAAAAAATATTATTTCTTATGTTCAAATTTGAAGTACATAATTTAAAAAGTCCCAATCGTATAAAACACATAAATTACTCTGCACCCTATTCATCTACAACAACAACACCCCACTCCTAAAATTATTATACACAAAATACACACTTTTTCAAAACAAATAAACAAAATAACGTATAAAACTGTATAAATTACAATATATCACAATAATATTTTGTACACCAATATTTCAAAAAAGAAATAAGAAAATTTTACTTATGCTATTCTGACCTACAATATTTTTTACATCAAGCTATTTAAAGCAACAAACACAAAACAAGCCTACACCACCCTTATTTATACACAATATTATTTGTAAAGGTCAAAAAAACACTTTTTTAGTTTGACCAGGTATTTTTATTTTATACAATTACATTTTTCTTTTTTCTTTAAAGGCTTTTTTATCAACACATTCATGTCAGAAAAAGAGACAACTGTACATTCATATATTTAGACTAATATACAATACAATTTACAAACATAAATAGAACAATACATATATATATACACTAAAATACATTTTCAACATCATCCATCCCAAAGCGAATTTTTAGACAAAAACAAGACATAATATATTCATGTGTACTTGATTTCAGGAAATGAAGGACAAAATCAAAAGATGAGGAGTACAGTCAATAAATGAGACCAATCAATAATCTTTAGACTAGCTACTGCCAGTTTCAGCTGTCATTGACCATTTACTCTTCCAAATTTGCCGACACGTTTCGAAACAAGGAAATCAGTTCCTGGAATCTCATCAGGGCTTTTTCCTTTGTCTACATGAGATGTAAAGAAAACAATAAAGTTTTATTTACAGTATTAGGTGTTCTTCTCCATTTAAGTTACACCAATTCAATTTTAAAATCTGTCTGACTCTAACTAAATCAACCTACCAGTTTGTTATGAGGCAAGGGGCTGTAGAGAATGCTTTCCTTATTCCCAAAAGCAATCGTTCTCAGATTCAAATACGCTCCACAAACGTGATGTTTATGTCATACACCGGATCCTCAATTTATAATTTAAGCACAACTCTAACAAAGAAAATGACGGTATTAGTCATTTCCATGGTCATACAGTTGACTGATTTAGAAAACACCCGTATTTTAACATACCTTTCTTTTAGTGCGTAAGTGAATGTGAATCGTTCTCCTGGCCTGGGGCCACCAGGAGTCATCCCAGACGGAGGAAGAAGTTCCCAGGATGAGGACTTCAGTCTTGTCTGAGTTGAGTTTCAAGCAGCTGTTCTTCATCCACTCGGCTACTTCTTTCATCCCTTTGTGTAGGTTGGTTCTGGCGGAGGCTGGGTCGTTGGTGAGGGAGAGGATCAGCTGAGTGTCGTTGGCGTAGGAGATGATGTTGAGGTTTTGTTGGCGTGCGATGGCCGCGAGGGGGCTCATGTAGATGTTGAAGAGTGTGGGGCTGAGTGATGATCCTTCTGGTATGCCGCAGATGACTTTGGAGGCCTCGGATCTGAATGGGGGAGGCGGACTCTCTGGGTTCTTCCAGCAAGGAACAAGATGATCCACTCCAGAGCCCTCTCTTGGATTCCGATGTTGCTGAGGCGTTGTACTAGGGTGCGGTGATGAAAGCAAGGGGAACACCCTTTTTCCATTTCCTTACCCATATGAAGGCCAACTTTGATCCACAGTGGCCATTGTGAATTACAGTGATGTTTAGTGCATTATGAACTGTTCATTTGCAGTTACAAAGTCAAGTGTATTGCTGGCTTTGTGAATGCGTAAAATCAGGACTAAGATACTTTGCAGGAAGCATGTTCATGTTATTTTCAAATAGAGGTACTAGCAAACTAAAGCAACACACAAAGCTGGCAAAGTTAGATCAGGATTTACTCACACTTTGCACCGATTTTAGGTCATAAAAGCGATGCAAAGTGATGCACATGGCTGAATAGGGATTTACTTTGCAGCAGCCTTACAATAAAACCAAGTAGCACTATGCACTTCTTTGCTTAAACATGGTGCACCATGGGTGGTACGTGGACCTACCCATGATCTTTGATACAAAGCCCTATCTACTAGAAAAGAAAGATAAGACTTTGGCCACAAAATGCAAGTGCTGCTGAGACAGGTGTACCATTGTAAAGCAGTTTTATTTTCTCCAAACCTTTCCAGCTTTTCATGTCTGCAGTATTGTACAGCACACATACACACATCGAAAAGTTGTACACTATGGGGCAGATTTACAAGGCACTTGCGCCACGTTTATGCTGCTGTTGCGTCACGCAATGGCGGCGTAAACATGGCGCATCCCTGTGTCCCATTTACAACGTGACGCATCTAGGCAGACGCATCACGTTGTAAAGACCTGCGCCACATGTGGGCGTTCCAGCGCAGGGTGGGCGTTCCGGGGCAGGTGTGCCTGCGTGAAATCTACAAGATTTCAGTCAGGCACTTGTGCGACGCTGCTACGTCAATTCCATACGCCTGCTTGAAGCAGGCGTAAGGACTGACGCAGCACGTTAAAAATAGGGCACAACCGAGCATTGCTGGAGTCGCGCTGCGCTTGCGACGCAACTCCAGCGATGTGCCGCCCTTACGTCATGAGATGCGTCACGCATCTGCCTACCCTTGCGCCACGGCGCGCCGCATTGTAAATGCGGCGCATCCGCCATGACGCAAGGGTAGTTTTGCGTGACGCATTTGTTCTGGCGCATCCCTGCTGATTTGCAGAGATGCGCCAGAACTTTGTACGGGGGCTGTTTCAGTATAACATCTATGCTAGACATCACACGCACACTCTTGCACTTGCAAGGGTTTGTGTTCCGCACCAGCTTAGATGAAGAGTGGTACAGCACAATATCTTAGTATTTATGTCACTGCTCTCCTCTCTCACGTTTATAGAATTCAGTACAGAAACGTGGGCTGCTCCTCTCCTTGAACAACGAGTACATTTGGCCCTTTAAAAGCTTCACACAAAAATTAAGTAGTCAGTATTCAATACAAACATCAGTCATGTTTTTGGAAATGTGCTTATCCTCCCCAATATAATCATTTCAAGGCCCATTTTTTGCAGTGACTTACCATCAAATATGTTTGTAAGAATTTGTTAGATGTTTGCGGTGTTATATACTTAGGAGGCACTGCTGCGAAAGCTGTTTCTCTTGTACGGGTTGAACATTGATTGTAGCACTTAACGTACAGAAAAAAAAGTCAGAACAGGGTCAAGATTCATCTGCCCTCCTTTTCCTGGTTAGGCCTTAAACTGTGGATTTCTTGCTGTTTAAAAGGCAGCTCACGGACTGCCTGGGCTGCTTTCCACTTTTTCTCAATATTGCCAATCTCCCTCATGCACCGATATGAACTCTGAAAAAGTCAATGGTTTTCTGAAAAGAATATAGTGCAGCTTCATCCCTGCAGCAGATTTTGATTTCTTTCGCACTGCTTTTTCTCGCCACCCCTCAATCCATCCATTGTAATGGGAACGACTGCAATGAGCAACATTCTCGAAGTGGCAGCCAAAGGGCTAGTAATTATTGCAAGTTCTACAAACAGAGCGTTTTAATTGAAAGGACTAAGGAAATTCAAGCAGATAACAATAATTTTTAAATACTAAACCGTGAACCGAAAATAAATATTTTGGAAGCTTGTAAATTGCACATAATCAGGAGCACTGTCGGAATTATGATTACTACGGGAACAGCATCGATCTCTGTACATTTGCGTGGGGAAATTGCTGAAATATCCATATAAAAGTACTGGTGAAAATGAGAAATTCCAGTGGGATTCAGATCAGGAATTACCAATCTCCATAGTTATTATTCTTATTGTAGTTGACACTCAGGGCCCAACTTGTAATGAGATCGATTTTCCCTACACTTGGAGTCACCCATTCTATGGCTTTTGATAACTCCAGGGGTTGGGCAAACCCAGCCAATTTACCAGGCCAAATAAATGAGCTACCTGGTGAACTGAAGACTTCTTTCTGGATTTAGGGCTAGATGTAGGTAATTTAAATTTACCGATTCGAAAATACCGAATTTTACCGATTCGATATTTTCGAATTGGTAAATGCTATGTAGCTAAAAAATCAGTAAAAATTACAGAATCGTTAAGATTCGGTAATTACCGAATCGGTATTTACCAATTCGGTAATTGCCATTCATTCCTATGGGCCTGGAGGCCCATAGGAATAAATGTCAATTACCGAATCGGTAAATACAGATCCAGTAAAAGGGGGAAAACATTGAAGGGTGTCACTTTGACACCCTGTTGCACCCCTCAATTGTGTATGGGTGCACATGTTGCAGACATGGGCATGTATGTCTGCAACATGGCACTGAAGCACTTTGCATAAAATTGCTTTTTAGTGGGTTTTCGTTATTTACCACCAACTTGTAGTTGGTAAATAACGAATCCTAACATGGGATAAGCACTCATTTAGGTGCTCCCTACATTAGAAATTCGGTAATTTACCGAATCCGTATTTAGGAAATTGGTAATTTACCGATTTCTTAAATTACCGATTCGGTAAATTACCTAGGGCCCGATGTAGGTAAAAGGGATTTTCCGATTTCAAAATACCGAGGCGGTCCGAATCGGTATTCTGAAATCGGAAAACGAGATGTAGGAAATAAAAGGCGAATTAATACCGATTCGGTCGGCATCGGTAATGTGAATCGGTACGTTCCGATTCGGCACGGACCGAATCGGAAAGTACCGAATCGGCTAACACCGATTCGGAAATAGCCGATTCGGCTAACACCGATTCGGAAATAGCCGATTCGGCTAACACCGAATCGGAAATAGGCGAATCGGTAAAATCCGAATCGGCAATGAAAGATTCGTAGCTATGAAAACACACCCATGGCCAAAAAGCCCATAGGAATGCATTGAAGAAACCGAATCGGTAAAATCTGATTCGGATAATACCGAATCGGATTTTACCGATTCGGTAATATCCGATTCGGTAAAAGCCGATTCGGCAAAAGCCGATTCAGCTAATGAGGTGGCTCCCCCTCCCCCACCCAAACAGGGAGTGGCAACCCTGGCAGGTGCAGCTAATTAAGAACTTTCTGGAGAGCCAGCCTGAGCTGAACACTCACAGTTAGCAGCAGTGGGAGTAGGAGGTTGTGAACTGTAGTGAAGAAGATGGCAAACCAGAGCGAGAGCCAGAAGTCCTCCCAGAAGAGGAAGCCTAAGTTCAGCACCACCGAGCTGCAGGTGCTGGTTGAGGAGGTGGTGAGGGTGCACCGCCAGCTATTTGGAAAGCTGTCCCTCAATGTGCCAGACAGCACCAAGAGGAGGATCTGGAGCGAAATCGCCCAAAAGGTGAATGCTGTGGGTGTCACCCCCAAGTCCCTGGATGAGCTCAAGAAGCGATTCTATGACATCCGCAGCCTCACAAAAAGGAAGATGGCAGAGATCCAGAGGCAGGCAGGACTCACAGGTGGGGGCAGTAACCCGGCGCCACCCCTCACAGACCTCGAGGAAATGGTCTCCACCACCATTGAGAGGGAGAGTGTTACCGGAATTGGGACCCTGGACAGCTCAGCCAGAGCTACAGCTACAGGTAAGAAGCATGCGCATCATGACACACCCTACCAGACACCTCCCCATTAGACACAATGCATAGGCAAACCCCAGCACAGTACTGTAACCAACATACAAGAGACAAGCATCATGGTACATGTAGTCAGCAGAAGTTAGCAAACTATGGCAGTGCAGAATCACAAGACAGGAAACAGTGGAACACATTCTAAGGAGATGCAAGGACATGTGGAATGCTTTAATTGTACTGACTGTAATACATCGGTACTCAATTTACAAATGCTTCTTTGTACCTAGGGGCACCATCAGGCGGACAAACAATGTCCACAGAGGCAGCAGCACCATCTGACACTGCACTCGCAGGGCCGAGCACCAGCCAGGCTGCCGAGGAGGAGGAGGACGTAAACACCATAGGGCTTGGTATGGAGGGAGACCTGGTGATAGACTTTGAAGCACTGCACTCCCCACAAATGCCCAGCACACCCCCCTTGCAGTTCTCCCCAGAGAACTCCCCGACAAGGGACCTCCTTCCACCTGCACCAGCTCCTGCCACGACCATGGCTTTGGCACCAGTACAACCTGTCCTGGGAGCAGGGGCTCAGGGCCCGGCCAGCACCAAACCCCCACCAGTGGCACCCCAGCCCACTCAGCAGGCCGGCAGCAGCAGTACCCGGCGCCGTGCCATCCCCACCACTGCAGCACCAGCACGGGAGGGCAGTGTCTTCCTGGGCCTCGAGGGAAAGATGGTCAAGATACAAAGGCAGCAGGCAAAATCCATGATGGCCTGCCAACGCCAGCTCCTGCAGCACAACCTGCAGATGGGAGAAATGGTAAAAGGATTTCAGGCCTTCGTGGATTCGAACAAGGAGGTGGCAGCAGGTTTAGGCAGGCTAACCACTGCCATAACCCAGTTGTGTGGCAGATTGGAGGAGCAGGAGCTGGTGCGCAGGCGGGATGCCCGGGTGCAGAACCGCTCCATGAGCCGCCTTGCTGCGGCAATGGCACAACTCTGCCAGCGCAGCGCAAACATGGAGTCTAGCCTCACTCAAAATACGGCAGAGCTCACAAGGGGAATGGCCCGCATCACGACTGCAATGGAGGCCATGATCATCTCTAATACTGCCACAAATCCTGCCCTGGACCTGGGGGGTGCTGGGGACAGCAGCAGTCGCAGCAGCCCGGCCAGCGCTGCATCTGAGCCACGCAGGAGCACCAGGCGCTCCACAGATGCCGCTGGTCATTCAGAGGGGGCTGAGGGACACCCCAGTGGGGCTGCCAAGCGGTCAAAGAAATAGCCTTGCAAGGGCGGGTGAGGCAACCTGGACCTTGGACTTTTGTTTTCTTTGCCATTACACCATTTTTTTGTTGCACATCAGTGCAGTAACTGTGTTGCAACACTATTAAAAATTGTTTTTTCACAACAACCATTTAGCTGTCTTTGCATCTGTACTCACTCAGAAATAGTTTTCAGTAATCTCCTCACGTCTGTATCTGCCATCACTTGGCGTACACACCCCAGCTGGCTGTGTCAGTGGCACAGCTTCGTCGTCGTCATGGTCCTCGTAGTCAGACAACTCCACCTCAGTGCCCTTCTTCACCGCAAGGTTGTGTAACATTGCACATACAGCTATGATCTTGCAGCAGGTGATGGGGGTATACTGCCTTGCACCTCCACTCTTGTGCAGGCATCTGAATCTACTTTTCCAGATGCCAAAGGTCCGTTCGACAACATTCCTTGTGCGTATGTGGGCCCGGTTATACCTCCTTTGGCTGGGTGTGGAGGGGTTGAGATAGGGGGTGAGTATGAATGAGCGGAGGGCATATGCACTGTCGCCTGGAAGAGAAAGGGGTAACATTACACACATGCATACATGTATTACACCTAGCTACTGTGTGTTATGGGGGTCTGATGATGTGTCTCACCTAGGAGGTATCCTTCACCAAATTCGCCAGCCATCAGCCGTGCATAGATGCCGCTCTGTTGGAAGATATAGGAGTCATGGGTACTCCCTGGAAATTTTGCTACCAGGTCTGTGATGGTGCACTTTGCATTGCAGATCACCTGCACGTTGATGGTGTGTGTAGACTTCCGATTGCGGTATATGTATTCTGTGTCCGCTGGTGGGCAAATCGGAATGTGCGTGCCATCTATGCAACCAATGATTTGGGGAAATTGTGCCATCTGGTAGAAGTCAGCTTTAGTTTGTAGCAGTTCTGCGTGGGTTGCAGGGAAAGAGATGTATTGGTCCATCCTGTGTATCATGGCGTCAAGGAATGTGTGGAAGAACCTTGACAGGCTGCTCTGGCTCACCCCTCCTGCCGCTGCAACTCCACTTTGATAGCTGGTAGACGCTAGCAGGTGTAGGCTGCATAGCACCTGGATGTGCGCAGGGATGGCGTGTGCCCTTGGGGTGTGGTGGTCCAAGAATGGTTTGAGATCCCTGATGAGCTCAAGTATGGTGTCAGAGTCCAGCCTGTATCTCTGTAGGATCTCTGCCCCTGTGAGCATGAACAGGGTTATCCTCTGTCTGTAGACCTGTTCATTTCTTAGCCATTCCCTCTGTCCTTCCTGCTGTAGCCGTAGCCGCCTCGCAATGACATAAAAAGCTGCCATCCTGCAAGTTGCAATGCATTTTGGGGCTGTTTATATGGGTTGGAGTTGGTTACCACCTGATTGTAATCCATGGTAAATACCGAGTGAATTCTACCGATTCTGAGCCGATTTCGGTGTTTCTGTGCCTCCCTACATCTCCCCATCTGTCGGAATCGGGGAATTTCCCGATCGGTGAATCATACGAATCGGTATGTTTTCCGATTCGGCTCATGTCCGATTCGGTCTATCTACCGATTCGGTACATGGACCGAATCGGCTTCATTCCGAATCGGTGTGTCTACCGAATCGGTACATGGGCCGAATCGGATAATTTCCGATTCGGTGTCACTACCGAATCGGTACATGGGCCGAATCGGTTATTTTCCGATTCGGTGTCACTACCGATTCGGTACATGGACCGAATCGGTTATTTTCCGATTCGGTGTCACTACCGATTTGGTACATTGACCGATTCGGTGTTTGCATCCGAATCGGTGTGTTACCGATTCGTTACATATCCGATTTTCGGTATGTACGTATCGGATTCTTTCCCATTCGGTACTCATTCCGAATCGGTTTTCACTCCGATTATGATTTTTTTTTGTTCCCTACATCTCGATGGCTGTTTACCGATCGGTAAGGGCCAAAAATCGGTATTTTCGGCCGTTACCGATCGGTAACGGCCTACCTACATCGGGCCCTTAATCCTTAATTTTGGCCCCTACATCAGAAAAGCCTATTACCGGTCGGTAATGGCCGAAATTCATTAATTTCGCTGTTACCGACCGGTAATACCCTTCCAACATCTGGCCCTTAATTACTTCCAGTCTACCAAAGTTTTAGTTCTGTGTTGTGCTTCCTGCACCAAGATCTTTAAAGCCGGGTAAGGTAGTGCACAGAGTCGACTGCTGCTGCCGGCGGCCGGTGGTGAGAGTACCTATGGGCGGTGACGTGGGGAGGAGGAGGGGCAGGGTGGGGTGTAGTAATGTATGGATTACGGAGTTTAACAGATAAGTAAACATATAAATAAATAAAACGAAATTCGTTGCGCGCACTGCATCGCATTTTGTGATGCAGTGCATGCAACGAAATTCGTTTTATTCATATATATGTTAACTTACCTGTTAAAGTCCGTAATCCATACATTACTACCCTGCCGCTCCCCCTCCCCACGTTGCCGCCCGCAGGTACTCCCACCACCAGCTGCGGCTGCTGGTGATGTGAAGTCAAACTCCATAGAGATAATCACACATGTGATTAAGGATTAAGGAGCACGCTGATAAGCCCACATGATCAGCTACCAGTCGCACTCTGTTTTACTTCCATTTCACCACCACTGGTTCTATTCAGAGAAACAATATTACAGTAGAATCTCAAGTGTACTTAGCTTACTTGACTCACACTTGTCTTATTTCACTAGCCACATAACACTGAGCATTTGTTCCTCAAGCAGAAACCCAGTCTTTCTCTCAATGTGCAGGTCATCAGTGATGCTAAGGAGTACAGGAATGCTATGTATTTCTTGGACCAGTGTACGAGGACTAAGCTGCTAGTGTCCTGTGACTTTTTTTTCAGTTCCAGATTTATAACCAAAGCAAAATGTGTTAGCTTTGGCTTATCTCACATTATCAATATATAATAATTTTGCATGAGGATGCATAATTGTCTAGGTCGTTCATACATTTTATATGAATATCGATCCTAAAGAGGCACAACTTCCGACTATGCCGGGTTGCACTATACTTTTTAAAATCTTTTGCCAACCCGTCTGTCTGTTTTTCTGTAGCATCTTTTTTGTAGGTATGCATGTGGAAAAGGAAATACGCTGACCGTTAATGAAATAAGAGAATGTTTTTGTTGTTCACCTTTTAAATTACTTAATGATTATTCGAAATGTGATTTCTAATTGGCGAAGGCTTGCACCAAAGCCTTGGAGAAACCTCTACTCTAGTCAGGGCAAGGGAGTTACACACTGATGATAAGCCCTGCTCACCCCCTTGATAGCTTGGCACGAGCAATCAGGCTTATCTCAGAGGCAATGTGTAAAGCGTTAGTGCAACACGCACACACACACACAACAGCAACACACTAGGCACACCACAAAAGAAACTCCACACAAGGTTATATAAATAATAGCCTTTGTATTGTCATAAACACATTAGAAACATAATCACACATTTACACTGTGCCAACCGGCACGGGCAATATTAACAGGAGATTATATACAGAACCAGGCCAATTGGGCCACGGTCAGAACCATCAAAATGCCGGTAAGTAATTGCAAAACACAACCAATATCTACTGGTACCATATTGACCTTGCCATTACTACGCCAGGCACAAATCCAATAGGCCCACCTCATTAGCATAAACACATTACGCCATAGGCCTCACCCACAGAAACACATTATGCAATAACCTCATAATCATCAACACATTATGCAATAGGCCTCACTAGAATGAACACATTATGCATAAATCATCCTATCATGCCCTGTAGTGGTAAAACTGTGTCCTAATCAATAGTTCAATATGGCATAGCCTAGATACCAACAGTATTGCACGTAGACACATTAGGGAGATCACCCAAGAAAGCCAGAATTACCATAGTAAATATTTGCTGCTTTGCACACATTATGGGGATCATAGGACACTGGGGTGACTGCCCCTAGACGGCACACAGTACATCAGAACGTCAGGGCATCACACCAACATTACTGCTAAAGCAGCTGTCCTTCCCTACAAAAGGTTCCTGGGCCACCTGCCTGCCAACTATGGCAAAAATGCAGGATCCTCCGATCCCCAAAAAGGGACTCTTTCGCCCAATGTGAGAAGCAGAGGCCTCCAGCGAGGTTTTACCCCGAGATGTCCCAAACAGCAATGCTCCCGAATAGTAGGCAAGCTGACAGCTATGATGGGGAAAGAAACACACCTGAAACATGTGGGGATCAGAGACCTCTATCAAGGCTCCACGCCGTTCCCCCACCGGTCCTTACAATGCACCTGGTGTAGCAGACAATCTTGCCGCGGCCCGTGCTCAGGCCACTTCCTGTAACTTCAGTAGTTGAGTGGGAGCATGTCTGAGGCCCCTCACCCACCGTGGCCTAGCGGATCGCTATGCTGGCTTAGAAAAGGAGGGGCTAACCGGCATAAATGCCTTCTGTGCTCCCCAGCCTTGGACGCTGCAGAGCCAGGCTTATGCACAGTAGTCCCTCACCACGTGACCTCGCCGGGAACTGACACACTATGTAGACCCTAGTGAGGGAGGTGGGAGACCTCGACCGGTCCCCGTCTGTCTTCTGACGTCTATGCCTCCCCAACTGCAACGGAGGCGCCAGGGCTTCCCATCTACTCACTCGGTGGCAACGGTCCTGGGCCAGAGGGTGTCCCCCATCATTCTCCTTCCTCGACTCGACGTCCTGCAGCGCTAGTAGCGGCTCCCTCTCTATGGCGAGGGATGTTGCTAGTAAGTGTTGGCTGAAAATCCGTTCAGCTCGCGGAATTTGTGCATTTTTGCCAATTTTGCGGTCCGCAAATTGCACAAACTTGTCAAAAAATCTGCAATTCACAAGCTGGTGGATTTTTTTGCTTGGTCGCACTTCAAAAATACAATCTCGCGCACGCGGTGTTGTCTTACCGTGATTTTGAGTTTGCCGAGTTGTTTTTCCTCCCGGTTTGCAAGCGCTGCGCCATTTTGGATCTGGCTGCGTGATCACGCAAGACTTTTCAACCTCGAGTAAGTCATAGCGGCCCGCCATCTTGCACTGCGAGAGTTGCTGAACGCAAATACGTCATAAGGGCCCGCGATCACGCACCACTCAAGAAAACTATTGCGAACACATTGATGCGCTGCGCAGCTGACATCAGGCGGGAGATTTGAACAGCTCGCTTTCCTGAACTTGCAAAAATTGCAATTCTGCACAAGAAATCTACTGCAGGCAGCATAAACCATCTGAAAATGATGATTTGGATCAGAATAACTCCTCAGATTGACATTTGGCTGCTTTTTTTATGCAAGGAGTCAATTTTTGGGGGGGTGGGAGGAAGGAAGTGCTCCAGAGTCTCCAACTTCCTGTTCCTGTCCAGAAGGCTCCTCCCAGTGCTTTGTCCATGTCCTGGTCAGTTTTCATTTGGATCAGGAGCTGGAAGGATTACTTTTTGAGCTGCTTCTCGATATTTGTTTTGAGGATTTTTTGTTTGGATCACTTTTGGATTACTTTTGTATTTGAGATTTTACAAGTACGTTGGTGTAGTTTGTTTGGGGCATTGCGGTTGCTGCAACTACAATTTTTAAACTTTTTCACAACTTTAAAAAAAATATATTGTGGGGAGGCACAGTTTTGAGTAAGCCCATGGTTAGTCATGGGTGCATGATACAACCGTTTCTGTGAGTTTTGTTGAACTTAAATATCATTTATGTCATGGAATTGAATAGCTCACTGTTATATGTGGAATTTATTTTAATTTTGGGGTGCGTGTAAAGCCACACTAGCCAGAAGGCCCAGGGGTATTCAGTGGTGCATGGACCAAGGCTTTCTCTGGGGTCTCTTGAATATTTTAAACATCATTTAGGGCATGGATGGCATAGGATTGTGGTGTTTTTCGATTTTTGGGGGTGGTGTTGGGGCCTGGCCATGTGGGTGGGGGCCATTTTGAGGCCTGGTCCAGGCAGGACCATATGGGTGGGGGTAAAGGGACCATTTTGAAGCCAGGCAGTGTGCTTTGTGCCATAGGCCTGCACCCAGTCTGCCCTGCTTTCATCCATTATGCCCAGAGGTACTCAGTGGTGCATGGACCAAGGCTTTCTGTGGGAGGTCTCTTGAATATTTTAAACATTATTTAGGGCATGGATGGCATTGGATTGTGGTGTTTTTTGTGTGTTTTTCGATTTTTGGGGGTGGTGTTGGGGCCTGGCCATTTGGATGGGGGCAATTTTGAGGCCTGGTCCAGGCAGGGCCATGTGGGTGGGGGACAAGGGTCCATTTTGAAGCCAGGCAGTGTGCTTTGTGCCATAGGCCTGCACCCAGTCTGCCCTGCTTTCATCCATTATGCCCAGGGGTACTCCGTAGTCCATGGACCAAGGCTTTCTGTGGGAGGTCTCTTGAATATTTTAAACATCATTTAGGGCATGGATGGCATTGGATTGTGGTGTTTTTTTCGATTTTTGGGGGTGGTGTTGGGGCCTGGCCATGTCGGTGGGGGCCAATTTGAGGCCTGGTCCAGGCAGAGCCATGTGGGTGGGGGTCAAGGGGCCATTTTGAAGCCAGGCAGTGTGCTTTGTGCCATAGGCCTGCACCCAGTCTGCCATGCTTTCATCCATGATGCCCAGGGGTACTCCATGGTGCATGAACCAAGGCTTTCTGTAGGAGGTCTCTTGAATATTTAAAACATCATTTAGGGCATGGATGGCATTGGATTGTGGTGTTTTTTGTGTGTTTTTCAATTTTTTGGGGTGGTATTGGGGCCTGGCCATGTGGGTGGGGGCCATTTTGAGGCCTGGTCCAGGCAGGGCCATGTGGATGAGGGTCAAGGGGCCATTTTGAAGCCAGGCAGTGTGCTTTGTGCCATAGGCTTGCACCTAGTCTGCCCTGCTTTCATCCATTATGCCCAGGGGTACTCAGTGGTGCATGAAACAACTCTCTCTGTGTGGTCGCTCTTCTATCAATGTAAACATCCATGTTGATTAGAAATAATTGCAACTTTTATTTTTGGTCTTTCCATTTTTGGGGGTGTTGTAATAATAATAAATGCCTAGTTGCAAATATTAATTGATGCACAACATATGCAACATTTATTTAACTGATGTTCCTCTGGCTTCCTTTGCTTTTAGGTGCACAAAGAGAACCACGAAATAATCATCCTCATCGTTCATCATCAGTGCCAGGAAGAAGTCTTGCTGCAGTGCGTGCAGCACAACATCACGTGATGTCACTTGTGGCCACAGACAACTCTGCAACTCGTGCAACTGCGGCCTGCTGTTCTTCTGACATCTTAAGAAGATCGGCCCAAAGGAAGGTGGCAGTAGCTCCTCTACCAAGAAAGTTGCCAGTGCCACTGCGAGTAAGAAGGAGCAGAAGAAGCAAGTGGCGCTACGTACCAAGTAGACTGGTGTGCCCACAGACACTTTTTTGGGGAAACAAAAAACTACGCCTGCAGCAGAGGTGTTTCCACCGGGGACCAAGCTGTTAGCAGCACCTCAGCTTCATTGGTCTCAGTGCTACCACCACGCCCAGTTAGGCCCAAGGCCATGAGTGCCGCAGAGGCAGCCACTTTAATTGCTCAATCACCCTTGACCAGTAATGTTGGCGTTGACTCATTGCAAGAAAGTAGCATCCAATCAACGCAGGGTGTAACTCATCTGACGAGTGTTCAACCACAGCCGCAACGACAACCACAGGTGCAACAAGGAGAGGCGCAAGGAGAGACGCAAGTAGAGGCGCAAGTAGTGGCGAAAGTAGAGGTGCAAGTAGAGGTGCATGGAGAGGCGCACGGAGAGGCGCATGGAGAGGCACAACTGCAGACAATGCTTGTTCCTCCAGAAGTAGGAGCACATCAGGAAATCGAGATTCAAGCAGAGGTATCATCCAAGCAAGCCACTCCTCCTGATGATCCATTGTCTTCCAGATCCCAAGCAAGAAAAAGGTCAAGGAGGGCTAGTACAAGTTCTTCTTCAAGCCCCCCTCCTTCTGATGATCTTGATCATGATTGGAACCCACCAATGCAGTCTGAGAGGGAGGCACACCATGAGCCAACAAAGGTAGCTCAGCCTAAAAGGAAGGTTCCCGCAAGGCTTTCACTTATGGGTGATGACGACGAACAAGAAGTAGAAGTGGTGGATTCTGCTGCTGATGAACAGTCTGATGATGATGACCCAGTCATCACAGTGGGCACTCCAGCCCCAGCGGGCATGCAGCAGACAGACATTTTTACAACATCCTGAATTGCTGCTGAGCAGGATGTGGGCGGGGTGGCACTGGTACTACCACCAACACAGGTAACTACTATACCAACGCGACCTACAGCTGCCATATTTTCTCTTCAGAAGGGCCGTCAGGGACCTCCATCCAGCTCGATCTCAGTTACCTCAAGTTGTGGTGCTGTAACTGTAAGTGCACAACAGAGTCGAATTCGGCCACGCCCATCCTCCACTTCATCTGGCATTGAAAGTAGCACCTCCACCACCACCACCAGACATCTCAACTCCCCAGTTTAGGACATCTTTAGTGGGTTTTTTTACACAAAGGAGGGGAGAGGGTGTCAAAAGCCAAAACTACGTCGTCCCTTACCTTGAGCTGAGACTGAAGATCTTGGACGACGTAGAAGTTTTCGCAGAGACGCAAGGGACCAACTTCCCAGAAATCTAACTGTAAACTTGCTGTTTTTAAATACACAGCAAAGAATAGACCTAGACTTTTGGGAGGAGGGCCGGTACTGGACGTGATGAGGAGAAGGAGGGGTTTTGCCGTCGACCTGTAAAGCAACGAGTAAGCGATATTTTACTATAGGTTTTCTTGAGATGTCCAGGACCCTTGTTCCCTCCCCTTGCTCAGAAGCGCTTAGACCCCTTGAACCCTCACGTTCTAGAATCCTACCTGCGATCTGTGCAAACTGTCCTTCGTCCAGTATTTCTTGTTGTGGATGGAAGGGGAAGTGTGGAGTAGAGATGTGAAGTAGAGGAAGTCCCTTGAAGATACGTTGATGTCACGCTCCCAGGAACTAAATAGAACAAGAGGGAATATTACTAGTGATCTAAAACAGGCTTAATCTAAATTCCCTTTCTTGACTCTGACTTACTTGACAAATAGAATGGCGGGAGTTGAAGAAGTGAGTCTTTATCCTCTTGTGTTCAAACCTGTTGCAACACATAAAGAAGCACCTACTCTCTTCCTACTAATCCCCCAGAATTAGAGCATATAAAACCATTGACTTAACATCAAAACATAGTCATAATATCTCACATCACAATATCTACTTCTTGTAATGTTTACAGACTGAAATCAGAATTAGCTTTTTAAACTGAATGATCAAACAAGGAAAAGAATGAAAGTTCTCTTGCATTCACTGAAGTCTAAATGGAATTGTCTCTGAAAACGGAATTGTCTCTGAAAATGAGTTCCTAGAAATCAGATTAACCAGTGTTGGCTCAGTCTTTCTTGCGATGGGCGCCAAAAGAATAGAGGTTTTAGAAAGCACTTAACTTTATCTTTTCCTTTCTCTTTTCCTTCAGGCGATGTTCCTCGGATTGCCAACAGGTGTCCACAGGGAGTGGCAGGGAGTGGCAGGCGTTGAAATCTCCGAAGATGCAACGAGACACCCAGCGCGATCCTTCAGCTACTCTGGCAGGAAGGCAAAGCGCTTCGAGAAACAAGGGTGCGGTTTAAATAGGAAACCGCACCCAAAATTACGTGCGCACGCACGCGTTGCAACGCAGAAAGCCGAACGCGGCTTTCAGGAAACCCGACTTCTTCCCCATGTGCGCACACAAGTGGCTGCTGCTCTGAGAGCCGAACGCGGCTCTCGGAAACCACTGTTCTATTCTTCCTCATTTGCAACCTAACGCGCTCTGGGTCTAAGGAAGGAAAATCAAATAAACAATGGCTCCCTTTATCTAATGATAAGCAAAAACTATTACGTATCAAACAGTAAGCAACTAAGCAGAAAGCTTTATGTATCACAAAGAATGTTCATAGCACATAAAACAAAATGTGATCACACAACACTAACATACGAGGTGCAGGTGCACGGGACAGGGGTGGGTTTTTTGGCAACAAATAACCTCTGACATTCCTAATCCGGAGGTCGAGGAGAACCATGACAGTACTCCCTCCTCAAGATCCCCCCCAAAACGGGCAGGATGGGTTTTGGCTTATCTGGATGACGAGCATGGAAATATTTTACAATTCTAGGAGCATTTTTTAGGTTCTCCAAAGGTTCCCATGATCTTTCCTCAGGACCGTATCCCCTCCAATCCACCAGATAAAACAATTTCCCTCGAATTCTCTTGGAATCTAAGATTGATTTTACCTCAAATTCTGAGTCTCCATCAATCGTTAAGGAAGATGGGGGCTGGATAATTCGAGTGTTTGGATGAAAGGGTTTGATCAAGGACACATGAAACACAGGATGGATTCTGTATTTAGAGGGAAGGGTTAATTTGACACATACGGGATTTATAACCTTTTCAATCACAAAAGGGCCAATAAATCTTGGGTTAAACTTACGATTTCCCTTAATCCTTAGATGTTTGGTGTTTAACCAAACCTTATCTCCAGAAGAGTAAGATGGTTGTAAAGTTCTGTGTTTATCTGCAGATCTTTTCTGAGTCTCTTTCGCTTGTGCAAGCTTGAATGCAGCTTGTTCTTGGATAGACGATAGGTTAGAAACATAACTTGTAACAGCTGGTACAGTATCTAGCGTCTTTATCTCCTCAGGGAAATTTTTAGGATGGTATCCGTAATTACAAAAGAATGGGGACATCCCAAGAGAAGAATGATCTACGTTATTGTAGGCAAATTCCAATTGGCTGATTAGTTCTGACCATTCTTCCTCAGCACTTGTTAACATACAGCAAATGAACTGTTCAATGGTCTGATTGGTGCGTTCAGTTAAACCATCCGTCTGAGGATGATAACTTGAAGATAGGCGGACTTCCATGTTTAAAAGAGTACTCAAATTCTGCCAAACTCGGGAAATAAACTGAGACCCCCTATCGGAAATGACCACCGAAGGAATACCATGTAAACGAATCACATTCGTCATAACAAGATGAGCTAAGTCCAAAGCAGTAGGTAATTTCTTTAAGGGAACAAAATGTGCCATACGTGAAAACTGGTCAACTATAGTTAGGATAGTAGAAAAACCTTTCTTGGTAATAGGAAGTTCTACAATAAAATCCAAAGAAATTGTGTGCCAAGGTTGAGGCGGAATTGGGAGTGGAGTTAACAGACCACTTGGAGCTTGATGTAAGGGTTTGTTTTGAATACAAACACTACAAGTTTCTACAAAATCTTGTACATCCTTAAACATGGAAGGCCACCAGAAAGTTCTCTTGATTAATTCGTATGTCTTCATCGCACTAGGATGAGCAGTTAAAGAAGTGTCATGATGGAAATGGAATATCTCTTCTTTGATCTTTTCAGTGGGTACAAAAATGAGATCTTGCATAAAAATCAAACCATCTCTTTGCTGGAGAAGAGGATTCTTTCTTTTCCACTCATCTAGTCCCTTATAAGATAGTTCTTTTTTGATATCTGAAATCACAGGACAACAGGATAAACCAGCTTGAAAGCAAGAGGTTGGAAGAACAGGTTGACTCTCATGAGAAGATTCAGTTTGTTCAGTTAAATTGTAACCTATTCTAGATAGGGCATCGGCTTTCAAATTTTCTTTTCCAGGACGATACGTGATCACGAAGTCATAATCATTAAAGAACATTGACCACCTCAACTGTCTAGCAGACAAGGCCTTTACAGATCTTAATGCTTGAAGGTTTCTATGATCTGTGTATATTGTGACAGGGTGTCGAGCACCGAGCAGGTAATGACGCCATTCTTCAAAAACTGCTTTTATTGCTAAAAGTTCTTTATCGGCTATGGCATAGTTCAATTCAGCTTCAGAGAGCTTCCTGGAGTAGAAGGCTATGGGATGCATTTGGCCTGTGTCAGTATTTCTCTGAGATAGGACCCCCCCAAGCGCCAACTGCGAGGCATCAGCTTCTACAATAAAAGGCTGGCTGGGGTCCGAGTGGCTTAAGATTGGGGCTGTGGTAAATCTTTTCTTCAATTCCAAGAAGGCCAATTCAGCCTGGTCTGTCCAGACGAATTTAGATCCTTTACGTAACAATTTGGTAATGGGTGTAATAATCTGAGAGAAATCTTGGATAAAACGGCGGTAGAAATTTGCAAAGCCCAAAAAACTCTGAACTTGTTTCACAGAAGAAGGGCTGGGCCAAGAATTTACAGCCTCCACCTTCTTTGGGTCCATTTCTATAACATTAGGGCTGATGATATAACCAAGAAAGTCCACTCTAGAAACGTGAAATAGACTTTTTTCCAGTTTTACAAATAAACAATTGGAAAGCAATTTTTGAAGAATAGCCCGAACCTGCTGTACATGTTCTTCTTCGGAGTTGGAAAAAATCAAGATGTAATTAATGTAGACAACACAACATACATCTAAGAACTCATGTAAGACTTCATTTATAAAAAATTGGAAGGCAGCAGGGGCATTACAAAGTCCGAAAGGCATTACTTGATATTCAAAAAGGCCGAATTTGGTTCTGAATGCAGTTTTCCATTCGTCGCCTTTCCTGAATCTAACGAGATGATAAGCCCCGCGTAAGTCCAATTTAGTATAAATGGTTGCCTTTTTTACCTGGTCCAATAAAGTTGGAATCAGAGGCAAAGGGTACCTGTTCTTAATGGTCACGTTATTAAGAGCCCTATAATCGATGCACGTGCGCAATTCTCCCCCTTTTTTTGGAATAAAGAAGAGAGCTGATGATACGGGCGACTTGGAATGCCGGATGAACCCGTTAGCCAAGAATTCATCTAGGTACTCCCTAAGGTGTAGATTTTCTTTCTCAGTTAATGCCTAAATCCTGCTACAGGGCAAGGTTGCTCCGGGAACTAGGTCTATCCTGCAATCAAAATCCCTGTGAGGAGGAAGTGTGTTAGCTCTTTTTTTATCAAAGACGTCAGAGAGGTCGGCATAGACAGAAGGAACCCCTTCCAACATCAACACACTAGTAGATTCTGTACTAAAGTCATGTCCTTGAATAACATCCTCATTCTTCTTTAAAAGAAAACATTGCTCTAGGCAAAGAGAGGACTTGAAGGTCAAAGTCTTGGATTCCCAGTCTATCAGTGGGTTATGTGAAACCAACCAAGGAATACCCAAAATTAGTCTGAACTGAGGAGCATCAATTAAGTCAAAAGTTATTTTTTCCCTATGGATAGGTGAACAGTCCATTTCTAAAACCTCGGATTGCCTACAGATGGGCCCGGACGTTAGCTCTTTCCCATCTACTGCTCTCACTATTTCCGGATGTTCCTTTAGGACTGAATCGAACCCTAACTGGGAGATGAAATGAGAGTCAATAAAATTTCCAGTGGCTCCTGAATCTATGACTGCCTCAACTCTTTTTCCAGGAGAGAGGGAAGACAAACTCTTTAATTCTACTAAGATACAGAAGTGTTTGCAACTGGACGGCGGAGCAATAGAGGCCAAATTAGAAACAGCACTCGACAAACTGACCTCAGCATTAGTCGAGCTTTCTAGTTTTCCGAAGGCTGTTGAACTGCCGCTCTATCAGAGGCTTTTGTCTTATTTTTAATGGGACGAGTTGGACAATCCTTAACAAAGTGACCTGTTTTCCCACAGTATAGGCATTGATTCATCTTCCGCCTCTTGTCTTTCTCCTCCTTAGAAAGAGGGCCCCTAACTGTTCCTATTTGCATAGGTTCCACAGCCTCTACTCTAGTAGAGACCTCACGAGGCGTAGAACCTCTTTCCTTGATAAATAACAACTTGTTATCCCCCTTTCCTTTTTCTCCCTTTCTCTCGATTAAACGGTTATTCAGTTTAACCACTAAATCAATGAAATCAGTAATATCATCGGGGGGTTCCAGAATTTGCGTCACCATATCCTTTAGATCGTCCCTTAAGCCTCTGTAAAAGATAGAAACCCTTTTATCATAAGGCCATCTGGCCTCTAGAACTAAGCGATTAAACTGTGAAATATAATGGAGTAAATCCGAAGATCCCTGTTTCAGACCTAATAACTCGTTATCAGCTGATTGAACAAAAACATGTTTTGCGAAAATCTTTTTTAAAGCTCGCTCAAAATTGGCCAAATAATAGAGGATAGGGTCATCACCCTCAACTAAAGGAACAGACCAAAGGGCTGCATCTCCCCCAAAATAAGATAACATAAAAGCTATTTTGGAAGAGTCATCTGGAAAGACCGTTTTCTTTGCCATAAAATGTAAATGGCACTGTTGCAAAAATATCGAAAACTTATTACAATCGCCAGAAAACCTTTCTGGTGGTGCTATAGGAGTGGGAACAGGGGTAACCACTTGAATTTGAGTAGAGGTTCCGGACTCGGAAGTGGTGGTCTGAAAGGTTGCAGGTGACAAAATGGGCTTCCGATGAATTGTCTCCTGTAAGGCTGACATATCCCTACGTAAAGATGTGTTCTCATCTCTAAGATCCTTCAAAATGGCAGCTATGTCCTGCAAAGTTATTTGGTCCATTGCGTCTGGGCGAAAATATTTTCGTGGGCTTTGCCTTCTGTCAAAAGCCAAAACTACGTCGTCCCTTACCTTGAGCTGAGACTGAAGATCTTGGACGACGTAGAAGTTTTCGCAGAGACGCAAGGGACCAACTTCCCAGAAATCTAACTGTAAACTTGCTGTTTTTAAATACACAGCAAAGAATAGACCTAGACTTTTGGGAGGAGGGCCGGTACTGGACGTGATGAGGAGAAGGAGGGGTTTTGCCGTCGACCTGTAAAGCAACGAGTAAGCGATATTTTACTATAGGTTTTCTTGAGATGTCCAGGACCCTTGTTCCCTCCCCTTGCTCAGAAGCGCTTAGACCCCTTGAACCCTCACGTTCTAGAATCCTACCTGCGATCTGTGCAAACTGTCCTTCGTCCAGTATTTCTTGTTGTGGATGGAAGGGGAAGTGTGGAGTAGAGATGTGAAGTAGAGGAAGTCCCTTGAAGATACGTTGATGTCACGCTCCCAGGAACTAAATAGAACAAGAGGGAATATTACTAGTGATCTAAAACAGGCTTAATCTAAATTCCCTTTCTTGACTCTGACTTACTTGACAAATAGAATGGCGGGAGTTGAAGAAGTGAGTCTTTATCCTCTTGTGTTCAAACCTGTTGCAACACATAAAGAAGCACCTACTCTCTTCCTACTAATCCCCCAGAATTAGAGCATATAAAACCATTGACTTAACATCAAAACATAGTCATAATATCTCACATCACAATATCTACTTCTTGTAATGTTTACAGACTGAAATCAGAATTAGCTTTTTAAACTGAATGATCAAACAAGGAAAAGAATGAAAGTTCTCTTGCATTCACTGAAGTCTAAATGGAATTGTCTCTGAAAACGGAATTGTCTCTGAAAATGAGTTCCTAGAAATCAGATTAACCAGTGTTGGCTCAGTCTTTCTTGCGATGGGCGCCAAAAGAATAGAGGTTTTAGAAAGCACTTAACTTTGTCTTTTCCTTTCTCTTTTCCTTCAGGCGATGTTCCTCGGATTGCCAACAGGTGTCCACAGGGAGTGGCAGGGAGCGGCAGGCGTCGAAATCTCCGAAGATGCAACGAGACACCCAGCGCGATCCTTCAGCTATTCTGGCAGGAAGGCAAAGCGCTTCGAGAAACAAGGGTGCGGTTTAAATAGGAAACCGCACCCAAAATTACGTGCGCACGCACGCGTTGCAACGCAGAAAGCCGAACGCGGCTTTCAGGAAACCCGACTTCTTCCCCATGTGCGCACACAAGTGGCTGCTGCTCTGAGAGCCGAACGCGGCTCTCGGAAACCACTGTTCTATTCTTCCTCATTTGCAACCTAACGCGCTCTGGGTCTAAGGAAGGAAAATCAAATAAACAATGGCTCCCTTTATCTAATGATAAGCAAAAACTATTACGTATCAAACAGTAAGCAACTAAGCAGAAAGCTTTATGTATCACAAAGAATGTTCATAGCACATAAAACAAAATGTGATCACACAACACTAACATACGAGGTGCAGGTGCACGGGACAGGGGTGGGTTTTTTGGCAACAAATAACCTCTGACATTCCTAATCCGGAGGTCGAGGAGAACCATGACAGTACTCCCTCCTCAAGATCCCCCCCAAAACGGGCAGGATGGGTTTTGGCTTATCTGGATGACGAGCATGGAAAGATTTTACAATTCTAGGAGCATTTTTTAGGTTCTCCAAAGGTTCCCATGATCTTTCCTCAGGACCGTATCCCCTCCAATCCACCAGATAAAACAATTTCCCTCGAATTCTCTTGGAATCTAAGATTGATTTTACCTCAAATTCTGAGTCTCCATCAATCGTTAAGGAAGATGGGGGCTGGATAATTCGAGTGTTTGGATGAAAGGGTTTGATCAAGGACACATGAAACACAGGATGGATTCTGTATTTAGAGGGAAGGGTTAATTTGACACATACGGGATTTATAACCTTTTCAATCACAAAAGGGCCAATAAATCTTGGGTTAAACTTACGATTTCCCTTAATCCTTAGATGTTTGGTGTTTAACCAAACCTTATCTCCAGAAGAGTAGGATGGTTGTAAAGTTCTGTGTTTATCTGCAGATCTTTTCTGAGTCTCTTTCGCTTGTGCAAGCTTGAATGCAGCTTGTTCTTGGATAGACGATAGGTTAGAAACATAACTTGTAACAGCTGGTACAGTATCTAGCGTCTTTATCTCCTCAGGGAAATTTTTAGGATGGTATCCGTAATTACAAAAGAATGGGGACATCCCAAGAGAAGAATGATCTACGTTATTGTAGGCAAATTCCAATTGGCTGATTAGTTCTGACCATTCTTCCTCAGCACTTGTTAACATACAGCGAATGAACTGTTCAATGGTCTGATTGGTGCGTTCAGTTAAACCATCCGTCTGAGGATGATAACTTGAAGATAGGCGGACTTCCATGTTTAAAAGAGTACTCAAATTCTGCCAAACTCGGGAAATAAACTGAGACCCCCTATCGGAAATGACCACCGAAGGAATACCATGTAAACGAATCACATTCGTCATAACAAGATGAGCTAAGTCCAAAGCAGTAGGTAATTTCTTTAAGGGAACAAAATGTGCCATACGTGAAAACTGGTCAACTATAGTTAGGATAGTAGAAAAACCTTTCTTGGTAATAGGAAGTTCTACAATAAAATCCAAAGAAATTGTGTGCCAAGGTTGAGGCGGAATTGGGAGTGGAGTTAACAGACCACTTGGAGCTTGATGTAAGGGTTTGTTTTGAATACAAACACTACAAGTTTCTACAAAATCTTGTACATCCTTAAACATGGAAGGCCACCAGAAAGTTCTCTTGATTAATTCGTATGTCTTCATCGCACTAGGATGAGCAGTTAAAGAAGTGTCATGATGGAAATGGAATATCTCTTCTTTGATCTTTTCAGTGGGTACAAAAATGAGATCTTGCATAAAAATCAAACCATCTCTTTGCTGGAGAAGAGGATACTTTCTTTTCCACTCATCTAGTCCCTTATAAGATAGTTCTTTTTTGATATCTGAAATCACAGGACAACAGGATAAACCAGCTTGAAAGCAAGAGGTTGGAAGAACAGGTTGACTCTCATGAGAAGATTCAGTTTGTTCAGTTAAATTGTAACCTATTCTAGATAGGGCATCGGCTTTCAAATTTTCTTTTCCAGGACGATACGTGATCACGAAGTCATAATCATTAAAGAACATTGACCACCTCAACTGTCTAGCAGACAAGGCCTTTACAGATCTTAATGCTTGAAGGTTTCTATGATCTGTGTATATTGTGACAGGGTGTCGAGCACCGAGCAGGTAATGACGCCATTCTTCAAAAACTGCTTTTATTGCTAAAAGTTCTTTATCGGCTATGGCATAGTTCAATTCAGCTTCAGAGAGCTTCCTGGAGTAGAAGGCTATGGGATGCATTTGGCCTGTGTCAGTATTTCTCTGAGATAGGACCCCCCCAAGCGCCAACTGCGAGGCATCAGCTTCTACAATAAAAGGCTGGCTGGGGTCCGGGTGGCTTAAGATTGGGGCTGTGGTAAATCTTTTCTTCAATTCCAAGAAGGCCAATTCAGCCTGGTCTGTCCAGACGAATTTAGCTCCTTTACGTAACAATTTGGTAATGGGTGTAATAATCTGAGAGAAATCTTGGATAAAACGGCGGTAGAAATTTGCAAAGCCCAAAAAACTCTGAACTTGTTTCACAGAAGAAGGGCTGGGCCAAGAATTTACAGCCTCCACCTTCTTTGGGTCCATTTCTATAACATTAGGGCTGATGATATAACCAAGAAAGTCCACTCTAGAAACGTGAAATAGACTTTTTTCCAGTTTTACAAATAAACAATTGGAAAGCAATTTTTGAAGAATAGCCCGAACCTGCTGTACATGTTCTTCTTCGGAGTTGGAAAAAATCAAGATGTAATTAATGTAGACAACACAACATACATCTAAGAACTCATGTAAGACTTCATTTATAAAAAATTGGAAGGCAGCAGGGGCATTACAAAGTCCGAAAGGCATTACTTGATATTCAAAAAGGCCGAATTTGGTTCTGAATGCAGTTTTCCATTCGTCGCCTTTCCTGACTCTAACGAGATGATAAGCCCCGCGTAAGTCCAATTTAGTATAAATGGTTGCCTTTTTTACCTGGTCCAATAAAGTTGGAATCAGAGGCAAAGGGTACCTGTTCTTAATGGTCACGTTATTAAGAGCCCTATAATCGATGCACGTGCGCAATTCTCCCCCTTTTTTTGGAATAAAGAAGAGAGCTGATGATACGGGCGACTTGGAATGCCGGATGAACCCGTTAGCCAAGAATTCATCTAGGTACTCCCTAAGGTGTAGATTTTCTTTCTCAGTTAATGCCTAAATCCTGCTACAGGGCAAGGTTGCTCCGGGAACTAGGTCTATCCTGCAATCAAAATCCCTGTGAGGAGGAAGTGTGTTAGCTCTTTTTTTATCAAAGACGTCAGAGAGGTCGGCATAGACAGAAGGAACCCCTTCCAACATCAACACACTAGTAGATTCTGTACTAAAGTCATGTCCTTGAATAACATCCTCATTCTTCTTTAAAAGAAAACATTGCTCTAGGCAAAGAGAGGACTTGAAGGTCAAAGTCTTGGATTCCCAGTCTATCAGTGGGTTATGTGAAACCAACCAAGGAATACCCAAAATTAGTCTGAACTGAGGAGCATCAATTAAGTCAAAAGTTATTTTTTCCCTATGGATAGGTGAACAGTCCATTTCTAAAACCTCGGATTGCCTACAGATGGGCCCGGACGTTAGCTCTTTCCCATCTACTGCTCTCACTATTTCCGGATGTTCCTTTAGGACTGAATCGAACCCTAACTGGGAGATGAAATGAGAGTCAATAAAATTTCCAGTGGCTCCTGAATCTATGACTGCCTCAACTCTTTTTCCAGGAGAGAGGGAAGACAAACTCTTTAATTCTACTAAGATACAGAAGTGTTTGCAACTGGACGGCGGAGCAATAGAGGCCAAATTAGAAACAGCACTCGACAAACTGACCTCAGCATTAGTCGAGCTTTCTAGTTTTCCGAAGGCTGTTGAACTGCCGCTATATCAGAGGCTTTTGTCTTATTTTTAATGGGACGAGTTGGACAATCCTTAACAAAGTGACCTGTTTTCCCACAGTATAGGCATTGATTCATCTTCCGCCTCTTGTCTTTCTCCTCCTTAGAAAGAGGGCCCCTAACTGTTCCTATTTGCATAGGTTCCACAGCCTCTACTCTAGTAGAGACCTCACGAGGCGTAGAACCTCTTTCCTTGATAAATAACAACTTGTTATCCCCCTTTTCTTTTTCTCCCTTTCTCTCGATTAAACGGTTATTCAGTTTAACCACTAAATCAATGAAATCAGTAATATCATCGGGGGGTTCCAGAATTTGCGTCACCATATCCTTTAGATCGTCCCTTAAGCCTCTGTAAAAGATAGAAACCCTTTTATCATAAGGCCATCTGGCCTCTAGAACTAAGCGATTAAACTGTGAAATATAATGGAGTAAATCCGAAGATCCCTGTTTCAGACCTAATAACTCGTTATCAGCTGATTGAACAAAAACATGTTTTGCGAAAATCTTTTTTAAAGCTCGCTCAAAATTGGCCAAATTATAGAGGATAGGGTCATCACCCTCAACTAAAGGAACAGACCAAAGGGCTGCATCTCCCCCAAAATAAGATAACATAAAAGCTATTTTGGAAGAGTCATCTGGAAAGGCCGTTTTCTTTGCCATAAAATGTAAATGGCACTGTTGCAAAAATATCGAAAACTTATTACAATCTCCAGAAAACCTTTCTGGTGGTGCTATAGGAGTGGGAACAGGGGTAACCACCTGAATTTGAGTAGAGGTTCCGGACTCGGAAGTGGTGGTCTGAAAGGTTGCAGGTGACAAAATGGGCTTCCGATGAATTGTCTCCTGTAAGGCTGACATATCCCTACGTAAAGATGTGTTCTCATCTCTAAGATCCTTCAAAATGGCAGCTATGTCCTGCAAAGTTATTTGGTCCATTGCGTCTGGGCGAAAATATTTTCGTGGGCTTTGCCTTCTGTCAAAAGCCAAAACTACGTCGTCCCTTACCTTGAGCTGAGACTGAAGATCTTGGACGACGTAGAAGTTTTCGCAGAGACGCAAGGGACCAACTTCCCAGAAATCTAACTGTAAACTTGCTGTTTTTAAATACACAGCAAAGAATAGACCTAGACTTTTGGGAGGAGGGCCGGTACTGGACGTGATGAGGAGAAGGAGGGGTTTTGCCGTCGACCTGTAAAGCAACGAGTAAGCGATATTTTACTATAGGTTTTCTTGAGATGTCCAGGACCCTTGTTCCCTCCCCTTGCTCAGAAGCGCTTAGACCCCTTGAACCCTCACGTTCTAGAATCCTACCTGCGATCTGTGCAAACTGTCCTTCGTCCAGTATTTCTTGTTGTGGATGGAAGGGGAAGTGTGGAGTAGAGATGTGAAGTAGAGGAAGTCCCTTGAAGATACGTTGATGTCACGCTCCCAGGAACTAAATAGAACAAGAGGGAATATTACTAGTGATCTAAAACAGGCTTAATCTAAATTCCCTTTCTTGACTCTGACTTACTTGACAAATAGAATGGCGGGAGTTGAAGAAGTGAGTCTTTATCCTCTTGTGTTCAAACCTGTTGCAACCCATAAAGAAGCACCTACTCTCTTCCTACTAATCCCCCAGAATTAGAGCATATAAAACCATTGACTTAACATCAAAACATAGTCATAATATCTCACATCACAATATCTACTTCTTGTAATGTTTACAGACTGAAATCAGAATTAGCTTTTTAAACTGAATGATCAAACAAGGAAAAGAATGAAAGTTCTCTTGCATTCACTGAAGTCTAAATGGAATTGTCTCTGAAAACGGAATTGTCTCTGAAAATGAGTTCCTAGAAATCAGATTAACCAGTGTTGGCTCAGTCTTTCTTGCGATTGGCGCCAAAAGAATAGAGGTTTTAGAAAGCACTTAACTTTGTCTTTTCCTTTCTCTTTTCCTTCAGGCGATGTTCCTCGGATTGCCAACAGGTGTCCACAGGGAGTGGCAGGGAGTGGCAGGCGTCGAAATCTCCGAAGATGCAACGAGACACCCAGCGCGATCCTTCAGCTACTCTGGCAGGAAGGCAAAGCGCTTCGAGAAACAAGGGTGCGGTTTAAATAGGAAACCGCACCCAAAATTACGTGCGCACGCACGCGTTGCAACGCAGAAAGCCGAACGCGGCTTTCAGGAAACCCGACTTCTTCCCCATGTGCGCACACAAGTGGCTGCTGCTCTGAGAGCCGAACGCGGCTCTCGGAAACCACTGTTCTATTCTTCCTCATTTGCAACCTAACGCGCTCTGGGTCTAAGGAAGGAAAATCAAATAAACAATGGCTCCCTTTATCTAATGATAAGCAAAAACTATTACGTATCAAACAGTAAGCAACTAAGCAGAAAGCTTTATGTATCACAAAGAATGTTCATAGCACATAAAACAAAATGTGATCACACAACACTAACATATGAGGTGCAGGTGCACGGGACAGGGGTGGGTTTTTTGGCAACAAATAACCTCTGACATTCCTAATCCGGAGGTCGAGGAGAACCATGACAGAGGGTCAATAAATAAACTCCACCACCCCGAACCCCATAATCAAACATATAAACACATAGAGGGGTGGGGAGGACTAAGCCCAATAATGACGAAGAGAAAAGGCTAAGGAAAATATATACGTTTTGAAAAACTGCCCTTACTCACACACAATGTGTGTGACATGCTTCATCATCGGGTCTGCTTATAAAACGCCCCCTGCGTAGCCACGCAGGGGGCGGAGCATAGGGAGGGGGGAACACAAAACACAAAAAGAACAGGGACAAACACAAATGTGAGTGACAGTGTTCACAACAAAGAGTGCTACCCTTTAAGGACTGGGTATGTGATGGACAAAGAGTGCAGTTAGGTAGTACGCCCTAAAACTGGCTTGTGGATACCTGCTAAACCCTTTATTCATAGGTTCCACGGTCAGGATTAAAATAAGTGAAGGATGAAAAGTGTTTAGGCAGGAGATCAAGATCCTAAAACACTACTCCTTAGACTGCGGTGGTCAACATGTTTCGACCATATTAAGGTGCCCACTTTTTAATAGGTCACGTCGGTCTTCTTCAGGACAGTCTATCTGTCCCAGTCACTGGTTTCCTCCTACCTCAGTTTGGCAAATTAGAGGAAACCCACGGGGAGGGTACTTCCACCAATGTGGATTGTCATTACGAGTCTATTATCTCATGAGGCTCGTACTGGCGTCAGGCGGGGGGAGTTCCAAAGAACACAACTGTTCCGAAGGTAACTCCAACACCATTTGTGCCCGCTCTCTGATCCGATCAGGTGTTGTTGACACTGCCACCATTTTTCAAGCTAGTCGGAAACATGCAACAGTAGCCATGTTTGCCATGGAGAAATCTCATACTGCAGTAAACATTTTGGAGGAGTTTAACAGTAAGGTCTTTTAATGGCTGCATCCAAGAATGCACATGATTGGTTATGTTTTCACAGATAATGCAGGTAATATAATTAGGGCCATGAATGATGGTGGCTATTTCAGAGTGCCATGTTTGGCGCACAGTATTAACATTGTTGTTCAACATTTCTTGAAAAAAGAAAACACAGTCAGCAAGTTACTGACCACCTGCCGAAGAATCTGCACACATTTCAGCCATTCTTTTAAGGCCCGGAAGCAGCTGAGGAAACTTCAACATGAACGTAGAGTGCCAGTCAGAAGACTGATCCAGAAGGTGGTAACACGTTGGAACTCAACCTTTTACATGCTTGAGCGTCTGTCTGAGCAGTGCTTGGTAATCAGTATGTCTTTGCACTGGGTTCTTCTATGAAAGACATAAGGCTAGATTTGGATGAATGGGACCTAGTTAAAAGCCTGACAGACATGCTTCGTCCTTTTGAGGTCTTCACGCGTGAAGTCAGCTGGGAGGACTATACTTTGGGCAAAGCTATCCCATTGTTGAGCATGCTAGAGCACCAACTGAAGGCGGTGTCTTCAACATTCAAAGATGATACTGACAAGCAAGACGCTTATCCGTTGGCAGAGAGCTTATTAACCCGCCTAGTTGACAATGAAAGGCTTAAAAACATACATACAGCACAACATTACATTTGTGCCACTATTCTGGATCCAAAGTACAAAATGGCGCTGGCCAGCAAAGCATTCATTCCTTTTACTGAAGCAGATGTTACAAAGTACAAACATTGGCTAGCTCTGTCAGTCACTCGGTTCGAAATAAGAGCGGCAGAAAATTGAAGGAACTGGCAGAAGTACTACTGAATCAGCAGGCCATCGGCATCAAGGTCCACTTCTGTAGATGAAGGCAGTCACTTTCCCTCACAGCCATCACCTAAACCAGCAAGCTTATCATCATCCTCACCTGCACCAGGCCCAGTCATAATATTGTTGGAAGCGGATTGGATAACTCATCAAGGGTTTGCTTGTTCCAGTGCTGATGCAAAGGCCACAGATGGTACGCAAAGTGGAGCAGCCCTGGAAGATCCTTAAGTGGATGTAGAAATGCCTATCTCGATGACCCAACAGAGGTCTACATTGATCACAACCCATTGCTGTATTGGTTTGGGAAAAGGGGTCAATGGCCACTGATAACCAAGCTGGCTCTAAATTATTTGTCTTGCCCACTCACAAGTGTGTCTTCTGAAAGTGTTTTCAGTGCTGCTGGTGCCATTGTAACTTCAAAAAGGACCTGCCTCTTGCCCAAAAATGTGGAGAGGTTAACAATGATCAAGATGAATCAGCACTTCATACCACCAGATTACAAAATACGTGAATCCACACAGGAAGAAAATGACACAGACTTAGGTGACGGAGGTTCTTCTCTGTTAGCTGACCTACTCCCATCTCAATTCACAGAGTTTGGGGACAAGCTCTTCTTCCCTGACACCTAGGCCTGAAACTGACTTCCTTTTTTTTGTCGTCCTGACTCCTTATTTACTTTTACTCCTGTGTGTCTTTCTTTGTTTTGTAACTTTTACCACAACAAAACTCTAATCCCAACAAATCCATCAGCAGCACTGTCTTCGTCTTATTTCCTTATTGAAGGTGCCACTGTCTGCAATCCTGAAGTTCACAAGTTCACAACTCAGTCATGCTCCTCTATCCTCCTCCTCCATACTCCCCCTATCCATTTCCCTCAAGGCAGATGGCTGGATTACGCAGAATGAAGAAACTGTCCCTTCGTAGACGAGTCCCCTCAAATGAAGTGGGACTGGAATTACTGACTATATGCTGATTGCTGACAGTTACTCCTGAACACAAGAGGCTGCCCTGTGGGCCTTCTCTTAAGAACAAGATGCTGACAAAAAGTGGAACATGTAATGAATATTGAGATGGCATGCATTGGACAGCACTGGCTGTCTGGCTCTGATGAAAGCAGTTGCTGTTTGCTTGTTGTGCATGAAATGAATCATCATATGTCTTCTGTTATTATTTAATCTTTTACACACTAAATGTAACTCAAGTCTACTCTGTTTTTTTACCTTGTTTAATTCAAATTGTACTTCTAGTGCAGGGGCCACTATGTTGCATTTTTTAATATGCAAAATGTCCTTGGACTCACTGTGTGTGTAGACTGCGACTGCATGAACAACATTGAGTTTGCCAATATACCATGATGATGATGAGTCTTGATGATCAAAGTTACATAATATCTTTTTTCTTTACCGTCACTCACTGGGATGGATGGATCATCATCGTCTGTTTACGGTAGAACTATGGCTATTTCGTGAGTGGCAAATAGGTAAACCAGTCGACAACAACTACAGCAGAACTACATGTCTGTCTAGTCATGGTATGGAGTGGTCGAGCCAGGGTCGTGCTGTTATGTCGGAGACCAGACAGCAGTTCATGTAAAATTGCGGCTATGTGGCTTGCTGCATACAATTAGATATGCTTTGTCTGTCTGTGTCAAAGAGGTATGCTACATCAGGTTGCCTCATTCAGTGGTGCCTGCCTTGACCGTCTGCATGGCCCTGGCCTGCTGTGTGCTAATTACTATCCTTGAAAAGGAGACTCAGAGTACTCACTTTAGAAATGATGCTTGTATGTAATACTGTCGCCTCTGAAACTGAAAGTGTTGTTTTTGCCCTACACACCGTACCTTATATTTTTCTCTCCGTGGTGTTTTAATATCACTTCCTGTTTTTCCATCAACAATTACAGGCCGGCTTTTACCCTGTGCGATTGGAAAAATGATTAATTCAGGCTTACCATTAGCGAACTGTAATTCCGCATCCGCCAGGCAGGCAGTGGACAGTGTGTCTGGTCACCAAGATTGATCGACGGAGCGTCAGATGGAATGGAGGAGTACCGCAAATAAGAAGAATGGTTGGATGCATGCAACTTCCCAAATTGAACAGGACAACTACAACATACAGTTACAGTATCCTCTTCACGTTTCCTTATCTTTTAAATAATGTTAATGTCTTGAACTTCTATGTGTGTGTGTCAGGCTCCGTCTCTATCTCTTTGGAGCTGTGCTGCAAGACCTCTACCTTCCCTCGAAGAACCACCCCAACGCCTGAAGTATACACAGACCATTAAGGTAGTTCCCCCAAGGAAGGAAAGGAAGGGAACAGCGGGGAGGGCGATCTGAAAAGACAAATGAACAGATATTGGAGAAAAGCTCCCCCCATGCCCGCTGACTCTAACTTCCTTTTTTTCTACCAATACTTTGTCCAAGATTTAGCCTTTCTTTCCTACCTGAGGGGGGGGATGTGTTAGGGAGTAAATGCGAGGAGAGGAGACTTTGAGGCAATACCAGGGATTCTTTTTCACTGCCGAGAAGACAAAGGGAACCAGTATGAACCTGAATGTGAATACAAACTACGAACTCATTCATACACAGACACGTATTCCATATCAGAACGGCTCACCTTACAGCACAGGACCCCTACTTATGGTACCCCTCTCTCAGTTCTCCTGCATGTTAAGATAAAGCAAAACAAGGTTGTAGAAACAAACAGAAACAATATCAAAACAGTGTTAATACTCCTTAACACTGTTTACAGTGTAAATAGTCACTGTGATTCTTACTCCCTTCAGTACTTGTTGCCACTGCCTGCAACTCGGAATAAAGGGCAAGGTGGCAATCCTTCTTGCAGCCTCACCACGCTCTTCTACTGAGCAATGTTTTTCCCTCCAGCCTAGAGTTCGTACCGCTGAGGAAGAAAGTTCGTGAGGGTCCTAAAACACACACAGCCTGCATGCAGCTCTGCTCAAAGGCAAGGTGGCAATCCGTCTTGCAACCTCGCATAAAGTATCTTGTCTCACACGCTGCCTGCGTGTTAAACACCAGACCCCGAATCTCCAAACGTTCTGGGGATTCCTTATACACACGCAGCTTGCGTGTGCCACACCACAACAGGCTTCTCCCCCGCACCCACAAGGGGAGAGAAATTCAATAACTCGGCTTACCGCTACCAAGAACTGCACCATCCAAGGCTCCGTGATCACAGTATAATCGGCGCAGCTGCTGGCTTCCGCGTTCTTTTTGTTTCCGTGTGCGCACCTGATCAGCGTCTCCTGTGCGCCGCTGAGAACGGCCTGCCGGGAAGTGTAGTTTTACCGCCGGCGGTCTCGGACTTAATGGGTTCCCCGGTATTACCCCTCACAATTGTGTACCGAGGGGGAAGGGGGTTCGAGGTCTGACAGTACATCCCCCCTCCAAAAAGGTCCCGAACCTACACAGGCTTGTTCGGGTAAGTTTCATGAAATCGTGCCACCAGCCATGGGGCATGAACAGCCTCAGCAGGCTCCCACGAGTTCTCCTCCGGACCGTACCCCTTCCATGATAACAGGTATTGCAAACGCCCTCTCACCCTCCTGGAATCCAGAACCCTCTGCACTTCATACTCCCTATCATGTTGTACCCAAATAGGCATGGGCACCCGACGACGGGGACATAGAGATGGCTTCAACAGAGAGACATGAAATACTGGATGAATCCGGAGGTGTGCAGGCAGTCGCAATCGCACCGCCACGGGATTGACGTGTTTCACCACCCTGTAGGGTCCTATGAATTTAGGATTGAACACGCTATGTTTTCTGAATCGGATGTGTTTCGTGGACAACCATACCCAATCACCACATTTATACACAGGGTTCGGCCTACGGTGTTTATCGGCTTGCTGTTTGTATCTAGTTTTGGCCTGAACCAGGTTCTTGCGAGCCGCAAGCAGGACCTTGCGTACGTGCGATAACCTTTCTTTCACATCGGGCAGCTTACTGCACGTGCTGGGAAACAGCAAGGGATTGAATCTGGGATGATGCCCATATGTGCAAAAGAAGGGTGTATGTTGCGTGGAAGAATGCAGAGTGTTGTTGTAGGCGATCTCTGCGACCCACAACCAATCCACCCAAGCATCCGTATTTGCCTGTACATAACAACGCAAATACTGCTTGAGTGTTTGGTTTAACCTCTCAGTTTGCCCATCAGTTTGCGGATGGAAACTGGTGGACAGAGAGGTCTCGATTTGCAGTTCTGCACACCAGGTCTTCCAGAAACGGGCCGTAAACTGGGTTCCTCTGTCAGACACTATATCTCGAGGGAGACCGTGTAGCCTTACAATGTGAACCAAAAGAAGGTGAGCCAACTGACCAGCTGTAGGAACCTGCTTACATGCCACGAAATGACCCATCTTTTTCAGGTAATCCACGACAACAATGATGGCTGTATCGCCCTGATCCTTGGGAGGCCAACTATAAAGTCCACTGAAAACCGCTCCCAAGGCTGTTCTGGTGTAGGCAAGGGCTGTAGTAGTCCCTGTGGCCGTTGTCTGTCGGATTTCATTTGTGCACACTTCGTACACTCACTCACCCATTGTCGAACATCAAAACGCACTGAAGGCCACCAAAACTGTCTTAATACCTTCTCCAAAGTCTTTATGTATCCCATGTGTCCCGCACAAGGGGTGTCATGACACCATGAGTATGTAAGCTTTCTCAGAGGTTTCGTGGGGACTAAGAATTGATTTCCTCTCATGGGCACTCCATGTTTCAGTCTCCATTTAGGGTTATGGCGAATCCATGTTCTCCATACACACGTCTGTACTCCTTTACTTACTTCTGAGAGAAAGGCCTGGGTTTGAGTCGCCCCAACCACTTGGGCAGGAGGGATGATTGCCCGATCAGGAGTGAAGGTATGCATATTGGGTTGTTCCTGTCGTGTTAATGCATCCGCTTTCTTGTTGCTTGAACCAGGTCGAAAAGTAACAACAAACTTGTATTCTTCAAAAAACAACATCCAACGCAATTGACGTGGTGAAAGATGTCTAGCATCCCGCATGAACTGCAGATTCCGATGATCTGTATAGACTGTAACCATCTGTTTTGCACCCAGCAACCAATGTCTCCACTCCAGGAAGGCATCCCGTATGGCCAACAGTTCCTTCTCGGTTATGGTATAATTACATTCAGCCCCACTCAGCTTCCTAGACATAAAGGCAATAGGGTGCAATGCTCCAGTGGTTTCATTCCTTTGGGAAAGGACTGCGCCAATTGCGTATTCCGAAGCGTCCGCCTCGACAATGAATGGCAATTCAGGGTTGGCATGAATCAGAATCGGTGCAGAAGAAAAAGAGATTTTTAATTGTTCGAATGACTGCTGCGCCTCACGGTCCCAATCAAAGGGAACATCCTTCCTTGTAAGTCGGGTCAAAGGGGTCACCAGTTTAGAAAAGTTGCGGATGAATCTCCAATAGAAATTCGCGAATCCCAGCAAACATTGAATATCCTTAATGGTCCTGGGCCGAGGCCAGTCCGTGATAGCCTTAACTTTTCTCTCTGCCATCACTTGTCCCGAGGGGGTGAGCATCACCCCTAAGAATTCCACGGTGGACACATGGAATTCACATTTCGTGATCTTACAGTATAAATGATGAGACTGCAAGGCTCTCAATACCTGCTTTACATGTTCTTCGTGTTCTTTCATGGAATTCAAATAGATCAGGATGTCATCAATGTATACGACAACGTGACGGTCCAAGTATTCACGTAATACTTCGTTTAAGAAGAATTGAAATGCCGCCGGGGCATTGCATAATCCAAAAGGCATTACTAGGTACTCATAGAGCCCGTATCTCGTTTTAAATGCTGTCTTCCACTCGTCCCCATGTCGAATTCGGACGAGGTGATATGCCCCTCTCAAGTCTAGCTTTGTGTATACCGTGGCTGATCGTACTTGCTCCAACAGGACCGGTATCAAGGGTAGCGGGTATTGATTTCTGACCGTGATGGCATTTAATGCTCTGTAGTCGATACAGCATCTTTTCTCGCCATTCGCTTTCGGAATAAAAAACAGTGGCAAAGCTGCTGGGGACCTAGAAGGCCTGATGAATCCAAGGGCCAAATATTTATCCAAATAGGCCCGTAGAACCTCATTTTCTGGTAGGGTAAGGGCGTATATCCTGCCATTAGGCACCACAGAACCAGGAATAAGGTCAATCCGGCAGTCATATGAACGATGGGGAGGGAGCTCTTCTGCCTTCACATCGCTGAACACTTCTTCGTATGCCTTATAACAAGAAGGAAGGGATACCTCTTTTTCCGCTGCAGTAGCAACATGTTGCACCAACGCCAATGCTCCTGAAGGGTTGAGCCTGTCTTGACTACAATGTTCTTTACAGAATGCTGATTGAAAGAACACCTCGCCGGAGTTCCATTGGATATGTGGTTCATGCTTCTTCAACCACGGAAGACCCAAGATGATGCCGTATTGGGGTGCCTCTATGATATTAAAGGATACTTCCTCATGATGCATTCCTTGATAGGACAAAACATAGTTTGGAGTGTGATACCGTATAGGCCCCGCTTTCAGCTCTTTGCCGTCTACGGCATAAACCGTTTCTGGATGTTCTTTTGTAATCAATACCACACCGAGGCGCTCTGCTTCCGAAAAATCCATAAAACACCCAGTAGCACCTGAGTCGATAATGGCTCTGATGTTTCTTTTCTTGGATGCTATCATAATAGACATGTGCAGAAACAGATGTGTTTGTTCTGAGTTTGTTTCCGGGGTGACAGAAGGGATGGTTATTCTGCTTGACGGTTCCCCTCCGCTCACCTTCAAGCTTTGTAGTTTTCCTGCTCCGTGGTAGTAGCTCCTGCTGATACTGGTCCGCCTCTGCCTCTACCAGGTTTGGGTTTCACCGGACATTCTCTCAAAAAATGTCCTTTCTTCCCACAGTATAGGCAAAGACCCTGTTTTCGACGATAGTTCTTCTCGCTAAGTGTTAATGAAGCACAAACTGCTCCTATTTCCATTGCTTCTGGTGTCGAGGCCGTTTTATCTCCGTGCCCCGAATGTTCGTAAGGTAACACTGGCTTTTCTTTAGTCTTGTGCTCCCCCTTTCGCTCTTTTAGCCTGTGATCCAGGCGTAACGTAAGTTCAATGAGCGCTGTGCAGGTACGAGGCTGAGGGTCAATTTGAGCAAAAACATCCTTAAGGTCGTCATTCAGGCCTTGATAAAAAAGAGCGGATTGTTTGTTTTCAGGCCACTCTGTTTTGGCTACCAAACAGCGGAAATTGTTCAGATATGTCACCAGATCCGAACTCCCTTGTTTTAACTTAAGCAGGTCCCTGTCAGCTGAAAAGGTCTCAGCCCTCCTGTCAAAGGTTTTCTCAAAAGCCGCACGAAAATCATCCCAAGCATATAGTAACGGGTCATCCCTTCGTACAATAGGGACTGCACATTGGGCGGCTTCACCCCCTAGATGTGATATCAAAAATGCTACTCTCGCCTGATTTGTGGCAAACATCTTGGGTTTGCACATAAAGTGCAACATCACTTGTGTAATGAATACCTGTACTTTTCTGTTGTCCCCGTAAAAGCGCTCTGGTGAGGCTAAAGGAATTTGAGCCGGCATTTCTACCGTGACTGTGGTTGATTGAGCTTGACTCCCCCCTCCCACAGCCTGAGGCGATGGAGTTCTGTCCAATCTGGCTTTTAATTGGGTGTTTTCTGCTCGGGCAGCCGCCACTTCTCTATTGGAGGCTGCAAGTTCAGCCTGAACTTGGGCCAATGCAGACATAACATCATCTAAAGTTGTCATGGGGTCTTCCAACACAGCCGAGAAGAGAGATACTGCTTGGGCCGATTATTCTGTCAGGCTCCGTCTCTATCTCTTCGGAGCTGTGCTGCAAGACCTCTACCTTCCCTCGAAGAACCACCCCAACGCCTGAAGTATACACAGACCATTAAGGTAGTTCCCCCAAGGAAGGAAAGGAAGGGAACAGCGGGGAGGGAGATCTGAATAGACAAATGAACAGATATTAGAGGAAAGCTCCCCCCATGCCCGCTGACTCTAACTTCCTTTTTTCTACCAATACTTTGTCCAAGAATTAGCCTTTCTTTCCTACCTGAGGGGGGGGGATGTGTTAGGGAGTAAATGCGAGGAGAGGAGACTTTGAGGCAATACCAGGGATTCTGTTTCACTGCAGAGAAGACAAAGGGAACCAGTATGAACCTGAATGTGAATACAAACTACGAACTCATTCATACACAGACACGTATTCCTTATCAGAACGGCTCACCTTACAGCACAGGACCCCTACTTATGGTACCCCTCTCTCAGTTCTCCTGCATGTTAAGATAAAGCAAAACAAGGTTGTAGAAACAAACAGAAACAATATCAAAACAGTGTTAATACTCCTTAACACTGTTTACAGTGTAAATAGTCACCGTGATTCTTATTCCCTTCAGTACTTGTTGCCACTGCCTGCAACTCGGAATAAAGGGCAAGGTGGCAATCCTTCTTGCAGCCTCACCACGCTCTTCTACTGAGCAATGTTTTTCCCTCCAGCCTAGAGTTCGTACCGCTGAGGAAGAAAGTTTGTGAGGGTCCTGAAACACACACAGCCTGCGTGCAGCTCTGCTCAAAGGCAAGGTGGCAATCCGTCTTGCAACCTCGCATAAAGTATCTTGTCTCACACGCTGCCTGCGTGTTAAACACCAGACCCCGAATCTCCAAACGTTCTGGGGATTCCTTATACACACGCAGCTTGCGTGTGCCACACCACAACAGGCTTCTCCCCCGCACCCACGAGGGGAGAGAAGTTCAATAACTCGGCTTACCGCTACCAAGAACCGCACCATCCAAGGCTCCGTGATCACAGAATAATCGGCGCAGCTGCAGGCTTCCGCGTTCTTTTTGTTTCCGTGTGCGCACCTGATCAGCGTCTCCCGCAGAGAACGGCCTGCCGGGAAGTGTAGTTTTACCGCCGGCGGTCTCGGACTTAATGGGTTCCCCGGTATTACCCCTCACAATTGTGTACCGAGGGGGAAGGGGGTTCGAGGTCTGACAGTGTGACTCTGTGCGTTTGTTTGCTCTCTGCTTCAAATTCATCCCTCCAGCTATTTGATAAGTTTCTTTGCTATTTTTAAAACGAATTTAATGTACTAATTAATGTTTATTCTCTCTGAGGGCAGATAGGCAAGTGAAATTGCGTAATTACTGCAGCCTTGTACTGTCAAAGTGTTTCTTCATAGTTATTAAGTTGTAGTCAGTACTACCTTTCAGTAACCTAACCATCCATTTAGCAAACAACTTCATGCATGCAGTAGTGCACTTCCTTTATGTCCCTTAAAAGATTTATGGATATCTTCGTATCCAAAGATTTGGTTTTATTCATTTGTTGTTTGTCCATGCTGTGTTTTTTCCTCTCTCCACAAAACTTTCCCAAAAACCCCCATTCCCATCCAATTTTCAAACCCTAAAACTCTTCCCCGGGCTGTGCGGTTTTCATAGAGGTGTGACTAAATGACAACAGTAATTCCACACACGTGCTGGGGAGGATAACGTCAAAGCAACAGAAAATCAATTTCAAGGCTGGTGAAGGAATCCGAGGATATATTCTTACTGTGTACTGTACTATCCATCGTACTGTTTTAATGCTACCCTCAGGCCACTCAATCTTTCAATTTCTTTGTTTTCATATGCTGCTACTGCCAGTGTGTTTCACTACTTCTAACACCACAACAGTGACATTTCATCTGTCCAGGATTCCATAGCCAACCTTAATCGGCACTTGCCGTGCACCCAGCCTTGTGCCTAGCCCTATTCTCAAACACAAATTACTGGTAAGATAAGCATTTTGGGGGAGGAAGAATAATGGAGTAGGAGGAGAGGATAGACTACGGTAGTACTAGTAAAGTAGTAGTACAATTGAATTCACTAACTTAGAAAATTTGAATCAACCAGCCAGTTAAGTTTCAGGAAAACAAACGTACAGTTAACTAAGCATGAGCGAATTTTGCGGATCTCGCGTTCGCGAATTTTGCGGATTTGCGGATTCGCAATCCGCAAAATCCGCGAATTCCCGCGAATTTGCGGATTTTTTTTTTTTTGTGTTTGCGCGGGTTTCTGCCAGTTCGCGAGGGTTTTGTACAATGTCGCAAATTGCGAACTTACCTGTCGGGTCGCAAGTTTCGCGAACTTGTTGTTTCTACGTGTCCAGCCTGTTTGGGACACTCTTCTTCATCACTGCCACTCTCTGTCACCACTGCCACTCTCTGACTACTCATGCCACCCTCTGGCCCACCCATGCCACCCTCTGTTTCATCACCACACCCTCTGGTTGTCCAGTGTACATTATTTTCGGCAAAGCAAAGCACACCTTCCCTGCCTCAAGTGACCTGAATTAATTTGGGGCTGATTAATGTGTCACAGAATATTTTTTTAGCTGGCACCTGCTTCCTTAGTGCGCCCTGATTAGTGATCTTTTGCACTTGCTAAGTGCTTTCATTGTTGCAAAATTAGTTACAACACCTGCCCTGCCCCAACTGACAATAATGAATTAGGGGCTGATTAATGGATTTTAACTTCCAGCCTGGCTCCTGCTTGTCTCCCTTAGCTGTAATTCAGGACCTTTGTGGCATATGTGTAACTATTCTGAGGTTCAGAGCAGGGTCACATAATAGTTTCAACTGGCAACTGAACTCTGGAGGGGCCCCTCAGGAAGCACTACAGGAAATGGCTACTAATGATGAGCCTGAACTTTTGAACCTGGTAAGTAGTTACTTTCAGTTTTGCTAAGATCGTATTTCTGCAATTTTGCACTTATTCGCGGGGCGCGAACTCACGCGAACAGTGCGAGCAGTGCGAGCAAAATCCGCTGCTCGCGGATTTGCGGATTTTGCGGGAAATTCGCAAATCTCGCGGATTGCGGATTTCCCGAAAATCCGCAAAATCCGCGAGCGGAACGGATTTTCCGCCCATGCTTACAGTTAACCCTCCCCCACAAAACAGTAAAAAAATGTGTATTCTATGTTTAAGTAGAAATAAATAATGATTGGAGCCCTAACACAAATAAACTATCCCACAAGAAGGCCCGACCAACCCCCCTCCCCCCAACGAATGTCCATGAAATCAAAGTCCCCAAAGTCCAAAAACCCCAACGCCCAATTCCCACCCCCCCCAAAAGTCTTTAAAAAAGGGGCAAGGGACAGTCTCTCCTCCTCTTCTGCCGGCGGTGTCCTTTGGCCAGGTGGTCACGATGCTCTCTGCGGTGGTCCTTGAGCAGGGTTTTCAGCCTCGCCACCTCCTGCTCAAGGTTGGACACTCTGAGGGTCAAGTGGTGCAGACGAGCCTTGCACCTGCTGTGGGGGGCAGCTGATTTTTTTGCTGCTTGGCGGTGGCGGGTGGCTGCTGGACAACGGCTCCGTGCCACTGAAGGCTTACGCTGACTGGATGAACCAGGGTGTGCTGAGGAGGATGCAGCTGTTGTAGATATTGATGTCGACTGCGACTGCGTGTCCTCCTCCTCCTGGGCCACCAGCTGCCGATATTCGGCGACAATTGCCACCAGCTTCCGTTGCCGGGCCCGTCTAGCCAACTCCTTCCATGTTAGTTTGGAAGGAGCATCTATATAACGAAAGAAAAACATACTGTAACCAATGCTCTTTAAGATTAACACAAAATAATTCAGCAGAAAGTTTTGTCACAGTGCACTAGCAACTTGCAAGCACAGTACATAACATTTGTGGCACGTATCTATCTAACCTCCCATTTGGTCGCCCTCTGCTCTAACATTACTGGGAGTTTCAGGAATTATACTAGTACTATATGGACTCACTACATTAGACACAGAGAGTACACCAGTCTTCTTCTTCTCTCTTGTTTAGCGAAATTGGTACGTAAACTTGCGGAAGCCGGCATAATGCCTGCGCAGTCAACTTGCACCCGAGAAAAACAGGAGCAAGCCATGATGACACATACTTACGTTACTGTACCAGTCCAGTACATGCAGGTGGTGAAGCTCTTACTTTTCTATTACGGGTGGCACTGGTCATACTTTTTTAAAAGGGCTACTGCTTAATTAATTTAACTTTTACCCTGCACTGCCCCTGACTACTACAAAAGGAAAATGAAGAAGATAAATATTATGATCATCTATCCCTTCATAGGATATTTGCTTACATATGGGATAACTGTAGGTGCTTTGTTTTTTATTGAGTGAACACTGATAGGCCACACATGAATGACAGAGTTGTAATAAAATTATTAACAGAGGTAGTGAGTGGTCCGCATAATCGCCGGATATATGCTGTGCTTGCAAACTACAGTTACTAGTCATGGTAGTATTCTGAAAAATTACAACTTCTTTTCCTCGGCTTTGCTACTCTGGCACGGACATGCAGAGTCACATGCTCTTCAAAGTAACACTTCATCCAGTGACCGTCTACTCTGTCTACATACACCTATGCTATCTATGAGGAAGATAGTACAATTATCCAGGCATCCAACCATTCAATCTAAATGTCAATCATTCTTCTTAATGTCTCAACTGGACAAACCTTACTTTTTCTCACGGAAAAACAACCTTTTTATTTTATTTTGGAAACCGCCAGCCATGCGTCTGTGCTTGACTTGCATTTGAACCAAAGGATATATTGTGCACACATACAGTTTCTGTTTCACCCACCCAGGCAGTCCTCTTTCCTTTCTCCTTCCACCCATCCTTGCTTCAGCCTTCAACCGGCCATGCATCATATTCCCAGCCACCTCGGGCAGCATTTAAAAACAAGTATCATTTTTTGCCAGTCATTACTTTTAACTCGCTCGTCCTTCCTTAAACCCTTCTTTCCCTTTTCATTCATTCCATCCATCATGTTCATCTCTGATCTGACTTGGCTTTTCGATAAAACTTTCAGAGCCGCTTATGCTATTGCCAATGAGAAGTCAAGAGTGAATGTCTTCTACTTGGTTGACAAAAACTTCGTTCTAAATTTGTAAGTCTTCTTAACAGTAAAGTGTACTTGTACGGTACAACATATACACCGCTGCAGAGAGCCCACTCTGCAGTCTGCAATCTCAATAAGTACGGAATATAATAGCTTACCACTGGCCGCCACTACTGTGGCCTCCCCCACAGCAGTTCCTGTTGGCTGTGGCACCGCATCCGCCCCTGGAGTGCCCACCTCAGCGCTGGCCCCGGCACTGGTGTTTGGCTGTGCTGATGGTGTTACGCCGAGAAAATACATTTAATACTTTTTAGATGCCATATACACCACTCTCTATTTTGTCTAGGAATTACATTTTTTTACTAGTATCACATAAACAAATTTAATAATTTGTGACTTTCTAGTCTAAACTACACATTTCCCGTCCTTCAGGGAAGGGTGTTTTTTTATTTATGCTTAGCCATAACATGTTATGCTACACTTTTTGACACAACAGATGAATGCTTGCTTTTTAACACAACCATTTTTCTCATAACAGACAGAAGCTTCCCTTCTACGAACAAGAGCAGGATCATCATCATATCATCTTGGTCAGAGTTGTCAACGATTCATCCCTACCTAGACTTTAACCAGGTGAGGGCACTCCCACAATTAATGTGTGAAATCAGCCACTTTTCAGGTGTTCACCGTCTGTTATATGACATTGATTTTAATAAATGTTTTTATATAATGCACAATGGAAATGTAATGTACAGAGTACACACAGAGTTAGTTGTTTTACTTTTAATAAAGCTTTAAAACTTACATAAACTCTGTGGTTTTTTGTCATGAGTGAGTGAGCGAAAGGGTTTGCAATTTGCAAGCATGTGTCCGTGGCTCTGAGAGATCGGGACTCTGATTCCGTAGTCTTATGTTCTGGGTTGTATATTCATTGGGGATCATCGCTACATTTGGGAGCTAAATAATGACTCTGGCACACTAGCTAGTCAGTAAGGCGATTGGGGGTTCAACTTCTGTTATGACTGAGGTATGTGGAAAGTCTAACTGCGCCTATTATAAGTTATAACCAATGCCCTATTTCTTGTCCATAGTTCTGTTTGTGCAGAATAGTCCCAGCAACAGTACTAGTATGGATTGTCCTCCTATCCAATCAAAAAGTAAACTGGTATCTTATTCTTGGTGGCCATTGATATTTTATTGTTGAGAATTCTCAAAGCATAAACATTTAGTAGACTTTGATAGACATTAAGGACAACCCAGAGGACTGCACTCAGAGCATAGAGCTATTGCTGAATAGATTAGGTGTTTTGTTTAACACCATTTGCCAACTGTGCAAGCTTAGCAAGCTACTCAGACAGACTAATAATAATCTAATAGTACCACAGAGAGTCATAGTAGAGGCAGGATAAGAATTTAGAAACAGTCTACAAGAAGATCAAAGACGATTTAGGAAAAAATAGAATTAGGAGGAACGTTTGGAAAAAATAGGTGCTGTAAAAGATAGGGAAGTATTATTATTAGTAACAGGAAAACTTACTGGGACCAGCAGAGGAGCCCTCGGTGGACATATCCTGGCCTTCCTGTTGTTGTTCCTGCTCCGCCGGCACCGCTACCTCCTCCTGTGTCCTCTTGCCCCTGGGGGAAGCTGATGTACAACATGAAAAAAAGACACAAACATGGATGATTGTTGTCAACCAAATCAAACATTTCAAAAAAACAATAACAAATTATTTCGGGGAAATAGACAACAATTGCACTAAATTAATTGACCTATCTGATGTTAGGCAGCACTCCGCAGCACAGACACAGTCCATCATGATTGCAGACAACTAAATATTTTCCTACTAAATAACCAGTCATAATATACTCAACTATCAATCCACCACCACTATCTCTTCTTAGTGACAGGAGAACAAAGGAAGGACTGGACTTGAGTCTCTAGCGTCTAGCATTATGCAGTTCTGTAAAGTACACTGATACATAATCATCACCCAGGCCAAATGAGCACAAAATTGAAAACAAGTAAGCATAGTAGCACCGCCAGTGAGCAGGCGAGCACCTGCAATCACAGAAGATTTTGAAATATAATTTACCTGCAATGTATTCGGCAGCATTCTTGGTCTTCGGAAAAAACAAATTGCAATATCATAACAGAGCAGGAGAAAACAAAGTAGTGATTAAATTCTAGCTACTACTACTCACCAAGGCCTGGGATCTCAACTCCATGCAGGTCGAGCAAGTCTTGCTCCCAGTCCAGGATGTCAGACAACCTGGTTGTAGGTTGTAGGTGCGCTGGGCCCCAGACTCCCGATACATGGCCCGTCATACCTTCCCCCATATCTGGCGACGCTCCCGGAGCCCGTACCCGGCACCGGGCCTGCTGCCTGCTGCAACGGTCTTGGGGAGGTGGCGCTAGATGAAGAAAACCAGTGCGGCCACCTCCACCATGCTGAAGATCTCCCGGGCTACTACTGCCTCCCACCTTAAGGCCCGCAAGGAGCCGGGTACGGGGTGCGGGACCCTTCCCCTTGATGTTCTTCCCGGCTCCCTTTGCCATGGTCCTGGACAGGAAAGGAAAATAAAATAGGAAAGAAAGAATAGGGAAAAAGTAAATAAAAGAAAAGACTTACAAAAAGTAGTTTTAAGTAACCAAAACTAGAAAAAAAACGCAAAATATAGATGTAGAATAATTAAGAGATAGATAATGAGTAAATAAAATTAAAACAAAGTTCAAAGAAACAAAGGATCGCAAAGTTAAGGGAGGATTGAAAATGCATGCCCAGAACCATAGCAATGAATGAAAAACAAGATGGCCGCGGCCATTTTGACCCCGTGGATAATTTCGCTCGATATTTCCCCCGCGAGCACGCAAAAACGGACGCGAACACGTAATTGCGGCCCGCACGTAGGAAATGCAGAATGCAAGCATGCAACTGGCGCCCGGAAACAGAAATACGCAACGCGAACTCTAAAAACAAGATGGCCGTGCCCATGTATGACCGCATGGGTAACTTCGCGGGCGCCGCGCTGAAAAAAAAACCTGCGAATATGCAAAGCGGCCCGTAAACACGCAAAAATGAAAAAATCCGCAAATTTGCACAAATTTGCGGATTTTGCGGACCACGAATTTGCACATTTCGCCCATACTTAGTTGCTAGGCAGCGCAGGTATTCCCAGACTCTCTTGCCGCCCCCGCAGCTTCACTTCCTGCTTTTCGGCCGACATCCACGCCCACAAACAGGCCACAGCTGCCTGGCTTCCTGGCTAGCTTTGATTCTCGTAGCGAAGTGTTCAGTGCTCCTGTAGCCCCTTCTCTCCTGTCACAAGCAGGGAAATCACGAGCGCTGGAAGGCGGCTAGCCCCCTCCTAGGAAAATAGATCTAAAGAATGCCCACCACGCACTCCTGTTACACAGGCACAGCACCAGGGACACAGTAGGGACACGCTCTCAGCAGATCACTTTCCTCACTCCTGGCAGTGTTCTCCTTGCACCAAGTGGGCTTCTTTGGTTTAATGGCAGGCAGCTCCCCAGCAAACCAGGGGAAGAGTCCAATGCCACCGAGGCAAGAGCTGGGCACGTGGAAACCCCCAGATAGCAACAGCTGGGTCCCACAGCGGTTCCTCCTTGCCCAGCAGTCCTTCGGCCTCACAGCTCCCAGTAAGCACCTCTCCTGGGGTCCCAGCCCCTATATTTATATTACAAAACCCCTTTATTTGTCTGCCCTGGCACAGGGCTTAGTGGAACTAGTTGCAACTAGTTATGTGGGGTGTGGAGCACTTTGCGTACAGTGTTCACACCCTCCTTTGTGAGATGGGGTGATGGGGGCTCTGCCATCAGACACACCACAGGGCGGTGGAGCCAGCATTCACTAGGGCAGGCCCCATCCTATTTAGGGACCAGGGACTTTTCCTCTCACCTCTCAAAACGTAAATGTCCCATTCAGCCTAGCGATGACTCACCCTGCCCCTCCTGGAGCCACACACACCTCACCAGCCCCTGTCACTCACAAGCCAGACATGCAATTCACATCAGGCAGACAGGCACATAGCACACAGAAATGGCAACTTCTAAAAGTGGCATTTCTAAAATAGTCATATTGAATTTGCGCACACCATTGCATAGCATTTATTATTACTATTTCAAACAAACCAAACTTGACCATGCTGAGCGTCTCATATCAGGGACTACTACTGAAACACTTATCAGGGAATCTTCAATGCATTCCTATGGGAGGGCAGCCCCACAGTACTGAAAAAACAAAATGGCTGTTTGTCACTACCGGAACATATCACATACTTAAGGTACTTGTCCTATCTTTTACCTACAATGCACCCTGTCCATAGGGCTAGCTATGGACTTCCTTGGGGGTGACTGACATGCAGTAGAAGGGGGTCACGGACATGGCACACACTTTAGGTGCCACTTCACAGCGGCAGTCACACTGCGCGCACAGGCCATGAAATGGCAGAGGCCTGAGATAGGTTTGAAAGGTTACTTTGGTGGGTGGAGCAACCAGCGCTGCAAGACCACCAGTAGCATTTAATTTACCAACCCTGGGTGTATGCGATATCACTTTACACGGGACTGACAGGTAAATTAAATAGGCCAAAACAGGTGTTGGCAAACCTTACCATATTTAAGCACCTTACACTGGACAGCAGTGCTAAAGTGCCCAGAGGCCTAAAACCACCAACACCATTTCAGCAAAATAGCTAGGAGAAAGGCAACAATTATAGGGATAACCCTGCAAAAAGGGCAAAGTCCAACAATAATTTTATCATTAAAGTAGATTTTTATGAACCTAAGTGTGTTTTTAATTTGGGCATGCTACAAGAATTTGACTGGGTTAGGGTTCTTTTACAATTTGAATTTACGATTGGATGTGATTTCTATGTCTCTGTTTTTATGTATTTTTATGATCTGAATTAAGAAAGATCGAATAAAGTTTTATGAATGGATCTGAATTTGAGAAACATTTTAACTAGTCCAAATAGTTTCAGTTAGACTGGTAAAGTTCTCTACAGTACAGTTGTTTCGGACAAGTGCAGTGTCACGTGATCTGGCTGTGGTCCCAGCCAGAGAAGGCGAAGTGCAGTGCCTTCAGCATTTTCCCAAGGTGTTTCTCCCACGGTTTTGCAGCTGGAATTAATTGTCAGCTCTCGTGGCTTGCCACTGGACAGGACCCCCCCGACTGGGGGTCTGATTGTGCCTATCCTTTCTGCTGCATCCAATCGAGAGGCATTTCCAGGGCTGAGAACACAGCATTGACAGGCGGAATATGCTGGCCCAGCTCCCCCCACTCTATTCCACCACATCTGTTTCAGAGGAGTCCAAGGCCCTAGAGGCTTCAGACTTGCAGTCCCACCCTTAAAAGGACCTGCCGTGCTGTTATGGGTGTTGATTGCTATAGATATGAACAGATACAAATGGTTTCCCCGATTCTAAAGCCCCACAACACCCTATTAAACCACAATTTTTCCTTTTACTAGAAGACTGGTGGGTGGCGCCATATAGGAGTAGAAAAACGAGAGCTGGCAGGATAAGAACTCATTGTGCCTAGCCAAATTCCTCTGCATCTCTTGAAGCCTGCAGCATTGAATTTTCTAATGACTTGTAAAATCCAGCAACCAGCAAACTGATGACTGTGAATTTAGTGCTTCTTATATAGGTGAGAGCTGCTAAGTTGGGCCCTTTACTCTCTGTTACTCATATGCCTCGTGGCAAGGTATGGGGGCCTGGTGTAGGGTGGTGGGAAAAGCAGTAGACATAGAGTCCTCTCCAAAAAACGAACCCTGCATCTGCAGAAGTGCCCCAGCTAGGACTGGGTGTAGCTTGCGGACATGAAGTGCTAGAACTCTTGATACCATCTGAACCCTCGCTGTTACGTGTGCAAGGCACTGAAAGCGAGATCAAACTTGCCTAACTCGCTGGTCACAGGCGGGAAACTAGAGCCATATTTGTGGGGGCTGAAAAAGATTTCGGGGGGGGGGAGGGTTATTCTTCCGGCCATAGGCAGAGTGGCTCCAACAAGTGGTCAAAACATAAAAAAAAAGCTCAATGGGTGTTGCGCGCCTGCTGGTCACGGACAATTTGATACACCATAGCTCAAATTAAAATAAATCATTTTTACCAGCAGCTAACTATGATCATGCTCATGCCTGCCCACTGGTACATATACAAAGGGGTCCCCGCAAGGGAAGCGTATTGTAAACTACATACACTGGAGATATTCTGGACTAACAACCATATAATTAAATAATAAAAAAGGGATTTTTAGGTATTGTCCTTTATTTATCAACACCGAATATTTACCATTGTCAAATTACAATCACATAAAATTAACAGCCCCAAGGGGGGAAGGAAGGATAGGGAGGGAGGGGTAGTGCTCAAGGAAGTGTAAGGTCGAGGAAAATAAACACAGTCCAAAGTAAGTACTAATTACAATATTGCAAATAGAGTTGTGACAATTCAGATGCAAAAGCTCAAAATCAAGGCGTACATTGGAACTTATTAAACAAATGACATTCAACGGTCACATACAACATTCAGAATTATCGGGGGCATGTGCCGAGGTCCAAGAAAAGAAACAACCATCGACGTTTCGACCCCTATCTATAGGCTATGTTAAGTCCTTTGTCGGGGTCTTCATCAGGACATCTACAAAGGGGGGAGGAGTGGGGCAATCCTATCTGAAAAATTAAAAAACAAGGATTCGCACTTAGTACATGATAAGAATAAGCTAAATTAAACCGTCCTGTATGGCAATACAGAGAATCATTAAAATAATTACCATGGAGTAAAGGCCCAGCTGGGCTCTGAACGTGGAAGGAGAGTAAGCCACGCAGGATGTCGTGGTCGATCTCAGCGGTAATAATTCGCAACTGCAGAGGAGACAACATCAAATCAGACAAAAAAATTAGGATGAATTCACAGTACTCATACCGTCAGAAAGGTGTACTGTCATTTAACACTGTCTGCTTGAATTAAAAGCGAGACTGGACTTACACATGCTTCAAAAGTTAAGACGAATGGTAAGTCAGTAGTTGAACCACAGTCGTCATTAATCAGGTTCAAGGGCGGTGCAGGCAAATTGCACGGGCTGTGGGTAAAAATATTTACAGCTATTCAGAGTAGGTTGGACGTGTGTAATTCCTAATGACGCTACACTGAGTAAGGATCCCAACACTGGGAGCCTCCGTGTTCTATGTCAAGCGCAAGCAACCACTTACATGAAAGGGCGGTGGAGGCCAGCAACCGTTGATTAAGTTGAAACCATGGGGCAATTCGATTGTGGTAAAAGTCGCTATGAAATATAAAACAAGACAGAGACTCAGTTGTGGGTTGTGTCAAAAACACGCTTCATATAAACACTATCCGAAGTCTATTACATACCTCCGAGTTGACAGCAGGGGGGGGACTCAATTGTAGAACTTTTATCCGGCCCGAGTATAGTCTAAGGTAAAAGCCGTCATAGAATCCGCAGGTCAGGAAAGGCAAACGTACGGACACTTGTTCCGTCAGCCTTAATGAGATTTAATCCTGCGATAAACAAGGAGAAAACCATTTTAAAGTGGGACCTGTCTAGGGTTACGGAAAAAACTCTGCAAAGGCTGTCTGTTACTTACTTATGCCTGCCCACTAGCTTAAGGCTACCTTAGAAGCCAGTGACCATGAACCCAAGCATCAAAAAACGATCTTGATCTATTGAGATTCTCTATATCTCCATTGCAGTGGACAAAGGCGGCAATCAATTAACCATATTCTGAGGTGAAGAAAATGCTCTTTCCAATATTACAATAAAAAAATTAAGAAATGGCACGGTTGTAATGAAAAGACTAAGAATGGTTCAAATAGTCAAGAGAAGCAAGGAAAAGTCAACATACATTGGCGCTTTGGAAGGGTTAACATCAATACCAGAACTCCTATGACGTCAGGAAGCAGGAACATATCTAAAGTATGTAATGCAAAGTTGGATGAAGATAAAAGTGATATCACAACATTCGCCACATCAGATCTAACATGCAATGCTGCAGAGAGTTTAGAAATAAATAGCTCTGCCCCCATTATCGAAATAAGTAATGAGCTGGTAAATCGAGAAGTTGCACCTACTGAAGTCTCACCATTGGACTTTACATCACCAGACATTGATTTGAGTCAACTCTCTTATATAGCAGGATGTAAACCGCATAAAGAGCCTCTAGAACTATTAAATAGTACGACAAGTAATTTATCTGAGATTTAAGTAAGTTTATCTTGCTTGCCTGACTTTCCGTTATTAACCTCACCCTAGCCTGTAAATGAATATGCAATAATTTTTTAGGCCGTGCTGTCTCTTGAGAGGATACTCGGGTCTATATTGTCACTATTGGAAAGAACAGCAATTCATTCTGACCCATAACAAGACATTCAAACTGTAATTCTAAAAAATCTAACATATCAAAATGGCTTGCCCTCTGTCAGAATGCCAGATATTGGAGTGAGGGCTCAAACTTGCAAAGAAGGCGCTGGCCTAAAGGTACTACCCACACGGAATACCCTTAAGAAAGTGAAGTGCAACACAAATGTAAATGTTATATACTTGTAAAGCGCGCAGCTACCCCAGCAACGGGGCGTCCCGGCGCTGTATACCGCTGGGGAACCGATCCTGGCTTTCCCTGTGAGATGGTCCCTCCTGGGCATCTCCAAGGTGAAGACAAGCATCCCCAGCGCTGAGGGGCCGTAAGTGGAGATTTAGCAAGCTATTGCCCAGAGTTGCTGAGTGGATCCATGGTTAGAGTAGGCACAGAGGCGAGAATTATCAAGTCCGCTGACCTTGGTCCAAGACCCTGCCGTGTCGGGAATCGAACCCTGCTCGACCTCTGCTTCCGGGTCTGCCGCCTCTAACCAGTGAGCCACACCACTCCACAAGCAACAAAAGGCAAAAAGGAACAGGAAAGATTAAGGAAGGAGCAGGAATAGGCTACTCTTTATGTAGGCTATTCACGGAACCAACGACAGATCAGGAGATAAGTAAAGAGACAGCCGTTCCTCCTTATTATCCTCTGTTTAATTTCTCTCACAGGTTCTTTGGAAGACCATCTTAAGCTGTTCCATTATTTCTTACAACACTAGGACCTGACTCTTTTTTGAAATTAAGTCTATAAGGAAAAAGAAAAGAGCAATCCATAGAATCACACTAGACCTGAGTAAAACAGAATAGGTAGTAATACAACTGACATGGTAAACTTACAGGATGACGAAGAGTCAAACTAGTCTCTCCTACCACCTGCAAAGGATGTATATGGGCAAGTAAATCCACTTGCCCCCACTTTTGTAAGCACTATGTTCCATTCGAAAAATAGGTCCCCCTCACATGCTGTTTCGGCAGTCAGCTCTAAAAATAGGTTATCCCCAGCGGAGCCTACATTAATTCCTTGTTGTGTCTTGAAGATATCGTTCCTCTTTTGAAATAATGAAGATCCACTAAAGATACAAAGAATTTTAAGGGTACTGCATAACTTTCTAAAACTTCAGTCCCTTTCTTCTTCAAAAATACATTTGTTATCTCTCCCCAATAATCTAAACTCTTCCACACTAATGCATAATTTTGGTCCAATGTGTTTCCTTCAATAGGGCTACAGGAAAGGAAAAGACTCCATAAAAATGTCTTTGATGTAATGGGAATACATAATAAGTCTTCTACCCCACAGTCTCCATTGCAGTCTGCAAAGACAGCTCATAGGGGAGTGAATCATTTGACTATGACACTTAACTATAATGGCAAGGAGCCTAATTGTGGATCAATGGATACACATAGTACACACTGATAAAGGAGGCAGACACATATGGATCCAAAGCCAGACCAAATTGGATAATTCTAAAACTGATGATTCCTGGTCTTGGCTCTAAGGGAATATGAATGAAAATAAATGAAACAGTGACTCCAAACTTCCCCTTTAGTGGTACTTTGGTGATTATCTCCTTGAACATGGCTGTTTTGGAAACATATAGGTTGCATAATTTGATGAGATTCTGGCCAGTTTTTTTGTCTTCAAGAGATTTGGTCCATTGCTACATTTGACTGGGACAATTTTTTGTCATTGGTATGCCTGCAACAAGGCACCACTCAAACAGAGGGACCCCCTGACTTTGGATAAAGGTAGAGATGCAGGATAAAGAAACACCAACTAATAGTATAAAAAATTATCTCCCAAGAAGCTGGCCTATCAACAGAGGCATGCAAAAGTTATAAATTCAAAACATATAAAAATGTATTAATAACTTATTCATATATATTTATACATCAATAGTCAATAAACTGAATAAATAACATCCCAACAACCCATTCATTCAAACATTCATACCAACAAACTCATAAGCACACATTCTCATCCGTTCTAAAACTCAGGGATCCAGTCATACTAGCAGCGATGGAGGCAATGTTTGAAAAACTGGACCACAGTTGTCAAGAACAGTTGTTACATAAATCAAACTGTTTTTATATGCAAATATCTTTTTTATGCTGAAATGTATCATCCAATTAATGTTCAGAGTAAACAATAGGGATGAACAGAAGTTCATGGGCCACATGAGTACTCATAAACTTGAATTCCTTGATGTTTGAATTGAACATCTAGATCTTAAATTATCGGTCTCACTCTTTACCAAGTCTACGGCAAGAAATACGCTGCTACACTATAGCAGCTTCCATCCTAGGTGCCAGAAGGATGGTATTCCCTTCAGTCAATTTCTGCGTCTCCTCAGAAATTGTACTACTGTCAAAGACTACATGGCACATGCCGAAACTCTAAAAAAGAAACTTACCTTAAGGAGATATCCTGCCAGAATCATTAAGGATCCCTAAAGAGAGCTGAATACTATGACCGTGGGACTATGTTTCAACCAGAAACAAGGATCAGACTGGACAACCGGTGTGCATTATTAAACATTCCAACTACGATCAAAAGATACGCCAAATAACTAATTCTCATTGGCATATCTCGAACTTAGACCCACAACCACAAATGATCAATAGACCTATCTTTGTCTTCAAAAGGAATAAGAATCTAAAGAATTTCCCGGTGAAGGCAAAGAGGCCCCCTGGAAATCGGACATGCCAAGCCAGCCCTAACGCTATTTTCAATGATCAGATTTGTATCAACAACCATACGATATTCCTCAAAGACATGACCAACTGTCGATCAGCTAACATCATCTTTTCAATCATTTGTCCCTGGGACTTAACCTATATTGGAGAAACAGGCAGGGAATGTAGGCTCTGTATGGGTGAACACAAATCGAACATGAGGTTAGGCAAATGAGCTGCACCCCCGGTGGACCACTGGATTGAGGCTTAACACACTGAATCTGATCTCCCCTGGACCATATTGAAGAAGATGTATGCTCCCTATGGGTCTGCTGTTAGCGCTAGACACAAAAAGAGAGAGGTATTTTGGAATTATACCCTCAATACAAAAGAAAATGTACTCAATGAAAACCTCTCCTGGGAGAATGCTACTACATGAATGACATAGTGCTAGTGGAGTGGAGCTCCACCCACATTGGCAAGTATATGCATTTCTTCATCTTTGCTATAATTAGGGGACTTACCGGTGTACCAATTTTTTAACTGGATTTCTCAGTGCCCCCCTTTTTTAGACCTTTAAATGTACTTTGGTTTTTCCCTTAATTTTCTGTTTGATTTACTTCATTTAGCTTGGCAACTTGAGAGGTATCTGTTCTTGGGTGGGTCCTATTTAGGACTTCCCGATATTCTTGGTTTTGAATATCCTTGTCAAAAAACTGCATTTTGCAGGATTATTTACCAACTAGCAGATTTGACTGTTTTTGTGTAATGCCTGGTATGAACATTAGGAATGTGCTCTCCTCTGCTGTGACCTAGAGTTTATTTCTCGCTCAGCCTTGATGGCGATGAAAGAATCTCTTTGCATCCCTAGCTGGTACACAATTGCATTGTATTTTGTGACCTGCCTGCTGGCAGATTCATCAACTTCCACCCTCTGTTTTTCTCCCGCATTGAATCTTTCTCAGTTTTGAGGACAGGGAGGATGACTAATCAAGGGACGAGAGTCATTCGGTTTGCTCCCCCTCCTCCTGATAAAATGGCGTTGATCCCCAGCCTTTCATTTGGGGATGACATAGGCTCTGACATTCTGGCAGGACCATCTCTTTTAGGTGACAGCACAGTCTCTGCAGTATTGGCACAAGGGGAGGGTTGGGACACTCTTCTGGAACTCAAAATAACACAGGTAAAAACGATTTTACATGGGGCAGTTCTCACCGAATACTTACGACTTAATGCCACTCAGAGGGGACTCCATGTCACTAACAAACCTTTAATTTTCTTGGAGGACGAGGGATTCAGATGGGATTGGGCACTAGTCTCCTGGAAATGCACCCGCGATTGGCTGGTGTTAATTATCCGCACAGCCATACTACGCGGAATAGATATGGCGAGGCAACACACAGTAACAGCGTTACTCGAGCTGCTTTGAAATTAATATCAGATGAATACCTAACACGGAGTGTAAGAATTTCAATACGGACATGTTTTTGGACACTTGGAACCCACGTGTGGGTTGGAATTATCACCACACTTAAAAGCACGCAAACGGAAACAATTAGCCTTGAAAAAGTCGCAGGAGCTACTACTTGTAAGCGACGAAACGCGTTGGCTGTGGTGCTGTTTGAAGAAAAATCAAAATTAAAAACAAGACAAGAAGCTGACCTGGAATTGAAATTTATTGGCTTACTTGTGTTTTTGTGTCTAAAAATTACATATTCGGTCTGAATAAGTTGTAACAAGCTGGCAGAATTACATGTGCTTGGGAGTTAGATAATTCTTGTGGTGAGGGACCTGTCTCTCGGTTTATGGAATTTATGTGGTTTTCCATACCTTTGAGCACCGTACAAATACGTAACTATTGATATTGAGTGCGAATCTGAATCCTTAGCGCCAGATTACCTATAAATAACCACGGTACTATCTGTTGTACTATCTGAGGGACACTTTGGACATTTTAAACCTTTTGAAGGATGTCCCATTTGATCCAGACATTGAATTTCTTATAGGGCTTGACATAGAGGCCCTATATACCAATATCCCGAATTGGAAACTCTCAGAGTGTTGGAGTCACTGCTTTTTGAGGGAGAATGGCCTTATGAAACACCACAAGCCTTTATTCTACATCTAGCCGAGATAGCCCTCACAAAGAACTTTTTTTTATTTGAGGGCGCAATGTACCTCCAAACCCATGGAACATCTATGGGGAGCGTATTTGCCCCCAGTTTGGCTGGGTTATATGTGGGGGCCTTCGAAAGCTTGACGATTCTGGATACGAATGGACCTTGGGCTTCACAATTGCGGATGTGGCGACGTTATATCGATGACGTATAGGTGATTTGGAGAGGCGACAGAACATCAGTCGAATGCTTTTTAGAATGGTTAAATGATCAGAATCTGTTCCTCCACTTTACCTCGACTATTACCAAGACCAGCCTCCCCTTCCTGGACCTAGTGATAGAGCTAAGTGAGGGTGCTCTGAAAACTAAGGTATTCCACAAATCAACTGACAAAAATGCCTTGTTGGTATTTGAAAGTTTCCACCCCGATCCCTACGGGAAAATTTGCCGGTCGGTCTGTTCTTCCGAATACGTCGGAACTGTTCGGATAGAGCTGATTTTATTGTGGAATCCGACACCTTGACACAGAAATTACAACAGAGAGGGTACCCTTCTAGGGTCATCAAGAGAGCCAGAAAAAGGGCTTATAATTCAAACCGTGACTGCCTACTTTCCAAAACCATCAGACCCCAATCTAATAAACCAGTGTTTGTGTCTACCTTCAACACAGGTTAGACGATTAGTACTAAGAAACTGGAAAATACTGAATTCAGGGGGCTTGAGTATAGAAAAACCTCTCTTTTCTTTCAGGCAGAGCCAGAACCTAAAAGATCTCCTTATACACACAAGACCTAGGGACCTAACGGAAGTGAGGAACACTACTACTGTGGCAGGCTTGCCCAGATTGATGGGCCACACGCGTGTGGCTCATGTAGCGCATACCACCTGACGTGTAACACCCAGTCAATTGATCTCGACTCCAAACACCCTGGGAACAAAGATCCCACACCAATTGCAATTCCCAGGGGGTAATTTATTTGATCACCTGTCCCTGTAAGAAAATGTACGTAGGGATGACGAGCAGGAAGGTGCAGACAAGAATTACAGAACATTGTAGCACAATTAGATGCGGCAAAAGTAATACTAAACTCACAGCACACTTCTTAGAACAGGGACACACTATAGAAGATCTCAAATGGACTGTCATAGAGAGAGTACCACTAAGGAGACACCTGACGGATGACCAGAGAACCCTACTACTTTGTGAACAAAAATGGGTCTACTGGTTAACTGTTCCTTTATTGAATATACAATCTGTCCCTCATGTCCTTCTGCCCTTTGTGTTAGTGGAATGACATATTCACCATCCGCCACCTAGTGTAATCATATATTTTCCACTACTCATATTGAATAAATATAAGAGCGACTCATAGTGCCTTTAGTCAATGCACACGGTGCCTCTTATAATCTCTTGCCCTCCAGTACTTCTATTTTTATATGACCTGTCTCTTACGACCTTCCGCACCTCGTGACAGCGGAACGATAGGCCCCCATTCGCTAATTAGCGCATTTAATTTTCCATCATTTAAATTGAAACATAAGAGCGACTTACAGCACCTTTCATTTAGTGCACACTGTTCCGTTTTTTATCTTTTGCCCTTTTTGCTAGCGGAATTGTATGCCTTCCATCGGCATTCTGGTGAAACTACATCTCCCATCATTCCTACTCCCGCTCCTCCAGTACTTCATGACACCCCGGGTCGGCCGATCACGTGGGACGTCAGGGGATGCAATACAGGAAGTGAATAGGCCATTTAAGCTTGAGATCACTGGTCGGACGCTGTCTTCACGGTGTTTTGGAAAGCAGGCCGATTTGGCAGGAAAAGCCTACGGAATAGTAAGGAGTTGGCAGAGAAGGAGGGGGGAAGGCGGACTCACAGACATTGAAGCTAGGCACTTAAGGTCATTAATATGTAGGTCTGCTGCTACGAGCGCGGACTAGACAACCAGTCCTACATTTTGGAAACGGGGGCTCACCGCTATATCCTCCTTCTTTCTTTCTTCTTTTTTCTATCAATGTGATATAGGTTGTGTTCCTGGGATACCCTTCTGCCGGACACCAGTGTTTACGCCCAACTTTTTAAACAATGCGATTGGGAGATGTATATGATTTGGGAGAAACAAGGTGACTTGTGGTGTGTAGGGACACATGCAGCGTTTTATGTAAATATTGGCAATACTACTTAACGAGTGTGTTGGACTTTGAGACCCGAGGGATCATTCTTAGACCCGGGATAGAAGGGAAAAAGGGTGAACATTCACCCCACTAACCTTATAGGGAACTCAAGCAGATGTTTTCAGATGTTTTCTGAAGTATGGGGATGAGAAGAGATTACCTGGGAGTATAGTATGTCTATACTGTCTCTTTTTTGTCCTTTACTCGTTAATGTTCTCCCTGACTATTGGGAACATTTTCCACACATGACAAGAGGAGCTAGGATCTAGGAAGACCGGCTCGTACTTCAAGGCACAATAACCGAAATACAGTGGGGCCAGAAGTGGCACTGGAAGCGACATTAGTCCTGAAGAAGACTGGGGTGACCTTTCGAGGCACAGTAAGTCGGTCGAAACATGTTGACCACAGCAGTAATAGGAGGGAAGTCTTGAGAAACCTCATTTTCTCACTAAGACATTACCCATCCTTTTTCTTTTTAACCCTGATGGGGGAATCTGAGAATACTAAAAAATTTTTTGGTTGGTACCCTTAAACCAGTTTTAAACCACTTCCAATTAACTGCACCCTTTTTTGTCGCACTACTATTTTGAGCCACTTGGTGATTGACACTGCTTTTTCACACTATATGTTACGTGTTTTATATGTTGAGTTTCATGGTCGTACGTTGTGTTGTGTGAAATTTATTATTTTTTCCCCTCCCTTATGCTCCACCCTGTGTGTGGCTACACCAGGGCGATTTGTAAGCAGGCCCTATGATGAAGCATGTCACATACCTCGGTATGTGAGTGAGGGCAGTTTTTTCAAACAGATGAGTTTGTCTGCTTTGTTATAAGTTTTGTTTTTCGCTCTCCACCCCCTCTGTGTGTGTACTTGAGAACCTATGGGGGCTCGGGGTGGCAGAGTGTAATTGTTTGGCCCTCTCCCCTCTTATGTTTTAAGAGATTCATCAACTTGGCATAGCCCTTGATGCCACCCCCTATAATATATCTTTTTCGATGAGCCCTACATAGTGGCGTCTGTTTCCTTCATGATAGTAGGGGGCGTGGCTCTATTCTGCTGGCTATAATCTGCCCTTCTGGCTAGGCGTGGTATTTAAACCACTCTAGTTATCGCGAGAGCCTCTGATCCACTCCTGTCTGGTTGAAGAGCACCTGTTTTCATCGCCTAATACATTTTTTTTAAGACCACAAGGGGGGGTTGGGGGGCGCCGACCGCAGGGAGGTCCTACCCCGGGCAGTTTGGGAGGGGCGGGGGGTGGGTTATGCAGAACATTGGGCGGGTTTTTTATATATTGGGCTGCTTTTTAGTAGCGCCCAATTTTGTATCTATAAATACCTCCTGACTCCTCCCCCGGCCACCATTTTAGTTTTCGGTGACCAGGTGGCCGGGGCTATAGTGTTTTTAGTAATTACTCTGGTAATGTAGTTGGTTAGTGCTAGTTTTGAGGGCGGCTGAAGATTACCGCGTTCTTGAAGCCATCCGGCTACTTAGTGAGGCGGGTCGTTTGGACCTTGTGCTTAGGGATGTGGCTGGGCCTTCTCGGCCTCAGCGTCAGGCCTCAGCCAGTGTTGCAGCGGTCGTTGCTGCGTGTATGATGCTGAAGCGTCCGAAGATTGAGGCGGTGAGTGTAAGGGGCCGCCTGCGCTTCCGCAAGCCAGCCCCTGGGTCTAAAATTCGTCCAGCTACGGTTCGGGAGGCGGGTGCTGAGCTCCAACCGCAGCCGGAGGTCAGGGGGGCTATGGTTTTTGAGGCGAGGTCATGCTTTGGCCCGTCGGGGCTGCCTCTTGCTTTGGCGGTTCCGGGGTGGGCTGCATCGGCCCCCGCACAGCGAGGAAAGCACGGAGGGCGGAGGGGCTCCAAGAAGCATTCTGCTTCTGAGTCAGCTGCTCCTGTTGTGGAACCAATTGAGAGAATAGTGGTTGAGGGAGAGCGAGACGCTCGTTCTCCTGCTCCATTTTTGTTGTTGTCTGGCACACTGGGTGGTGGAAGGCAAGGGCTGGTCTGCCCCCCCCCCCTCATCATAGTCAGGAGCATTTGGTTGGTACTGTTGGGAGTGGAGTTGGGGACACGTTTACTGTCATGCCCCCTCCTTCTTCCAGGTCTTGTGTCTCTGGGGGGATGAGCAAACACTTGCAGGTTGAGGGTCATGAATGAGCAATGGATGTGGCTCCTTCTTTTAGCCCCCTCCATTTTTCACCGCAGAATTCTCCCAGGGGAGAGTTTGCTTTGGTTCATAGTGGGTCAGTAGCAAAGGGGGAGTGGGCGCAGGTAGGTGGATGCCACAAGAGGCAGCTTATGCTATGGATTTCCGTCCATCCCACTCCGTAGTTGGGATTTGGGGGGCCAGCTTTTTGGGGGTCCTAGTGTCTCTCATAAGTTGGTTGAAGAGCAAGCTGATGTACTTAAGAAGGGTGGAGAGGCTAGATCTTGGGAGGGTTTCGACATTTTTCCTTCCTGGTCAGAGGGGCTGAAGGACGCTGCAGCCATAGATGCGGGGACAGGTAAAGGCTGTCCCCAGCCTATGGGGAGTTTGAGGGACTCTTCTAACCAGCCACAAAGGGCAGCAGGTAAGGCTTTAGCGGAGCAAGGGTTTACGGCAGAAAGTATCAAGGTGCGGAGGAGGCAAGATGGCCGCTATGCTACTGATAGAGCGAGCTTTAGAAAATATTTTATTCTAGCTCGTGATGTCATACTCTCATAATTTGAATTAATATATTAATAAGTGTTTGCATGATTTGTTTGATTAAACCAACCTAGATTAAGCTTGCACCACACATGAACACGCGGGAAACGAATTAAATGTGCTCTTGTTGCATTTGCAAGTCTGTTTTTGTAACACATTATTAATATTGTCCTGTTTGTTATGTTTGTCCTATTGTCTTTGTCACTATTAATATGCAGCTGATCATTCATGGCATGTGCTTTTATATGTGCTTACATGTATGTCCTATGTTGTGTTTGTCTGTCTGTGTATTATTTAATCATCTTTTTACTCTTTTAGAAATATAAAGCTGGATTACATGAAGAATGGTAGTTATTATATGTGTTGCTTTATTTGTTTGCTTCTACTAGTTGTCATTTATTAATGGGTTAATTACTAGCAGGGAAAGGGTGGGTAACAGAAGGGTTTGTTTTACCTGAATTAATTATTCTTTTGTGTTTGTTTAAATAATAGTTTTCTGAAAAAGTGACGCAGGCAGAAAGTGGCGCAGTGACGCAATCAGAAGCAGCGCAGAAAAGGCCTGCTGATGCAAACCCACACGAGACAACTTTATTCTGAAGTGGAAGAAAAGCCTTTTATTATGAAAGTTTTAAAAAATGAACTGCTAGAGACAACTCTGTGGAGTGGGTTTGGATGTGCCACGAAAGTTTAGAACGGTCTGGCTCAAGGCTAAAAGGAAGAGACGTGACAAGATTTCCTATTGCTTGAACATTTTTGCTACAAATTGTAGCGGACTATGGAACTATTGCCAGGATTCTGTGCATGAACAATGACTTTGTGTAAAGCCTGGTCTCGTGGTGGAAGATGTCACAGTTTACTGTGGCGTGAGGTGATTCAGCCAATGGAGAGCCAGAATTCAGCTGTTGGAATGTGAAAAATAGTTAGCTCAGCTTATTTTAGAGTATAAGAATAGGCGTTAGCTGCAAACTTTTGGCTTACGCTCTTGATTCCAGAAGGACGTGTTCTGCTGCCCGATGATTACACGTAAGAAATGTAACTTTTAAGACTTTGTTTTCAGGCGATGAGGGTAGCGTCAGTGAGATAGTTAGGTTTTGGAAATGCTCTTCCTTTTCACTTATTTCTGCTAATGAATAATATTATCTCTTTATTAAATGCTGAATAAAACTTATATGACTTTTTCTAATGCTTGCTTAATAAAGTTCCAAACCTAAGTTTTCTTAAATATGTTTTAATAAACTTTTAAAAATGACAAGCTGGTCTTGTTTATTGTAGATAGTTTATTGCAAAAAGTCATTAATAACATATGATCCATTCACCTTACTCACTATGTTTATGGGCCTGGTATTGATTGGTAAGTGTGATAGTGGATTATGACATCATTTATAAAGAATTTTAGTTTTTAGGCTCCATCAATTCTGTAGAGAGCAGTCACATTTACTCCTTCTCCTGACCCATGGAGTATGAGGCTGGAAGTTCGATCAAGATATGCTGATTTTCCAAAGAGCAACCAGTGATGAAGGAAGTGCTGGGGTGTTACAGAAGGCGCTGACAGCTTTACGATTTTACTTTGGAGAGCATTTTAGGAAAACGCTCATTCAAGGCATCGCTACAATCATAGGGATGTCACAGCGCGCTGGAGCAATCCCGAAAATTACCATGAACAAACGAGCTACCGCAGCGAATACTGCTGCCCAAAAGACTCAGCCTAAGAAAGGAGAGAAGCCAGATAAAGTCATCAAAGAAAAAGAAAAGGCGGAACCCAGGGTAATGGCTCAAGCGGGAACCCCTGGAATGAGAGGACCGCAACAACAGAGGCGCCTTCAATCTGATAGCGGAGCGCTGAAACACGCGATCACCATACCTGCTCCTGGCAAAGACTTAAGGCAATCTACCGTCACGGAGGCTTTTGCGGGCAAAATCCAGCCGGTGATTATGGTCTCCGAAAGCACTGCAGTCACAAACACGGAGGCAAACACGGAAGCTGCTTTCGCCGACCGCGAGGACGCAAGCACGGCGGTTGCTAGGCAACTGGGGCTCCAGTCATGCACGCCTCACGCGGGAGCCGCGCTGAGAGGAAAGAACGCCGAGAAGGCAGCCGAGAAGGCAGGCGAGGACACAGAGGCAGCCACATCTACGGAGAGCAGAACCGGCAAGTTGAGTAATGGACAGCTTGAGGAGACAGAAGAGCCGGTGAATGTCAATAATGTCCAAATGCTTGAAGCTTTGATGCAGGTAAATCTCGCTCCCACTCCTGGGGACAGCAATATTCTAGTTCAGTCTAACTGGGGGAGCATGAAAAGTCTAGAAAGTCGTACAGCAAGGGGAGTTAAAGGGGACAAAGGAAGGAGAGTACGTTCCCCTGAGGTGGAAAAATTCTATTCTGTGACTGAAGGCTCTGATTCTTCTCTACTGGGCTCAGAGGAGGAGGGCACTACTACAGATCTCTCGTTAGGGACAGAGTCAGGAGGGTCCCACTCTAGTGAGCACAGAAGCAAGGAAACACAGAGGAAGAAAAGAAGAACCATGATAAGACGGGACAGAGACATAGACAGAGCAGCATCAAGTACAAACAGGAAATTGCTCTGGGACTATGGTAGTACTTCTAAAATGTACCAGGAACATGACCTAGGTGATGCATCTGATAACCACCCCACAAATGCCTCTCAAGATACAGCCGAAACACCACCTCAAGCAACTCTAGATGGAATGTTTGCCATGTTAAAACAAATGCATATGGAGGCCAGATTAGAAAGCAGAAGAGCCAGACAAGACACTAAAAAAATACAAGCAAGTATCAGGAAAATGAATAAAAAATACGAAGAGGTTGAAGAAAGAGTGGTGCAGGTGGAAGAGAGAACTGGCAGACTGGAGGATGAAGTTACAGACTGGCAGGCTTCTAGAATGGAACAAGGAAAGGTAATCGAGGACCTACAGTGGAAGCTGGAGGATTTCAAAAATCGCCAGCGACGGAATAACCTGAGACTTTTGGGTTTGGAGGAAGGAGTGGAAGGGAAGAACCCAAGGGAATTTGTGATCAAATTGCTAAAAGGCGCATATCCAGAGGCACAATGGCAATGGGAACTAGAAGTTCAGAGAGCACACAGATTCCCACTGACGCAGAAGAAACCAAGAGGCGCTAGTCAAGATGTTTTACCAAGGGCAATGCTAGTCTTTTTTGGTAACTTCTTGGCCAGGCAGGAAGTTATGGATACTGCCAGACCAGATAAAAAAATGTCATTTGAAGGGGTAACATTCTTTGCTAGGCCGGATTTCTGCCATACAACCGTAGAAAGGAGATGGAAGCTTAGGCAGCTAATTACACCATTTCAGCGCCAGGGATCCGAAGCGAACCTGATGTACCCTTCAAAGCTGAAAGTTATCACAGGGGGCCGCATCAGAATGTTTTACTCAGAAATAAAGGCAGGCGAGTATCTTGCAGAAATAACGGAGATTCAAAGGGGTAAAAAGAGTAGAGATACTGAACCAGCATAAGATCCATAATCCAGTACCAAGGGAGTACTGAATATGGTAATACTTGGGCAGGTTGGGTGGGAGAAGGAGGCGACACTACAGCAGTGAGCAGTCACACATAGGTCAGGATTGACCTATTTGCCTGTAGCAGGGAGGGGTAAGTAAGGGGAGGGGGGTTGACTGGTGGGTGGGAGAGGGGGGTGGGGTGGGGGTGGAGAAGAATTAAGGTCATGTACAGCACGAGGTAAGCAGATGTGTAAGAGTAAACAAGTGGTAGTAAATTTAAAGAGGGTGACGCTTGATGGTTTAATTTTAAAGATTAGATGGCGTTAAGGTTCGCTACCATTAATATCTGTGGTCTAAATGATGGTGGGAAAAGACAGAAAGTTGCAGCTATGTGCAGATTATTGAAATTGGATGTCATATGCCTCCAGGAGACGCATGTGAGGGGGAAGGATAAATACATTATGGATCAGCTAGGTTATGAAGTCTTAGCATGTACACAGCAAGATTCAAAAACAAAAGGAGTGGCTATTTTGGCAAAAAAAGGAATTATGCAGGTAAAGAAAAAGAAGGAAGACGATGGAGGGAGATGGGTTATGGTAGAAGGGGAGACTGCTGGGGGTCGATATACAATTGCATCTGCATACGGTTCTAATGAAGACGAACCCAAACTATTTGACTTGCTAGATGTTGAGTTAGCATTGTGGACAGAACCGATAATCTTCTGCGGGGACCTCAACATTAATGGATTATCAGGGTTGGGTCTGTTGGGTGGGGTGATGCAGGGAGACCGCAAAAAGAGATCACGAAGGTCTATTGCTAATCTAATGTCTAATAATGCACTGGTTGATGTATGGTCAGCATATAATCCCACTGGAACTGGTAGCACCTTTTATTCTGCTCCCCACAAGGTTATTGCTAGATTGGATTACTTTTTAGTCACTAGCTCCTTAGCATCAGACGTAAAAATAGAAAGGCTTCCACGGGTCTTCTCGGATCATAACCCTCTAATATTAACTGTCCCTCAGAACCTCAGCCCTATTTTTAAAGAATACAACTGGACATTTGAAAGAGGGTTACTTAAGGAAGAAGACTATGTGAATAAAATGAAGGTATGGATCAGACAATTTTGGGAAGTAAATAGAGGTACAGCATCAGCGGGAGTGGTCTGGGATACCTTTAAAGCAGGGATAAGAGGGGAAACACTGGCTTATACTCTCCGCAGGAGCAAAAATGAAAAACTCGAGCTAACTAATAAGTTACATGTTCTAATGGAATTAGAACAACAGCTTGTTCAAGCGGTAATCAATCAAGAATCTATCGAGGAGATCTTATTAGAGATAGAAATTAAAAGGGCAGAAGCTAGCGAAAAACTGGCAAATAAAGCAGCAAGTAACTATTTATTGAAAAAAGAACAGTGCTATGAATTTAATGAGAGGGTAGGTCATATGCTAGCAGTCCGTATCAGACAAAATTTGGCAGCGGGAGAAATTAAAGGAATTAAGGATAAAGGGGGAAAGGTTGTGACTAAGGTAGAAGATGTGAGGGAGGTGTTTAGAGAGTTCTATTCTGATCTATACGACCAAGATCTGGGAAATGTTGAAACTGAGATAGAGGGATATTTAACAGGAATTGCACATGAGGAATTGAGTGAGGAGAATAAAGAGGCATTGGAGCTACCATTGTCACTGGGAGAAGTCTATAATGCAGTAACTAAACTTCCCTCAGGAAAAGCAGCGGGGCCCGACCAAATTCCGGCGGAATTCTATAAAAAATTTTGGGACACCCTGAGGGTTGATATGCTGGAAATCTTAAGTCAAGCACAGAGGGGGGAAAATGTACCACAATCTTGGGCCGGAGCAAACATCATTGTAATCTTAAAAAAAGATAAACCACACTTGGATCCCGGGTCATACAGGCCAATAACACTCATGAATGCCGATGCAAAGATCTACTCCAAGGCACTCTCACAAAGACTAAGTAGGGTAATTGAGGGTTTGGTATGTACAACACAACATGGATTCATACCTGGCAAGGGGACTACACAACACACAAGGCAGATGGTTACTATATTGGATGCTGCAGGTGCCACAGGAGACCCTGCCTCGGCCATCTTCTTGGATGCAGAGAAGGCCTTTGACAGGGTCTCCTGGGGGTATCTGTGGAAGACTTTGGAGTGGTTTGGGATTGGAGCAGGCTACATAAAGGCTATACAGGCACTGTATTTAGATCCTACGGCTAAGGTAAGGATAAACAGGGGGTATACTGCGGGAATACGTATAAGACGCGGTACACGGCAAGGCTGTCCGGCTTCGCCACTGTTATTTGCTCTATACCTTGACCCTCTTCTGCGTAGAGTGGAAGGGAACCCTAACATTCTACCGATAAAGTTACAGTCTTATGAATATAAAACGCTCGCTTACGCAGATGATGTGGCGGTGGTTACCCCAGAACCAGGGTCGGCTATCCTTGAAATTGAACAAGAGGCTGTAGCTTTTGGGATAGTGTCGGGCTACTCGCTGAATAAAGGAAAAACTCAAATTATACAAAATAACTGGGTGAACTTCCATGACATAAGGGTAGCTCCCGAAGTTACATATTTGGGAGTTAAGATCACAGCTGACTTAGATAGGCTAGTCAAAATTAATATGAGTCCACTGTTGGCAAAAATAAAAGCGAATACGGAAAGGATTAATAATTTGCACTTGACCTTGATGGGTCGAATTAATGTAATAAAAATGGTAACATTCCCAAAAGTTTTGTATTTGTTTAGGTCTATTCCACTATTTTTTGACAACACGTGGTTTAACAAGCTGGAAGCAATCCTGAACAAATTTATCTGGGTTAAAGGGAAGACAAGGAGAGCCTATAGACATCTAACAGTATCCAGAGAAAAAGGGGGTTGGGGGGCACCGGATTTTAGGCTCTATTATTGGGCTGCCGTATTACAGTATTGCCAGGGGTTAATAGGCGGGGGAGGTGCAGATCACACAACGGAAACCAGGACAGGGTTAATTAATGTATATACTACACTATTGGGAGAGGGGGCAGAGAATGGGTTTTTGAACACAACCGACTTCACTTATTTTAAACACACACGGTTCAAGACTTTAAAGGCGGCTTATAGGGTTTGGAAAGGATTGACAAAAAAATTTGGACTAGGTAGGTTCAATAATTACACAAGATTGTACACAAACTGCTCACTACCGAGGGACATTTTCAGGGACACTAATATGAGGGACTGGCTTAACAAGGGCATAGTGAAAATAGGGAATTTGCTTGTTAGCCAGGGGAATATGCTACAGTTTGGGGCGTTACAAACAATATTCGGGATAGAACACAATAATTTTTACAAATATCTTCAAACCAGAAGTTTCTTAATGCAAAAACAAGGTGGTCCGGCAGGGCTGGGACAATGTAAAGTCATGGATTATATAGAAACAGCTAATATGTGTACGATAAGACAGCACTACGCGGAGTTGAAAGACAGTAAAACTGATGAAAGGGCGAAATACGCACAAAAATGGTCAGAAAAACTGGGGTCAGGGCTTGAAACCTTTCAGTTATCATTGGATCTGGGCCGAACAGTGTTATGCTCTGCTACCCTTCAGTCACAACACTTTAAGACAATATTCTCATTATATCACACCCCGGCTAGAATCGCCCAGTGGGGCGGCACAACTGGGATAACATGCCCCCGATGTGATTCAGCTGAGGCAGATATTGTGCATATGTTCTCTCAGTGTCCGCAGCTGTTTACCTTGAAAATGGCTATTGAAGAGTTCTTTGTTAAAGCACTTAGGATTAAGATTAAACTGATAGATGAATTAATTATATTGGGGGTGGGGGACACAGCAGTTGCTATGTCAGTAGAGTTTACTTTTGTTTCACTTGCAGTCTATCGTATATGTATAGCAAGAAATTGGCTGGACAAGGCTCCCCCTTCGTTTCAAGTCTGGATTGCAAGCCTTTTATCTATGTACAATTTGGAAAAAGCAATCTATGAGAGGAAAGGTAGGAGAGCTAAGTTACTAGGTAACAGAATATGGCAACCTATCACTAGGTGGAAAAATAGCAGGTTAAACCTAGGATAGTGAATGGAAGGTTGTCAAAATATTTTACAAATGCTTTATCACTGTTTTGTTGAATTGGAATAGGTAGTATATATCATATATAGATTTGATGAATCTTTTACGACACAATGTATCAGAATAATGTTGCAATGTACACAATCATTTTTAAAACTGTTATGTGCTGTAACATATACAGGAATATGTGGAAAAATTTTCTTGGAAACGTTTAATAAAAATAATAATAAAAAAAAAAAAAGAAAGTATCAAGGTGCAAGAAGGTCAGGTTTTGGGTCCGGCGTCTTCTACAGTTCAAGGCATGCTAGACTGGAGCAGTGAGGTTGAGGTAGAGGATTCCCCCTTTCCGGTGGCGGTTTCATGCAAGGCGGAGGTTACACGGTTTGGCCAGTTTGAACCGGTTAGGAGTGAGTGGGCAGGTGCGTTGAATGTTAGTGGTCAGGAGAGGAGAGAGGTAGGCAATTTTAAGGGGCCCGGCACATCAGTCTGAATTTTTTCTCCACAGGCTAGGGATTTTCGCGGAGCGGCAGACTCGGTAGGGCGAAGTGCGGCCCAGTGGCACCGAGGAGAAGGGAGGGTGGAGCCTGGAGCGGCACATCCCATACCGGTGGGGGATCCCGGCGCGGTCAGCAAACGCAAGTCCGGCACGACTTCACTGGCCCCAACTTTAATTTCTTCACGACAGACGTAATGGACTGCAAAAAATGTTTCAGATGTTGGTCAATGTTAGGGGGAGTACCGGCGGGTACAGTCGGCTCCTCCAGCGGGATGTTCTTAAAGGGTCTGGTCAGGCCCAAGTTGGTCATGAAGGGTCCGGTAAGGCCCATGGTATGATATCAATGGCTGGCCCTTCTCAGATGGAGTAGCCTTTGGTTTTGGACTACGATGAGGATAGCCCTGAGGAAGGGGAACTACGTGAAGTTGAGGTTGGGGGTGGTTCTTCTCATGCTTCTTGTAGTTTTTTGCAGGCACCGGCAGTGATACCGCCCAAGGGGGCCACAGCGTTTAGATCCAGAAGAGAGCGCGGCCCCTCGGTGAGGGTTCCTCGACTGGTGGATACTGTTGATCATGGCAATTGGTGCCTGGTCAAGCCCCCTTGTTAGAGCCAGGTGAGAATTCTGTACCAAGGGCCAAACCAAAAATGGTGTCTGTGGGGACAGGGGGAGGGGTCGTTGAAGGAGAGAATGAAGGTAAGCTTTACAAGGGTCTTTATGTTAAAGATCAAGGGGTTGGTACGCGGGATGAGGAAGCAGTGTTGGGCACAAAGGTGTAATGTGGTATGAACACAGAAGAGGTCGCCATTGGCAAAGACCCGTTGCACAGTAAAGAATTAAAGATTATAATGCTGCCTTATATGGGCGTTACAAAACCTTTGGGTGCTCATTTGATGTTGGCCACGAAAGAAAGGATTTGGAAGGGTGTAACGACGGGATTTTCGGACCAGATGGAATCAGCTCACCAGAGCACCACTAACCCAGCCGAAACATAACCACCTCCCTCCTTAGGACATATTTACAACAGGTATCTATGTTTCCTACCCAAGGATGGGGAATTAGCAATATACATGCTTAGATCTTCTACAATACCACACTCATACAATACAGTCTCGCGACCACACGGGCCCAGACTACTCTACCCTAGGGCAGTTCTGTTTATTTACCATTACACACTGACTGCAATCAGTGCTCGCCCAAGCCACAATCCTGTGGGTATAAACATCAGTGTCCCCCCTGATGCTCTCTTTTCAATCTAAAAGCCACAATCCTGTGGGTATACGCATCAGTATCCCCCCTGATGCTCTCATTAACGCCGCCTTACAACAACGATCACTTTCCTATGAATACCGTTAGCTCTTTATGTTGGGGCATCTCTCATTATTCACTAGAGGTACAATACTACAATATTATGGATCACACAAGAATGGCCGAATTACACGGTGTACAACTTATTCTCTATTTCAAGGGCTCTTCTCTCCCTCATTATTCAGTTACCATTTACCTGATCGGGGGTAGCATCCGTTCATAGAATAGCACCTGACTAGAAGAAAGGTTAACTTTACTGTATAAGAATAATGAATGTACACACTGGTTCACTAAGAACTGGGGTACTTTATTATTATAACAACAATAACAATATAATTCTATACTATAACATATAGCCTGAAAAGGAAAAGAAAAGGTTAGAATGTGTGCACGCTAATAAGAAAGGGTCGACGTCACCTTATTAATATGAAGTCTGGACTCAGCAATCATCTGGGTTCCCTTCTCGTCTGTGCCTTGGCTCGTCTTAGAGTCACACCTCTGCAGTCACTGATACACGTCTGCACCGTTATGCTCTGTCTCCTCCGCTTCCCTCCAAGTCACTGGAACCTTTCTCTTATCAGCTGCTTTCTCGCTGGCTGTTCTGCACTACTCCTCTCTCCTCTCAATCACGGACTGTCTTCACTTCTCAGCTTCGATCTTATAACTCAGTTTCCAACACTCTGGTATTCGTTCCCTCAACTAACTGCTTCACTCTGTATGCTCTGATCTTAATGTCAAAGCTCGCCAGCTGCTCCAACTAAAATAACTTCAATCTGTCTAAGAGAATATCAGCTTTGTGGTCTTTCTCGGACTTCAAAATGGCGACTGCCTGCCCTGGAATAATTAATGGCATTGATGCTAACGACTAGCTGCCGCCTACAAACTGCCTGATTCACTGCCTGATGCTTTCACTAATATGGAAGCTTGTCCCTTCATGGAAAGTTACGGCCAGTAACCTGCCGCCCACCAAAATCTTGTACCTCCCCGCACCAAGGACACGTTCTCAGCCGGCCGGCCTGATGTTATGTCTTCGACACAGAGAAAAATACAGTCTTTAGATAAGGGCCAGCCTGAGCCGGTTCTCTCCAAGCGAACAACACCTCGTAACTAAAACATTACATTTGACCTAGAAGCATCTCAAGCTGCCGGGGCAGAAAGAAAGATGGAGTCTCTCCCGTTCGAGGCCTACAAGGCCCGAAATAAGCATAACTCCATGGAAAGTATACTAACACTCTTACAAAAGGACGGATTATCACTAATACTAATGAATCTATCCCTTAACATAGGTTTATCTAAGGAAAAGGGTACGGGATTGTGTCAACACGCCTTGTGAATAGGCTCTATATACGGTTCTAATCCTTCTATTAGAATGATAGTAGACTAAAGTCACCTCTAATCACCTACCCTCAAGGAAGGGCCGAAAAAGTCGGTCAGAACAAAGGGTGAATATGTCGAAATTTTTAAATTATTGCATATGGAAGCGCGCTTGAAGGAAGGCTCTAAAGAGGAAGAATATGAGCTAGCTAAGCGCCTGAAAGTCCCTTTAACTATTGAAAATTGGACTGCATCGGTTTTGATTTATGCCAGCGTATATTGCGAAAAGTTCCCAGAGCGCTGCGTTGCTATTTTCAAATACATGGATGTCATACGGAAAGCTCAAATTACTGGTAGTGGTTTTGCATGGGCACAGTATGATGAAGAGTTTAGAGCTCGTTTAATTGGGATCTGGGGGCAAAGTGGGGGGAGTTAGATACTGATCTATGGCAGCACACAATGGGAGCTTCAGCTGGGGGTAAGACAATTTTTACAGCTAGTGGTTTGCCCTTAGTGTATCGGCTCTTCCAGGCGAAGCCCACCCGGGGAAGGGTGGGAAGTACTGCAACAACACAAGCGGGATTGGGGGAATGCTGGAATGTCAACAAAGGTATGTGCCCCAGGAAATATTGTAGATTCCGTCATGAATGTTCCCAGTGTGGTAGAAAACATCCGTTGGTCAAGTGTTGGGGTGCTGGGAACTCAGGCAGTCAGCAGTGGTCACGGCCAGCAGCTGGCGCCCCAGTCACATCACAGCAGTCTCAGTCGTCTAGAGGGGGAAAAGGTCCACAGGGTGCTGGGCCCAAAGGCTCGTACTCCGGTTAAACTGGAGCAGTTAGCAGAGGCACTGCAGGGGTACAGGGATTTGAGGGTGAGGCAGATGTTACTGGAGGGATTTTCAGTAGGGTTTCGTCTTGGTTACAATGGGCCGCGGCTGCGGTGTTGGTCAAAGAATTTGAAATCAGCTTAGGAACACAAGGAAATAGTGCAAGGATAACTGGATATGGAAGTATGGAAGGTAGAATGGCAGCGCCTTTTGATGACTGGCCTTTACAAGATTTGATTGTGTCTCCGATTGGGGTAGTTTCCAAGAAGGAGACAGGTCAATTTAGATTTATTCAACACCTATCATGGCCAGAGGGGTCTTCAGTCAATGATTTTATTGATGAGGAGGCGGCCTCTGTGTCATATTCTTTGGTATACGTTGCCATGTCACTGGTAGTGACGGCGGGCGCAACTGCTGAAATGGCAAAATGCAATATTAAATCTGCATTTCGATTGCTTCCAGTCCATCAAGATGATTGGAATCTTCTGAGGATCCATTTTGCTGGTAAATGGTATGTGGACAAAGCATTGCCGATGGGTTGTTCCATGTCTTGTTCCCTTTTCGAAGCATTCAGTACTTTTTTGCAATGGTTTTTTACACAGCACGGTGGCCATGAGTTGGTAATGCACTATTTATTTTTTGTGGGTACCCCTGGTTCAAATGAGTGTCAAACAGCTCTGGACACATTCCAAGAGCTCATGGAATTACTTGGTGTACCTTTGGCGCCGGAAAAGACAATGGGTCCTTGCGCGACCATGTCTTTTTTAGCCATTGAGCTTGATTCAGTGACAATGCAGGCTCGCCTAAAAAGGTGAAAATGTTAGAACTTCTAATGACCATGATACAGAAACAGAAAGTGACTGTGAGCGAGATCCAAGTTCTGTTGGGCCATCTTAACTTTGCATGTCGGGTGGTCAGGGCAGGGCAAACTTTTTGTAGACGTTTGGGTCGAGCCTGTCCGGACAACATTTGCCCCACCACCATGTTCGTTTGTCACCAGGAGTGGATCTTCGGATGTCAGTTGTTTTGCATTCTTTCCATGGAGTCCCTTTGGTCAGGGAGAAAGATTCGGTCTGGGATGTTCAGATTTTTTCAGACGAGGCAGTCAGCGAAGGCTTTGGCCTTTATTGGCAAGGCAAGTGGTGTGCAGAGCAGTGGCCGGTTCAGTGGAAGGCCCATTACCTTTTTGGAACTTTTTACGGTGCTAGTGGCTTTGACATTGTGGGATCAGGAATTGGCCCATAAGAAAGTGCTGTTTCGAATTGACAATATGGCTGTGGTTGACATCATTAACTGACGGTCAACCAGAGAGGAACCAGAGAGGAACAGATTCTGAAACTCCTCTGAGTTTTTGTGTTGAGTTGCTTCAGATTTGTGATTAGTTTTAGGGCCCTACACATCCCTGGAGTGAATAATAACATTGCGGATGCTTTGTCTCGTTCGCAGTGGGAGAGATTCCATGGGCATGCCAAGGACGCAGCAGGACGCCAATCCCCATGCCGGAACATCTGTGGTATGTAGGCAACGCAAGGTCATACAATTGGTGGTAGGTTCTTTGGCAGTTTCCTCTCGGGCAGCTTACACACTGGCTTGGAACTAATTTTTAGCGTCAGGTGCATGCAGAGGGGAATCTGGTTGGCGGAGGTCCGAAGATGTCATTCAGTTCATTCTGGATTTAATGGATAATGGCCTGTCTAGAGTGACGATAGCTGGGAAGTTAGCAGGCATTGCTTTCATGGGGAAACTCCTTTGGGGCTACACTCCTTCTGCAGGGGAGGTGGGGAAGAGACTGTTAGAAGGTCGGGCTAGAGAACGGGGTTCAGGACAGCTTGCTCGCTCCCCTTTGTCTTGGCAGACTTTAGCCAGGGTGGTGGATGCATTGCCATCAGTGTGCAGAGATTCTTTTGAGGCTTGTCTTTTTTCTACGCTTATGGTGTGGATGTTTTTTAGGGCTTTTCGTGTTTCTGAACTGTTGGGTTCTAAGTTCATTAAGGGTTTGTTATGGCAGGACGTTTATTTGTCAGACAAGAGTGTGCACATTTGGTTGTACAGGTCAAAAACGGATCAGAGTAGAAAGGGAAAAGGCATTTGGTTAGTTGCATCCTCCCCCCATGGAACGTGCCCGCTACAGTGGGCTTGGCGTTGGTGGGTGTTGTCTGGTGGGGGTGTAGAATCCAGTGTTTTTCAACACGCTGATGGGTCTCAGGTCACAGACTACCAACTTCGTATGGTGCTTCGGAAAACTTTGCGGAGTTTGGGTTTAGATGAATCTAGATATAGCACTCACTCTTTCCGGATTGGGGCTGCAACTGAGGTGCATCAACGGGGTTGGTCCAGACAAGATATCATGTGCTTAGGGCGATGGCCATCTAATTGCTTTCAGCGCTATGTGAGGAATGAAGGGGGGTCGCTTGCGTCATCTGTTTTGTCATAAGTCTGATACTGCTTTTCTCATTTCAGGTTCTGTAGCTGGTCCCCGCGCGGCAGAATTGACCATCTGGATTGTTGGGCATTCCTTTGTTAAATGGGCTTATGTTCAAGCTTGTCAAAGTTATTTTGGTTCTTCATTAGGCTTTAATGAACGTTTGTTTAAGGTGATTTGGAAGGGTAAGGGAGGGATGTTTTGGAGGGAGTTGATTCCTGCTCTTAATTCTTGGTTAGTTGGGGGTCAGTGCCCAGATGTTTTATTAATACATTTAGGCAAAAGTGATCTGTGTGGAGTAAAGGGTGTGGTTTTATTGAGGGCCATGAAACAAGATCTTACGCTTTTGAAAGACCAATGGTCCGGCTGTCATGTATTATGGACGGAACTGGATCCACGTAGAGTTTAGAGAGGCGCTCTTAAGCCTAAGGCGATTGATAGGGCACGCAAAAAAATAAACTTGGTGGTGTCCAGATTTTGAAGAGGTTTGGGTTTTACTAGGGTGCTTCACAGTGACATTCGCTTTGATGCAGTGGAGTTCTTTAGGAGTAATGGTGTACATATATCAAGGATAGGCATGGATTTGTATCTTTTGGAGCTCAGAGAGGTTCTATCGCGTTGTCTTAAAGTTTGGGAGTTTGCTGTTTGGGCTGTGGTTTGGCTTCAATTTGTTTTGGGGGGCAGAAAGAGGGAGGGTAGTATTCCTCCCCTCCCGCTTCCTGGGTGGCGGGGGTCAATGGTGTTTTGTCAGGATTGACAGGATTGTGGTGGTTTGTTTGTTATGTTGGGTCATGATCAGGGTGAGTTGGGCAGGCTAAACTGTTGGGGTGATTCCTGTGGTTGGGGGAACAACATTGGTTGAGGTGCAAGACGGGGAGTTCTGGATATTGGTCTGGGGGATTTGTTAAAGTTTAAATGATTATATAAGAATTTGCATTGTTAGTATTGTGTATTTTTGTACACCGAAACTCACATTGGCACTGTATTTATAATCTCTCCTGTGGACCATATAAAATTCATCATTCCATCTATTCATCCCTATTGTTTACTCTGAACATTAATTGGATGATACTTTTTCTCATAAAAGAGATCATTGTATATAAAAACTGTTTGATTTCCGTAACAACTGTTCTTGACAACTGTGGTCGACTTTTTCAAACATTGCCTCTATTGCTACTAGTATGACTGGAACCCTGAGTTTCAGGACGGATGAGAATGTGTGCTTATGAGTTTGTTGGTATGAATGTTTGAATGAATGGGTTGCTGGGATGTTATTTATTCAACTTATTGACTATTGATATATAAAATATATGAATCAGTTATTAATAAATGTTGATATGTTTTGAATTTATTACTTTTGCATGCCTCTGTTCATAGGCTAGCTTCTTGGGAGTTCATCCATTGGCAACGTTTAGCGCCTTTTTGACTAATACAAGTAGAGAATTTTTTGTACTATTAGTTGGTGTGCCTGCAACAAGGTTCAGGAAAGGCCACACTAAGAAAGGATCTCTATCCTCCTTACAACTGAGAAGGAATGGGACTTTGAAATAATGCAACTTCCGAGCAACAATATGCAGTGCATTAAAATAATTTACCAAAAGCAAGTGCTCACTCAGCTGATATTTTACATCTATTGATGAAGTGGACATTTCATTTCAATTATATGGGTGCATCATGATCCCGCATGTAGTGCACCAGCATATAATCACTTGTTCTATGAACGTGAGGTGTTACAGTTTTGAAATGTATACATGGTGTATTTTAGGCCATTGAAAAGTAGAATGGAGAATCGACGTAGAAAATGAATGTAACTAGCAGGAAACATTAAAATGAAGAACACATGTGTGAAACTGACACTTATTCATGTTTTAATTGTGTTCACTACTAACGTATTCCATACATAAGTGATAGCATTAGTTGAAATTACACTAGTGTTATGTCATTTTGTAAAGGTTATATGTTGTTTCTCTTAAGTTAGCTGAAATTTGTAGGCCTGAAATGCAAGTCCCTGAGACTCTCGCTATAGAATTTCATGTGTGCTATGGAATCTGTTCTTTCTCAGTTGCAGGTTGAAGAAGCACTCACTTCGGTAGAAATGTATCTTTGCTTTACTAGTCAGGCTAGGAGGGAAAAAGTTACAATTGATTGGCTTGAATCGATTAAGGAAGGTCACTGTGCTTCACACAGGAGAAGACTTGAGAAACAACAACAAATTGTATTGAGAAAGGTACACCATCGATTCTGTGGAAACTTTCCTTCAGAACTGTACCCAGGGTGGATGGAGTGATTTGAAGTGCATTCTGGGATTGCTTTCTGGGAAAAACTTGTTTGTGGAAATAGGGGTTGTGCGCCACCTCTTTCTTGCCTTCAGAGAGAGAGTATCCTAGAACAAGCTCTTTCTTTAGTGGCTTTATGCAACTTGACCCGTTGATCGTGGAGAGACTTCTAAGGGAGACTCCAAATGCCGACTCCTTTTATCATCCCTTCTGAAAATGCTTATTCAGGTATGTCGCCTTAGTGTTAGTGTAGAGATAGATTGAATGCTTTTTACCCACCAACAATCGATGCATGGAATTGTGGACTTATGTTTCCTGATTTTTGGTAATCGTCTTAAAATTAATTGTGCTGCTTATGCTGCACTGTCTAAACTGGGCGCACATATTTGGCTTCATACTGATTCCTCTGCTTTTCTATGCACTTGTGTTGAGCTGTGTTAATGTTCAGTTATTTTTGGCTTTGTGATAAACCAACTAACCTTAAGTTGCTGTCCATGGGTTATTATGTATCCAAAAGAATGATTGGTTAATTGTTTGTTTTTCTAATGACTTTCCTCCCCGTTACACTTCCATGCTGTGAAAATGAACCATCAGAGTCTGACTCTAGAATAGTTTAAAGCCTATGGGCCTGGCCCTTTCAGTTGATAACAGTGTAGGATCGTTTGCACATGAAGGGGAGAATCTAGAAGTAATCTAGAATAGGTGGAACTTAGAACGCCAAACCCTGAAGTAGAGCCCAATGATCGAGAGTGGAAGGCGATGGAGTGTGAGGGTGTGGCGACATTAGCGGCAGAAGGAGGCATGAGTATTTATATGGTGTATATGGTGTGTTAGATTTTGGGAATGATTTAATTGTGTGATATCTTTTGGAGTTGGAAATGAGAGCCGAGTGAATGAGATTTTGTGCCGTATGTGGTCCATGTATTGAGATTTGAGTTACAGGTGCCGATGTGTCCTAGGATCCCTGGACATATTAAAAGGTGTAGAAGACACCAAGATTGTGATTGTCTGGCCAAAGAACCGAGGGATTGTCATGAGACGTCATTGGCATTTCACCTAAGTCAGGGAACTTTGTGTGAATGGGATGTAAGGGAATTGTCTAGTGGACCTTGTGTACAGGGGTTAACGATACTGATACGGGTGATCCGAGCTGATCGCGGGTCACTGAATGGGAATTTTCTTGCGTGGTTGAATTCTATTGATCCTTTTACATGGCAGACAATTATGGATTTAAGATGACTGTGTGAGTGAATGCATATGGAGAAATTGTGAAGGAGGGTGAGCTGCTGCAAGGAATGAGAGTTACATCAGAGTGTGCTGCTCTGTGATAGGTCAGGTGATGTAATGCTTCGCTGGGATTGGTTCAGAAAGATGAGGCTGAAAAAGACTTATCAGTTGTAGACTATTGAACAAAAATTAACATGTTAAAATAATGAGATGCTTTAGGTTGTTGATGGCATCTTTTCAGAGGTGACTAAGGGGTTGTTACTCAAGTGGGTGAAGAGGTGCCACCAGAGGAAATTCCAACACAGTATATGGCAACAAAAGTTGGGTCTGCGCTATAAGTTGACTCTAAAATTGGCTTATGATCACTGAGAAGAAGGGTGAATTGTCATTTCCAATCTTTAATTAATTTTGGTTGGTTGTATTGAATTTCATCAGACGAACAATGTTTGCACTGTGACCTTTGCCTAAACCAACACAGTTTTAAGTTTTAGATGCATGGATGTGTGCAGCTCATTCTAAGCAGAGGGAGAAATATCAAGGGAGAATGAAGAAAACTGTAAGGGCACATTAGGATGCACAGTGGGATGCGAGGCTTAGGAAATGGAGAGTGGAAACCATTGAGGGAAAGAGGTTGTACCCAGTTCTAGTAGGAGATAGGGAGTCACTGGACAGGAGTAAAAGGACAAATGGAAATGACTTTAGTGACAATGAAGACAGCTTGTTGGATGGGTTGTTAGATGAGTGTTCTCTACCTTACAGTCCACATTTGGGTTAAGGGGGATGAAACTTGGAAGGTGTTCAGAATGTGGGGATTGTAGTGGCTCAGGAAGGCCCTGATCCAGGAGTAATGGGAAGGATATCAACAAGAGAGAGGGGGGCAGGATTGTCTGCCTTTGGAGGTTTGGAACAATACGGTGTTAATATAACTTCACAGTTTCCGGAAGCTCTCATAATACCGGCCACCATTGGTCCTGTTGTCCCTGTTACGACCCAAGTCCGGTAGGAACCCTTAGTCAGAGACAATCCATACATGCTGAAGGAACTGGAAATGGTTCTTCATTGGCACCTGTGGAATCTATTACCCCTTTAACGGCAACTGCTGACCCTTCTGGAGTATGCATTGGTTCCAGTACTTTATGGTCTATACCCATGGTAAGCAGTTGTACAAATCTGTGGATGTGGGAACCAACTGTAAGCTGAAGTGGAGCAACTTTAGAAGCAAGCGCAAGTCAGAAAGTCTCTGGAAACCAACATGTTCTAGATGTAGCGGACTTGAAGTCCTGGTTGAGAGTCCATAATATCAGTAAGGAGAGTCAGAATAGTACGTCAAGTCAGGTACCATCAAGGCTGCAATGAAGGTGGAGTTAGCGGATATGTTGAGGCCGAAACCGGAAATAAATGAAATTCTCAGTGGGAATCTACCTTTTGATAGAATAGAGACCTATGAGCTGGATGATCTGTTGTTTGTAGGGAAGGATATCACCCAAAGGGTAGGACAAGTTATGAAAAGCTGTTGGAGTTGGCTTAGAGGTATGTAGTAGACTTGTCTCAAACAAAAAGACTACAGAGAAATCATAGACTTACCTACAGTGACCAAGAGCTAGGGAAAAAGAGAATGAGTGGGTTGAAGACGCACATCGAGGGCTGGTGGTAGGAATAAGGGCGTGAAATATGCTGGATAAGTGGGAAGAGAGATGGTGGAAGAAAAAGAGTGTAGAAAAGGTGACAGGAGAGATGCCAACTCCAGGAGAGGGGTAGAGGCATATCCATTATGGGAAGTGCCTAGCGGAGGGTATGTATATGGTACTGAAATTAGGGCGACCTTGCTGCATTTACAAATGATTTGCCCAGGCTGAGGGAGAAACCTGCTGAGTTGATTGCTTTGTTAAAATCTCAAAAGTGTTGTGGATTGACTTAAATACCTTGTTCGAAATTGTGGGTCATAGTGAGCTATGATCTGCTTGCAAAATAGCAATTTAATGACCTGCTGCTGAGCCAGTTAGAGTTTCAGTGACTCATGGTCCTTCAACCTTTGGTTATCAAAAAGTACGACCAGGTGATCACATGTTTGTAGTCCAACATAGACAGACAAGACATCAAATGGGTTCAAATAGATCGAACAACCCAGAAACCTTAGGAGTTAGTACATGCTTACTTTGAGCGGCTGATGCAAGCTTGTAAGCAGTACAGTGGGTAGACACCTTCGACCCTAAGGACACATACAATTGGTATCAAAATTCATGATTAGATTTAGGGCAAAAAAAGATCCTTATACGAAATCCTATGGCATACCAGTAATTGCAGTGATGAGGTGGACTCTAAGCATAGGAGGATAAGAGAAGCAAATGCTGGTCCAAATGCGAAATGCTCAAAAGGGAGAACAGGTGCAGGGAATGATTAGTACCATAGCTCATGGCCAGGGGAATGTCTCAGGGGGAGTCCAAGTAACATCAGTTGCAAGGTAGGCAGGACAGAGAAGAGGAACATGCATCCCCACAGATCTTAAGACAGGGATAGATGTTGCTACCCTGAAAAAGACCATAGCCTGTCATTTTCATCACAAGTACGGGCACTGGACGTGCGAGTGGTGCCTTAATCCTACAAATTAAGTGCAGGATGGAGAGCTTGTGCAGGTGACTTATGTCGTAAATCAGTCACCAACAGTGACTAGACCAAGATCAATTAATGTGAGAGGGGACCGGAACCAGTGAGTGCAAATGCACCAAACTCTGAGAATTTTGCTGGGAAACTGATTTTACCACCAGATGCCTTTAAAGGAAGCACTGGATGTGTTTGAACCAGATCCATCCTTATGATTGAGTCTAAGGTGGGAGGAAGACTGTACCCTTGGAGCAGTTTTAGAGGTAGACCAGAGTGGACCATATGTAGAAGCTGATGTGGATGGTCACCCCATTACATTCCACATTGATACTGGTGCTACCCATTATACTGTGTGATCTACAGTAGACCCAAACCTGCCCCTCTAGGGAAAATTGATCCAAGTTGTGAGAGTGTCTAACAACAGAATGACAAACCCTTTGACAGAAGAGCTGCTGGTGAAAATCGGAGATTTCAGGATTACCATCAGTTAGTGGTGTGTTTTTCGAGTCCAGTCTGTTTATTAGGGCGTGTGCAAATCACAATGTACTATCTACTGCCACCAAAGGGAATTGAATTGCAGACTAACGATGTGGATGCTGCCTGCAAACTGGCAAACCAGAACTTTTTTGCTACCTTATTTCCTTTACTGACAGTGGAAGACATGCACCTTGATCTGAGAGACATTGTCTCTTCACTAGTATAGGACTTTTCAGGGGAGGAAATCAGACTGATTGGAGGAGTGAAGCCATTTTGCATTCAGGTCAAGCCAAATGCAGAGTACAAGGGAACACCTCAGTACAACATGACCCCAGAAACTGTGACAGGAATTACACTTGCAATTGCGTCCATGATTGCCAAAGGCATCCTAAGGGAAATAAAGGGAGTCCGGGCAATTCTCCAATTATGGGGTTGCAGAGGCCAAGTGGGAAATATTGCATTGTCCAGGACTTGAGAAAGGTCAATAGCATAGTGTTTCCATGTTTTCCCATGGGACGGAATCCATCTGTAATCTTGTTCCAAATTCCTGTGAAGCTGAGTGGTTTACAGGTATTGACCTCTGCCAGACATTTTTCTCCATCCCAATGCATGAGGAAAGCCAATTTGTATTTGCTTTTTGCCTGGGGAATCATGTCTTAACAAGGTGTCCTATCCCTCAAGGGTATACAGAAATCTCATCCATATTAAATCAGGTCTGGAAAAAGAATCTTGAGAGCCTAATTCTGCCCCCATATTCAGTGTTAGTCCAGTACATTGATGAACTCATTGAGTCTGTTATGCTGGAGGCTTGCAGCGGCGATACCATCGCCTTACCGAATCATCTAGCTGACAATGGGCATAAGGCGTCCCAAGTGAGCTTCAGTTTTGTTTAAATGATGCACAGTATTTGGGGCATCGAATTGAGAAAGGCAAAAGAAAGGTGTCATTAGAGAGAGTGGAGGCAATCATGATAATGAATCTGCCCAATACACAGAAAGAGGGTCAGAATGTTCTTGGGAATGGTTGGCTACTTCTGACAGTGGATTCCTAACTTCTCCTTGATGGTGAAGCCTTTGCAGATGCTGACCCACATGGAAGGTGTGTGATCCGGTACCTTGGGAAAATGACTGCCTTACTGGAATTGAGAGAGAGCCTGTTTAACACTCCAGATTTGGGAATGTCTGATTACCGCAAGGCATTCTCGCTTTTTTGCCATGAGTGAGAGGGTTGTGCTCTATCTGTACTCAGCGACACATGGATGTGTCCGTGGACCAGTGGCCTACTTCTCAGCTACATTAGACCCTGTAGCTTCAGCATTGCCCAGATGTCTCAAATCCATTGCTGCAACTGGTGTCAGTGTTGAATGATGTGAAAGCATTGTGCTGAGTCATCCTCTTACAGTGTATGTACCACATTCAGTTGAGGGCTGATGACAAGAGCCAAAAAACAACACTTGACGAATAACAGGTTGACAAGATATGAGCAGTTGTGACTCACTGCTGAGAATGCTACCCTGAAGCTATGTTCTGTGTTACATCCTGCTGTCTTGCTACCTGTTCCAAATGCTGATGAGGAAGATTGTGACAATGTCACTGAACTCTGCACAAAACCAAGACCTGACTTTTTTGATGAGCCATTGCCTTATCTCGATTAAGTCCTTTTTGTTGATGGTTCATGTCTAAGAGACAATGAAGAACGTTTGAGAGCACTGTTTGTTCTCTGTACCATTTCGGAAGTTGGGGAAGCTGCTTGTTTAGTGGGAGTACATTCCGCACAAGTGGCCAAAATCATTGCTCTGACCCATGCATGTCAATTTTCTGAGCAGATCTGAGTCCCCATCTATACCAATAGCCAGTTTTGGTGTGGTCCATAGAATTTAGACAGCAATTGTCAAAAAGAGGATTTCTTACATCATCAGTATCCCTGATCATGAATGGGGACGATGTGAGACAACTACTAGCAGCTTTGCAATTACCAAGTGGCTGCCATTAAATGTGCAGCCCATAGAAGGGGAAATCATTTTGTCAAAATATGAAACAGGTTCGCAGACAAAGTTGAACATTTTTGTGCTATTCATGCATATGTTTTTCAATAAAGAATATTCTAGCAGGAGTACAGAGCAGACCGAACTCAGCATGATGCTTGCTGTTGCTGACGTGGGATGAAGTGAGACTTTTGCAATTGGAAGCCACAGACAGGGAGCAAGCGGATTGAATTAGAGCAGGTTGTGAGAGAGGAGAACATTATCTTTGGGTGTCAGTCGATGGCAGGGCAGTATTACCAGATTGTTTGTTAAACCCAATGGCAAGGCAGATTCATGGAGCAGCTCATATAGGAAGGAATATGTGATATAACAACGCAATCAAAATGATTGCGGCATGCTACATCGCACTTTTTACAATGCAAGCGCAGGAGGGCGCTGGACTTAGGAGTTTTTTTGCTATTCCAACACCAGTCTACGTACAGTAGGGAAGGTGTTGGAATAGTAAATCTTACTATTCCTTAGGTTATAGCGCCATTCAGCGCAAGTCGATGTAACGACTTGCATTGTAACGGCTGCCTTGAAACTCCATTGCAGTGTACTCACTGCGATGTAAAGGATGTTTCCCATAGGAAGAGATGCAATTGTGTGATTGTTCAGACAGACTTGTTTCAATCCGAGGTTTTGAGTGATTGAAGAAGCTGTGCGTCATCGGTGCATCACGTATCAACAAATGAATGCGGGAAAGAAGACTGTTGCCTTGTGTCACATTGGATGATCCGGGGTCCCTTTAATCAGATCCAAATGGATTTTGTTGAGATACCTGTTTATAATGGATTGAGATACATTCTGGTTGTTGTGTGCAGCTTTTCTTGATGCGTTGAAGTGTACCCAACTAGAAGGTGTGATAGTCTCACAGTAACAAAGTTGTTGCTCAGGGAACTCATTTCTAGATTTGGATTTCCAACTACATTGAAGTTGGATAGAGCAACACACACTTTCATAATAAGATCATGAAGTTGCTGTGCACAGCCTTGAATGTGGATCACAGACTACACTGTTGTTACCGGCCAGAAGTGTCTAGAATGGTGGAGCAGGTCAACTGGACTTTAGAAGCAAGGTTGGCTAAAGTTTGCGCTTCAACATCATTGAATTGGCCTAATCTGTTGTCTTTGGTGCTTATGAGTCCACACAGCATTCCTGACAGGAGGACTGGGAAGTCGCCTCGTAAGATACTAATAGGAATAGCAATGCATTTTCCTGCTGTGTCTTCTACTGCATTGATAAATATCACAGATGATTTGATCCTCAACAACTGTAAAGAATTGGCTGACATAGTACGTTCTGTGTCTCATCAGGGTGAAGCAGTCACTGCACAGGTCTCAAAAGATCTCTGCCAGTACCTGAACACTGGTGATTGGGTTCTCCTCAGACAATATGTGAGGAAACACTGTCTTGACTCTCGGTTGCATGGACCGTACCAAATGATGCTGGTGACTAACACTGCTGTGAAGTGTGGTTGAGTACCGAACCAGCTTCATGCCTCCCATACCCAATGAGTCACTGGTCCCTCTGATGAAACAGCTCCTCTACTAGAAGTCTTCCTAGCTGTGACCAAGGAGTCACCGGATGGGACAAGCCTGATCGATCTGAGGGAGGTCAAGTCAAGCTGCACAAGAACCTGGTATTGACTCTGAGGGAAATAGTATTGTTGCAAGTGCTATAGAGTCTGACTCGGTAGAAGAGACTGGTGTGACAAGTATTCAAGAGCAATCAAGGAAGAAGATACTGCAGATGAAACATGGCTTAGGAGAAAGAGGAGTAGGAATCTGAAACTTGCATCTGAAAGAAAGCATGCACCAATAGATTAATCTTCAATGTCTGATATAAGTGAGTCTGAACAGAACACAGAAGGTGCAAGATGATCCAAAAGAGATTGTTTTCTGTGCTGAAGATATTCATCTTCCAAGTGGACTTATATGGTTACCAATGTCGGGGAGAGCTAGGTCTGAGATTTCAATATTGACTGCCAAGATCTTGCTAAGTGCTGCTGGAATCAACACTAATGCACTTCTGTCATTGACTGTATATTTTCCGCCAAGGTTGAGGGGCTTACGGACTCTAATTTTGGATTGGAAGACATCAAGTTCCCAAGCTTAGGAGGACCACAGTCTCTTCAAGAGTTTGCAGCATTGAGAGCTGAACTGTTTCAACCAGTCATTAAGGATATTGGCTCTGACCTCATAAGGGATGTAAATCTAACTCCGAAAGTATAAACAATTTGCTTGAGAGAAGATAACCTAGGCCTGAGTGGAAGAAGAATACAAAATAGGGAAAAATAAAGAGGGCTAGGGAAGTCTTCCAAGCTGTGCAGATATTGTACAAGAGACTGTGAAAAGAGTTTCCAAGGTTTCAAAAGAAGATTGCCAGAGAGTCTTTGTTACTCATGAATAAGAGGGGAGGGAAGATACTGTATGTTGAGACTCTTAAAAGCTGTAATCTAGGCTATTTTGAAAATGGAGTCTGAAAATTCCAATCGTAGACACAAAAGTATTATAGGTACACTCATTTTAGGGGTAATCATAGTAATAGCTGTAGTCGTCACTGAGTCAATTCTAAGTGCACACAAGGTCGAGGAACATGGAGTAGGGGTACAGAGGACATTCATGCCTACCACTGCTGCTCCCAAAGAGGAAACATTAGGATCTGAAAAAGTCTTAATAGAACAAACTAGTCGCTTTCTGTATGTAGATTTATCCAAAGGTGGTTATATGCTGAACGCTTATGCTAATCTGTTGTATGAGTATGTTGACACTATGAAAGTGAGAGATTGTTACGTGTGTATGCAACTGTCTCCTTCGGTGGAGGAGGGGGTTTGATACTACCACTTACCTTTGACATATGTTATTAGTTGTAGGTAACTCCTTACTATGTTCCTTGGAAAAGGCCTTTATGAGTACAACTTATCTAATTATGATGTGGTACTCCCAGAGATACCAGTCTACAAATATCTGAATAAATATGACTACTACAGGCAAATAGAGAGAATATAGAATTAATTTGCACCAGCAGTAACACTAAAACACTGCTTACATGGATAGGCAAAACTTAACTTGCATAATAACAGATCTAAAAAAGAAATTAATAAATTAAGTAGAGGATAGATGTAGGGGATTCGTTGGTAAATCTGATAACAAGGACAATAATTCTGAATGGTCAAGGAAGAGGTAGCTCACAAGGCTAAGAGAAGTTCTTGTGCCATAGCTCTAGATTGGGAACAACAAGGCAAGCTTTGCAGACGTCATGGCCAGGGCCATTATGACACTGTTTTTGTGGTACAGAATGTGTGTATTTCGTGTGTGGAAAGAATGCGTATGTTTGGTTACCGAGCAAATGGTATTGCACTTGTTAAATGACAGTTATGCTTTCAAAAATATAGCATGTAAAGGACTTGGAGGGTTTGGAAAGAAATGTTTCAAACAACAAAAGAGTATCGCTTATTATATGTGTAAGCACAGACACATGAGGTCGATTAGCCAGAGGTGATAAAATCGCATTGGATTTTTATGAAGAAAGAAAGTCAGCAGGGAGAAACCTGGACTGAGTGCTGTTGAGGTTATGGGCGATATATTTGAATATCTGATACCTAGCTTTGGAGTGGTATTGAATGACAGCAAGATTGGAAGGCTTTCTACCATCATGGATAAGTTGTCCATTAACACAGCTCAGCTACTGATAGACATGGAAATGGTCTTGATAAGTGCTATGGTGATGCAGAACCATCTTGCTTTAGATGTGTTATTGGAAAAAAGAAGGCGGAGTCTGTTGAATGCTGAAGGTCCAACAGTGGTGTACTTATATCTCTGATAGAAGTAAAGATCTGAAAAGATATCTTAATAACATCTGATATACATAGTGAGATGCAGGATTTGGCAGCTGAAGGAATCTGGGATAAGGTTGGAAAAGGATTTGGTGCAGTTGGAAAGTGGTTTGTGAACCTGGAAGGGGAATCCTTGAATATATCTTAAAGCCGATGATAATTGTTGTGATCAGTGTTATCATCTTGGTAGGGGTGATAAGGGCATACAGAAGGGCACAAGGAGAGGCATGTGGAGAACTCCTTAAGAGAAAAAGAGAGAAGGATGGAAATGCTGCAGGCCAGTCATTATGAGAATCTGAAGCACCTGGAGGAGTTCAGGCAGAGAAGATTAGGTACGACAAATGTTTAGGTCGGCCTACTCTGCAGGAATTTTGGAATGTTTTGTGATGACTCAACGTCATCAGAGGGGGAAGTGATGAAGCGGAAACTTTATTTCAATTTTTGGGGTGTATCATAATGACACATAGAGCACACTTGCATATAATCTTGTATGAAGCTAAAGTGTTAGAATTTCGAAATGTATTAACATGAATAGGTGGTGCATTTTGGGCCATCGACAAGTAGCATGTAGAATGTACGTAGAAAATGAATGTAACTAGCAGAAAAAGTAACATGAAGAATCCATGTTGTGCAATTGACACTTATTCACGTTTTAATTATGTTCACTAATTACGTATTCAATACATAGGTGAAAGCAGTAGTTGAAATTACACTACTGTTATGTGATTTTGTAAAGTGTATATGTTGTTTCTCTTATTTTAGCTGAAATTCGTAGGCCTGAAATGCAAGTACCTGAGACACTCGCTTTAGAATTAACAGTTTGAATTTCATGTGTGCTGTGGACTTCATTCTTTCTTATGTTCTGTGTTGCAGGTGAAGAAGTACTCACTTAGAATATTGTCGGTGTTTTTCTAGTCAGGCAAGGAGGGAAGAAGTTACAATCCTGTGGCGTGAATCAATAAAGGAAGGTCATTGTGCTTTAGACAGGAGAAGGCCTGGGAAATATTGACAAATTGTATCAAGGAAGAAACACAATTAACATTGTGGAAAAGTTCCTTTGGGACTGTACCCAGTTGGATGGCGTGATTCGAACTGCATCCTGGCATTGCTACCTGGGATTAACGGTTTGGTGGAAGTAGAGATAGTGTGACACTTCTTTCTTGCCTCCAGAGAGAGATTATCTTAGAACAAGCTCTGACTTTAGTAGCTTTATGTTACTTGAATCCATTGATCATGGAGAGACTTTTTTGGGAGGCTCCACATGCTGAAACCATTTACCTTCCTTTTGATAATGCTTATTTAGAGATGTCACCTTAGTGTTAGTGTAGGGATAAATGTAATGCTTTTCTACCCATCTACCGTCGATGCAGGGACATTTGGACTCATGATTGCTGATTTTCTGCATTCTACTTTTCGAATTCATCGTACTGCTTATGCTGCACCATCTAAACTTGAAGCACAGATTTGGCTCCATGATTATTCCTCTGTATTTTTATGCAATTATGTTGAGGTATCTTTATGTTCAGTTATTTTTGGCTTTGCAATAAACCAACTAAACTTAAGTATTTGTCCATGGGTTATTATGTGTCCAAAAGAATTATTGTTTAATTTATGGTTTTCCTAACGACTTTCCTCCCCTTTACATGTCCATACTGTGAAAAAGGACCATCGGAGTGTCACTCTGGAACAGTCTAGAATCTATGGGCCCAGACATTTCTTTATTTAACAATTACATCCCGCCTGGCTCGAAACACAAATTTACAGCTGAATATACGATTTGTTTTTACCTAGACTATCCTAGATTGAGGAGAAAATTCCCAAATGATATTAATGGGTGACTTTATCACTAAAGTATCTAATGCTGCAGTAAAAGCTCAAAGTAATTAGGAATTTGAAGAAGTTTGGTCCATCCCTGAACCAGTCATTCCCCAAATATAAAAGTAGATCAATGTGGAAGAATGCTCCTGGAATCACTGCTCAGAATAAATGGTGTGATTTAAAATGAAAGAACTGTTGGGGATGTACCTGTTGCCTTCACAAGTAAGGTGGTTCACTGGCTTCTCTATTATCTATTACATCATAACCAGTCACAACCTATATCAGAAATACTGGTCCCTTAAAACAGAGTTTGTGCTAGGTAGTGAGCACAATTTATTATATTGTGCGCTCAGGTTGCAAGTACAACAAACAGCATCTTGGATGCTAACAGAAGGAAATCATGATGCTCTTGTTACTTGCAAGCAAGGTCGAATTATCTGGACCACCAAAAATGTATCCAAGTAAGACACAATAGTCATCTCATCTTGCTTCCACCACCTGCTTGAAGAAAATAACCCTATTTTGATCTATGAAAAGATATTCACAGAAGCTGTCAATAAGATCCTAAGGAAGAGTCAATTCATAAATATGTATTATGCCGAATAAAGGAATTAAAGGAAGCAGAAATCTCCTGGAAGCTGAATAAGCTTGCTCAGTCAGTCAGTCAGTCAGTCAGAATATCTTTATTCGACTTGTTCCAAGTCATACAAAGAAACAAAAACAATAAAAACCATTACATGCAGTACTTATTCCTACATTTTCCTAGAGGACAACCATCTAAGTATATGATTTAAAAAGTTATATACATGATGAAAAAGAAAAAAAAAAAAAAAGATTTTACATTTCATATAAAAAAATACATAGTAAAACCATTAACTTTAAGGCGAAATTTGGCCAACTGCTTTCGCCCTTGCAGCGGCTACCAGAAAATTTGCCATGCAGAAAGTAATACGAGGATTGGACAAAAGTTGTAAGAAGAGCAATGCCGGTCGCACCTGTGTAAAGCCGGCTTTTTTCAAAATGGGGAGCAAATATTTCTTTCTCTGCTCTCGATACAAACTGCAGAACATGACAAAGTGCATTGTATCCTGCACAGAAAAATGGTCGCAGCTACAGGGAGGGGCTAAATCTGGCTTCTGCCAACTCTTAAAAGAACCCAAATAAAAATGTAGCAAATTAAATCTAAACTTGGTTAATAAAAACCTGTGATAAGGGAATGTGACAAAACTCAGATAAGGGGCGAGTGAAGATGAGCAAACCAGAAGGCTATGTTCCCTTACCGCTGGTTTCAACAATTCGTGTTCCTCACGTCGCGCTTCCTGCCTTTCCCTAAATGACTTTTTTATAAAGTCTATATCCTGTACCCTAATTTTCTCTGGGGATGAAAAAAGTTCCGAGCGACCCAGATCTGTAAATGTTTTAACTAAATAGGCCATCCATGGGATACTACTATATTTGTCCAGGGATAAGACGTCACACAGAATTTTATGGTTCAAGGGGAGATCTTCATTCAACCACATTTTCAACCACAGAATCAGGGGGGCTAGACTCAATGTATCTGACAGATAGGGTAGGCCCACCTCTTTATGAATAAAATAAGTTGGGGTTGGCTGTGGTACAGAGTGCAGGGATCTGATAAATCTATTCTCTGCTCTCTGAATTGGGTCAAGATTTACATACCCCCACAAAGGGGAACCATATAATGCTATGGCCACAGGTTTGCTCATATAGATTTTTAAGAGGGCTTCCATGGGCCTGGCCCCTAACTTGTCAGCAAAACCCAAGAGTGCTGAAGATGATCTAATTACGGCCAATCTCTTTGCTCTTATCTGAGGGCCCCAGGATCCTTTCTGGTCAAACAATACACCCAAATATGGAAATGTAGATACCTTGGAGACGGGGACTCCCCTACAAAAAAATGTTTTATGTCTTTTTTTATTACACTCGCGCCCCATTACCATTGTATGTGACTTAGAGACATTTACCTTGAGGTCCAGATTTTCCATAAAAGAACCGAAGGCGTCCAAGAGATGCTGAAGGCCAACACGAGTGCAGGCGATCAACACGGCGTCGTCCGCATACAGGAGTGCCGGTATTTTGGCACCTCCTGCATACGGGACATCAGCTTCCTGACCCCGCAAATGTCCGCCCAAACCATTGATGTAGATGGTAAAAAGCATGGGGGCTAATATACATCCTTGCCGTACCCCCTTTAAAGATTTAAACAAAGGGGTACGTCTACCATCATTTGTTACTCGGACAGCTGCAAAAAGCTCCTGATGCAAGGTGGCCATGAACGCGACCAATGCCTCGTCGATACCCATCTCCAACAAGATCAACCACAGTTTTGTCCTATTGACCAGGTCGAATGCCGAGGAGAGGTCCATGAATGCAAGAAACACGGATCCCTCCTTGGCCACAGTATATTTAGAGATAAGTAAGTGCAGATTTATGCATTGTTCAATGGTCCCTTTTCTTTCTCTAAAGCCATATTGTAGTTCAGACAACCCACCACAGCTCTCGACGTTCTCCCTCAATCTAAACAAAAGTACTCTACCCAAGATTTTTATGGTTGAGTCCAAAAGGGATATAGGCCTATAACAAGCGGGATCATCCCGCTGGCCTTTATTTTTGAAAATAGGAACGATGGTGGATGTGGCCCAAGAGCTAGGGGCTTGGTTATCATTAACTGCGTTAAACACATTTGACAAAACCTCCGCCCACAATTTGGGTGAGTACATAAAAAAGTCAGCAGGGACACCATCAGGTCCAGGTGCCTTATGTCTTGTGGTTGCCAATAGAGCTTTTTCCACTTCTTGAGGATTAAAGATGATAGGGTGTGCAGCTACAATAGGCAGTGGGACATCTTTAGCTCCTTCGTCCTCACCCTCATAGACATTTTTGAAATGAGACAACCATTTTTCATCGGTAATCACGCAGTCCATGGGATCATTTTTGTCTTCGGAGAATAAAGGCTGTTTAATAATCTCCCAAAATCTCCTGCTGTCCTTCAACACTGCCGCTGAGAGGAGATTTTCCCATGATTCGCGTTTGATGGTATCCTTACGGTTCTTTATGGCTGCCTTATAATTTTTCCTTAATCTAGAGATATCATCTCTAATCCTAGGAGAGTTTTTTAAGGCTACCAGCAGTGCTCTATGGGCTTTTGAACATGCAGAGTCAAATCAGCGCTTATTTCCAGGGGTTCCTTTTTTTGGCTTGGCTAAAAGATCCTTTGCCACCTGGCCACATATTACCTCATAAGCCGCTATTATTTCTTTACCTTGAGCGCCCGTTTTTTTGCAGATATCTACCATATCTTTAATTTTAGGAAAGTTTTTTGCGTAAAAGTTTTCCGGGATCACTTTAGCCCATTTCAGTCGTCTGTCTTGGTCGGTGGTCCTCAGGGGATGTACAAGTTTTAATGTTATTGGGGATACTCCCATCTGGGCTCCCCAGGCCACTTCGAGTAGTACAGGATTATGGTCTCTATAATGTGTTAAAACTGTACGATAGTCCATGGTCCGGCTTAGGATGCCTTGTGAGACGAAGATGTAATCTATCACTGAACCATGTTGGGTACCAGTAAAAGTTGGCGTTCTCAGGCCCCAGTCAGGTTCGTACAGATCATAGTTAGCGAGTAATTCTTCTAACTCCTGCCCCTCTATGGAGTGTTCAAAGTGGGGTCCCTGCAGGCCCACATCGTCATCCTCATTGTCGCTACTTCCCTTACAGGCTAGGTTACATAAATGAATATTAAAATCGCCTAATAAAATAAACTCACAAGCAAACTTGATATTCTGAGATACTGTATTTAAGATACTATCTAGGTTAGCAACATTACAACCTCTATGTTCGCTATTCCCAGAATTGTAAAAATTTACATATATGGTCCTGCTAGTGTTGTTAATCACCCTTTCGACCATTAAGATGTTAACAGAGTCAGTATTGATCTGCCTATAACTTCCTTTCAAATCTAAGGAAAACAAAATAACCCGGCCACCTTTAGCTCTTCCCATACGACTAGGGACAGCAGGTTTAGTGAAACTAGTGAACCCATCCCACCAGAGATTGGCGGATGTGTCCCAAGTTCCTTGCAGGGCAATAATGTGATGATTTGAGACAAAGCTCAACCAAGCATTATCCTGACGTTTTGCATTTAAGCCTGCTATATTCCAGCTTATGATCTTACAGGAATCAGTGGGTTTCCTAGGCTCTTTTACCCCCACCAAGTCCCCTTCAACTGATCGTGGCGATATTATCCCCTCAATGATTTCCACTTCGGAGAGGCTCTGTGTAATCTCAATGTTAAGGCTCGGCTGTTCACAGAATAAGCTTGCTCATTTACAATTCATTGCCCCCTCACTTGTAAGGAACAAAGAGACCCAAGCTCTATTAAGGAAAACAAGAAAAATCTGTTTGAAACTAGGGAAAACCTCATGGATAAGAACTTGGTTGATCTCCAGCAAACAGCCCAACAAAAGAACAGTAAAACTGTTTGGCTGCTTATTCATACGTTTATGAGAAGTAAAAAGAACCAGCTGCTATTCTATTTCCACAGAGTCAATGGATCAATTCTTCACTGTCCTGTGTGACTATTTTTCTTATGACGAACTGTGAGGTTCTCTCCAGGTCTACTTATGAGTCTGATCTACTTGTAAGATAATCAGGATAATGTACGGCACACCTTGGTATAAGTGTGAACTTAAATCAATGTCAATCAAATTTAATATATAGTATTGCGCTTCTGGGTGCCACGGGATAGGTCCCTCCTGGCCTCGGGGGACTGTAATTTGAACGAAAAGAGGTGAAGTGTCGAGCCAGACGACACTTGTCCTAGGTGGCACTCCTGAGAGAGACGGTGTCCCTAAATGTTCAGCTTATGTGTAATTCCAATATAAACAACAAAATATGTTCTTCAAAGTTCAAAAAAAGGGTTATTTAATTAGTCTAAAATTTCAGTCATCAAGACTTAATCCATTAGAAATATGTTTTCATAGATCTGAATTCCAATACATCCGATTGCAATAGGTGTGTCCCTATGCATTTTGGGACTCGTGCCCTTCTTCAGGGGCATTTTTCGCAATCTGGAAACAAAGATATATGTGTTCAGGAAGGGGGCTCAGCCACACAAGCGTATAATAAAAATCTTAGGGAAATTTGCCACTAATGATATAAATTAAATAGTGCAATCACCATGATGGTCAAGAGATGGTTATAGAAAAACGGGATGTGTACCCTGGTGATACCTAGGAAGAAAAGGTGCAAAAGTGTCATAGAGTGATCGAGGTTGATAACGTTAACGGAGTGGATGAGTGGAGTAAACACAAACAATTAATGTGCCCGGAGAGGTACTTGAAGTGCGGTCCCAATAATAAGAGGGTGAACGCGATTAAAGATTCAGGTGGAGGGTGCACGGGCATGCCGTAATACGCCCGCTAACACAAGTGTTAACATGGGGACGTCTACGATTCTGTATCACTCGTTTACGTGCTGCATTCGAGTCACACGCAGGTTAATCATTTAATCTTGAATGCGTCCATAGGTAAATAGCTGACAACAACGAAAGAGAGAAATGAATCTTACCAGATGATCTCAGTGTGGTGGAAAGCTCATAGTCGCAGCCGTGCTCGGACGATTAGTCGTGAATGCGGAAGTGCACGATAAATAAAGAGGCGTGTTGATAACATGGTAACAAACATCGAAGACAGAATATTACTCACTGGATAAAGTGTTTAGTGTAATCACGCTAGTGATTTACGTGCCATCGACCCAGAGCAAAAGAACCTAGTCATTAACATCTCTAAGGAAGCAATAACTAACTCTCAGATGATGACCCTACAACAAGGGACATCGTTTGTCCCGACATACCATGCAGATGAACTAGAAATTGAGGTCAGCCTATACAAATTCATGAGAAACCTACGATTACGACACTTTTTCACTAACATCAGTCCACCTACTGGTCCACCAGCGGACCACACTTGCTTAGACTTGAAAAGTAAAAGTTCATTTTTGGCACCCACCAGCCACAAGATTTTTGATTCATATAAAACAATCACACTGAACGCAATCAAGGAGTGTTTTAAAAAAACGGCTCCTAAAAGGAATAATTTCAACCGCAGAGAACAAAGATCTTTGAATGAGATAATTAACAATAAAACAGATATTTTTGCAGATAATCATGTATGATGTGACCTGACGAATGACATTATAGGTAAATCTGTCCCTAGGTGTAAAAAACACACTACAATCTGTGTTGGTGCTCTACTGTACTGTGAAACATCCCGACAGCCAACTGAGGAGGACTTGTAGGATTTAGAGGAGGATCATAGAACTCATAACATCGTTTTCCTCTGACTGCCTTCATCACTCTGTCTCCAATGAGCAATCCACCAGTGACCCACTGTCCTAGCCATGTTGGTGAGGGTATCATATCGTATTATTTATTGGCGAATCTGGAAATCTCCGGTGGAGAACATGGGTCAAGATATGCAAAATGTCTTCGTCTTGAGCCTCCAATGATTAATCTAGAATATTGCATAAAGCGGTCATTCTAGGTTAGCACCACAAACATTTGAAATTCACTTCCTCTGGATCTTTGTACCTCGCCAGGCCCCCAAACTTTCAAATAGAAGCTCAAATTCCTCCTGTACCACTAAAAGGTTGATTGAACCGGAGTGACCCTGGGGACTTTTAGCTGACTTAGCTTCTTACTTGATAATCTCTCTGAACCACAAATGGTATCTTGGTGAGCTCTCTCACATCCCACCTCCAGTCACCATAATGTGCAACCTCCGCTTTTTTTGTTCTGACCTTGGATATGACACTAATATTCACATATGATTTGCACTGTTTATTCCCCTCCATTCAATATTTATGATTCTATCTGGGTTCTTTTATACAGTGCTCTAACGCCCTAGTGCTGGGTTTACCCTATAGACAACTGCATATATAAATACATTCCTAAGTTAAAGAGATGCGGGGTCAGGCCTGCCAGAGGCCATTGCAGAAGTGCAAGAGGTCAGTAGCAAACTTAAGGTCATATTACCACGGGGGGCGATAGGCAATTATCGCCGATTTAGCGGCCGTTTTTGGCCGCTAATCGGCAATAATTCTATCGCTATATTAGCAAGCTGTCGCTAACTGATGTTAGGGACAGCTTTTAGGCGAAAGCGAGCGGTTTGGGGCCCGCTTTGCATGTCAGCGATATTTATCGCTAATGACATGCAAAGTGGGCGTACCCAGGGCCGGACTGACTACCGGGCAGTTTCGAATGCAGCCGAGCTGAGAGCTGATTTAATTGCAGTGGGGGCTGATTTCGTACATGGAGACCTGCGTGTGCTTAGAAATAATGAAAACATAACAAATTTTGTTTAGTACATGCAGGTCCCCATCAACAAAATCAGCCCACAGCTCAGCAGCATTCCAAAACTGCTCGGTTGCCAGTCCGGCCCTGGGCGTACCCAACCTGTTAGCGACTGAAAGCAGTCGCTAACGTCGCTATCGCCTATTAGCAAGGTGGGCGTAGCGATGGAAATATTCCAGCTATCGCCAAAAACTAACGCCTGCTCAGACCAGTTCTTAGCCATGTTATCCAATGGGAGGTGGATAACATGGCTAAGAGCATTTCATCGCTAATGCGTGAATATCGCTGTATTCTCAGCGATATTCACGCTATCGCCGGAAAAATTATCGCTTTGGAGATAAAAATTGCTAATAGCACTTTATCTCAGCGATAATTTCCGGCGATGCTTAGCGATAAAAAAATTGTTGCTAAGCCTAGTTAGCGATAAATATCGCTACTCCTTGGTAATATGCCCCTTAATTTGCTGTGTGTCAGAACCAATTATTCAAGCACTTCTACAATAAATAACCTTTTTTCCGTCCAACACAAGCAAGACTTTTTGTGACGCTCCTTCACATAGCAGAAATCACCAGTGCAAGCTACTTACTCTTTAGTAGTATATTTATGTCTGCAATGTACTTTACGAATTTTCTCATCCCAAATCCACATATCTCACTCTCGGCTGCTACACAGCATCTTCTTTTTCACTCTCTCCCATCAAAGAAGAATGTCATAAGCACATTTAAGATGTGTTGTTGTAACAAGTGCATACTGAGGTGTCTGAGAAGGAAGGAAAGTGAGCTAGTGGCGGATTAGAGTGAAATGAGGTAAAATGAAGAGAGCTCCTCATTTAACTAATACATACATTTTAATTCTATTGTACATAAGACACAGAACAATTTGTCAGCGCCATTAATGATCAGGGATACAATTCATCTTTAGATGAAAGGGACTTCTTTTCTTTTTGTTTGACTCCTTGATCTGGAATGTATCATTTTCTGGAATCTCGAAAATAATTTGAAAAAGCTGGGTTCTCGCAAATAAGATGGCATATTAGCAAGCTGAAGTATTGCCGCTTTTTTGACGAATTGTGCCGAGAAAGCGGCGATACTTCCAGCGCCCTATTAACAAGGGCATGTTAACGCCTGCCTCAAGCCCACTTTGCATGTTAGCGAGAAACATCACTAATGACATGCAAAGTGGGCGTTCCCACATCCAACCACATGTGAAATGTGGTTGGAGGTGGGAAGACCCTATTACCAAGGCAGGCGTTGGGAGAAGAAGTCCAGCGATAAACTTGTTTATCGCAGGTCTCCCAACGACTGCTCTGACCAGGTGTTAAGGCATTGATAACATGGGGGTGTCGATCATGACGCTGAATCCACCCCCCCCATATTATCAAGGCACACATTAGCGCGTGAAAACAACGTTTGTTTTCATGCGCTAATGTTCCATATCGCTGACTATCGCGTGATTTCATTTCGCCTACGTGTTGCGCATTGATAATTACGCGCTAACACGGAGAAAAAATCCGGCAATATGGAAATGTGCGATGTGCGCTGGATTATCTAGATAATATGCCCCACGATTCACACCTTTTCTTTATGTCCTCTGGGACTTGGAACACCGATTAAGCTAAATTGGTAACAACAGCAAGTTGGGGCTAAAAGAGCGTAGGTGCTTTTGGAGATGTTAAAATTAGCACATTTGTTCAAATCCATGGAAGAAACATTCGAAAGTAATATATTAAAACACACGTTAGGAGAAGTATTGAGTAGAAGCGGCAAGAAAAAATATTTCTTTGTCAGGTATGCAGGCCAAAATTCGGTGAAAAAAACAATTTGAGAGTCACCACTTCGAAACAGTGGAAGAAATAAACCTTTGGTAGAAATGATTTTCCACAAGCAACATAGGTCACGGAGAAGCAAGATAAGTCGACGCAACAGCGAGACATTTCTAGAACAATCAATTAATTTACTTTCTGGGAGAAAATGACATTTTTCTGCCACACTGACAGGTCAAGTTTGGGTTGTGTGGCTGGATTAAATGAAGATATGTTTGCACCGGTGAAAAATCAAATCGAGAGTCATTTTTGAACAGTAAATCGAACTTGTAATATAGCAAGAGTTGGTTTCGAAGTACATATCAAAAAAGACCTTTTTACTTTTTAGAACCCTGATTTACTAGAATGCATTTCAAAACACTGATTGAATTGCATTTTTAAAAGGAAAGAAAAGTTTATTTTCTGGCTGAAAAGTTGATCAGTTGTGGGAGAATGAACCTGATCAAAAAAGGCATCGCTCAAATCAAATAAATACATGAACGAAAAAAGTTGGTCACCCACAGAATAGAAGCGTTCTGATGTTTTAAGGGCATAGCATTTCAGACAGAGATATTTTAGGAACATTGACCTAGTTAGGGAAATACATGTTAATAGCACTGATTAAACAGCACGAGTTAGAAATACATTCATCTTGCACCAGTGAGGCAGGTAAAGCTGAGTACAACACAGATGGTGGATTGAGCCCACATAAATAACATGGCCAGTTCAGCTCCCATTTCTTCCCCAAAGACTGCTTTGGTTGGTTGCGCAACGTTTTCTGCCACAAGAACACTCCTGGGCTTATCCTTTGTGTGGTGGTACCTAGGTACAAGTCCCCACAGAACCAGATGGGATCAGGATCAGACTGCCTGTCCAGCAACATCTGTACTTCTCAATAAGTGGGAAAGTCTAGTACTAACAACAGTTGTTGGGCATTTCAAACTGCAGAGAGGAACCTAAACTGACTGGGAAGGTATTGCTGCCCAATTCCAGGGACAGGTCACATTAAGACATATGTTCTCTATCCCATTACCCTCCTAACTTTGAACTGAAAGCTGTATGTTTTTCTCAGTTGAGCTAAACCTGGAGATTGCTGATTTTTCTTGTCACATCTGCTAATCTTACCAGAATAGAGAAATCGTATTTGCATGCTTATTCCAGTGATAAGACCCATGTGTTCCTTTACCAATCATCAGAGGCTGTACGTCCCTGTACCCATCATCAGAGACTAGAGGAGGGCTGGCTGCTATGATCAAACACTACAAGCATATGAAAGCTTAGTGTTGGCTTTACCCGGTGAGCATTATCAATCAGTGTTAACATCTGGCCTGTTCACCTTTGTGGTCACACTCCCCCTCCACCTTGACCTATTCCTGGTACCTTTTATCCTTTTACTAGCATGGCAAGAGCATGGGCATACCGCCAGCTTTATTGACCTTGACACTAGTAGAAGTAGGGGACACCTTACATTGTCTGGATATGCAGCAGTTAAGAAACTGGCTAGCACTCTTCGTAGGATAAGGCTAAGCTCCTGGAAGGTCCAGCTTTTATCTTTGCATGCCCATTTCCTCTTGTCTCTTATTGGCTGATATCTAAAGTTTCCCTGTGAGTCAGAAAACACCATGACACCCTCTGTTGATAAGCTCTGCCTATGCCTGATCAAATATGGTACTCTGTATTTTACAGTGAGTGCTGAAAGGTTATACTAGTGTATGATGAGGTGTATCAGATTGTCACGTGGAGGATGTCATCAGTGATGTCATTTGAGATGTCATCAGTGATGTCATCAGTGATGTCATCAGTGATGTCACTGACCATGTCATGAATGATGTAATATGTGACATCATCAGCAGTGGATTGCGGGCGCGCGAGTTATAGTTAGTACAACTAACTATAACAGAGGAATTTCAATGGATTTGTACGAGTGAAATGTCCAGCTAACTATAACACCCCTAAAACCTATGGTTTTTCAGCGAATATATATACATATATGTAAATATCTAGTGCTACAGGCAACACAAGGAAAAGTCGCACTCAGGATTTCTTGTTTGCAGGAAAAGTATTTATTGACTTGACTCGTTTCGACACACGGTCTTTGTCAAAAAGTCATACAGAGACCCAGAGGTGGCCATGTCTTTTTAAAGAGCATTTCTTGTTTTAAATAATGGGCATAGAAGACATTGGTAATTCATGTTTGCTTGTTCTGTGCGTGTTTGAAGAAAGACAAACTGTCACAAAAAAACGTTATCAAATCATTTTTGAGAAACATTTTTGGAAAACATTTCTAGAATAATGGAAATCATAACATAATTAAATGACATTCCAAAAGTAAAGTTAATCAACAGTAAATGAAAACCCTGCATAACAACTGTGTAAATGTAATGCAGACACATCATAGACGCATGATAGAGCTGCCCTGAAGCAGAGAATACAAAGTTATTTTATCCCTTTGCTGTGCTCAGTAGCCCTGAGAATCAGGTGCTGCTGCTTGACGGTGTTCCCGCCCTTTTAAATCATTAACAGAGCCTCCTGGCACGGATCTCTTTAAATTTCCGCAGGAAATCCAAACTACACTAAATGTTGCGGTGAGCAGTGCAACATGTATTTTCTTTATACAATTACTTCCAGGAATGATTGAGTATAGTGCCCGCCATTACGTGTTTCATTCGCACACGTATATTCACTGAAAAAAACAGGTTTCAGGGATGTTATAGTTTATTGGACATTTCACTCGTGCAAAACCAGAGAAATTCGAACGTTATAGTTAGTTCAGCTAACTATAACTCACGCCCTCGCAATGTCACATATTACATCATTCATGACATGGTCAGTGACATCACTGATGACATCTCAAATGACATCACTGATGAAATCATCCATTGACCGAGTGTGTCTGTAAAGTTTAAATATGTTTTATATATATATATATATATATATTCACGCTCCAAGTTCCCACCAGGCTGCTGTACTCTTATGGCGGGTGCAGTTGATCGCGAGGGGGGAGTCACGATAATATTCACGCTCAAAACACACAAGGTGTAAAAACACTCACGGGGACACCGGGTAGCTTGAAGACATCCCTTTATAAGACGCATTTCGGCGCAATGCCTTCATCAGTTATAGGAAATGTTTGCGTGTTGGCAGTCTGCTCATTGCTTTATGTCACAATGTCCTCAGTTCATATTGGCTAATGCCGGGCCAACGGCGTGGTTGCTCACACTTCTCTGGCCAATGTCGCCATCTCAGTGCCACGCCCCTTTGGCTTCCAGAGTCTCGTCCCGGGCTCCCCTTGCCAGCTGATGTGTCAGTCATGCATCCGCAGGCGTCGATCGAGGGATACCAACTGCTATGAGCCTTGTACAAAGAAGACATATGTTGAAAGCCGGGATAATCTATACCACTTGTTAAAAAGGTGGCAAGACAAACAGATGCTTGACCTTGAATAATATCTCTTTCTAAAAACAATGGACCCTATCCTTCCCACATTTTATCACTTACCAAAAGTGCATAAAAATCGAGATAATCCCCCTGGTAGACCAATCATCTCCTCGATAGGAAGCTTGACGGAGAATTTGTCAAAATTTCTGGATCATTATCTGTTTGAATTTGTACTTTCCCTCAAATCCTACATTAGAGATACTTCGGACTTCATCGAAAAGATCGAACAGATCAAATGGGACTCTGCCTATTGTCTCATAACCTTAGACATAACAAGTTTATATACGTGCATAGAGCACACACAGGGTATTGAGGCAGTAGAATACTTTTTGAAGAAACGTTCACTAAATCTGGCATTACATAGTCAAATGTTATTGGAGTTGCTGAAATTCTGTTTAAGAAATAATATTTTCCTATTTTAGGATGACATCTACCGACAAGTATCTGGTACGGCAATGGGCTCCTGCTTTGCCCCCTATTACGCGAACCTTTTCGTGGGCTGGTGGGAGGAGTAGGTAGCCTGGGCCATAAAAAACAAGCTCTGGACAGGAAAGGGTATTGTCTGGTACAGATACATAGACGATCTGTTTTTAGTCTGGAATGGATCAATATCTGAGGCAGAAAAATATATAGCATCACTCAATGTCAATAACTTAAATCTTAGATTCAGTGGCGAAATAAGCAAAGAAACGGTGAATTACTTGGATTTGAGAGTAGAGATCAGAGAGGGTAAGATAATTACTTCCCTTTATAGGAAAGCAACTGCAGGAAATAGCGTTTTACACGCTTCTAGCGGACATCCTAGGAGATTGATTAACAGCATCCCGTATGGGGAACTCCTACGGATTCGCCGCAACTGTACACTTGATAGTGATTATGAAAAGGCAGCTGATGCATGTATCCTGAGATTCATTGAGAGAGGATATAAACTAAACCTCCTCAAGGAAACACGTAAACGTGTAAGTCGTCTGCCCAGAGAATCACTTTTTGAGAAAAGGGTGAGAACTGATCAAGAGGGAGGAAGATTCCATATCATTACACAATTTTCCTCCAATTCAAATGAATTGAGAGCGATCCTTAAGAAACATTGGCACATTCTCAAAACGGACAATATAATAGGCATGGACATTCCCAAGGAACCTATGATCACCTTTAAAAAGGCTAGATCACTGAGGGATCAGTTGGTTCATAGTCATCTTGACCCACTTATACACAGAAAAGGTACATTAAAAGACGCAAAAGGATTTTTTGCCTGAGGACGCTGTAAGGCGTGTGCCTTCAGCAAACGCGTATTAACTTATGATGTACGAGGAGTCAAGGGGGGAAGGAAGTTGAACAAATTTATGTCCTGCCACACAAGTTTTGCTGTATATTGTCTGAGTTGTCCATGAAAAATGAGATATGTGGGCAGTACAATCAACCCAGTAAAGCTATGAATCTTGGAGCATATGAGGGCAATTGCGAACAAGGATTTTTCGTACGCTGTTGCACGCCATTTTGCCATAAAACATCAGAGTAACAGAGATCTTCATCAATTCTTTTGTTTAGATCATGTCCCAGAACACATAAGAGGGGGCAAACGACTACTAAAACTTAGAAGGTTGGAGTCCCGCTATATAGTGGATCTGGAGACTAAGGCCCCTAGTGGCTTTAACATTGGAGAAGCATTGTCTGCACATCTAGGTCTATAAAATTCCAATAATTTATAGCTCATGTTATGAATGAAGGTGAAGTTACATCTGTTATGTGTTGTTGTCGGAAGAAATGAGTTTCCTTGAAATTATGTATTTGTTTCTAGAATCAATGGCAATTGGGGGAAGAAATGCAGAATTGGTGGGGATGGAGCGATATATGGGATTCTTTTTCTTAGATGTAGAAAGAACTGGGTTGGCAAAATGATTACATTGTTGATTCTGAAGTGATCAGTCTTACTGGCAACAATTAAGGTTGCAATAGCCGATCCATGGCTAGATTACTAACTAGGCTATGATTAATCAGCTTAAACATATAAAAATATAGGCATACTTAGCCATACCATTATAAGGACTTTTGGTCATTTCAATAAATCGATTGTAATACACATTGACAAAGTGGGGCACTGTGCAACACAATATAGTGTTGCAATTGCCGATCCACGGCAAGATGTATATAAGACATGTATCCAACAATGTTGTTTGTCTTTTATAATAACGGTAAAGCTTGTTATTATGTGAAAATTGCATGTTTCAAGATGGCGCCTGTATGAAAATACGAGGTTTAGTCCCTTGTCAATGTTAATACCACATACCCATGCGCATTTAAAATGGTGGCGCGAAATGCATTGTTCATGACACTGACGAAGGGAGTCTTTCCTGAAACGCGTTTGTCTGAATAAAAAGTTTGGCGTTCTAAGCCCTATTGATCCTGTGAGTGCTGCGTGTCCTTTTGAGTTGAAACGAGGGGTTACAGTGTGGAGCTTACATATATATATATATATATATATATGTATATATATATTCACAGAAAAAACCATAGGTTATAGTGGATATATAGTTAGGAATTTGCATTTACAAAACCTTGAAAATTCAATGAAAAAACCATTGGTTTAAGGCCATATATAGTTAGGGATTTGCATTTACAAAACCTTATTTTACTCGCATAAAACCATTGAAATTCCATATATAGTTAGATGCGCTAACTATATATCGCGCACCCGCAATCCACTGCTGATGATGTCACATATTACATCATTCATGACATGGTCAGTGACATCACTGATGACATCACTGATCACAACATCCAGTGACTGTATGTTTCTGTAAAGTTAAAATATGTCTTACATATTGAAGAATGAGTGGATGTATAAATGTCTGGATGAAGGATTTAGTAGGTGCATGACTGATTGTATGAGGGAGTGATTAAATGTGTCTCACTGAGTGCATGGGTTAGTGATTAAACTGTATTAATTTGTGCATCATTATATCTGTTGTTCTATGAAGTGCTGCATGTGTTAATCAGTAGCTATATGAGTAACTATATGGGTTATTGATTGGTTGCCTAAGTATTTCTATGGGAGAGTAAGTGTGTGTGTGGGGGTGGCTGGGAGGTGTGTGACTCTGTGCATAGATGTGTGAGCAGTTGATTCACTAGATGTATGGTTTCAAAAGTGCATGTGGAAACAGCTGTATGGGCGGTTGACTGTGTGCATGAGTGTATTGGTGAGTGAATGGATATCTCAGTGCTACATGTCAAAGTGAGTACATATGTAAAACACACTCCATGTGAGAGTTGACATATATAAATAACTGTGCATTAGAGCCAGTGAATGTGTGAGTGGCTGTATGGATCATTGTGAACTTTTATTAGGGATTATATAAGAGAGTAAATATGTGTTAGAATATGTTTCAATAAGTAAGGTGTGTATAACTGTATAGTTGAGGAATTGGAGGTGTGATTGATTCTTTGCATGACTGTCTAGGTGTATGAGTAACTCCATGGATGAGTGACAATCTGTGAGTGTCTGTTTTCACTGAGTGTATCTAAGGATATATCAGAGTCTGTAGAGGTTCATCGTATTAACACATGAATGATGTCATCTGTGATGTTGTCAGTGATGTCATTTGAGTTGTCATCAGTGATGTCATCAGTGATGTCATTTGAGATGTCATCAGTGATGTCATTTGAGTTGTCATCAGTGATGTCATCAGTGATGTCACTGACCATGTCATGAATGATGTAATATGTGACATCATCAGCAGTGGATTGCGGGTGCGCGATATATAGTTAGCGCATCTAACTATATATGGAATTTCAATGGTTTTATGCGAGTAAAATAAGGTTTTGTAAATGCAAATCCCTAACTATATATGGCCTAAAACCAATGGTTTTTTCATTGAATTTTCAAGGTTTTGTAAATGCAAATTCCTAACTATATATCCACTATAACCTATGTTTTTTTCTGTGAATTTCATTGGTTTTTTAATAGCAAATATGAAAAGCTTTAAAATGTCGAGTACGTGATAGATAAAAACATTTTCGTATTTATGCACGCTGATGTGCTTTGAACGCTGCCCCCCCCCTCCCCTCTTTTCTCTTAGTAGTACTCTCTCTTTGCAGATAGTGAACGGTAGTTAACGCAGGCCTTTGCCCCCGTTGTAATCCGTCGTGCCTGCTTGTCTCTCCATTTGATTGATTGTTATCCAAGCATTTACTGTTTTAGAATTGGTTCTCTTTGGATCATTCTCTATTTACAAACAAGCACAAAGTCGCAATACTCTGTTTAGTCTTTGCAGATAGTGAAAAATCGTGTAAAAAAATAAAAGTAATCGAGCAAAATCAGTAGGCCACTAATTGGATCTCTTTTTGACCTCGCTAAAATAGAAATATTAGGAACAACCCTTCATGAGAAATACGAAAATATTGAGATGAACTGAGCTCCACACCATGAGGGCTGCAAGACAGCTCGACTCCGTCACCCACCCCGCCCAAAATAACGACAAACCCTATGCAAATATTAAAAATATAGACAACACACCAGCAAAGAAACAGGGTAAAACATTTTATTAAATAACTATTTACATAAATATTTTATACTTTTTATTGCCCGATCCGGCTAGCTCAATCGATCGAGCATGAAACTCATGCACTCTGATAGCAAGCGTTGCTACTGATGCTATGCAGACCAAAACTGGTTTTCAGTTTGTACATTTTTCTAGATTTTTCAATCCAAGGTTGGTTGACTTTGTAGAACGATGGCTTCAGATTTTCAACATACGGTGTGGTGGCGCGGACTGGGAGGGGGCGCTTCGCTCCTGCCCCCTCCCCAAGTAAGATTTTCATACGTGAAAGTACGTTAATGGTTTTGGTCCCTGAGTTGCTTCAATGTCACTGCCATTCTCAAATGGCATAAGTTCTGGATGTTGGGTGCCATAGTTAAGAGTTCTGAGCAGTGCTTGTAACACTGTCTGAAGCTTATTTCCACCTACTGCAGCTTCACTATTCTCAAAGTAAGTGAGTGTCGTTTGTGGACCTGACTGCATTAGAAAACAATGTGATATGTTACCTTCCTAAACAGCTTGACGGAGGCCCCTGAGGGGCGGTGTGATGGCCATGGACTCGGAGAAGACGCTTGGCTCCGACACCCTCCCCAAGTCTTATAGCACTGGTGTAGCCTGAGATCGCCCCCGACATAGGCGGCCGGCTCCCGGGGTCCGGCGGAACTTTTTGCCTTTTGATGACTCTTCAATTCTGGACCTTGTCCCACAATCCGTTTGACCTGAAGACACGCTGTAGTGGGGCGCCCCTTTACCGTTTCAGTTGCCATTCCGCCCGCTTTTGCTACACTGTGCCTCTTCCGCCATTCAGCTGTTTACCGCCCGCTCTTGCGACTACAGCGTCTCGCTCATCATGTAGTTGAGTTGCTCCCGCTCTTGCGGTGCAACGATAGGCGGCTGCCACAGGACTCTCAAAATGGCGGCCGGCTCTTCGGTTTTGGGCCTGGTCCACTAAAATGGCCCTGGGACACCTTTGAACTCGGACGCTTGCCTGATAGGGCTTGGGCTCCATTCTCGAAAAGCGTCCCCTCAGCCGTGAAGATTCTACAAAAGTCTTGGGGGCCTCCGACTCCCGCAGGCTTCTGGTGGGGAGCGGCTGCCATGATTGCTCGTGCAATGGCCACGACGGAGCTACGAGATGGTAGTGCTCTCATGCTGACGCCAGCTTTAGTCTGAAACATCCAGAAACACTGTAGACTACCAATTCGATCAGTTCCGGTAGCGCCCCAACATGACCCGGAAGAGAAGAACTTGCCCTCCCCTCTTTGACTGATGGTTCTTGTTGCCTGTCCCCTCTGTTGTCATTTAACAGAACTTTTTGGACTGCTGAAAGGGGTTGTGTTCCGAACGCTGGTTGGTGGAGACATTTTGACTATATTCTTGACCTACGTTGTCGCGTAATGCGTTATATGACACGCCGCGTTAGCGCACCCGGAAGTGATCCGAGGCGCGGCGCGCAGCGCGTAACGTAAGCATAACAGGTCATGTGACTTGTTAATAAAACTTTTCATTGGTTCATTTTACTTTTGTTATTTTAATGATGAAAAGCTTGGTCATATGACCTAAAAATTACGCTTTTTATTTTTTTCGAACATTATTTTTTTTTAAACATATGTTATAATATTCCAGGCTAATGTACTTTCCCGGAAAATTTACAACTGTCCTGCAAGTAAAATATATTCCTTTTTCGAGAAAAAGGGCGTTTCTTCCTTCCATGACGGAGCCGTTGAGTAAAAGAGATTCGGCCTGCTGTCTTAGTCGCCGATACGCCTGATTATCAGATTCTTATCGATCACTTTATGTTGCAGAAATGAAAAACACAACTGCCCTTGACCATTTATCTTTACTGCGTTCCTACATATTATACCTTTTATCCGTCATGTAATTGGACTGCTTTATTTCACTTGCCTTTTACTGATTCGAAAACAGTGACTAAAAGTAAAAACTTTACCAATGTAAATACTACTACCGTGTTTTGTTTTAAAAACCTTTATTGTGAAAATGTCAGTATACAAATACGGGCCTATACCCACGTGGGCCGGCCACGGAGCAAACTGAAATCGTATATGATGAGGAGACATTTACACTGTAGAGGAACGTAACGAGCGGGCCATTAGGTTGCAAGAACAAAGGTGTCTAACAGTTGCGGAATCGGTGGACGTACATTTTGTAATTAAAATACGACAGGGCCACTTACAATAACATTTTCTAGATATACATTTGCGGGCAAGGAGTTACGAGTCCCATTTATACTGGCGCCATTTTGGGCGAGGCCGGGCAGGTCCAAGATATAGTCAAAATGTCTCCACCAACCATCGGCCAGACCAGAACCCCTTTCGGCCCTTTATGCTACAAGATGGTGTCTTCCATTCAGAAAATATTGTTGGCAGCATTTTGAAAGGAAACAGAAACAGCCTTTCTCCTAGTGAGTTTCACATTGTTACATTTAGGAAGAATGTTGAAGAGTAGTATGTGGAAAATCTGAAGCCATTTTTCTACAAACTCTCAATCAGACTTGGATGGAAAAAAAAATACTGAAGAATGTACAAACTGAAAACCAATTTTTGTCTGTATAGCATCAACAGCAACGCTTGAGTCAGCTTTGTGTCAAGCCGCCATTTTCATTCAATCAATAGCGTCCCCCTGCACACATTCAGGGACCTGGTCGTGTCTTCAGATGAAACGGATTGTAGGAAAAGAAGCAGAAAGGAAAAGGAAAAAAGTTCCGCCGGACCTCGGGAGCCGGCCGCCTATGTCATGTGCGACCTTTGGCCACACCAGGGCAATAGTGAAGCTGCAGCAGGTGCAAATAAGCTTCAGACAGTCTTACAAGCACTGCTCAGAACTCTCAACTGAGGCACTCAACGTCCAGGACTTGCCATTCGGATCTTGGCGCCTTGTGCTGGTTCCGACCTATTCACACATCGGTCCACTACTGACATCACCTCATAAGCCAACGGGGCACCCCACGCCGACTTTCGGCGCAGCATTGTAGGATGGCCACACCAGTGCGGCAACTTGCTGGACACAACCTCGGTGCCATCCGGATCTCGGCGCGTTCGACTCACTGTACCGCAAGAGTGACCGGAACTCAGCTGGACACGCCGTCTTTCGGCGCAGCATTGTAGGATGGCCACACCACTGCAGCAATTTGCTGGACACCACCTTGGGCAACAGTGAAGCTGCAGCAGGTGCAAATAAGCTTCAGATAGTCTTACAAGCACTGCTCAGAACTCTCAACTATGGCACTCAACATCCAGGACTTGCCATTCGGATCTTGGCGCCTTGTGCTGGTTCCGACCTATTCACACATCGGTCCACTACTGACATCACCTCATAAGCCAACGGGGCACCCCACGCCGACTTTCGGCACAGCATTGTAGGATGGCCACACCAGTGCGGCAACTTGCTGGACACAACCTCGGTGCCATCCGGATCTCGGCGCGTTCGACTCACTGTACCGCAAGAGTGACCGGAACTCAGCTGGACACGCCGTCTTTCGGCGCAGCATTGTAGGATGGCCACACCAGTGCGGCAATTTGCTGGACACCACCTCGGTGCCATCCGGATCTCAGCGCGTTGTGCTGCCTTCGGCCTATTCGCACATCGGTCCGCTACTGACGCCGCCTCACGTGCCAACGGATTTTCTACGCTTTTTGTAGCCCTATGCCGCATAACAGGTCATGTGACTTGTTTATAAAACTTTTCATTGGTTCATTTTACTTTTGGTTTCCTAAAGATGGAAGGCTTGGTCATATGACCTAAAAATAACACTTTTCATTGGTTTAGAACATTTTTTTTTCCCAAACGATGAAAGCCCCACCTTGTTTCTGGATGTTTCAGACTAAAGCTGGCGTCAGCATGAGAGCACCACCATCTCGTAGCTCCGTCGTGGTCATTCCGCGAGCAATCATGGCAGCCGCTCCCCACCGGAAGCCTGCGGGAGTCGGGGGCCCCCAAGACTTTTGTAGAATCTTCACGGCTGAGGGGACGCTTTTCGAGAATGGAGACCAAGCCCTAGCAGGCAAGCGTCCGAGTTCCAAGGTGTCCCAGGGCCATTTCAGTGGACCAGGCCCAAAACCGAAGAGCCGTCCGCCATTTTAAGAGTCATGTGGCAGCCGCCTATCGCTGCACTGCAAGAGTGGGAGCAACTCAACAACATGGTGAGCGAGACGCTGTAGCCGCAAGAGCGGGCGCAACTCAGCTGGATGGCCGCCACCTGGGGAGGCCCGTTCACGCCGCCTCCCCCACGCCCCCCCCCCCCCGGGCCGCCCCACGCCAATTTTCGGAGCAGCATTGTAGGATACCAAAACCAGTGCGGCAGTTTACTGGACATCACCTGGGTGCCATCAACATCTCAGCGCGTTCTGCTGCCTTGGGACTATTCGCACAACAGACCGCTACTGACGAGGCCTCCCCCCGCCCCACCCGGGACGCCCCACACCAATTTTCGGAGCAGCATTGTAGGATACCAAAACCAGTGCGGCACCCAGGCGACATCACCTGGGTGCCGTCCAGAACTCAGCACGTTGTGCTGCCTTGGGACTATTCGCACAAAAGACAGCTTCTGACAATTGTTGCTTTTTTGGGTGAAAAATGTTTAAATGTTTTTACAGTTTTTGTTCCGTTCATTATAGTTAAAAGTTAATAAAGTTTTAAAATCTAACTTTGTTGGAGTGCTATATATGTTTAAAAAATCGGGTGAATGGGCCCTTGAATCGGGTTATTGTCATGTGTGGGCTTTGCAAGTGTACTGCTACAAGATCGGACATTTCAAACTCAAATGCACGTTCTTTTTCTTACCTTTCCGAAGCATGGAGCGCAATAGCAGGCAGAGAAAGGGTGATGCACGTGTTGAACACTGCCTGGCCTGGCAAGTTGCTGGCAGTGCCCCCCCCGCCCGCTCCTGAAAGAGGGCACACACACACCGCCGCCCCGAGTACTTCACAAATCTTTAAAAGACCATGCGCTTGTTCATGAGGCTTAAATGGTTTATCACCCCTTCTAGAACCCCTGCATCGACCCTCTGACGTTTCCTGGAAGAATTAGCACGTAACACAATACCAAGCCCTGTCAGCTGAAACCCCCGAGAAATCATGGGGCATATTATCAAGGGGGTTTATTTCCGCTTTTTGGGCTTTAAAAGCCAAAAAAAAAAGGGATAAAATTATCTCCCTATTACCAAGCTGTCGCTAACACCAGTTAGTGACATCTAAAAGGAGATAGCGACCATCTTGGGCCCCGCTTTGCATATCAGTGATATTTATCACTAATGACATGCAAAGTGGGCGTGCCAAGATTTTAGCGACTGGAAACAGTCCCTAACCATCGCTATCTCCTATTACCAACTTTTGGAGATATTCGCGCTAAGCGCAAATATCTCCAAAACCTAACACCTGCCCTGAGCAGTTTTAGCCATGTTATCCAATGGGAAGTGGATAACATGGCTAAGAGCATTTGCTGGATAATGCATGAATATCGCTGACTTTTCAACGATATTCATGCATTGCGGCCGTTTTTTATCGCATTTGCGATAAACCTTGCTAATAGCAAGGTTTATGTGCGATAAAATTCGCCGATGTGCGGCGATAATTTTTGTCTCTAAACAAGTTAGAGACAAAAATTATCGCTAGTTGTTGATAATATGCCCCCGGGTTTTTGCTTGCAGGAATCGGGAGGCGGGAGACTAGCACTGAAATCAGTAGTCTCACGCCTGAATCGGGAGGGTTGGCATGTCTGGATACTCTACAGCTGGGGCCATAAACTTCATCCACAGGGCTAGGTGATAGCCTAAGTCCGGCCTGGACAATCGGACACAGAGGAAGAGGAGTGTCAGAGGGTGCGGTAGTGAATAGGGTGAAAGGGAGGTGTCGGGCGGGCACAGGGTGTGATTCTCAGAGAAGAGCAGCGCAGATGGGGGGAAGTATATGGCCCATGCATGAGAGAAAGAGCGGGGGTGACCAGTGCGTGGGGGAGATGCTTGCGAGGGTGGGGAGCCATGCTGAGGATCGGCGGCGTGCAGAGAGTGGCCCTGGTCAAGGCATCTAAAATGGCTGCCGTGCACGACAAAATTGTGGCATTGGACAAAAACGCAAGATGGCGCAGACAATGTTTATCAATAAGGATTCATTTATAACAAAATATTTACTCGCAGTGACAAAATGGTGGTCAACACTTCCTGATTTCCATCGAATCGAACGTTAACAAACGTCACGCAGCAAAAAAAAAAAAAAAAAGCTCACGCACAGAGCAGTTTTTAGCCATGTTATCCAATGGAAGGTGGATAACATGGCTAAGAGCATTTGCTGGATAATGCATGAATATCGCTGACTTTTCAGCGATATTCATGCATTGTGGCCGATGTGCGGCGATAATTTTTGTCTCTAAACAATTAAAACGAAGCACAAAATGGCGAATTCCCGTTTCGCTACCAGTTTGCGGCCCAGTTCGCGGCCCGTGAAGCGCTTCTACCGTGAAAAATCATTTTTTTTTTATTTTCCCCACGGGACCCTTTATTAACCCCAACAACATTCCTAGGGGGTCAAGAGGGGTATACCTTGCCCCCTTTCAATAAATTCCCCCTTCGTTTTTCACCTCTTCTTCTCTCTCGATCCTACCAAGAGATAAGATGGCGGCCGCTCCGGACTGTTTAGAATGTTGACAGACACCGGAGAGCCAATCAGCTTTCTGCGCGCAAAGTTCCGTTTCGCGAAAAGTAAGTGGACCGGATCGCTGCCCGGAGCGCTGTTACAGATATATATCTTGTTTTGAACGTTAATTTCTCAAAAACTACTGGAGCACATATATTGAGACCTAGCAAAGGCACATCGGGCTAACAGTCCCTACAATTTTGCCAAGTTTCGTGCAAATCCATTCAGCCGTTCGAGCTAAAAGTGAGTCCAACCGCCCTATGGAAATTAACATGGGAAAAACGCGTTTTGGGACCCCCCTTTTTTCTCGGCCCCCCCTCGACAAAACCCCCCCAAATTTTCAAGGGCTGTTCAGAAACAAAATGTGCCATTTTCCTGAAAATTTCAGCCGATTCCGTCCACAAACGCCAAAGTTATTAGACATAGAATTTTCAAAAATCCCATAGGGAAAAAATCCTAACTATATATACCTACTGGCGACCGGAAAGCGTAACAAGGGGAAAACCAAGGGAAATAGTAAAATAATATTTTAGAGTGCTTTGAGGTAGGGTAGCTCTGAATAGAGCTGTTGTGTTGTGTGGGTGATGTAAGTACCAACATGTAGGTACCAATGAAGAGTCTAAAATTCAATGTACACCGTCTCCTCTGTAGATATTTTGTATGTTCTAACATGGGTTATTTAAATGTAAATGTGTGGAAAAGCACTACATGCTTTAAAGCAATTGTATTTTTGAACTGATTGTTCTTTCCTCTTAGTCCTCCTCTTTGTTTGTTTTTTCCCCACACTCTTCTTCAGCATGATAGTTGATAAATTCGTTCCCTCAAAAAAATTATATACAAAAAAAAATTATATTAAATACATATAAAATATTTTTTTCCTTTAAAAGAAGAATACATTTTACAGCTTTTGATATTTGCTATTAAAAAACCATTGAAATTCACTGAAAAAAACATAGGTTATAGACCATATATAGTTAGTAATTAGCATTTACAAAACCTTGAAAAATGTTTGAATAAGTAAGGTGTGTATAACTGTATAGTTGAGGAAATGGAGGTGTGATTGATTCTTTGCATGACTGACTAGGTGTGTGAGTAACTCCATGGATGAGTGACAGTCTGTGAGTGTCTGTTTACACTGTGTGTATCTAAGGTTATATTAGAGTCTGAAGAGGTTCATCGTATAATCACATGAATGATGTCATCAGTGATGTGATCAGTAATGTCAAATGAGATGTCATCAGTGATGTCATTTGAGATGTCATCAGTAATGTCATTTGAGATGTCATCAGTGATGTCATCAGTGATGTCACTGACCATGTCATGAATGATGTAATATGTGACATCATCAGCAGTGGATTGCGGGTGCGCGATATATAGTTAGTGCAACTAACTATATATGGAATTTCAATGGTTTTGTGTGAGTAAAATAAGGTTTTGTAAATGCGAATTCCTAACTATATATGGTCTATAACCTATGTTTTTTTCAGTGAATATATATATATATATATATATATATATATATATATATATATATATATATATATATATATATTCACTGAAAAAAACCATAGGTTTCACACCAGTTATAGTTAGGAATTAGCATTTAAAAAACCTATTAAATTCACTGAAAAAACCATAGGTTTCACACCAGTTATAGTTAGCTGGAAATTTTACTGATATAAAACCATTGAAATTCCCACGTTATAGTTAGTCGGACTCACTATAACTTGCGCGTGCAATGCACTGCTGATGACATCACATATTACATCACTCATGACATGGTCAGTGACATCACTCATGACACCATCCTTGTGACATAGTGACAGACCTCCTTTCACTATAATGTAACCCTTGAGACACATATTCAAAAATAGAAACTGAAATTTTTTAAAAAATGGAGATACCTATATCAGTTACAACAAGCAATTCAGTAATTCCACTATCTATATACACATCCACTCATTCACCAACAGTTCTATATAGTCACTCATACATATACTCACTCATCATATGAAGTGATACACCTATACATCCTGTTACACACCGACATTCATCCAAAAGTTACTCACACACATATTCACACGTGCAAATAAACTATTGGACATCCATTTATTTGAATATAGAGTTATACACACACTTCCACCTTACTTCTATTGAAAATTACACATATTTATTCTCTTAAACAATCACTTATAGAAACACATACTTATTTAAAAAGGAAATCTTACAATCTCTTACTCTCACATATACTCACTTATATACATCAATATTCATATATACTAGATTAAAACATATGTAGTTACTGATAAAGACACTAGTGAGACAGTCATTCACTCACTAACAAACACATATAGACACTCATCCACCCATACAGTCCTGTACATATGCTGTCTTCAAAACACATACAAACAAAGAGTCAGTCACTCATGCATCTATGTGCTAAGTAATACCCCCACCAAACCATATAGACACTCATACTGATACTAATAATAATATCAAATAACCCATATACATACGCATGTTGCTACTTATCAACACATGTAGCCACTTATACACAAAGTGAAACACTAATATATGTATTTAAATTTTTAAACATAACTCACTAATATTTATTTTCAGAAAGACACATATTCACTGGATGGTGTCATCAGTGATGTCATGAGTGATGTCACTGACCATGTCATGAGTGATGTAATATGTGATGTCATCAGCAGTGCATTGCACGCGCAAGTTATAGTGAGTCCGACTAACTATAACGTGGGAATTTCAATGGTTTTATATCAGTAAAATTTCCAGCTAACTATAACTGGTGTGAAACCTATGGTTTTTTCAGTGAATTTAATAGGTTTTTTAAATGCTAATTCCTAACTATAACTGGTGTGAAACCTATGGTTTTTTTCAGTGAATTTCAAAGGTTTTTTTAATGCTAATTCCTAACTATAAGTTTCACTTTATAAATAAGACTGTTAGCACTCTAGTTGTTCTTTTTAACACTCTGGTACATTCTGTCATTGGGCTACAGTTGGGCTACATCTAGTTGAATTTTGGGCTACATTTACAATTTTTGATCTCTGGTGGCCATCTTTGGGCTACATTGGGCTACTTTGGGCTACATTTGGGCTACATTTTGGCTCTAACATATATTAAGCCCAATGTAGCACAATACATATTTTTATAAAGTTAATTTTTTTACAAACCACTTCAGAATAGGACAACCTGTCCCTACAATTTTCCCATTTTTTTTTTTTTAATTTTTGGGGGGAGCGCTCCCAGAGCGCGCCCCGGAGTGCGCCCCGAAAAGCGTATTTCTGAAAAGCGCCCCCGGGCGCGCTCCGAGGAGCGTCTCGTGAGCGCCAATATCGCAAACGAAAACATGATTGTGACGTTCGCGTAGCCGCGACCGCGTGATACGCACGGCGTAAGCGCACCCGGAAGTACTCGCGCGAATACGATCGTGCAACGTAGGCGTCTGACACGCTTACGCGGCGCGCCTCTGGCCGCGCCCCGCGGCGCGTCGCGTAAGCGCGTCGGGTCATGTGACCAGAAAATAACACTTTTCATTGGTTCATAACAGTTTTGGTTTCATAATGATGAAGCCCATGGTCATGTGACCTGTATATAACACTTTTCATTGGTTCAATAATTATTTTTTTCTAAATTTAGAGAAACCCACCCATTTCTCTCACTATTGATTTTCACTTGGAGAGAGCAAGAGGTGTTTTGTGAATTCTCTACTCATTAATTTTCCTGATCTACAGCAATGGCTGCAAGGGAGTCCTCCAGCAGTGATTCAGATGGATTTGTGCAAGAGGACCCTCCTCACCAGAAAACAAAGAACCACTTCATCTGGAAATTTTATGACATCCCTGAAGGACAAAAAAAAGTTAATGCAAGTAAAGTAACTTGTAAAATATGTGGAAGTATTTTATCCAGAGGCAATCCTCTAAAAAAATACAGCTTTGGAAATGCCAATTTAATTAGGCATGTCAAAAGAAGACACCCCAACAATTACTCCAGGGAGAGTGTCAGGGAGCTGGCAGAGAAGGCACGAAGAGATGGCAGCAGCACCTCCACTGGTGGAGCAACACCTTCAGGTTCAGCACGTGCAAGAATGGTCCCTAACATCCAGCCGGTATTTGCAGGAATAAAATGTTTATGCACAAACTGTGACGAACTACTCTGTTACGGGGAGCAGAGCGTTGAACTCATTGCAATAAAGAAACAGGAACACCAATGCTCTCCCCGTCCCTAAATTTTCTCATTTTTTTTGCTCCTGTTGAGCATTTTCTGAATCCCTGTTTTTGTTTTTCCCCTGAAAAAAAACCAAAAAAAATATAAAATCGTTTCAAAAAGTATAAAAAAAATATAAAATAACAAAAACAAAAAAAAAGTTCTTTTCAGAACTACCTCCAATTTATAAAAAAATGCTATTTTTTTTTTAAAAAAAAGTGCCATTCTTTTTCTCAATCGTACGCTCACCGGTGCGCGTACCAGGCGCTCCCTCGGCGCAAATTTTATAAAAAATTTTGGGGGGCCCTGTACGGCTTTTTTATGACCCCCACATCAAACCTAGGGGGTCAGGGGGGGTGTACCCTGCCCCCTTTTGCTCATTTCCCCCTTTGATTTTTTCCACCTCAATCCTACCGAGGTACAAGATGGCGGCCGCTGCGGACTGTTTCGAATGTTTACAGACACCCGAGAGCCAATCAGCTTTCCATGCGCACCTCGCGTGTCGCGCCTGGAGCGCACTCCGGTGCGCGCACCTGTGCGCTGCTATAGATATATATATTTTTTTGAACCTTAATTACTCAAAATCCACTGGAGCACATATCTTGAGACATAGCAAAGGCACATCGGGCTACCAGTCCCTACAATTTTGCCAAATTTGGTGGAAATACATTCAGCCGTTCGGGCTAAAAGTGAAATCGACCGCCCTATGGAAATTAACATGGGGAAAACGCGTTTTGGGACCCCCCTTTTATCTCGGCCCCCGCTTGACGAATCCCCCCCAAACTTTCAGGGAAGGACCGGACCGCCATCAGACCATTTTCCTGAAAATTTCAGGCAGATTCGTCAACCGGCGCCAAAGTTATTCAAAATAGAATGTTGAGATTTAACATTGAAAATTATCCTAACTATAACTACCTACTGGCGACCGCCAGTAGGTAATATATATATATATATATATATATATATATATATATATATATATATATATATATATATATATATATATATATATATATATATATATATATATATATATATGTATATATATATATATATAGGCTAAGGTGAATTGAAGAATGAGTGGGTGTATAAGTGTCTGAATGGATGATTTAGAAGGTGTGTGACTGACTGTATAAGTAGTGATTAAATGTGTCTTACTGAATGCATGGGTTAGTGACTAAACTGTGTGAATGTCTGTATCATTCTGTCACTTGGTGTGTAAGTGGCTGCATGGGTTGGTGAGCAGCTACATGAGTGTCTATGTGAGTTATTGATTGGTTACCTGAGTATCTGTATGGGTGCCTTAGTGTCTGTATGGGTAGGTGGGGGCTAAGTGACTCTGTGCATAGATGAGTGAGTGGGTGATTCACTAGTTGTATGGGTTTAAGAGTGCATCTGTGAAGGGCGGTATGGGTGGGTGAGTATGTGTATGGGTGTGTTAGTCAGTGAATGGATGTCTCAGTGGTACATGTGTGAGTAACTACATATGTGAAAGGCAGTATATGTATGTTGGAGCATATAAATGATTATATGTGAGAGTGAGTGACTGTGAGAGTGACTGTATGGATGAGTGTGTGCTTGTGTATGTGATTGTAGAAGAGAGTAAGTATGTGTTAGTATCTGTATGTGTAAGTGAAGTGGTGTGTGTATTACCATATAGGTGAGAAAATGGGAGTGTGATTGATTCTTTGCATGACTGACTAGGTAAGTGAGTATCTCTATGGATGAGTGGGGGTGTGGAGTGTCTGTATAGGTGTATGAGTGCATATGATAGTGCTGTATTGATCAGTGACTGCATGTATGAGTAACTGTATGGATGAATGAGCGGACATGTGTGTAGACCTAGGAATCAGAGAGTGGGTATGTAGTAACTGGTATTAGTGTGTCTATGGTTTCAAAAATGACAGTTTGTATTTTAGAGTGGGTGTATCAAAGCTTCAAATAACCGTCGGTCCGGCTACTTTCTGTCCACATCTGCTCTGTCTGTAGTGCTAGGGCACCTCAGGGTAGCTACTGCGCTCTACAAAAACCCTTTTCATTTCATTTCAGGTTATATTAGGGTATGAGGAGGTGCATCAGATTATCACATGGATGATGTCATCAGTGATGCAATCAGTAATGTCATCAGTGATGTCACTGACCATGTCATGAATGATGTAATATGAGACGTCATCAGCAGTGCATTGCAGGGGCGCGAGTATAGTTAGATGAACTAACTATAACGCCCGAATTTCTCTGGTTTTGTATGAGTGAAATGTCCAACTAACTATAACGTCCCTGAAGCCTGTGTTTTTTTCAAAAGAATTCCTAAGGTTTTTGAAATGCTAATTTCTAACTATGACGTACCTAAAACCTATGTTTTTTTCTGTGAATTTCAAGGTTTTTGAAATGATAATTTGAACTCTAACGTCCCTGAGACTTATGCTTCTTTAGTAAATTTCAAAGGTTTTTTAAATGCTAATTTCTATCTATATTCTGCCTTAATCCAATGTTTTTTATTGACTATATATATGAATATATCTATCTATCTATCTATCTATCTATCTATCTATCTATCTATCTATCTATCTATCTATCTATCTATATAACACATAGTTGTGGCACTGGCGGAATAAAAATAATTGCACTTAAATATCGGGTCCACGCTCGTCTGTTCATGTGAAGTAAAGAAGTGAAGGCGGGTTTTGGAGTGCTCTATATATATATATATATATACATGTGTATATATATATATATATATATATATATATATATATATATATATATATATATATATATATATATATATATATATATATATATATATATATATATATATATATATATATATATATATATATATATATATATATATATATATATATATATATATATATATATATATATATATATATATATATATATATATATATATATATATATATATATATTCACTGAAAAAACCATAGGTTATAGACCATATATAGTTAGGGATTAGCATTTACAAAACCTTATTTTACTCGCATAAAACCATTGAAATTCGCATATATAGTTAGTTGCACTAACTATATATCGCGCACCCGCAATCCACTGCTGATGATGTCACATATTACATCATTCATGACATGGTCAATGACATCACTGATGACATCACTGATGACATCTCAAATGACATCACTGATGACATCACTGATGACATCTCAAATGACATCACTGATGACATCTCAAATGACATCACTGATGACATCACTGATGACATCTCAAATGACATCACTGATGACATCACTGATGACATCTCATTTGACATTACTGATCACATCACTGATGACATCATTCATGTGATTATACGATTAACCTCTTCAGACTCTGATATAACCTTAGATACACTCAGTGTAAACAGACACTCACAGACTGTCACTCATCCATGGAGTTACTCACACACCTAGTCAGTCATGCAAAGAATCAATCACACCTCCATTTCCTCAACTATACAGTTATACACATCTTACTTATTCAAACATATACTAACACATATTTACTCCCTTATACAATCCCTGATACAAGTTCACAATGATCCATACAGCCACTCACACATTCACTGGCTCTTATGCACAGTTATTTATATATGTCAACTCTCACATGTACTGTGTTTTACATATGTACTTACTTTGACATGTAGCACTGAGATATCCATTCACTCACCAATACACTCATGCACACAGTCAACCGCCCATGCAGCTGTTTCCACATGCACTTTTGAACCCATACATCTAGTGAATCAACTGCTCACACATCTATGCACAGAGTCATACACCTCCCAGCCACCCCCACACACACTCAGTCTCCCATACAAATACTTGGGCAACCAATCAATAACCCATATAGTTACTCATATAGCTACTGATCAACACATGCAGCAGTTTACAGAACAACAGACATAATGATGCACAAATTAAGACAGTTTAGTCACTAACCCATGCACTCAGTGAGACACATTTAATCACTCACTTATACAGTCAGTTATGCACCTACTAAATCCTTCATCCAGACACTTATACATCCACTCATTCTTCAATATGTAATACATATTTTAACTTTACAGAAACATACAGTCACTGGATAATGTCATCAGTGATGTCATCAGTGATGTCATTTGAGATGTCATCAGTGATGTCATCAGTGATGTCACTGACCATGTCATGAATGATGTAATATGTGACATCATCAGCAGTGGATTGCGGGTGCGCGATATATAGTTAGCGCAACTAACTATATATGCGAATTTCAATGGTTTTATGCGAGTAAAATAAGGTTTTGTAAAATCTAATCCCTAACTATATATGGTCTATAACCTATGGTTTTTTCAGTGAATTTTCAAGGTTTTGTAAATGCTAATCCCTAACTAAATATGGGCTAAAACCTATGGTTTTTCATTGAATTTCAAAGGTTTTTTAATAGCAAATATCAAAAGCTGTCAAATGTCAAGTACGTGATAGGTAAAAACATTTTCGTGTTTATGCACGCTGATGTGCTTTGAACGCTGCCCCCCCCCCTCTTTTCTCTTAGAAGTACTCTCTCTTTGCAGATAGTGAAGGGTAGTTAACGCAGGCCTTTGCCCCCGTTGTAATCCGTCGTGCCTGCTTGTCTCTCCATTTGATTGATTGTTATCCAAGCATTTACTATTTTAGAATTTATTCTCTTTGGTTCATTCTCTATTTACTAACAAGCACAAAGCCGCAATACTCTGTTTAGTCTTTGCAGATAGTGAAAAATCGTGTAAAAAAATAATAATAATTGAGCAAAATCAGTAGGCCACTAATGGGATCTCTTTTTGACCTCGCTAAAATAGAAACATTAGGAACAACCCTTCATGAGAAATACGAAACTAGTGAGATGAACTGAGCTCCACACCATGATGGCTGCAAGACAGCTCGGCTCCGCCACCCACCCCGCCCAAAATAACGATAAACTCTATGCAAATATTATAAATATATACAACACACCAGCAAAGTAACAGGGTAAAACATTTTATTAAATAACTATTTACATAACTATTTTATACTTTTTGTTGCCTGATCCGGCTAGCTCAATCGATCGAGCATGAAACTCATGCACTCTGATAGCAAGCGTTGCTGCTGATGCTATGCAAACAAAAACTGGTTTTCAGTTTGTACATTCTTCAAGATTTTTCATCCAAGGCTGGTTGAGAGTTTGTAGAACAATGTCTTCAGATTTTCAACATACGGTGTGGTGGCGCGGACTGGGAGGGTGCGCTTGACTTCTGCCCCCTCCCCAAGTCGTGTTGCCCTGGCGTGGCCTAAGATCGCCCCCGACATAGGCGGCCGGCTCCCGGGGTCCGGCGGAACTTTTTACCTTTTGATGACTCTTCCATTCTGGACCTTATCCCACAAACCGTTTGACCTGAAGACACGCTGTAGTGGGGCGCCCCTTTACCGTTTCAGTTGCCATTCCGCCCGCTTTTGCTACACTGTGCCTCTTCCGCCATTCAGCTGTTTACCGCCCGCTCTTGCGACTACAGCGTCTCGCTCACCATGTAGTTGAGTTGCTCCCGCTCTTGCGATGCAGCTATAGGCGGCTGCCACAGGACTCTCAAAATGGCAGCCGCCTCTTCAGATTTGGGCGTGGTCCACTAAAATGGCCATGGGACACCTTGGAACTCGGACGCTTGTCTGCTAGGGCTTGGGCCCCATTCTCGAAAGCGTCCACTGAGCCTTGAAGATTCTACAAAAGTCTTGGAGGCCCCCGACTCCCGCAGGCTTCTGGTGGGGAGCGGCTGCCATGATTGCTCGTGGAATGGCCACGACTGAGATACGAGATGGTGGTGCTCTCATGCTAACGCCAGCTTCAGTCTGAAACATCCAGAAACACTGTAGACTACCAATTCGATCAGTTCCGGTAGCGCCCCAACGTGACCCGGTAGGGAAGAACTTGCCCTCCCCTCTTTGACTGATGGTTCTTGTTGCCTGTCCCTTCTGTTGTCATTTAACAGAACTTTTTAGACTGCTGAAAGGGGTTGTGTTTCGACCGCTGGTTGGTGGAGACATTTTGACTATATTCTGGACCTACGTTGTCGCGTAATGCGTTATATGACACGCCGCGTTAGCGCACCTGGAAGTACTCCAGTGCGCGAAGCGCAGCTTCCCGGAAGGGATCCGGGGCGCGGCGCGCAGCGCGTAACGTAAGCATAACAGGTCATGTGACTTGTTAATAAAACTTTTCATTGGTTCATTTTACTTTTGTTATTCTAATGATGAAAGGCTTGGTCATATGACCTAAAAATTACGCTTTTTATTGCTTTCGAACATTATTTTTTCTTAAACATATATGTTATAATGTTCCAGGCCAATGTATTTTCCCGGAAAATTTACAACTGTCCTGCAAGTAAAATATATTCCTTTTTCTAGAAAAAGGGCGTTTCTTCGTCCCATGACGGAGCCGTTGAGCAAAAGATGCTCGGCCTGCTGTCTTAGTCGCCGATACGCCTGAATATCAGATTCTTATCGATCACTTTATGTTGCAGGAGTAAATAACACAACAACCCTTGACCATTTATCTTTACTGCGTTCCTGCATATTATACCTTTTATCCGTCATGTAATTGGACTGCTTTATTTCACTTGCCTTTTACTGTTTCGAAAACAGTGACTAAAATTAAAAACTTTACCAATGTAAATACTACTACCATGTTTTGTTTTAAAAACCTTTATTGTGAAAATGTCAGTATACAAATACGGGCCTATAACCACGTGGGCCGGCCATGGACCAAACTGGAATCGTATATGATGAGGAGACATTTACACTGTAGAGGAACGCAACGAGCAGGCCATTAGGTTGCAAGAACTAAGGTGTCTAACAGTTGCGGAATCGGTGGACGTACATTTTGTAGTTAAAATACGACAGGGCCACTTACAATAAAATTATCTAGATATACATTTGCGGGCAAGTACCATGGGTGACGTTAATTCGAACTTTCAATAGTACAGTAATCAATAACACATCAGAACTTAATATCAATAGGGATGTCGAAATATTCAATCAATTCTCGTTCCCGCCCGCCATGTGCTTCAAAACTGCATACGTATCTCGTGATATCAAGGTTGTGCAACCAGTACACAACAAGGAGTTACGAGTCCCATTTATACCGGCGCCATTTTGGGCGAGGCCGAGCAGGTCCAGGATATAGTCAAAATGTCTCCACCAACCAGCGGTCGGACCAGAACCCCTTTTGGCAGTCAAAAAAGGTTCCGTTAAATGACAACAGAAGAGATAGGCAACAAGAACCAACAGTCAAAAGAGGGGAGGGCAAGATCTAAAGCCATTGTTCTACAAACTCTCAAGCAGACTTGCATTGGAAAAATCCTGAAGAATGTACAAACTGAAAACCATTTTTTGTCTGTATAGCATCACCAGCAACGTTTGAGTCAGCTTTGTGTGAAGCCGCCATTTTGATTCAATCAATAGCGTCCCCCTGCACACATTCAGGGACCTGGTCGTGTCTAAAGGTCAAACGGATTGTGGGACAAGATGCAGAAAGGAAAAGGAAAAAAGTTCCACCGGACCATGGGAGCCGGCCGCCTATGTCATGGGCGATCTTTGGCCACTCCAGGGCAATAGTGAAGCTGCAGCAGGTGCAAATAAGCTTCAGACAGTGTTACAAGCGCTGCTCAGAACTCTCAACTATGACACCACCTCCGTGCCATCCGGATCTTGGCGCCTTGTGCTGGTTCCGACCTATTCATACATCGGTCCGCTACTGACACCACCTCATAGGCCAACGGGACACCCCACGCCGACTTTCGGCGCAGCATTGTAGGATGGCCACACCAGTGCGGCAACTTGCTAGACACCACCTCGGTGCCATCCAGATCTCGGCGCGTTGTGCTTCCTTCGGCCTACTGTAGCCGCAAGTGCGGACGCAACTCAGCTGGATAGCGAGTGAAACACCAAGGGGCGCCCCACTGCAGCCGAGGAGCCTCCATCTTGGGGGCGACGCACAGCATCACATTGCTTTCTCAAACAGCCCCCACTGACTGACGCGACCTCACAGGCCAACAGGGCGCCCCACGCCGACTTTCGGCGCAGCATTGTAGGATGGCCACACCAGTGCGGCAACTTGCTGGACACCACCTTGGTGCCATCCGGATCTTGGCGTGTTGTGCTGCCTTCGGCCTACTGTAGCAGCAAGTGCGGGCGCAACTCTGCTGGACGGCGAGTGAAACGGTAAGGGGCGCCGCACTGCACATCAGGTGCCTCCACCTGGGGAGGCAAGAGAGGCCAGTTTGCGCCACCTCCCCCCCCCCCCAGGCACCCCACGCCGACTTTCGGCGCAGCATTGTAGGATGGCCACACCAGTGCAACTTGCTGGACACCACCTCGGTGCCATCCGGATCTCGGCGCGTTGTGCTGCCTTCGGCCTATTCGCACATCGGTCCGCTACTGACGCCGCCTCACGTGCCAACGGATTTTCCACGCTTTTTATAGCAGCGCGTAACGTAAGCATAACAGGTCATGTCACTTCTTTATAAAACTTTTCATTGGTTCATTTTACTTTTGGTTTCCTAATGATGGAAGGCTTGATCATATGACCTAAAAATAACACTTTTCATTGGATTAAAACATTTTTTTTTCCCAAACGATGAAAGTCCCACCTTGTTTCTAGATGTTTCAGACTGAAGCTGGCGTCAGCCTGAGAGCACCACCATCTCGTGGCTCCGTCGTGGTCATTCCGCGAGCAATCATGGCAGCCGCTCCCCACCGGAAGCCTGCAGGAGTCGGGAGCCCCCAAGACTTTTGTAAAATCTTCAAGGCTCAGGGGACGTCCGAGTTCCAAGGTGTCCCAGGGCCATTTTAGTGGACCAGGCGCAAATCCGAAGAGCCGTCCGCCATTTTAAGAGTCCTGTGGCAGCCGCCTATCGCTGCACCGCAAGAGTGGGCGCAACTCAACTACATGGTGAGCGAGACGCTGTAGCCGCAAGAGCGGGCGATAAACAGCTGAATGGAGGATGAGGCACAGTGTAGCAAAAGCGGGCGGAATGGCAACTGAAACGGTAAAGGGGCGCCCCAGTACAGCAGACGAGCCTCCACCTGGGGAGACCCGTTCACGCCGCCTCCCCCCCCCCCCCCCGGGGCGCCCCACGCCGTTTTTCGGAGCAGCATTGTAGGATGCCAAAACCAGTGCGACAACTTACTGGACATCACCTGGGTGCCATCCACATCTCAGCGCGTTCTGCTGCCTTGGGACTATTCGCACAACAGACCGCTACTAATGAGGCCTCCCCGCGCACCCCACAGGACGCCCCACGCCGTTTTTTGGAGCTGCATTGTAGGATACCAAAAACCAGTGCGGCACCCAGGTAACATCACCTGGGTGCCGTCCAGAACTCAGCACGTTGTGCTGCCTTGGGACTATTCGCACAAAACACAGCTACTGACCATTGTTGCTTCTTTTTAAAAAAAAATGTTTAAATGTATTTACTGTTTTTGTTGCGTTCTATATATTTATAAATCATTAAAGTGTTATAATCCTACTTTGTTGGAGAGCTATATATTTTTAATGTGACACATAATTGTAAAAACTTTGATGTACAAAGAGGCATCCCTGGAATCTTCCGCTTCAGGCTCGGTCCCACACACCCTCACAGTGAGAATCCCCACCCCAAGCACAATACAGGATGGTTATCAGATAGTAGGAACGCGTGTGGTGTGACGGATCTCATTGGGTGGGGGCCTTGATCTACTGTAACTCCTTTGAAGAGGGGTGATTCTCTACAGCTGGGGCCATAAACTACATCTGCAGGGCTAGGTGATAGCCTGGGACCGGCCTGGACAATCGGACACAGAGGAAGAGGAGTGTCAGAGGGTGCGGTAGTGAATAAGGTGAAAGGGTGGTGTCGGGCGGGCACAGGGTGTGATTCTCAGGGAAGAGCAGCGCACATGGGAGGAGGTTTCTGGCCCATGCATGAGAGAGAGAGAGCGGAGGTGACCAGTGCGTGGGGGAGATGCTTGCGAGGGTGGGGAGCCATGCTGAGGATCGGCGGCGTGCAGAGAGTGGGTCTGGTCAAGGCATCTAAAATGGCTGCCGTGCTCAACAAAAGTGTGGCATTGCAAAAAAGACAAGATGGCGCAGACAATGTTTATCAATAAGGATTAATTTATAACAATTATTTTTAACAAAATATTTACTCGCAGTGACAAAATGGCGGTCAACAGTTCCTGATTTCCATCGAATCGAATGTTAACAGACGTCACGCAGCAACAAAAAAAAAACGCTCACGTACAGCCGCTGGAAGACATGTATCAACATATATGAGCTTCCTCAGCCACCCTCAGAAAACAAAAGGGGTCAGGATACGTCTCCCATACCCCCTTATACCTAGTAATTTAATGAAATCGAAACACAAAATGGCGAATTGACGTTTCGCTACCAGTTTGCGACCCGGTTCGCGAACCGAGAAGCGCTTCTACCGCGAAAAATCAAATTTTTATTATTTGCCCCACGGGACCCTTTAATAACCCCAACATCATTCCTAGGGGGTCAAGAGGGGTCTACCTTGCCCCCTTTCATTAAATTCCCCCTTCGTTTTTCACCTCTTCTTGTCTCTCGATCCTACCGAGAGACAAGATGGCGGCCGCACTGGACTGTTTAGAATGTTGACAGACACCGGCGAGCCAATCAGCATCGCTTCGCAAAGCTCCGTGACGCGAAAAGTACGCGATCTGGAGCGCTATCTGGGACGCTGTCACAGATATATACATTTTTTAAAACGTTAATTTCTCAAAATCCACTGGAGCACATATATTGAGACCCAGCAAAGGCACATCGGGCTAACAGTCCCTACAATTTTGCCAAGTTTCGTACAAATCCATTCAGCCGTTCGAGCTAAAAGTGAGGCCAAACGCCCTATGGAAATTAACATGGGAAAAACGCGTTTTGGGACCCCCCTTTTTTCTCGGCCCCCCCTTGACGAACCCCCCCCAAATTTTTAGGGGCTGCTCAGAAACAAAATGTGCCATTTTCCTGAAAATTTCAGCCGATTCCGTCCACAAACGCCAAAGTTATTAGACATAGAATTTTCAAAAGTTCCATAGAGAAATAATCCTAACTATATATACCTACTGGCTATCGCCAGTAGGTAATATATATATATATATAGAGGGCCAAACTAATTGCATGGAAATGTGGCAATTTAATAACAAAGGAGGAACTGGGGTTTTTGAAGAAGGAATTCCCGGTTATCCCTTCTTTTTACTTGCTCCCAAAAGTTCACAAGAACACTCAAACCCCCCCCGGGAGACCCATAATCTCAGCGATTAATAGTTCCACGGAAAAGATGTCAATCTACATTGATTATTTTTTACAGGACAGTGTCAAAAATTTGGACTCTTATGTACAGGATTCTTCAGACTTTGTTAGAAAATTGGGCAATTTTGTTTGGAATGAGGACTGTGTACTCATGAGTTTAGACGTCACATCCTTATACACGTCTATACGTCATTTAGACAGTATTAGGGCAGTGAATTATTTTCTAAATAGAAGATCCATCAATTTCTCTGCTCATAATTCCATGCTAACTGCTATGATTAAGATTTGTCTGGAGCAAAATTATTTTTTGTTCAACAGTCAGGTATATCAGCAGGTCAGAGGGGTAGCTATGGGGGCCTGTTTTTCCCCCAGCCTAGCGTGCTTGCACATGGGCTGGTGGGAGGAGCAGGTCCTCATGGTACAGCATCAGGCCATTATGAGGGGGCATGTGCCAGTCTATCTTAGATACATAGACGACCTCTTCTTTATCTGGCAGGGTACTATGCTTGAAGCCCAGGAATTTGTAAAGGAATTAAATTGTAATGATCTGAATTTAGAATTTACTTCCACCGTGAGTAAAACGCAGCTTTGTTTCCTTGACATAGAGGTCTATATACATGAAGGTAATCTAGCTACACGGTTATACAGAAAGCCAACCGCGGGTAACACCATCCTGCACGCGGCAAGCCAACACCTGCATCACTTAATACAAAGCATCCCCTTTGGGGCGATGCTTCGTATTAAAAGAATTTGCAGTGATGACGGGGAATGCCTAAGAGCCATGGATGAAAGCAGATTGCATTTCTTGGCTAGAGGGTATTCAGTAAGAACCATCGCCAGGGCCATGGAGCGTGCCAATAACATGACTAGGTCACAGGTTCTGGCACCCAAATCGAAATATGATTCTGTTCAAAACGAAACTTCCAAAGACAGCTCAAGGGTAGTGGTTACATATAACCAACAACACAATGAGATTAGGCGAATTTTCAGCCGTAACTGGAACCTGGTGACGGGGGATCCCGTCATTGGTGGTACAGTGGGCAGAAGGCCAGAATTTTCTTTCAGAAAATCTCCCTCTATGTCAGATAGGCTAGTGAAGAATCACTTGGAACCTCCAATATCTAAAACCTTCATGAGTTTGAAAAAAGGTTTTGTAAAATGTTCCAGCTGTAAGGCCTGCAAGAATGGATGCAACAAAACACGCTACAGCATCCCTTTCAAGGAAGAACCTGTATTAATAACCAAACAGTTATCTTGCAAAACGGAGTTTGCCGTTTACGTGCTGCAGTGCCCCTGTGAACTCAGGTATGTAGGGAGTACCCGGCTTCCGGTTCACAGGAGAATACTGCAGCACCTAAGGGCAATCTCTAACAATGAGCAATCCTACCCGGTGGCACGTCATTTTCAGGCGGCACATGGGAGTGATCCCAAGCACCTCACATATTTTGTTATAGATTGTGTGCCACCCCTTAAAAGAGGTGGGAATAGGGATGGGCTACTCAGGGTCCTTGAGACTCGGTACATTTTGGAACTTAATAGTCGTACCCCTGGAGGTCTCAACGCCAGTGAGGACTTGTACACCTGTCTATAGTTCATATGATCTGTAGCTGTACCCGACTCTTAAATGATTATACTGTTTGGTAATGGCATAACACGGTTTTGTGAAAATCAGAAAGAAAAATAGCACGTCAATTGAATTGTTTTGCATTCCCTGTGTGTTAACATCTGTCAGTTTAATGAATTCGAAAGGGAGGGGCTCTTCCCTTTGTTAAACATTTTGAATATAATTTATTTGCACTGAACACTTTAGATATTCTTTTTGCACTTTAGCGATGATGATATATTTTCTAATTGATGTTTTTAGAAGGGTCAGGAAACAAAGTTCTGGATGAATTTTTGAAATTAACATTTGTATTTTATGATTTACGCATTTATATATTTATATGTATATAGTCATGAAATTTTTGTACATACTTATTTATTTGCGCAATCCTGTCACTGACCATGTCATGAATGATGTAATATGTGACATTATCAGCAGTGGATTGCGGGTGCGCGATATATAGTTAGTGCAACTAACTATATATGCGAATTTCAATGGTTTTGTGCGAGTAAAATAAGGTTTTGTAAATGCTAATCCCTAACTATATATGGTCTATAACCTATGGTTTTTTCAGTGAATTTTCAAGGTTTTGTAAATGCTAATTCCTAACTATATATGGTCTATAACCTATGGTTTTTTCAGTGAATTTCAATGGTTTTTTAATAGCAAATATCAAAAGCTGTAAAATGTATTCTTATTCTAATACAAAAATATATTTTATATTTTTGTAATATAATTTTTTTATTTAATTATTTATTTTTTAATTATTTTTTTTGTTTCGCTGCCGGTCCGCGAACCGGGCTGCTTCCCGTTAGCTCAATTTAGTTCCGCGACCCGGTCCACGAACCGGTAAACGTTCCGTTAGTGCAACCACCGCGTTAGAAAACAACATCGTGACGTGTCACGTAAGCGCGACGTATCGCGTTGCCGCGTAATGCGTCTTATGACGCGCCGCGTTAGCGCACCCGGAAGCGTTCTGGAACGCGAATCGGAACGCGAAGCGGAGCACCCCGGAAGCGCTCCGGGGCGCGTAGTAGGACGCGTAACGTAAGCGTAACAGGTCATGTGACTTGAAAATAACACTTTTTATTGGTTGATTTCACTTTTGGTTTCTGAATGATGTAAGGCTAGGTCATGTGACCTGAAAATAACACTTTTCATTGGTTTAGAACATTTTTTTTCCCAAATGATGAAAGCCCCCTCCTATTTTTCTCACTCTGACTTTCAACTTTGTGAGAGGAAGAACTATTTTGATTATTGGAAGATGGCTTCAATTGTAGCTGCAGCTGGTGGACCCCCACCACCACCACAACCTCCTAGGAAGGATGGACCACCTCCCCAGTTTATTCCCAACCCTGAAGAAGAGGAGGAAGAAGAAGAACAGGATGTACATCAAATAGAATTTTTGCCTGAAGAGCCCCGGAAATCACACCACAAGGACAATTTTATTTGGCAGTTTTTTTCATTTCCTGCAGGCCAAAAAAAGGTGAATGCCCGTTATGTTACATGCCTGATATGTAAAGAACCTCTGTCCCGAGGCACGGATAAAAAGTATAGCTTTGGTAACTATACTATGCATCGCCACATGCAAAGGTGGCATCCAATAAATTACAGTGTGGCGGAGGTGCGTAACCTACGTGAAAATCCACCAACTCCTGTGGCCACCACCTCAACCCATGAAAGTCTTTCGGGACCAGAGGCGAGAAAGACGGTCCCCACTATTCAAACTAATTTTCAACACATCAAGCTGGTGTGCATTTATTGTGGGGGTTTGCTTTGTTACGGCGAGCTGAGCGTAACCTTAATGAACAGAGCATATGAAAATCACAAGTGCTCAAAACGCCCCAGAAAGTGTTTTTTTTTTTTTGCTCCTGTTGAGCCGTTTCTAATGCCTGTTTTTCGTTCTTCCCCCTGAAAAAAACAAAAAAATATATAAAACCGTTCAAAAAATACAAAAAACTATAAAAATGTTCAGAAAAATAATAAAAAAAATATAAAACAACAAAAATAATTTTAAAAAAAGTTCTTTTCAGAACTACCTCCCCTTTATAAGGAATTGCTAGAATGTTTAGAACTCTGGCAACCTCTATATCTTTTGATTCGCTTCCCGGTTCGCGCGCCGGTACGCGAACCGGAAGCGAACTAAAAAAATTTTTTTTTTAAAAAAAGAAGAGTAAGTAAACAGAGAGTAATGTTAAAAGAAAGACAAATAGAGGGAGTGACACACAGATACTGTTGAAAGAGAAACTGAGAAAAGGAGTGGAAAGAGTAGTATTAGTAAGTAATAGAAAAAGAAATAAGGGAAGTAGCAAAGGCAAAAAACTGAGGGTTAAAGAAATGAAGCAGTGGAACTAATAAAAGTTAAATGTGATAGAGATGTAACGTAAAGAGTACTAAACACTTACCTTATAATTGTCGTTAACTTAGTCACTTGTTATTTTTATACTTTTAATCTGTGTAAAAAAGAACAAAAATGTTTAAATTAATAGAAGGTAGTAAAAGATGAGTGAGCATGAGACAAGATGAATACATATTAAAAATCACAATTCAAAGTACAAAATTAATTATACATATTTAATGGTTTATTTTTGCTGTTCTCAGAATATATCAAATTTCACTGAAAACAGTGAGTTGAAGGTATTCATCATATAACAGCGGGGAAAAAAAACACAATCAAAATGATTGTGTTTAAAAAACCCATAAAATATAATCAATCAGAAATCAGAACTCCTCAAAAGTAACTTACTTTCTATGACGTCAAAGGATGTCCTATGAACAGCTTATACTCTGTTGTGCTGTTACTATTTTCTGCCCGCCACTTTCTGAAAGATAAGCTCCATCGTTTTAAGAAAAATGAGACATACAAAGCAATTTAAAACAGCATACTAAATTACAGCAACACCTAGAATCATTATAATCCAGTTACCTACCCTAAATTCTCACTTCTGAAAACAAGTCAAAAGGCAACATTGCTTCATACTAAAATGGTAATCATTGACGAAAGACTAGCCTTTTTTATATTTCAAATAAGCTGTGTAATATCCTGATGTTGTCAAAGGACCATCATAACATATAATAGCTGCAGTTACAAATGTTCTTTCTGAAATCGATGACTATGTAGCCAAAACATTTTTAATTAGACTTGACAACTTATTTTCATCCAGTTAATGTAGTTGAAATTGTAAAATGACATTTCACCCATAAGTTTCTATAAATAATGTGGACAGCATTGCAGACTTACATTTCCTCTACTCCTTGTTTTGATCTACTGCTTGAATTAGCTTATAAACACAAACAGTTTTCGCTCTGTACTACACTTATCCACAAGGCCATATAGAGAAGGAGCCATTAGAACCTCTTGAAATTCCTCAGAACAAATCCCAAGATTCCTTCCCTAAAATTTTGGTTGTAAAAACACCAGGTAAGAATTTTGAAGGTGGAAAGGCAATCTTTTTTTTAAAGTTAAAACAGAATCATTGCAGAATGACCAGCCGTTTCCAGATTTTAAAAAAGCTGTGTAATGTCCTGAAGTTGTTGAAGGACCGTCATGATATATAATTGCTGTAGTTACAAAAGTCCTTCCTGATATTGACAACTGCGAAGCCACAAAATTATTAATTAAAGTTGTCAATGTAGTTCCATCAGACCTACATCGTTGGAACATTAAAATGACATACTGGCCATAACTTCGTATAATTAATGTGGACAGCATTGCAGACTTACATTGGCTACACTCCATGTTTTGATCAGCTGCTTTTACTAGCTTATTGAAGGATACTGATTTACTGTCAGGCAAAGTTAAATATAAATCTTTCTGAGTCTACACTAGTAGTACTTGATAGCCTACAGTTCTCGCAATCATTCTGCCATTGATAAGAAAGGCCAAACAGATAATCTACATTTACACCTTCATCTTGCAATATATCAAGCATATACATTAAAAACTCCTGACAATCCTGCTGAATATTTTGAGAGAATTGCGTTTGACCTGAACATTTGTCTAACAGATTACGAATTTCAGACACACTTTCTACTCTTCTTCTATCAGCGCTACATTTCTCTAACACAGAATTCAACAAACAGCATAAACTTTGTTCCGAATTGATCACAATCTGTTCTTTTAAAGTCTCTAGTGAAAAGACAACATTAACCACTACATTAGCATAGCAGTTGACACCAGAACTATTTTCAAATTGAAAACCAACAACATCTTCAACAGAATTCATTTTCTTTCTGCTTACAATTTTCGGTTCATCGACTTTTGGTCTTTTTGCTACAACCTCCCTACTATTACTGATATTTCTTCGTTTCCGGCCTACCACACGTTTCTCAAACAAAGGATATTGAGGCAAATGTGGCGCATACTCTCTTCTTAACCTATTTTATTCCTTAACACAATCTAGATCCGCACAAATGTTTTCTGACATCACAGTCAATCAAGTACAATCCCGATAAAGTTCTGACTCGTGACAATGCTACATAAGCCATACCCTCTTTGAACACAGAACTGCCAATATTCACTAAAGCAGTGTCTACACTTAAACCTTGCGATTTATGGATTGTCACCGCATATGCCAAGCAAACAGGAAACTGCTTACGGCGAACATATAAGTTTTTTACAAGCAAAAACTTAGCTGTGCAACGACCAATTAGCTGTACTTCCTCAATGCCATCAAATTTAATTTTTAAAAATTCAATTCCATCTCTATTTCTGTATTTCTGAAAATCAACAACATTACCCATTGATCCATTCACCAGACCTCTTTCAACATGTAAATTCCTTCTCAAAATGATACGGCAATTTAAGCACACATTCAGAGTCTTTTCAAAACCAGCAGTTTTAGATATAGTCTTCTCTAATGAATACAATTTAGATTTCAAATTCTCAGACAAAATAATTGTTGCTCCCATATGCTCTATTCTGTCAATAGCTTCCAGTTTCACAATCTCTTGGTTTTCTAAATTCAACATTTTGTTGTTGAAGATGGAACATTCTGCATGAGTTGGCATCAAACATATTCCACATTTCTTCTAAGTAATTTTCTGAAAAATATCCTCTGGCAGAACGTCTTCTTCTGGATGCAAATTTGACAGTAATCGTGCATGTAAAGCTTCTTTCCCACGCTCGGTCACTTTCCCAATTCTAACATCTTGTAGAATATTCTTGTAATCTTCATCCTTCGCCTGACGCATATTTTCACGCAGCTCAGCATAATTGAAGTTTAACCATATGTTAACGTTGCCAATGCTCCGTAGGCACTTCCTGGTATCTTCATGCGTAAGCAGTTTAAACACTGGTTGTCCTTTCACTGGTGTCAGCTGCAGAAGATCACCGAAAACAATGATGTGTTTGCCACCAAATAACACATCATACTCTCTTTTAAGAACTTCCTGCATTCTCAAATGCACAAAGGCAAGCATGACATTGGAAACCATGCTTACTTCGTCAATGATAAGAAGTTTCATCTTCTTCAGGACTCTAGATACTTCACAACAAGCATCTCCAGATAACTTGTGGTATTGTAATTTGTTATCATGCTCCACTGGCAGCATCAGTAGCCGATGCAAAGTAATACCTTTAATGTTATGTGCTGCCAGTCCAGTTGGAGCGATGACAACACAAGACAGCGATGACTCAGTCCTTTTCTGCAGATAACATGAAATTGTTTTAATGAGGAAACTTTTTCCAGTTCCTGCTTCTCCACTCACGTACAGTCTGACAGGCTTCAACGACGTACATGAGCACTCTTTCTACTCATGACTTAATCCATGCTCAATTTGTTTGGTAACTTCGTCATATATTTTCCTCTGCTCAACGTTGAGTTGTCTTTCCAAATCTTCTAAGTTAACCGCATCCTCCTGAGCATGTGCCATGGCTCTTTCCACTTCAATCATGGCAGTGGCAGCTTCATTTTCGATAACTGGTTCTCCTAGTGGATCCTGACTAAGCATGGGCGAATTTTGCGGATCTCGCGTTCGCGAATTTTGCGGATTTGCGAACTCGCAATCCGCAAAATCCGCGAATTCCCGCGAATTTGCGGATTTTTTTTTTGTGTTCGCCCGTGTTTCTGCCAGTTCGCGAGGGTTTTTACAATTTCGCAATTTGCGAACTTACCTGTCGGGTCGCAAGTTTTGCGAACTTGTTGTTTCTACGTGTCCAGCCTGTTTGGGACACTCTTCTTCATCACTGCCACTCTCTGTCACCACTGCCACTCTCTGACTACTCATGCCACCCTCTGGCCCACCCATGCCACCCTCTGTTTCATCACCACACCCTCTGGTTGTCCAGTGTACATTATTTTCGGCAAAGCAAAGCACACCTTCCCTGCCTCAAGTGACCTGAATTAATTTGGGGCTGATTAATGTGTCACAGAATATTTTTTTAGCTGGTACCTGCTTCCTTAGTGCGCCCTGATTAGTGATCTTTTGCACTTGCTAAGTGCTTTCATTGTTGCAAAATTAGTTACAACACCTGCCCTGCCCCAACTGACAATAATGAATTAGGGGCTGATTAATGGATTTTAACTTCCAGCCTGGCTCCTGCTTGTCTCCCTTAGCTGTAATTCAGGACCTTTGTGGCATATGTGTAACTATTCTGAGGTTCAGAGCAGGGTCACATAATAGTTGCAGCTGGCAACTGAACTCTGGAGGGGCCCCTCAGGAAGCACTACAGGAAATGGCTACTAATGATGAGCCTGAACTTTTGAACCTGGCAAGTAGTTTCAGTTTTGCTAAGATCATATTTCTGCAATTTAGCACTTATTCGCGGGGCGCGAAGTTGTACTGGGAAGCCACGAACTCACGCGAACAGTGCGAGCAGTGCGAGCAAAATCCGCTGCTCGCGGATTTGCGGATTTTGCGGGAGATTCGCGAATCTCGCGGATTGCGAATTTCCCGAAAATCCGCAAAATCCGCGAGCGAAACGGATTTTCCGCCCATACCTAATCCTGACTCAATGAAACAGAACTCTGACTGTCCTGAGAACTGTCTCTAGCAATCTCAGCTGCAATTGTTGCTTCCTGCTTGATTTCTGCATTCAACATTTCTAGATATTTTGGAAAAACAGGGCATTTTATGGACTCCTTGGCTGCATTGAAAGAGTCTTCGTAACAAAGGAAATCTCCAAGCAGTTCCTCTTCTGCACGCCAAGGCTTGAAAAGTTGCAAAAGAGCTAAATAGAAAAACTCTTTTCTTTCTGGAGATTCACAATTCAATTTTCGATGATTTACCAATTGACATTTTCTTTGCTTGACCAGACATCCCTCACTTCCAATTACAGCATACACTCCTTTATCAATATCTTCCTTGATGTTCCTCTTGAATATGTAATTTTGTAGAACCTCATACAGACAAACATTCTCCAGGTGACTGCTTCTATTTGGATAATATGTATCCAACATGTTGGTCTTCAAAATATCTGTACTGCTTGGCTCCTTCTCCGCCAAATACTCAATTTCCCGTACAGGTTTCAGAACTCGATTACGCGTTGCAGCAAGACCAAGACTCGCCCAAATGATACTCCTAGATTTGGCATAGAGACTTGCTGAAGATAACCGGTCAGAACATTCGTAAGCTCCGATTTCTCGATGCGACAACATCTTCAGACTGAAACTGTACAACTTCTTACTGAGGCTCTTTTCATGGGAAATATCCTCCCACATATCCTTCAGTTCTGTCTTTTCTTTTTTTGTGATGTAAGGCGTCACATACAGAGCCACAGCCATACAGTTGTCAGCCACAAACTGTATATCCATGTTAGCATTCCACATGGACAAAAACACTGGGTTGTAGTCGTTAATGTACTTGGACTCTTCGTTTCTTTTCAAATTGTATGTGTTTTTGGGTGATTTCCTCGTCACATTATGTCGCAGCGAAGACATCAAATTGTTCACTCTTCCTTTAGATATCACCGAACGTGGAAATGCAAAACGACATTTGGTGTAGTACTTGTCCTTGTTTCTGAATTTACGACGACAGTACTTTCCACAAAGATGGCTTTGAAACCGTAAAACTTGTTCTCTTAGACTTTTATCTTCCTTTGTCTTTGGAACAGCACATGTAGAATACTGTTCTATGAAACTCATCACTAAGTCATCCGGATCTGTTCCAAATTTGGGAGCATCTTTGATCCATAGCAGCATATGTATATGAGGAGCACCTCTTGCTTGATACTCCTTTCTCCAGAAGAAATCCAACACCTCTCCAAGAGGTGGATTTTTCTTGTTCGTGATGAAAGACATCATAGCTTCAAATCTATGATTGAAGTACCTGCATACATTCACTGGATCCGAAGAGCACAGTTCTCCGGGTGTCTTGAATTCAATATTTTCAATGTTTCCATTTGCCTCTCGTAGAAATTCAAGTAAGTCTTCCCAGCCATACTCAGCACAGCTGAGAGTGAGGAACCAAGTAGGAGTTCCTAAGTTCCTCAGCATACATTTTAAGTCACCATGACGACGGTACCAATACTCATTAGTACCACGCTGACATGCCATGAGATTAATCAGGTGAGAATCCAAAATACTGTCTTGCACATTGACTTTATCCATAAAGTCCCTTGCCGAGATATTTCGCAGTTGTACACCACTTTTCAAGATGTGGTTTACTGCATAAGACAGTCCAGACAGATCACTTTCAAACAGTAGATGAAATAAATAGGGAATGCATTGACGAAACCTAGGATCTTCTGCATACAATCGTAAAGTCCGGTATTCTGAAGCAGGAATTTGATCAGGTCGCTCATCATATCGTCCTCCTCGACCTGTGGGAAATAACTGTGGGAAACACCGAGCTTCCAAACTTTCCTCCCAAACACTAATGGGACTCCCTTTGGCTTGTTTCATTTGAAACAACTCAATAGCATTCCCCATGACTTCCTTGGAATGCAAAGGATGAACACTATAATGTTCATATATTTCTTCATTTTTAGAGGCTTCTACTTTCTCAATTTGCCCAGCACACAAATCGCTGTCCTCTTCTTCACTTACTTCCTCTTCTGCAGCACATACATTCTTGTAGTACTCATTATTTTTTATCAAATACAATGTTGCCTTTTTGACTTTCCTAACATCCACTAAATCTTGCCAGATTTTCTTACTCTTTGTCGGAACCCCATTAACTAGGATAACTAGAGGTTCCTATTCCACTTTCTCTACTCCAATTGTATTAATGTTTTTCTTCAAATCCATATTACCTTCTTCTACTGGGTCAATTTCAACATTGTTCTCTTCACCAGCAAAGTAACAGAACTCAATTTCTTCACAAATATTCTTCACATCTACTTCAGAACCATGCAAAAGAGCAGTGCTTAATTGTTTAAGCATAATTGCTGGACTCTTAGCATAATACAACATTCTAACTAATTTCCTCACTTTATTATGATGCACTGCTAGCATCCTGAAATGATGAAAAACACTCTGGCATACTCTCCTGGAAAGACAAGCCAGTGAATGACCACACAAACCTGTCACTTCTCTCACTCTGCAAGGATCTAATTCTTGCAACAACTTTATTTTTTGTTTTAAACTTTTCTTATTAAATGTCCGTACAAAATCACAAAGCAAATTGATGGAATCCTGTCGTACACTGCAAATAGAAACTACACTTCCAGGTGTACACTGGTCCCTTAGGACGTCTCCCTAAAACCTCATCACTTAACACCTCTTCTGCATCTGCAGACACAAGTTTTTCTTTTTCAACCGGACAACCATCTTTTACCTCATATGCTCGACCACTGGTGTCAACTGCATGCACCAAATCATTGTCCTGGAAGTAACTCTCCTCATTGAAAAATGCCTCACAACTTGAACTATGCATCCATTCTCCTGAGAAAACTTCACAAAAATTACTACGATTAACTACTCTCTTCCATCTACTATTTGATTTGAAATCATAAATTACCTTGTTTAGTTTCCTAATTCTATTGATTACCAAAATAAATAACTTTCGCTTAATTTCGAAAGCCTGATCAATAATTTTCTCTACATTTTTCTTTCTCTTATAAAAAGCCACTTTCTGTTGACCTTTCTTAAATTTTTTTATCAAATTGCCAATTATCTTGTTGCGGAACATTCGTCTACGAATGTCTCTAAACAGATTTTTCCTTTTACTACCATGCACAGAGTTAACTCCTGCTTTAGCAGTTACATTTTTGAGGGGCCTTTCCTTCCCGTTTAAATTGGCTCTCTTCTTCTGAACTAAAACATGTTCTCTAGTGCTACTTTTTCGTCTGCAAATGTTTCTTAAAAAAGATTTTGTTGTCTTACCCGGAATTATTTTGGTGACTTCACAACTTCTAATTCTAGAGGACTGCTGCAAAGGTCCATTATCTCCATTTTTACCAAGGTGGGGTGTAAGTCGCTTTGCTGCTTTTTTTTTCTTTGCCTTGAGGGCATGTTTGAATTTTTAAGAATATCTTGAGTTGAATCTGTGGAAAATGTATTAAAAAAATGTTATTAAATACTATTACCAAACAGTAAATCAATAACAGTAAGCAAACAATTGAATGGGAGGATTTTGCAACATACTTGATGGTAGAAAATAGCAATGGAATGGAATGCTTCTACATATGACCTGTGCTCTGTTATATGTTAATCTCAACTAATTTCGAGACTCTATTTCTATTTAGAGATTGTTCCAGAACAGACATTGTTGATGTTATTGTTATTGACTTAAAATTGCCAAGCACACATGAAGGCATATTTACTAGACCCTTGCACCAGGGGGAAGTGACTTAAAATTGCCAAGCACACATGAGGGCGTATTTACAAGGCCCTTGCACCAGGGGGAAGTGACTTGAAATGGCCAAGCACACATGGGGGCGTATTTACAAGGCCCTTGCACCAGGGGGAAGTGACTTAAAATTGCCAAGCACACATGGGGGCGTATTTACAAGCCCTTGCACCAGGGGGAAGTGACTTGAAATGGCCAAGCACACATGGGGGCGTATTTACAAGGCCCTTGCACCAGGGGAAAGTGACTTGAAATGGTCAAGCACACATGACGGCGTATTTACAAGGAACTTGCACCAGGGGGAAGTGATTTGAAATGTGCAAGCACACATGACAGCGTATTTACAAGGAACTTGCACCAGGGGTAAGTGATTTAAAAATGCCAAGCACACATGAGGGCGTATTTACAAGGCCCTTGCACCAGGGGGAAGTGACTTGAAATGGCCAAGCACACATGGGGGCGTATTTACAAGGCCCTTGCACCAGGGGGAAGTGACTTAAAATTGCCAAGCACACATGGGGGCGTATTTACAAGCCCTTGCACCAGGGGGAAGTGACTTGAAATGGCCAAGCACACATGGGGGCGTATTTACAAGGCCCTTGCACCAGGGGAAAGTGACTTGAAATGGTCAAGCACACATGACGGCGTATTTACAAGGAACTTGCACCAGGGGGAAGTGATTTGAAATGTGCAAGCACACATGACAGCGTATTTACAAGGAACTTGCACCAGGGGTAAGTGATTTAAAAATGCCAAGCACACATGAGGGCATATTTAGAAGGCCCTTGCACCAGGGGTAAGTGACTTAAAATGGCCATGCACACACAGGGGTGTATTTACAAGGCCCTTGCACCACTTATGCATCGCTTTTAACATTTACAATGTGGAGCACCATGGGGCAAAAACAGCACAGATGCATCATACATCTATTCATTCCTTTTCCTTAAAAACGATTTTCTGATCATAATTTGAAAACACAGCACAGCTCCTATGTAGAAGCACACCTTGTCAGTACTAATACTTCATATTATCTGCAATTACAATTTGTAAAAGAATGCAAAATCTTCTTGGAAAACATAATGCAAACACTTGACACAAAACATCATTTTAAATGCACAGCTGGCTTCCTTATTTTCTCCAGAAAGCATACTAGTCTCTTTCTAAAATAAAGGATCCATATCTCACCTTACCAAATGCATTTTGAATTTCAAAACAGTCTCAGAGGCCCTTGCACCAGGGGGAAGTGACTTGAAATGGCCAAGCACACATGGGGGCGTATTTAAAAGGCCCTTGCACCAGGGGGAAGTGATTTGAAATGTGCAAGCACACATGACGGCGTATTTACAAGGAACTTGCCCCAGGGGTAAGTCACTTAAAATGGCCAAGCACACATGGGGGCGTATTTACAAGGCCCTTGCACCAGGAGCAAGTGACTTAAAATTGCCAAGCACACATTGAGGCGTATTTAGAAGGCCCTTGCACCACTTATGCATCGCTTTTGACATTGACACTGTGGAGCACCATGGGGCATAAACAGCACAGATGCATCATGCATCTATTCCATAAAAAACACGCATTGCAAGGGTCACATCGCAAGTAAATAAATTCTTATAAATGTAAAAAGCATTCCTTTTCCTTAAAAACGATTTTCTGATCATAATTTGAAAACACAGCACAGCTCCTATGTACAACCACACCTTGTCAGTACTAATACTTAACATTATCTGCAATTACAATTTGTAAAAGAATGCAAAATCTTCTTGGAAAACATAATGCAAACACTTGACTCAAAACATCATTTTAAATGCACAGCTGGCTTTCTTATTTTCTCCAAAAAGCATACTAATCTCTATCTAAAATAAAGAAACCATATCTCACCTTAGCAAATGCTTTTTGAATTTCAAAACAGTCTCAGAAACACACCAAATTTTCTTTAGCAGAACAAAAGGTATGCACTCCAGAGGCTGCAACCAAGAAAGGCACAGAAATGCTGATATTCATCACACATATCTCTCATGTCAGCCAATCAAAACTCTTCCCTCACTTTTTTCAAATCAACACCCTTCCCCCCCTCTGCCCTTTCTGCCCTTTTTCCATAGCAACTACCTCCTGCCAGACCTCTCATGTTTACAAGTTCACACAACAATGTTTCAAATGAACTCTGAACTCTCAGTACACCTGCTAATCCACTGCAATCTTTCATAAAATCATTTTTTCTTAACCATTCAAATTACATCTTTCAAAGAACACATCCATGCACCCTAACTTTCTGTTTTCAGCAATGGAAATCCACCAATCATTGCTAATGAACCATTAGCACTGAAACTCCACAGTTTTTTTCTTTACAAACTCCTACTGTTTCAACTGCCATTTCATTCCCACACTTCATCTGACTGCAGCAGAACCTCCTCTCGCCATGTTTTCTGTCTGGATTCTTGGACATAGCTATATCCACTGGGCTCACAGGTATGCTGATAACAGAAATTTACACAACCTCAATTTTCAAAATGTGGATATCAAATGGATTGGGCAAAGAGGATTGAGATGTCACCAATTGATACCATTGTTGAAAACCTTTTTGCATTTGCCAAACCCTGACCTCATAATAGTGCACTGTGGAGGAAATGATTTGGGCACTTTGACTGGGGTAGGTCGGGAAATGCTCTTAAAGGACACCTTTGAGCAATTAATGGCACTTTTCCCTCAAACTGCCTTGGTATATTCCAATATATGCCAAAGACAGAAATGGAGGTGGTCCAATCAATTTTGTCCACAAATTGAGAAAGCGAGGAAGCATGTAAATAAGTCTGTTTCAGCTTATATGGGAGACCATGGAATGGGCGCCATCTACAACAATAACTTGCGTTACTACATGCAAGATATCTACAGAGGAGATGGTGTGCACTTCTCAGATGAGGGAAACAGAGTTTTCATACAAAATTTAAGACTGTGTATTGGTACCTACTTATAAGTAACTAGAACTTACACAGAACACAAAAGCTCTTTTCAGAGCTACCTTAACTATAATTAGTCTTTCCAAATTTCGAATGTACCTTTTTTCACTAATTTTCACTTATGTTCGCTTCCCGGTTCGCTACCTGGTTCGCGTACCGGCAGCTAACCGCGTGAAAAATTCAAATTTCTTTTTTTATTCCAACATATATGAGCCTCCTCAGCCACCCTCAGAAAACCTAGGGGGTCAGGATACGTCTCCCGTGCCCCCTTATACCCATTTCCCACATTGTTTTTCCTCCATCTTGTGATTTAATTCAAACGAAACACAAAATGGCGAACTCCCGTTCCGCTACCGGTGAGCGACCCGGTGAGCGTACCGGGAAGCGCTTCTACCGCGAAAAATCAAATTTTTTTTATTTGCCCCACGGGACCCTTTAATAACCCCAACATCATTCCTAGGGGGTCAAGAGGGGTTTACCTTGCCCCCTTTCATTAAATTCCCCCTTAGTTTTTCTCCTCCTCTTGTCTCTCGATCCTACTAAGAGACAAGATGGCGGCCGGTCCGGACTGTTTAGAATGTTGACAGACATCGCGAAGTTCCGTTACGCGTCAGGTACGCGAACCGGAGCGCTAACCGGAGCGCTGTCACAGATATATCTGTTTTTTAAAATGTTAATTTCTCAAAATCCACTGGAGCACATATATTGAGACATAGCAAAGGCACGTCGGGCAAACCATATCTACAATTTTGCCAAGTTTCGTGTAAATCCATTCAGCCGTTCGAGCTAAAAGTGAGTCCAACCGCCCTATGGAAAACTAAATGTTAAAAACGCGTTTTGGGACACCCTTTTTTCTCGGCCCCCCCTTGACGAACCCCCCCAAATTTTTAGGGGCTGCTCAGAAACAAAATGTGCCATTTTCCTGAAAATTTCAGCCAATTCCGTTTACAAACGCCAAAGTTATTCAACATAGAATTTTCAAAAATCCCATAGGAAAAAAATCCTAACTATATATACCTACTGGCGACCGCCAGTAGGTAATATATATATATATTTATATTCACTGAAAAACCACCATAGGTTTCATGAGTGTTATAGTTAGCTGGACATTTCACTCATACAAAACCATAGATATTCCTCCATTACAGTTAGTTGTGCTAACTATAATTCACGCGCCCGCAATGCACTGCTGCTGATGTCACATATTACATCATTCATGACATGGTTTTTTCAGTGAATTTCAGAGGTTTTTTAAATGCTAATTCCTAACTATAACGTCTCTGAAACTTATGCTTTTTTCAGTGAATTTCAAAGGTTTATTAAATGCTAATTTTTAAGTGCAATAGCATTTATACCTATTTGCTTGTACTAAGTTTCTAGTCTTTTAACTGCTTATTTATAAATATTTGATTTAATAAACAACATTATATATTAAAATAAATAAAGGAATGATTTAACTAAGCATGGGCGGAAAATCCGTTCCGCTCGCGGATTTCGCGGATTTTCGGTAAATTCACAATCCGCGAGATTCGCGAATTTCCAGCAAAATCCACGAACTGAAATCAGCGAACGAGGATTGGGTCAAAAGTTCAAGCTGACTTTTGTAACTCTTTTAGAATGGCGCCAGCAAGCTGCCAGAGCCATTCTAAAATAGTTACAAAAGTCAGCTTCAACAGGAAGCTCTAATAGATAAAGTAAAGCAGGTGCTGCTCAAATTCAGTTACACACTCATTAATCACCCCCAAACATGGGGTGTGTTAATGATTGTGTAACTTAATTTGACCTTCAACTGGAGCACCTGCTTTACTTTATCTATTAGTGCTTCCTGTTGAAGCTATTTCTAGCTATTTTAGAATGACGCTGGCATCTTGCCGGCGCCATTCTAGGTGGGGCTAAGGGCAGAAGGGCACAAAAGTGGGACAGAGGGCAGAAGGGGACAAAAAATGAGTGGGGTAGAGGGCAGAAGGGCACAGAAACAAGTGGTACAGAGGGCAGATGGGCATAAAAAACAAGAGGGTGGCAGTGATTAAGCAGGCAAAAAAAAACTCCCGCGAAATTGCAAAGCGCCTTGCGAACACCCGCAAACATGCAAAGCGCCTCGCGAACACCCGGGAACACGCAAAAATTAAAAAATCCACAAATTCGCACGAATTCGCGAATTTTGCGGATTGCCAATTCGCAAATTCGCGAATTGCCAATTCGCAAAATTCGCCCATGCTTAGATTTACCTCACCGTAGGAGTGCGGCTGAATTACTTTCGGCAAGGATAGGATGTTATGATGTTTCAGCGGCTTGGTTCTGCCACGAAGAACGCACCGCCAGCAAGCGCGCCATGGCTGCCCGAATCTGAACAGTTTTTTGAATCCGTGAAAGCGTTAAGGGTCCAGCAGTGGGCCACCCGAGACTGTCTCTGGTGTGGTCTCCAGCAACCTTTAAAATAGGGATGCGAGGGAGTAACGGTGAGCAGAAAGTGACTTTGTTTTTAATTTGAATGCATCACCCACTGGAGGGAATGAACAATTATAGCACCACGAGTTCCAGCATGCCTTACAAAGAACGTCCCATCAGGGCGGCCACTAGGGGTCAAAAACTGATAAATGTAGGCAAATGTTTATGCGTGGTGTTTGATGCATAGAGACTCACCCAGGAAGAAGGTCAAAGGTTGACCGAAACGCGTCGGAATTTGCCTCTGTAAAAATATAGGAATGATTTAACTCACCGTGGGAGCGCGGCTCAATTACTTTCTGCAAGGAGAGGATGTCATTATATATATATATATATATATATATATATATATATATATATATATATATATATATATATATATATATATATATAGAGCACTTGATCACTTCTTAGGAACTAGACCTATCAGTTGCTACAAACATAATAAGATGCTAATAGAGTTGAGAAATTGGTGTTTGCATCATAATTACTTTATGTTTGGCAAGGAATTATATCTGCAACAAAGAGGGGTGGCGATGGGTGCCTGCATCTCCCCCAGCTACGCGTGTTTACACGTGGGCTGGTGGGAGGAGCAGGTACTCATCATCACTTATAGTGATATTATGGTGAACAATGTAGTGCACTGGATGCGATTCATTGATGATGTCTTTTTGGTATGGAGGGGGGATCAGACTAGTGCAGAAATTTTTATAAAATCAATCAATGTCAATGATGAAAATCTACATTTTACATCACACATCAATCAAGTGGAGGCAGATTTTCTTGATGTTAAGATATTTGTAAAAAATGGCAAATTATGCACTAAACTACATCGTAAAAGCACTGCCGGCAATAGTACACTCCAGGCCAGCAGCTCCCACCCCCGTCACACCATCGACAATATCCCTTTTGGTGAGCTATTGAGGCTCAAACGAATCTGCAGCACTGATGAGGATTATGAACTTTGTGCTGCAGAAGCCCTGAATAGGTTTCGAGGGAGGGGCTATAAGGAATCCGTCCTGAAGCAATCTATTGAGAAAGCTAAAAACAGACCCAGGGACTCTCTGTTATTGAATTCAGAATCCCTTACGGAGCAAACATCAGATTCAGACATTAGTGCACCTAGACTAATATTGACATTTAATAGACAGGAACGTAAAATTCGGTCTATTATTAACCAAAGGTGGCCGGCTTCAAAAACTGATTTGGTGTTGGCACCTAGAATAGCGGCAGGACCTAACATTACATACAGGAAAGGCTTAAGTTTGAGAACCCAACTGAGCAGAGATTTTCCTGAAATTATCAAAAAAGACAATTGGATGGTCAAGCCTGGCTTCATCCGGTGTTCTAGCTGCAGAGCCTGTAAGTTCGGGGTGAACACTACCAAGTATTCCACACCCTTTAGACCCGATCCAGTGGAAATTAAGGGCAAACATAACTGCAAAACTGAGTTTGCAGTTTATGTTCTGACATGCACCTGTGGCCTCAGATATGTTGGCAGCACACGCCAACAGGTGCATGTCAGAATCCTGCAACACCTGCGAGCTATCGTTAACAACGACAGCTCATACCCCGTGGCTCGACATTTTAAACCTTGAATGCCTGACCTACTTTGTTATAGCCTCCATACCCAAACCGATTAGAGGAGGTGACAGGGATCTTATGCTTAGGAGATTGGAAACCCAGTTTATCCTTGAACTGGACAGTCGTTTCCCTAACGGTCTCAATACAACTGAAGACCTTCATGTATTCCTGTAAAAGCCATTTGTTGATCAGGATGTATTTAGTTTAAAGCTTCCCCGCCTAAACCCGCCCCCCTTTCCCCTCTTGAAGTCTCTTTATGAAATATATGTTCAATTTCATCTCTTTAATTTTGGCACGTATGTTTGGAATTGAGTAAGAGTTTTTCTCTCACTCACCATTCATATTGGAAGAATATCATTTCGGATTTCTTCCATATTTTTCCCTTTTGGGGCACACATAATTTTGGGTTCTCCATAGCACTTCAATATAGACACAGACAAAGGGGGCATGATAATAAGCAGTGGCAATGCTCTTTCGCATTGTATGTTTTAATTCAGTGACCATATATTAATAGAATACAAAATCATGATGGATATATTAAGCATTTATGCTGATATCAGATAAGTTTCTTATCTAACTAGAGACAGTGCTCAACCATGCATATACACTAGGTCTTAACTAAAGAACATGCATAAATAACTTTATGTGCGCAGAGTGTTTTGTTTACATATTCTAGTCATTGACTATTTAAACAATATTGCACTTTCTGACGATGGCACTTTATTGCATTATTCTTTGCACTATATCTGCATATTTTGCACAATCCTGCTGGTTGCAATATTTGCACATTGTCTCTGTTGCGTGTTTTTTATAAAAATGAATAATATATTTTTATAAACCAAAAACATATTTATTTTTTTATTTATAAAATAAATTGTAATATCATCGTGATTTTAACATGATTATGCATTTATGCTGTTATAACACTCATGTAAAGATTCTTCATAACACTGATTTGGAGGAAAAAAGACTGCTTAAGCCTAAGATTTGTAATGTGTCTTCAATGTTTACTACCACGTGGTTGTGAAAAAAATGCCCGGGAAAACTCTTTGTATTTAAGCTATTGAGATTGTACTGACCAACGATCTGTGAACAAGGGCGGATGCCCGAAACGCGTAGGATCTGGTGGCTTGAGAGCAAATAAATTGTTTTTTTGGCCCATGACAAACGTTGGAGTGGCGTGGCTTCTTTTCGGCATTTCTGCGGCGGCGGCTGCGATAATTACTGGAGAGAGCCTCACCCTGTGCATATATATATATATATATATATATATATATATATATATATATATATATATATATATATATATATATATATATATATATATATATATATATATATATTCACTGAAAAACCACCATAGGTTTTATGAGTGTTATAGTTAGCTGGACATTTCACTCGTACAAAACCATAGAAATTCCTCCTTTACAGTTAGTTGTGCTAACTATAACTCGCGCGCCTGCATGGCACTGCTGATGATGTCAGTTTCTCACCGGGCGAGGACACTTTGGGAAACCTTTTTGCCGGGAAGCTGAGCTTGCCGCACCTGGGGGTCCAACGCTGTTTGTCTCCCCTGCCGCCAAATCAAGATCATCGGGTGCAGGTGGGGGTGACTACAGCTCCCAGGCTGCCTAGCGGCACCACGTCACTTCCGGACACCATCGCGCCAGGAGGCGCAGAAAAAAGGCAGGCTCCCTCGGTGGAGTGGGGGCAGTTTCTCACCGGGCGAGGACACTTTGGGAAACCTTTTTGCCGGGAGGCTGAGCTTGCCGCACCTGGGGGTCCAATGCTGTTTGTCTCCCCTGCTGCCAAATCAAGATCATCGGCCGCAGGTGGGGGTGACTACAGCTCCCAGGCTGCCTAGCGGCACCACGTCACTTCCGGACACCATCGCGCCAGGAGAGGCAGAAAAAGGGCAGGCTCCCTCTGTGGAGCGGGGGCAGTTTCTCACCGGGCGAGGACACTTTGGGAAACCTTTTTGCCGGGAGGCTGAGCTTGCCGCACCTGGGGGTCCAACGCTGTTTGTCTCCCCTGCGGCCAAATCAAGATCATCGGCCGCAGGAGGGGGTGACTACCGCTCCCAGGCTGCCTAGCGGCACCACGTCACTTCCGGACACCATCGCGCCAGGAGGCGCAGAAAAAGGGCAGGCTCCCTCCGTGTCGCAGGACGCGCGCGGGCGCCGCCGGGAGAAGCCCGGGACAAGGGCGGGGCCATCTGTGCCATCAAAGGCCAGAGGAGGCCGGGTCGGGGCACCCCTCCTTGCTTTTGTGCCAAGAATCGAGGGACATTGACTAAAGGTATCGTTACCCACTGACTATTTCCGGTTCACGTAATAGGTCCCTTCTAAAGTACATCATAGTTCGGTGGTCGACATTGACTTAGTTCAATTTCTTACTGGTAAAAGCTGTTACGCTATGTCTTGCAAAGGGGGCATTAGAAAACATTCCTCCCAGGGTGACCTGCTTTGGGGAACAATGGATTTTTATATTAAGAGTGCAATATTGCCTATTGCCACTGAATTAGACAGAATAGAACAATCCCCAGCCTTGGACAATTCTCTCAGCTTGGGTTCCTCTCTACAGACTGTTGATAAAGCCCCAGCTATATCATTACTTGATGAATTAAATCAAATGTGTAAATCCTTGTACGCCCCTCTGGACTCAGAAAAAGTGCAAACTATTGCTCCTATCTCCCCTATAGTCACGACTAATCTTGGATCTAACTGTTCTTCCCAACTAACTCAAATTCTACAGGTAACGCCTCGCAAACACGATCAATAGTAAACTCTCTACCCGCAGCCTCCACCCAGGCACTCTCTGCCAAAAGGAAGAGAAATGAGGTTAAACAAAAGGGCAGCCAGGCCAAGCTACAAAAGTTACGTCGAAATGCATCTTTACAAAATACTTCTAGCACTGCTACACCGAAAGCATCTACACAGACTTCTCTACTGTCCACGCTAGAAACTATGATGAAGTCAATTATATCCCCGTTGATCGATAAAATGACAAGCTTAGGGGACAGGCTCACGGGTTTTGAGGAAGCAATAAAAGCTAAATCGATAGTTACAAAAACCATGGGAGGATCCGTACAATTACAGCATTCAGCCCCCATAGAAACGTCTAATTCCACTATACAAAGCAAGATCACCCGTAACCAATCAGCTGCTCCACACATGAAAATCTCAAATATCTCGAAAGCCACCACAAAATCACAGAGTTCTTACCCTAGGGCTGGGCAGAATAAAGAGATGTCATCTCAAAAAAGAATAGCGGATAGCCAAGATACTATACCACACAAAACTAATCACCTACATTTGCCACCAGAGGCAGCCCCTATCGTGTGTGTCCTCTCAAGAATACCTGAACTCCCCAAGGGGAAACATGAGAGACAGCAGGACCTAAGGAACAAGGTAGTGTTCTGGCTCACTAAAAATAGACCCTTGCCCCCCAATATAGATGGGACTATATTAAGCGTTAGAAGGGTGGGCTGGTTAGGACCTCTCACAAAAAACACGTTAATCGATTTGATACTTGTAAAATTTAGTAATACATATGTTGTCCCATACCTCCAATCTTGGCAGCCACAATTAGGTGATGGACCTATATCTGTTTGGAGTGAATTCTACCTCAGAACATTATATGCCCCGTCGCAATGCCAAGTAATATAGAGTAAATTTCTGGACGGCGAGAAGCGGACTTGCACTGAGTGGCTACCTCTCCCATGTTTTTAATTAATTTGTTCACTCTTCCTGTTGCTTAGGCGATTTATCCTATTGATTTAATCTATTCTTAACAGACGCAAAATTTTATGAAATGAAATGTATTAATGTATTAATGCATTGATGTATATTTATGTACTGCTGTTGCTTTTATGATTTTTTTACTGAAATCGAATAAAGCTAATCAATCAATCATTCATGACATGGTTTTTTCAGTGAATTTCAGAGGTTTTTTAAATTCTAATTCCTAACTATAACGTCTCTGAAACTTTAGTTTTTTTCAGTGAATTTCAAAGGTTTATTAAATGCTAATGTCTAACTATAACGTCTCTGAAACCTATGGTTTTTTTAATGAATTTCAAAGTTTTTTTAAATGCTAATTTTTAAGTGCAATAGCAGTTATACCTATTTGTTTGTACTAAGTTTCTAGTTTTTTAACTGCTTATTTATAAATATTTTATTTATTAAACAACATTATATATTTTTCTTAAAATTGCAAAAAAAATTAAAATACATTTAAAACTGAAATATTTTTAATTATTTAGTTTTTTTGTATTTTAATATATTCGTATAATTTTCTTTTTTAATTTTTCTTTCAAAATTTTTGGGGGAGTTGCGCCCCCAAAGCATACCTACCGCAGCGAGTCCGCGTATTCTAGCTGCCATTTTGGAAAAGTTGTGAAGGATCTGCGTATGGTGAGCAACAAGTGTGTGTATTTTTTAGTTACATCATATACGTACAATGTTACATGGTGTGCGCGGGACTCCTGCTCCCGTGCATTCGCGACAAATACATATTATGGTACGCGACGCTTGCGGGGTGGCGGGCCCCACGTGAGGTCATATATGTGCTGGGACGCTCTAGGTGCTCGACTCCCATGACATTTTTTATCTTCTAAAATGATATATACGTGTCTTTAACGTACATATTAGGGCAAAAGATTATCTAAGGTATTCATGAAAATAATATATTTCTCCTTGTAATAAACTTATATTATTTTTAAATATATTTTTGCTGAGTCACGTCTGGTGGGCGCATCATGAGCGCACGTTGCGCGGATCCCAGGTGACCTCCAAAAAAATATTTGATTGGTTCATAACATTTTCCACTGTAACTATTGAAGGACCCCACCCATTTTAATTATTCTGTTTGGAGCAGTTGATGAGAGACATCTCTTCTTCTTCCAGAGCTGGTTTTTGGAATTCTTTTGGTGTTTTTAAAAAATTGCATTGGAGAAATGCTATCTGGTTTGCAAGCTCCTCATCATTCTGCAGATGAAGATATCTTGGAGGAAGATCCACCCAAGCAGAATCCTGAATCAGTGGAATGGAAATTGTTCACCTTTCCTGCTGGAGAAAAAAAAGTAAACGCAAGAAAAGTCACATGCTTGCTGTGTGATAGGGTCCTGTCGCGAGGCAGTGACAAGAAATACTCCTGTGGAACAGCGAGTATGTATGAATATCTGCAGATCATTCATCCGAAGAATCTGGCATGAGAAGAAATGAGGCGTGCAGAAAAAAATCCACCACCAGGCATTGCTATCACCTATGGAGCATCTACATCAGCACCACCAGTAGACATTGGCCCAGAATTTGCTTTTCTGCAGCAGCACTGCACTAAGTGCAAAACCATCATGTCTTATGGTGAACAGTCAGTGGATGCTATTTGTGCAGCTCAACGGAACCTCAAATGCAATTTTTATTTTTTTACTGTTTTTGAAATTATGTTGAATTCCAAATCTAACTGTTTACTTTTTTGTTCGATTTTTGAAAAAACACCAAAAAAGTACAAAATTGTTAAAAAACTACAAAAAGATAGAAAACAAAAAACAGAAGAAAAAAAGTTCAGAACTACTTTATCTGGTTAAAAAAAAGAACTATAATTGCATGGTAATGTCTGAAAGTTTGGTTAAATGTATGTGTAGAGCATGATTGAATGAAAGAATGCATTAGTACTGTATGGTGAATTTATAGGGGCAGATCTATAAGGAAGTGCTGCAGCGTGACACTGCAAGCCCTTTAGCTGCACAGGTTGCGGCACTTCTGAAGCACAGGGATGTGACATATTTACATGAATATGTCGCAATTCTGTGCTCCCTCTGCACTAGTACACAAACTGCAGCCATGCAGTGACGCAGGCACCCTTGCACCATGGTGCCAGGATATCTGTGTCATTGGGAGATTGTTTTTGTGCAGGAAGGGAATACTTCCTGCACTAAAACAATCACTAAAGGCATTTTCCTCCTTCAATGTGTGCTGTGGAGTGCAGCATGTATTGAAAGAGGAAAAAACTAGGAGAAATTAAAACATTTCTCCTTGTTGTGCCTCGCTGCACCATTCACACGTATCTACAGATTTACACATTCTCGTAAGTCTTGAGATGTGTTATTCCATGGGTGTTGTGTGGGAACAGAAACAGCAACACTCATGGAATGCCCATTCAACGTAAAATGCTGCGCTTAAATGGGTTCAAGGAGAGGAAAAACCATGCAGGGTGGCTTTTTCTCTCCTTGTAAATATGGAGGAATCCCCAACGCCATCCCTACGTTACAAAAAATGACGTACTGGTGGCGGAGGGGGCTTGTAAATATGCCCCATAAGTGCTTAGGTATTGGCAGAGTGATACAATAACAACATAGTGCTGGATGGCTGATTGACGAACTGCATGAGACTGACAGGAGGTATCCTAGGCTGCATAAGTACTACTTCAATATTTAGTGGAGTGTACCAACAGTATGTATCTGCTTAGAGGTTTGTAGGGATTATGCACAGAATATTGTATGTGTACTTGTGTTGGTGCCTAGGTCATTCTATAAGAACATCACTAGTAACTAGAATGATGACAGTGCTGCAAACAGAGTGCTCAAGTTAATTTATAAGTGCTTAGGTATTGTCTCAATGCCTGATTCATTCTGCAAGTGCATAGACAGTGAATAGGTTCCTAGAGTGCTAGTAGTTGACAGCAGGATACGTTTATAAGGACGTATGTTTCAGCAGAGTCATTAGATAAGGACATACTTCTGTCAGGATGATTGTAGGAGTGGACACAGACTCACAGTGTGATTCCAGACAAGCATGACTATTACCTGGAATTTTACAGGATTGACTCAGTAGTCTACAAGGGGTTAAGTGACTGCATGTATTGTGCACATTTGACTGTACCACTGCTTGTCTCATTGCCTGAGTCATTCCGCAAGTGCATAGACAGTGACTGAGTTCCAGAGTGCTAGTAATTGACAGCAGGACACGTTTATAAGCACTTATGTTTCAGCAGAGTGATTAGATAAGGACTTGCTTCTGTCAGGATGATTGTAGGAGTGGACACGGACTCACAGTGTGATTCCAGACAAGCATGACTTTTACCTGGACTTTTGCAGGAATTACTCAGTAGTCTGCAAGTAGTTAAGGGACTACATACATTGTGCACATTTGACTGTGCCACTGTGTGTCTCAATGCCTGAATCATTCTGCAAGTGCATAGAAAGTGACTATGTTCCTATAGTACTAGTAGTTGACAGCAAGACACGTTTATACAAGCTTATGTTTCAGCAAAGTGATTAGATATGGACATGCTTCTATCAGGATGATTGTAGGAGTGGACACAGACTCACAGTGTGATTCCAGACAAGCATGACTATTACCTGGACTTTTGCAGGACTGACTCAGTAGTCTGCAAGGGGTTAAGGGACTTCATACATCGTGCACATTTGATTGTACTACTGCTTGCCTCAGTGCCTGAGTCATTCAGCAAGAGCATAGAAAGTGACTGGGTTCCTAGAGTGCTAGTAGTTGACAGCAGGAAAAGTTTAGAAGCGCTTATTTTCAGCAAAGTGATAAGATAAGGACATGTTTCTGTCGGAATTATTGTAGGAGTGAACACAGACTCACAGTGTGATTCCAGACAAGCATGACTATGACCTGGACGTTTACAGGACTGACTCAGTAGTCTGCAAGGGGTTAAGGGACTGCAAACATTGTGCACATTTGACCTACCACTGCTTGTCTCAATGCCTGGGACATTCTGCAAGTGCATAGACAGTGACTGGGTTCCAAGAGTGCGAGTAGTTGACATTACAATAAATTTATAAGCGCTTATGTTTCAGCAGAGTGATTAGATAAGAACATGTTTCTGTCAGGATGATTGTAGGAGTGGACAAAGACTCACAGTGTGATACCAGACAAGCATGACTATTACCTGGACTAGAGCCAGAGACCCAGGTCAGCACAGCTGCTCTAGAGCCAGAGAACAAGGTCAGCAGAACTGTTTTAGGGCCATAAAACCAGGTCAGCAGAGCTGCTTTAGAGCCAGAGAACCAAATCAGCAGAGCTGCTCTAGAGGCAGAGAACCAGGTGAGCAGAGCTGTGATAGAGGGAGAGAACCAGGTCAGCAGAGCTGCTGTAGAGCCAGAGAACCAGGTCAGCAGAGCTTCTCTAGAGCCAGAGAAACCAGGTCAGCATAGCTGCTTTAGAGGTAGAGAGTCAGGTCAGCAGAGCTGCTTTAGAGCCAGAGAACCAGGTCAGCAGAGCTGCTCTAGAGCCAGAGAACCAGGTTATCAGAGCTGCTTTAGAGCCATAGAACCAGGTCAGCAGAGCTGCTCTAGAGGCAGATAACTAGGTCAACAGAGCTGCTTTAGAGCCAGAATACCAGGTTAGAGGAGCTGCTCTAGAGACAGAGAGCAAGGTCAGCAGAGCTGCTTTAGAGCCATAGAACCAGGTCAGCAGAGCTGCTTTAGAGTCAGAGAATAGGGTCAGCAGAGCTGCTCTGGAGCCTAAGAACCAGGTCAGCAGAGCTGCTCTAGAGCCGGAGAAACCAGGTCAGTAGAGCTGCTTTAGAGAGAGAGAACCAGGCCAGCAGAGCTTCTTTAGAGGAAGAGAACGAGGTCAGCAGAGCTGCTTTAGAGTCAAGGGACCAGGTCAGCAGAGCTGCTTTAAAGCCAAGCGACCAGGTCAGCAGAGCTGCTCTAGAGACAGAGAACCAGGTCAGCAGAACTGCTTTAGAGCCATAGAACCGGGTCAGCAGAGCTGCTTTAGAGCAAGAGAACCAGGTCAGCAGAGCTGCTCTAGAGCCTAAGGAACCAGGTCAGCAGAGCTGCTCTAGAGCCAGAAACCAGATCAGCAGAGCTGCTGTAGAGGGAAAGAACCAGGCCAGCAGAGCTGCTTTAGAGACAGAGAAGCAGGTCAGCAGAGCTGCTCTAGAGCCAGAGAACCAGATTATCAGAGCTACTTTAGAGCCATAGAACCAGGTCAGCAGAGCTGCTCTAGAGGCAGATAACCAGGTTAACAGAGCTGCTTTAGAGCCAGAACACCAGGTCAGCAGAGCTGCTCTAGAGCCAGAGAACCAGGTCAGCAGAGCTGCTTTAGAGCCATAGAACCAGGTCAACAGAGCTGCTTTAGAGTCAGAGAACCAGGTCAGCAGAGCTGCTCTGGAGCCTAAGAACCAGGTCAGCAGAGCTGTTCTAGAGCCAGAGAAACCAGGTCAGTAAATTTGCTTTAGAGCGAGAGAGCCAGGTCAGCAGAGCTTCTTTAGAGGGAGAGAACCAGGTCAGCAGAGCTGCTTTAGAGCCAAGGGACCAGGTCAGCAGGGCTGCTCTAGAGCCAGAGAACCAGGTCAGCAGAACTGCTTTAGAGCCATAGAACCGGGTCAGCAGAGCTGCTTTAGAGCCAGAGAACCAGGTCAGCAGAGCTGTTGTAGAGCCAGAGAACCAGGTCAGCAGAGCTGCTCTAGAGCCTAAGAAACCAGGTCAGCAGAGCTGTTCTAGAACCAGAGAACCAGGTCAGCAGAGCTGCTGTAGAGCCAGAGAAACCAGTTCAGCAGAGCTGCTTTAGAGGGAGAGAACCAGGTCAGCAGAGCTGTTGTAGAGCCAGAGAACCAGATCAGCAGAGCTGCTCTAGAGCCTAAGGAACCAGGTCAGCAAATCTGCTCTAGAGCCAGAGAACCAGGTCAGCAGAGCTGCTGTAGAGCCAGAGAAACCAGATCAGCAGAGCTGCTTTAGAGGGAGACAACCAGGCCAGCAGAGCTACTTCAGAGCCAGAGAACCAGGCCAGCAGAGTTGCTATAGTGCCAGAGAACCAAGCCAGCAGGGCTGCTTTAGAGCCAGAGAACCAGGTCAGCAGAGCTGTTATAGAGCCAGAGAACCAGATCAGCAGAGCTGCTCTATAGCCTAGGAACTAGGTCAGCAGAGCTGTTGTAGAGCCATAGAACCAGATCAGCAGAGCTGCTTTATAGCCTAAGAACTAGGTCAGCAGAGCTGCTGTAGAGCCAGAGAAACAAGGTGGTCAGCAGAGCTGTTTAGAGGGAGAGAACTAGGTCAGCAGAGCTGCTTTAGAGGGAGAGAACTAGGTTAGCAGAGCTGCTTTAGAGCCAGAGAACCAGGTCAGCAGAGCTGCTCTAGCTGACACTCACTGACTAACATTGACTGACTAACACTGACTGACTGACACTGACTGATTGACACTGACTTAACTGATTGACTGACTGACACTGACTGACACTGATTGGCTGACACTGACTGACTGACACTGACTTACACTGATTGTCTGATACTGACTGACTGACTGACACTGACTGACACCGATTGACTGACACTGACTGACTGACATTAACTGACACTGATTGACTGACACTGACTGACACTGATTGACTGACACTGACTGACTGACACTGACTGACACTGACTGACTGACACTGACTGACTGACACTGACTGACTACTATCTACTACTCTACTACTCACTCTCTACTACTCACTCAAGTCTCCTGCTGGTATTCAAAGTGCATGTTTCAGTCTGCATGTTAGAATTTTTTAATGAAATAGAAGAGGATTTGAGATGTCAAAATGTGCCCTAATTTTTCTTTCCGCAGCACTAATCATACTTTTTATGGCAAAATGAAGCCCCTCATGTTGTACCTTTGCCAATTAAAAGTTGTTAAGTGATACTACTTTATTCCAATCAAGATGGCATGCTGGTGTTCCATACTTTTGTCAAAAGTAAGACTGTTAGCGTTCTAGTTGTGCTTTAGAACACTTTGGGACATTCAGTCATTGGTCTATACTTGGGCTACATCTGGGTGATATTTGTGCTACATTTGGACTCTTTTGTCTCTGGCGGCCATCTTGGGAGACTTATTTGTTATGAAGTTTCCTAATTTCCTCATTTACTACAGTCTCCTCAGTAGGTAATACTTTCAGTGTTTTACTTTGGTTCCATCAAGAAGGCATTCAGTTGTGTCATACATTTGCCATACATTCTGAATGTTAGCACTTCTCACCAGGGAAGTCTGCTGCTGGTATTGAAAGTACATGTTTCAGTCTGCATGTCAGAATTTTTTTTAATGAAATAGAAGAGGATTTGAGAAGTCACTCAAAATGTGCCCTCATTTTTCTTTCTGAGCTGGGATGGGGCAGTGAGATAAATAACGGTGATGGATCAAGCCCTGATCTTTGGACTGGGTAAGAGTGGTCTGTTTAACTCAGACACTCTGTTCATCACCACCCCCTTTTCTAAATCGTTTTTGGCCACTATAGGTGTGGCAGGGTATACTCAGACATGAGTCCCTTTCTCACTGCTCCATCAGGATTCAAGCAAGCCGGGCCGAAGAAGGCTGAAATGCCAGAAACCGGTCCCCGGTAGCTTGTCTCCTTTCTGGTGAAGAATTGGCTTGGTAGTTTAGTCTGCCCTGTTCCCATGATGCACTGGGCCAGGGACAGACTGATTTGCATATAGCCAGGTTCTGAGCTGGGATGGGGCAGTGAGATAAATAACGGTGATGGATCACGCCCTGATCTTTGGACTGGGTAAGAGTGGTCTGTTTAACTCAGACACTCTGTTCATCACCACCCCCTTTTCTAAATCGTTTTTGGCCACTATAGGTGTGGCAGGGTATACTCAGACATGAGTCCCTTTCTCACTGCTCCATCAGGATTCAAGCAAGCCGGGCCGAAGAAGGCTGAAATGCCAGAAACCGGTCCCCGGTAGCTTGTCTCCTTTCTGGTGAAGAATTGGCTTGGTAGTTTAGTCTGCCCTGTTCCCATAATGCACTGGGCCAGGGACAGACTGATTTGCATATAGCCAGGTTCTGAGCTGGGATGGGGCAGTGAGATAAATAACGGTGATGGATCAAGCCCTGATCTTTGGACTGGGTAAGAGTGGTCTGTTTAACTCAGACACTCTGTTCATCACCACCCCCTTTTCTAACTCATTTTTCTTTCTGCAGCACAAATCATACTTTCTATGACAAAAAGAACCCCCTCATTTTGTTCCTTTTCAAAATAAATGTTTTAAGAGTTACCACTTTATTCCAATCAAGATGGCTTCAGGTGTGCTATACTTTTGTCATAAGTAAGGCTGTTAGCACCGTAGTTGTTCTTTACAACACTCTGGGAAGCTGCCGTAGAACACAAAGGAATGAACTGACAGTCTCTGCCCTTGTTCGATGTAAATGTTTTACTGAGAATGTCAGACTGCATTCTCACATGACTGAGAAAGATAATGTGAATTTACAGAAAATATGCTCTCAGTTTAGCTTATAGATCACCTTCCAAACCTCTGTGGGAAAAGCACGAGGAAATTGTTTTCTCTCAAACATGATTCATGAAATCCCAGCAGAAGGCTTTTTCACATGGTAAAATCACCTTAGAACACACCACAATTCCTAAAATGAGTATGGTACCATCAACAAATGATTTATAATGTAACTAAAGTCTTAAAACCTTCTATTAACTGCAATGCTTTTTAATGAGGTGCTATCATATATATTGGTCCCAAGATGGCTGCCAACACTTCTTGGATGAAGTGCTGACAGCCAATAAAATCTCACGATGAGATGTGTTGTTCGGCTCCTCACCAGATATATATGTATTCTTTTCCTTCAATATCTAAAAGACTACTAAACAGATTTACACCATTTACCCAAAAGGCACAAGTGTGAAACAAGGACTACCTCTTTGCCAAATTTGGTGTAATTCCGTTCAGTAGTTCAGGCTGTAGCTGCGATTAAAGGTTCCTATGTAAAATTGCATGGGGAAAACACGTTTTGGGACACCCATTTTTTCTCGGCTCCTGCTTGATGAATCACGCCCAATCTTTCAGGATAGGAGCGGACCGGAGCGCCCCACAAGTTTTGAAAATTCCATGTATATATATATATATATATATCAAACCAATTCCTGTCCGTCCCCCTTCAGCGAACGGCAGCTAACAGTTTACAGGCACGGACCTCACGATACCTCCAAGGCAAATTAAAGACCTCCACGCAGAGAATTGTGGCAGAGCAGCGTGAACATTTTATTTAGGCAAAAAATGGCCCAGGCAAGTTCCCTCCATAACGCGTTTCAGTCCTTGTGGGAGCTTGGTCACATGATGCGTTCTTTTACCATGACGTTTTTAAAGTGATCGTAGTGAATAAAGTGCACAACTAGCCTTAGAAAATAAGGCTCAATGTTTTCCGCTTAAAAACAAAGCAAATAGACAAAGGCAACATCAACAATAACTATGTTCTGGGCAAGCATTTTGTGACATTTGATCTTAATTGTAGTTAATACATAGTGTAATAAAATCACAGTATAGCTTGTGAGATCGTATAAAAGCATATCGGTCGAACAACTTGTGCAAATACGCTGTTGAATAAAGTGCTTAGTGCAAAGTACAAATTAGCATTGAATCCTGACACAATTCAACAGACCATAATGCTATAACTTCATTTCATCTTGGTCTAAATGTGCAAAATATGCTAATCAATAACGTGCTCAGTGAAACACTACACAACACCATTCAACTTTCAGCATAGTGCATTAGATCATAATACTGTTTAACTATTGGTTATGATCAAAAAAGTTGTAAGAGCTTGTCCCCCGGAGCGAACAAATGTTTAAAAACCGACCTATACCACACACTACTAAAGCGACGATGTATGTTACACAAACTTAATCCTCATTTCATTGCTCATAATAGTGCTAGAATGAACTACTATATATATAGAGTCAACTCTCTCCCAATTACAGTGTTCCTACTAAAAATACTAGTACATCTACACAGAGTGTGCTAGTGTAAACTCATCTCATGGCAGATGTTTAGTACTATTAGGCCTGAGTCTGAAACCAAATCTAAAATGCAAGTGCATAATTATGTAGACTCGCCATCTTTTCAGCCATTAGCACAGCAAAGCAATACTGTAGGAGGAACAAGTACAACTATTACTCCAATAGCAACCTTTCAAGCACCGAATGAACAGGACAATAATGGACCATACCTAACTCTAATGCAATGGCACCCCAGGTAATAAAAAGTTGATTTATGTAAAAAATACCAATGTGCCTAATGTCTAATCTGTGCAAAAAAGTGCTGTGCAAGAAAAGCTGTGTTAAGTGCATATATTTACTAAAGTTGCCAACTCTGAAAAACGATCAATAAATGTACGATAGAAATTGGCAAAACTGATAAAGCATTGAATGTCCCTTACATTCATAGGTGTAGGCCAATTTTTTACCGCAAGCATCTTGCGTTCAGACATTTCCTGTCCCCTTGGGGTGAGTATAACTCCCATAAATTCCACTGATGTGACGTTAAACTCAAATTTGCTGAGTTTGCAATATAGCTGATGTTCTAATAGTGTCCCTAGAATGATCCGTATATGTTCTACATGTTGTTCAGTACTTGATGAATATATCAGGATGTCGTCTATATACACTACGACGAACTGCTCCAGGTATTTCCTCAACACGTCGTCCAAAAAGAACTGGAACGCTGCGGGCACGTTGCACAACCCGAAGGGCATCACTATATATTCGTATAGGCCAAAACGGGTTTTGAATGCTGTCTTCGATTCATCCCCTGATCGCATTCTGACTAAGTGGTAAGCCTATTTCAGATCCAAACATGTATAAATCACTGCCTTTTTTACCTGCTCCAATAACACGTTGATGAGAGGGAGAGGATACTAATTCTTGACGGTAATGGCATTCAGGGCTCTATAGTCTGCACACCCGCGGAGCTCCCCATTGGCTTTAGGAATAAAAAACAAGGGAGATGCGGCCGGCGACTTGGATTAGCGTATAAACCCTAATCCAAATGTTTATCAAGAAAAGCACCTAGATGCAGTGTTTCAAGATCGGTTAGTGCGTACACCCTTCCTGTAGGTATGTTAGCCCCAGGTATTAAATCTATCTGGCAGTCGTAGGGGCGAGGAGGCGGCAGTATTTCAGCCTTTGTTTTGCTGAAAACTTTAGCTAGATCCTGATATTCTTGTGGTAATAGGACATCATGTTCCGCTGCTGTTGCTATCTGATGAACACAGGCTTGCGCTGAAGCAGGACAGATAATGGGAGGGAGACAGTTCTGATGACAATATTCAGAAGTAAACATACGTGTCTGTCCTTCCCAATCCACCGTGGGGTTGTGCTTCCTTAACCAGGAAAGACCCAATATCACACCATACTGCGGGGCCTGAATGATGTTGAAAGTTAAGGTTTCTTGGTGTTCTATCCCCATTAACATTGGGAGTACTCCCGTTTGTAAACGTATGGGGCCGGAATCTAATCTCCTATCATCCACTGCAAACACAGCCTTTGGTACTTCTTTTTCTTGTAATATGATTCCCCAGGTGGTCGCCTGTGTCTTGTCCATAAAGCAACCTGTGGCTCAGGAGTCTAAAATAGCTCTGATTGAAATCCATTCTTCCTGCACAAATAGCTGTATAGCTATGTAAAAGTGAAGTCCTTCCTTTTTGACTTCGCCATCAAAAGAAGGGATGAATGAACAACTTGAAGGGGTCCCTTCTTCCAACTTCAAGTTCTCGCGTTTCCCGACACACCTTCTGAAGCGACGATAGATACCTTTTTGTATTCATACCGAGGTTTTAGTCTCAGGGAGCATTCCTTGATGAAGTGTCCTTTCTTTCTGCAATAGATACATAGCCCCTTCTTTCGTCTGTAATCCCTTTCCTCTGTGGTAAGAGGTGATCTCACAGCCCCTATTTCCATAGGTTCAGCCTTCAGATTGGAACTACTCTCTGGTATTCTGGAATGTTCGAATCGTGGAGTGAATCTTTCCTTTCTCTTATGTTCCCCCTTTTCTATCACAGAGACGTTGATCCAATCTGAGCACTAGGTTATTAAGGTCTTCACAAGAGGACAACTGTGGATCAATTTGGGCCAAAATGTCTTTCAATTTGTCTTTTAAACCTTTGTAGAAGATCGCAGATTGTTTTTCCTCCGGCCAATCTCTTTCAGCTATTAGTCTTCTAAAATCATTAAGATATGCTATTAAATCTCTACCTCCCTGTTTTAAACCCAACAGTTCCCTGTCAGCTGACAAGGTGACGGCCCTGCGATTAAACATCTTTTCAAAGTCTTGGAGAAATGCCTTCCAGTCGTGCAATAAGGGATCGTCTCTTTTTACCAATGGTACTGCCCATTGAGCTGCATCCCCTGCTAAGTAGGATATGAGAAATGCTACCCTAGCATGGTTGGTATTAAAGACTTTCGGTTTGCAGGAGAAATGTAGTAGGACTTGTGTGATAAAAACCTGAACCTTGCTGCTATCTCCATAATACCTTTCAGGAGGTGCTAGCGGTATGGGAGTGGGGACCTCAACTACTACTGGTGTGGCTTGGGGTGTACCCATATCAAACGGATTTCTGGCCATTCTATCTACCTTAGCCTGCAGGGACGCTGTTTCCGCTCTAGAAGCTTGTAGCTCAGCTTGTACCAGAGAAAATGCGGCCATCACATCCTCTAATGTGGCCATTACAACGTATGATCAGGAGGACTACAATTTGTGGGCCGTTGATTCTGTCAGATCCTGGAATCCTCAGAATCGTGCAATGCTTAAATAGGTTCCACCTCCCGACAGCCCCAAGGTCTGAGTAAACAACAGACGCAATGGAGTGATCAGGCGAGGGAAGGAAGACCTGTAACAATAATAAGGCACTATGAGACAAAAACACACACTACATCTATCAAAACATTTTTAGCTGTACATAGATGTTTAGACATGTAGCATTGTGGGAATGAGCAATATCTGTAAAGTAAAATTACGTAGCAATGCCTGCCAATCTGGAATTTTGAAGAATACAGCCAAAAGTCACCTAAGAGAGTAACATGATGTAAGAGCCAATTCCAATTTGATCATAAACTATAAATTTATGTAAAGGTCTCTACACATGCCAATTGGGTTTGAAATGATCTCTTCAACAGGGGGGAAGGGGTGGCGTACCAAAGCTAGCCAGGCTGAAGCTCAATCATCCCAGCTGAGTGAAATGCATAAAGTACGGGAAATTATCTTCTCGTCATGATTTCAAAGAATAACACAAATTCTCAGGTTGAATGCACCATAGGAGAATCCAACATACGGATCGCCAGAAGTGTTTATAATCAAATGCTGCGCACAAATCATATGATGAAAATGAATAGCAGAGATACATTTCCTCGTAAATGAATTCCTCTAAACTCAGGAAAAGTACAGTGCAAAATAGTCATGAGTCAAGAGTAATTGTAACATCGCTCGAGCTTCAAGCACTGTCTCACTGCAGAAAATATAAACAGTCTCCGTGCCCTTCTTAACCTCAGAAGGTCGGATTGCAGTGTTAGAGCTTAAAGCAGCAAACGTTAATAAGTTCCACTCCTCAAGTAATCCCATAAGAACCCGTGAGTTGGTTATCCAACGGGACTACTGTCTACATCTGAAATAACATGCAGTCCCGCAAGAACCTACCGGAGGTTCGGCCAACGGGACTGAAGCGTGAACAATAAAGAAACTCAGGGAATATCAGCAATAACAGGCAGTCCCGCAAGAACCTACCGGAGGTTCAGCCAACGGGACTGCCGCGACAATAACCAGGAAACTCAAGGAATACCGGATCACAATAGGGAGATACTAGGAGCATCTACCTTCTTCAGGATAAATGGAAAGTTGGTGTGAGCACTCCTACCAGTCCTTGATCGGCGGCCAAGAATCAACGGCACCGCGTTGACTTCCGGCATCAAACTTGATCAGAGGCGCGCTGACGTCACGCGCTCCTCTGTTCCTTGCAGCTTGTAGTTCCTTTCGTCGTGCATAACGCATGCAAATCATGTATCAGGGCAGTGTTCCTGGCTGGCCCCCGGCATGGGATGCAACCGGGATAGAACTAAAAACTAGCCCGATAGACAAGGAGCTAGCAAGGAGGAGTGCTTAACAGGAAAGAAAGGAAATCACAGGGCACACTTGGCAGAAAGCAGGTAATAAACATACAAGGTAACAGAAGCAAGACCTCGGAATAGAAAGACAGCAAACTAGAACTGGAACCAAGGAAATGGGAAGAAAGGCATGGACTGGAAAAAGATATACAGAAGGGGAGGCTACAAGGGTATACTAGAAAAGTGCAGGATAAGGAATCATTAAAACAAAATAGCATAGAAGGCAGTGCTGGGGCAGGAACAAGAATTGAGCTAAGGCTCAAGAGTCAAGGTAGCACTGCAGGCAGTGCTGGTTCAGGAACAGGGAAATTACTAGAGCTCAGGAGTCAAGGTAGCACTGCAGGCAGTGCTAATACAGGAATAGGGAATTACTAAGGCTTTAGGAGTCAAGGTAGCACTGCAGGCAGTGCTATTTCAAGAACAGGGAATTAGCTACAGCTCAAGAAACAAGGACTTAAGAGAGACCTGCAAGCAATGCAAATCAGGAACAAGAAACAGCTGAATCACAGGAACAGGCACAAAGAAAAACTATAGCCCAGGAACTCAGGAAACAAGAGCACCGCAGGCAGTGCTAATTCAGGTACAAGGAATAGCTATAGCTCAGGAACTCAGGAAACAAGGTTGCATGGCAAGCAGTGCTAATTCAGGAGAAGGGAAACTGCTGCAGTTCAGGAACAAGGAATACTAAGGCTTAGGGATCAAGGTAGCACTGCAGGCAGTGCTAATTCAGGAACAAGGAAAACATCAGCAGGTCAGGAACAAGGCATAACTAAAGCTCAGGAAACACTGGAAACAAGAATAGCAAAAGCGCAGGGAGCACTGGGACAAGGATTGGTCTCACTGGTAAACAGCTACAATGACCAACCCTGGGCTGAAGGGAGCTGGGGCTTAAGAGAGCTCACAGTACTCATGCACATCAGGTGTGAGCAGGCTAGCAGCAGCCAGCCACAGGTTAGCTGAATTCCTCCACCCATTCTTGGCCTGCAGGCGTGGAGACAAAGCAGTGAGCAGGGAATTCTGAGTAATGGAGTTTCAGGGGCATGAGCGTGATGTCTGCCACAAAACCCTGCATGTATTGGGAATGGATGTCAATTCCTAAATGATGTCCAAATGCCTGAAAGTCAGGATATGCATACAGGGGAGTGTCTGGAAGCATATTAAGAATACTGAAAAGCCCCACTGGGTATCACTAATTTAGAGGGAGCCTACCTCTCGTTCTTGCCCCTGAGAATCGTTGCCGCAGCCACGGGCAAACAGGAAGTCAGGCAGGCAGGACTTCTGGTTTGGAAGGGAAGTCCCGCACCCGCCGCCTCAAGAGGGAAAGAAGCTGCCCGGAGGATGATGGTACCTGCCTGTGTGTGTCTCCCATGCTGAGGGAGAGGCCCACAGGTGCCAGAGAGTGCAGCTCAAAGGCAGAGGGGGCGCGAGGCACATTGCCAGTGCCTGCCCCTACCACAGGGTGAAGAAAACCACTGCATCCAGAAAGAGGGGTCACATGTGAACAGCCCGGTAAGTTGAGGAGGGCTGGGGGACTCCATAGGTTTTCTTCGTTCATGCCGACTGCAGCACTGGAGAGCAGATCCTGTTGGCTGTGCCAGTGCAAGGCACTGGTCAGAGCGGCCCGTGTGTCCAGTGGGCTGCTCCAATGCTTGGGCATGGTTAGAAGGGCCAGAGGAGCCTGTGGTCTCTTTCCCCGAAGAGTGCCAGTGAGGGCACCATCGATGTTTTCCTGAGCGGCCCCGCTAGCTAGAGGGCCGCTCCAACGTGGCCCCCAGTTATGTTAGAGTCCCCATGAGGGGCTTGGGACCTACTTCATTTAGAGCCTGTGTTGGCCCCCTCAGGTACATATTTATTTACAGTGCCAGGTGCATCTTAGCGTCAGTGCGCTACACATTGGGGGCAAGTTCTTCTATTTTAGGTGCATAACTAGTTAAGGAGCCAGAGTGCTCCAGGGGACATGTGTTTCTTTCAGATGCTAGGTGGCTCCAACGTTTGGCCGCAAATTGTTCGAAAGGGCCAGTGAGGGCCCATGCCGCATTTCGACTTTCCAGTTGCCCAGCAAGTAGTGGGCAGCTGCACCGCATAGGTTCTTCATTTTCAGGGTACATGGTCTTTTGACTCTAGGAGTGAGACGCACTCCTTTGCCCCCTTCATTTCCCAGCTGCCCAGCAAGTAGTGGGCAGCTGCCACATTTAGGCTCGAGTGTTTGGCGCACCTTTGGAGGTGGCTGCACTAGCAGCCCAGACCTGACATTTTGGACAAAGGACTTTTGGGCCCCATGGAAGGCCAGTTGGCCTGGGATCAATATCCAATGTGATTCTTGCGTAAGGTGACTGGTGATATGTGTTCATGCTAGTAATTACCTCATGCCTAATGTGATTTATGTGTAATGTGCAATGTCTTTATGCCTGTGATACCTCTAACTGTGTTTTCCTGACTAGGAGGTTGTTTGGCCTAGTATAGTTTATGCTAGTCAATTTATGTTTCACTGCATGACCTATGCCTATGGTGATTAGTCTTGTTCCTACCTTTTACCAGTGGTTACTGTTGGTGTTCTACAATTGTTATTTTGTGCTACAATTATCCTATGTTCTACATCTATTTCTACTAAGTGCTGATTCTGACAGTGGCCCCCGTGGCCCTGTCCTGTGTAAATAATGCCCTGTAAATACTGCCCAGTGCCAGTTGGCACAGCGTATGATTATGATCTAATGTGTTTATGGTAATACAAAGGCTATTTTGATATATAACCTAGTGTGGAGTTCCTTTTTGTGGTGTGCCTAATGAGCTGCTACGGTGTGTGTGTGTTGCACAAACGCTTTACACATTGCCTCTGGGATAAGCCTTACTGCTTGTGAAAAGCTACCAAGGGGGTGAGCAGGGGTTATCTTGGCGTGTAACTCACTTGCCCTGACTAGAGAGGTGGTCTCTTCCTGGCTTTGGCGCAAACCTTAGGCAACCAGAGATCCTATTTCTAACTATATATATATTCACTGAAAAAACCATAGGTTTCACACCAGTTATAGTTAGGAATTAGCATTTAAAAAACCTATTAAATTCACTGAGAAAACCATAGGTTTGACACCAGTTATAGTTAGCTGGAAATTTTACTGACATAAAACCATTGAAATTCCCACGTTATAGTTAGTTGGACTCACTATAACTTGCGCGCCTGCAATGCACTGCTGATGACATCACATATTACATCACTCATGACATGGTCAGTGACATTACTCATGACATCACTGATGACACCATCCTTGTGACAAAGTGACAAAGTGGCAGATCCCTAAATCGGTGCCAAAGTTATTCCCAATAGAATGTTGCGGATTTCCTATGGAAAACAATCCTAACTATAACTACCTACTGGCGACCGCAGAACATGTTTAAAAATAATGATTTCCATTTTCAGTATACTGCCCAATGTAATTGTAAAAGATATCATGAATTACCCACATGGGTTCAATACCTTTAAAGTACGCCTTTTGGCAATATAGCTGTCTTAATTGGGAATATTATGTACGAAAATGCATCCTGAATGTCATTAGTCACATAAAATTATTAAATCAAATAATTTAGCGAGAATGAGCAGAGGCACAATGCTATTATGAAATCAAAAATGATACATTAGAAATGTAAATAAGAGACATAGTGAATGTTTATCTTGTTAATTAAGGTCAGCGCCAGTCTTTCTTCATTTTTTGTTACATTGTAATCACATGGTTGTATAAAAAAGAAAGCAACGCGAAAACAGGCACTCGTGAACAAGGGAGTGTTCCTGAAACACGTTGAGTGCTACTTGCCATTAGACCCGAGTGAAATAAATAGAGGTGTAAAAAGGGGCATGGCCTCTTTACACTTCTCTGCAACGCAGCCCCCTGGCGCATACTGGAGGTTCCCGGTGGGCTAGTTGGCCCTCAGGGACCTTCAGTATGCAAGGGGACTTAATCCCAACTTAGAACGCGTTACTGGGCATGTTTGCACAGTGGTGAAGGAAGGGGGCGGGGCTTGAGGTGACATGTGTGCAAACACGCCCTGTTGCGCGTTTTAGGATGGGGAATATATTCCTCCTCAATCCAGAGGTCCCCTATGGGCCAACTAGTCTAACGGGTACCTCTAGTAAGTGCCAAGGAGCTGCATTGCAGAGTGTTGTGAAAAGGGGGCATGCTCTCTCAACACCTCTCTACAATGCAGCTCCCTGGCGCAAACTGGAGGTACCTAATGGGCTAGTTGGCTCACAGGTGACTTCAGGATTGAAGAGGAATATATTCCCCATCCTAAAACGCGCCAAAGGGCGTGTTTGCACACATGTGTCGTCAGGCCCCGCCCCTTTCCTTCACTATTGGGCGAAATATTCTACTAAAATCAGCCGAAGTGCGAATTCCGATTTACTTACCTGTTATCACGAGAGACGTCAGTGCTGCATCTTTGAGCCCAGGACCGACCCTGAAAAGTAAATGTAATCATACTTACAGTAACTTGAATTTCCTTCCATAGGCAAACATTGAATGGTTTCACATGGAAATTTTTCTGAATGTGGAGTTTTGGAACTTAAAAAAATTCCTGTAAAATGAGCCGAACTACGAATTCCGATTTACTCACCTGTTATCACGAGAGACATCAGTGCTGCATCTTTGAGCCCAGGACAGACCCTGAAAGTAAATGTAACCATACTTACAGTAACTTGAATTTCCTTCCTTAGGCTAACATAGACATGTTTTATTTGGAAATTCTTCTAAGTGTGGAGTTTTGGAACTTTAAGAAATTCCTCTAAAATCAGCTGAACTACGAATTCCGATTTACTCACCTGTTATCACGAGAGACGTCAGTGTTGCATCTTTGAGCTCACTACTGATCTTGAAAAGTAATTTTAATCGTAGTTACAGAAACTTGAATTTCCTTCCATAGTTTAACATTGACATGTTTTACTTGGAAATTCTTCTAAGTGTGTAGTTTTGGAACTTTAAAAAAATTGCTCTAAAATTAGTCAAACTACAAATTGCGATTTTCTCATCTGTTATCAGGAGAGACCTCAGTGCTGCATCTTTCAGCCCACTACTGATCCTGAAAAGAGATTCTAATCGTTGTTACAGTAACTTGAATTTCCTTTCATAGGCTAACATTGACTGGTTTCACTTGGAAATTTTTCTAAGTATGGAGTTTTGGAAGTTAAAAAAATTCCTATAAGATCAGCGGAACTACGAATTCCGATTTACTCACCTGTTATCAGGAGAGATCTGATTGCTGCTTCTTTTAGTCCACTACTGATCCTGAAAAGTAATTCTAATCATAGTTACAGTAACTTGAATTTCCTTCCATAGGGTAACATTGACATGTTTCACTTGAAAATTTTTCTAAGTGTGGAGTTTTGGAACTTTAAAAATTCGTCAAAAATCAGCGGAACTACAAATTCTGATATACTCACCTGTTTTCAGGAGAGACCTCAGTGCTGCATATTTCAGCTCACTATTGTTCCTGAAAAGTAAATTTAACTGTACTTACCAGTAACTTGAATTTTCTTCAAAAGGATATCATTGCCTGCTATATAAAATATATATAAATTAAAATAATAACAAATATATATATATTACAATTTCAATAATTTTAAAACCATTTATTTTTCAATTTATATAAAAAATATGTAATGCAATTTAAAAAGTAAAATATCTCAAAATAAATAATTTAAAATAATATAGTAAATCAGTATAAAAAATATAACAATTAATACAGTTAAAAATTATCATTTACAAAACCTTTGAAATTCACTGAAAAAACCATTGGTTTCAGCCACATTATAGTTAAAAATTAGCATTTAAAAAACCTTAGAAATTCACTGAAAAAACCATACGTTTCACCCACGTTATAGTTAAAAATGAGCATTTAAAAAACCTTAGAAATTCACTGAAAAAACCATAGGTTTCACACACGTTATAGCTAAAAATTAGCATTTAAAAAACCTTAGAAATTCACTGAAAAACCATAGGTTTCACACATGTTATAGTTAGCTGGACATTTCACTCATACAAAACCATTGAAATTCCCCTGTTATAGTTAACTATAACTCGCGCGCCCCCAATGCACTGCTGATGATGTCACATACTACATCACTCATGACATGGTCAGTGACATCACTCATGACATCACTGATGACATCCCAAACGACATCACTGATAGGAATACCGTCCGGAGGGTTGCCCCCAACACATAAAATCTGAGTTTTAGTTAAGTTTAGCTTGTAGCCAGACAAGAGCCCAAACTGTGATGGGAGGTCTTCAGTTGTTGACAATGTGAAAGGGAGGACAGTAGTGACAATGACAATATTGTCCGCATAGGCCGGAGCTCTATACTCAATGTTGCATACTTTAACTGGTTTGATATCAATAGACTGATTTAATTTAGATAAGAAGAAATCAATATATAAGGCAAATAATAAGGGTGAACTCGGGCAGCCTTGTCGTGTTCCGTGACTGATTGTAAAGAGCTCTGACACTCTGCCAGATAAGCGTATACACGCAGTAGGTAGCTGATATAAAGACTTCATTGCTTGGAGCATGCCAGGTCCCAATCCCTTCAGACTGAGAACTTCCCACAGGTATGGCCAAGACACTCTGTTGAATGCCTTCTCTGCATCCAACAGGGTGATTCCAATAGAGGTCTTCGTAGCTACTGCCCAGTCCATCAAAGCTATCACACGCCGCAAGTGGTCAGTCGTGTCGCGGCCGGGGATGAATCCATGGTGAAATTGTGATACCAGGGTTGAAATAATCCTTGAAAGATGGAGGGCTAAGATTTTGGAATAGATTTTACTGTCAGCGTTAATTAATGATATAGGTCTGTAAGAGGATGGTAAAAGGGGGGGTTTATCTTTTTTTAAGAACACTGTTATCATTGATTTCCGCCAGGACAGTGGGGCTAATCCCCTTTGTGCACTCAGGTATGTCACCAGCATTTTCTCTTTTAAGACCGACAGGAAAGTTCTAAAAAATTCAAGCGGGATCCTGTCTGGTCCCACCGCCTTACCTACCGCGAGCGATAATATTGCTGCCTCAAGTTCCTCATAAGAGATATCGGCCTCTAGCTCTTCTTTTTGTTTGAGAGTTAATCTAGGAAACTCCTTATCCCCCGAGAACCCTGCAATTTTCCCTTCTATTCCAATGGTATCCTCATTTAGGTAAAGCTGGCTATAAAATATATTAATAATAACAACAACTAGAGAGAGAGGGAAGAGACATTCTCAGTCCCCCAGGTAATAGTTATAAACAACAGAAGAGTGTCCACATAGGGATAGTTGTATCCAGCACAGAATTGAAAAGAAAGTAAGATCAACCTGAGCAGGAATTACTCAGGGATTTTTAGGAAGCCCTCACTCACCACCCTGGGTGGTGACATGCTTCATCATCGGGCCCACCAGGAGAAGCCGAATGCCTCCCTGGTGTGCTGCAACGCCAGATTACTGCGGAGCGGGATTTTTTTGTGACAGTGGTGTACGAAAAAAGTGAGTTAAAAAATACCAAACAGCTTTACCAAACAAAAAACTTTATTCCGTGGTTAGCTGGGTATTGGTTAAAATGTATGTGCAGGGAAATTTACCAACTAATGTGTTGGGTGTTTTCCCCTTTAAAGTGGGGTCAACATGTTTCTGCCCTTTAAGTGTATGGATATTACTGGGCATTCGTCAGGACCATGTAATTGTGTACCTCGGTGGTATGGGTGCGCTAAGGCCCACCCTAGCCAGAGGACGTGACAGTTAAAAAGAATTAAGTGTAAAAATGGGTGCAAAAAAACACAAACCAAAAAAAGGGGTTCGAACAATTATGATGAACCTGTGGTTTGTATGTTAGAAGATCCACATTTCATGGGTCTCGGGAAGGGGGGGGTGGCGACAATGGCACACCGCGCGCAACGCCAAACACCCACTAGGCACCTAACAATCTCCTCGAACCGGAGGTGGGTCCGGTTCGAGGAGATCGTTAGGTGCCTAGTGGGTGTTTGGCGTTGCGGGCGGTGTGCCATTGTCGCCACCACCCCCCTCCCGAGACCCATGAAGTGTGGATCTTCTAACATACAAACCACAGGTTCATCATAATTGTTCGAACCCCTTTTTCTGGTTTGTGTTTTTTTGCACCCATTTTTACACTTAATTCTTTTTAACTGTCACGTTCTCTGGCTAGGGTGGGCCTTAGCGCGCCCATACCACCGAGGTACACAATTACATGGTCCTGACGAATGCCCAGTAATATCCATACACTTAAAGGGCAGAAACATGTTGACCCCACTTTAAAGGGGAAAACACCCAACACATTAGTTGGTAAATTTCCCTGCACATACATTTTAACCAATACCCAGCTAACCACGGAATAAAGTTTTTTGTTTGGTAAAGCTGTTTGGTATTTTTTAACTCACTTTTTTCGTACACCACTGTCACAAAAAAATCCCGCTCCGCAGTAATCTGGCGTTGCAGTACACCAGGGAGGCATTCGGCTTCTCCTGGTGGGCCCGATGATGAAGCATGTCACCACCCAGGGTGGTGAGTGAGGGCTTCCTAAAAATCCCTGAGTAATTCCTGCTCAGGTTGATCTTACTTTCTTTTCAATTCTGTGCTGGATACAACTATCCCTATGTGGACACTCTTCTGTTGTTTATAACTATAAAATATATTAAAAATCGCCAATACTTTCGCGGGTTCTGTGTGGATTTGCCCATGCTCATCCTGAATTGAGTAAAGCCTCCTAGTTACCTCTTTCTGCCGTAACCTTTTAGCGAGTAACCGGCCCAAATTCTCTCCCACCTCATAAAGGTCAGAACGATATACTGCAATTTGGGCCGTTAACTTAGTGGCAAAGATTTGGTACACCCTCATTTTTTGAACAGCCAAATCTGTCGCCATTTGATCATAATCCTGACTGGTACTGACTGCCAACATGAACTTAGTTTCTAAAACTCGCAGTTTGTTCATCTGATTGTCCTGTTCTGCCCTAAATCTGCGTTGTTTATTAATTGAATAGCTAAGGGATTTCTCCCCGCACTCCGGCCTTAAACGCGCCCCATACCATACCCACTGGGGCAGATCCACAGTTGAATTGAAAAAACTCCGCTATCCATTCAGACATTTGTTCATGATACGCAGAGTCAACTAGCAACTGACGCTTGAACGTCCAAGGTTTTTTAGAGAGTATGTCCTGCGCTTCTGTTTCTAATTTCAAAATAATCGGATTGTGATCCGATATTATTTTAGGTTGAGTGTCGATCCTAGCGTTAGTCAAAAGTTTTATAAATGTAAAAAAATAATCCAGTCGAACATGTCTCTGATGAGGAGCAGAATAAAATGTGTAACCTGGGTCACCCAGTCTTTTCAGCCACCAAACATCTACTAGACCAAAATCATTAAGAAGATCCTTGGTAGCTTTAAAAACCTTATTCTTTTTCCGTTCATACAGGAGATTACTACGAATGTCTTCATCTCCTCACATGTGTAGATTGAAGTCCCCGCATGGGATTAAAGGGGACAGCCAGGAAACCAATTCAATGCTAATATCGTTCAACATATCGGGATCGTCAGAATTTGGACCGTACAATGAACATATAATAACTAAAACTAAAAGGCCGTCTATCCTCAACTCGATGATCACCCACTGACCAAATTAATCCGCCTTAACACGTTTACACTCACCCCACCCGTATTTATTCAAGATAGCAACCCCTCTTGTAGTTGACCCTTGCCGTGTACAGCACAAAAGTTCCAAACTCAGATCTTTCAGTCAGGCCCTATTGTTCCAAGCAATATGTGTTTCTTGAACACATACCAGTTCTACCCTCATTGTTTTGAGGATCTGAGCCATTATTCCACTTTTTTCCCTATTATTCAGTCCACATATATTCCATGAGCAAATGGTGAATTTACCCATCTTTAAACAAAAAGTGTTTTATCGTAACTGAGAAACCCCGCGATTTCTGTCCCTACATGTTAATATATATAATGCTTGCTGCCGCTTAGAACTAAAAAAGGCAATATGTAGCTGAAATACATTTATTGAACCATGACTTGCTGACTTTCAGGTGCATCCACCCCACCACTGTGTTCTTTCCGTTCCTTGCCCCGAGAACCCCCCACACCCCCCTCCCTGGTACTACCCCTACCCCCCCACCTTCCCCTGAACCCACCCGAATGAGGCAAAGGGACTGAATAGTCCCTATTAGTGATGTAGAGAAAGGAGTGAGCGCCCTCCCCGCCCCCCTGTCCCCCTGAATAAGCAAAAAAATAAAGTATCGTGGAGTAAGCTTTCAATGCTACCACTGAAGCACATTATCCCTTACAGTGTCCCCAAAAAATTCCTTTGCAGCTATCTCAGAAGTAAAGAATAGGGTTTTTTCTTTATAGATAACCTTGAGTTTGGAGGGATTTAATAAGAAAGCTTGCGCCCCTTTCGCTTTCAATGGCGAGATGAGTTGACGCAGATGTCACCTTAGTTGTACAGTGGTCTGACAGTAGTCAGGGCGCACAAAAAAATCACAGCCCTTAGCTTTCCGCTTGCGATCAGGCCGTGCTAGATCATATAGGTGCTCACGGAGTAGGAAATTGTTCAAGCAGATCAGTACTGCCCTTGGCTCAGCTTCTGCCCCTCTGGAACCCCCCTACCCACCTGAAAAGGAAATCTGTGCACCCTTTGGAGCTCGAGCTCCCATTTCTACTTGGTTAACTCAGGAAAGGCTTCAGTACATAATTCAATTACAAACTGACGGATGACTTTCCCTTCTAATCCTTCAGGGATACCCAGTATATGCAAATTGTTTCTCCTTGACCTGTTTTCATTTTCAATTAGTTTCCAATTTATGTCATTACCGATTGAATGAAGGGCAGAGACGTCAGCCTTCTGCGAAGCAAACTCATCTTCCATTGAGAAAATTCTTCCTTCAGCTTCTCCAATTCTTGCTGACAGCTTGGTACATGATTTAGTCATGTACTGCACTGTGTTCTGTAGTTTACGCACTGTGCCCTGGACATGCAGGCTCTCCGCCTTCGTCTCCTCTCGGTGTGACATGATGGCCTGGTATATCGTAGTAAGGGTAATGACTTTATCCGTTTCTTCAAAGTTAGGACCTGGGCCCACTCTACTGTCATTTGTTCCACCAGCTTGAGCTGTTGTAGAGGAGTATAAGATTGGTGACCCATCATTGCTTGTTACCCGCCCTGGCATTACGTTAAATGGACCAGACACCTCTTGTGCTTTTCGAACCGTATTTTCTCCCCCTGACAGTAACAAGCTGTTCTCCTCTTCCTCAAGAGCCGCAGAGCTGGCTAGGCTTCTATCGTCCGCCCAGTCAAGATCCACACTTTCGCCCTCCGAGACGACGGAGACATCTGAAATGGAGTAAAATGTCCCCCCTGGTCCAGAGGAGCCAACCTCAGTAGCCACTTCTGCTGAGGGGTTCTGATTATCAGGTAAACAGTCAACTCTGGAGTGGAGAGGAGCTGCACTCAAAGTGGCAGAATCTGAAGAGTCTGAACCGTGAGCATTGCTAACCTGCTGATTTCCGCTACTTTCACACAGTGAGTTCAATTGGTCACTAGGGGGAAAAGCTGAGGGGGGATCTCCAAAGAGTTGGTTACCATTTTTAATATGACAGAGGTAGTGCCATTGCTACTTAGAGCATATAGGATTGGTGCTTGATCCAACTTTGTTTTGTGAACATGTATTTTTTTTAAATCCCTGGAATTGTTACCTTTGACCCTGCAAGGTCCGCGACATCGGAGGCCAAAACAGGTTCCCGATGTGCCTTATTGGTAGGATCCAGTATTTCCATGGCTCTCAACTCGGTAACTGTCTGACTTCCATCCTGTGCATTCTGTGGACCACCACCGGAGGCTTGCGCCTGCCCCCGAGAGATCGGTATCGCTGTGGTCGGCGTACTCACAGCAGCCGCTGCTTGATTTTTTGGTACCTTGGCAGCAGCACTTGAACTAGCGTTCTTTGGCCCCACCCTGGCTGAACCACCGCTCAGCTCTGGAACTTCCAGATAGCTCCAACACCGCAAACTGATTGCTGCAGCCCCCTTCTCCTCCTCCAGCTTCCGAAGTCTGATCACGGAGCCGCCGCCACCGCCGACGCTGGGACGGCAACCACAGAGCCCCGCGGTGAGCAAGTAGAGTTGGGGTTTGTGGTGGGTGTTGACAGCAACAGAAACAACCTCAGCATGCCGGACTCCTCGTTTGTTTTCATTTCGTGGCGCGAGCACCACGCTTTCTAGAGCCTCCTTAGCTTCCTCACAAGCATCAGCCGACAGGGCCGAGCAGGGGGGGAATGTGGAGAGCGCTCATGTCCTGCCTTATTAGGACACAGCCGTGTCCACCACCTTGCCCCCTAAATGACTAGGTGGGCAGGAAACTCCTAATCTGGTGGGCGGTCTGACCACGGCTTAGGGAGAGCAGCGGTGGACCTGGAACGTAGTTAACTGGGTATTATGTAAATATGTGGTACTCAAGTAATTATAGCAATACAAATAAAAGTAAATATATTAATGTATGTACGATTTGTTCATAGCTTTTTCATGTTAAACATGAATGTATTTATGGTAGGACATGTATTGCATCTGAGACAATTTAATAATTTGTGAGAAACTTGGTCAACAATACTTTTCCTTTTTTGCCAGTTCACAATATCTTTATTAATATTCTATACAGAATTCAATTTAATTCTGATTGTGTTCACTGGACCATCTGTTGCTGTGGTCCATCAATAAAATTAAGAGGAGGATTGTGTCATTACTTCATGTTTGTTGAAAACCATTCGTTATGACTTTGCGAGAGAGAGGCCACAACCTTGCTAGAGATGTGGGAAAGCCCCAACACAGTCGAGGAAAGTAGCACCTAAAACTAAAATCAGTTTATCTCAAGGAATACCAAGCAATCCATGGTGGCTTGACACAGGTAAGGATATCCTCTCAGAAAAATGCATGTGGTACATGTTCAGCAACATTAGAAGAGCATTAAAGTTAAGAAATAATTATGTCAACATTCCCACAAAAATGTACAGATACCATTCAATTGCAGAAAATACATTAAGAAAACTGAAGAAAGAGCAAATAAGGAATAAGAGTGATCCAAACATTAAAAAGTGTCCACAGAAAATCAAAGCAATTTAAAACATCAATATTTTCCTATGCAGTGCTGTTTATCACATCCTATCCACAATTTGGGACTGACTACGAAAAAAACAAGAGTAGGCAGCCCTAGTGGATAGCCTCAGTTAAGAGTTTTAATTGGAAACTAAGATCCTTATGCTGAAACCTATTTTGAGGTCACTAAAACTGTGATGCTTATGGGACCACTTACCATTTGTGAATATAAAAAAGAGTTTCCTGGAAGTAGGAAGTGGTCCAGGGCATTACAACCAACTCTCGCACCAGCCTCATCCTCCCAGTTCCTTGGAAGACTACAGCTCCTATTATTTGTGGCTCAGAGGAGGGGGCGCAACACATTGTTCAGGCACTGGAACACCTTGAATCCAAAAGAGGTGTCTCGCAACACAGGACCCTTGCACCAGTACCAGCCTCAGCCTCCCGATTCCCTGGGAGTCTACAGCTCTTATCCTCCTGGCCCAGAGGAGGGGCCACAACACTTTGTTCAAGCGCCGGGGCACCTTAAATCCACAAGAGGTGTCCAGCAGTGCTGGTTGTGCCCGGGCATGGCTTGTGACTAGACGTGCCTTTCTTAGCTGTCATAGCCTGGAGTATGCTGGGCTGGTCCACCCCTCTTAGTCCTCTGTTCTGAATATTAGGAAGAGGGTGTTCCTTCAAAGGTAGTGTGTGCTTTGTTTATTTAATTTGCCTTGGTGTTCTGGGATTCTTCTTTTTCTCCCCTCCAAGTAGCCCACTTGCCCACACTAACTTAGGAAAAGGATGGGTACCTTTGGAGTCCCTAGTGTCCCTCTGTTATGTACACGCTCCACTATCGATAATTCTCTTATGCGGGCGGTGGATATAGTATCCAATGAAATTAGATTTGCATATCGTTGTCTATTACTTACAACTGAGGAATTTGTTTCACCTCTACCCTCCTCCCAGGACAACTGTTATGCTTCTGCCGGCCCCTATGAGCTGCTTTTCGAGGGCCTTTTAAAAATCCTGCCCCAAATTTACCAGTTGGATCAATAACTGATGTTTGCCTTGAAGTCAAGCGACTAACTTGTAGCGAAATGCTGGGTGGGGTGGAGCAGAAATCCAAGTTCCAGTTAAAGTACAAGTAAACAAATTCAATAATTTTAGTTCGCCTGGTCCTGATTTCGATCCTGGCCTAGATACTGGGTCAACAGCCAAACTCTGGAAGAAAACCTTAAAACCTAAGCCACCTGTAGTTAAGTGTAAAACATTGACTGTCAAGAAGACTGGCATTGAGTCTGCGCATGTATCTACACCAGCCATACCAGATGAATCCTGGGAACATTTGAGTAAGTATCTAAATATTTAAGTGGCTTGGATGTTAAATTGCACCCTGCTGTAGATTGCCTTGGCATCCGTTGAGGCCCAGTTAATAAAGTTGACTGCCAATAAGACTTCTACTTGCCCTCAGGAAATTCAGTGCTTGTCACTTGGTCCTTTATTTAATACTGCTCCATTTATTTTATTGACACAGGCCCCTACCTCTATGGACGGAAGGCTGCCAACAACCACGTTTTGGCCACTACTCCTGGATCAGTAATGAACAGGGTTCCATAGAGTGATGAGGAGCAAGCCCTACCTGTTAAGCAGGTTACCAGGCAGGTGGAAAGGAGACACCCCAGTTCGGTTTCTTTCCCTGTGATTGACTTTCCTCCCACCTCATCTCCTTATGTAATTGTTCAAGCTAATGTTTCTAGACTCCTTGCCGATAGTTCGGAATCCAGGAGGGGCCTTATGAACAAAGTTATACATTAGCTGAACATTAATGTGTTTGGTTATTGAGAGATTCTTTTTGCAAAACGTGTGGGGTCATTGGTGGTATAGCCAAGCATTATAACTGTGAAGATATACTTATAAACTTCCGAAATAACATGGTTGTTAATGAAAATATGTTGTCTTGGAAAGCTGGAATGGTTAAAACTAACCCTGTGAAAAATTTGCCATTAGGTTTTTTCTATAGGCATTTGACAACCACCAATTTCCGGCCTGATGGGTTAGTGACACCCACTCAAGAACTTCTTAGACCCCCATCTCACCTATTAATACCCTTGCAAAATAGATTTTTGGTGCTTGCAGGGCTAGAAGATAATGATTGACAGTATAGCAAGGAGTGTGACTGTGCCAGAGCACCAGTGAATGGAGGTGCCCTTAGCATAGAGACCCCCGGGCCACACTTGCTTACCCGTCCTCTACCAGTAAATCCTGGTAATCTGAAAGAGGATTTAGCCTTTGACAATCTTTCGAAGCCCCATGAAGGAATAGAAGCAGGTGTGCGTGTTGTTGTAGGTGCTGAGCGTTACACATGTATACATTTTTTAAGCTGGATTGTGGCTGGCTTGGCCTCAAAAGTTTCAATCAAAGGTTAACAATCTCTCATTTTAGATGATGACGTTATTTGTATGCAGGAAACGTGGGAAGTGAAAGAGGTAATGTTTTTGCCTGGCAGCCGTACCATCGCCAGCTCGGCGTGCCAAAGGAGGGTTGTAAGACTGGTTTAAAGTTAACATGCCTGTTCAATCTCACCCATTTCTTCAGACCAGGGTGAGGTCCACTGCAGTACACATAGGGTTTATATCGAGAATTTTTATAATTGTAAATTCTGTACCAAGTGTGAATGTAACTTTCGGGGTCTGTTCTTAGTAATTGACTTGTTAGCTGAAAAGGAGGCTTGGGCTGAAAGCTCCTTTAATTTGCTACTGACAGGAACTTTAGTGCTTTTTCCCACCCTATCACCTATAATCTTTGACCCTCTTGTTGGGGAAGTTGATTTTAATGCTATGGATGCTAGTGGCCGTGCTCTGTTTTCTCTGTTGGCTGGGTGTTATCTAGCATACAAGTCCCCAAATTCCTCCAGTTCAGAATTTTCAACCCTTATTGGCAGGTGCACCAGAAGCATAATAGACTATGTTTTTGCCTCACGAAGTCTGTCTTCAACTATCAAATGCACTGAGGTCCTTGTTCAGATTTAGAGTGACCACAATCATATAGCAGTGCAGCTAGTGGCCCCCCTAACGCACATAAGCCAAAGCTCGCGTCTACTCAAGTACTAACTGTCAAGGATGCAGGGCGCAAGGTGGCATGTCGCTCTGCGAATATGAAGCGCATTATGACTCAGGTTGTCAGCAAAAGTAAGGCATTGGTGAAGTTCTGTATATTGGAAATGCATCATCCCGCCTCTATATTAAACCATTTTTTTTAAATCTTCTAACCCAGATTAAATGATTAACAGGTTATATTACAGTTGCCTTCCTATGTTAAATCCTGTTTTGACAAAGAGTGTAAAGCGGCAAAGGAATCCATGTGTTGGGCTCTGAAGCCGTCCCCAAGAGATCAGCATAAAATAGCAGCCAGATAAAAGGTTTATGCCCTGGCACAAAAGGATAGGAATGTAGCTATTAAGGATGAGAAATGGGAGACTATAGTTGGTGTCCGTCAACTTAAATATTCTCAAGCCTTTTGGAAGGCAGTGTGGTCAGTTTTATCTCCATCAACACCCCATGATAAATTTACCATTCATATTACTGTGCAGGCCTGGCTGGCGCATTTCTCTGTGATGTATTTGTCTGGTAGTAGGTCTGTATATATACTTCACAACTTGTATCTGAACGTGTAAAGATCTTAACCTCTTATCGTTACCTTTGGGTTGTATAACATTCCCATTGACATTGAAGACACTGGGCACAAGGATATTCTGGATTGAGCAACAGTGATGATTAAGTGCCTCAGTCCACTTTCTGAGGCCACCAACTGCAGGTGCTGCTAGAATTATGAGAATAGCATGTTCATGATCATCAAGGGCTCCAACACATTAGCCATGACCATTTCATTCCTCTATTAAGGATCACTGTTGGTCTGTTTGTCCCTGTATTATCAAGCTTCTCCACTCTGTCTACAGTGGCTTAGTGATCCCACATTAGGTGTTAATCTTCAGCGTCCTCTCATAACACATCTACTGTCTTCAGTGCTGTTGGATCCCGCATGGACCAGAGCTACCAGTTGCATTCTGAATCATTGTCCATGTGTGCAGGAACCTGCCTCTTCTCTGTGCAACCAAACTTTTTTACCCCACCATCAAGTTAAGAATCTCACATTGCCAATTGTTGGATTAGGGTGCTTCAGAATATGCTTTGCCTAGTCCGTCCGAAAGCTCCACATTTCTTGGTAAGAGACTAATGAAATGATTGAACAGATCTTACTGCATCTGGGATCAGATTAAGTAAAGCTAGTGTTTCTTATTTTCACAGATGTGATATTGAGAACCACCATACACAATGGTATGGTGTGCCAATAGACATATTGTGACAACACGTCAGTTTAAATCGCAGCATCCAATTTATGTAATCTGTCCCGTGTTGTAGCTCATCATGAGGGCAGAGCATCAGATAACTTGTGCTGTGAAGTTGATCTAACTCAGACCAGGAAGGTCTCAAACTGAATGGCTGGTCACTTGCAAATCTGTTCAAATTTCTTATTCTAATATCTCATGTCAGCCGATATATCTGCATAGCCTTAGTCAATTAGAACATGCAAGGGCCCTGATAATGAGGTGAGCTTGACTAAGTTAGTAGAAAGCATGCATTCGATGTTATTGTTACTGTGTAGTAAATTCACCCCAGTACTGTCCAATTGTGAATTTAATCCCTTGGAAATTACTTTGTGGGACCTATTTTTCCAACTGTCAACCCATATGGAATTCCCAGTTCAAAGAGGTTTAACACATACGCTCACACCTGCCCTGGGGAGAGAGTAAATGCACGCAGGGACATCTGGGTGGGATGAGGGCTAAGGGAGAGGTTTGGGGGACGGAAGCAGAGGGTGGTTTCTGGCGGGGAGGAACATTGTATGCTCTTCTCATCAGAAAGAAATGGGGAATGATCCTGCTGATGTAGTCAACGGTACAAAAGGGGGTGGTGTTGGACGGAGCATCTGAATCAATCAAACACTCACACCCAGTCAAAAGATCTGGGTTTGATCCATCACCGTTCTTTAGCCCACTCTGCCACCCCACTTCAGACATGGCTATATGCAAATCAGTCTGACCCTGTGCCTCATGGGAACAGTCCAGCCATCACCACCCCCTTTTGTACTGCTTGTGGCCGCCATAAGTGTGGCAGGGTATGCTCAGACGTGAGTCCCTTGCTTACTTTGCCACTGGATTCAAGCAAGCCTGGCTGAAGATGGCTGGAAAGCCAGAAACGGTCTTCGGAAGCTTGTTTCCGGTCCAGGGAAGACATGGCTTGGCAGTTCGGGCGGGACTGTTCCCATGAGGCACAGGGTCAGACTGATTTGCATATAGCCATGTCTGAACTGGGGTGGCAGAGTGGGCTAAAGAACGGTGATGGATTAAACCCAGATCTTTTGACTGGGTGTGAGTGTTTGATTGATTCAGATGCTCCGTCCATCACCACCCCCTTTTGTACCGCTGATGTAGTCAAAGCCTCATGAACCTCTTCTGGCCAGAATTACCAGCAAGAAAAATAATGTCTGGTTCTCTAACACACTGAAATATAGGGTGTGGTAAAACCTACTAATTCAGAATTAGGATACACTGAATTTCATGCTGTAATTCAGCTCCACGTGCATTATTATATACAATCATTATCGCTAGAAGAGTCACATTCTAAGTGTACAATATGAACCCGTTTTTCCTTTTATAAATGTACGTTTTGCCTTTCTTGTACACTGTTAATACTTGAATCTTGGGCTATGTTCAATGTGAAGGTGTTTGAAACAGTACTAGGAAAATGAAGACCCTATAACAACATGGGAGATGGATATTCCCTGTCATTCTAGGTAAAATACAATTATATTACAACAAAAAGTAATAACAAGGATGTAATCTCGTTTTATGTGCACGTCCTTCCCAAACTGTGAGTTTCAGACTGGAATACAAAAACAGGCTCTCGTATCAGAATATTCATTCGAATCAGTGTCACAAATGCTATCCATTAACATAGTAGAAACAATAACGCGAACTGACTCAACGCTTTCCTTCACGAGAAAGCATCTCTGACGAGGGACTGCCTGGAAGCCTTTTGCATCTGTCAACATTTCCACAACTTGAAGCCAAAAAACAATTGTCGAAATTCCGAAGCTGCCTGGCTGTTCACTAGTGCAGAAAATCAGAGTCCAAGAAAGCATGCATAACAATTGTAGACTGTCTGCTTAATCTATTTACAGACATATTTCCCACTTCACCAAGGGCAAAACACAGAGGGAGATGCAGCATAACAGCAATCACCTTGATTGTCAGGACATAACTGATCAAAAATAGTGACATTTTTCCTCTTTGGCTGTGAACACATATTGTGAAAGAACGTACTATACCGTCCATGCAACACTTTTTCTATTGACACACATTATTTGTAATTATGCAAATAATACTTCTGTACATGTTCTAATAACTATTTCTATAAACAATACATGAATAAAACGTGATTCTGGGGTTCAGTCAGAAATTTAAAATGCAGAGCAGAATTCTTCAAAATAGCACCTGAAATAGATGTAGAATGGGAATAGAGGAAACCTTTTTCTGTATTTGATAATTTAGCAAAAACAACACCAAATGAAAAACATAGAATGTTTATTTTGCTAGCATCTGTCAGCCAGTTGTCGTGGAATCAGTCTTGTATCTTTCATGCAGGCTTAAACTAGGTAAAAAGGTCTGGCTCTGCTAAGGATAGAGCGTGGGAAGTTCCCATAAGGCATCGTTAACCCTTCAATTGCTGCCGTCGGCCAACGGCCGACGGCAACACTACCTGGCCAGTGCTGCCTTCGGCCACTGGCCGACGGCGCCCCACCCGCGCACTGAAACGCCCGCACCGCGGCGGAATTACCGCCACGGTTAACGGGTTAATTACAATTCAACATACACACAGCACGCACACACACAGACACCAAACACACACACACAGCTGTGGCCAGTGCAGGTAAGAGCAGTGGGGCAATGGGGCCTGGTGGGGGGGATTTCGACAGACGATGGTGGGAAAGTTCATTATTTATTTATTTATCACTTGTGGTCGTCTGTCGAATCCCCTCCCCCAAAACGAGGACCCACAACCCCACTGTCTTACCTGCACGTGCCGCTCCTGCAAAACACATATTTTGACTTGTTATTGTAAATGCAAGAAAGCAGGGTGTTAGTTGAGGGTGTAAGAACCTACCTCAAATACTAAACACAACCCTTGTCTAGGTAAACTACTAAAGTCGGAAAATAACTGCATACTTAGCTTTCTGGGCACTTGGCACCAAGCAATCAGTCTTTACTTCTGGGTAATGTCTATACTATTTATGCAGTACTCAAACAGTAATAAAGTGAAAACACAACACAGGAAAAATCCAAATCTTATTTAGAAAAAGAGAAGATTCTTCTTTCACATTGTAACCAAAAGCTGGAATGAGCTACCGGCTGACATCAGATGCGCCCCCCTCCCTAAACACCCTCAGGAAGACCCTCAAGACCTGGCTCTTCGGCTAAACAGATCTGCTGACTCCCCCCCTCCCCCCCAGCGCCTTGAGACCCTTACGGGTGAGTAGCGCGCTTACAATTCTCTGATTGATTGATTGATTGATAAATAAAATGACACCAACATGACAAAACTCCAATACATAGAACTGAAGAAAATTATTTTTAAAGTTTGAAATAAAAATAGCGCCAAAAAGCGCCAATTACCACCTATGGTTATCTGATTGACATGGAAAAGGGTCAAAGATTAAGGCCCAGTGCAATGGATTGTTTGTCATATACAGGGACCCGGTTAATCTCAGTGGAAGGTTTACCTTCTGGCATAGAAAGGTTTATGGAGTAAAAGTGGTAATCAATGAGCAAGGTGGATTTGAAGTGGGGCACGTGGATGGTGGATTGATGAAGTGTGGGTTCCCACTGCAGTCCTTGAAGAAGGAGGAAAAGTTCAGAGTGGGGCAAAATCTGAATCCTGGTCTTCTTTGGTTCTCCATGTAAAATGTTGGCAAATGTTTTCAAGCCCAACTTGCAGTTTGGGTAGAGGAAGAGTGCACTTCAACACCTTTAAAGGTTCCAAGACCTGGGGAGAACTACTTGGGGGCTAGGACTCCCTCCTGCAGCAACCAACAGAAGGATACAGGGCAGGGCCATTTACAAATGGCCAGCTGGGCAGTTGGAATTAGAAAGGCCTCTCTCTGGAAGTTTGTTGAGTCCTTGTAGCTGAAACAGGAGGTCTGTTGGTCCTTGGAGCCACTTCTGGTGTCTTGGGTTCAATTCAAACTGGTTCAGACTTCTTTCAGGTTCTACCAACAGCAGGGTAATCCGAATCTATGACAAAATATTGAATACAAAAATATCTACCTACAAAAATATTGCAACAAAAATATCGATTACAATAATATCGACATCCTATTTCTAACAAGGTAAGTGCAAAAATATCGAGAAAAAAAATATAGATGTCAAAAATATCGTTTTTTAACAAATATCGTTTTTTTAATTAAAAAAATTGTAATATTAAGAAAATAATACTCATAAATGTAATAAACATAGTTAAAATATATTATAAGATTTAAAATTAATAAATAATGTAATAAAAACAAATAAGAAATACAGATATAATACATAGTATATACTTCATTAATAATAACTCTAAAAAATATATTAATAACTTATAAATAAATGAAAATATAATAAATTACAAATACATTTATATGCATAAAATAATAATATAAATTACAATTAATAAAAATTTAAAACAAATTTAAAAAAGTAAGTAAATGTTGGATAGCGTACGGGTAAAAATTACTATTCCCACTCCAGAGAGTGCAACAGTAGGGAATGTGTTGGATAGCGTACGGGTAAAAATTACTATTCCCACTCAAGAGAGTGCAACAGTAGGGAAATGTTGGACAGCGTAGGTGTAAAAATTACTATTCCAACTCCAGAGAGTGCAACAGTAGGGAAAGTGTTGGATAGCGTAGGGGTAACAATTACTATTCCCACTCCAGACAGTGCAACAGTAGGGAAAGTGTTGGATAGCATAGGGGTAACAATTACTATTCCCACTCCAGAGAGTGCAACAGTAGGGAAAGTGTTGGATAGGGTAGGGGTAAAAATTACTATTCCAACTCCAGAGAGTGCAACAGTAGGGAAAGTGTTGGATAGCGTAGGGGTAAAAATGAACATACTTATAAATAATTTTTTTTTTTAAATAATAAAAAACGTAACTATTAAATGAATATAAACCATTTACAAATACATTTACATAATTATTAAAAACATGATAAATAATTAACTTAAAAAATTAATAAAAAATACCATGTAATATTATTTAATTACCAATCAATAATTATTTAACAATTATATAATTAACAAAACAATTAATTAAAAAACATTATTTCTTAATTAAATTTAAATTACTTCCCACCCTATTCACCTATAAACCCACAACCCGCTACTGAACATAATTATCAATTAATGAAAATGAATTACCAATTAAATAAAATGAATTACCTATTAATTAAAATTAATTTATAATTCCTACTATTTAATATTTAATTTAGTATAAATAAATAACTTCCCACCCTATTCCACTATAAACCCACAACCCACTACAGAATATGATTGTCAATTAATCAATTAATAAAAATTAATTACCAATTAATTTAAATTAATTACCAATTATTTAAATTAATTCATAATTCCTACTAATTAATAATTAATTTAGTACAATTAAATTACTGCCCACCCTATTCCCCTATAAACCCACAACCCGCTACAGAACATAATTATCAATTCATAAATTAATAAAAATTAATTACCAATTAAGTAAAATTAATTACCAATTAATTAAAATTAATTTATAATTCTTACTAATTAATAATTAGTTTAGTATAATTAAATTACTTCCCACCCTATTCCCCTATAAACCCACAACCCGCTACAGTACTACAATACAACATTTAATTAAATTACATAAAAATAAATTGAAAACATAATGAATACATAATAATATACATAAAATTAATTTAAAAATCGATGTTAGTAACATCGAAATTATTAACATCGATATTACTAACATTGACATTTAAAACATTGATATTACTAATATTTATATTAAAATCTATCAATATTACTTACCCTCTATATTATGTCCCTTCGATATTTAAACTTCAATATTATTGTATATCGATAGTTAAATATCGATATTTTGTCTGCATACCGGGTAATCCTTATTCTGATTCCTGACAGATATAGGAGTGTTCTGAGGAGACGTTTGTGGGGTCAACATTTAACACCCGAAACCTACCTAAAAAACTTCACCCAACTCAAATAAACTTATTGACCAATTCAATATAATTAATAGCTGTGCGCCACGCCATTTACTAAACAAGTCAACATTTAACCCCAGTGCTAGCCTGAGATAGAGGGCAAGCTTTTGCCAACTCTCTAAACCATTTCTTGTCTGCACCACTATGACCACTGGGTGTGCTAACATCCTGACTAAAGAGTCAAAGGGGTGGCAGAATTATATGTGAGCTTTAACTGCCACTGACAAGGTAGTATTTATTTTCAGCTTAGGAAGGAGCTGGTTGCAGCCCCCCAGGCCATTCTGGCAAGAGAGGAGGCCCACTTCCCACTCCTAGTGCACTTTGTATACTGTCTGGGAGAAATACACATGGGGCAGTGAGAGTCAGTAATAGGTGGCATACAACCCCTGCAGATAGTGTGACTTCAAGGCACGCTCCCATCTGCTCTCCAGTTTCAGTAATTATTACAATGAAACTTGATAATTTGTGTGTCTTTATACAGAAAGTGACAAGTGAGGTCATTTTAAGACATAATTCCTTCAAACTTGAAAACAAATTTGTATCTTAGAGGAGACAAATTAATGGGATTTCTAGTCCTGAGGAAGGACAAATGACCTCAAGTGGGTGAAAACGTACTTATGAAACATGTTTACATAATGGACAGTAAGGAGAGATGAAGGGGCACTAATTACCCCCAGAGTCAAATAGTTTTATGACTTCATCCCGATTTTTTGTCCATGTGTAAGTTACTGCAAAGATACCAATATATTTGTTTATATAGTCTTTTACCCTCCCGTTGCTCCATCCCAGGCATTTGTCTGCACAGGGATATTGTAGCAGCCCTATGATGAAGCATGCCACTATCAGTAGGTGGAGGGCATTTTTACAAAACATTGCGTATTCTCTTCATGGGGTGTCTGATCCAACAGAATACCCACTTTTTTAATCTTTTCCCCTGTGTGTAGGCAAGACAGATGGGTCAGGTCATAGCTGGACATAGGCAGGAAACATTTTAGCTTTAGGCAAGTGGTAGAATTTGGGGTCTCTAGTTGGTAGTGGTTGAAGTTGAAGTTGAAGGGTTTTGTAAAGAGCTCTACTACTAAACGGTTTCTTGGCGCTGCTGAAAAACTAACCTGAGGGAAGCAGGGGAGGAACTACAGTGGGTAAGCTAGGGTGAAGAGGTGAGTTTTAAGAGCTTTGCGAAAGTCCATGTAGATGGAAATGGATCTAATGGTGAAGGGAAGTGCGTTCCAGAAAAGGGGGGCAAGGGTAGAAAAGCTAGAACGGCCAAGTTTTTTCCTTCGGTAGTGAGGTACGCTAAGGAGCGTCTGGGTAGAGGAGTGAAGGCTTCTGCTAGGGACATAGGCCCTGGTTTTTGATCTAATGAAGTCAGGAGCCGTACCGGCCAATGCCATAAAGATCAGGCAGCCCATCTTGAATAGGGAACGTTCCAAGATGGGAAGCCAGTGAAGGGCCTTTAGCAGGGGAGAGATGTGATGGAAAGTGAGCAAGGGACTCACGTCTGAGCATACCCTGCCATCACCACCCCCTTTTGTACCGCTTTTGGCCGCCATAAGAACGGTGATGGATTAAACCCAGATCTTTTGACTGGGTGTGAGTGTTTGATTGATTCAGATGCTCCGTCGATCACCACCCCCCTTTTGTACCGCTTTTAGCCACCATAAGTGTGGCAGGGTATGATCAGACGTGAGTCCCTTGCTCACTTTGCCACAGGATTCAAGCAAGCCGGGCTGAAGAAGGCTGGAATGCCAGAAACCGGTCCTCGGAAGCTTGTTTCCGGTCCAGGGAAGACATGACTTTGCAGTTTCGGCTAGACTGTTCCCATGAGGCACAGAGTCAGACTGATTTGCATATAGCCATGTCTGAACAGGGGTGGCAGAGTGGGCTAAAGAACAGTGATGGATTAAACCCAGATCTTTTGACTGGGTATGAGTGTTTGTTTAATTCAGATGCTCCATCCATCAGCACCCCCTTTTGTACCGCTTTTGGCCACCATAAGTGTGGCAGGGTATGCTCAGACGTGAGTCCCTTGCTCACTTTGCCACTGGATTCAAGCAAGCCGGGCTGAAGACGGCTGGAATGCCAGAAACCGGTCCTCGGAAGCTTGTTTCCGGTCCAGGGAAGATATGGCTTGGCAGTTGGGGCTGGACTATTCCCATGAGGCACAGGGTCAGACTGATTTGCATATAGCCATGTCTAAACTGGGGTGGCAGAGTGGGCTAAAGAACGGTGATGGATTAAACCCAGATCTTTTGACTGGGTGTGAGTGTTTGATTGATTCAGATGCTCCGTCCATCACCACCCCCCTTTTGTACCGCTTTTAGCCACCATAAGTGTGGCAGGGTATGCTCAGACGTGAGTCCCTTGCTCACTTTGCCACTGGATTCAAGCAAGCCGGGCTGAAGACGGCTGGAATGCCAGAAACCGGTCCTTGGAAGCTTGTTTCCGGTCCAGGGAAGACATGGCTTGGCAGTTGGGGCTGGACTGTTCCCATGAGGCACAGGGTCAGACTGATTTGCATATAGCCATGTCTGAACTGGGGTGGCAGAGTGGCTAAAGAACGGTGATGGATTAAACCCAGATCTTTTGACAGGGTGTGAGTGTTTGATTGATTCAGATGCTCCGTCCATCACCACCCCTTTTGTACCACTTTTGGCCACCATAAGTGTGGCAGGGTATGCTCAGACGTGAGTCCCTTGCTCACTTTGCCACTGGATTCAAGCAAGCCAGGCTGAAGACAGCTGGAATGCCAGAAACCCGTCCTCGGAAGCTTGTTTCTGGTCCAGGGAAGACATGGCTTGGCAGTTCGGGCTGGACTGTTCCCATGAGGCACAGGGTCAGACTGATTTGCATATAGCCATGTCTGAACTGGGGTGGCAGAGTGGGCTAAATAACGGTGATGGATTAAACCCAGATCTTTTGACTGGGTGTGAGTGTTTGATTGATTCAGATGCTCCGTCCATCACCACCCCCTTTTGTACCGCTAAATGTAGAAAGGTCTATTTAGCCTGGCTTGAAATAACCCAGGAAAGGCAGGGCACAGCACAACCCCCACTTGTGACTGTCAAGAGTACATGCACTTCCCCAGCGACTGTCACTCCAAAACCAGACAGTGAATATACAACTAGGCAGAGGCACACAGGATGGTTAAACAAGAAAATCCAGACTTTCTAAAAGTGGAATTTTTAAACATACAATTGAAAAACCACCTTTACTAAAAAGCTTGTTATTAAATTCTGAGTTCAGGGAGCCTAAATGCCAAATCTCTAGCTGTTCCCCATTGGAAATTTGCACCTATAAAATGTTACAAGGCTGCTCCAATGATAGCCTTTGAGAGATCTAATCTTTGCAATAGTGAAAAATTAACTACACAGTATTACACTATCAGGACATGTAAATCACACCGGTACATTTCCTACTTTTAACATACACAGCACCCTGCACATGTGGTTACATTGGGACTACATTAGGGCTGACGTACATGTAAGAAAAAGGAAGGTTAGGGCCTGGAAAGTGTGTGCACTTGCCAGGTAGACATGACAGTTAAAACTGCATGCACAGACACTGCAGTGGCAGGTCTGAGACACATTGAAAGGCTACTTGTGTGGGTGGTACAACCAGAGCTGCAGGTCCAGTAGTAGCATTTGATTTAAAGGTCCTTGGCACACCTGTGTACATTACAAGAGACGTAGGGGTTGATTACGATCTCATTCGGAAACACTTGCGACCAAATCGATTTTGTAAACATGTTCGAACTAATCTGGTTCTACAAGTCCAACCGACTGATTATGATGCTTTCCAACATCGTTCAGTTACTTTCCCATTGACTTCAATGGGAGCCTGTGTTGCGAACAAGAACACGGGCTCCCATTGAAAAAAGGGCTTGTTGAGGAAAACCATGTACCCTGTGACAGGCACCCCATGGTGCCTGCCAGAGTGTGCATGGTTGGAAAGGAAGGACCCTTGGGTACACTCTCAGGACCAATTTGGAAGGCCCCAGGTGAAGGGAGGCCTGCTGTGGGCCCCCAAAGTCAGATTCTGATTGCTGATCAGAGTCGGAACAACCAATTAGGAAAGGCTCTCCGAATCTGACCTCGTAATCGCTCAGTTAGAATCGCGGTTCATAGATGTGAGAAGTTGGCCTGGTATATAATGCTCACTAGTTCTAGTGATCACTTTGTACCATGCCAAGCAACCCTTATGATGATGGTTGTAATTCAACCTTGTAGACCAGTTATCCTAGTGGTAACGTGGACAAAGCAGTCTTAGGCTAAACTCTGAAAGGCATGTGAAGCCAGCTGTTATACCATACACAACCCTCTTGAATACCAAATGAAAGGGACACCACACAGATATATATTGAAAATATATATTGATTTATTAACTATTAAAATCCCCTGGACTCTTTATGAGCACAGAAGCACAAGCGTAAAATCACAAGACAGTTTAAAATACACAAAAGTTGCACAATATGGATGAGCCCTAGGGGCCACCTAAACCATATACTAAATAAGTGGTATAAGGGATACCAGGAGGAAAGTGAAGAGGCCTAGGGCCTTGGGAATCGCTGGAGCTATTCGAGACTGGAGTTAACTAAGTCGGGAAAGGCCCACGGGACTCGGGTGCAGTGTTCAAAGTGCACGCACTTCTCAATACAAAGTCTATGGTGCGTAAAAAGCACAAAGTTAGAAAGTTAGGAACCTTCCGAGTGACCTACGGAGCTGAAACTTAAAACACAGGCCCTTGGGATGTGTACCAGTGCAGGAGCACCGGCGGAGCTGAGTTACCTCACCCACAGGAAGCGGGTGCACAGGGTCGAAGATGTGTCGGGTTTCGTCACGCTGGTCGAGGGTGCTTGGAGCAGGAGATGCTGCAGGCGGCTCGATGAGAAGAGTTCCGGTGGATCCAAGGGTGGATCTGTAGATGTGAAGACCTGAAAGCAGAGGGGACAGTGTTCAAAGTCACTAGCCAGTGACTGCCGTGGAACCAGAGTGGAACCAGGTGATGTCGGGTGCAAACAGGCGTTGTCGGGTAGCTTCTTTCTGCAGCCACGTGGATACCCGGGGTCGAGGACGTCCAGGAGTCGGTCACGAGCTGTCCCACGTAGGCTTCTCGCTGTTGGCGGTGTCGGCGACCTGATCGGAGCAAACAGGCCTTGGCAAATGCAAGCCACGCAGGAGTTGAAAGATGCTGTTCACTCGGACCAGCAAGGTCAGAGCGGGTGCTCCTTTTCACAGGAGCTTGGGTAGGTCTGGAGCAACCAGACCTGCTGTTTAAATCTTCGGGTTCGTCGCCAAGATGGCCGCTGGCCGCTTGGCTAGTGGCCGGGATGGCGCGTCGAGTGGCACAATGCAAAAGGGCCCCACGCAGATCGTGGAGATGCTGGAGGGCTGATCTTCGGTGCAAGGGCTGCTCGGTGGTGGGGGTTCTCAATCCCCAAAGCACAACGTCGAGGATGCCTCAGAAGCTGCGCAGTCAGCTTTTCGAGTGTCTTTCAAGAGGTCCGGTCCCACGTCACTCGGTGCCTCCACGGGTCCCTTCTTTGCAGGGACTGTGGATCGGGCTCTGAGAGGTCTGGGAATCTGGTTCTTGTCGGGCTCTGGGCTCGGGCTCCGGCGGGAGGCGGCGGCAAAGCAGACGTCGAGTTGCTGGTTGGTACCTGTGTTCACAGGGTGGTCACTCCTTGGCCACAAGGGAGATTCTTCTTCAGTCTTCTGTGCAGCAGAATGTCGAAGTCCAGTCTTCTTCTTAGTTTAAGTTGATTTCGGGATGATCTGCTGTGCAATGGCACTGCTCCCCCTCTTATTCCAATCTAGGGGGTGGATCACCTACTAGGTCCCTCCTCTGGGAGGAACCAGGAAGGGGGGCGGTTACACCCCCTTTCCTTTGTCCAGCTCCGCGCCAGGACTGGGGCTGGAAGGCCCCAGAACCGGTTTGGGCTGGCCTATGCACGGGGACACCTTGTGTGCCCCGGGCATGTCTGATTCTTTTCAGCCCTGTCCTACCTAATACACAAAATCCTGTCTGGGGTGGTGCTCGCACCTCCCAAGGCAGGAAACCCTTTGTCCAGGCCACCATCTGCCGAGTTTCGGTCAGCAGCAGGAGGCCAGACTTGTGTCTGTGGTGGCAGCGTCCATTTTGTGGAGCTGAGGCTCTGTTTAACTTTAACCGGGGTTAAGGCTACACACATGTCGTGTCCCTCTAGAAGGGTGGAATGCTATCCCCGTCGCCAGAACTGGCGAGGGGATAGTATTCCAATTCGTATGACACCTTACTCGACATGTTTTGATAAAGCCAAACCAAAGATAGCATTTAACCGCGAGGATTATAATGCACTTAAGAGTATATGGTATGGCAATATCCCGGAACAGCTTAGGGAGTGGTTCCCGACAGCTGCAGACAGGCTCAGCTCATGCTAGAGCACCATCTCACATATTTCCAAGCACTCTGCCTCCAGGATTGATGAGGCCTTCCATAGGAGTGGCTGATAGGAACATATGTGTCCAGTTTAGGGTTAGGCACAGGCATACTGTACCTAAGTAAGAGGTGGTTACACCGACTTACCCCAGCTGAGTGTTCAGCCAGTTGTGTCAAAGATGGAGGCCAGGCCAGGGGTGGCACAATACGTGCTGCAGCCCCTGGTAGGCCTTGGATACACCTATGCCCTGGGCACCTAGGGTGCACTATTACAGGGGCTCATAAGGTGAACCAGTTCCAATTCGTAATGCACCTAGAGTGCATTGGCATCAATTTAGAGAGAGAACAGCAGGCTGTGGGTCTGATTAGCAGGCCCACAGCCACATTAAGTCAGAAACCAGTGAAGCAAAAAGCAAAAATTTGGGGTGACCATAGGATAGCAGACCCTACTCTCCTACATAACCCCCCCCCAAACGCAGGGACATTAGACTAACCTTGACCAGTTGTGTCTTCATGTTCTAAGTGGAAGTACCTGGAGAGACCATCTGCGTTGCCATGGTCAGTCCCTGGGCGGTGCTCCACTGTAAAGTCCATCCCCTGTAGGGAAATGGACCACCTGAGTAGTTTGGGGTTTTCACCCTTCATCTGATTAAGCCATAGGAGGGGCTTATGGTCGGTCTGAATCTTGAAGTGAGTGCCAAATAAGTATGGTCTCAACTTCTTCAGGGCCCACACCACAGCAAAGGCCTCCCTCTCTATAGCTGACCAACGTTTCTCTCTGGGGGTCAGCCTTCTGCTAATGAAAGCAATGGGCTGGTCCTGGCCATCTACATTAAGCTGTGAAAGCACTGCTCCCACTCCCAACTCAGAAGCATCTGTTTGGACAATGAACTCTCTTGAGTAGTCAGGACTCTTCAGGATAGGTGCAGAGCACATGGCCTTCTTCAGGTCATCAAATGCCTTTTGACAGATTTCTGTCCACTGAACCTTTTTGGGCATCTTCTTGGATGTCAGATCATTAAGAGGAGTCACAATGGACCCATAGTTCTTAACAAACTTCCTGTAGTACCCAGTCAGGCCCAAGAAAGCTCTGACCTGAGTCTGGGTAGTTGGAGGGGACCAGTCCTTGATGGTCTGGATCTTACTCTCCAGTGGTTGAACTTGGCCTCCACCTACAAGGTGGCCCAGGTATACAACCTTGCTCTGCCCTATCTGGCACTTTGTTGCCTTGATAGTGAGGCCTGCCTTCTGCAGAGCCTCAAGCACTTCCTTCAGGTGGATCAGGTGATCCTCCCAGGTGGAGCTAAAGACAGCAATATCGTCCAGATAAGCTGCACAAAAGTCATCCAACCCAGTGAGGACTTGGTTCACCAACCTTTGGAAGGTGGCAGGTGCATTTTTCAAACCAAAGGGCATCACCACAAACTGATAATGCCCACTAGGGGTAGAAAATGCTGTCTTGGCTTTAGACTCCTCAGCTAACCTGATTTGCCAGTAGCCAGCTGTCAAGTCAAATGTGCTCAAATATTTGGCAGAAGCCAACTTGTCAATGAGCTCATCTGCCCTTGGAATAGGGTGTGCATCTGTCCTGGTGACAGCATTGAGTCCTCTGTAATCCACACAGAACCTCATCTCTCTCTTGCCATCTTTGGTGTGAGGTTTGGGGACCAGAACCACTGGGCTAGCCCAGGGGCTCTCTGAAGGCTCAATGACACCTAATTCCAGCATCTTTTGCACCTCAGTCTTTATACAGTCCCTGACGTGGTCAGGTTGCCTGTAAATTTTGCTCTTTACAGGAAGACTGTCACCAGTGTCCACCACATGTGTACACCAGTTAGTCTGACTGGGTGTCAATGAGAACATATGCCTGTATGCCTGTAGAACTTGTCTGCAGTCATGTTGCTGATGTTCAGTGAGGCTGCCACCTAAGGCCACACCATCAACTGAGCCATCCTCAGGGTTCTGAGTGAGCAGGTCTGGGAGAGGGTCACTCTCTTCCTCCTGTCCCTCATCTGTAGCCATGAGCAAGCCCATGTCTGCCCTGCTGACATATGCCTTCAATCTGTTCACATGGAGCACCCTGTGGGGGCTCCTGGGAGTTCCTAGGTCCACCAAGTAGGTAACCTCTCCCTTCTTTTCCAGAATTGTATGGGGCCCAGACCATTTGTCTTGGAGTGCTGCTGGGGCCACTGGCTCCAACACCCATACCTTCTGTCCAGGCTGAAATTCAACAAGGACAGCCTTTTGGTCATGCCAAGCTTTTTGTAATTCTTGGCTAGCCTCAAGGTTTTTGGATGCCTTTTCCATGTACTCTGCCATCCTGGAGCGGAGACCAAGTACATAGTCCACTATGTCCTGTTTAGGCTTTTTGAGAGGTAACTCCCATCCTTCCCTCACAAGACACAGGGGTCCTCTTACAGGGTGCCCAAACAACAATTCAAAGGGGCTGAAGCCAACCCCCTTTTGAGGGACCTCTCTGTAAGCGAACAAAAGGCAGGGCAGAAGGATGTCCCATCTTCGCCTGAGCTTTTCAGGTAATCCTTTAATCATGCCCTTTAGGGTCTTGTTAAATCTCTCAACAAGCCCATTGCATTGTGGGTGATAAGGAGTGGTGAACTTGTAGTTTACACCACATTCCTTCCACATAGCTGTCAAATATCCAGACATGAAGTTGGTACCTCTATCTGATATTACCTCCTTAGGAAACCCCACTCTGGAGAAAACTCCAAGTAAGGCCCTGGCCACAACAGGAGCTGTTGTGGTCCTAAGGGGAATTGCCTCTGGGTACCTGGTGGCATGATCCACTACCACCAGTATGAATCTGTGCCCAGATGCTGTAGGGGGATCCATTGGACCAACAATATCAATCCCCACTCTCTCAAAGGGAACCCCCACCACAGGTAGTGGTATCAGGGGGGCCTTTGTTGTTCCACCTGCTTTACCACTGGCTTGGCAGGTTTCACAGGAGCGACAAAACTCCTTGGTGTCTTCAGACATGTGAGGCCAGTGAAAGTGAGGGACAAGCCTGTCCCAAGTCTTGTTCTGGCCTAGGTGTCCTGCTAAAGGAATATCATGGGCCAAGGTGAGTAGGAAGCCCCTAAATTGCAGAGGTATAACCAACCTCCTGGTAGCACCAGGCTTGGGGTCTCTAGCCTCTGAATAAAGGAGTCCATCGTCCCAATATACTTTATGGGCACCTTGAGCATTCCCAGCAGCCTCAGCAGCAGCCTGCCGTCTGAGGGGTTCAAGAGAAGGACAGGTTAACTGAGCCTGCCCCAAGTCTGCCCTAGAAGGTCCCCCTGTCCCCAGAAACTCAACCTGATCAGGTTCAAGTTCTTCAGGGACAGTTCCTTCAGGGGTCTCTAGATCAGTTTCCTGTGAAGCCTGATCCTCACTTGTAGGCAGTTGGGAAGGCACAGCCTTAACCCTCCTGTTCTTCTTCTTGGGAGGTACTTGGTCCATTGTTCCAGGATCCAAGACCTGAGGTTCAGAGAGGCACTTTTTGGCCTGTGACCTGGTCACAGCAAGGACATGTGATGATATCCCTAACATCTCTGCATGAGTCCTGTACTCAACTTCTGACCATAGAGAGTTCTCCAGGTCATTGCCCAACAAACATTCTACTGGGAGATCAGCACTAACCACAACTTTCTTTAGGCCAGTTACCCCTCCCCAGGAAAAGTTAACAAGTGCCACACTATGTGTAGTAGTGACATTGCTGGCATTGGTCACCAGGTAATCATCGCCTGGCATGTATTGTCCAGGGTCCACAAAGTTAGGTGTCACCATAGTGACACTGGCACATGTGTCCCTGTAAGCTTGAGCCACTTTGTTGTTAATCAAAGGTGTCTGTCTGTATTTGCCCAGGTTACTGGGACTTATGTCAGGGGTCAAATCTATGTCCCCTTCACAAACCAGAACAGCCTGTGTAAGGGTTCTGACTAGGTCAGAATCTCCTTCAGTTCCCAAAGTGATTCCCACTAAACCCTTGGCTTGAGGACCAACACTGCTAACTGTACTAGTGGGTGCAGGTGCCTTAGGGGCTGCAGTGTTGGGGGCTCCACCCTTTTTACACTCACTTGTCCAGTGAGAGGTGTTCTTACAAGTTTTACACCAGGGTTTCTTCTGACCTTCTTTCTTCTTCTTCTTGGAAGTTTGGGACCCACCCTCTGTCTCAGTTTGGGGCCCTGTTGAAGACTTCTGGTCTTTAGCTTTCTGCTCCCCACCCTTCTGGTCTGTTTTCTTCTGGTCACCACCCTGGTTCTGGTTCTGGTTCTTTTGCTTAACTCTGGTTCTTACCCATTTATCTGCCCTCTTTCCCAATTCTTGGGGAGAGGTCAAATCTGAGTCAACCAAATGTTGATGCAACTGCTGGTTCTGACAATTATTTAAAATTTGTTCTCTCATCAGCAAATTGTACAATCCTTCATAGTCTGTAACCTTGCTTCCCAGCAACCATCCCTCCAGAGCCTTAGTGGCACACTCAACAAATTCAGACCAGTCCTGAGTCTGTGTCTTCTGGGTATCTCTGAACATTAACCTGTACTGTTCAGTGGTTAAGCCTAACCCATCAATCAGAGCACTCTTCAGGACCAGGTAGTTTCTAGAATCCCCATCACTAACTGTGAGGAGTCTGTCTCGGCCTCTACCTTCAAAGGAGAGCCACAAGATTGCTGCCCACTGCTCCTGAGGGATCTGCTGTACTCTGCAGGCTCTCTCCATTGCAGTGATCCATTTATGGATGTCATCCCCAGCTTTGTAGGGGGGCACAATCTTACTCAGGTTTCTATTATCAAAAGACCTGTCTTTATCCTTGTGGATATTGCTGCCACCAGTGGGTTCTATTACCCCACTCTCTCTAGGCTGTCTTGCTCTAGCAAGTTTCTCCTTAGCCAGGGCAACCTCTAACTCTTGCCTCTGGATCCTAAGCTCAGCCTCTCTCATCTTGGCCTCATGTTCCCTTCTCTGAGGGCTAGTCATCTCCTTTCTGGAGTGACCATGAGAGCCTCTAGAGACATGGGAGGTGTTGGATTCACCTGAGTGATGCCTTCTCCTCCTATGGCCCTGGTTAAGTCCACCTGGGGGTCTGAATGGGTTGTTACCTGATTCATTCCCAAGTTGACTTAAGTTAGCCTGGTTCAGTCTACTGACCAGCACCTGACTATCTCTGTCATCATCTGACTCACTGCTTTCCACCTCCTCCTCCTCTTCTTCTTCTTCCTCTTCATCTACCTGAGGAGCTCCAGTGGTGGAGGCTTCCTCATCTACTAGGATGATAGGGGTAGGGGTGTCTACAGTGTCATCCTCTGAAGGATGGCCTCCTTCAGCATTCCCTGTGGGGTTTGCTTTAGAGGTCTTTAGAGCCTCAGACTGATCCAAGAGCTCTCTTAGGTGGTCTGTAGTAGGGGTAGGCCCTGTCTTCAGACCCCTTAAGACACAAAGCTGTCTTAATTCCTTAAAAGGAAAAATAGCAAACTGGGATGGTGCCCTTGGAGGGTCACTCTCAACAGGAGTAAGTCCACTGGACCCCTCTGTTCCAGACATTGCTCTAGTGTGGGTGGATGTGTTGCAATCTACCTACACTGGTGTTTACCTACTAAACCTATCTAGTAGTTGTAGCTAGGGTGTGCTACTCCCTTTGCTCTACAACAACTAAGTTCAGTAGAACTTAAGTATACTAGTCTTGTTTTATATGTACCTAGCAGGTACCTGTATGATCTTTCAAATGATAATCTCAAAGATTGTAATGGTAAAACAACAGCAAGCTCAGATCCCAATCCGCTGCTCACCAATGTGAGAAGTTGGCCTGGTATATAATGCTCACTAGTTCTAGTGATCACTTTGTACCATGCCAAGCAACCCTTATGATGATGGTTGTAATTCAACCTTGTAGACCAGTTATCCTAGTGGTAACGTGGACAAAGCAGTCTTAGGCTAAACTCTGAAAGGCATGTGAAGCCAGCTGTTATACCATACACAACCCTCTTGAATACCAAATGAAAGGGACACCACACAGATATATATTGAAAATATATATTGATTTATTAACTATTAAAATCCCCTGGACTCTTTATGAGCACAGAAGCACAAGCGTAAAATCACAAGACAGTTTAAAATACACAAAAGTTGCACAATATGGATGAGCCCTAGGGGCCACCTAAACCATATACTAAATAAGTGGTATAAGGGATACCAGGAGGAAAGTGAAGAGGCCTAGGGCCTTGGGAATCGCTGGAGCTATTCGAGACTGGAGTTAACTAAGTCGGGAAAGGCCCACGGGACTCGGGTGCAGTGTTCAAAGTGCACGCACTTCTCAATACAAAGTCTATGGTGCGTAAAAAGCACAAAGTTAGAAAGTTAGGAACCTTCCGAGTGACCTACGGAGCTGAAACTTAAAACACAGGCCCTTGGGATGTGTACCAGTGCAGGAGCACCGGCGGAGCTGAGTTACCTCACCCACAGGAAGCGGGTGCACAGGGTCGAAGATGTGTCGGGTTTCGTCACGCTGGTCGATGGTGCTTGGAGCAGGAGATGCTGCAGGCGGCTCGATGAGAAGAGTTCCGGTGGATCCAAGGGTGGATCTGTAGATGTGAAGACCTGAAAGCAGAGGGGACAGTGTTCAAAGTCACTAGCCAGTGACTGCCGTGGAACCAGAGTGGAACCAGGTGATGTCGGGTGCAAACAGGCGTTGTCGGGTAGCTTCTTTCTGCAGCCACGTGGATACCCGGGGTCGAGGACGTCCAGGAGTCGGTCACGAGCTGTCCCACGTAGGCTTCTCGCTGTTGGCGGTGTCGGCGACCTGATCGGAGCAAACAGGCCTTGGCAAATGCAAGCCACGCAGGAGTTGAAAGATGCTGTTCACTCGGACCAGCAAGGTCAGAGCGGGTGCTCCTTTTCACAGGAGCTTGGGTAGGTCTGGAGCAACCAGACCTGCTGTTTAAATCTTCGGGTTCGTCGCCAAGATGGCCGCTGGCCGCTTGGCTAGTGGCCGGGATGGCGCGTCGAGTGGCACAATGCAAAAGGGCCCCACGCAGATCGTGGAGATGCTGGAGGGCTGATCTTCGGTGCAAGGGCTGCTCGGTGGTGGGGGTTCTCAATCCCCAAAGCACAACGTCGAGGATGCCTCAGAAGCTGCGCAGTCAGCTTTTCGAGTGTCTTTCAAGAGGTCCGGTCCCACGTCACTCGGTGCCTCCACGGGTCCCTTCTTTGCAGGGACTGTGGATCGGGCTCTGAGAGGTCTGGGAATCTGGTTCTTGTCGGGCTCTGGGCTCGGGCTCCGGCGGGAGGCGGCGGCAAAGCAGACGTCGAGTTGCTGGTTGGTACCTGTGTTCACAGGGTGGTCACTCCTTGGCCACAAGGGAGATTCTTCTTCAGTCTTCTGTGCAGCAGAATGTCGAAGTCCAGTCTTCTTCTTAGTTTAAGTTGATTTCGGGATGATCTGCTGTGCAATGGCACTGCTCCCCCTCTTATTCCAATCTAGGGGGTGGATCACCTACTAGGTCCCTCCTCTGGGAGGAACCAGGAAGGGGGGCGGTTACACCCCCTTTCCTTTGTCCAGCTCCGCGCCAGGACTGGGGCTGGAAGGCCCCAGAACCGGTTTGGGCTGGCCTATGCACGGGGACACCTTGTGTGCCCCGGGCATGTCTGATTCTTTTCAGCCCTGTCCTACCTAATACACAAAATCCTGTCTGGGGTGGTGCTCGCACCTCCCAAGGCAGGAAACCCTTTGTCCAGGCCACCATCTGCCGAGTTTCGGTCAGCAGCAGGAGGCCAGACTTGTGTCTGTGGTGGCAGCGTCCATTTTGTGGAGCTGAGGCTCTGTTTAACTTTAACCGGGGTTAAGGCTACACACATGTCGTGTCCCTCTAGAAGGGTGGAATGCTATCCCCGTCGCCAGAACTGGCGAGGGGATAGTATTCCAATTCGTATGACACCTTACTCGACATGTTTTGATAAAGCCAAACCAAAGATAGCATTTAACCGCGAGGATTATAATGCACTTAAGAGTATATGGTATGGCAATATCCCGGAACAGCTTAGGGAGTGGTTCCCGACAGCTGCAGACAGGCTCAGCTCATGCTAGAGCACCATCTCACATATTTCCAAGCACTCTGCCTCCAGGATTGATGAGGCCTTCCATAGGAGTGGCTGATAGGAACATATGTGTCCAGTTTAGGGTTAGGCACAGGCATACTGTACCTAAGTAAGAGGTGGTTACACCGACTTACCCCAGCTGAGTGTTCAGCCAGTTGTGTCAAAGATGGAGGCCAGGCCAGGGGTGGCACAATACGTGCTGCAGCCCCTGGTAGGCCTTGGATACACCTATGCCCTGGGCACCTAGGGTGCACTATTACAGGGGCTCATAAGGTGAACCAGTTCCAATTCGTAATGCACCTAGAGTGCATTGGCATCAATTTAGAGAGAGAACAGCAGGCTGTGGGTCTGATTAGCAGGCCCACAGCCACATTAAGTCAGAAACCAGTGAAGCAAAAAGCAAAAATTTGGGGTGACCATAGGATAGCAGACCCTACTCTCCTACAATAGACCTTTATGAGTCAGCTCTGGATGACTTGTTTTTTTCAGAATGCCATCCAGAGCCGAGGCGGGAAGTCTGACTGCTTTACAAACATAGTATTCGTTGTTCGGAAACCTTTCCAAATCGGTCGGAAAGACTGGTTCTGAATCGGATTCGGAAGACCCAAATCCGAATCAGAGCCTTTCCGAACGTCATTGTATCGACCCCTTACTAATGAATCAAATATGCCAATCATGGATACACCAATCCATGACACAGTTTACATGGAGAGCATATGCATTTTAGCACCTATCAGCAGTGGTAAAGTGCCCAGCATCCCAAAGCCAATGAAAAATGTTTTAAAAACAGGTGGTAAAAAAGTCCGGGGGTAAACCCGCTAAAAATACGAGGTCTAACAGCAAGAAATTGACAACTTTCTAAAGGTGTCATTTCTAAAACAGTATTAAAAAAACTGATTTTAGTCATCAATGATATCGGCGATAGAAAGATGGAATAATCACCAGTCTGATGTCAAGTGGGACACACTGAGAATTAGTCATAACGCCGCATTACACGCCCTGCTTGTTATACACAGGATAACGGATGTGAACGGATTTGTTGTAGATGGAATCTAAAAATTAGAGAGAGGACACTGGAGAGGATTTTATTTCCAGAACAGGAGGTTGAATTACAAAGCAAAGTTGAGCCCTGATGAAGCCGGAAGGTTGTCAATAACCTCGGCGAAACGCGTTGGCATGGGATTGGAGTTGGATATTAAAAAAATAAAAAGAAGAAACTCCCAAGAGCCTTTGGACTGTTTGATATTGTTGAAGTGCTAAACAAACTAACAAAAGACTTTACATGTTGTGATAAGCGGAGTGCCGCAATACCATATTTCTGTCAAGTGTGCCTAATCTGTTGATTACGCGGTGGGAAGTGGGGTGTTGTCTTCCCCTATTGCATTGCAAGCACCCGGATCTTGTAATAGTGACAATATCTTGATATTTTAGTGTATTCCTTCTAGAGCGCCATAATCTCCTTTAGCACCCGAAGTTTATATATTAGTCATCAATGATGTCAATTGAGATGTCATCAGTAATATCATTAGTGATGTCAGTCACCTAGTCATGAGTGATGTGATATGTGTGGTTATAGGCAGTGCATTGCAGGGGCATAAGTTATAGTTAGCTCAGGTAACTATAAGCCTTGAATTTCTGTGGTTTTCTCTGTGTCAAATTTGAGCCTAACTGTAACGTCTCTGCAACCTTTGTTTTTTTTACAGTGAATTTACTAGTTTATAAAAAAACATTTTATTCTTAATATACATTTTAAAAGTAACACTTAACAAATCAAAGTAAAGTTTATTCATTTTATGTATCTGTGGATATACCGCAAATTTGAGAAGGGAGCCCATACGAGTGCTCGAAGGTTAATGGTTACTGAGATGAAATTGCAGTGAACCTGCTGATTTGAATTTTTTTACAAAATGTATATAAATATCACAGACAGACCCCACACATTTTAACATTTACATGAGAGAAACCATAGTCATATATTAATATTTGAAAGTCTATGTTTATTCCATAACATACTTATTTTACAAGTTCAGGGAATCCGCAGATGCACTGCGATGCCACTGTGGATCCACTGTGATAACAGGAACACACCCAAAACTCAACTTCTCATTGGATACAGTAAGTCTCCACCCATACACATTTCAAACCACGCCCTAAAACAATTATTTGGTTTTTACATCTCTCCTGAGACTGACTTAAAACCACAGCTCCATCCTTTTTTTGGCTTTCCTTCAGAAGAAGAGAGTTTCAAAGTCAAGATGTCTTCTGCTGAAGACAGAAGACAAGGGGAAGAGAAGTATGAAAAACAAGAAGACTTTCCAGGTCCAAAGAAGGAATCTGATGTGTGGAAACATTTCTCCATCCCTTCAGCAGAAAAGAAAGTTTTTGGAAAAATAATGCAATGCAATATATGCAGTAAAAAACGTTTTGAGGTACAGGTAAGAAATATTTGTATGGCACATCCTCCATGTGGAAACATCTGAAAAACATTCATAGGAGGATGTATGACAGGGTGATGCAAGAGAAGGAAGGTGACACAGCTTCAAAATCAGCAGTTTGACCATCAGTGGGACCCTTATCGCCTGACCAGATGATTTTCAAATAAGCATGGGCGGAAAATCCGTTTCGCTCGCGGATTTTGCGGATTTTCGGTAAATTCGCAATCCGCGAGATTCGCGAATCTCCCGCAAAATCCGCAAATCCGCGAGCAGCGGATTTTATGGCTTGCTCGCACTGTTCGCGTGAGTTCGCGGCTTCCCAGTACAACTTCGCGCCCTGCGAATAAGCGCTAAATTGCAGAAATACGATCTTAACAAAACTGAAACTACTTACCAGGTTCAAAAGTTCAGGCTCATCATTAGGAGCCATTTCCTGTAGTGCTTCCTGAGGGGCCCCTCCAGAGTTCAGTTGCCAGTTGCAACTATTATGTGACCCTGCTCTGAACCTCAGAATAGTTACACATATGCCACAAAGGTCCTGAATTACAGCTAAGGGAGACAAGCAGGAGCCAGGCTGGAAGTTCAAATCCATTAATCAGCCCCTAATTCATTATTGTCAGTTGGGGCAGGGCAGGTGTTGTAACTAATTTTGCAACAATGAAAGCACTTAGCAAGTGCAAACGATCACTAATCAGGAAGCACTAGAGAAGCAGGTGCCAGCTAAAAAAATATTCTGTGACACATTAATCAGCCCCAAATTAATTCAGGTCACTTGAGGCAGGGAAGGTGTGCTTTGCTTTGCCACAATAATGTACACTGACTGGACAACCAGAGGGTGCTGTGATGAAACAGAGGGTGGCATGGGTGGGCCAGAGGGTGGCATGAGTAGTCAGAGAGTGGCAGTGGTGACAGAGAGTGGCAGTGATGAAGAAGAGTGTCCCAAACAGGCTGGACACGTAGAAACAACAAGTTCGCAAAACTTGCGACCCGACAGGTAAGTTCGCGTTTGCGAAATTGTACAAAACCCTCGCGACCTGGCAGAAACCCGCACGAACACACAAAAAAAATCCGCAAATTCGCGAGAATTCGCGGATTTTGCGGATTGCGAGTTCGCAAATCCGCAAAATTCGCGAACGCGAGATTCGCAAAATTCGCCCATGCTTATTTTCAAATCACCATTCCACCTTTCATTCCTTTTAAAGACTGAAGCCAGTTGCTTCTTCTAAGTTTCCCTGACTTACTCCTTTTACTACCTTTGTTGATTTCCATCCATAACAAAAAAGCCCCCAAAAATATGAACCCTTTTTCAGATAATCCCTTCCCCGAAAAAGGTTTATTTTTCGAACCACTTTATTTGGTCAAATAAAGAGTTAACTAAACGGTTTATGTTTTTGTGCAAATGTATGTTTAAGTGTTTTTGAGTTTTTCTATGTATACTAATATCATACCCCGCATAAGTGAAATCAAAGTAGCACATCTGACTACTTTAATAATCACCAAGGGGAATAAACTGATATGGAAATAAAGAAGACACTAGCAAAGGTTTTGCATTGTCACCTAGAATACTAAAATGCAAGTGGATGTGTAAATGACTGTATGGGTGTCTGAGTGGATGTGCGAGTGGCTATATGGGTGTATTATTGCTTGTATAAGTGGCTCTCTGGGAGTATGAGTAGCTGTGTGGGTCTGTGAGTGGGGGTGTAAGTAGATGTGTGAATGAGTGTGTATCTGTATGGGTGTATGAGTTTATGTGAAGAGGTCTGTACATGTGTAATTCGGTGTGTGGGTGACCTTATGGGAATGTGAGTGGGTCTGTGAGTGACTGTGTGTGTGTGTCAGTAGCTGTGTCAGTGACTTTATGTGTGTATTAGTGGGGATGTACATGTATCTGTGGGTGTGTAAGTGGGTGTGTGAGTGTATGAGTAGGTGTGTGAGTGTTTATATGGGTCAGTAAGTGGGTGCATATGGAAATATGAGTAGGTGTCTGAGTGACTGTGTGGATGTGTGAATTGGTGTATGAGTGCCAAGTATGGGTGTGTTAGTGGGTGTGTGTTTGAAAATGGGTCTCTAATTGGCAGAGGATTGCACCCTGTCAAAGGAAAAACCACAATCATGGTCAGGGTAGGCTGGATACCCACTTTAAATTACCCTGCGCTCACCCTCTGATCAGTTGGCTCAGAGCAGGCAGGCTTAAACTAAATGGCAATACGCAAAGTATTTCTGCAACACACATACACACAGTAACACAATGCAAACACCACAAAAAGATACCACACTGGTTTAGAATAATAGGGAGATTTACCTGAGTAAAACAAGATACAAATGACAACAATTCAATCAGTAGAACTAGAGTTATACATTTGGAAAGAATACATGCAAAAACAGTGCTTTGAGGTCAATTAAATAGTTATTTGAGATCACGAAGGACCCAATGTTGAGGCCAACTAAGATGGAGAGCAGGCCGCCAACAAGACTCATGCAGCTCCAGCTGAAAAAATACTTTTGATGGAACTTAGCGTCAATGCTGAGGGTGAGCTTTTGCACGCAGTTGGGTTTCTGTGTCATCATCAAGCTCCGTTCAGATGCAGGTAATGTATCATCATCGAGATCCATTGAGATGCAGGAAATACATCATTGACGAGCTGCACAGAGCGTCATTGTGGGCTGCACAGGCTGTAGAACTGCTGTCGCTGAACAGCCTGTGGTTCAGCATCGGACGTCAATGCATTCGTTCTGAATGGCACAAAGGTGAAGATGTGTCGATATTGTAGCAAAACAGATGCAGAACCCACTCCAAAGGCCCAGGACTGGAGGTGGCAATATAGGCTAGGGTAAAACTCACATATGGCAGAGTCCAACAGCACCAGCTGGTTTGCAGGACGTTGTTAGTGTCCCTAAGACTTCAGAAAAAAGGATGCTTGCCATCAAGCCATTGGAGTCACTTCGGGTTTAAGTGAGATTGGTCCAGTCCTTGTCCTCAGCAAGGCAGAGATCAGCAGGCAGCATGGCCGCTCAGCAAAGCAGAGAAGCAGTTACTCAGAACAGTCAATCGAGGCAAAGTGGCAATCCAAACACCACTGCAGTCTTTACTCCAGCTGATTTCTTCCCTTGTTCAGTAGTGCACTACATGGTAGGGTCAGAGCCCCAGTACTCACACCCACATGTGTCTTTGAAGTAGGGGGTGACATCAAAGCAGCTCCTTGAAGTGCACAGGTACACTTTCATCCCAGGTTTGTCTGCCAGTGGTGATAATCAGCCCTTTGTATGGAGAAAGGACATTGTCTATTCAGATGTAGGTGTTAGCTCCCACTCCCCCTTACTACCCAGGAAGGCTATAAGAATGCAGATGAATGCAGATGAGTCCTCTGTCACACGTACCCTTCCTATTTGTGACTGTCGAGAGGGAACGCACAAAGTTTATCGGTCACCCAGCCCAGACATGTATTGAAGCCAAACTGCAGGTGTACAGAGAATGATAGGAGCAGAGAAATATCCACTTTCTAAAAGTGGGATTTCTAAAATAGTAATGTCAGATTCAACTTTAACACTAAAAAGGATTTATCGTTAACATTCCAAATACATGAAACATGATTTAATAACTCCTTTCTAATCAGGAGTTATAGCTTTAGAGTGTACTAAGTAATTCCCAATGCTAGCCTATGAGAGGAGCAAGCCTCACAGTAGTGAAAAATGAATGTAGGTGTTTTTCGCTACCAGGATATTTAAAGCCTACAAGTACTGGTCCTACCTTTTACTTACTCACCACCCAGCCCTCAGGGCTACATAAGGCATACCCTAGGGGGGTGACCTATGTGTAATAACAGGAGTTTATGGCTTGGCAAGTACTTTTAAATGCCAAGTTACAGTTGCAGCAAACTGCACACACAGCCTTTTCAATGGCAAGCCAGCTTGAGACAGGTTTGAAAAGCCACCTGTGTTGGTGGCACAACCAGTGCTGCAGGCTCACTAGTAGCATTAAGATTACATGCCCTTGCTACATGGTATACCACTTTAGAAGGGACCTAAGTAAACTAAGTATGGAACTCAGATTTATAGCAATATGACCATATTTAGGGGGAAGCAAATGGACATTAGCACTGGTTAGCAGTGCTAAAGTACTCAGAGATCTAAAGCAAACACAAAGATACAGCGAAAAGTGAAGGTAGAAAGTTTGGGTAAGATCACCCTATGGATGACAGGTCTAACAAGGAGTGTGTGGGTGTGAGAAGCTGTATGAGTGTCTGTATGGGTGTACAAATGAGTCTCTGAATGGCTATGTGAGTGTCTGTATAGGTGTGTGAGTGGGTGTATGAGTGGCTATAATGGACTGTATGTAGGTGTCTGACTGTGTAAATGAGTGTATGTTTTCTTAATTGTAGTCCACAACACCCTCACAATATAATCTGATGCACAAACACTGAAAAAGCTCATTTGTAAACCACATTACTTAACTATATGGTGCTATTCATTTGAATAAAAAAAGAAAAAGAAACAAATATGAATTAGTATTACAATTTCTGAAATGTTATATTCAATTAAAAATTTTAGCAATGCATAACTTTATATTACCAATAAATCCCTACACATTTCCCATGCTCTAATGCTATGCTATAATACAAATCAGCATTTCATTTTCACTTCTTTTACTGTTCTCAGACTCTATACTTTTACAATATAAAGGATATACTGTTCAAAGAATCATCCTTGAACATTGGAGAAAAAACTATCATATAGTGGAGTGGTGTGGCTCACTGGTTAGAGGCGGCAGACTTGGAAGCAGGAGTCGGCCCGGGACCAGGGATCATTTCCCGACGCGGCAGGGTCGTGGACCAGGGTCAGCGGACTCGATAATTCTCGCCTTGGTGCCTACTCTAACCAGGGGTCCCACTCTGCCACTCTAGGCATTAGCTTGCCTCATCTCCACAACGGCCCCATCAACGCCAGGGATGCCTGGCTCCACCTTGGGGACTCCCAGTAGGGACCATCCCACAGGGAAAGCCAGGACGGGTTCCCCAGCGGTATACCACGCTAGGATACTCCGGTAGTTGTTGTGCGTGTTACAAAACAGCATATAACATATAGACTGCATTATTAAAAAAATCACAACTGCATAGTATGTCACTACAAAAGAGCAACACACTGCATTGTGCACACTACATGTCTTTAAACAGTCATTTTATATATAATTGCAGTACTGCTCTAAAGAAACATGATGATAATCAGAAGTTCATTATTAGAAGTGCTACAATAAGGGAGTTGCGCGAGTGCGTCAACCAAGATGGCCGCCACCACCGGAGCTTCGTAAGTCAACCGGCCCAATTAGCCGATTCCTGTCAGGAATCTCCAATTAACGGTGGCGCTTGCATGTAATACTTATTTCCCACCTTGTGCTTGATTTTTGAGTGATTTCTCTGTGGGGAAGTGCTTCAGCTAGCTCCTTGGTTCCTCTCCCCTGCCTCTGCTCCAGCTTCTGCCGGTTTGCTCTGCATAGGGGGCGGAGTGCTTACAAAGAGAGGGCCTGGCTTGGGCCTGGCCACACCCACGACCCAGTTTAGCTGCTGCACCAGTCCTTTTGAAGAGCTTTTGGCGAATTTTACGTCCTTTTTCCTTCATATTTATTACATTTTGAGGTGTTTTTTCATATTTTGTATTTATCTGACGCAAAAGGTTATTTTTTCACCTCAAGATGGAAAATAAAAATTTGCCTACTCCATCTAAGTCTAACGTTGTTGAATCTTCTGAACAGTCACTGGCTCTAATTTTGGAGGAAATTCAAGCGCTGCGCATGAATACTGATACTATTGCGACTGAAGAGAAAAATGTTCTCAAAGATATGGCTTCTATGTCCATGAAAGTGTATGATAATGCTATCAAAATTCAGGACAATAAAAATAAGTTGGACTCTTTTACACCTTTGGTGAGTCAAATAGTACCAATGCATACTCAATAGCTGGAATTGGAAAACCGTAATAGACAATATGTAGTATTCCTTGTTAGTATAGCATTCCATGTTAGAATTGTTATTGTACATTCTCACTGTAACATTCTCTGTCTGGTTACCTGATCAGATCTTACTGGTGTTATGCTGAAGGTGGTTGTCTAAGCTGTCTCTCAGAATAACCTACATCTAACTGCACTTTGACTACCTGGAGTGATTGCTACATAAATTTGGCGACGATCGGGATTTATGACCCACTGTCCAGAGAAGAGCCTCGTGTTTTTAAAGACTTTTATTGAAGAAATTCTGAAAAAGTGACAGCGTTCGCCTTTACAGCTCAAATTTACCAGGTATTCTTTTTATTTCTTGTTGTGTGTAAGATTTCACCAGCGGCTGTTTACAATATCAAGTGCTTTGATTGCACCAGCGGGAGTTATATTCTATTTATTCCGCTCTATCGTTATTTTTGGATTTGTTTTAATTGGAAAACCCTTCTTGACTGCTCCTTAAGCTGCCGAGCGCTGTTGGTGTGGCGCGTTTCATTTACCGCCGCTCCGTTTGTTTTTCTGGTGATCTGTGTAATTTTACACCAATTGACACCATTTGATCGAGTGGTTTCATCAACGCTTCACCAACGCGCGCCGCTGTTGCTGTTGCTTCACTACGGCATTTTTCAAAAGACAAGGAAAACTTACCAACGCGCGGCGCACTGTCTTCTTGTCTTCTCAACCCCGAACGAAGAAAGGAACACTTCACGCGTCATTCTGACGCCACCACGCATTACGTTACTACGTGTGCGTTTCAGCGGCCATTTTCTTTCTTGTTACTTTACCGTTCCCATAACAACGAAACCACGATCGCATTTTTAGGCATTTAACTGGTTTTAACTCATCGTTTTTCCTCGTTTTCACTGTTAAGCAATCTATTCTCCACAAAGACCACGCTGCCTACATTTATTCAACGTTTACCAATTTTTTTTTTTTTTTTAAAGTGAAACTTGAAAAACTTTACTCTGGATGTTTCCTGCTTTTATAATCTTCACTACAGACAACGGTGACTACTTTTCTTGTTTTGGGTATATTCTCACTCATTCTAATTTTGTCATTTATGATAACTGAAGTACTTTTTGGTTTATAATGTCTAATAACATTATTTCTCCTGCACATTTCTTACCTACTGCTGGAGATCCAAAGGTAGAATGGGATCTTTGGTACCCCACATTTCTAGCTTACCTGGATGTCATTGAAGAGGATGGCTGTTCTCCTAAAAGAAAGTTAGCATTATTAAAAAACTGTTTAGGTGGTGCAGGACTCAAAGAGTTAGAAAATTTACCTCCCATTGAGAATGTTGGTTCTGGTGACCTAAATGTTTTTGAAATAGTCATAAAACAACTTAGCACTAGATTTGGAAGAAAGATCAACATTGTTATGGAAAGGTTTAAATTTTATTCTAGAATACAAAAGGATGATGAATCTATAGAAAATTACGTAGCTGCTTTACGCACCTTAGCTGGATCCTGTGCTTTTGAAACTATAAATTTCGAACAGGTCCTTAGAGATCAAATTATGATGCGTACTAAAAGTAAAAAAATTCAAGAACGCCTCTGGATGGGTACTGATTCTTCTCTCAGTGCCGTTTTAAACATCGCAAAGGGCATTGAACAGTCTGAACTGTTTGTAAATGAAATCAGAAACCAGGATGTTAAAAGTAAAGTGGTTATTCCTGAAGTTTCTTTGGTAAAAAATGTCAATAATTTTAAGAAGACTTCTGTTCCTTTTAGAAAGGATTTTTCTGGAAGAGAGAATAGATTTCCTATTAGAAAAAGTCAAATTATTTGTTATAGATGTGGTGCAAATGACCACGTAGGCAATTATAGAGGATGTCCTGCGTGGAACAAAATTTGTGTCAAGTGTAAAAAATCTGGCCACTTTAGCAAAATGTGTAAGTCTTCTCAGAAAGTAAACTTTTTATCCTATGAAGAATGTGAGGATGTTGAACAACCTTCCAAAATCAACACTTTGTTATGTGTAAGTGATTCAAAATGTGAAGGGTTTCCCTCTGACATTATCACTATTAATGGTAAAGATATTCCTATGTTAATAGATTCTTGTGCTTGGTACACTTTAATTGGTAAAAATGTTTTTGATCGTTACTGGCATTCTACTAAGTTACTACCACCTGATGTACACCCGGGTGGGTACACTGGTAAGAATATTGATATTGAAGGTTACATGTGGGCAGACATCAAGTTCAAAGACAGGACCATTAAAGGGAAAGTTTATGTTTCTTCTAAGGGTGCATCACTATTATGTTGGCCTCATCAACATGATCTTGGCATTAAGCTTGACCCAAACGCTTCACCTCCTGTCTATGTTGTTCCTCCTGAAAATGATTTCATTATCCAATTGAAGCAAAAATTTTCATCCATTTTCTCAGACAATTTGGGAACCTTCACAAACTTCAAACACCGTATCATCCTCAAAGATTCAGCTATTCCCATCCGACATAGAGTAAGGAACGTTCCTTTAGCCTACCATGAAAAATTAAAGGGAATCTTAGCAGATCTAGTTGACAAGAAAATCATTGAGCCGGTGGAATCCTCTCCATGGGTTTCGCCAGTAGTTTTGTCCCTCAAAAGTAATGGCGAACTCCGTCTATGTGTTGACCTTCGAAGTTTAAACAAGGAAATTTGGATTGATAGACACCCTTTGCCCCATATCCATGAACTCATTTCTACTTTGTCAGGAGCTATTGTTTTTCTACTCTAGATCTAACTAGCGCATACCACCAAGTGTTGCTCCATGAAGAGTCAAAGTTTTTAACGACATTCATTACGCCGGAAGGCATGTTTCAGTATTGCCGAATGCCTTTCGGCTTAGCCAGTGCGGCTTCGGTCTTCCAAAGACTAATGAGGACTGTTCTAGAGGGTTGTCTGGGTGCCATCACCTTTCAAGACGATATTCTTATTTACGGGAAAAGTTATGAAGAACATGATGTCAATTTAGAAAATGTTTTAAAATGTGTCCAAGAGAAAGGTTTAACTTTAAAATTATCAAAATGCAAATTCAGGCAAAGCAAGGTCGAATACCTTGGTCACGAAATATCCTCAGAAGGTATCAAGCCTAAGTTCAATCATATACAGAGCATTTTAAAGGCACCAGCACCGAAGAACAAGGAACAACTAGTGTCGTTCCTAGGCTTAACTGAATTTTATAGCAAATTTGTTCAAAGTTATGCTTCAAAAGTACATCCGTTAAGATCTCTGTTAAAGAAAGATGCAAAGTTTGTTTGGTGTAACGAACAACAACTTGCTTTTGATTTAATGAAGCAAGAAGTAGCAAATGCTCCCTTTCTTAAACCATTTAATCTGGGTAATGAATGCATAGTTTGTGTGGACGCAAGCAATGTAGGCTTGGGTGCTGTTTTAATCCAGAAAGACAAAGGGGATGAATATGTAGTCTCATATGCTTCAAGGACACTGCGTGGTGCTGAATATAACTATTTGACTATAGAAAAAGAGCTCTTAGCATGCACCTGGGCCTGTGAACATTTTAGGCAGTTTATTTGGGGAACTAGGTTCCGTTTAAGAACTGATCATAAACCCTTGATAAATATGTTGGCAAATGGTGGTGGTAGAACTTTAACTGCACGTTTAGCCCGTCTTGCAGCAAAACTACAAGAGTTTCAGTGTATTGTAGAGTATATCCCTGGTCGTCTTAATGTACACGCCGATTGTATGTCCAGGTTACCGTTAATTAACTCTATTTGGCGTGAACATTGTGATTCTGATGTTGTGTTTAACATTGATGATGTTAATGAATGTGCCACTCCTGGTTCATCTGATGGCATATCTGAGACTGTTTGGAGAGAAGCAATGACTAATGACACATGTTTATCAGGTGTGGTGGATTACTTGCAACATGGTTGGCCTCAAGAAAGGTATCTTTCTGGTGATGTTCTCTCGTTTTTTAAAATTAAGGATGAACTTATGTTTGACCAAGGTTTCGTAATCAGAGGTGACAAAATCATTCCTCCTCTTACTTTGAGAGAAAGAATTGTCTCTATGGCGCATGAGGGCCACATGGGGATGTCCAGTACCAAAAGACGTATCCGTGAATTTTACTGGTGGCCTGGGATTGATAGGATGGTATATAAATGGGTAAGTTCCTGTTCCCCGTGTGCCAAAAGTGACAAGTCTGTCAAGCCTTTATCCACGAATGTTTCCCCTATCAAATTTGTAGCCTGTCCTTGGAAAAAACTGGGCATTGACATTATTGGTCCTCTATCTCTGTCTCCCAATAAGGAGGTATTTGCTTTAGTCCTGATCGACTATTTTTCTAAATGGCCTGAACTTAAAGTTGTGGATAAGGTTGGTTCTACACAGGTTATTCAGTTCCTGGATGAAATCTTTTGTAAGGAAGGAATACCAGCTGAGATTGTATCTGACAATGGGCCACAATTCATCAGTAGAGAATTTGAATCTTTTCTTGATAGGTGTGGTATTGTGCATAAGAGAGTGTCCAATTATAACCCTCAGGCCAATGGTCAAACGGAACGCTTCAATAGGGTTATTAAGGAATCCATCCAACTGGCCATTAAGAGTAACCTTGATTGGAGGAAATCTCTACGTGCTACGCTTTTATCTTATCGCACTTCCCCCAATTCCGTCACAGGTCTGTCTCCTTTTGAGATGCTTAGGGGTAGAAAACCTGGTTCCAAGCTTCTCCCTTGGTGGTTAAAAACCAAACTCCCGTTTGAATCTTCCTTTAATTGTGATGAGGTCAAAGATAGAGTTTTGAAATACCAAGAGAAAATGAAAAACAATTTTTTGTCCCTAAATAGCCAAAGTAGCAAAATCAAGGTTGGCGACTTTGTACGAGTCAAGTTTGGAAGGTCTGCTGGGAACAAATGGAACAAATGGTCTGATCCTTGCAAGGTGATCGAAATCTTTTCTAAAGCTATCCGTGTTGAAGGGGGTAAGGTATGGAATTTCAGGAGAGTGTCTTTATGCAAGAATCTGAGTTTGGAAGATAATAATCCTTGTCCATCTAGCTCCGTACCTGAAAATCCTGTTGTAGAAGATGCTACTTCTTATTCTGCTATGGTTGACACCTTTTTGCAGGAGAGCCCTGTTCCCACTGTTCCCACCGTTCCTGCATTTGCTTCCCTTTCTCAAACTTCCCCTGGTGTTAATGAATGTGATGTTAATAATTCCAATGTTCAAGAAACTGTTCCTGTTTCCCAAAGTTCTGCTCCCAAACAAATTGTTGTTCCTTGTACAATACAGAGGAAAAGTTCTCGCATCAAGCAAATGCCTGTAAAGTTACATGATTACTTATGCTGAACTCCTTCTTTCTTCCTGTTTCCTTTTATTTTCGCCTTTTCTAGTTTTTTTTTCTTCTATTTTTTCTTGGTTTTTTTTTAGGGGGGAAGGTGTGTAGTATTCCTTGTTAGTATAGCATTCCATGTTAGAATTGTTATTGTACATTCTCACTGTAACATTCTCTGTCTGGTTACCTGATCAGATCTTACTGGTGTTATGCTGAAGGTGGTTGTCTAAGCTGTCTCTCAGAATAAACTACATCTAACTGCACTTTGACTACCTGGAGTGATTGCTACACAATACAATCTCCGTATTTTCAATCTGCCTGAAGAGATTGAGGGATCTGATTGTCGCTTATATCTAGAGTCATTGCTGCCTGGCCTCCTAAATATCAAATTCCCCGAAAAATTTGAAATAGATAAGGCTCACAGAATTCCCTCGCATAGGAATCCTCGCCACACTAAGCCCAGGCAAATGATTTTTAAGGTTTTGCGACACCATCATTTGGTCCTTATTAGGAAAGCAGCAAGAGACATTCCCTCACTCTTAGTGAATGGTTGTAAAATCTTTATCCATCAAGACTTTGCTAAGGAAACGGTTGCTATTCGCAAGGAATTTTCCTCTTATCGTCCGCAACTGAGAAGCCTTGGTTTTAAGTATGGTCTATTTGATCCTTCTACGATGAGAGTCTGGAAAGACACCTTCTCTAAATCTTTTCATCGTCCTGAAGATCTAAGACTTTTTCTGGAACAACGAGCTTCACCGTCAATGGACACTCATGATCCTGTTACTTGAACGCTTAAAGTCTGATTTATCCTGGCATTTACATTTTTCTCTCTTCACGGGCTCCAACGGTTTTATGGCCATGCTTGTGGAACGGGTGTGCGTCTCTGTATTCTTCTTTATGTTTCTGTTTCTTGTTTGTCCTTTTTCCTTCCCTTTGTGTTTCTCCCTATTGTGTCTTTCCTTTTCTTACTCTCTACATAGAGTTGCTCTTTTTCCATGGCTGTTTTCATTTCCTCTTCTTCTGATTCTTTCTTCTATCCTCTTCCTCCTAATTCCTAATGGCTAATACTCATAATGTTCAAATTGTTTCACTTAATGTTAAGGGTTTATGGCATCCAGTAAAATGCACGAAAATCTTGGACTACCTAGGTGCGTGCAAAGCTGACATTTGTTTTATCCAAGAAATGCATGTTGATGACAAAATTCTACACTATATGAAGAAAAAGTGGGTATATAATATTGTTTCCTCTTCTGCGCAGGGGAAGAAAAATAGTGTTGCAATTCTCTTTGCAAAAAGGTTGCACTGTCAGATTCTTAGTAAGTTCACTGACACAGAAGGTAGATATAATAATAATAATAATAATAAAAACACTTATAGAGCGCCTGGTTACACTTATGACAGTGTGTCCCCGCGCTAAGAAATGCTGCAGTATACCAAGAGGCCGAGATCAGGAGCCCATACGGGTACATGGGTACAAAATCAATATTACTTTGGGAAAAGGTATGTTTTGAGTTTGAGCCTGAATCTTGTTTCAGAGGGCTCCATGCGTAGATCTAGTGGGAGATTGTTCCAGTGCTTACTTGCAAGAAAGCGAAAGGAGCTACCTCCCATCCTGGTCTTACGTACGCGAGGGAGCTTAAACAGCATCGCTCCTGCGGATCTGAGGTTCCTGGTGGGTCGGTGAATAGTCAGCAGGTTGCGTAGGTAAATGGGTCCTTTTCCCTGGGCAATACGGTGGGCAAAGCATAGAGCTTTAAACTTAACACGTTCCTCAATAGGGAGCCAGTGGAGTTTTCGTAGTGCTGTTTTACCGGAGGCCCTGCGGGGGAGATTCAATACCATGCGGGCCGCGGCATTTTGGACACACTGTAATTGATGTAGACATTTACGGCTTAGTCCTAAAAAAAGGGCATTGCCGTAATCCAGGTGAGGAGTAACCAGGGCATGTATGAGTGTCTTCCTGGCGCTGATAGGGAGAAGATCTAAGACTTTCCGGAGAGTTTTTAAAATACCGAAACATTTACCCGTAACTTTACTGATTTGTTGCTTAAAGGAAAGCTCCGCATCTAGCCATATTCCTAAGTTTTTTACCAGGTTAGCGGGTTGGGGAAGCGCGCCCAGTTCTGATGGCCACCAAGCCTGCGACCAGGCAGAAGGGGATTTGCCCACTATCAACACTTCTGTTTTCTCGCCATTAAGGCGTAGGCAATTGTTATGCATCCACCCTGCTAGAGAACGCATGCAATTGGAAAAATTAATGGCATCCTCTGGTTGATTGTGGGTGAGTTTAATTATCAATTGGGTATCGTCAGCGTATGTGACGATATCCACACCAAAAGATTCCACTATATGGGCTAGCGGCTCCATATAAAGATTAAAAAGCGTGGGGCTCAAGCTTGAGCCCTGTGGTACCCCATGTTTTAATTTGTGGATAGATGATTTATATGGAGGGCAGTGTACTTGGAAACTTCGGTTTTCCAGAAAGGATACCATCCATTTCAGAGCTGGCCCATCTACTCCCAGATCTGAGAGGCGAGACAGCAGCGTTGAGTGCAGCACGGTGTCAAAAGCTGCACTCAAGTCTAATAATATCAATGCTGCTGTCTGCCCCTCATCTGCAAGTTGTCTTAAACATTCTGTGGAGAATAGAGCCGCCGACTCAGTGGAGTGGCCTGCTCTGAACCCTGATTGCGTAAAGTGGAGAAGCGAGTTCTCTTCCACAAACTTCATAAGTTGGCTGTTTACTATCTTCTCCACAACCTTCCCACAGAAGGGGAGGAGAGAGATAGGCCGAAGATTTTGTAGCTGAGAAATGTGTATATTGGCCTTTTTTTTCAGAGGTATTACTTGTGCCATTTTCCAGGTATTAGGCACAAGGCATTCCTGAAAGGATAGAGTAATCAAGTGTTCCAATTGCTCAATCATACAGTCAATGACTGTCTTACAGCGATTGGGGGTAATCACATCGAGGGGGGAGCCAGATTGAATGCCATTGATGATATTTAGCAGGTCTGCCCTCTCAGGAACAGTGAACTGGGTCAGAGAGGCCTTTATAGCGCCGACACTTCCCACGAATGGGTCAGTGGTCAACATGCCTCCTGTGAAAGTGGCATGTAAAGAATCCACTTTTTGTATGAAGAAGTCAGCAATATCTTCACATATTTCATTAGTGTAGTTATCCTGGGTGTCAAGCCTAGTTGGAATAGTGAGCTCCTTATAGATCAGAAAGAGCTCTTTGGTGGGATTTTTGGCCGATTCAATGGTGGTTAAGGTTAAAATTCATGACTTTACCTTCTTTTTGCTTAATATCGATGGTCCTACGGCTGATGACCCTTCGTTTTGGTCTACTTTAACTACTGAAGTTCTAAAGTTGGGGCAAGTTCCTTTGATTATTGGGGGGGGGTTTAATGGGATTATTGATCCATTACTAGATAGGCTTTCCACTACAAAATTCCGACCTCCTAAAGTTTTTCATGCCTTTAAATCTTTCCTTCACACAACCAAATTGGCTGATATTTGGAGGCTACACTTTCCTACTGATAAATGGTTTTCCTTTTTCTCTAATCTCCATAATTCTCATTCAAGGATTGATTATTTTTTGCTTTCGCCTTCATTACTTCAAACAGCCACCAACCCTGTTATAGGTAATATTGATATTTCGGACCATGCCTTAATTTCCTTTGTTTTAAACATTTCCTCTACTTTTACCAAGCAAAGTCGGGGGCGTATGAACACGAACATTGTACTTAATGATACTTATAAGTCTAAACTATTGCAAGCTATTCAAGACTATTTTTTGTTCAACCCTGAAGGTTCAACTTCAATTGTTAATAGATGGGATGCCTTTAATGCCTACATTAGAGGTACCACTATTTCTATTATGGCCCATGAGAACAAACAATTCAACTCTAATGTTAAACATTTGGAAACACAAATTGCTAAATATGAACGTTTATTTATTTCTTCTAATGACCCTCAACACAAATTTAAACTACAAAAGCTTTGTTATGTATTTAATGCTATACTTAGTACTAGAGCAGGATTCCAACTCGCAAAATCTAATGCTAAATTTCGCTTTAATACCAATAGATCTGGAAAACTTCTTGCAAACTATTTACGAATCAAGAGGGATAAAACTCAAATAACATCAATATGCCGTTCTCATGGCCAAGTTGCTATTTCCCATAATGATATTGTCCAAGAATATTTAAATTTTTATTCTACCCTATATAGTACACCAGTCCCCTGTGATGATTCTTTAATTGATTCCTTTTTAAATAAGTGTAATTTGCCTCACGTTTGTCCCTCAGATAGAATAGGTTTAGATTCTCTAATTACTTGTGATGAGATTTTACTTGCAATTAAATCACTTCCCAAGAATAAATCCCCAGGCCCGGATGGTATCCCAGCTGAGTTTTATAAAGAGTTTCAGTCTTACCTTTAACCTTATTTAAGTGCACTTTTTCCCACTTTGGTTCCTCTGGCACTATTTCGGGCTCCTTTACGGACGCTATAATCATTGTTTTGCCCAAACCTGATAAGGACCCTACCCTGGTTGCTAATTATCGTCCCATCTCCCTAATAAACCAGGACTGTAAGCTCTATGCTAAAATCCTTGCCACTAGATTAGCTCCTATCCTTCACTCCATCATTCATCCAGATCAATCTGGTTTCATATAAAATAGGTACTCGGCTAATAATACCAGAACGCTTTTACACGTTATTGAACAGAGCCCACACCTTACTTCCCCTGCGGGAGCGATGGCTTTGGATGCAGAAAAAGCTTTTGACAAAATTCATTGGCAATTTTTAATTAAAACTTTATTATCTTTTAATTTTGGTGGCCATTTTATTCGCATGATTTCTGCTTTATATTTTGCCCCTACTGCTCGTTTGTTTATTAATGGTCAAATTTCTACTCAATTGGATATTGGATATTGGATATTGGATAGGTATTTATAGAGCGCAAACGTTCGCTCCGAAGGGAGCATCTTGGCGCTCTCTTTAGAGGTACTAGGCAGGGTTGTCCCCTTTCCCCACTGTTATTTTTAATAGGAATTGAGCCTTTTCTTAATTATATCCGCTGCTGTGATAATATTCAGGGTATTGCGATAAATGATGTCACGGTTAAGACTTTAGCCTATGCAGATGATGTTTTATTGTTTATTAGTAATCCTCTTTCCTCTGTTCCCTCCCTACTAGACATTATTGCAAATTATTCTGTGGTTTCAGGTTATAAATTAAATGTAAGTAAGACAGAATTTTTTCCTTTGAATGCTTTTTGTACCCCGGATATGCTACCAAACACAGATATTCTTTGGCAAAATATTAAGCTCAAATACTTAGGAATCCTATTTTCCTCCTTGTTGCCTGCTACATTAAAACTAAATAGTGATTTTGTACTTGATTATATCAAAAACAAAACGTCCAAGTGGTCTCCCCTTTATCTCACCTGGTGGGGGAGAATGGAGGCTGTAAAAATGAATATTGCACCAAAAATCTTCTATTCCTTGTCTATGATTCCCACTCAATTTCCTCTCAAATTCTATAAAGATGTTGATAAACTGTTATGTAAATTCCTCTGGTCTAACAAAGTTCCTCGTATTGCTTACATGAAATTAAAACTCCCTAAGTCCCAGGCAGGATTTGCTCTTCCAGACTTCTACCTCTACCATAAAGCTTTTATCTTAAAACAAAGCTCCTTATGGTTTACAAACTCACATGTGGTCAAACCTCCAATTTGGTTTGATATAGAGTCTTCAATTGTACGACCCTTTTCACTGCCCTCTTTGATGTCAATGTCTTCTGCATTCAAGGTTGTTAGTCTGTCATCTATAATTAAATCCTCTAGATTAATAATTAAAGATTTAGACTCTAATTTTGATTTACCCTTACTCTCTACAGTCCACTTGTCTTTATAGCATAGTGCTTTACTTAAACTAAACAGAAACATTAATTTCTGGTCCTCATGGATTTCAAAAGGAATTTTTTATCTTAAAGATGTATTTTGTGGAAATGCCTTTATTCCTTTTGAGCAACTACAGTTAAGGTTTGATATCCCAGCTTCTGATTTTGCAAAATATCAATCTTTATGTAACTCAATTTTGGACTCTTTTCCCAATGGTATTCCCTCTTCCACCACTAACGACCTATTAATTTAACTTATGGCTGTTACGTCTTCCCCCAAAGCTGTCTCTGTTTTTTATAAAAAATGTACCTCCTCCCAGGGCTCCAATGTTGGTGCAATATCATCTTTTTGTAATAATGAACTTTCCATTTCCCTATCAGATGACTCATGGTCCTCAATATGGCTCAACAGTATCTCTGGTTGGCTTCCGGTGTCTCTTTATCAGACTAATGCTTATATTTTATTTAACGCCCTATGGACCCCATCTCGATTAAGCCATGCAAAATTGTTACCATCTGATGTTTGTTGGCACTGCAATTCAAGTTCTGGGTCACTTCGTCATATGTTATTTGAATGCCCAGTTATTATGAAATGTTGGTCGGATGTTTGGAATGTCATTTTGAAAATGTTGCCTTTACATGATGATATTTCTTATGCTATGTTAATATGTACATCAGTTGCCCTTTCCCATCCTCTTAGTGAGTCAGAGGCAAAGTTATTTCATTTTTTGATTACAGCTGCTTTAAAGTCCATTACGTTTTGTTGGAAAGATGCTTCTTCTCTTTCAGTTCATGCTTGGTGGTCATGGATTACCTTTACAAGAAGAGGTGCTCGGCTGTCTCATAAAGGCATTACTCACAATTCACAGTCATTTCAATCTTTTTGGTCTCCTCTTGATTCGTATGTTATGTAATTATATGATTAAGTGTTCTCTTATGTATTTTGATGATTAATTTCTCCTCATTTACCATCTTTTTTGTATTCAATTTAATTGTGACTCTATATTGTTTGATTTTATAATTATATGATATATTCACTCCCCCGCCCCTCCCCCCTTTTTTCCCTTACTCTTCATTGTTGGCTTACTGCATTTCATGCTCATCATTTCATCATTTACGCATGTAAGATTTATTCTTTTTGTATTGTACTTGTTTATTTCTTCTGTCTACAAAATACTTTAAAAAAATCATTTTGAACTTAAAAAAAAGAAGTGCTACAATAACACTACTAGATATATGAGCCACATCAGCATAGGCAAAGCCTTATGAAGACATCACCCTTGAAAGGCAATACAATGTCATAAATCCTTATAATGCCTCTGCAATACCTATACTATTCCACTTTTACAACTGTCACCTTCCTTAGATCTTTGATTCCTCCAAAAAAGATAGGACTTTGGTAACTTCTAAGGCAGACTTTTCCTCCATTTAAGCTTCCTATCATTATATTCTGTCCATCCACTTCTTCTTTTGAAGTAGACAGTGTTATGGCCAGATCTTATACTAACTCCTTCATGAAAAATGATTGTGATAGTAGTGCATGTTATACCAGAAATAGATGATTGCCCAATTTTAACGTTACTAATCTCAGCATTTAGTGTACTGCAATCTGCTCTGCATCATTGTAGTAATAAAATGAAATATATTCCAGTTCTTGGTCCACTTTGACAATTTGGACATCCAATATTTTGGGTAGTTTTTCTCACTAACCACTCAAAAGTCTCACTTTTGCAATCTGGTAACATAAAAAAATACATTCTATTTGAGTTGTTGATGTGTATGAACAGTATTCACATTCATAGTGTCACCAGTAATAATAATAATAAATGTTTATTGTTTAGTTAGTTAAAACCATAACAATTTAAGGCAAATAACAAATGCAAAAGAAAAACCAAATATTGTAGAAAGAAGAAAAAAAAATGAAAAAGTGAATAAGATAAAAATAGAAATACATTTAAAAAAAAAAGAATGAAACATACAAGTCTCTTTGTCTCTTCATAACATTTCTGAAAGTCAATGTTTAGAAAAAGTTCTGTGCATGATGGAAAACCATGGTGCCGTGGTTAGCGCAGCTTATTAAATACTGTAAGAAATGTTATCAATCTGCCGTTCAGTGGAGGATCTGAGGGATTTAGGCACGCCATTATTGCGGCTCTACAGGATCTAATGCCTCTGTCATTGAAGCTTGGTTTTAAAATCCTAGCTCGTTCTTTATACAGTTTCTTGCATATGCAAATTACGTGAATAAAATCTTCTTTGTGAAAATTGCACAGCCGACATGATTTTATACTTGTATGCAACCAGGCAGGCTGGTCCGCAAGAAATGGTAGTGACGCAAAGCGAAGAGCCAGAAGTAGCTCTTTTACTATGATGGAAAATGTATCGCTCAGATATGCTGCTGGTGCAAGTAGCTTATAGTTGTTTAACACCATCCATGCGTGCGACCGTGATCTAAAAATATTTTTGTCCAATGTTAACAAATGGATTTTTGAAACTTTATTTAAGACTTGTTTAAAAGATTGATACAGTAGATTTTTATCCCATAGGTCCTTTGTACCTGTGATTAAAAGGGATTTGTACAGATATTGACTGAAAGGGGAGCTTTTGTCCTCATTTAATTCAGACCAGAGGGCTTCGTTGATTTGTGATGTAGCTTTATTTTGCTTCAGGCGATACCAGGTTTTCACAGTTGTGTACATTCTGCCTATCTCTTCATTTATTAGGCCGAATTCCAGGCGCACCTGGGCTGGAGAGGCGGATCTTTGAATCTGAAATACTTTTTTGTAGATGGAAACTATTAAATTGTTTATGACCTCTCCATCTTCACCGTGAAATGCTGCACTTGCATAAGATAAAGTTGGCAGAATCTTTGCCTTCATTACAGCTAGCAGGGGTTTAAATGAAGGACCTTTTAGATTTTTAGCCAGTAAGCTGAAGGTAAATATGATCTCTGAGACATGTACCGCTTTTGCTCCTTGAGGTCTTTTGAATTGTCCATGTAAAGACCTAGGTACTTGTATTTGTTTACCTCCTAAAGTTGGTTACCGTTAAGCCAAATTGTCTGTTTGCTTTTCTGTTTGTTACCAATCACCATAATTTTGCCTTTGAATTTTTTATTTCAAGGTTGTTTTCTTCAATGTAAGATGACATTCCGTTAAGACTTCTTTGAAGACCGATCTTTGTTTGGCTCATAAGTTCCACGTCATCCGCATAGGCAAGGTGGGAAAGCCTCAATTTGCTGAGTTTCGGAGGGTGGGAGTGGATACAATTCAGTTTTGGAGAAAGGTCAGATATAAACAAGTTAAAAAGGTGGGGGGCCAAAACGCACCCTTGTATGAGGCCTCTGGTGGTTATAAGCTTCCTTGAGAGCCTGTACCCATTGCCTATCTTAATCCTTAGCCAGGTGTTTGAATAAAATAGCAATATGCCTTTTAATAGCTTCTCAGGGATGTCCCATGCACGCAGCTTTTTCCACGGCAGGTGGCGGTTGACACTATCAAATGCTGCTTTTAGGTTCATGAAGCAGAGGTACAGATGAAGTTTCCTCTGCTTGTACTTGTTTACAATTATAGTTAGACCTAAAATATTCGTTGTCGTCCCTAGTCTTTGCTCGAAGCCTGTCTGATTGGCCGAGATGAGGTTAAGGTTATCAGACCACTCTTTAAGTTCTTCTAACACCAAGGTAGCATAGTATTTGGCCTTTACATCAAGCAAGGCTATCAGCCTGTAGTGAGCAGGATTAGCTCTTTTTCCTCCTTTAAATATAGGAGTCAAGATCGAACCTTGCCAGTTTACTGGTATGTTGTTTAATTGCTCAACTTCTTGATATAGGTTGGTTAGGTGGGTGCCCCAGAATGAAATATCATGTTTAAAAATAGGTTGGGGTATTCCGTTAGGGCCTGGCGCACCGTCGTTTCTGCCTTTCTTAATTATACGTCTAACCCCTGCATTTGAAGGTGGCGAGAAGTTTTTTGCCGCTATCCATGTGGCAGTTTCCTCCATTGGAATAGCATCAACCGCCTGTTGCTCTTTGTTGTGCGGAGATCTTGCGTCATCTGGGCAAATCATTTCATTAACATCCTTTTATTTGCTCTCACCCATATCTCGATCTTGAGTGTTTCCCTCAGATGCATGTTGGATTGATGTTTCAGTAAACCTTGTGGATAAAAATTCCACCAACTCTGATTCTTGTATATTTGATGTTAATGCATTCGCTAGCCTCTGCAGATTATTTATAATTGCCAAGAACTGTTTTGAATTGGATTTTTTTTGGAGCTACAGATTAGTTTGGCCCAGAATGTATCATTGCTTTTTCTCTTATTTTCCCAGAGTTCTTTTTTATAATCTTTTCTTAACTGCCTTACACTATCCCAGGTCGCTACTTCAGGTGCTGTTCTTTTTAGCCCCCCTATGGATTTTCTGAGTTTGCATTTTAGGGCTCGCAATCCTGCTGTTAGTGTTCGACTCCTAGTATTTTGATGACCATTATTATTTGTCTGTTTTTGTACAGTCGACATTAGGGTATTAAGTCCGCTGTGACATTTTTCTCATGCTTGAATTTTATTATGGCACCCGGCTAGGCTTGCGGTTAGCTTCTTTTTAATTTCTAGCTGTTGGATTTCAATTGTGTCGTTTGACCATTTTAGTCGTTTTAAGTCAGCCAAGTATATGCTACCTTTGACTATTGCGTTTACCCGATGTTTGATAAGATTTAACCTAAAATGGATCAGCTGGTATGAATGATCACTCCGAGTTGTGAATTCTATTGAAAAGCGGGATAGGAATTGCACGAGTAACTAACTCCAAATAGGTCATTAACAGGTATCTCCTCTTCATTTAAAACAATAAAATGACCATAAGAAACTCTTGTGCATCCTCTTGAGAATTTTGAATAAACTGTACAGATCACTACATATATCCACAATAACTCAAATGCCTGATGCACACTGTCTTTTTGTTCTGTGAGTATGCAGATGGTTCAATAAAGACACACACTTCAGAACACAATACCTTTTGTGGTTTCTCTTGAATTGCATCTACAACATGAGGTAATACAAACAATACATTTACCACACCATTAGCACAGCATTTCACACCAGAGGGGTTTGACAATTGGTAACCAACAATATCTTCCTAATAACCTCCTTCCCGCTTAGGACAGATTTTTTAATTTTACCTATTGTCTTCAATTGCAAAATGTCTTCTTTCCCCAATTATAGCAATTCGTTGTTGAAACATGCACACTCCTCCAATGTATGCAGTAGGTACACAATGGGGTTTATTCACAAGAGCATGTGATAACTACTGCAAGAGTCGCGTAAGGCAACTTTCAACATCAAAGCCTATTGCAGGAAAATGACCCTGTGGCAACGTGGAATTCATAAAACAGTGATAGCATGCAATAGTCTGTCAATCTGATACAGGTATTTATCTCTTATGCCAATATTCCCTGTTCATATGCGAATCTACCTTCTAAAACGGCTACTGCCCCAACTGAGGTGTGTTAAATGGCACAGCGGGGGTCTCAGAATGACACACCAATCGGCATAGAAAACAATGTACGGGAGACTAACTCTTTATACTCTTTATACTCTTTATCCTATCAAAGTGGATAAACATTAGCACCACTGCTACAAAATAAAGCCCACCTACACAAATTCCTATATCGGAAATTCGAAACACTCTAACTCCATATTAAAAATTAAACAAGCTTCATTTCATGTCTCCTGTCCTCTACCTAACTTGCATAGCTCCTAGACCTACTACATCCTGTTCCTGTGCCTGCACGTCACTCACACAACTACATATTTCCCTAATCCACAAAGGGTCCTACTTAAACACAACTGTGTCAGTATTTCACCAGCAAATCAAAGTGACTTCCAACATGTGGGAACAATACATTTCAAATCTACATGTAAGCTACATATTTCCCCATTCCACAAAGGGGTCTGCAGAGACATAGCTATGACAATGTTTCACCACCAAATCAGTGTGACTCCCAACATGTAAAAATGATATATATCAAAATATTGAAAACAATACCTTCCACATCCAACCTACAGAGCCCTGTATGTCAGGTATGTATCTATGTACCAGAAAAACTTCAGAGAAGACAGCCGTCTACTCCTATCTGCATAGTTGTATACCGCTCACCAATCCAAGTCGACATGACTACCAGGGTTTTGTAATATTCCACTGGATTTCTTCATTTAGCCCATTTCTTACACTATCCATGGTAAAAATCCAAAAGCACTCCCTTCCCTTATGAACTATTTTGATGGGTATCCCTGTCTGTCCCTTCACCTTTTCCAGGATACACAACATAATATCCTTTTCAGAATGTTGTTTAGTTTGAAAATGTTGAACAAGAGGGGCTTCAATTCTGCCATTACGTATCGCCGATTTGTGCTTGCTAAATCTGACCCTAAATTTGCGCAACGTCTCACCAATATAAGATAAGTTGCACAGGCAGGTGAGACTATGTATGATGTTCGCTTGAGCAATCCACACTGGTGCTAGCAGAGTTGCTGTTACTGTGACTTTTGCTGTTGTTGTTAGTGTGAGCTGGTTCTCAGCAATGGTCTGTTCTGGAGGGAGATGCTTGGTCCTGCACGTTTCTAGCCTCCTTGTAGTTCTTGAGTTTCTAGAGTGACTAGCGCTTGGTATTTGTTACTTGTCGGTACCCCAAAGCCTCCTACTTTAGGCTTCTCAGCCATCGTTGTACCTTTAATTATATTTGGTTCCGTTTGGGGCTCCCATGTCCTCTCTTTTCTAGTACCTTTCTTTTCCTGTACCTTGAAAAAAGATCTGAGTGATGGTGTGATTTTTTGGGTACTGCTAAGCCCAGGTTTTGCTAGACTGAGCCGGGTCGCACTTGATATAGGTGCAGTACACTTTTTGTTTCTTCTTTTGGATTCTTTAGGAGTGAGGTGTGTTTTGCCTTTATCTTTATCCCTTTCCTTGTCCTTGTTTTTATCGCTATCCTTAGCCTGGCTAGGGTCTTTAGTGTCTTTTATACTCTTCAGTTCCTTGATGGTCTTCGTGTCCCGGTGTCTATTCTTCAAGCTTATTAGGCTGTACCCTCCTCCTATATACCTCCCTTCTGCCAAGCTTTTCCTTCCTGTGAGGGGGGCCTTGGATATTTCAAGTTTTCCTGTTTTATATGCTCCACCTTGCAATTTTTCCCACTCACTGTTCTTCGCTGTTACTTTCAGGGCTATTTCAGAGTCCCCCCAGAGCCCCCAGTCTCCCAACCTTTTGAGTAAGAACAACAAAGGGTGTCGCTTACCGTGACTTGCGATTGGTCACTTGCCGTCTCCCTTCTTTTCAGTCCTTCAAAGCTGCTATTTTCTACAGGTCGAGTGTAGTTGGATTTTGTGAAAAAATCTTTTCTTCCAGCAATTTTGTTGTGTTCAAGTACAGATTTTGTGCTTCCTCTGAAGGAGACGCGGTGTGGCAATATTTGTGTTTTTACGGTGTGCTCGGGCTGCTTCTGCCACACCACCATATATGAAACAAAACAGTTGCCAGTACTGCTCTAACGCTTTTATCATAGATTCAAGAGGCTGAGCTAATGGTTCTCAACTTTAAATGACCACTCTTTCAGTCAAATGTATCACAAAAGGAATTTTTTGTATAAATTTATTTTCATTTATACTCGCAATTTTTTAGTTTTTGGAAATGTTTTCTTATTTCTATATGTCAACAAAAGACATTCACAATAAAGGTTTAAAGTTGCACTAAAAAAGAAGGAATGAAACTTAGGAAAAAATTGTAAATATGTGCAATTAGATGTGGTGGGGGATCGTGTAGGCAAAACAGGGAAGGCCAACTACATATAATTCAAACGTTCTCTCATCACCACCAGCAAGCCCCGATTGGCAGGGCTCTGCTTTCCGTGAAGCTCCAGTGCAGTGCAGTACACCTTTTCTCCCACCGGGTGTCAACCTTGCCTTGATTGTTCCGGTGCTGTTGTCCGAGGCTCCCTTCTCGCTGCTCCGAGCCTCTCGCTGCTCCGTGGCCCGAAACTTGGCACACAGAGACTCTCTTCCCCGACAGGCGTTCTCCCCGCGCTCTCTCCTCTCTGTTCCCCCTGCGATCCCCCGCCTTCACCAGAGGCAGGAAAAGGGCTGGGAAGTGGAAAAGGTCAAACGCCAAGAAGCGGGGAAGACTACTGATGCAGTCCCGGACCGAACCGCCGTCCACCCGCCTCCTAGGTCCAGAGCCAGCCGGACGCCGAGACCTGTGGGACACGACTCGATAGTCGATCAGGTAGGGTCTGGGAGAGCACCGACATTTACTTCCTCAATCCTCTTTCTCCAGTTCACGTGGGCATACTATGATTGTGTGTCTCTCCAGCAGGGAGCTCGCGACTGAACTTCTAGTCAGCCGCCATCTTCTCCTTCTTCATTTAGCCCATTTCTTACACTATCCATGGTAAAAATCCAAAAGCACTCCCTTCCCTTACAAACTATTTTGATGGCTGTCCCTGTCTGTCCCTTCACCTTTTCCAGGATACACCACATAATATCCTTTTCAGAATGTTGTTTGTTTGAAAATGTTGAACAAGAGGGGCTTCAATTCTGCCATTACGTATCGCCGATTTGTGCTTGCTAAATCTGACCCTAAATTCATGCGACGTCTCACCAATATAAGATAAGTTGCACAGGCAGGTCAGACTATAAATGATGTTCTGGCTTCGACAATTTTTAAGGTCCACTAATTTGAAACTCCTACCATGATACATGAAAGAGTCTGTAACCAGGGCAGAGTCACAGGCGTGGCAGGATCCACATCTGTGGTTTCCCATCACCATGGGGAGGCCTGTGAAGGTAGTTTGGCGCATTTGTTTTGTTGTATTTGATCTGGAGTGTACAAGAATATCACGTAGGTTGCGGTTTCTCCGGGAAGCCACAAGAGGTTGCTCTAGTCTAGTACCCTCATCGTTGGTATTCAGAATTTTCCAATTTCTCTGAATAATGATTTTTATTTTAAAATTGAAAGGAGAGTGGTTAACAACACAGACCACCAAGAGGCGATGGAATGACATCAAGCGGCGGACCGAGAAGAAACTCTCCCCCAACCAGAAGGCAGCAACGCAGACTGGATGTGAGGACCCAGCACCACAGCTCAGGCTGAATGACATGGAGGAGCTGGTGTTGACAGTCATCAATGTGGAAACTATGGCCGGAGTCGGGAGATCTGACACTGCTGGACAGGACACAACACAACCGCAACAGTGTGAGTGACCACTAGGTACTGGGGGGACGGGTAGAGATGGGCACAATGGCACACATGCATAATAAAGCAGAGCACAGTGCACACCTGCGCTGCGAGGCCTACGGGTGGTTATGCGCTATATAAATGGAATTTTTCATTTCATTTCATTTCACACCTACAATGACTCTGGGTCCTCACCCAGATCTACAGACTGTCACAATGTACAATACCATGCTGTCTGAATGTCAACATGTACCATGCGGCTACATACATGTGGACACATTGTAATCCACCATCTCCCCTTCACATCGCAGGGGCACCATCAACACCTCCTGCAGAGCAGTCCCAGGCACTCTTCACTGATGACGAGGAGGACAACACCAGCATCGACACTCAAACCATCCAAGACACAATTGACCTCATCTGCCACTCACCTCCAGGATCAGGGCAGGCCAGCTACATTGAGAATACCCCCACCCACTACCCAAAGCACCCAGCAGGGGGCACCCACAGCCCCGGCACTCGCCAAAGACCCACAGGAACAACACATGGCCTTCCAAGGCCATGTGCTGGAGTGCCAGAGGGAGACCGCAGAGCAGGTGCGGTTGGTCTTTGGCAACATGGCAACCAAACTTGACGGCATCCTTGGGTCTGTAGCCCCGCGCCATTGTATCCAACGAGCCCTGACTGACAGCACTGGAGTCATGACGCGGAGACAAGAACACCTGTCCGCTCAGAATGGCTCCAGCGATACCAGCCATGAGCTGACACGCATTCAGAGGCTCATGGAGGACATTGTGCGGATGGAGGTGGAAAGGATGTCAGCCACCGCTGCACATCAGTGGAATGTAGCTGGGATCTACCATGCCCTGCAGATCCTCATCATGGCATTGCTGCCATAGGCATGGCGATGTTGAATGTTGCTGACCCCACACCATCCCCAGCTCTGTCACCTTGTGTGTCTATGCCTCCCTGTGCAGCAGGCCTAACCACTCCAGCACCTGATGTGTCAGTTGCACACAGTGCTGCAGCTGTTACAGCAACACCCACAGGTGGGGCAGGGCACACATCCGGGAACAAGGACGTTGATGGGCATGTGATCAGAATAACTCTGTAGCATTCATTTCCGCCACCTGGCCTGTTCCTGGTTTGGTCCTGCACATGGCCTCATGAGGTTCCACTGACCCCGATTCACTCAGATGTGCTCACCTTGAACAGCGACATGGACCGCCACATCCTGTTTGATGACCAATGACACAGCGACCAGACTGTGGACTGCACCCCTCCTCTTCTGCAGTACTTGTCTTCCACGGATGGCCTCTGGCTGGCCTTCCATGGGCCCATATAGCATAGTGTATTCAGCACTGGCCTGGATGTGCAATAAACATTCAGTGATGCACTGGTGTGTCATGTCTTTCATCATTCATGAATGTATGTATAGATGGATGTAGGGACTGCAATTTCCCTTGTGTCAAAGATGCTGCTCATCCTCTGGGATGTCAGTCAGAGGGTTCTACATAGCAATTTGTGACATGGGTCCTGTGGATACCACAACAGGGGCACACGCATCAGCCACTTTCTTGTCCGGACATGGACTAAACCATGCACAGTGCCCACAAGTAATTTTTGCAAGCTCTGCGCTGTTCCATTGTACGGCAGGCTAGACCACTCAGCTCACGCTCCCAGGGGGGGACTCATTCCTACCCATCGCAGGCGTACTCACTGGTTGTGTGCAGGTCAGTGGTCTAGTTGTCAGCATGTCACAGCCACTCCCTGAGGGCAGGTTTACATGCACACCACACCCACCCGGCAGAGGCGTCAAAGGACATGTGACCCTGCAAATATAAGGGGCGGACAACATCACATACCCCTCTGCTGTTAGTGACTGGATGACGGACCCGAGGCCTTGAGGCTGGCACATGTCTACTGCCAGGTGGTGCTCACTGGGGTTGGACAGGATTTGTGGCACAGGCTGCATTGCGGCCTGCACAAGCACCCCACCATGTGATGCTGACTGGGGTTTGACAGGGTTTGTGGCACATGCTGCATTGTGGTCTGCACAAGCACCCTGCCACGGGACGCTGACTGGGGTTGGACAGGGTTTGTGGCACATGCTGCATTGCAGCCGGCACAGGCACCCCACCACGGGAGAGTGAGTTTGGGTGCACTGAGTCATTGGCACCTTGAGCTGCTGAGCGGGTGTGCAGCCTGGGATGATGCCATGTCCCGGCAGTCTGGACTGCTCAGGAGTTGTGGGCCTTGCAAGACCGCAGTGTAGGCTGTACCAGCGGGCTACGTGGGTCGACCGCCACGTGGCCTATTTTTCAGAATCACAGAGTTAGTGGCACCCATTGGGCTGAGCGGGTGTGTAGCCTGCGATGGGTCCGGGTGCACTGGTATGTCCTATGCCAAGGAGTAATCAAGACCCAGCACCAGACATGAGACCTGGTGGCTTGCGCAGCGTGGCTGCATGGTGTGGAGGGTGCAAAGTCGGCGAGCCACTGGCTTGTGACTTTCAGGGGCATGTGGTGGGACCTGCAGTTTACACGCCTGCGGCAAAACGTGAGCAGTGAGGCCCGGGTGTGCAAGGGCGTGCATGCTCCGATGGGCGGCGGGATGGGCTGGGATACCTCTGCCTTGGTCTGCCTGGGCGGGCGGGTGATGTTGTCTTGTGCAAGTATGTGTACTGTGCCAGTCATGTCTCTGGACTCTGTTTCAGATGACGGCTGCTCTGTCTCAGATGTGTGACCTTGTGTACTGCTATACGTACCAGCAAGTGGTTGGAGAGACACCGGTGGCAGCAGGTGAACAGTGTGGCCTGAGTGTGGAGGGTTGTCTCTCTCTCTCTCTCTCTTTCTTCCCCTCTCTTCTCCGCTTCTCTCTCTCCCCCTCTCTTCTTCTCTCTCTCTCTTCCGCTCTCTTCTCTCTCCCTCTCCCTCTCTCTCCACCTCCCTTCTTCTTCTCTATCTCCTTTGCTCTCTCTCTGTCCTTTGATGTGTGCAGGACACACCTTCTCATCATGTTTTTTTGTCCTGCAGGCTGTGACCGACGGATTGTGTCAAGGGGATCCGCCATGTGTGTTCATTTCATTTCTTTGTTAAATTAAATAAAGTGTTATTGTTTGCTTTGAAAGTGAATGTGTGATGCTCATTTATGTGAGGACACATGCATGTCACCAGTTGCGGTTGTGCGACATCAGGTAGATTATTTTGTACATGTTTCGGTGTAACTGATTAAGCATGGGCGAAATTTGCAATTTCCCCACGAAATCGCAAAAAAATCCGCAAATTCGCGAATTTTCTGCGAAATCGCAGATGTTTTTGCAATTTGCCCTGGAGTACTTTATACTGACTAATCCAGTAAGTGCTCCCTCATTGGGTAAATGTATAGTGCTTTTACTACACTGCAGCTGCGTAAAGGGCCAGAAGATGTGTCTCCAGGGACCATGTGTGCCTGTAACACAGGCACAGGCACACATGGTCACTGGAGACACATCTTCTGTCCCTTTACGCAGCTACAGTGTAGTAAAAGCACTATGGGAAAGATTTACAAGCCGCTTGCGCCTCTTTTGCTCCGCAGTTGCGTCACTTTTGGGACGCAGCGGCAGCACAAAAGATGCGCCATGGTGCTGGGTATTAGCAACGTGACGCATCGGAGAGATGCGTCACGTTGTAAAGCCCTGCGCCATCAGGAGGCTTTCCGGCGCAGGGGAGGGCGTTCCTGGTCAGGAACGTCTCCTAAAAGTGGCTGAGTGAAATCTACAAGATTTCACTCAGTCACTTTTAGGCCAATGCTGCTTCAAAACCCTGCACCCTGCTTGAAGCAGGCGCAAGGCTTGATGCAGCATTGGGGAGATAGGGCCCCCCAGAGCATTGCTGGAGCTGCGTCGCGCTTGCGACGCAGCTCCCAATGCGCTGCATTTACGGCACAGATGCGTGACTCATCTGTGCTGTTTTTGCCACATGGTGCGCCGAATTGTAAATACGGCGGACTATGGGTGGCGGAGCTGCTGCGCTCAATAAATGGGGCATCCCTGGGGATGCGCCATTTATTGTAAATCTGCCCCTATACATTTAGCCAACGAGGGAACACTTACTGATTAGACAATAGAAAGTACTCCAGTTGAGAAAAAGTACGCAGGGCGGGATTCATTCTGCCCCGTTAGACTCATTTTTTGTGCCCTTCTGCCCTCTGTTAGACTTGTTTTTCCCTTGTTTTTCTGCCCTTCTGCCCTCTGTTAGACACGTTTTCCCTTGTTTTTCTGCCCTTCTGCCCACTGTTAGACTCATTTTTTATGCCCTTCTGCCCTCTGTTAGACTCATTTTTCCCTTGTTTTTCTGCCTTTCTGCCCTCTGTTAGACTCGTTTTTTATGCCCTTCTGCCCTCTGTTTTTCCCTTGTTTTTCTGCCCTTCTGCCCTCTGTTAGACACGTTTTCCCTTGTTTTTCTGCCCTTCTGCCCACTGTTAGACTCATTTTTTATGCCCTTCTGCCCTCTGTTAGACTCATTTTTCCCTTGTTTTTCTGCCTTTCTGCCCTCTGTTAGACTCGTTTTTTATGCCCTTCTGCCCTCTGTTATTCCCTTGTTTTTGTGCCCTTCTGCCCTCTGTTAGACTCGTTTTTTGTGCCCTTCTGCCCTCTGTTAGACTCGTTTTTGTGCCTTTCTGCCCCCTGTTAGACTCGTTTTTTGTGCCCTTCTGCCCTCTGATAGACTTGTTTTTACCTTGTTTTTCTGCCCTTCTGCTCTTTGTTAGACTGCTTTTTGTGCCTTTCTGCATCACCACATCATCACTCAGCGCTAACCCAGCATCACTCAGAACCAACACATTATCACTCAGCACCACCACATTATCACTCAGCACTACCACAGCACCACTCAGCACTACCACAGCATCAGTCAGCACCACCACAGCATCACTCAGCACCACCACAGCACCACTCAGCACCACCACAGTATCACTCAGCACCACAACAGCACCACTCAGCACCACCACAGCACCACTCAGCGCCACCACAGCATCACTCAGCGCCACCACAGCATCACTCAACGCCACCATATTATCACTCAGCACCACCACAGCACCACTCAGCACCACCACAGCATCACTCAGCACTACCACAGCATCACTCAGCACCACAACAGCACCACTCAGCCCCACCATGGCACCACTCAGCGCCACCACAGCATCACTCAGCACCACCACATTATCACTCAGCACCACCACAGCATCACTCAGCACCACCACAGCACCACTCAGCATCACCACAGCACCACTCAGCATCACCACAGCATCACTCAGCGCCAGACACAGCATCATTCCGCACCACCACATATTCACTCAGCACCACCACAGCACCACTCAGCACCACCACAGCATCACTCAGCACCACCACAGCATCACTCACCACCACCACAGCACCACTCAGCACCACCACAGCACCACTCAGCGTCACCACAGCATCACTCAGCACCACCACAGCATCACTCAGCACCACCACATTATCACTCAGCACCACCACAACACCACTCAGCACCACCACAGAATCACTCAGCACCACCAAAGCATCACTCAGCACCATCCCAGTATCACTCAGCACCACCACAGCACCACTCAGAATCACCACAGTATCACTCAGTGCCACCACATTATCACTCAGCACCACCACAGCACCACTCAGCACCACCACAGCATCACTCATCACCACCACAGCATCACTCAGCACCACCACAGCACCACTCAGCACCACCACAGCACCACTCAGCATCACCACAGCATCACTCAGCACCACCACAGCATCACTTAGCAACACCGCATTATCACTCAGCACCACCACAGCACCACTCAGCACCACCACAGAATCACTCAGCACCACCACAGCATCACTCAGCATCACCCCAGCATCACTCAGCACCATCCCAGTATCACTCAGCACCACCACAGCACCACTCAGCATCACCACAGCACCACTCAGCACCACCACAGCACCACTCAGCACCACCCCAGCATCAATCTGCGCAACCATTCAACAACAACTGGTTCAAATATGTTCTCTCATTGTTTCAAGCTTTATTACAAATGTCACAAAAAGATGGTAATATTTCACTTCTATTCTTGGATTTTCGTCACAATGAAAATACACTGAACATAATCTTCACAAAAGTTATTTACAAAAGTTTAAGCTATTGCCATTATAAATTAAAATCACTTTTATTTCAGTATTAATTATTTAAAAAAATTAAAAGCCATCCTAATTTGTAATATCAATACATCTAAGTCACGTAAATACAAAACATGTTGCATTACAAATGCTATAGGTGTCACATTTGCGAAAGTTATAACTAATGGCATTGTAAATGACAAAGCTAATAATTTAGCTATTTTCAAAACTAACACATAAATAAAAAATATTGTCATTTACAAGACCAATAGCTCAAACTTTCCTAATGCGAGACCTATTGCATTGCAAATGCTTGTTTTTATATCTGTCTGTGCTTCCTGTTGAGGTTTAATTTTCGTGACAGGTGCCTCATTGCCTACTTGTAACTATTCTCTGACCCTGCTTCAAGGGTCAGAGCAGGGTCAGAGAATAGTTGCAAGTAGGCAACGAGGCGCCAGGAAGCACTTACAGGCTAACAGCTGCAGGTGCCCAAGTTGAAGTTAATTTCTTTGTAACCCTTTTGTTAAAGGTTACAAAAAATTAGCTTCAACTTTTGCACCTGCTGCTGTAACCCTGTAAGTGCTTGGCAGAAAATTAGTCCAGCTGATTCGCGGATTTTACCGTGTTTCGCGAGATTCGCAGATGGCGAAATCGCGGAAAATCCATAAATTCCACGAGCGGAACGAATTTTCAGCCCATGCTTATAACTGATGTGGCATGTCTTTGGTCGATGGGGTGGCAGGGAGGGGTTGTCCTGGGTGTGGTGTCGTGTGGGTGTTGTGCTCTCTTGGTTGTCCGTGCTGCTTTTTCAGTGGCTCCATGACATCTGTTTGTCTTCAGGTGTGGCTGTGGGCTGTGCTCCCTTTTGTGGTGCAGACTGTGGTCTGACTACACCAGGTCAGAGAAGGTGTTCATTCCCTGCTGCTAAATTCCCTTATTGCGTGTTTTGTGTTCTTATCGCCAATCTGGCTGGTAGTTGTGAATGTTGAGGTGTGGTGTTGTAGTGGCTTTTTGCATGGGAACGCCTACTCTGCATGTTATTAGGGACAGTTGCGGGAGTCCTCTGTGGTGATGCTTTTTGCGGCTGCTATTGCAGGAAAACTGGTGCTGTGGGCTGTTAGCACCAGCTTGTGAATGGTGGGGTAAATATGTCACAACTTTGGCTGCAATAAAGTGCCGTTAATTCGGCGATAGCTCCTTGTGAATATACTCAATATGTTTACCATCTTGAATAATACTGAACAGTAGTTCTGCTGCTTTTTTATTGTTAGATAAGTTTGCTAAAAGAAGACAACTTTGTAGCAACTTGATAAAAAACACTTTCTCACTTTTGAAAGAACACCTACTCTATTACCTTTCAAAGTATTACCTTATTGAATATCAAATGCTTGTTTCATATTCTTGATTAATTCTATGTATTTGAAATGTAACCAAATATTCACAATGCCAATGATTTGAAAGAATTCCTGTTTCATCATGCAACATTGTTTTGAACGCAGACTGACCCTTCACAGCAGTAAGTTGTAGTAGATCTCCAAAAACAATCAAGGAATTTCCTCCAAATAGGACATCACAATCTGTTCTTAGAACTTCTTGCATTCTCGGATGCACAGAGGCAAGCTACAGTAGACTTCCAAAAGCAATCAAATGATTTCGTCCAAATAGGACATCATAATCTGTTCTTAGAGCTTCTTTTATTCTCAAAGGCAAAAAGGCAAGCATTAAGTTTGAGACCATGCTCGCCTCATTAATGAATAAAGGTTTCAACTTTCTAACACTCTTGATACTTCATGACAAGCTTCAAAAGATAACTTTTGGTAATCCAGTTTGTTATGTTCAAAAGCAGCATGTTGATGCAAAATAATGCATTTTAGATTGTGTGCAGCAAATCCAGTAAGTGCTGCAACCACACAGGATAAATACAACTTTGGAGTCTTTTGTAGAAAAACAATGAGAACTTGTATTAAGAAATGTTTACCAGTGCCAGCTTGAGCACTGACATACAACAGTATAGGTTTAAATTTTGAGCATGTACACTCTTTCTTGACATGAACCAATCCTTGCTCAACTGTAGCTTTCGCCTCCCTGTGTTCCATGTGCTCATCGTGTAGCTGTGCAACTAAAACTTCCAAATCAATTGTTATCTTTCTTTCTTGCTCCATTACAGTCTCCACCGAATTCATTGAAATGCAATCTAATTTCAATTGTTGGCTTTCCTGGTGGGTCCTGAATTTGAGGAGCTGAACTCTGGCTTTGTTTGCAAACTCTCCTTAGCCCCCTCAACAGCAATTGTATCTTCCTGTTGCATTTTTATCATTCAACATTTTCAAGTAGTGTGTGAATACTGAGCACTCAATGCCATCCTTTGCAGCATTGAAAGAATATTCATAGCAGTCAAGCTCTGTTTTGGCTCACCGAGGTTTAAACAGCTGCAAAAATGGCTAATAGAAAAATTATCTTTTTCCAGCAGTCTGGCAACTGAGTTTTCTATGGTTAATTAGATTGACTTTGCTATGTCGTAACAAACACCCATTGCAACCAACTAATTCCAATTTGTCTTCATCTGCAATTCTTGTCACATTGTTTCTAAATGTGTAGTATTGGAGTACTTCATATAGGCAAACATTTTCAAGATTTACATTCCTTTTTGGATAGTAAGTATGCAACAGATTGTGTTTTTACAACATCTATACTATCTGGCTCAAATTCAGCAAGATATTATATTTCTGGAAAAGATTTCGAAAGTCGTACCCAAATAATCCTTTCAACTTAGAATAGAAGCTAGGAGAACTCAAACGATCGTAACATTTCTAGGATCAAATGTCCCTGTGTGAAAGCATCTTCATATGGAAGCTGTACATTTCTTTTTTATACTTTTCAGCAGAGATCCCTTTGCACGCATCTTTCATCTCTGTCTTCTCATTTTTTGTTATGTATAAAGTAACATAATGAGCAGCAGCTATAGAGTTGTCTGCTATAAATAGAATATCATTTTTGGCATTCCACATTTTGAAAATGACGGGTTTGTAGTCATTAACATATTTTGAAGCCACTACTCTCCTGAGTTTCTAGGTGTTTTTTGGTGATTTATAAGAAAGTGTTTTTCCCACTGCAGACATAAAACTGTTAACTCTTCCTTTTGGAATAACAGGTCTTGGAAATCTAAAACAACATTTGGTGCAGTACTTTCCACATCTATTTTATTGGAAACACAGTATGTGCTGCTTATGCTATTTTCCTCAGTGCATTTTGGAATGCTACATGTAATATACTGTTCTATGAAAGAAAGTACTAACTCAACAGTTTCTGTTCCAAGTTCAGGTACATCTTTTACCAGAACCTGCATATGAAAATTAGGAGCACCTACTGCTTGGTTCTCTTTTTGGCAAAAGAAATCTGGAATTTCCAAAGAGGTGGATTTTCTTGTTGCAGATGAAGGACAACATGGATTGAAGTCTGCGGTGATGTACCTACAAGCATTTGCAGGATACAAACAACGTTCTCCTGGTCTCTTTGTTTCAATACCTTTAGTGTTAGACAGGAAACATTTACCATGATGCCTAGGGGCAAACCAGCTGGGAGGTGAAGCAGCGTGATCCAACATGTGTTTCCTGTTTAAAAGGCTCCCTGGAGCCATTTGAGCTGACAAGCTCGTGGAGAGGCACCTGCGCACTTGGAGAGGTACTGTGACCCGAGAATACTTTGGCAGCCTGCTCAGCAACCCCATACATTCGAATTGCCTAATCTCTACTGATGTCGGATAATAATCCAGAAACACGTGTCTAGAGATGGCCAGCACTAATCTGCACCTACCTGGTGAAACACTCGAGAGACATTGCAAGTACACACACTTGGCGAACTGCATTTACCATGATGTCTAGGGGCGAACCTGCTGGGAGGTGAAGCAGTGTGATTCCACATTTGTTTCACCTTTAGTGATAGAGTTTCTTCACTCAAAAACTCATGTAAATCATCCCATGAATACTCTGCACAACTCAGTGTTACAAACCAAGTTGGTGCACCTAAATTTTGCAACTTACACCTGAGCTAACCATGAGGAGGATACCATCTAATTTATCAAATGTACTTGAGCTTCTCATCTGTTCCATGAATGTTTTTTGACGAAGTCTTTTGCAGACATATTTTGTACATTAAATCCTGTTTTAAGAATATAGTTAACAGCATCTTACAGTCCAAACAAATCCCTTTGAAAAGAAATCTAGGGTCCTCTGAATATAACCTTGTTGACCTGCACTCTTCTGCATGTATTGGCACAGGGCAGTCATCATACCATCCACCTACTCCAGTTGGAAATAATTGAGGAAAACATTGAGCCTATAAACGTTTTTCCCACACACTCATTGGATCTTCTTTAGCTTGTTTAATCTGATACAGTTCAATGGAATAACCCATAACCTCTTTTGGATGCAGGGGATGGGAAATAGCATTTACAACACTGTCTCCACAATACAATGCCATTACAACGCGGTCGTTACAACGACTGAGTAGTTAGTACGCAATACCTTTACATCGCAAGTCATTACAATGACTTGCAGTAGGGGCTACACTGGTATTGGATTTAAAATTCAACACCTTCCCTGCTGTTACACAAACTGGAGTAGGAATAGTAAATAATACTATTCCTACGTCCAGCGCGCCCCCTACTGCAAGTCATTGTGATGAATTGCGATGTAATGATATTGTGTACCAACAACGCAGTCGTTGTAACAACCGCATTGTGATGGCATGCGGTCAGATCGCATGCGTTGTAAGGAACTATGGGCCAGATATAGGTGGCCCAATACCGGTCGGTAACGGCAGAAATTACCGAATTTCGGCCATTACCGACCGATATTGAGCATTCGGGATGTAGGGCACCAAAAAGTAGCAGAATCTGTAAATATACCGAATCAGTAAAGTTTCCGAATCTGTAATGTCACCAAATCGGTAAATTTACTGAATCGGTAAATTTACAGAATCGGTAACGTTACCGAATTGGAAACTTTACCAATTCGGTATGTTTACCGAATCGGTAAAGTTTCCGAATCGGAAAAGGTACCGAATCGGTAAATTTACCGAATTGGTAAATAAGAAATGGTAAAAAAGAAAATCGAGATGTAGGTCCCCTTTTAAATACCGAATTTGCATGAAATACAGGCAAGTTCTGTTGTCCCTCACCCTCCATTTCAGCTGCTACAGACTCCAAATCGGGGAGTGGAGCCACGACATGCCTCCTGCCTTGTTGCGATGGGGGTATCACATCATGCTGTGATGCTGGCATTTCAGGTGATGACAGCAGGAGAGGGGACTGAGATCTGCTAGGGGACGCCAGCAACTCTTGGGCCATTTCTGTGTCTTGGGTAGGCGGATGGCTACTTGAAGCAGCTTTGTCCTGTGGTACGTTTGGGGTACTTTGTCCTGCATCCTGGCTCTCCTCCCTCTCAGGTGGTGTCCCTTCAGCCTCCTGGGAACGCCTGCGAGTCATTTCACCTTGGACATATGACCGTACATTAGCTAAGCGCTACAGTCACTACAAATACATAATTATCACATTGCCCATGTTCTGTATGCAGTCATTACATGTACTAGTTGGTTGGTGTGCTGTATGACTTGTCCTTACATTTCCTGTCTACATTTCACATCATGCATTGGCCCAGTATATTGCTAGCAGTACTGGACTTGGAATCACTTGCCCACTAAGGGTGTTGGTATTGGGGGAATGCAGTGCATTTGTCTTACCTTTTTTGCTTACAACTCTGGCCGAGCTGTCTACATCTCCCAGTCCGCAGACGCTGTCTGGTTCTATGGTTGAGGCCACCATCTCCTCCAGGTCAGTCACGGGGGGTGCTGGGTTCTTGCCACCGCCTGTCTTTGATGCCTGCTTGTGCTGTTCTGCCATTTTCTTTTTGGTTTAGCTCCTGAGGTCATAAAAACGATTTTTAAGGTCCTCTGTGTCCCTGGTGGTTACCCCAACGGCATTTACTTTCTCCATGATGTCCAGCCAGATTTTTCTTTTGGCTTATTCAGCCACAGTGAGGGACTGCCTGCCAAACAATTTGTGGTGCACCTTCACCACCTCCTCCACAAGGACCTGCAGCTCCATGCTGCTGAATTTAACCCCTTTACTGCTAAGGCATTATTCCTGCACTCATTCACTTTCCATTGAAATCAATGGAAAGTCCATGACGAGTTACCCTTGTCATTAGCGGCGAAGAGGTTAAGTTTCCTTCTCCTCTCATGTGGCTCTTTCTCTTGGCTGCTTGACATTTTTCTCTTTTGAAAGTGCACAAAACCCTTTCTGCTGCTCCTACACTCTGCTTTGCTCCAACTGCCTTTCCAGAATCTTCTAATTAGTTGCAGCTGCCTGTGTAGCCACTTCCTGGTAGGGAGGGGGAGGGTGGTTGCACCTGATTGGCTGACTACTTGACTTTCCCTTTTGTTTGCTTTCCAATTCGGTATTTACCGATTCGGTATTCCCTATTCATTCCTATGGGCCAAAAGGCCCATAGGAATGAATAGGGAATACCGATTCGGTAAATACCGATTCTGTAAATACTGATTCGGAAAATACCGATTCGGAAAATACCGATTCGGTAAGTTCCGATTGGCCGATACGGAATTTTACAGAATGGGTATTTTTTACCGTTTTTTTACCTACATCCTGTTTTCCGATTCTAAAATACCGATTCGGTAAAATTCGGTATTTTAGAATCAGTAAAATGGATTTACCTACATCTAGCCCCAAATTCGGTGGGGATGGGCATATATTTTGTCAGATCAACTTCTATCCACTTTTTCAAACTGCACACTTGAAGGCAACATTTCTTCCTCATGCATCTCCCATGTTCAACAACATCTACATCTTTATAGTATACATTATTCTCTTTAAGATACAATGTAGCTTTCTCCACCTTATTCAAATTAACTAGTTCATGAACGATTTTCTTTTGTGGGTACACCATTCCCTATAATACCAAGCGGTTCTAAATCTCTCTCTACACTCTCAATTTCAACATTGCGTTTAAAATCTGAAAGGTAAATACACAACTCTACCCTTGAGCTCTTTCTGAAGCTCAGTGGATTGTATTTCCCCAGCCTTTGGTTACATCTAAACTATTGCCTAAAAATGGTGTATAGATTGTATGAGTAGTCCTTCATAAGCATTCAGATATCGAAGTTCCTGTGGAATTTTATCCACTTCTAACATATTGTGTATTGCTCTGCCAGGCATTTTGTTGTCCTCTAATTTGTCATAGCAATACTTTCACATGATCCGGACAAATAAAAACGCTCCCCCACAAATAAATACACTGCAAATTCTAGCAACCTTTCTCCTATTTCTTCTTGAGTTTTTCTGCAAACATCAACATTTGGAATTTGGCATCTGTAGTGGGTGTGCTGACAACAAATGCAAACATAGTTTTGTTTCTCTGTAGATACTGCATTATATTTTGCTACTTCTTGTCTAGAGTTACCAGTAATATTATCTTTGTTTTGCTCCTCTACACCTGAACATACCGGCTCCTCATTTTGCCCAGACTGCACTTCAGAACCAAAGAATCGTAAATACATTTCTTCACAAATATTTTCAACCTCGCATGCTGTGCCATATAGAAGTGCTATGTTCATTTCTCCTAAACACAATGCAGGACTTTTTACAAAGTTAAGTCTCCTAACTAAATTTTGCATTTTTGAATGATGAACAGCCAACATTCAAAAATGATGAAAGGTGCTTGTACACACTTTCCTGGATAGACACACCAATGAGTGTTCTGGTAAATTAGTGTATTCTCTCAGTTTGTATTGATCTAATGCTTGCAACATTGCAGTTTCTGATTAACACTTCTGTTGGACTTGGCCCATCCCCCCCCCCCCAAGATTTTTCGCTTTTCGCCCCCCTAATTGTAGGATGTCTCCCCATGAAGTATAGACCATGTGTGGTATGAGATGCCCTATTTACGATGACAATGTAATGCAATGGTGTGAGCACTTGTCAATCCCCCATCAAGAAAATGTACCCTGGTGAAATGTCGCATTTAAAATGGATGCCATGGCTATGTGTTGTGCCACCTGACTGCAGTAGGTTAGCGGTCTAGATGTTAGGTATCCAGCCATCCCTGCTTTTTGAGGGAAAGCCTGGCACCCAGGGTGCTCTACTCCTCCCCCTGAGCCAATTATAACCAGTTCCCCAGAGGCTTCTAGAAGCTTCTGGCATTGTCTGGGAGGTGGGGTGAGGGTGATATAAATAAGGGGGATAAGGGGGATGTGCCACCATGTGCAGAGACAGCAGGGACAGGAACGTGAGGGGACCTCCTGCCAGGGGATACCGCCACTTGGGCTTTTGTGCTGGACCCTGCACCTAACTAGAACCCCTCTACTGTCCCCAGGGCTAGCGGAAGCCCCACTGCAGGAGTTCATGCTGCTGTGTAGGAGGAGGGCCTCACTACAGGTGAAAACCTACTGCCCTGTTTTGATGAGTTCCCACTAACTGCTGACCTGGCCCAGTAGTGCCTGCTGCTCTGTCCCCCGGCCCCCACCTCCCGCCCTGTTTTGATGAGTACCCACTAACTGCTGACCTGGCTCAGAAGTGCCTGCTGCTCTGCCCCCCGGCCCCCTGAAGAAGGAGGGCCCCCCTAGGTCCTTGATGCTGGTGGGACCTGGCGCCATGCAAGTGCTGCACCTAAAAGCACCTGGAAGGGAAGCAGCACCTTGGACTGGACCCCCGCCCTCCAGGAGGTGAAGAGCGTTACCCTGGGGATTGCTATTGGGACTGCCTGCCCCCAAAGCGCTGTGCTGTGAAGACGCTGCGGCCGTGTGAAGCGATACCCGGCTGGAGGTGCTACTGCCTGAACTGCTGTGTAGCCCTGGATGAGTGCTGCCTATAATCTTGAAGCGCTGTGCCCCTTGGAAGCGCTGTCATTTCCCAGCGTGATCTGGCCTAAAATAACCTCCCCAGCGCTGACCTACAAGAGACTGGTGGGCCCCAGAGCGCTACATCCTCTAAGCGCTGTGACTGTGAAGCGCTGTGGGGGCCTACGCCGCATGTGTGCTGCCCAAGATCACCGCCGCTGCCTGGGAGTCGCCAGAGGAGAGAGTGAAGGAGCGAGTGCCTACCTGGCATACGGTGATCTATAACGGAGGGAGCCTACCATTCATCGCCGCCGGTAAATCACCGCCATGGCCCAGGGTGCTGGCGATGCCCCGCGCCGCCTGGAGACATCTGGGTCCTACCCAGCAGCTGGGTGTATGTTTGCGGCGGGCCCCGGAGCCTGGGGAGGGCCGCCGCAAAATCGAAGAAGGCCGCGCCAGGCCTCAGAGGCCTGGAACACCCTCCTCATTGGCCACGCCCCCGCCATTGGTTTGCTGTCATTGGCTGTTGCTGCCAGGGCTGGCTGCGATGCAGAGCCAGCCCGGAGGCCAAGGGAAGAGGCCCAAAGCTGAAGGAGGTGCTGCGGGGCTCCCGTGGTGGTAAGGGGAGCCCGTACCGCTGCCCTGCCAGCCTCGGAAGTAAGGGAGTGGCGTAAAAGAGGAGAGGGACAGTGGGACCTATTTTGGGCCCTGCCGGTGCCCAAGGAAGAAGCGGAGGAAAGCCCCAAGTGCAGCCGGAGCCCGCCGGCTCCGCCTTCCAGCCGAGAGGGACCCGGGGGAAGCCGCATGAGGCAAGTAGAGCCCCACGGAACCAGCGGCTGTCTGGAGGACACGGAGGGGGGGCCCGAGGCACATTGTCAGTGCCTGTCCCCCTACCGCAAAAGAGACCCCAGAGGATCCGGAGCCCCCCGCAGGAATTCTGGTGAGTGGGGCATGTGGCAGAGTTGGGGGGTGTCGGGGCACAATGTCAGTGCCCATCCCCCAGTGGCATTACTGCATTTACAGGTGCCCCATCTGGCAGCTGGCACATGCAATGTTGGGCCAGGTGAAGTCCCAGAGAAGGGGCTCCCCATGGGCCAGGACTGACTCTACCCAACTGCCCTGCTGGACAGAGGGCAGTCGCCATTGTTGGGGGCACTATTAAATTGAGGGCCCTGCTATGCACGAGGCCTGTTTTGCCTGAAAGTGTTGATCATGCCCTCAGTTTTGTGAAGATCCCGCAGGTTCTCCTGGTATGCCCTGCCACTGTGATTAGGCCCCAGGCCAGGACGAATGCGTCTTCATGCCCTATGCCCCCGAGTTAAGTCTCATGTTTGTATGCCTCCAGATTCATCTGCCGTACACCCATGAGGTATAGGGAGGAATACGCCCCAGGTGCTTACTTGGAGGCCCCATGTTAAATGTGATTCATGCCCAGGGTGGTTGAGATTCATAGGTTGGGCCCCCACCTGGGTTTGGTTGTGCCTACTCTGATTATGCCTGTCTAGGCCTGATGTTAAGGTTACATGCCTATTGTTCCTTCTTGCGGGAGACGCCAACGCAGGTCATACTGTGTTCTTACCCCTAATGTTTGATTCTATGCCGATGCCATGCATGATGGGTTTTCATGCCTAATGTTTTATTTCAGGCTGACCTGCCCAAAGGCCGATGCCTAGTGCTTCTTTTCCTCACATTGATAGTGCTGTTGCTCCACGTCATTTGATAACGCTTTGACTTTATTTCAGCCCTGGAAACTCATGGACTTACCTTTTTCCTTCTTTTTCCTTTTTCCCTGTAAATAATCCCCCTGGTATACATTGCCCTGGCGCCCGTTGGCACCCCACTGTGATTACTGTGATTTCTTTTGCAGGTTGGACCCAATTCAAGAGTTATTCTTTTTCAACCAAAACTGGTGTTGTGTCTCTTTTTGTGGTGTGCCTCGTGTGTCGTATGTGGGTACTGCGTGGATGCTTCACACATGTCCTCAGGAGTTTGGCTTGCCTGCTCTGCTCCATGCTACCCCCCATAAAATTGGTAACCCCATTTCTAACAACTTCTATCTAGAAATTGACATAGAACATGTCCTAATATATCAATTGATTCCTGGTGAATACTGCAAATACTACTGCACTGCCATTGTTAATATAGGACAATACAAAGGTCAATGTGCACCATGATATATGTATCTATGAAACAAACTTGCATCTCCATTGTTAAATTTACCCTATGGGATCTCCTCCTCAACACCTAATCACAAAAAACATGGTTAGGCAGGCCCTGCAACCTTGGCCTGAAGCAACTGAATGGCATATCCCAGGTGGGGGACGAACAGGAAAACCCAGATTGAACCAACAGACAGGCAGCAACACTACAAAGGAATCAGGAGATTGGCACCAATAAAACATTTTTGGCCAGAGGATTGCACATTCTCAAAAAAACAATCAAGTCAGATGCCACACTAAGGGGCTCATTTTGATGTCGTATGGACCGCTTCACGGTTGTGTCGGGGTCAGTCGGTCCACTGAATGTCACATAGAAGCGGTTGCTCTAACCACAGGATTATGATGCACTTTACTACATGGCTTACCAACCGACTCAGCTCTTCCAACTCCGACAGGAAATTCCAACCGAGCAGGTCTCGAAAAAGTCCAATGGAGCCGATCAGAGCACGGTCGTACTCTGGAACCGTCCACCCAATTTCGATGCGTACTTCCAACCTGCCATCTGTGGCGGTCCAACCATCTCATCTCATCAGAGCTGATGGAAGGGCTATAAGTTAGAAACTCACCACTACACAGTTTCATACTTCCTTTGCAGCTATGGAGCTCATCAAACATGGCATACAGCTTTTCTCCCTACTCGATGACCTGCAAAATCAGAACAATCGCTGACGTCACCAATGGTAAGTGACACACCTACCCATAAATATCGAAGTGACCACAAAGCGAAGGTGCACTTATGTGTATGTGCTCTGTAGCATGATAAGCATGGGGAAGGGTTGATTTTCAGCATCAGATTTTGAAAAGAAAATACTGGAAAATGACCAACATAAGGGGAGGACTAGAAATGCGCATAGACCTGTACCGTTATTGTGAACTCACAACTGCTATATATGCCACATGTTGTGGCACTATAACATCAATGCACACACAAATATGTGCCACTGACACCAATATGCTGGCATACTACATCCTCCCAAAACCCAATACCTTCTTCATCACTGCTGGGAGCAAATACTGGGGGTCAAGCTGTGCTTCTGCACTGCACCAAGAAAGAGGTTGGTACAGTGCAGTGTCAGGGTAAAAGGTATACCTTGCGAAGTACCACATGAGGGGGCTCGAAGGTGCATTGGAGGAGCGAGCATTGACAAATGTATTTCAGTCCATGAAGTGGTTTTGTGAATGATAGTGCATAGCATTGGCAGTAGGAAATATTGTATGCACAGAAATCTACCACCTAAACTCCATTGAGTGCAGCAACATTTTGAAAAGACTGAAATCAGACTTTTTAGCTGCATCACCTTCATGGACCAAGGCTTTTTGTGGGGTCTCTTGAATTTAAACATCATTTAGGGCATCGATGGCATTGGATTGGGGTGATTTCTGTGTGTTTTTTGCTTTTTTGGGGTGTTGTTGGGGCCTGGCCATGTGGGTGGGGGTCAAATTGAGGCCTGGTCCAGGCAGGGCCTGGCCATGTGGGTGGGGATTAAGAGGCAATTTTGAAGCCAGGCAGTGTGCTTTGTGCCATAGGCCTGCACCCAGTCTGCCTCTTTTCATCCATTATGCCCAGGGGTACTCAGTGGTGAATGAAACAACTCTCTCTCTGTGTGGTCTCTCTTCTATTAATGTAAACATCCATTTTTGATTAGAAATTATTGCAATTTTTATTTTTGGTCTTTCCGTTTTTGGATGTATTGTATTAATAATAATAAATGCCTAGTTGCAAATATTAATGGAAGCATGACATATGCAACATTTTTTTTAACTGATGTTCCTTGGGCTTCCTTTGCTTTTAGGTGCACAAAGAGAACCACAAATCATCCTCATCATTCATCATCAGTGCCAGGAAGAAGTCCTGCTGCAGTGTGTGCAGCACAACATCACGTGACATCAAGTGTGGCCACAGACAACTCTGCAACTCGTGCAACTGTGGCCTGCTGTTCTGACATCTGAAGAAGATGGGCCCAAAGAAAGGTGGCTGTAACTCCTCTACCAAGAAAGTTGCCGTGCCACTGCCAGTAAGAATGAGCAGAAGAAGCAAGTGGCGCCACTTACCAAGGAGACTGGTGTGCCCACAGACACTTTTTTGGGGAAAAAAATACGCCTGCAGCAGCGGTTTCCGCCGGGGACCAAGCTGGGAGTAGCACCTCAGCTTCATTGGTCTCAGTGCCACCACGCCAAGTTAGGCCCAAGGCCATGAGTGCCGCAGAGACAGCCACTTTAATTGCTCAATCACCATCGACCAGTGATGTTGGCATTAACTCATCACAAGAAAGTAGCATCTAATCAACGCAGGGTGTAACTCATCTGACAAATGTTCAACCACAGCCCCAACAACAACCACAGGTGCAACAAGGAGAGGTGCAAGGAGAGGCGCAAGGAGAGGCGCAAGGAGTGGCGCAAGTAGAGGTGCAAGTAGAGGTGCATGGAGAGGCGCAAGTAGAGGCGCATGGAGAAGCGCATGGAGAGGCACAACTGCCCACAAAGCTTGTTCATCCAGAAGTAGGGGCACATCTAGGAAATTGAGATTCAAGCTGGGGCATCATCTGAGCAAGCCACTCCTCCTGATGATCCATTGTCTTCCAGATCCCCAAAAGGAAAAAGGTCAAGGAGGGTTAGTACAAGTTCTTCTTCAAGCCCCCTTCCTTCCAATGATTTAGATCTTGATTGGAACCCACCAATGCAGTCGGAGAGGGAGGCCCGCCATGAGCCCACAAAGGTAGCTAAGCCTAAAAGGAAGGTTCCCGCAAGGCTTTCACTTATGGGTGATGACGACAAACAAGAATTAGAAGTGGTGTATTCTGCTGATGATGAACAGTCTGACGATGATGACCCAGTCATCAAAGTCGTCACCCCAGCCCTAGCGGGCATGCAGCAGACAGACATTTTTACCGTATCCCAAATTGCTGCTGAGCGGGATGTGGGTGGCGTGGCACTGGTACCACCACCAACAAGGGTAACTACACCAACACGACCTACAGCTGCCATATTGTCTATTCAGAAGGGCCGGCAGGGACCTCCATCCTGCTCGACCTCCGTTACCTCAAGTAGTGGTGCTGTAACTGTAAGTGCACAACAGAGTTAAATTCAGCCATGCCCATCCTCCACTTCATCTGGCATTGAAAGTAACACCACCACCACCAGAAATCTGAACTCCCCAGTTTGGTACTTCTTTAGTATTAGCACAAAATGCGGAAAACCTAGTTGTTTGTTCGATTTGTAAAACTGTAGTTAGTCGGGGTAAACTCGGTACCAACTATGGTACCGGAGCCCAGAGAGGTCATCTCCAAAAACACCACACTATCCAGTGAGAGGCGTACCTAAGGAAGATCCGGGAAGCCGAAAGTACAACAAATCCAAATGTATCCATTGATATTGCATCTGATGATGACGAGGGGCTGATGATTGTGCAGGGGGAGGTGAAGAAGCGACAGACATGTTTTCTGGTACACACAGTACTCCTGGCAGCAGCACTGCAGTGGTATCACCCACACCCTTTACCCCAGCAACATCTATGAGGCACACTAAGAGACACCAATGCGAAAAAGTACATCAATGAGCCTAACTGGGTTGAAGAAGTCTGGTTCATCATCATCACGTATGAAAACGGTACATACCACCATTAAAAGCATGTTTTGGTCCGAGGCGCCATTGAACGCAACCACCCAACAGCAAAGCTGGCTGGCTAAAATGTTAACGCTGGACCTTCTTCCTTTTTCTTTTGTGGAAGGGGTGGGTTTTCGAGAATTTGTGGCAACAGTATGCCCTAAATGGAAGTTTCCTTGCCGGTCCTATTTTGCCAGAGTTGCTGTTCCAGCACTATATCAAGATGTGCTGGAGGTGATTGGGGCAGCTTTGCAGAAGAGTGCTGTTCACACTATCTACCTTACAACAGACATGTGGACCAGTTGCCAAGCCCTTGATTACATGTGCATCACTGCACACTGGGTCTCTTTTGCAGGGGTTAGAGATAAGATGTCTGCAGGTGTTGACACTGCCACATTTTTTCAAGCTAATCGGAAACATGCAAAAGGAGCCATGTTTGCCATGGAGAAATCTCATACTGCAGTAAACATTTTGGAGGAGTTTAACAGTAAGGTCTTTGAATGGCTGCATCCAAGAAAGGGCATGATTGGTTATGTTTCCACGGATAATGGCAGTAATATAGTTAGGGCCATGAATGATGGTGGCTATTTCGGAGTGCCGTGTTTGGTGCACAGTATTAACATTGTTGTTCAAGATTTCTTGAAAAAAGAAAACAAACTCAGCAAGTTACTGACCACCTGCCTAAGAATCTGCACACATTTCAGCCATTCTTTTAAGGCCCGGAAGCAGCTGAGGATCATTCAACATGCCTGTAGAGTGCCAGTTAGAGGACTCAACCAGGAGGTGGTAACACGTTGGAACTCAACCTTCTACATGCTTGAGCGTCTGTCTGAGCCGTGCTTGTTAATCAATGAGTATGTCTTTGCATGGGGTTCTTCTATGAAAGACATGAGACTAGAGTTGGAGGAATGGGACCTAGTTAAAAGCCTGACAGACATGATTCGTCCTTTTGAGGTCTTCACGCATGAAATCTGCAGGGAGGACTGTACTTTGGGCAAAGCTATCCCATTGTTGCGCATGCTAGAGCACCAACTGAAGGCGGTGTCTTCAACGTTCAAAGATGATACTGACAAGCAAGATGCATACCAGTTGGCTGGGAGCTTATTAACCCGCCTAGTTGACAATGAAAGGCTTAAAAAAATACATACAGAACAACATTACATTTTTGCCACTGTTCGGGATCCACGGTACAACAAGGCACTGGCCAGCAAAGCATTCATTCCTTTTAATGAAGCAGATGTTTCAAAGTTTAAACATTGGCTAGCTCTGTCAGCCACTCGGTTCAAAAAAGAGCCACAGGAAATTGAAGGAACCGGCAGAAGTACTACTGAATCAGCAGGCCATCCGGCGTCAAGGTCCACTTCTGTTGCCAAAGGCAGTCACTTTCCCTCACAGCCATTACCGACACCAGCAACCGTATCAACATCCACACCAGGCCCAGCCATGATATTGTCGGAAGCGGATAGGATAACTTATCAAGGGTTTGCTCGTTCCAGAGTTGATGCAATGGCCTCAGATGGTACGCAAAGGTCAGCACCCCTGGATGACCTTGAGTGGATGGTGTAGGTCTATCTGGATGACCCAACAGAGGTCTACATTGATCACAACCCATTGCTGTATTGGTATGGTAATAGGGGTCAATGGCCACTGATCAACAAGCTGGCTCTAAATTATTTGTCTTGCCCACTCGCAAGCGTGTCTTTTGAACGTGTTTTTAGTGCTGCTGGTGTCATTGTAACTTCAAAAAGGACCCGCCTCTTGCCCAAAAAAGTGGAGAGGATAACAATGATCAAGATGAATCAGCACTTCATACCACCAGATTACAAAATATGTGAATCCACGCAGAAAGAAAAGGACACCGATTTAGGAGACGGAAGTTCTTCTCTGTTAGCTGACCTACTCCTGTCTCAATTCACAGAGTTTGAGGACAAGCTCTACTTCCCTGACACCTAGGCCTGAAACTGACTTCCTTTTTTTTCATCCTGACTCCTTATTCACTTTTACTTCTGTGTGTCTTTCTTTGTTTTGCAACTTTAACCACAACAAAACTCTAATCACAACAATTCCATCAGCTGCACTGTCTTTGTCTTATTTCCTTATTGAAGGGGCCGCTCTCTGCAATCCTGAAGTTCACCAGTTCACAACTCAGTCATGCTCCTCTATCCTCCTCCTCCAGACTCCCCCTATCCATTTCCCTCAAGGCAGATGGCTGGATTATGCAGAATGAAGAAACTGTCGCTTCGAGACGAGTCCCCTCAAAAGAAGTGGGACTAGAATTACTGACTATATGCTGATTGCTGACAGTTACTTCTGAAATCAACACAAGAGGCTGCCCTGTGGGCCTTCACTTTAAGAACAAGATGCGGACAAAAAGTGGAACAGGTAATGAATAATGAGATGGAATGCAGTGGACAGCACTGGCTGTCTGGCTTGATGAAAGCAATTGCTGCTTGTTTGTTGTGCATGAAATGAATCATATGTCTTCGGTTATTATTTAATATTTTACACACTAAATGTAACTCCAGTCTACTCTGTTTTTTTACCTTGATTAATTCAAATTGTACTTGTACTGCAGGGGCCACTACGTTGCTTTTGTTAATATGCAAAATGTCCTTGAACTCACTGTGTGTGTAGACTGCGACTGCATGAACACCATTGAGTTGGCCAATATACCGTGATGATGATGAGTCTTGATGATCAAAGTTACATAATATCTTTTTTCTTTACAGTCACTCACTGGAATGGATGGATCATCATCGTCGGTTTACAGAAAAACTGTGGCCATTTCGTGAGTGGCAAACAGGTAAACCAGTCAACAACAACTACAGCAGAACTACATGTCTGTTTAGTCGTGGTATGGAGTGGTCGAGCCAGTGTAGTGTTGTTATGCCAGAGTCCAGACAGCAGTTCATGTGAAATTGCTGCTATGTGGCTTGCTGCAAACAATTGGATATGCTTTGTCTGTCTGTGTCAAAGAGGTATGATACATCAGGTTGCTTCACTCAGTGGTGCCTGCCTTGACCGTCTGCATGGCCCTGGCCTGCTGCGTGCTAATCACAATCCTTGAAAAGGAGACTCAGAGTACGCACTTTAGAAATGATGCTTGTATGTAATACTGTCGCCTCTGAAACTGAAAGTGTTATTTTTGCACTACACACCGGACCATATATTTTTTTCTCTGTGGTATTTTTTAATATCACTTCCTGTTTTTCCATCAACAATTACAGGCTAGCTTTTACCCTGTGCGATGGGAAAAACGATTAGGCTCACCATTAGCGATCCACAATTACGCATCCGCCAGGCAGGCAGTGGACAGTGTGTCTGGTCATCACCACAAGATTGATCGATGGAGCGTCAGATGGAATGGAGGAGTACCGCAATTGAGAGGAATGGCTGGATGCATGCAACTTCCAAAATTGAACAGGACAACTACAACATACAGTTACAGTATCCTCTTCACTTCTCCTTATCTTTTAATTAATGTTATTGTTGTGAACTTCTATGAGTGTGACTCTGTGTGTTTGTTTGCTCTCTGCTTCAAATTCATCCCTCCAGCTATTTGATATGTTTCTTTGCTATTTTTAAAACTAATTTAATATACTAATAAGTGTTTATTCTCTCTGAGGGCAGATATGCAAGTGAAATTGCGTAATTACTGCAGCCCTGTACTATCAAATTGTTTCTTCATAGTTAGTAAGTTGTAGTAAGTCCTACTTTCAGTAACCTAACCATCCATTTAGAACTTCATGCATGCAGTAGTGCACTTCCTTTATGTCCTTTAAAAGATTTATGGATATCTTCGTATCCAAAGATTTGTTTTTCTTAATTTGTTGTTTTTCCATGCTGTGTTTTTTTTCCCTCTCTCCACAAAACTTTCCCAAAAACCCCCATTCCCATCCATTTTTCAAACCTGAACCCTCTTCCCCGGCGCTGTGTGGTTTTCATTGAGGTGTGTGAGTAAATGACAGCAATAATTCCACACGCTTGCTTGGGAGGATAAGGTCAAAGCAACAGAAAATCAATTTAAGGGCAGATCAGTGAAGAATCCGAGGATATATTAGTATTCTGCTTCACACACACCCATGATTATTTGCATTTTGCAAATCATATCAGAATTTCATGTCCCCCACTGAGTGGATTCATCAACAACAACCTCCTCCTACATGTGACGAAAGTTTACACTGCTGTGTTCTTCAGTACTAGTTCTTGTAGTAGCCATAATCCACACAACTACTAGTTAACTAAACTTTTGAATGAATACTTTAGCATTGCTTAGGCATTAATTTTATTTATGGCACTGTTCTTGTGTATTGTACAATCGTACTGTTCTAACGCTCCTCTCAGGCCACTCAATGTCTCATTTCCTTTTTTTTATATGCTGCTACTGACAGTGTGTACCATTACTACTACCACCACAACGATGCCATTTCATCCGTCCAGAATTCCATTGCCAACCTTAATCGCCATTTGCCATGCAGCCAGCCCTGTGCCTAGCCCTATTCTCAAACACTAATGACAGGTAAGATACGCATTTTGTGGGAGGAAGAATAATGGAGTAGGAGGAGAGGATAGACTGACAGTAGTACTAGTAAAGTAGTAGGACAATTGAATTCACTAACTCTGTCAGTGGCACTTTTGGAGAAACGTGGGCGATTACTTAGACAATTAGAATCAAGCAGCCAGTTAAGTTTCAGGAAAACAAACGTACAGTTGTGTTAACCCCACCCTGCCTCCCCCACAAAACATAAAACGCTTATGCTATGTTTCAGTAGAAAATAAATAGTTATTTTGTCCCTAACAAAAGTAAACTATCCCGCATGACCCAGCCCACCCCCTCCCTAACCCCAACAAATGTCCATGAAATCAAATGTCCCAAAAGTCCAAAAACCCCAACGACCAATTCCCCCCCCCCCCCAAAAGTCTTTAAAAAAGGGGCAAGGGACAGTCCCTTTCCACCTACTTATGCCGGCGGTGTCCTGTGGCCAGGTGGTTGCGGAGCTCTCGACGGAGGGCCTTGAGCTGGGCTTTCTGCCTCGACAGTTGGGCCACCTGCTGCTCAAGGTAGGCCACTCTCAGGGACAAACGGTGCATCCTTGCCTTGCAGGCACTGTGGGGGGCAGCTGTTGTTGTCGCTGCTCAGCGGGTGGCTGCCAGACCACGGATCCGTACTGCTGGAGGATTGCGCTGACCGGATGACCCAGGGGGAGCGGACTTGGATGCAGCTGTTATCGATGTCGACTGCGATTCTTCCTCCTCCTGGGCCACAAGCCGCCGATATTCGGCGACAATTGCCTCCAGCTTCTAGCACCTGGCCCGGATAGCCAACTCCTTCCGAGATAGTTTAGAAGAAGGAGTATCTAGATAAAGAAAAAGAAAAATACTGTAACCAAATCCAATACTCTTTCAGATGAACACAAAATAATTCAACAGAAAGTTGTGTCACAGTACAACTAGCAACTTGCAAGCACAGTACATACCATTTGTGTGACATGTATCTATCGCCCCTCCAACTTCGTCGGCCTCTGCTCTAACATTAGTGGGAGTTTCAGGAATTCTACTAGCACTATATGGACTCACTACATAAGACTCAGTCAGTACACCAGTCTTCCTCTTCTCTCTTGTTTAGCGAAATTGGTACGTAAACTTGTGGATGCCGGCATAATGCCAGCGCAGTCATTTTATTTCATAAAGCTTTATTCAGATCATTTAAAAAACATGTCCATAAAAGAACATACAGTTACAAATACAAACAATTCATTAAAAATTACATATTTCATTAAAGAAAACACATGATACAAAATTTCCAGAGGAGGATGGAATAAATATTTAAAAATATTTAAATATTTTAAAAACACATACTTTTCCTGGCGCTAATAGCTTTAAGCAAGAATGTAGCTGTAAAAAAGCAAATGTCCGGATGATTCAAATTAAAAAGCAGTCTCATAGCATCCGTAGTAGTTCTCACTCCAAATCTGTTTAACATAGGCTTCAGGTAGAATTTCCGTAATTCACTATACAATTTGCATGTTAATAAAAAGTGCTTAGTGCTCTGTTTCGTTTTGTTATCACATTCACATGGGCCAATAGGGCGCGATTTAATGTTAGGGCACGCAACAAGATAATGTACTATACCCATCCTCATTCTGGTTAGTACAAACTGGTGCGAAACTCTAGTAATTTGTGACAAATACGGACTAAATCCAATAAATTCATTCATGCTGTTGTACAGTACACATGTGGATAACTTAGAATCTTCCAAAAGATGCCTTTCATTACAGTAATTCAGAAAAATTGTTTTCATGTTTGATTTGGAGATATCCGAGACACTGTACGGATCATTAATCACATTGGTCCCGAAAATCTTTTGAGAACATTCAATAATGTATTTAATCCAAGGGATCTTTAAGTGGTGGTCTAATAAAAGACAGTCCTGGATAATTGCTCTATTCAATGAGGTACCGTCGCCATAGTAATAGGGGCCTTAGCATGATCATATCAGTTAGGGCGTGAATCCCTGTCTCCTTATGGACCAAGGAGTTGGAGGTAGACTTGGGCAAACACAGGAGCCTTTTCAGGAAGATATTCTCCTCTACCTGGAGGCTCCTCGCAGGTGACACACCCCAGATGCCAGCCCCGTAAAGGGCCGCTGAAAGACATCTAGATTGGTAAATTTTTAACATGTCTTTAATACGTCTATTCCCCAGCTTCTTGGCAAACAAAAAGACCCCATTGGCACTCCTGATCATCTTTGTTCTGACAACTTTGTGTTCAGTGGCCCAGCTCCCATTGTTGGAAAAAGTAATTCCCAGATAGCAAAAATGTTCAACTTTTTTAACCAATTCGCCATCAATTAAATAGTGGGTTTTACCTTTAATTTTACTTTATCCCGGCCCACACTCCATTACATATATTTTAGACTTATTGATCACCAGTTTCCTGCTTTTGATGAATTGTACAAAACGGTCCATCAAACGTTGAAGACCCAGGGGAGTCCTAGACAGTAACACTGCATCATCCTCATAGAGTAGTACAGGTATATTACGATTAATAACTCTAGGGGAATCCGCAGGGCCTGTCTGCAGGACAGAATCAACCTCATTTATGAAGAGAGTAAAAAGCAGGGGTGCTAAAACGCACCCCTGTCTAATACCTCTTCCTATCCCAAACTTGGTCGTACATTCCCCATTAGGTCCATAACGGACACTGGTGCGGAGCTTTTCGTACAAGCGGGCAAGGAAATATATTATGCCTTCACGTGCCCCCATTTCTAATAATTTGACCCATAAAATAGCGTGGTCCACCAAATCAAAAGCGCTGCTTAGGTCAGCGAAACATAAACATAGCGACCCTTTTTTGGCCTGGGTGTATTTCCCTACCAGAAGCTCTAAATTCAGGCACTGTTCGATGGTACCATGGCCTTTTCTAAAACCAAACTGGCTGTTACTTAAGATCTCATTGGTTTCTGCCCACTCCTCTAGTCTTACTAGGAGAACCCTACTCATAATTTTAACAGATGAGTCCAGTAAGGATATTGGTCGGTAATTTTTTGCATCCCCCCGGTCACCTTTCTTATAAATGGGGATGATTATTGACTCTTCCCAGGTAGACGGTATTTTACAACAAATGGCTGCGTTAAAGATTTTGGTCAACAATGGGCCCCAAATCTCCGGTGCAGTCTTATACACGTCTATGGGGACGCCATCCGGACCCTGGGCCTTTCCTCCTTTACTGGTACTTATACTAGCCATGACTTCTTCTGTGGTAATATCTAGGGCTAAGATGGGCCAGCCTTCTTCCTGGGAAGCTGTTGTATTACTTGAATCAAAAATATTGGAAAAATGTTGGATCCAAGATTCCATGCTCACATTAGATGTGAGTTTTGGCACCTTATCATCTTTTAGGAATGGGCTATTCACCGTGGACCAGAACAGGGTACAGTTATTCGTATCCGCTGCTTGGCTAAGGTTATCCCACACTTCCTGCTGTAGCTCAGCTTTTCTACGTTTAAGGGTCAAGTTATATCCCTGTCTGAGTTGAACCACCAGGTTCTTATCCCTTGGTTTAGCTGCTAAAGCCTCTTTAAGATCAATCCGGGCAGTAGAGCAAGCATGATCAAACCAACCCCTTTTACACCTTTTCTTGGACCCAGCCTCTTTAGTAAACTTCTTGTTGATGGTTGAATTGATTCTGTTAAAGTGGTCAATACTGTCAGTTGAGGTGTCATCCTGTTCTAGTATTGCCGTGATCTCCATCAGACAACTAGAAATGATGGAATCAGATGTTATATCCGCCTTTTCTCCCTTCCACCTCAATCTATACCCATTCCGTCTATGAGGTTCTATATTAACAATGTTACCCTGTTCACAAACATAGACATTGTTCCAGAAAGTTAATTCGGTAATCAAACAGTTATGATCACTTAACATAATATCAATCACCTTAGGCATGGGACATACCGGAGCAAGGGTTGAAGACATGCAAATAAAATCAATAATGGTATTAGCGCCCCTTCCTTTAAAAGTTGGAATATTTTCACCCACTTCATTTTTAGCATTGTCCATAATTTCCATATCATACTGTATCAGAAAATTATTCAGGGTTTCCCCATAGGAATGATGAGGAAAATGGACATCAGCTTCCCCTAGACGGTTATACACACCGCAAACCTTCTGAGAAGATAGTGGGCACACAGAAACATTAAAATCCCCCACGAAAATAAATTCAAATACACCATTAAAATTCTTCACAAAATTGTTCAATGTCATATCTAATTCGTTAATTGCAACATGTCTAGTGCCATCAAATTTGTTATTATAGAAATTAATCAGAAGTATATTTCTGCCAGCTTCTTGTGTAAGCCATAGAATTTGTGAATGAGCCCCCACATTAACAAACTTTTTCACTGTGATAGGTAATTTGACTGAAATCAACACCAGCAACCCTCCTTTGGCTCTACCGTGGGTTGAAGGCACTGCTGGAAGCTCATATGATACAAAACCATTGATGCCTTTAAAGTTTTTGCACCAGGTTTCCTGAAGGCAAAGAATATTGAATAGATGCATAAAGTCCTTCCATCCTAACGTATCCTCCTTAGCTGCTAATCCGGCAATATTCCAGCTGACAATGTGACAAATTACCTTCTCACTCTCTTGACTTACAATAGGCTGTTCAACACTAGGTATGGACATGTTATTCTCTATATTAAAAAGCTCTATGTTACGTATTCAGTTTGAGACATCACCCCCTATCGGCGTACAGTCTAAGCACACATCATTGCCCAATACATCTATAGACAAAATTACTTCTTCATCAAAAGTACTATTTACAGCATCCCGTAACGGGTCAATCTCATGTCAATCGTTTTGGTCTAAATAGCTCAGGGACTGAAACCTGTTCTGAGTTGGGACCTGGCAGACCATTCCCCATCAAACAATGGAGTACTACCAAAAGATACAAATGGGTTGGGGTTATGTATTAACAAATTATTCCCCCCTGACATAGGATTCACCATATGCATGGGTGGGGTGAATAAGCCATTTTGTAAACCAGGGCAGAAGTTGGGTATCGCAGGTCTATTTACCAAAGATGGATAGGTAAAATTACTCATTACCCTCTCCTTACAACTGACGGGAGGTTGCCTGCTTAGATGATTATAAAAGTAGCCCAGTGGTCTAGCGACTACTTCAGTCTCTGACTGTGTGATTGCGGCTGCTCTAAGTAAGACAGTCGCAACATGTTGCGGGTGCTTAAAATTAATAATCACACAATCCCCCCCACAGGCTTTTTTGGTGTTACCGATCCAGTTGACTCTTCTGATAGAGATGATTTGGTCAGAGTAGCCGACTGGATAACCACAATGACGATTTAACCAGGGGATTGTTTTATTCCTCAAAGAATCCGCCGTCTCGTGATCATTTGGGGGCTGGGTTAGGATTGGGACGTTACTTAAAACCACAACATAAGGTACACAATCGGGTGGAAGATCAACTGGACGCCTACATATCCGTATGGGTACCCCATTGGATCCCCCTGTGGCATCTGGTGGAGCTGATACCACTGGTGCCGGTGCTGTCTTAGGAGCTGGTAATGTAGGTCTATCATTGTGTGTAGTGCCCGACGTAGAGCTTGTGGCCCCAACATTTGGTTGCTTTGAAGATTTACCCGCCTCCTGGGTCATAGTAGGTAACGATACAGGTGACTCTCTAGGTGGATGTTTCCTAGTATTAATGGGGGGGGCACTAGTTGTAGTTAATGGCTGCACCCTATCTTTTGTGGAAACACTAGCAGTACACGCTGGCTTTTTAATATCTAGTATAGGCTTTTCCAATTTATCGGCATGCTGGTCCACCGCGCCCCTTAATCTAGCTACTTCCGCCTGTAGATCTCCTATTTTATTTAACAAAGGCTCTACCACCATATTAAATTTACTGTAGATAGTACTCAATAATAGGTCAATTTGATCAGGCTTAATGGAAACAAATTTATCTTGTCCCGAAGATCCTATTTCCTCGGTATTCTCCATATGAGTGGTATCTTTTTTACTCTTTCTAGTGATGTGGCTACCTCGCTTGGGAGCCGTTTTCCTACAGGCTCGCATAAACTTGGTAGCCCTACCAGATTGCTGAGGAGTCCCCCCAGATTTATCACATGATTCATCGTCCCCCCTTATCGAATTGTCTGGGACCATAGTTAGATCAACATTGATACTATTATTGTCAGGCTCCGCTACAGCGTCCGTCTCATTATCAATATTATCTGAAATATTACAGTTGTTAGAATCTGCAGACTGGATCAGTGGGAGGTCAGAAACAGTACTTTTCCCCAGTGATTTCCTTCTGTCACTGTTGATCCTGGAGACTACTTTCAATAAATAGTTATCTGGTAGGGTACTTTGGACTGACATTTTTGGGGTTACTCAACAAGGTCTCATGAAATTAGTTTTTAAAAACAAATGGGGAAAATCGAACTTTCCACAATACCTCTCCTGCAGGTACTCACAGTTCGAACCAAGGGGGGTGGCCCTGCCCGGCCTCTTCTGGTGAGAGGGGGTGTCAGCCTTTTACAGGTGCCTCTGGGCACTCTCTGCGCGTCACGAGCGTGCTGCCGCCCCACTGGCTGCTGGGGATTGTGGTTCGCCTGCTTCCGGGCGTCTCCCAGCGTCTGGTGATCAAGCGCCGTTCCCCTCACGGCTTCGCCCGATGGCAGCACAACAGGTAAGTTTTGGACGTTCCCCCCTGGGCTCCCGGGGGGTCAGCCTTTTACAGGCGCCTCCGGGCGCTCTCTGCGCGCCACGAGCACGCTGCCGCCCCACTGGCTGCTGGGGATTGTGGTTCGCCTGCTTCCCGGCGTCTCCCGGCGTCTGGTGATCAAGCGCCGTTCCCCTCACGGCTTCGCCCGATGGTAGCACAACAGGTAAGTTTTGGACGTTCCCCCCTGGGCTCCCGGGGGGTCAGCCTTTTACAGGCGCCTCCGGGCGCTCTCTGCGCGTCACGAGCGCGCTGCCGCCCCACTGGCTGCTGGGGATTGTGGTTCGCCTGCTTCCCGGTGTCTCCCGGCGTCTGGTGATCAAGCGCCGTTCCCCTCACGGCTTCGCCCGATGGCAGCACAACAGGTAAGTGTTGGATGTTCCCCGGCCAGCGCAGTCAAATTGCACCCGAAAAAAACAGACGCAAGCCATGATGACACAGACTTGCGTTACTGTTACCAGTCCAGTACATGCAGGTGGTGAAACTCTTACTTTTCTATTACGGGTGGCACTGGCCATACTCTGTTACAAGGGCTACTGCTCAATTAATTTAACTTTTACCCTGCCCTGCCCCTGACTACTACAAATGGAAAACTGAAGAAGATAATAGGATCATCTATCCCTTCACAGGATATTTGCTTATATAAGGGATGACTTTACGTGCTTTGTTTTTATTGATTGAGTGAACACCAATAGACCACACATGAATGACAGAGTTGAAAAAAAATTATTAACAGAGGTAGTGAGTGGTCCCCGTAATCACCAGAGGAAGGCACTTGTGACTTGATTTGATAATGTGAACTATACAATATAGATACACATTATATGCTGGGCTTGCAAACTACTGTTAGTCAAGGGAGTATTCTGAAAATCTACAACTTCTACTTTCCTCGGCTTTGCTACTCTGGCACGGACGTGCGGTGTTACATGCTCTTCAAAGTAACACTCCTAGTCTTCATCCAGTGACCGTCTACTCTGTCTACTCTACATACACCTATGCTATCTATGAGGAAGATGCCATTCAGGCATCCATCCATTTAAAGTAAATGTCTATCATTCTTCTTAATGGACAACCCTTACTTTTTTCACAAAAAAACACCCTTTTTATTTGTTTTTTGAAAGCCGTCAGCCATGCATCCGTTCTTGACTTGTATTTGAATTTGCGCCAAAGGATATATTGCGCACACGTAAATTTTCTATTTCACCCATACAGGCAGTCCTCTTTTATTTCTCCTTCCACCCATCCTTGCTTCAGCCTTTAACCGAACATACATCAGATTAAATTTCACAGCCAACTGTGCCTGCATTCAAAAACACGTATCATTCTTTTCCAGTCATTAATTTAACTCGCTCGTCCTTCCTTACAACCTTCTTTCCCTTTTTGTTCATGCCATCCATCAAGTTCATCTCTGATCTGACTTGGCTTCTCGATAAACTTTCACAGCTGAGTTGAAGTCAAATTTAGAGTAGGCCATTGGTTACTCGTCAACTCCTGCCACTAATGCTATTGCTAATGCGAAGTCAAGGGTGACTGTCTTCAGTTCTAAGTTCTACCTGGTTGACAAAACATACTTCTAAATTTGTAAGTCTTCTTAACAGTAAATTGTACTTACTTGTATTGTACAACATATACACCGCTGCAGCGAGCCTACTCTGCAATCTCAATAAGGAAGGAATATAATAGCTTAAGCTTACCGCTGCCCGCCACCACCGTGGCATCCCCCACAGCAGTTCTTGCTAGGACCACATCTGCCCCTGGAGTGACCGCCTCCGCGCTGGCCCTGGCACTGGTGGTTGGCTGTGCCGATGGTGTTACGCCTAGAAAATACATTTTTAGATGCAATAAACCACTCCCTATTTTGTCTAGGAATGAAAAAACATGTTACTAAACAAATTTAATTATTTGTGCCTCTCTAGTCTAAACAAAAGATTCCTCTATCTGAAGGGTAGGGTGTTTTTTAATGCTTAGCCATGATAAGAAGCTACACTTTTAGGCACAACTGATGAATGCTTGCTTTTTAACTCGCACCATTTTTCTCATGACAGACAGAAGCTTCCCTTCTACGAGTACGAACAAGAGCAAGATGTTATTCAGAGTCGACTCATCATCATCACCACCAAGACTTCAAGTTCCAACCAGGTGAGGGGTCTCCCACAATTAATGTGTAAAATAAATCAGCCACTGTTCAGTTTCAAAGACGTCACTGTTTAACTTATATGAATGAATTTGATTGTAATACATTATATAATGCACAATTGAAATGTAATGTACTGAGTACACACAGAGCTAGTTGTTTTACTTTTAATAAAGTTTTAAAACTTACATAAACTCTGTGGTTTTTTGGTCATGAGTGAGTGAGCGAAAGGGTTTGCAATTTGAAAGCAGGATTCCTTGACTTTGAGAGGTCGGGAGTGGACTCTGACTCCGTAGTCTTATGTTCTGGGTTGTATAATCATTGGGGATCATCGTTGCATTCGGGAGCTAAATAAGGACTCTGACACACTAGCTAGTCTCAGGATTAGGAGATTGGGGGTTCAACTTCTGTTATTACTGAGGTATGTGGAAACTGAAAAGTCTAACTGCGTCTATTATCACCAATGCCCTATTTCTGGTCCGTAGTTCTGAATGGGCAGAATTGTCCCTGCAACAGTAGTAGTATGTCCTCATATCAAATCAAAATGTAAACTAGTATCTTATTCTTGGTGGCCACTGACATTTTATTGTTGGTCGTTGTCAAAGCATAAACATTAAGAAGACTTTAATAGACATTATGGACAACCCAGAGGACTGCACTCAGTGCCTAGAGCAATTGCTGAATAAGAGGTTTGTTTAACACCTTTTGCCAACTGTGCAAGCTTAGCTTACTACACACACAGACTAATAATAATAATCTAGTAGTAGCACAGAGAGTCATAGTAGAGGCAGGATAAGAATTTAGAAACAGTCTACAAGAAAATCAGAGACGATTTAGGGAAAAATAGAATTATGAGGACCGTTTGGAATAAAAAGGGGCTGTAAAAGATAGGGAAGTATAATTAATATTATTAACAGGAAAACATACTGGGGCGAGCAGAGGAGCCCTCGGTGGACCTATCCTGGCCTTGCTGTTCCTGCTCCGCCCACGCTGCTACCCCCTCCTCTGTCCTCTTGCCACTGGGGGAGCTGATGTACAACATGAAAGAAAGACACAAACATGGATGATTGTTGACAGTCAAATCAAACATTTAAAAAAAACAATAACAAATTATTTTGGGGAAATAGACAACAATTGCACTCAATTTATTGACCTATCTGATGTGGTCTACTAGGATATTAGTATTGCTGGATTCGCAGACCGTCTACTTGGAAAGGTATGTAACTCAGTAAACCAACTACAAAAAGGTTCTACTAGGACTGGCAGGCAGCACTCCGCAGCACGCGAAGTGACAGACACAGTCCGTCATGATTGCGGACCACTAAAAAGTTTCCTACTAAATAGTAAATAACCAGTCATAATATACTCAACCTATCAATCCACAACCACTATCTCTTCTTAGTGGCAGGAGTACAAAGGAAGGACTGGACTTGAGTCTCTAGAATCTAGCATTAAGCAGTTCTGTAAAGTATACTCATACATAATCACTCAGGCCAAATGAGCACAAAATTGAAAACAAGTAAGCATAGTAGCACCGCCAGTGAGCAGGCGAGCACCTGCAATAACAGAAGCTTTTGAAACATAATTTACCTGCAATGTAATCTCTAGTGTCTAGCATTATGCACATCTGTAGAGTACACTCATACATAATCACCTAGGCCAAATGAGCACAAAATTGAAAACAAGTAAGCATAGTTGCACCGCCAGTGAGCAGGTGAGCACCTGCAATCACAGAAGCTCTTCAAACATTAACTTACCTGCAATGTAATCAGCAGCATTCTTGCTCTTCGCAAAAAACAAATATTTGCAATATCATAACACAGAGCTGGACAAAACAAAGTAGTGATTAAATAGCTACTACTACTCACCAAGCCCAGGGATCTCCACGCCGAGCAGGTCAAGCAGGTCGTGTTCCCGGTTCAGGATGTCGGACCACCGTTGCGTGGACTGGTTGTAGGTGCACCGGACCCCAGGCTCCTGATACATGGCCCGGCACACCTCCCCCCATACCTGGCAACAATCCCGGAGCCCGTACCCAGCACCACGACGGTCTTGGGGAGGTGGCGCTGGACGAAGAAAACCAGTGCGGCCACCTCCATCGCGCTAAAGATCTCCCAGGCAATTACATCCTCCCCCGTTAAGTGCCCGCAAGGGAGCCGGCTACGGGGTGCGGGACCCTTCCCCTTAAGGTTCTACCTGGCTCCCTTTGCCATGGTCCTGGACAGCTGAAGAAAAAACAATAGGAAAGAATAGGGAAAAAGTAAAGAAAAGAAAAGAGAGTTTAAAAAAGTAGTTTTAAAGTAACCAAAAGTAGAAAAAAACACAAAATATAGATGTAAAAAAATAAAGAGATAGGTAATGAGAAAAAATAAATAAAAAAAGTTCAAAGAAACAAAGGATTGCAAAGATTAAGGAAGGATTGAAAAAGCATGCCCAGAACCATAGCAATGAATGAAAAACAAGATGGCCGTGCCCATTGCGGCCGCGTGGGTAAGTTTGCACGATATTTCTCCCGCGAGCACACAAAAACGGTCGCGAACACGCAATTGCGGTCTGCACATAGGAAATGCACAACACGAGCATGCAACTGGAGCCCGAAAATTGAAATACGCAACGCGAACACTGAAAACAAGATGGCCATGCCCATGTACGACGGCATGTGTAACTTTGCGGTCGCAGCGCTGAAAAAAACCCAGCGAATACGCAAAGCGCCCCGCGAACACGCAAAAAAATCCACAAATTTGCGGATTTTTTTGACTGCGAATTTGCTTTCACGCGAATTTGCGTACCGCGAATTCGCACATTTCGCCCATACTTACCTGTTAGTATTGACTCTACTGCAAATGCCAATGTTTTGAAGCTATATTTGTGTCACCAGAGTGAATTGAAAATAACATCCATTGCCAATAACAAGCACTTTGGCATCTTAGGTAAAATAAAGGTGTACATTCTTCTATCTAGTTCTTGTCTCCACCAGAAGTAATGACATACCATATGTGTACCACTAAGGGCAAAGCACATTTGCATGGCTCATATGGCTCTAAAATCTGGCCACATGGACATGATGCATGTCCCTATGAGTCCCTACCCTAATTCCATGTTGTATAAAGCCACTCAAACTCCTTTTGCAACAAACATGATAACGTAGTCACAATGCAAACATCATTAGACTGCTTTAATCTACCACAACCCAGGAGTCCTAAAGATTGTGTATGTGCCACTGTTTGCAGGTGACACTTCCTACCGGAACATATACACACACTCCACATCACCTGACACACAAACACTCCTTGACAACCATGGCCCACACCTTACAACAGACATGACCCTCTGATAGCACATACATCCCCTTGGAGGCTGGAAACCATAGTAAAGTATAGGGTATTGTATACCTAGGTGGAAGATCTATTGTGGGGCCATGTGTGCAACAAGACAGAATGTAAATCTACATCATATCGGTAAGATGTCCCCTATATCCAGTTTCCAGATAATTTCCATGCACAGGCTGACATACTCTAGCTGTGAGTTAAGCCTAGAAGCTGCTGTACATATTTATGCAATTAAGTATAATTCAAGACAATCACACCAACATTGAACTAGCTGTCAACTCCTGTGATAGCCATTATTGTAAAATGAGCTTGGTCCTTGTGCAACTAACACATACATCTGCAGGGAATTTCAAAATAGACAAACACAGCTTTACTCACTAATTACTGTAATAGACCCACACAAATCACCCACATGAAATAGACTACTAAAGTGAATGGAATTACAACCATCCAATTTTCACAACATCAGTAGGCCACAGTGTATAGACCTCTTTCATAAAATGGTTCCTTAAATTAAGGGAAGTGCTGGAAGCCTATAGGGCCAGGACACAGTTTGATTTGTAACTACCTCCCAGTCTCCATGTAGACAGGCCAGTTAGAATCAGTGTCATGTGGGACTAATAGGTATTGGCACAAAGTGTTATCCACATGTGGCAAATGTGTCATTGGAAGTTCATAACAATAGCCACAGAGGAAACAGCAATTGGCCCATATCTAGTATGACATATTTTGCAATGTACACATTGTGTTGTGTTTATGTGTGTCTAAAGTACCTATCATGGATAAAGAGACAAAACGCCTCCAAGAGGGCAGACAAAAATATTTACTTTGCACACATCAAATACATATGCAGCATACATCTCATTGAGTTCTGTCCACTGACACACTTGCACACTGGCCAATGAAAGCTGCCAAACCCACACATGCATTGAACATCCAATGCAAGGTATGGCCATTTGCCCCACTCCCCTACAGATACATCATGTGGACATTGACATCCAGACACTGTAGGTACATATTTTTGCACAAGATCACAACTGACTTACATACTCTCTTAACCATATGCTATCATTGTGAAACAAACACAACTGTAGTCACACATCCCCAATTACACAAGAATAACGAGTAACATCAGTAACACTAGTTGGACACCGAAATATCAAAACAAATAAGTGCTTTATTCAGCCTCAACATCTGTATTGTAAAAAACAAAGGCCAATGGCCAGTCCAAAAGTCTATCTTGTGTGAAAGCAAACTGTTGCCCATCAAAACCTGAGTTCAGATTCACTGTCAGGGATACTTACCCAGAAGGGGAATCTAGAGGGGCAGGCCAGGCACCAAAATAACAAAACAAGGGTGGGCTGGGTTGGTCCTTGGAAGGGCTGGGCTCAGGAGTGGGAGAGTCAGCTGGGTCAGAGGGAGGACATAATTCAGTTGCAGGGGGCTGGGTTTCATTATTTTGGGAATTTCTTAACCATGAAGGGTTGTGAAGGGAATGGGGGGACTTTTTTGCCTTAGTTTTCTTCCCTTTAGAGGAACTGGGTTGGGACGGGTAGGATGATCTTGGGTTTCAAGAGGGGGTGGGGTGTTGGCAGGACAGGGAGCTTTCCTTTAATAGGTTATTTGGTTTGTAGGTTGAGTTTTAGTAGGGGCTATTTTTGGGTGTGATTGATGTAGAAGGGTATGGCAGGAGTGGGAGGGTCTTCTTATTAAGTTTGGAAGGGGTGGTTCAGTTTGGATAGAGAAGAGGTTAAAGGGCAATCAGTCAGAATTTTTGGGTAGACTGGGTATGAGGAGAGTCAAAGGTAGGAGTTTGGAGGCAGAGGGTTGTGACGGATATGTATGTGTCTGGTAGTGTGATGTCTTTATTGGCTGTGTGTGATGCTGTGGTGTCTGCATATTTTTCTGTATTTGATCTATATGGTGCAGTGGTCGGTTGAGTCTGTCTGCATGTCATTAGATGTGCTAGTGATAGTGTCTTGTGTCTGCTGAGTGTGTGTGTGCCTCTGTTTTGACTTATGTCTGTGTGTTTGTGTGCTACGTGCAGATGTTAAGGTGGATGCATGGTCCTGTTTGCATGTGCTTTTGGTAGGTATACAGGAATATTATATATAGCAATGATGATGTTTTTGTTGTAATGTTAAGAAATGCATGTCATGTACAGAAATGTGTATATAGTAATGCCACTCATTTTATTGAAAGTTATAAGAAAGTTCATGTACAGGAGGTATATACAGATATTCGCAATGTTTCACTAATGTTCATTATGTGTCTGTTAAGCGCTCTGATGCCCAAGGGTCATGTCCACGCTATATAAAACTCTATAAATAAATAAAAATGAATAAGGTATGGGAATAGGGACTGTGGATGGGGAAGAGGCAGGAGGGTAGGTTGAAAGTTAGACTTAGGTAAAGGCTGCTTTCTGGCGGGTCACCAGTACAGTTGACCAGGTGTTTCGTTTTGCTCTGCTACAGTGGGGGACGGTGGTGCTTGGCGAAGGCAGCCTGTATGTTGCTTTTGTTGACCTGCGGGCTGCCTTCGACCTGGCCCCAAGGAGAAAGCTCTGGGTAGTTCTGAGCAAAATGGGTCTTCCGAAAGAGCTACTTACCCTGATAATGAGGTTGCATGAGTTCAACTTCGCTAAAATCCAATGGGGCATGCATGGTGAATCCTCTGTTGACTTCCCGGTTGAACGCGGAGTGCGCCAGGGGTGCGCAATGGCTCCCCTGCTTTTCTCATTATTCATAAATGGGATAGTGGCTCGAATGCTGGACGCCAGTGTAGATGCGCCGTCGTTGGCGGGCCTTAGGGATCCGATCCTGATGTTCGCCGACGATACACTAATTCTATCCAAAAATCCAGGCGGTCTGCAGCGAGCTTTGAATATTTTCGACTCTTTTTACGGGAAGCACGGCCTGGAAGTCAATGTGGGTAAGACCAAGCTGATGGCCTTTGCATCAAAACGTAGACCCAGGCCAAAAATATTCTTGAACAACTGCCTGTTAGAGGTGGTTACTGTATTTACCTATCTTGGGATACAGATAACAAACGATTCGAGATGGTCCCAGCACATAGAAATGGCGGTCTTGAGGCACCAACAGATCTTGTGGGCACTTCGGGTGGAACACAAAAAATCCAAGTCTAAACCAATAAAACCCGCTTTGGCAGTATATGACGCCAAGGCTCTTGGGTTTGCCCTCTATGGGGCAGAGCTGTGGGGTTATGGGAAGCTCCTCCCCTTGCAGACCTCTGAGAACAAGTTTCTAAGGGGAATCACAGGACTCCCGCAGAGTTCCCCACTGATTCCCCTTGGTCTTGACCTGGGGAGAAGAGCAGTTAATGACCTAGTGAGGTTGCGCCCGATTCTCTATTGGAGACGCCTCTGGACTACTCCGGAGATCCGGCACTATGCAGAGCGGTTTTTAGCCATAATAAATGCTGATACCTTTCATAAGATAGTTTGCCTAAAAAATCTCAGGTCTGCTTTAGGCGATCTTGGTCTCTCAAATTTATGGGATAATCCAACCGGGGAACTCTTTCCAAGCAAAAAAGCGATTAAAGATCTATATTGGATCGGGTTGCTGAAAGAGTTTGGAACAAAACTAAATCCGACTCCATGATGGGGCGCTTTGTGGTAGTTAAACTGTATCCAGTCTTAGAACCTTATTGGGACAGCATAACTAACCCTGGGGACAGGAAGATTTTTTTCCAGTTAAGATCAGGTGCTCTTCAATTGAGATCACTGACAGGTAGGTGGAGGAGTTCCTCCACCTCATATTGTCCAGCTTGTGGTGCATCTAATGAAAGTATAATCCACTTTTTTTTCTCTTGTAAAGCTTATGCCACCCCGAGAAAAGTCTGGTTAGTCCCTGTTTGTAAAAATTTAGGGACATCCAGGGGTGTCATGGCCTTACGAATCATTTGCACTTCTACCCATATGCCTGTAGTCCTAGCAACAGCTAAGTACCTGTGGAGGGCATGGTCTATCAGACGGAGGGCTCTTCTCTAGAGTACACCGATTGGGGCATCCTATCTCGCATCTGTGCAATTATGTACTAAAGTTTTATATTGCTTCTTTGCTCTGCTTAATTGTCTATGTCTGCACAATTTTTCTTAAAATTACTGTATTTAATGAGGAAAGAAGTTTAACGATGTATTTTAAATGTATGTTTGTGCTTTTATGAGTCTAAACCTCGAATAAAGCTTTTGTACACAGTAAAGGCTGCTGAGAGTTTGAGGTCAGAGCCTGAATGGATCTCTGTAGGGAAGACATGTCAGAGTGAATACCCTCCAGGAACGATACCATCTGCATCTCCTGATTAGTATGCACCTGGAGGACATTCAGCACTGCTGTCTGACCCAAATAAATCTACCTCAGGAGATCAATAGCCTCCACACTCAGGGCAGCGGGGGAGGCAGGGGGGAGGTGTCTGGCACAGAGGATACTCCACCGCTTTTAGGGGAGCAGCCACAGACAGCGGCTGGAGAGCAGGCGTGAGGGTGGAGATGGTAGGGGGTGGACTGAGATGGAGTAGACAGAGGTCCAGGGGGATCCACCACCACTTAGGAGGGATCACTGGAACTTAAGTCAGATGATGATGACATTGATGTCACATCAGTCAGCTCCTCTGTGTCACTCCAATCAACTTCTGTGCCACTGGTTCCATCTTGCTCACTGCCAGCACATAAGCCACTGTTGCCAACTGCTTTCCTAACAGTCATGGCACTGTCTGCTGCGCTGCCCTGGTGTGATGCTGAAAAATATATTACAAAACAATTAATTACATAAACTGGCCATATAGGTCTAAACAACTCCTACCAGAATTTCATATTTCACAATTTGTACTTGTATAACTACATTAGTTCATTTATAACCATTAGCACATGGCTGAAAGCTACATAACCTGTGAACATTGTCACGTAATGGTGTCACAACTTCAGTCTGATACAACTTAATATTTGATTTTGGTTAAATTTTAACCACATTGATGTACCAGCAGATGTATTTGCTCTTACTACTTATCCCCTTCTAGTATTCCATACTTACCTCATGTGATCAAAGGGAAAATACATATTAATTTTAAAATTGACTTTGACTGCAAAGCTTAACAATCAGAATACAGTGAGGTATCTCTAATCCAGACCATTTTAAAAAGCAGGTCACTTGCTACAGTGAACTAATATTGATATGTTACACTCAAGATGAAAGGGCATGGAATAGACCATTGCCCATTGTCGAAATAACAGTTGAACATCTGTCCACTGGCAGATGATGCCATTGTAAGTGCCACATGCGTGACTCATATAGTAGACACATATAGAATATAGCTTTTGAAAGGCACCAATTATGTTAACAAGTAGTGTGTTATGTCAGCACCGTGCACCAATAAAAAAGTGTTTGCCATCAAATACACACAGCAAACATTGGTGCATGTAAACACAGCTTATTACACTGCCTGTGTCAATGATTGTAGATTAGTAAAATGACATGTAGCTTACAATACCTCCAGGCCATGTAGAATCCTTATTTGTGCCCATAATAGAAGGGAAACTCATGTAACTTAATACCCTTTGGCAACACTTAATTATCAGCCCGTGAATACTGCTGATTTACACATATCATCGCAACAAGTCAGCGTGTCCCTCCCTGATAAATTTCATCATGCACAAATTAACCCTCATAGATACATATGTGCACCTCACCTGACTGTATCTGCCCTTCTCAGAGGTATGCTAAGGCACAATTCCAGACTGGTCAGTTATGTTTTCAAACAATGGATATGTTGCCATCATCACGTGGATCTCCTTTGTGACACCTATGAATGCCATTGGGAATGTGTGACTCTCACATTCATGCATTTTCACCCCTGTTACTAAGTGACACCTACTCTCTGAGTCTATCACATACATATTTTGTTATGTATACATAGAAGAAAACATGCAATTAGCTGGATATCATGTAGGATGCATTCAGTCCTTCACTTTATGTAAGGACCAGTCAGACATGTGACATTGCTACACATAAGTTCACATCTGACAGCGTCTTAATAGGACAACAGATAGCACCAGTGGTGTTAGCTCTTTCACAACACAGATCATTCCCCACTTACCAAGGCCTTAAATTTCACATTGTCTGCTACCTGATTGTATTGTTTGGCATGTCACAGTCAAATGGTCCTGCATCACTTAACACAAAACTGGGGGTGCTAACAAGTGGTTCTTTTTGGGATCACTGTTATACATGACCACAAGACGTAATGTATGTTTTCTAAGACATTGTGTTTCCATGTGGCCAATCTACCATACAATTTTACAACTGGCATTAGCCTAACTATTGTAGCCTTATTATTTTAGTTTAATTTATATATTTTATTTATTTAAACAGTTTTATATACCGCTGGCTAGACTTGTAGGTATCAGAGTGCTTTACATAACGTCAACAATGTCACAACAATGATAACAATTACATGTTACATCAAATATAAGAGACACATTAAAGGGAGAGAAGGAGAGACAAGTAGAGAGGGAAGGGGGAGAGGGGGTGTGAGAAGGGAGGGGATGAGGGGTAAGACGGAATAAGAGACAAAGGGAAAGTCAGCCCAAAGACCGAATGGGTGGGAGATGGCCGAGGAGGTCATCGGTCAGAAAGATGGATAGACAGGAGACAATTGAGAAGCAGAACGGCAGATAGGGGTGAGTGATGATGTGCAGACTCAATATGCTGAATTCCTTTTTGTAGTAATGGCTGTCTATAGACTAACAATAGCTAGGGCATGGCTAGATAAAAACCCTCCGAAAATGCAATGCTGGCTGGCAAACACTCTATATGCATATAATATAGAGGAAAAAAATTTTGCCCGGAAGGGGAGGAGTGGAAGACGGTTGGGGAGAAGAATTTGGGAGCCATTATGTAAATGGAAAGAGAGCCAAAGAAGGAATAGCTAGGGGTAGAGGGAGGTAGTCGCCTTTACTTTTGATTTAGATGTTGAGTGTTTTTGTTATTGGCTCTTTCTTCGTCGATCTTAGACTCTGTTTTTCAACTTTAGTAGATTTATATAATTGTGTACTCTGTGTTTGGCCAAAAATTTATTGTATAATTTATTTGTCAATATTTAAGGCTTGTGTTATTGGTAATGCTCATAATTAATTGTTGTAATAAAGGAAAATATAAAATAAAAAAAAAATAAAAATAAAAAAAAGAGAAGCAGAACGGCAGAAATACGATGAGGGGGGTGTGCGAGACAGGGATAAGGGAGGAAACGTTGCCCAAGGTCCGGCTGGGCAGGTGATGGTCAGGGGATGAACAAAGGCAGATCTCCTCATCAGCTAAACAGAGCAGCTTTACCGGGCATTGGACATAATGCTCTGACTCCGCTGTCATGATAGAGATCAAGTGTACTCAGAGATTGTCAGAAAAGTGCGGGTGGGAGAGCCATGGTCCGAAAATATTCCAGACTTCCTCTTGAGGTCAGGCACAGACCTGGGAGGGCTGTGCAAGTAAAAGTTCAGCAAGGGGAAAAAAAGTCTCCACTGGCGGCCATGTTGGGGTCAGGCATCCTGGGACCCTTTTCCACACTGTGAATTTGCCGAGTTACACAGTACTTTACAGGGCAGGAAAGGTAAGTGTCCCATTAGATTCTTAAAAAGGACACAAGCGCTCCTTTCAATAACTGGAGGCATCAGTGCCAATTGATTAAAAATGCCCAGACTTCAATGAGGTGGTAGCTCGCCCCTTCTCGCCAGCACCAATGGAGTTCTCACTTCTGTTGGACTCGGTGTTCCCTCTGGGAGTCCTGCTCATCCTGCTGCTTGTCATCACAGTGAGCAGCCCCCCTGCTCAAGAGGTGGACCTGGGGAGGGGGAATTTACTCGCTCAGCAAAAACGGAAGCTGGCAGCCTCACAATGCAGCTCCCATGGCACTAGGCAAGAACTCTCCGATCGACAGGCACCATCTTAGCTTCCTCTTTGGGGAAACATCGAGGCTCACCTCTCCGTGATGTCAGATCGGAGAAGTGTGACAAGGATCCCGTTGCGTTCAGCCCGCATTCTAGGCGTGAAAATAGCGCGTCGGGATGACTGCTCTGGAAGGTGGGGCGTAGGCTCAACATGGAGCATCAGTTCTGAGTGGCAATGGTGGGCTGGCTTCTCCTCCGGATTGCCTTACATGTCCATTAGTCAATGGATATCACCATCCTCCTACTACTATTGGTACATTTGCCAAGTGTTATATATTACATGGGTCTGGAGTCTTCTTAAACGTAAAAGTGAGAAGAACTGCATAGAAGAAATACATACATGGTAATGCAAAATGTTAACTAAGGCTCATATGCACCCTCTACTTGCTGCTGTCTGGCTCTCAACTGCCCAGTGATGTTGGGATAGGCCCCTGCCATTATGAGGGCCATTAGGGGAGGTCAAGGTTTGGTTGCGCCCCTGCCTTCTGGAGCTGACAGGCCCAGCTGGACTTCGGTGATTTTACAGCTCCAGCCTCTCAAGACCTGCCACTGTTTGCTACAGTGGGCACTGTGCTGACATGTGACCCCCAGGGACCCAACTACAGGAAAACCTTCTGATGGGTTTTGAACAGTAAGGATGACATGGAATCAGACACTTAGTACACATGCGAGATGTACATCAACAGCCTGTTTTTCACATTGGTCTTATAAAGCTAGATTAAACATTCAACAAGTTAGCAGACAACATGTGTTCACACTGCACATGTTGTCAGAAATCCAACATGTTTTTTTATAAACATGTCCAGTTCCTGTTTGCACCACCCTTTTACTTTACTACACTGTGGATGGGACCAGACCACAGGTGGTATGAAATCTTTTACTCCCTATCCCAGCACATTATTGTATCCTCCCTACTGGTACAGTAGTAGTTCAGCCCTGGGCATTCACCTAACTAGTATGGACAATTTACCAGAATCATGCTGTCTAAAATATCACGGAAATCTGGTCATTTAGTTCAAGTAGTATAAGTTGGTAACTAATTGATCACACTCTGAGGAACAACGGACAAGTGTGCAACAGATTAGGACTGCAAATCACATTTGTCTGTGTTAGCTTTGAAAATCAGTTTTCCAATACAACACTGCATGTCATATGTGCCAGGGTGAAGAGGACAATATCAACATACCATTGTACAATATTCAGTGCCACAGTACAACACAGGTTGTGATGCACTTATGCATTGCACTGCAGATGTCCCCAAATATCTGAAGGTGACATGTTTGACAGCACAAATGTGCACATACATTTTGGCATCACGCATGACGGTCTGGCTGCCAACTGGTATGGAAAAGTGTTTAATTTTTCAAGCAACCGTACTGGGGGTCAAAATGTGTACATGTTCTGGACAACTGGGTCTATTCTTCACAGCAGGTACATGAACATATGTTGCTACGCTAAAACCATAATTGCCAAACCATAGTCCAATGAACCGCAATGAAGCCAAAACATAGGTTATGTAAATCAACAGACAGAACATTCATTACAATTGTAACATTGGTCCCATAACTGTGCTCCATTTTGGGTAATGGTCCATACAAGGTTTTCAACTTTGCCTGTGTGTCAGTTCGGCATTCTTGGACTGTTGTGAACCATGATCAACATATGGCCTGACTGACCATAATAACCATACATCTGGTGGCCGTCCCACATCTGACATGACCATTGTTGACCTCTGTGAATTGCTATGTGAGGTGTTGTGATATGGGTGACATAACATTAATATTGCATCATGTATATTGAGTTTTTGTTCTGTACACATCAACAATTTATCTACATATGCATCTGACAGATTACAGTCACCATTAGATTTTTAAGGGCTATGACTCCGCAAGCGCTTCTTTAGTAAAGATCTAAAGATAACACATTTAATATTGTGTAAAAGTGACGTGTATGAAGACAAAACAACAATAGGATGTATGTGGCCTATGTTGAGGTTTGCACATGATAACATTGATGTAAAGTTCATAACAGTACTGTCACATACATAGCAGTAAATGTGTCAATAACGTTTCTGAACACACTTTCATACAATTGTAATCAAAATCCTGTCTGGGTATCATTGCCACAATCTGCCTATGTGTATGGTTACCTGCCATGTAGGTACGTTTTTTCAGACTTAATTGTACTCACCACCTGCTCCTCTGGTGTGCCATAAAGCTGTTATACAGGGGAAAGACTGTGTCTACCAGTGTTGCCAGCTCCTCAGGTGTGACAGCAGAGGGCCCTGCTCCCTGTATAGCATGATATTGTAGCTCACACAGGATGAGAACAGAAGCAGAGAGATGGGGAGGTCTGTGAAAGTGCAGTTTCTGTTGGCAAATGATTTTTATTGCAAATTGCGAGACATATTTGTAGACCACATCGGCGGTCTTCTGTATAGGCAGTCAAAGGGATAGGTTCACGTTGGTCGCATTTTCTGACTGTCCAACGGCTGTGATTGCTGGGTGACATGCAGCCCACTGCGCAGTTAAAAATATCTGGCGATCTGTGAGATTGCTTGTTCCATTAGTAAAGGAAGTTTTCTTCATCGGTCATCACTGTAGGCGGACACATTCAGTGAGCTGCAACTGTCACCATAACAAGTTACAGCCCATGCCTGTGTCAACTCGGTTCGTAACTGCCTACCGCAACTTTGAATTATGGTTCAGTTGGAGCAAATACATTTGCCACTGTTGTTTGTTTGGACTCCACCATGTCTGAATGCACAATATTGTGTGTTAACACCTTGGCTGCTTAAGATATTCTCCAGCTGTGCTGGACCATAATAGAAATGGGTATGGTCATGACGAGCTGAGATCGTCATGACCACACGAGCTGAGCTTGTCATGACCATACGAGCATTGTGCCTCATGACGAGCTGAGCTAGTCATGAGCACCGAAGGGGTTAAAGGAGCATCTGAATCAACCGCCTGCACTCCCTTCACTATGTAACCTTGAGAGGAGCCTTAAACACTCATTGGCAGTCTAAACGAGCATGAAAGTTAAGCCTGGGCGTAGCTCACAGATTTGCGCTATACGGAACTCTGTGAAGTGCAAAAAAATCTCTGCCGCACCACGCGGAGCTTCCCAAGCGGTGGAGTATAATAGAAAATGCTGTTCGCGGTGATTGCACTGTGCTGGCTGCTTGTCCGCACTGCCAATGATTGCGAACTGCACCATGGGTCAAGTAGATTTTTACTCGACGCAACCGGGCAGTTTCTCAATGCGAGCGACCACTCACAATGAGAAACCTGACCCCCAGCGTTGAAAAATCTCGCCGGGAGATTGATTTTCCACGCTCGCCAATCTTCATTTTGACGATCGCGAACAAGCAAAAATCTCGTTGGGAGATTTATTTTTCTCGCTCGCGCTCACAAACTTCATGCTGATGAACGTGAGAAAGGAAAATACCTTTGCGAGATCCCCGTAATACGGGGTGCTGAAAACTCTGCGAAATCCGTGAGTGAAGCAGAGTTCACTGCCCTGGTTTAATGAAAACACAAATGACAGTTTCATGTTTACCTCTTTTTCCCAGGCAGTAAGCAGCCCATGCCCATTAACAGATGTAAATACACCAACAAACTTTGTTTTAAGTCACTGTCACCCAATATTCGATCTGTGTTGTATTCAGGGGGAGAGGGAGAGTGTGTTGGATGACTTACAGAATCCAATATTCACAGAGGGACAGAACCCTCACATTTCCAGCACATAACTGACACATTGCAATTCAATGGAACTTTGTAAGTGATCAATATGTTCTGTACTTAAGTGTCCATCTACAAATTAATGGAAATGCACATTGTAAATTGGTAGTGCATGTCATTGTATGTGCAATGCAGAACTCAACACATGACAGTGTCCACCATGCCACATTTGTGTGAATGAAATGCTGAGTGCAACTACAGACATGTGTGGGTTACAGAATAGTATTCATAACATGATCTTACTATGTTTACAAAAAACTTTACTCAGCCAATAAACATATGTATTGTTTACTTGTAAGATTTGGACTGTCTACTGCTTGAATTGGCCTCTACCAAATCTGTCGCTAGTGACGTAGGAGTCTACTATACTTCCATTCCTGTGTTTACAGAATGCTGTTGCATGCATAGTAAGAAATATAATGAAAGTGCTGGATTGCACTGCAATAGAATGTTATGTGTGGTTACATGGTCTTTTGTGTTTGTCTACCTACATTTTACTGGTGACATTGTGACATATCACCTGCTCTTTATACACTCCACACATAGGTATAGTGGAGGAGCAAGAAGACAGCCTTCCATCTACAGGCCCTTTCCAGACTAACAAACCATGGAAGAGAGAGACGTGATCCGCAAATATCATCTCAAAGAGGGGACCATCAATGATTTGCGCCAGCAGTTGGAACCTTCATTGCATCCACATTAAAACTATCCAACAGCTCTGACACCAAAAATTAAGGTGATGGCAGTACTACATTACTTGGCCACAAGTTCTTTCCAGCACACTGTAGCAACATCTATCTGAATGTTCAAGCCTATTATCAGCAACATACTTCGTGATGTACTACAGACATTGACGAGACATACGAACAGCTACATCAAGTTTCCCAAATGCAAAGATTTGGCCAATATTAAAGCAGACTTTTTTGATTTTGGTCGAATTCCACATCTGATTGGAGCTATTAATGGGACACATATTGCTTTAATACCACCACAGGCATATGAACAGGTGTATAGGAGCAGAAAGTATTTCCACTCAACAAATGTACAGGTGGTTTGTTTGGCAGATTTGTACACTTCTTACGTTAGTGCCAGATTTCCTGGTTCAACTTATGACTCCTACATACTACAGAACAGCATCCTACCCCATTGAATGATACAACTACTTCCAGAGAGGGCCTGGCTTGTTGGTATCTAAGATTTTTCATAACGTTTGTTGTTAGTGGTTTTGTGTGTATATTGGGTAAATGTTTGCTTGAGCATTAAACTCCTGTCAATCTTCCATGTAGGAAAAGTAGGATTTCCCAACAAGCCATGGTTACTGACACCATTGAGAATACTGTTGGCCCAGCAGACGTCAACTTCAATGAGGTTCATGGGAGAACAAGGCATCAGTGGAGCGGGCTTTTAGCCTACCAAAGGCCAGATTTCGCTGTATGAACAAAACTGGATTAGCCCTACAATACTCTCCTGGGAAGGTGTGTCAGATCACCGTCACCTGCTACATGCTCCACCAACTAGCAGTAAGGGAAAACATCCCTCTCATTGAAGAAGATGGAGACCAGCAGGAGCGACTGGATGGGGATCCTGGACTGGGTAATTATGACAGTGGTGAAGAGGAGGGATGTGACTTGCGACAACAGCTTATCAAGAACTTCTTTTCATGACTGTTAGTATGCACTGAGATACAGTGTTTGCTGTTGTGTAGCTGTGAATACTATGTGTATGTACACATCAGAGTTTATGATAAGTGTGCTAATATGCGTGCAAAACAGGTTTTGTAAATAGTTAATGTCAAATGCACACTCTATTATTAAAGTGTAACTAGTGTGAAGATTGACATTATTCTGGCAGAAGTTTAAGTTGAATGTTACTTGTGAGACATACATTTTTGTAGCTCATCTTAATTCATAATTTTGTTTCACTGAACTTTGCCATTTCATCCACTGATGAAAATTTCAGAGTTGTTTCATCAGAAGGCATATGATGATGTTTCTGAGGAATGATCCTGTCACAGACTTTAAGCATACAGATCTGTTATGACAAATGCTTGCACATTGAAGGGGTGGGTGTTGCTACAACACCTATGTACTTCTGTCCTATTTTGTGCTAGTTGTTTGGCAAAATGTGTAGCATCTTGTGTTTCAAGACAATGTGGTTGTGGGGACAGACCATGCTACTTTTGGTTTACATTACCTATATTATACTTATGTGACATCTGATGTAGCTGTGGATGTGTGCTACACCACTGACGTTTCCTTGTAACATCCCAACAGATGCTGCAAGACCTTTTTGGATTGGAGCTGTGCTAGCCAATCAGTAGCTAAGAGGTTCAAGTACTCTTGGAAAGCTTACATTCAACTTCTCACTACACACACCATAAAACACTCGAAAATGCCACTCCACCAGTCTTAAAAGGGAAGAGCAAAACAATTAACAATAATAATCAAACTTTAATCTTATGTCATAAAGATTCACTCATACATATGTATACAAAATCACAATGAATTTAGTTAAAACAATTCAAATAGTTATTACAAACAATATTAAAACGGAGAGAGATACAGAACAAGACATATACATTTGTCATTAATAACGGTTAATTTGAAGGAATCAATCAGAGTATTGACATTATTTCATTATATAAATGCAACATATTATTCCGCAAATTTAACCATAAGTAACAAGCGTCAACGCATTTCGGTGGTACTTACAATTGAGAAGCCAAGCCACCTTCCCAAGGACAACGAAATATCTATCCCTCCTAAATGAAATGCCTAGGTATTCTCCTGTATAAAGACATAAAGGAGATGTCAACTTAAATCCACTTAGTTAAAATCACTACATCTCTTAGATTATACTCTAAACATTCTATATGTTATCCTTTCCAAAATCATTATTTACTGATTTTTTTAAAACTAATTTACAAGTGGATTAAACATGCATCCCCCATTTCTTCATGGATTTACACGTAAATGTACTCCTAATAACCCAATTAGGACTCGGAAGTATACCAACACTCACGCCTACAATCGAGCAACATTCATATGTTCCCAGATATTTCTTGACTTACCTAATCTATAAATGTGGGACCAATATTCATAAGCTTTCTGGCTGTTCTGAAATTTTGGAAGAATCAGCAGTCATTCCTAGCTAAAAAACTAAAGACATGGATCGCAATTAACCCTGAGCTCATAGATGCTAAACCGATCTCAAACTAACTTCTTGAAGTCAAGTTTAAGAGCAAGTATATAATTGGCCTACCTCTAGTGTATTCACACCAGATATAAATCCTTTTGTGTCCACCTAAGAAGGTGTGGAAGGTGATTTTAAAATCAATGCATCCCACTTGTCAGTTGGAATCTTCATATGCCAGTCCTATTAAAGATAAAATATGGATTTTTTTAAATAAAAAAACCACATGTTGTGGTCCACATAAAGGGAACAGGATATATACCAGGGCCTTTTACATGCAAAGGGTATGCAGAAGAGGGACACAGTTCATTAACCCACCTCATTTATGTAGAGATTATACATCCATAACTAAGGACGTTTCTGTAAGTTCAATAAAGCAGTTGAGACTTGTCTTTACATGTGCCTTCCTATTTGAATCACATAAAGGACTTAAACGGAAAAGCCTCCAAATCAAAACTAGGGTTCATATTTAGATCCCCAATTACTCAAATTAAGAGCTCTATTAAAATAATCGAGACCACTCAAACCCTGCTGAATTCACAGTGACAGTGCGTATTGTGCTCAATATTATCTGAATATGGAAAATGCATTTCCATTTAATAATCACTTAAACTTATCCATCCAAAGTCTAAGTCACCTGATCCTATACGGCAAAAACAGCCCGTTTATTGCCCTCTATCAGTGTTATAATCGATGTCCCAATTGGATTTATTTATTTTTTCTATAAAAAAGATTTTTATAAAACCTGACTTAAAACTGGCAGTTAGGGCACGAACTGTCCATTCATTGCCATTTATCAATTACTGAATTGATGTTTCTAAACATTTCTCAACTAGATACTGAACTGCAAGGTACAGCCTACGCATGTCATATTCAAAACCCGCCCCAAAACCTATGCAGTCAGGTCATGACTGAACTAGCGGTCCCTCGTTTTTGGTCCACTTTCCTGTTCAATATAATATTACAGCGAGTCTGCCGAATCTTACCTAGGTGGGATACGTACAGGTATGCCCAAACTATGGCAGTATTATCAGAAAGTTAATAAAACATTCAACAATACATAGGTCTAAAAATGCCCATACAGTGGGCTGGGTAGACCCTCCTCTTTTTAAGTCATTGTTACTTAAAAAAAATCTAAACTTAGGAAAGATATTAAAAAGTTTAGTGTAGAACTCAAATATCCATACTTAAACCAGGATTGCTATCAACAGAAGCAATAACAGGTAGGTGAGCATCCATATCAACAGAGACCTTGATACTTAAGAGGGGGAAGAAAGCAGATTACTTTCTCGGAAACCTCGGGCTCTACTAGTGAGGACAAGGGCACCTCTAGTCCTGAACAAGTTGGACAATCCATAAACAGGACTATGAGGCTTTTTAGATCATCATCAAAGATGGGAACAGAGAAACAATCTGAATAAAGGCAGTGGACAATGTATGAGGAATCCCACCAACAGAAATACCTCAAAACCGGAAACCAGAAATAATGGTGATAGAGAAATTTCAAATAATTAACCTCTCTAGACGACGCCTTAACATCTGAGAAAGGGAAGTGTTGGAGAGGGGCTTCAGTTTTGCACCTACATCTGGAGTAAACAAATACAAATTAGAAAAGGATCTCAAGGTTTTTTTTCAGAACGATTAGACTTCAGAGATACTTTGAGGATAGGACATACACCCCCACAGATAACATCTCAGGCCTGAGGAGAAGATCTATATTTACAACCCCAATACAACAAATTAGCAAGACTGTAGATACCTTTGAAAAAGTTCTGGAGCTCAAGGTGCAAAAATTAGTCACAGAATCATTCCCTGATGCTCAAAACATACGAAAGGAACCAGGAATGTGATTCTTTCCTTGAGGAACGATTGGAGTATCACCATTAAACCAGCTGAAAAGGGTGGGGGAGTGGTAATATTCGACATGGACAACTATGAGAACAAGGTTGTAGAACTCCTACAGGTAGAGGCGCACTATCAAAGAGTCTCTAGGAAGAACATGGACTCCCTGAAGTGAACAGTATCAAAACTCAGGAAAGATGTGGTGATTAAATATTGTATAGGGGAAGAGGAATTTAGATTGCTGAAAAATGAGAAAGCCATTATCCCTGCGATCTATGGGCTCCCCAAGTTCCACAAGAATGAGAAATACCCTCTGCTTAGGCCAATTGTTAGCTGTATTAGATCATTACTGGAACTCCTTAGTAAATACGTTGATAGTTTTTAGGAAGCCTCTAGTTTTCAAACAGAAATTGTATATCAAAGATTCTGCCCAGACGATTACCATCAATGAAGGCGTAGCATTAAATGAAAATTCCCAGATACTGGCTACATTAGCTATAGAAGCCATTTACACAAATATCCCTCAGGATGATACTAATAAAGTCATTCAGAAAGTCTTGAGTGAAGAGGACACAAGGGAAGCAAATAAGGGGCTCATCATTGAATATGTATCTCTTGTTTTAAAAAATAATATGTTTTTAATAAGGAAGATCTATACCTCTAACATAAAGCTACAAGCATGGTACCAACTTGTGCCTCAAGTTGGCTCGCATCTACGTGGGGGAATTTGAAGAGAGGTATGCGTTCAATGAGGCAGTTCCTTTTTCAGAGAAAATCCCCAAGTGGTTTTGTTTTATTGATGATGTAGTTTTGATCTGGGATGGTCCAGTCGAGACGTTACAAGAATTCTTGAAATGACGAAACATGGGGGACCCTAATTTTAAATACACTGTACATTTTACCTATGAATTTGTCAATTTACTAGACCTTACAATAAAGAATGTAGAAGGGAGATTAGAAGTGGAACTTATTAGAAAACCCACAGATAAGAACACAATACTTCACTATACAAGTTATCACCCGAAGGCTCAAATCGATAGATCGATGGACAGTTCCTCCGGTTGCGGTGGAATAGCTCATCTTTAGATGATATTTACAAACATTTGGAATTTTTAAAGATCAAACTGAGGGAATGAAGTTACCCTAAAAAATTCATAAATCATTCCTTCAAGAGGGCGAGATTTTATGATCGGGGTAGCATTTTAGCGGATACTGACAACAAAAAAGAGAGAAGTAACTCACAAATTATAGGATTGTCTTTGTTAGCCAATCTTCTGAGATTAGCAACACGATTAAGGATATAGTAAACTCAAATTGGAACATCTTGAATGATGATGAGGATATAAAACTGGACAGATCACTGTTTGCCTTTAAACGGAATGCTAATCTTCTTAAGGCCTTAGTTCATACCTATAGGGAGAAAAACACCTAAAACAAATGAAAGTTGCTGGCTCCAGATCAGTGGGCAATAATAAATGTGGCAGGTGTGCCACCTGCCTAATGTAAATAATAGAGAAGAGTGTCACATATAATGGACATACAGTGTCAGCTACTGAACTTAATAACTGCAGGAGTACCAATAACATTTATTTAATCATCTGTCCCTGCGGGTTGGGATATGTGGGTGAAACAGCTTGGGAACCTAGGGTGAGGCTGTTAGAACATAAATCAGCAGTGAAGGCTGTTAGAACATAAACCAGCAGTGAAAAATAATAAAGAGAATGCACACTTAGTGATCCACTTTAAGGAAGCTGGTCAAACCTGCACAGATATCAGATTGTTTATTTTAAAACAGATTTATGGAAGTAAAAGAGGTAGAGATATGGAATAAAATAAAAAAAATAGAGAGCAGTGGTATATTTAACCGCATCGCTGCAGCGGCTTTTCCCGCTGTGTGCGGCAAATTTAAAAAAGCTGCGTTATATGACAAGCTCAGCTCGTCATCCGCACACGACCACCGTGGCTGATGACGAGCTGAGCTTGTGATCAGCAGCGAAGAGGTTAAACACTAAACACTGTCAGATACGGTTTAAATAGCAAGGAGGACTGGATGAAACTTATTATATAACCTCCTTTAAAGGTCTTTGCAACTGATTCTTACTATATGGAAATTCCTCTTTCTTATAGAAGCAGTATGAAATGGAAGTCCCTCATTTTTACCTTTGATGTTTGGGCTCCCTAGATTAGGCATGGATTGGTATCACAACACCATCCCATGGGGCATCGCTATGTGTATAACCCAATCAAGGGCATTTTATAGATATGAACATTGGAGTAGTTCTTTGTACATGAATACTACTGTATATCCTCCTAATATAAAAATCAATACAGGGGGGTTTTGTATTTGTTTGAAGACATTAGGTTTAGCCATCAAAATGGGGGACCTTCTATTACATTTGGCGCAACTCCATTCCCCTTTCTTTATACCAAATCTCATTTTATTTGTTGAATAGTTTTTTCTAATATATTTTCCCTCTACTATCTTTGTAGAGGCATGCACTATTAGCAACAGTATACCGCTAAATTGGTATAATCACTCTTTTAATTAAAAATAACCTGGGACGATACTGACATGTACGGTATTGTCATTTAAATTTGGCAATAGATCCGGGCCACTACTAGATAGCTCCCTATTGTACGAACTACTCATCAACTTCCACGTCACTATGTAACGTAGAAGGCTGGCTCCTCCTTATTAGGAGGAGCTTCCAACTACGACCGATTGTCTGTACACGGAGGAAACAGATGATGCTGGTCGAGTCGGAAATTCAAGAGAAGCAAGAGACTTGTTCTTAAAAGAGGGGGAGGCTGCCAAGCCCACTGTATGGGGCATTTCTGGACCTGTGTATTAATAAATGTTTTATTAACTCTCTGGTAACTCTGCCATAGTTCAAGCATACGTGTACATATCCTGTTGAGGCAAGATGCAGCAGGTTAGCTGTAAAACGATATTGAACAGAGAACTGGGCTGATAATGATGGACCACTAGTTCAGTCATAACCTGACTGCATATGTTTCAGGCGGGTCTGAATATTACATGCAGAGGCTGTGCTTTGCAGTTCAGTATTCATTTGCAAAATGTTTAGAAACATCGATTTCTATATTGATAAAGGGCAATAAATGAACAGTTCAGTCCTTAACTACCAGTTTTAAAATATATATATTTTTTAAATCTTTTTTATAAAAGAAAACATCCAATGGGGACATCAATTATAAGACTGATAGATGGGAATTTCGTGCCTTAATAGGATCAAGTGAATTAGACCTTGGATGGCTAAGTTTATGTGATTATTAAATGGAAATGCATTTCCCATATCCAGATAAGATTGAGCGCAAGGCGCAGGTCACTGTGAATGACACAGGATTTGAGTGGTCCCAATTATTTTAATAGAGTTCTTTATTTGAGTAATTGGTGATCTAAATATGAACCCTGGTTTTGACTAGGAGGCTTTTCCGTTTAGGTCCTTTATGTGATTCAAAGAAGTAGGCACATGTAAAGAGAAGTTTCAACTGCTTTATCCAACTGTGACCTTCGAACACTTGGTTTACATAGAGGGACATCCTTAACCAAATATATATAGTTATGGATGTATAATATCTACATAAATGAGGTGGGTTAATGAACTGTGGGGCATATTAGCAACAACTTGCGAAACTTATCGCAAACCACACTTAGCGTGATTTTTTTTATCGCCTTCTATCACTGGATTTTATTGCGGAGATAATGCAGTATTAGCAACGTTTATCTCCACAGCGATAAAAAATCCAGTGATAGCGGCAAATCCCATCAATACAGTGAGATTTCCAGCGATAAAAATCCTATCACTAAGGAAAATCTCGCTAATAGGCAGGTGGGGACTTAGCCAAAGAATCCACCTCCCATTGACTATAATGGCTAAGTCAGGTTTTTACCAGGTGTAAGCGTGCGTTTTTTTATTGCGTCGCGGGTGTTGCTAATAGGCAATAGCTCTGTTAGCGGCTGCTTTCAGTCGCTACCAGTTTGGGTACTCCCACTGTGCATGTCATTAGCGATAAATATGGCTGACATGCAAAGCGGGCTCCAAACCGATCGCTATCGCCTGGAAGCTGTCACTAACTGCTGTTAGAGACAGCTTGGTAATATCGCCGCTTTATTGGCAAAAAGTGTTGCTAAAGCGGCGATAACGCCCTTGCTAATATGCCCCTGTGCCCCTCTTCTTTATACCCTTTGTGCGGAAAAGGCCCAGGTATATATCCTGTTCCCTTTACGTGGACCACAATGTGTGTTTTTGTATTAAAAACAAAAGTCCATATTTTATCTTTAATAGGACTGGCATAGGAAGACTCCACCTGACTAGCGGGGTGCATTGATTTTATAATCGCCTTCCACACCTTCTTATATGGACACAAAGTGATTTATCTCTGGTGCGAATACACTAGATGTAGGTCAATTATATAATTGCTCTTAATGCTTGTCTTCAAGAAGTTAGTTTGAGATCAGTTTAGCATCTATGAGCTTCATGTTAATTGCGATCCATGTCTTTAGTTTTTTAGCTAGGAACGACTGCTGATTTGTCAAAAATTTGAAAACAGACAGAAAGATTGTGACTATTGGTTTCACCTTCATAGATTAGGTGAGTCTAGAGAAACCTTGGAACATATAAATGTTGCTTCATTGCAGGCGTGGGTGTTGGTATACTTCCCAGTACTGATTGTTTTATTAGGGGCAAATGTATATGCAGATCCATGAAGAATTGGGGGTGCACGTTGGTAGAACCTTTCAACCCACTTGTATAAAATGTTAAAAATCAGTTTATAATTAGTTTCGAAAGGATAACTTATAGTATGTTTAGTGTATAATTTAAGAGATGTGATTGTAACTAAGTGGATTTAAGTTGGCATCGGCTCTATGTCTTTATACAGGTGAATCTCATGGGCGATTCATTTAAGAAAGATATATATTTTGTTGTCCTGAGGAAGGTGGCTTCATCATTCTAAGTACTACCGAAATGCGTCAACGCTTGTTACTTATTGATAAATTTGAGGAAAGAGGTGTAGCATTTAAATAATGAAATAATGTCGATACTCCGCTTGATTCCTTAAAATTAACCGTTATTAATCACAAATGTATATGTCTTGTACTGTATCTCTCTTCAAAGGTTTTAATATTGTGTGTAATGACTATTTGAATTGTTTTGAACTATGTTAATGTGATTTTGTAAACATATGAATGAGCACATTTTCATGATATACAATTAAACTTAGATTATTCTTTTTTATTGTTTTGCTCTTACCTTTCAAGACTGGTGGAGTGGAATTGTCAAGTACTTTATAGTGTGTGTAATGAGAAGGTGAATGTAAGCTTTCGAAGAGTAATTGAACCTTTTAGCCATTTAAGGCACCATGACTGCACAGTAAAACTAGCTCCTCCTTCCTCATTAAGTGGGTTTTAGTTCCTCAACTTCGGAGTAGACTGTGGTGCCCTGGAGATGGTGTGGTCCATGCTTGATTTTGTGTTTGTTGGGGTAGGGGTCAGCTGTGAGTTGGAAGCTGAAGTGAAAGATGTTGCAGTGGACCTTGCTGGACATACTGGTAGCATCTGCCAAGCCAAAAACCAGATGAGTCAGGCTCCTCCTCCATGTCCAAGTGTTCAGGAGAGTCATCATTGCCAGAGAGATCAGTTTGGGTTGGAGTCTGAGGCTGGCTGGTTTCCTCATTCAGCCTTGAAGTGTTACCAGATCGCCTTGTTGGTACATATATTGCACAGTCAATTATGTAATTATACATTGTACCTCAACAGGTACACATTGAGTAAATGCCTGGAATAAGAAACAGATTTAGATGGGGGAATCAGCACCTATCCCCATTATTGTAGCATTAATTTGATTACAACAATGTGACTTTTTCACCATGTGTATTATGGTCTTACTCCATCTCTGTGCTGATAAGGTCATTGTAACAATTTGGATTGTAATATGGCTACTAACAATGACTTGATCCTGACACTCTGTAGATGACACTTGAGGATTAGTAAGCTTGAATTACAATGTATTGCCAGGACATCAATTGGTGAGATTTAGCTGTTGTTATTCCTCTGTGCTGTGCAGTATCAATGTATCACCAGGCACATTGAACTGACAGCCTTACCCCAAACAAATGTTGGTATTTTATGTACAAATTTGTCATGGTTTCAGTAATGTGCTCATTATTTTCTACTCAAGAGTCTGAGGTAAATCAGCCTAAGTAGGCAAAGGTGTCAGAGCATAGCATTGTGTGTACACAGCTCAGTGAATTTGACCTTACACTCCATAGTAAGATGTCAGACAAATGGTTATTCAGGTAAATTACAGGTTTCTGTTTTAATGAGCTTGAGTTAGAGTGCTTGATGGCAGTTGTGGTCGGTTTAAAGAGTTCTCCTCCCACTCAGGCCACCCACAACGTGGGCCTATTGCTTCCTGCCAGTGAGTGAAAGTTGAGTTGAGAGATGGCTGACACAGGTACCTGTAGTTTGGAATTAGAAGTACAAGGCCTGATGGCAGTTGTGGACAGTGCAATGAGTCCTAATCCGACCCAGCCCACCTGGGCCTATTTTTACCTGCTTGTGAGGGGAACTTCAGTTGAAACATGGCTGACACAGGGGACTGTAGTTTAGAGTTAGGGGTGCAAGGTCTAATGGTAGCTGTGGAATGTGCAAAGAGTACTCTTCTCACCCAGCCCACCTGGGCCTGTTGCTTCCTGCCAGTGAGGGGAAGTTGAGTTGAGAGATGGCTAACACATGTGCCTGTAGTTTGGAGTATAACGTCTGATGGTAGTTGTGGTCATTTCAAACACTCGTCCCCCCCACTTGACCAATGACTCCCTGCCAGTTAGGTGATCTTCAATTGAGCAATGGCTGACACAGGTGCCTGTTTCTCTTAGGTATAGTCTGAGTGGCAACAACCTATTCTAGTTGTGGGCCATCTTTTAGGATGTTGACAGATGTTGTTATGGCTGGCATGATGACTTAATGGGTATGCACTTACCGCCTCTAAGTAGATATTTGAAAATGTCATTACTTTGGTAATTTTCCATCTTGTGTTCAGGTATACTGGTTGTCATCATTAATTACACATCTCCAAAATTAGATTTTCAAGACTTTAACCTTTACAGTTATGTGTGCTAAGGTGTAAGGGGTAACTTGAGCCAAAGGATCAGTTATTACTAACCAGACTCCATTCTTTCAGGTATTCCAAGCAAGCTTTCTGGTGGCAGGACGGCATGCACCGTTTTCTACCAAGCAGTAAGTTCAACTGGTGGCATGAGAGGACCACCACCAGTCTGTTGTGCAGCTAAGTGGCTTCTGTTGGCCAAGGCCTTCACCTTGTTGACTATCCTGTCCCACATCAGATTTTTCTGGGTGACTGACATTTGTTCAACTTGGGTTCCAAATAACTGTGGCTCAACACTGAGGAATTCATCCACAAGCTCTGACAACCCCTTGTCAGAAAAAAGTTGCTGTTTATTTGTGGACATTGTGTGTGATTTAGTGAGTATGAGTGTAAATTGAAGGGGCATACAAAAAAAGGAAAATTAAATGTGATATGTGCAGTGACTAGTACTATGACAGTGTGTGATTGTGTGAACGACTGGCTAATGTGTGAGAGAAGGAAGTGGTATGGTCTGTCCTGCTCTGCAGAAGTATGATAGAAATGGATCATGGAGTGGTACAGATTTTTCTATAGCAGGCTCGATAGGTATGCCTACTCTCTCAAATAATGTCAGTGTAGTTCGTTTTTGTGAACGCATACTAGGGTTGGTGATGTGATTCTTAGTGTGAGTTTCTCAGAAGCATACTTGCCATGTGGCCTACAAGCAGCCATGGAACCGCCAAGCTGTCAGATGTATCATAATCTGCTTGGCAGTACTACAGATGCATTCCCTGACTCATAATCCCTATGGACAAAGTTTCCGAATGATGCAGTCCCGTCAGAGTCAACTCCGTCCGACGCGGTCAAGTCAGAGTCATCTCCAATGCTGCAGTCAGAGAATAGACTTGTATACATCATAAAAAAACGGTTGGAGACATCGAGGATAAGGTTGTCGGAATCTCACCATGGCCGTCGGTCGAACGGTCATTTGGCCCGACATCATAATCAGCCCCTAAGTTAGGAACCCACAGCCAATCAAAACACATCATGCACATTACGAACAGTGATTACATGCTCTTCATGGTGTACATCTAGACATGTATGCATTGGCCCTTCTGTATGTTCACACAAGAATGAGGCCCACCTGTGCTTCTTTCCAACCCCTGATTTATGGCCTGTGACAAGTCCCAAATTTCAGTCACCTAAGGAGTGCATATATTATTTGATAATACTTCATGGAAACCAATGTGCTTCGAGACAGTCTTCAGACCCTAACTCCGTTGTCTGATCTCTCGGCCGCTGAGTTTAATTTAAGAACTGTTCCTGTTTTGTCTATCACTTTTTGTCTTTCATTTTTGCAGGGCTCAATTCATATTCGAGCAACACCATCTATACTAAGGCTGGGTGGTGAACTCGTCCCAGCTGGTGGAGTTCAGTGTCTTTGATTCTCCATGTTCCTTTTGGAGCACAGAGTTTGGCAACAACTTCACCCAGCACTGCTCTTCCCCCTTTTTTTGACCCAGTCTTGTTTTAATTTTCTTGAATAGTATGAACTCAGGCAATATCAATTTTCGTGAAAGGGCAAGCCGCGACCTTGTGATTTAAAGCACCAGAAAAGTATTATTAAGTCTACCCAACGACTTTATATGACTACGCCTGCTACCTTTTCATCAAGGCAAAGACTATGGAAGGGAGCAGGTAGCTGGGGAAGCTTAGGAGCACACGGAGGATGGCAGTAGTGCAGTGTCCTCTCCAGAGGCCCGGTGCCAAGAAGGTGCCATGGTAAATCAATTACGATTCAGAAAAGGGGGTGGTGATGAACAGAGTGTCTGAATTAAGCAGACCACTCCTACCCAGTCCAAAGATCAAGGCTTGATCCATCACCGTTATTTAGCTCACTGCACCATCCCAGCTCAGAACCTGGATATATGCAAATCAGTCTGTCCCTGGCCCAGTGAATCATGGGAACAGGGAAGACTAAACTACCAAGCCAATTCTTCACCAGAAAGGAGACAAGCTACCAGGGACCGGTTTCTGGCATTTCAGCCGTCGTCGGCCCGGCTTGCTTGAATCCTGATGGTGCAGTGAGCAAGGGACTCATGTCTGAGTATACCCTGCCACAGCTATAGTGGCCAAAAACGATTCAGAAAAGGGGGTGGTGATAAACAGAGTGTCTGAATTAAGCAGACCACTCTTGCCCAGTCCAAAGATCAGGGCTTGATCCATCACCGTTATTTAGCTCACTGCACCATCCCAGCTCAGAACCTGGCTATATGCAAATCAGTCTGTCCCTGGCCCAGTGCATCATGGGAACAGGGCAGACTAAACTACCAAGCCAATTCTTCACCAGAAAGGAAACAAGCTACCGGGGACCGGTTTCTGGCATTTCAGCCGTCGTCGGCCCGGCTTGCTTGAATCCTGATGGTGCAGTGAGCAAGGGACTTGTGTCTGAGTATACCCTGCCACACCTATAGTGGCCAAAAACGATTCAGAAAAGGGGGTGGTGATGAACAGAGTGTCTGAATTAAGCAGACCACTCTTACCCAGTCCAAAGATCAGGGCTTGATCCATCACCGTTATTTAGCTCACTGCACCATCCCAGCTCAGAACCTGGCTATATGCAAATCAGTCTGTCCCTGGCCCAGTGCATCATGGGAACAGGGCAGACTAAACTACCAAGCCAATTTTTCACCAGAAAGGAGACAAGCTACCAGGGACCGGTTTCTGGCATTTCAGCCGTCGTCGGCCTGGCTTGCTTGAATCCTGATGGTGCAGTGAGCAAGGGACTCATGTCTGAGTATACCCTGCCACACCTATAGTGGCCAAAAACGATTCAGAAAAAGGGGTGGTGATGAACAGAGTGTCTGAATTAAGCAGATCACTCTTACCCAGTCCAAAGATCAGGGCTTGATTCATCACCGTTATTTAGCTCACTGCACCATCCCAGCTCAGAACCTGGCTATATGCAAATCAGTCTGTCCCTGGCCCAGTGCGTCATGGGAACAGGGCAGACTAAACTACCAAGCCAAATCTTCACCAGAAAGGAGACAAGCTACCGGGGACCGATTTCTGGCATTTCAGCCGTCGTCGGCCTGGCTTGCTTGAATCCTAATGGTGCAGTGAGCAAGGGACTCATGTCTGAGTATACCCTGCCACACCTATAGTGGCCAAAAACGATTCAGAAAAGGGGGTGGTGATGAACAGAGGGCCTGAATTAAGCAGACCACTCTTACCCAGTCCAAAGATCAGGGCTTGATCCATCACCGTTATTTATCTCACTGCACCATCCCAGCTCAGAACCGGGCTATATGCAAATCAGTCTGTCCCTGGCCCAGTGCATCATGGGAACAGGGCAGACTAAACTACCAAGCCAATTCTTCACCAGAAAGGAGACAAGCTACCGGGGACCGGTTTCTGGCATTTCAGCCTTCGTCAGCCCGGCTTGCTTGAATCCTGATGGTGGAGTGAGCAAGGGACTCATGTCTGAGTATACCCTGCCACACCTATAGTGGCCAAAAACGATTCAGAAAGGGGGGTGGTGATGAACTGAGTGTCTGAATTAAGCAGACCACTCTTACCCAGTCCAAAGATCAGGACTTGATCCATCACCGTTATTTAGCTCACTGCACCATCCCAGCTCAGAACCTGGCTATATGCAAATCAGTCTGTCCTTGGCCCAGTGCATCATGGGAACAGGGCAGACTAAACTACCAAGCCAATTCTTCACCTGAAAGGAGACAAGCTACCGAGGACCGGTTTCTGGCATTTCAGCCGTCGTCGGCCTGGCTTGCTTGAATCCTGATGGTGCAGTGAGCAAGGGACTCATGTCTGAGTATACCCTGCCACACCTATAGTGGCCAAAAACGATTCAGAAAAGGGGGTGGTGATGAACAGAGTGTCTGAATTAAGCAGACCACTCTTACCCAGTCCAAAGATCAGGGCTTGATCCATCACCGTTATTTAGCTCACTGCACCATCCCAGCTCAGAACCTGGCTATATGCAAATCAGTGTGTCCCTGGCCCAGTGCATCATGGGAACAGGGCAGACTAAACTACCAAGCCAATTCTTCACCAGAAAATAGACAAGCTACCGGGGACCGGTTTCTGGCATTTCAGCCGTCGTCGGCCCGGCTTGCTTGAATCCTGATGGTGCAGTGAGCAAGGGACTCATGTCTGAGTATACCCTGCCACACCTATACCCGGAAGCTTGTTTCCTTCCCAGTATAAGAATTGGCTTGGTAGTTTGGTTTGCCCAGTTCCCATCATGCACTGGGACAGGAACAGACTAATTTGCATGTAGCCAGGTTATGAGCTGGGATGGTGCAGTGAGCTAAAAAACGGTAATGGATCAAGCCCTGATCTTTGGACTGGGTAAGAGTATTCTGCTTAATTCAGACACTCTGTTCATCACCACCCCCTTTTCTGAATAATTTTGTCCACCATAAGCGTGGAAGGGTATTCTCAGATGTGAGTCCCTCGCTCATTGCACCATCAGGATTCAAGCAAGCCGGGCTGACGACGGCTGAAATGCCAGAAACCGGTCCCCGGAAGCTTGTTTCCTTCCCAGTATAAGAATTGGCTTGGTAGTTTGGTTTGCCCTGTTCCCATCATGCACTAGGACAGGAACAGACTAATTTGCATGTAGCCAGGTTCTGAGCTGGGATGGTGCAGTGAGCTAAAAAACGGTGATGGATCAAGCCCTGATCTTTGGACTGGGTAAGAGTGGTCTGCTTAATTCAGACACTCTGTTCATCACCACCCCTTTTTCTGAATCATTTTGTCCACCATAAGCGTGGAAGGGTATACTCAGATGTGAGTTCCTTGCTCTTTGCACCATCCGGATTCAAGTAAGCCGGGCCGACGACGGCTGAAATGCCAGAAACTGGTCCCCGGAAGCTTGTTTCCTTCCAAGTATAAGAATAGGCTTGGTAGTTTGGTCTGCCCTGTTCCCATCATGGACTGGGACAGGAACAGACTAATTTGCATGTTGCCAGGTTCTGAGCTGGGATGGTGCAGTGAGCTAAAAAACGGTGATGGATCATGCCCTGATCTTTGGACTGGGTAAGAGTGGTCTGCTTAATTCAGACACTCTGTTCATCACCACCCCTTTTTCTGAATCATTTTGTCCACCATAAGCGTGGAAGGGTATACTCAGATGTGAGTCCCTTGCTCATTGCACCATCAGGATTCAAGCAAGCCGGGCCGACGACGGCTGAAATGCCAGAAACCGGTCCCCGGAAGCTTGTTTCCTTCCCAGTATAAGAATTGGCTTGGTAGTTTAGTTTGCCCTGTTCCCATCATGCACTGGGACAGGAACAGACTAATTTGCATGTAGCCAGGTTCTGAGCTGGGATGGTGCAGTGAGCTAAAAAATGGTGATGGATCAAGCACTGATCTTTGGACTGGGTAAGAGTGGTCTGCTTAATTCAGACACTCTGTTCATCACCACCCCCTTTTCTGAATCATGGTAAATCAATTAACACTAAAACACACAAGGTGATGGACCGAATGTTGCACATTGGCAAAACATTCAGCCCCAGTCACAGATCTGGGTTTAATCCATCGTTATTTTGCTCGCCACGCCACCCCAGTTCAGACATGGCCATATGCAAATCAGTCTTGACTCTGTGCCTCATGGGAACAGTCCAGCCCAAACTGCAAAGCCATGTCTTCCCTGGAGCGGAATCAAGCATCCTAGAACCGGTTTCAGGCTATCAGCCGTCATCAGCCAGGATTGCTGGACTCCAGTGGCGTAGTGAGCACGGGACCCATGTCTAGGCATATCTTTCCCACATATGGCGAACAGCAAAACACACACGGTGATGGACGGAATGTTGCACATTGGCAAAACATTCACCCCCAGTCACAGAGCTGGGTTTAATCCACCGTTATTTTGCTCACCACACCATGCCAGTTCAGACATGGCCATATGCAAATCAGTCTTGACCCTGTGCCTCCTGGGAACAGTCCAGCCTGAACTGCCAAGCCATGTCTTCCCTGGACCGGAATCAAGCATCCTAGGACCGGTTTCTGGCTATCAGCCAGGATACCTTCACTCCAGTGGTGTAGTGAGCAGGGGACCCACGTCTGGGCATACCCTTACCACATAGGGCGAACAACAAAACACACAAGGTGATGGATGGAATGTTGCACATTGGCAAAACATTCACTCCCAGTCACAGATCTGAGTTAAATCCATTGTTATTTTGCCCACCACGCCACCCCAGTTCAGACATGGCCACATGCAAATCAGTCTTGACCCTGTGCCTCATGGGAACAGTCCAGCCCGAACTGCCAAGCCATGTCTTCCCTGGACCAGAATCAAGCATCCTAGAACCGGTTTCTGGCTATCAGTCGTCATCAGCCAGAATAGCTTCACTCCAGTGGCATAGTGAGCACGGGACCCACGTCTGGGCATACCCTTCCCACATAGGGCGAACAGCAAAACACACAAGGTGATGGACGGAATGTTGCACATTGGCAAAACATTCACCCCCAGTCACAGATCAGGGTTTAATCCATAGTTATTTTGCCCACCACTCCACCCCAGATCAGACATGGGCTTGTGTGTTTTGCTGAATCAATTAACACTAATATGTCTGACGACTGCACGCTCAGGTCGAAGGGGTCCAGGTCACAGAAGCTCATACTGCCACACATAGTGACTGTCAGCAGAAGCCAAGCCATGACAACTAGACATAGCCTTGTCAAGGGAGATCAGCTTCCCCAGGGGAGTAAGTAAGCAGTGTTTATGTTAACTGTCTCACACCCCCCCCCCTATTTACCAGTGCCCCTTCTTTTGCACAATGCATAGTACATGAAACAGCTCAGCTGTTTAGCCCTCCTACTGCAGAACTTTGTCATTCCAAAACAAATCCAATTGGAAGCTGAGAGTCTGGGCCAGTAAAAGGTGCCTTTCCAGAACAAACTACTACAAAAGGAACAAGGCTGTCTGCTTAAGCAACACGCACAAAAGGTGGATCCTGTCCTGTTCAGTGCTTGCTTTCGTCTCTCTGATGCACGTTAGTCTTTAAAAGCCAGTGTTGCATCATCCGCTCACTGTGAAACATCAAATGCTATTGTTATAATGAAACTACTGTTTATTTCCCAAATGACAAATTCATTAATACCAGGAACAGCTTGTAAGATATCCGTTATTGGATAGTAACATCTTTCATATTGCAGCTGATGCTACTCTGCAGGCCAGCCTTCCTTCAAAGCGGCAACAAAGCGGCAACAAAGGAATGATGTTTGAGCCTCTTCTTCATATTTTGACCCTATAATCTAGAGGTTGTACTTACTAATGGATACTTCTGCAACTGCAAAAGGCTGTCTCAGTCTTTTGTGGATGACAACTGGTTCATTCGAGTGAGACAATGCCAAGTGCAGTGTTATTTTTTTAAACATTTATGAAAGGATGTCCACATGTAACATCGAACATTATCAAACTTTGCGGCATCAACATATCTGCAGTGTTATAAAGCAGTTAGACCGTCCCATTGCTTAATTTGCTCTAACACACACCATGCACCACAGGCTGTAAGCTGCATGTAATATGATTTAAGTGTGCCCCCCTTAACAGCCGTAATTTGCAAAACTTGTAAGGATGCGCTATTTGCTGGCCATTGAACTCAAATCTCTAGGCCACTGCTAATGTCAGAAGCGACCAATGAACTAACCGATTAACTAATTGATGCAGTTTTTCAGCTACATTGGATAACATGGCACTTTCGCTTCTATAGTTATTTTTGTGGTTTTATATTAAACGATCTCTACCCCAAGGTATTGGAGTGCTTTACATGAGCACCACTTAAATTACACAAGGCCACAATCATTTTTGGGGGAGGCATGGGTGGAATAAATGATTTCAACAGAATTACTTTTTGCCCACCATGTTCCATGGATCAGCCACTGCCCCTCCTTTCTACACAGGGCATTCTGTTGAGTTTCCACTGCCCCTCCCACCTGCCTGGCTTGGCCAGATGGCTGCCGCCTGTTCCTGCCACCTCCATCCTGCCTGTCCGAGGTCCATGCCCCTATCCCCTCCCTTCTGTCCTTCATGTTCAATTTTTCTGCCATTCCCTTCTAGGGCTAGGCGGAGTTTGTGGAGTTTCACCCTGTCGAATTCTGTGGAGTTAGCGGAAAAGTGAACAAGATTCCGCAGAGTTCTGCAAACGGGCAGAGTACAATACACTTAGAGTTCAAAGCCTGTTATGTACTTCTTTTACACTAATTGCAGTTAGTGAGGCTCATAACATTTAGACAAATGTCCACTTAAGAGCAGTGTTGCTCAATATTCTTGAAATGGAAGCAAATATTTGCAAGACTTGATTACTTTGCAGTGTGTAAAGTAAATTAGGTCTCACTCACTTCTAGTTATAGGGCCTTTTTAAATGTTCCCATGAAATCACACCTAAAGCATCATTCACCTCGGGTGGTAAGAGTGGCACATACACATTTAATTTGCAGGGCTGTTTCCTTGTTGTTTCAAAATTTGAAAAACAATGAGCAAAAAGATATGGGCCTGGCATTTCTTCACTCAGCTGTTTCATTTTAAGACTATTTTACTACGCACAAAAATCATGCAGAGCACAAATTAAAGTATGGCACCTTATTCCCAATCCTAATTAGCAACTATTTGTTTGTTTTGGAAGGGGAGGGACTGTTGTGCCTGGTGTTTTCCCCAAGAGACTGAACTGGCCAGCCTTTCATAAAGGAGGCAGGGTGGTGGGACCCAGCTTAACGTGATAAATGAAGGCTTAGAAGGAACGTGGACAGTGGAGGGAGTTGAAGTCCGGTCAAGGAATGTGGAGGAGTAGCCAGGGCAACACATGAGAGCAAAGGCGAAGCCTCTGGGGTTGGGTGAAGGAAGAGTGTCTTAGGACATGTGAACTGGGCTCTGGATGAGAAGGTGGAGAGCCGCTGCACTGCAGAGTGGTGAGGGCAGCGCATGGGAGGAGTTGCTAAAGAGATGGCACTGGGTAAGACTGTAGGCATGTGACTGCGAAAGGCGTATGTGGGTGCATGGATTACAGTGCAGCGAGGAAAATTCAAGGCAAGGGGCATTAATCATTCGAGCTGGGGGACCGTGAGTGATGGAGAAAAGATGCTATATGACAAGTGGCAACTGGCAAGGCGAGGAGGGCACTATAGATAAGTCAGCAAAGGTTAGACACCTGGGCAGTGGTAAAATTGGCAGATCATGATGAGGGCAAGGCATGGAGGTACATCAGGCAGCGGAGTTGCTGACTTATACAGGAGGGCAGTGCCACTACGAGATGGTTGCTGAGCTGCTTTACCAACTTCTCCTCATCATCCAGGAAGGGCAGGGCCTGTGAGAGCCAGGAGCCTTTGGCAATCTTGTTTCTCTGGCAGCAGAAGAAGATGACCAGGGCTACCAGCAGCCAGCTGAAACTCAGCCCCAAGTAGCCTAGCAGCACGTACACCAGCAAGATGAACACAAAGTTGTTGCTGAACTGGGTCCCAAGGCCCACATCGTCCATGCTGAGCAGAGACTTCTCGGGGTCACCCTGCAGGTCGGGAGAGCTGGTTCCAGGCCAGGGGAGAGTAGTGTGGTTTAGACTTGCATGTCCGATTCCAGTCCAAAGCCAGTTTCCAGCCTTGCGGCAGCACTTGGGGTTGGGCTCAGCTATCTCCTTCTACTGTTTGGGTGCTGCTAAGTCTGCCTGTCCCATTCAGCACATGCTGTGAATCAGTACCTGCTCCTTCATGGGAGTAGGGGACTCTGTGGCTGATCAACCCCACCAGACTCTGCCATCCACTGGGTGCTGCGCATGAGGATGATGCAGAGGAGTATGCCCAGCCCTACTGCAACATCTTCCCTCCCTGCTGCTGCTTCTCATTGGCAGCTCGAAGCTCAGATGATCAATCCCCTCTTGGTTCAGCCTGCAAAACAGGCACAAACTGTTGTTTCAGACAAGAATAGGTCACTCATGAACGAGGAGTTTCACGGAAGCAGCACCCTCTGCTGGGATTGCCGACCACTGGAGGTATTGGAGCAATGACTGGGTGGCTGCACAGAGACTGCTACATATAATAAAAGCTTTGGCATATGAGAGATATAAGGCGCCGCCCAGCGCCACGCTGGAAAACTCGACTCCCCCGTAGCCAGCTGAGTTTTGCTGAACTGCGCACTCTGAAAGGAGCAGCAGAGCTGCAAAGCTTTGCAAACTCCACTGGCAAAGTGGAGATTGTCGCCCATCTTTAATCTCTTCTTCCTTCCTTGCTCTGTTGTGTTACAGATGCTCCTCCTGCCTCCCCTGCATGGTCTGTTTTGAAGCCCCTCCTCATGCCCTGTCTTGTCTTTGTTCAGCCTCTGTCCTCCGTTGGATCTTGTGCCTGCCACTGGCCCCTTCCTCTTGCCCACCATGACTGTTGTGCTGCCACTGGCCATCCCACTTGCCATGTATGGTCTTCTGTGCTGTCACAGCCCCTTCCACTGAACCTGTGTGATCAGCTTGCTGCCCCTGACCCCCTACCATCTTCGCTCTGTTGTTTGTGTGTATGCCAATATAGTCTCACTATTGTCCTCCAGGGTGTGTTATGCTTCCAGTGTCCATCCTGCCGGCCCTCCATGGCTAACTTGCTGCTTCTGCCCTGGCCCCTTGACCCCTGCCCTCCATTTCTGTGTTCAAGCCCCTCTACTCCCTTCTACCTTCTTTGGTCTGTTGTGCCACTCCCCCTTCCTCCTGCCCTTCATGCTTCATTATGCTATGACTGTCCCTCCTGTCTGTAAGCTATGGTCAGCTTTCTGACCTTCCCTCTTTCCCCTTCGCTCTCTGTTGTCCATGTGCCTGTCCCCTCCCTACTGCTTTCCATGATCATTGTGCTGCACTGCTATCATGCTTGCCCTGTGTGGTGTATTAGTCTGCTGCAAACCCTTAAGTCTTCCATGTAAGGCCAGTTGTTTGCCCCCGCTCCTCTCCCTCTTGCCCTCTGAGTCCATGTCCCTTCCCCAATCCTCCTGCCCTCTGTATTTAAATGTACCAAACATGCCAACATTTTGAACTTAGTAAGAGGGAGATTTTGAAAAATAATCCTGGGGAATGTAATTTTTCCTATTGACTTACATTGAAAAGAGGAGATTCTAGGCAGGAGACAGATAAAGTAAAGTCCTCTTGGGCTTAAAAACGTCAGAAGTATACTGCCTGAATTGCGTCTGTTGGCATGTATGGTTGTACTGCCACTGCCTCTTCCTTCTGCCCTCAATAGTCTGTTATAATGGCACAGCCTCCCTTGCCTGTCCTGCATGGTTGGTTTTTTGCCTCTGACCGCATTTCCTCTTCCCTCCATGGTCCATGTTCTGCCACTACCCCTTCTGCCTGCCCAGAATGATCAACTTGTTGCCTCTGTACTCTTCTTCTTACCCTCAATTATCCGGGTCCGTGGCCCTGACCTCTGCCTCACCATAGTATTCTAATGAACAGCTAGATTGCTAACATTCTATACATATTACAAACGTGTGACACACCTGTTGTCATCTTGATGTAATCAAAACTGTAATACCTAAAGCATTTCCTTTAGAAATTATAAAAATGAGATGGCCTTTTTCAAATAGAAATTATGGTTAGTGTTCTAAAAACGAAAATGATGACATCTTTGCGGACTTCTCAAATAATGTCAAAGCACTTTTAATTTATTTGCAATCTTTATGTATTTTTATCCAGTTGATCACCTGAAAATATATTACACAGGGGATGCTTCAGACTTTGCAACTGGGGAACCAGGTTCCAGTTTCGGCATCAGCTCGACATCCTGTGATTCTCAGCACATCACTTGTTTGTTATGAAGCTCCCCAATTTCCTCATTTGCTGCAGTATCCTCAGTAGAAAATGCTTTCAGTTTTCCACTTCAGTTCCATCAAGATAGCGTTCAGATGTGCCACACTTTTCTCATAAATTCCGAACTTTAGCACTCTAGTTACTCATTAGAACACTGTAGTAAAGCTACAGATCAGCAGGAAGTTGACTGGCAGTCTGCTGCTAGTGTTCAAAGTGCATGTTGCAGTCTGCATGTTAAAAAGTGTTAACAAAATAGAAGAGGAATATATTTGAGAACTCTCTTAAAAGGTGTCCTAATGTTTCTTTCTACAGCACTAACCATAATTTCTTTGACAAAATGAGCTTCCTCCTTTTGTTCCTTTCTAAATTAGATGATTTAAGCTTTTCCAGTTTGATTCACTAAACATGGCTTCAGGTGTGCCAAACCTTTGCCATAAGGAACACTGTTAGCGCACTAGCTGTTCTGTAGAATACACTGCGAGGCTACAGTAAAACACAAGGGAATCAACTGACAGGCTGCTCCTGTTGAAAGTACATGATTTGTTGAGAATGTCAGACTTCAATCTCATTAGGCTGAGAACGAAAGCGAGAATTTACAGAAAATATGCTCTAATTTTTTCCTCTGGAGTACCTTTCATAAACTCTATGGGAAAATCATTAGAAAACCGTTTTCTCTCAAACATGATTCATGAAATTCAAGCAAAAGGTTTTTACATGGTAAAACAACATTAGAACACACCATAATTCCTAAAATTAGTATGGTACCATCAACAAATGATTTATATTGTAACTAAACTCCGTTATCACCCTTTATACTTTATCATTTTTTGATCCTCAAAACCTGTCATTCACTACAATGCATTTCTATGGGGTGCTATCATGTATGTAGATCCCAAGATGGCTGACAGCACTTCCTGGTTAAAGTGCTGACAGCCAATCAGATCTCACCATGAGATCTGTGCTTAGGCTCTGCTCAGATACACAAATTAGGATTTCAACAAATATCCACGAAAACGACTAAATGGATTTACACCAAATAACAAAAAGCATGTGTGAGGGAAAGAGTCAAGGCCTCTGAGAGCACCCACTTACTCTGTTTTCCCTTCTCCCACGAAGGAACACCACAGCCATCACAGTCCTGAAAGAGTGAGGAAAGAGTTAATAAGTTCCTCCTACACTCTCCCTGACAGGAAGCAGACCTGCGGGAGAACCAATCAGAAACGTCATTGGGCGGAGCTGAATGGGGCACAATGCCGGAAAAGGAGGAGGCCGAGGGCGGAAAAGGAAAATGAAAAGAAGCCAGAGAACACAGTGAGAGAGGCGCCATGCACCATGGGAAATCCGGAGAAAGGCAGGATGCCACCACCCTAAGCGTAAAGACCCGAGGGAGGCAGCAACAACGAGGATGAGACTAGTGATGATTGGAGGGAGGACGTGTGGACTCCTCCAGGAGAGGTGTAGATTGCTGCCACAAATCAGGAGAGTTGCGGCAGTGGCAGTGAGTTTGCACCAATTGGGACAGAAACACTAGGGAGCCAGGAGGCAGGGAGCGGAGTGGGGAATTGCTGTTAATGTTGTGTGCCTTTTCATCTTTACCTTTTTTTAAACTGTGTATTTCTGTCTGGCATGCCGCATATGCACTTGATGATACCATGAGGGCTCAGACTAGAAAGCCCTCTTACTCACAGATCCAGTTTGAGTACGAAGTTTATTTCAGACATTAAGAGATAATCTGTTTTGCATAATAGGAAGGCAAACCTGTATCATTTTATTTTTGACTTATTGATAGAAGGAAATACTGTCTCTTGTACTACATCATTACTCTCGTGGGGATATTATTTTCTTCAAAATACACTTTGGTCAGTTCTCAGTGTATTAGCTAGCAGAGTGTGAATGGTAATGTAGGGTAATGATCAAACCTGTAAACCTCCCTGAGCACTTTTCACTCCTTCCACACCAAACTTCAGAGAATGTGTGAATGTGTCACTTCTTCCCTGCCTGTTCACTGTCGGGTGTGGTAAAGGCTACTATCTCAACTTAAATACTTACCATCATTTTTCTCCGCTCTTCCCAGATTCCAGGTGACCACCATATGGAAACCAAAGGAAACCAGCCTCCAAGAGAAGGGCAACCTACACAAAAGAGAGAAGCAAGAGAATCAGTGAAGCCTAAAAAGAAAGAAACCATTTGACAACAAAAGAATAAGATTTTATCATTTCATAAGAAAGAGAAACAACTTTTAAAAAAGGTTTAAAAATTGCGAAGCATGTTAAGTCTCCTAGATTTTATTTCTTCCCATCCCTCCCACAGTATGCTTTATGGACCAACAGCTATCTTTCTGCTAAATTTGGTGCAATTCCGTCTGGCTGGTTGGTCTGTATTCATGTCTAAATTCTCAATGGAAATTAACATGGTGTAGGAAAGTAGGATCTGCCTTTATGGTTACCCCCACTTGTTGCCTAGTTCTATGCTATTATTGACTAATCTGACTGGGGATCCTGCTAATCAGGACCCCAGTCTATCTGCTTTCTACCTTAAATTGAATTGTTGTGTTCAGTAATTATGAACATTCCAGATTGGATACTGGGCTACCTTTATCAGTCCCTAGTATATGGTACTAAATTACCCAGGGCATAGGTGTTCCATAGGTCTCCCATGGGCTGAAGCATGCATTATGCCACCCATGGGAGAGTATTCAAAATGGAACTACAGGCCTGCCATTGCAGCCTGTGTGAGATTTTGCTAGCACCACTTACTAAACATATAGGTTTGCTATATCTAGGGTCAATGCACTTAAAACCTATGTCACCCCGATAGCAGGCCTTATCAATCCTGAAGGCAGGGTGCTTGGTTCTAAGTGTGAGGGTGCCCCTGCATGAGCAGGACACCCCTACAGCCTACAGAGTCCATTCTCCGGGGTTGTAAGTTAAGTAGCCTTGTACTATGTAGAGGGCCACTGCGTAGTTTCTCAATGATAATCTCAAAACTGGCTGCAACCAATCTTATCATGTTAAAGGGTGTGGGATATATGATTGCAAGCACTGAAAGAACCCTCTGTTAGGCTCTCAGTGTTTCCAGTACCAGCCTTCTAGACCCAGACAGCACAAAATGGTTGCTGCCGACCAGAGACATGATTCTGGCCTCCTGCTGCTTAGCCAAGTTCAAGCAGGGAAAGGCAGAATAATAGGAATCCTGTCACATGTAGATGTGACCACCTCCCAGCCAGGATTTAGTGAATTGGTCTCGGTGGGTGCGCTTGCCAGCACCACTCAGCCTGCATGAGGGGCTCAATTGATGTCCCAGTGCATAGTTCTGCTCAAACCAGCTCTCTATGGTGCGAAACTGGCCAAAAGACTTGGTAGTAACCTCTCCCCTGTCCAGACACTCCCGTGGGAGTGTCCCCTGAATAAATAATCCCAACACTATCCTTATGTTATTTAAGGGCTTAGCTATAGACAGGTCCCTAGATACGTCATGGGACAAGATTCAGTTCAGACACCGCTTCCTCTTATTCCATCTGGGCACTGGTCTTTGCTGGACTTTGTTTGGGCTTGACTTTGTCCACCTTCCAGTCTTCTGCATCATTTCTGCCTTTGCTCCATACAGGAACCTTCCAAGGCCTGTGGGCATCAAAGACACCTGTATGTATGTATGTATGTAGGTGTACTTATAAAGCACGGTCCTGTCACCTAAAGGGCATCCTGGCGCTTGAACTTCGGACGGTCACACTTCACTGCTCAAACATTTCTAGGGAAGAGATACGTTTTTAACGCTTTCCTGAACGGGAAGTAGTCCCTGTAGCTTCTCAAGGAGAGTGGCAGGGAGTTCCAAAGTTTGGCCGCTGCAACACTAAATAAGCGGCCACCCATCCTGACTCTCTGAAACCTCAGGACCACAAGCAGATGTGCCGAAGAGGAGCGGAGGGGCCGCGAAGCAGAGTACCAGGCAAACATATTCTGCAAGGGCACTGGGCCCTGTTGATGTACTGCCTGAAACACCAGGCACGCCGCTTTATACAGTACACGCAGGTGTACCGGTAGCCAATGAAGATCTCTTAAAGCTAGAGTAGAAGAGCTAAAGTTAGGGCGGGAAAGAGCCAGCTTGGCGGCCATATTCTGCACCCGTTGTACCTTCCCGAGCAGATTTTTTGGGGCCTCCAGGAGTAGCGCATTACAATAGTCTAATCGACTTAGTATGGTCCCGCGAACTACTTCCGGCCTGGCCTGGGCGGGGAGAAGGGGCAAAACTTTACGCAACATGCGTAGCAGCATAATGCACGTAGAGATGGTTTTGTTAACGTGCATGTCAAGCTGTAGGTTTGGGCCGAAGATCGCCCCCAAATTACGAGCTGATTCCGCAGCCGACACTGGCTCAGGAAAAGTGGTAGGCCAAAAATTCTCTGGAAGTACCCGCAGAATCCGGTCTATGGAGCAAAAGAGCACCTCCGTCTTTGTGATGTTAAATTGTAGAGAATTAGCCCGTAGCCAGTCCGCTGTGGCTGCCATACAGCGATGAAATGTCTCCAGCGGGACCGCATTGTGTCCTTCCAACGAAAAGACCAGCTGGGTGTCGTCGGCGTAATTAAAAGCCGAGACACCAAAAGATTTTATAAGCCGGACCAGGGGGCGGAGGTACAGATTAAAGAGTATAGGGCTGATGGCCGAGGACTGTGGGACCCCCTGCCCTACTTTCCGTAGCTCAGACCGAAATGGGGGGAGCGAGACCAACTGCTGCCGGCTGTCAAGATAGGATATCAGCCAGTCTCTTGCTCCCTCTGTGACCCCACACTCCTCCAGTCTCCTGATGAGGGTCTGATGGCACACCGTGTCGAACGCGGCCGACATGTCGAGCAGCACTAAAAACGCTGCCCGACCACTGTCGACACGCGAGCGAAGATTGTTCAGTACGGTTACCAGTGCCGTCTCCATCCGGTGCCTGGGGCGGAAGCCGAACTGTGTCTCATCAAACCATCCGATTTCCTCCAGGAAGCCTGAAAGTGAGCGAGTCACCCATTTTTCCATGATATTAATAGGAAATGGGAGCAAGGAGATTGGCCTAAAGTTGGAAAGACAGGCCGGGTCCAACGTTGGTTTCTTGAGCAGAGGTGACACTACTGCTAGATTCCAGCACTCAGGAACAGATGCCAAATCCAAAGACTGGAGGCAGATGGAATACAAAGGCTGGAAAAGTTCCGCGTGGAACACCTTCCAGAATTTGGGAGGCAATGGGTCGAGCGGAGAACCCGAGGACACCGTATGTGCCAAGCTGCAGAGTTCCTCAAAGGAAGGACAGGGAAAAAGTCTTAGTTGGGGTCGACTGCAGGGGGTATCCGGAGCTCCCAAACTAAGAACTAGGTCACTCGGCTGGGGTCAACTGGGTGATCCGTCCGGAGCTCCCAGACTAGGGTTAGGGTAACCCGGCAGGGGTCGACTGGACGGACCAACCGGAGCTCCCGAGTCGAAAGCTCCCAGGATGAGAGCTGAGTCAATCGGCTGGGGTCGACTGGGTGACCCGTTCGGAGCTCCCGAGCCAGGGTTAGAGACAATCGGCCGGGGTCGACTGAACGGCTAACCGGAGCTCCCAGACCGAGAGCAGGGGGCAGTGAGTTTTTTAAGCCCTCTAGGATTTTTGCAGTCTTCTCCTCAAAAGCACTTGCCAAGGAGTCACACAGGGCCTGCGACGCATAGACCGTGTTGGCCACACACAGAGGGTGGGATAGATCCCTGACAATTTTAAACAGGGCTTAAGACTTATTAGGTGTCTGGTTCAAAGTGGTTTCCAAAAAAGCCGCCTTAGCCAGCTTAATCTGCACCTTATAGCCCTGCAGTGCCAGCCTAAACGAGGCCCTTTGCTGAGGTTGAATACTGCTTTCTCCAAGCTCTCTCAGCACGTTTGCAGCACAGCTTCTGCTGCTGTAGCTCTTCCGTGTACCAGGGACAGGCCCGGTTCAATCTACCACGAGACCTACGAAGGGGCACAACCTTGTCTAGCGTGTTGGTAATGGACCGGCACAAGGTACGATAACTTTCCTCCACCGAGTTACTCAGACAAAAATTATCTGGTAGTAGAGAAGGCAATGAAGATGAACTGAGTAGTCGGGACCAAGGTCTGCCCAATTTAGACAGTCCGACACCGGCTGCCTCTGAGGAATAATCCCCTATGCAAAGGGAGAAAGCCACCAGTGAGTGGTCGGTCCAGCATTGGCATAGGATATCGTTGACCACTACTAGTTGTGCGTCAGCGAAAATCAGATCCAAGACATGGCCTCCCCTGTGGGTCGCTGATCGGACCAGCTGCTGCAGCTGAATGTTGCCAAAAGCTTGGCAGAGTGTCGTGAACGCACCATCCAGCGGACCACCCTGCCATAGGTTGAAGTCCCCTAGGACCATCAGCTTAGAGTGAGTGTTAGATAGGTCATATATCAGGTCAAGGAAGTCTGATAGGGAAGGTACAGAGCCAGGAGGGCGATAACACAGCACACCTGTGAGCAGTGTTCTCTCCAGATCTTTAATAGAGAACCCCATCAGTTCAAAGCCCGAAACCTCTCTAATTTTAAGCTGGAAGAGACCCAGCGTTTCTCTATAAATGACACCAATTCCACCACCTCTGTTCTTCAACCGAGGGGTATGTATGATTTTAAAGCCTGGGGGGCAAGCCAAGCCCAATTCGACCAGACAGTCCTCTCGAGTCCATGTTTCAGTTAAAAACAAAACGTCCAGCCCAGAGGATTCGATAAGGAAGGCAATCTCTATGTGGTGCTTGCAGAGCGACCGGACAATAAGCAGTCCACAAGACAGAGATTGAGACAGGAGTAGAGCACTAGCCCTCTGAGTCGGGGATGCTTGAGTCGGTCTCAGTTCCAAAAGGGCAGCCCGAGAATAGACCAAGCGAGGAGAGTGCGGAAGGCCAGAGGAAGCGGCCATATGCGCGCCCGTTGCGCGAACAAGCGCAAACGGCCTTACCTCTGGCGCACCTCCGGCGCGCCTACGACGCGCCCGCTGCGCGCTTGGTCAGCCATCCTTTTTATGATATTAGACCGAGCGGAGGTCCGCCTCCTGCGTCCCTTCCCCTTCGCAAGATGGCGCCCGAAGTGCTCCCAGGCTTCAGCCCCACCCAAGATGGTGGTCGGACCCGCTAATCTATCTGTATCCCGCCGAATGCGGGTGGAGAACAATTATAATGCAGGTAAGCCTGTCCAATTCCCAGGCCTACGGAGCCGACACTAGGTAAGCGGCACAAATATTAGCAGGATTAGCAAGCTCTAGCAGCTTTGTGATGCGATGCCCAGCAGCGCAAATAAATTTTAAAATAGGCACTGTTAAAATGAAATAACAGCAAAGAGCGCGCAGGCCAAAAGTTCGGACCTGTCTACGCGCTTGGTGGCTTATATAAGCTCACCAAGTGCGGAAGTCCCCCTCCTGCGTCCCCTGCCCTTCGCAAGATGGCGCCCAAAGTGCTCCCAGGCTTCAGCCCCACCCAAGATGGCGGTCGGACCCGCTAATCTATCTGTATCCCGCCGAACGCGGGTGGAGAACAATTATAATGCAGGGAAGCCTGTCCAATTCCCCGGCCTACGGAGCCGACACTAGGTAAGCGGCACAAATATTAGCAGGATAAGCAAGCTCTAGCAGCTCTGTGACGCGATGCCCAGCAGCGCAAATAAATTTTAAAATAGGCACAGTTAAAATGAAATAACAGCAAAGAGCGCGCAGGCCAAAAGTTCTGACCTGTCTACGCGCTTGGTGGCTTATATAAGCTCACCAAGTGCGGAAGTCCGCCTCCTGCGTCCCTTGCACTTCGCAAGATGGCGCCCGAAGTGCTCCCAGGCTTCAGCCCCACCCAAGATGGAGGTTGGACCCACTAATCTTTCTGTATCCCGCCGAATGCGGGTGAAGAATAATTATAATGCAGGTAAGCCTGTCCAATTCCCCGGCCTACGGAGCCGACACTAGGTAAGCAGCGCAAATATTAGCAGCATTAGCAAGCTCTAGCAGCTCTGTGACGCGATGCCCAGCAGCGCAAATAAATTTTAAAATAGGCACAGTTAAAATGAAATAACAGCAAAGAGCGCGCAGGCCAAAAGTTCTGACCTGTCTACGCGCTCGGTGGCTTATATAAGCTCACCAAGTGCGGAAGTCCGCCTCCTGCGTCCCTTGCCCTTCACAAGATGGCGCCCGAAGTGCTCCCAGGCTTCAGCCCCACCCAAGAAAGCGGTCGGACCCGCTAATCTATCTGTATCCCGCCGAATGCGGGTGGAGAACAATTATAATGCAGGTAAGCCTGTCAAATTCCCCGGCCTACGGAGCCGACACTAGGTAAGCGGCGCAAATATTAGCAGGATTAGCAAGCTCTAGCAGCTCTGTGACGCGATGCCCAGCAGGGCAAATACATTTTAAAATAGGCACAGTTAAAATGAAATAACAGCAAAGGAATCTCCCTTGGAATGAAGGAGTCACTTCCCTGCATTTGCAGGCACCGAAACTAAGTCGACCGGTCCGCTGATCCTGAGCTCCTCCAGAGTCCGAAAGTTCTGCAACACAGGTGGTGGTTTCTCCACTGCTCCTGAGGCCTGTTCTGCCTTTTCACAAAGTTTGAGGCCAGTATCCCTCGTTGGGGTTGCAATAACCAAACCCCTGTTCAACGTGTCAACTTGCAGTTGCAAAGGCTTGTTGGCTTCCTTCCAAGAAGATCTTTGGGCTCCAAGGAGCCTTAATCTTGAACACCTTCAGTGACCAGAATCTTTGACCACACCGCATCTTTATGCATCATGGCCTGCATCACCGACCCATCAGCACTCAACGTCTGACATGGGACAGCGGTGCACAGCTCCTGGTCTTCCTCAGCATCACCTGGTCCTCACAGCTGCAGAGTTAATGTCCTCATCAACTCTTCTGCAACTTTCAACATTGGTGGGCATTCGTGTTTCAGGTCTCCTGGTCTCCTCTGAGTGACATAGACGCTGTCCCCTCTGCTTGCAGGTACCTCTAATCTAGAATCTACTTCTGGATTCCACCTACCACTTTCTCCTTTGTCAGCAGCAGCACTTTCCTGATGTCCTCCTTTGGGTCTGACTGCGGTTTCTGACTCCACTTCACGCCTATGCATGTGGCTTCCCTGGTGTAGGTTACATGGGTACTAGGGTATCCACGGGTGAGGTGGCTCTACAACCTTCTGTCTTCCACTGGGTTTCTTCAGGGTCCATTGGAAAGGGTCCTTATCTATAAAGTTCTTAACATGATTTACACGTAGAGTTGTACGGAGCACGCAGTTGTGTTCCCACACAGATTTGCGTGATCGCCTGGATGAGACTTTGTGGAGCAGATATATGTAGACATCACAGTTATGACAGGGGTGCATTGCCATGATGGAGTATAGCAGTAACAGAGTCTGTCTGCTTACCTGGAATATTAGGGGTCTAAATGATTTTAGAAAGTTGCGAAAGGTAGCTGCCTACTTAGCGAGGCACAAGATTGACATTGCACTATTACTATTACTACGGAGGAAATAGACGAACTACTGGCAGACCCAAACATATTTGCAGACCCAGCAATAGCGCAAGCAGTGTCACACACAGCAGAATGGGAACAATTGACGGAACTAAAGCGTGACAGAATTAGAACCATATTACATGGCACAATTCTAAAACAATACCTCACTTCTAACTCAGCCCCTAAAGGGTTATTGGTCACCAATGCTCCAAGAATATTTTTAAATGATGCCACCTTCAGAAGGGATTGGGCCATGATTGCATGGCATTGCACAAGAGACTGGCTAGTGCTGATTATAAAAACAGCACTTCGCCTATCAGAAACCCTACAGGTCGAGATCCAACAGACAGAAGCCCAGTTCAAAGCTACAATAACTGTATATAAAAAAAAGTTGGATGAAATCAATAGAGACCTTGTAGAATACAAAGACAATCTGATGCAAGCAAAATTAACGAAATTCCAAAAAGATCTAAAAAAAATTAAATTTGAAACTATATACCCCTACTCTGATCCTAACTATAGTGCACCAAAAAAGGACACTAATAAGTCTGATGATTCAGACAGCCACTCGTCCAGTGGGAGCACTACGAGCAACCAGAGCCCAAAACAAAGAGGACGTAGAGGGGGTAGAGGCAGATTTAATTACCCTACACAACAACCAAGATGGCAGAATTATGGACAACCAAACAATGGTCCCCCACCTTTGTTTTACCAACAACCCCAGTTCCCGATGATGAACTGGAACCCCTACATGCAACCCCTTTTTTCCCCAAAATCACCCACCCATGCCTTTTTTAGGGAGAGGCGGACGGGGACGGAGCAGAGGGAACACACAAGTGACCTGGGAGGACGAAGACTCAGTGGGGAAACACACTCGCAGTCGAACAGCAACAGCCAGCCCGAGTGCAGTCTAAGTCTTGTAACAAACCTCTCAAAGAAAATTCTCACACCAGACGAAACGAAAGTCCTAGAGAGGGGCCTGGGTTTTGTCCCTACTTCACGTCCGGACAAATTTCGACTCCATTGTGAGTTAGCACAATTCTTTAGAAAACTTAAACTCAAGGCGTTTTTTGAGTCTAAAGAGCAGTCTGAAACCAACGAACAGGAGTTTGACACAACATTCAGACCGAAATCAACTTTCATGCCACCACCACATACCATACCAGCAGCAATCACGACTTTTGAACAGGCGGTCACAAAAGATCTGGAAGCCCTTGAAAACCCCAAACGGTTCAACAACTTCTCGGCGGCAGAACACAAAGCCCTTGAGAACTTGAAAAATGACAAAGACATCGTCATAAAACCCGCTGACAAGGGCGGTGGGATTGTCATCCAGGATACTAAGGATTACGATGAAGTCTGCTTAACTCTTCTAAATGATAGAACCAACTATACCCTTCTTACCACAGACCCAACTGCTGATATGAAAGCACGAATATCCACACTTGTACGAGAGGCTGAGCTGAACGAACATATCTCACCTCATGAGGCGGCATACCTTATGGCAGGGGGCCCAACGATCCCATATTTCTATACATTGCCAAAAACACACAAAAATGTATTACCGCCACCAGGACGCCCTATAGTGTCTGGCATTGGCTCAGTACTGGAACCTCTATCCACTTTCTGCGACCATTATCTAAAGCCAATAGTACAAAACTCCAGCACCTACCTGAAGGACACCAAAAGCCTTCTCAGGCTATTGAATGACATCTCCTTTGAACCAGACTCTGTCATCCTGGTCACTATGGACATAGAGAGTCTGTACACCAGTATCCCTCAGGAAGAAACATTACGGGTACTGGCACAAGCACTGGACACAGTGACTTGGGAATACGTCACGCCAAAGGCGTTCATCTTACAATGTGCAAGGATGGCACTGAAGAAAATTACTTTGAGTACAAAGGGCAACTGTACCTTCAATGCACAGGGACTTCAATGGGCAGCACCTTCGCTCCCAGCGTAGCGGGGCTGTACGTATACGATTTTGAGACCAAACATATCCTGCCCACATCCAACCCCTTTGCCTCCTCCATAGGATTATGGAGGAGGTACATTGATGACATTCTCATACTATGGACGGGCACTGAAAACAGTCTCATTGAATTCTTGAGCTGGGTCAATACCCTTGACCCTTATCTAAAATTCACTAACAATTACAGCAAAGAATCAATAGTTTTCCTGGACGTGGTGATAAGGATCGATGGAACATCTCTCACTACTGTGACCCATCACAAACCTACGGCAAGGAATAATCTTCTGCAATTCAGCAGCTTCCATCCAAGGCCGCTACGTGAAAACTTGCCCAATGGGCAATACCTCCGTTTAAGAAGAAATTGCAGCAGCACTACAGACTATAAGACACAGGCAAAGGACCTAACTGTCAAACTGAGACAAAGAGGCTACCCTCAAGGCATCCTCAACAAAGGACAGACCAGGGCCCGGAATCAACCACGGGAAGCCCTCCTGGAAGAGAATGAGAAAATTGACACTGATGTCCCATTAACTTGTGTTACTACATATAGCACACTTTCAGACAATGTAAAAAAATCAATAAATAAGAATTGGAGAATTATCACCAGTAGCATAGGTGATTGGGAAAAACCACTTTTTTCCTTCAAAAAGGGCAGAAGTCTTAAGGATGCCCTGGTTCATACAAGGCCTTTAACATGTCCATCATCACTTACCAGATCCGTTACTGAACCTTGGCACTTACCCCCCATTACTGGACATTTTCCATGTACTGACTGCAGTGTCTGTCACTTAACCACCCACACTAAACAGTTAAATCTGGAACCGGGCAAAATATGGACCCAAAAATCCCATACCAACTGTAATTCCACTCACGTTATATATCTGATTACTTGCCCGTGTGCCAAGAGATATGTGGGCATGACAACCCGGAAAGTCAAGACACGCATTGGCGAACATCGCAGTAATGTTCGCTGCAAGAAAGTGACCACCAAACTCAGCGAGCATTTTCTGCAGGCAAATCATACCCCCAATGATATGACCTGGACAGTAATAGAACAGGTCAACAACCCCAGGAACAGAGAGAACATCCTGTTTGAAAAAGAGCAGAGCTGGGTCTATAGACTCAATACACATATTCAAGGACTAAATGACCAAATACCTTGGGCCAGCGTTCTGAAACAGTAACAATGATCATTAATGAACCTTTTTCCACATAAGGGTATCACCTATGGTTACTGTTCTAAACTGGTGAAAACACTTTCTTGCTGCAGCTCTAACCATGTAAAAACGATGTATCATACTGATAATATTAACTTCCATGATACATCACCTATGGCGGGCATTCAACCTCTTTATTGCCTTGTTTTATGACTTTCTATGAGCCCATAATCAGCCATAACGATGCCATGAATTTGTATGTTATTATTGTCCGCATTATAAAAACGGACCCAAGGTTCACAGACCAATCAGCCGGTCCTTTGCAGGCTTGCGTGCCAAGCCTCGCTGTGAACTAGACTCAGATTCTTTCTTCGTGCGCGCATGCGCACCACGCGTGCATTCCAAGCCTCGTCCCTGTTAAGAAAAACCCGAGCGCTTCACACGCGACAGCGCGGGGCTTGCTTTCCAAGCCTCGTTTGAAACAAACGTCTCCCATTGGCTGACGCCTCGACGCCTCCCTCTCTTAGCGCCGGGCTTGCCCCTCGCTCGTGATCCACGAGATCCAGCGGGGGACAGCTAGGTGCCGAGTGGGTGCTGAGCGTTGCGGGCGTATGTCCAACCGATTTGACATCTAAATAAGCTAAGTGTTTGTTTGTGAGTTTCTGCCAGTTTCCTTGAACTCTCCGTTGTCTGTTTGTTTTTTACCTTGATAGGGTGTGCCATTGTCGCTCCCACCCCCCCCCTGAATCTATGGGGCGTGGTTCACATTGAATACAAGTGAGGACTGTTTCACTTATATTTTCATTTAGCGTGCCTATTTTAAGCTCTCTAATACACGGCCAGCAGGGCTGCGCATTACTATTACGTAGCTCTGCTTCTTACGCTACACCTCGGGGATCATTTCTCCGTATCCTTACCATAGGTAACGTTATAACTACGGGCAGCCGCCAGGCTTCCCACACGGATGGACTTAGCACTGCAAGCCTCCATTTACATTACCTCACTAATTGTGCTACGCCTTGTGCCAGATCACTCGACTCTGGTTCTAGTTGAGGCCCATCACCTTGGTTCCTGGGCACAACCTCCATTCTACAATGCAATCCATCTCGGCCACGGCCAATGATAGGTTTGTTAGCACGTATCACGCCACACTATAAGTTGAATGGCAACAAAACATGATCAATAACGACTGTCTGTTCTTTTTATGTTTTGTGTATTGTTTGTTTGTCTGTCTTTCACCTACCTGCAGACTTCTGGGCTCCTCGCAATAGAGGTAAATCCCCTAGCCTTTTGGTTTGTATTTTTAACGCACCAATTTTTACACATAGTGCTACTTTTTAACATTCACTGCCTACGGCAGGGTAGGCCTTAGCGCGCCTATACCTGTTGAGGTAACACTTGCTTACTGGTCCTGACGAAAGCCCTGTAAATTCATACACTTAAAGGGCAGAAACATGTTGACCTTCCCCTAACAGGGAAACACCAGTATTTCTTTCGGATAGTTTCCCTGCACATAGTTCTTAATTTTAATATGTCAAGTTGACCAGCGAATAAATGGTTTTTTGGGACAACCGCTGACATTTTTAACCACACCTTTTTCACTCTTCACTCTCACAAAACATGCTCCGCAGTCTCCTGGCGTCGTAGCACACTGGGGAGGTACTCGATCTCCCTAGTGGACCCGATGATGAAGCATGTCACCACTAGGGTGAGTGAGGGTTTCCTGAAAACATCACGAATTTTTTCTTGAAAGTTGGTCCAGTCTTTTGACCAACCACAGCTGGCCTCATATTTTTACGTGCTATCTCCATTATATTAACGCCAAACTGACGGACACTCTTCCTTTGTTGATATAACTATTACTAGAGTCCCATCTCCCGGTAGGCAGAAGTATTCTTACACGCAAGCGCCTGCACGGCCACATTCATGTAGCGGGGTTCAAAACCCATGCAAGGGTGGTACTTAAATGGGTCAATGCAAAAATCAGGGATTACACTAGTGGCTTTTGAAGCTGATGCCGGTGGCAGGTATGTAATCTCAAGATGCCCTGGGAAGGGCGCTGATTGGTATATAGTCAACGTGTACGGACCTAACTATGACTGCCCACAGTTTTATCAGGAGTTGCTAGAACATATAAGTGTAAAGATTGATTTACCAATACTACGGGGGATATTCAAACTGTGTCTTGGAGCTCTTGTTAGACCACTCTGGGGGTCCGGTGCGACACCTGTCTGCTGTGGCCAGAGTTATATGTGATGTAGCTGTTCAACTGGATCTTCTAGATGTCTGGAGGGAGATCTCCCCAGGAGTTGGGGGATTTACCCATTATTCGGCCTGCACATCTTACTACAAGAATAGATTATTGGTTAATTTCAAGATCTTTGTTTCAGCAGGTATGAACCTGCAAGATACTCCCCCGTTCTTTCTCTGATCATTCCCCAATAATGCTAGATATTGAAAGCTTGAGAAAGAATCCTGCTCCCTTTACATAGAGATTCCCCCCATATTCCCTGATGGATAGTGTTTTTAGGTCTGAAATAGCTGAAGTCATAGAAAGCTGTTTTGATACGAATATTGGATCTGTTCAACGGTTTTCCACTGTATGGGAACCGTTCAAAGTGTACATCAGAGGTGTGGCCAATTCCAAGCATTCTGGGGTCCTTCTCTCTATTTGACAGCATCTGGTAGTTTTGGAAAAGCGATTGGCAGAATTAGAAAAGGAGGTCATTGAAGATGGTAATACTATGGCTGCTAATAACTTGAAGGAAGTACTTGTAGAGTACCATGCGATCGCAGACAGCAAGATAAAACACTTGGGGAAGAATGATGTGGCCAGGACATACGGGATGGGAGAGTGGTCAGGTGCGGTACTGACTGCCTTGCTATGCAAAAGGAGGAAGGTGGGGAATGTGAAGGAGTTGAGAGCCGCAGGTGGAAAACTACTGACTGGCCCTATAGAGGTAACAGGAAGATTTAATCAATATTATTCAGAATTGTGCTGCACTAGATTGAGATCAGATGCGGCAGCACTCTCACAATATTTAGAGCATATTCAGCTGCCATCGATATTTAATGAACATATGGAGCATTTATTGAAACCATTAGATTCTAACAAGGTCCTTTCTGCACGAAATGCAAGGCAAGTAGGGGCCGCTCCTGGGCTGGACGGTCTCACCGTAGCATTATATAAATAGTTCAAGGAGTTTCTGATCCCGCATTTGATTACTCTGTTCAGGAAGATGGGCGAGGATGGGACAATGCACTAATTGGCATCTTATTAAAACGAGATAAACCTCCAGTTGAATGTTCGTCCTTAGGTCCTTATCGCTCCTGAATGTTGACACTAAACGTTTTGTTAAGATCTTGGCTAATCTGCTTGCCCCATTGGTACCGTTAATGGTGGGCACAGAGTAGTCAAATTTTGTCCTGGTGCGCAACTTCTCATACAATTTGAGAAAAGTTTTTGGCTCAATAAAACACATTAAGCCTGAGGTTAAAGCGGCAGCAGTCTTTCTGAATGCAGAAAATGCCATTTATTCAGTGGAATGGAATTTTAACCATGCAGTATTGAGACGCATGGGGGTAGAGGAAATTTTCCTTACATCGTTGGAGGTGCTGTACAGCTCTACTGCTACTCGGATACAAGTTAGTGATATAGACACAACCCCTTTAAGAATTTCGAGAGGCACTGAGCAGAGTTGCCTGCGGTCCCCATTGCTTTATGCCTTAGTGGCTGAGCCCCTAACATGTGCCTTAAGGGAATATCACCGCCGTAGGAGTATTAGATTTCCTAAATATAATCGCATTATGTTGGCATATGCAGATGACACGCTGCTGTATGTTAGGGGTCCGGAGACCAACCTGACCCATATCCTAGATGAAGTGGTACAGTACAGGGAAATGTCTGGACTCAAAATCAACTGGGCTCAGTCGACAATCTTTCCTTTATCTCCAGCTATGGTGCCTGTTGGGCTGGACTACCCCCTACAGTAGACGTTTTATCTGATCTACAATGTTGGCATACAAGTACATACGGATTCGGGACTGGTCCTCAGGGAAAACCACAGCAAAGCAATCACCAGACTTGGGGAAGAAGTGGACAGGTGGTTCCACCTTCCCCTGTCCTTATTAGGATGCATATCCTCAATGAAGTTTGTGGAACTTCCTATATTCTTATTTTTATTTCTGGATATCCCGATCGTGCTACCAGGGCAAATTTTTAAGACCATTCGCACACTATTGATGAGTTTGACTTGGGCAGGGAAACAGCTGCACGTCAAGTGGGACGTTCTCATGCTGCCATACTCTATGGGAAGATTGGGGACTCCAGACATAGAGTTATATTATAGAGCGACGCAGAACTCATATGCCTTCCACTGGATCCACGAGGAAATGTGTCCTCCTCATTTGTTAATTAAAAAGATTGGCTGCAGCTCCCGATTCACTTTTATTGGTACTGTTTCAGGTCCCAATCAGAAGGACTGGTGTCCTGGACCCTGTCAACTCGGTGGAACATGCATGGGAAAATCTGCAGAAGAGACAGAAGGGCATGATTCTATATTCTATAAGGAAGGTCAATTCGCAATCAGCCTTCCGCAAACTCCTAAATACCTGGGTCTTTAGCCTCCCGTAGCACCTGTAACTCTGGGCAGTCTGCTCCCTCTTCCTGCACTCTGTAATTAGCGCTGAGACACCTCAGCTGGAGGTAGCTGTGCGCTCTACAAACTTCAAAATAAATAAATAAAATAAATAAATAAAATATTCCTCCCTGACCACGATTGCGTGGTGTCATTGGCTGCTAATGAGTGGCTAGAAGGGGGTGGTACAGGCTCTTGCAACAGTTGATATCATCAAGGTAGGCAACTTGTTCTCAGAGGGCAAGACTCAGGGATGGGATGAGTTCAATATTGAAGGACGCAAATATACACCTCTTGCTCATTTTCAATATTATAGAGTGAGACATGCGTTGAGCGAATTGTTGGGCGATGGCATGATGGATCCGCCCGAGATGGGGGCACTCTCTCACCTACTGTCCTGGACGATCCCCAGAAGGATTGTTTCTATTGTCTAGTATATAATGCAGGATTATTGAAGAAATCAGTATGCTAAGGCCAGATTGGAATGGCAGACCAATCTGGGTGTGGCACTTGAGGAAACTGTCTGGCGGTATTGCTGCAAGGTTACACAAGACCCATCCAAGAATGGCAGGCATCACCTGATTCATTTTAAATATCTTAATAGAGTCTATCATACACCCGTACGACTGTTTTGTTATGGCCTCTAGGATTCTGTAGACTGTGAGAGATGTGGGGCCAGCTCAGCAGGGTTTCTACATATTGCCTGGATGTGCCCGGTGATAGCAAAGTTTTGGGAGCAGATCTTCCAAACATTGAACAAAATCACCAGTCTTTCGCTTACAACGGACCCACTGCTGGCGGTGCTGGGGTATACCTGGAAACTACCGAAAGAGGTGTGAAAGCTCATAGATATAGGATTGTTGCTTGCCAAACACAGGATGCAGGGACCCCCATCCACAGTTACTGATTGGTCAACAGATATGGTTTATTGCAACAGGCAATCTGAATTGTATAATGATTTGTTACTACCTCAGAGCCGCCCTAGAAGCTTCTGGGGACTTTATCAGCAGTATTTATTTGGAAAAGAAACAGGGAAGGCTGAGGGTGCAGACTCTATTCAAATAAGACAAATTGGATGATGCTCTGCAAAACTAATTGAGGTCTGTTAGACCTGGCATCTTTGGCATGGTTTCACCCTATCTTTTTGCCTCTACCTCCTGTATTTTTGATGCTGTGTTGGATTTCGTTTTTGCTGGTTTAGATGCTTTGGGCACTTTGCCACTGCTGCTCAGTGTCAAAGTGCTTGTGCTCCCAGTGTAAATTGATATTGTGATTGGTTATCCATGATTGACATATTTGTGTAACCAAAAAGTCCCTAGTAAAGTGCACAGTGTGTGCCAGGGCTGGTGATAACAAATGCTACTAGTGGGCTTGCAGCACTGATTGTGTCACCCACATGAGTAGCCCTAAAATGGTGTCTTAGACCTGCCACCACAGTGCCTGTGTGCAGTCTGTGAACTGCCATGTCCTCCTGGTCAGTGTCCCCACTGGCCAGGCCTAACCCTTCCCTTTCTGTACACATTGGTTACCCCTATGGAAGGCTCAAGGCACCCCCTTGCGCAGGTTGCAGTATATGTGAAAGGTAGAGCATGTACTTGTGCAGGTGACATGCTCTGGTAGTGAATTACAGCCATTTTCGTTTTTCACTATTGTAAGGCTATCTTGCCCCATAGGCTATCATGGGTGATGCTGGCTACAGTGGCTACCAGCATATCTTCCCATAGGCCAAGATAGGACATAAAAGTCTGGTATACCTGAACTCAGAATTTAATAACACATCTTTTAGGAAAGGTTGTTTTTAAATCCTGTGTTTGAGAACAGCACTTTTAGAAAGTTGCTTTCTCTTGTCTGACCCTTCTGTGTGCCTTGGCCTGTTTGTGAATTGGTTGTCTGGTTTGAGAGTGACAGAGGCTGGGAGCCCCCAGGAGGCTGGCTGAGTCAGCCCTAGGCTGAATGACTGCATCTGCATCTTTAGGGGTGGGAGGGGATAACACCTCAGCCTGAATAGGGCTGTGCCTGGCTTTCACAATGCTGGCTCCACCTTCTGCTGGGTGGCTTACGACCCTGCCCCTCTCCCTGAAAGGAAAGGAGAGGCCAGGAAAACAAAGTGCTCACAGAACACCCAGAACTGGTTCAGATCGGGCTCAGAGCCCTCCTGCACAAAGGGATCAAAGACTTTTTAGGGGTATAAGTACAGGACCCCTGACTACAGAAAATTTGATCATCCGGGAACCAAGAAGGATCCTCTGCCAAGGAGAAAGCTGGAAGACTGAAGAAGGAAGGCTGTCCTGCTGTGTGATGCTGGACTGACCTGCAGTTGCTTTTCTGCCAAGGAGAGGGGAAGGATTTTTGCTTTGTGCTGTGTCCCTTTGCTTGAAGGAATCTCCAAGGCCTGAGAAGAGCTGGCTCCCTGTTTTTAAGTCCCAGGAACAAAAGAACTTCACCCCCAGCTTCCCTGAGCTCTGCTGACAGAGCTCTGTCCTTCCTAGAGTGCTTGGGCCAGTTGTGGTGCCTCTCGAAGTTGTACCTTTGTTGGGGAGCTGGAAATCACGCTTTTAAAGAACTTTCTGCAAGTTTTGTTGCAAAGCCAGCAGAGCGAGAAAATTCCTGCCGCTACGAAGACCGAGATCATCGCAGCTCCTGTCGCCTCTGCCTGAAGACTTCACACCCTTCGTTAACGGGAAAATTTCCGCTGCTGCGAACATCGTCGCAGAGCCTGTTACCGCTGGGTGAGATCACTGCATCTGTTGCTGCGAGAATCGTCACCGAGCCATCGCATCGAGACGCTGCAAGAGGAAGATCGCTGCTGCAACGCGCATCGTCGCAGCCCCCGAGAATCATGGCATCGTGTCTTTGCAGGAGAAAACTTCCTACGGAACCTAGGCACCGGAACCCATACAAGTCATCGCCTTCCTACCCATACAGACCGGATTTGTTGCAACACGTCCGCTGCTGCAGCGGGGCTGTCGCTAACGCCTCCCCAGGGTCTCAGGAGCAACGCATCGCTTGTTTTCCAGCGCTACATCTTCTGTGCTTGGAACTTTTTATCGCTAACAAAGGTACTGTTGCTAAAACGTGACGCAACTGTGAACTTTTCAGGCAACTGTGGATTATTTCAACACTAACATTAAGAACTCTTTTGCAACCATATTCCTGAACTGTGTATGTTGGATTTTTGTCGTTTTGGTCTTCTGTAGTTTAGATTAAATACCTTTATTTTTCTAAACTTTTGTGGAGTCAGTATGTAGTGTTTTCACTGTGTTACTGTGAGTTTTGGTACAAATACTATACACATTACCTTTGATAAGCCTTGACTGCTCGTTCAAAGCTACCAAGGGGGTGAACAGGGATTATCTCAGAGGGTTTCCTCCTTACCCTGACTAGAAGCAAGGGTCCCTATTTGGACAGTGGTACCTACCTCTGCCAAATAGAGACCCCCAGTTCTAACAAGGTCCCTTTCCTTTATTTAATTGGTATGTAATACAATGCTAGTGAAGGTCAATGTCATGTTGTGAGCGGGCCCTAAGAGGTGAACTGTGGGCTGGAAATGCAGCTATGCCCTGGCATAAATTTGCATCATATGAGGCGAAATTGCTCTATAATTGTTCATGATATGTGTACACTGTGAGTTGCAAATATTCACTGTATGTATATGCTTAATTCTTTTCAATAAAAATTACAAAATATATACATGTTTTCTACACTCTCTACCTGAGTCGAAAATATCAACATAAACTTCTAATTTTGAGAGCTGAATACAATGCATAAAAGCCCTAGAGGCGACTTCAGAAGTAAGATATTGTAATAAAATGAATGCAGGCCTATTTCTGTCTCATATTTAAAGTACGCAATATTGATAATATATTCCGTTTTCTAGGAACTATTATGATTGTTTGTACTCTAGCGGTGTAAGAGACGAGAGCATAGCCTTCGGTCGCGTTTTTCAATTTGAGCTGATATCTGTTAAAATGTTTAATGTAAGTTCACAGGTGGTATTTGATTGAAGTTGCACTTTTATATTGCACTGCTGTTCATAAATAATACCAATACAATAAACAACGGATCAAAAAAATGGGGGAAGCAATGTTGCAATTAGGAAACTAAAGTACAATATAAAAATACGTCGACAGATTTTGTTGGCTATACATTAAAGCAGCAGGTGGCCATATTGCATTACAAATGCTGATATATAACTCGCATTTAACGTGGTGGGCAAAAGCCAACTAATCGCTGCAACTTTTAAATTGAATATTTACATTTTACCTACATATTTAGCCTGTTCAAAATCAGGCACATGCCACGCATCTGGCGGCCATTAACTCACATGGTTCCGCAGCAATTAAACCTTTAGGTTATTTTCTAAGTATAGTCTGTATGTAGTAAACATGTTAGCTGTTGCGCGCACCATCACATCCCCACATTTCCTCGAAATCATCGATACTTGATGATTTCGATGGAAATTATTTTAGCTTTCCTTCCAGGAATGCCCCGAGCAAAACAGCTGTAACTAAACCGCATGGAAGAGCTGGAGGTTGGGTTTGAATCATATCTGTCGGAAATGTTTTGATGAAAATCTATAAATATCCCTGAACAGCGCTGGCATCAGAAAGAACAGATTTCTGGAGTTGCCATGTTGTCTGTTAAAGACCGAGTCCCTGTGGATTTCGATTTGATGTGTTGCCTGTGCTCAACGGTGCAGACATAGCTGATGTTACAGTGATGCAGAAATTATAACATCAGTCTTTCAGTCAACCATGCCTTCCCGACAAACCAAGCAATTAAGGGGATATTCAAAAAGAGAATTTTTTATCGAGCCTGCACATTCCGGAAGCTTCCATAAAAAATAAAAAATAAACGAGTTGAGCAATTATTTCTACATCTGAAAAAAGCAACTGGGCGAGACAAGTATTGGTATGATATATTTCTGCACAAACTACTCGAACGTGTCAGAGTGACCGTGCTTGTATTCAATATAAATATGGCTGACAACACATAAACACGTTTCAACCAATGTATATTTTCCCTACATTCTCAATTCGCTTGAAGTCGCTAATGCACCGTCCCACAACCTTACCGTGCAATTGACATGATTCCCCACTACGTGTTTACATCGACGCTGTAAACAATGTCTTTGTCAAATGTGACAGGAAGTGCAGCAAGAGTTTATGGGCTCCTGCGCTTCAACATGCATTTCACTTGACAGGAGTTGGAAATTGACTCTCCCTTGTCATATGGTATTATCATATCAAAAAAATTCAAAGAATAGAAAGGGCAGCAGCAAGACAGCGCTTGACACGTCCCCTCTGGAAATCAAGCACACCGGAGTTCCCAGCGCTTCAGCAGATCCGCCTTCAAAGCACTCTGCTTCATCAACAGAGCCATCCAATGAAAATGTCTTGATCTTTCAAGCTGAGTTAAAAGAAACACACAGAACAGAACACTGGGCTTTGGACTTGCAGGACATCTGGCCACCCCATTGATAGAGCAGAGATTTCTTCTAATGGTATTAACACAAAATTAAGGATTATGACAACTTTTATGCAAATGACGACAAACGTGTGTTATATTTCAGGTTATGGAAAATGACATCCGTAGAATTCAGATACTGTATCGTAAAAGCATGCATATGTAAAGACAGTTTTGTGACATGTTATATGTTCAATTGTAATGTGTGTTTTTTTAATTGTATGCTTTTATGTTTTTTGTCTGAATATCAAATAAAGCTTCAATTAATATAGAATGTGACTGTTAATCATGAAATACTATTCATTCATGTATATATGTTAGAAAATGAAGGAGAACATTTTACATTATGGATTAAATTACTAATGAATTTGATTTTCATGTGAATAGTTACAAAAATATTATGTCATGCCATGATGTGTGCACTGAAAATGACAAAAGAAAAGTAGATGCTATATGAACAGGCTTGAATGTGCTTCTGTGAAACCTATTTAACATGGATTTTCATATCTGTATTAGTTGGATAACACATAAAATATAAAGATTAATATGCATTTTCTTATAGGTATCATGATGAGACTTACAAACAATGTTATGAGTACCCTATACTTACATGTATTAATTGTGATCAGATTGAAATGTTCATAATGTTTTCTAAATTGTAGACTAGTTTCCCTGTTAATGTGCGTTTCACAATTTAGCATGCTCATTGGCGTATATGAGCCATATTTCATGTGGGTCCCGTTTTTATTCTCCTTATCTTGTGAAGCCATAGACTGAATATTCTGAAGCGTATGGGAATATTTTGAAATCTAGAAAACTGCACTGAAATGATAACTGTTTGTTTTGTCATTTTATGGACTGAAAAGAGTAGTTGAAACAAATAATATTACATTCTGGATCAGCTGTATGAGAACTGAACTTTTTCAAACCTCATGTCACCATTTTCAAAGTTTCATTGTTCAATGTGTTTTTAACTTAAATGGCATGAGGAACTGCTTAATCGACACACAATTTTTCCGGACTTGTATCTTCTTTCCTGCTGCATCACCCTCATCTCACTTTGGATAGACAAATGGAACTGAGGGTCTGACAAATTTGGTGATGCCAGATGGTCTCCCTCCACAAACCTTTTGAGTATAATTGTTAAATTTTGGGAGTGAGAGTGTGCAACAACAACTGTTTTCCATGATATGGGTTTCTGATTCAGATTCCAATTCTGCGGCTGGGACTAGGACGCTTCGTTGCAAACCAGTGTCATGCCACAGATCAAACCTTTCAGCTGAAGGCTTCCTGTTATGCTGTTGTGACTCTTATTGTTACAGTGACGGACTGAGATAGGTTGCTGTCTTGACAAACTGAACTGTCTATTTGGAACTCTACTCTGCTGAACTTTCCTGAAAGTCTTTTTAAGGATCACCTGACTTCCTACTCCAATTGACACATATGCTGTACGCGTGGAAATCTGTCTAAGCGGAGGAAGATTTCCCTGTTCATCCATTGTATTCTCCCTGAATCTCAGAGGCTTGGTATATTTAATTAAATCCTTTACTAATCATTATTAGGGTTGTCTACTATTATTTGAATGCATATGTTCTTTACTTATCTAACTAATCTTTAATTTCTAAATCTGTTTCCGTTGTTTTGACTCATCATTCCTTGTGGGTAATTCCATTGGTTTTGTATAACCTATAGACACAGGGAAGTTTAACCTAACTGAAAAGAAATTGAGTTGAAGATACAGTTATCCTATTCCTGGTCCTCATTGGGTAACTGCCCATGCTCTGAATATGCAACCCCTTTCAGGACAAAGCAAGATCCATCAGAGGACCTATTGTATGATGAGATAGCAAGAAATTAAGAATATGTGTGTAAGTATACATGGACCCAATAAACACTACAACAACCTCATACAAGAAGAAGCGAATACACTTCATGCATTTTTATACAAGCTGCGTAATTATGGGAATTGTCCCAGCAAAAAGATAAGAAATATTCAAATGTATTTATAGTTCAGGAAGTTATTTAACCCATGGCTCTTACCTACTAAAGATGCAAAATAGAACCTACCGTAGAAAATATGTTCGCCCCACAAAATGGATGAAAATGTATTTATTTATTTATATAGCGCAGCTAATACACGAAGGCATCTAGGCTCTAGGTATCCAAACACAAGGCATCACTGAGATTTCACTGAAAGGCGCAAAGACATTAGGGGGCAGATTTACAAGCCCCTTGCACATATTTTGCGTCATTTTTAACATAGGAAAAATGACGCAAACGTGGCGCAAGGGACTTGTAAATATGCCCCTAGATGTCTTTGAGCAATTTCCATTCAAGGACCAGAACATACCTCTGGGTAAAGATGGCAGAAGGACATGTGCTTCTATCTCCCACTCTAATTCATTTCCCTAAGAGTTTAAGCACATTTACACTAAAGCACTTTCACAGGAAGTTTCTTCCATTGCTCATCATACATGACACCAATACACCTGACAGATCTACCAGATCAGTTCAACAAACACTTCCAACCAAAAACAATAATACATTATTATAAAGCTTGTTAGACCTGTCATCCTTAGGGTGGTCCTCCTCCAAACACTTTGCCTGCTTACTGTGAGAAAGTGAGTTCCTGTTGCAGTACCCCCCCACTTTTTACCTGATACCTGAGGCACTTTTCCTTGATGTGCCCTGGGTCCCTGCCAATCCGGAACCCAGGGCCTGTGTTCCTTCCCTAAAAACTATACTAAAGCCTAAACCCAGTTGGCATCTCTGGCCACATGTCAGCCCCTAGAAAATGGTACCCTGGGTACCCAGGGCATTGTGACCAATTAAATTTTTTTTTTCAATTTTTTTTTTATTAAATATGATTTTGGAACTCCGTGGAGATCCACATATTATACAATGACATACAAAATAAGAAGATAAGAACCGTATATAAACAAGTCATGCAGGCATAAGTTATACAAAAACAGTATACCGTTCAACTAATACAGTTTTAAGAAACATTTAAAAAAGTTAAAAATTTTGTTACAAAAAATTCCATTTGGGGGATTATAAATAGCGTCCAACAAGGCTGTTGAAGAAGTAATACCAAATTGGACACATGCCGGTTTTACCCAAAGGCGACGATAAGACAGTAATGCTGGACAAACTAGCAAGACATGTTTAGAATCTTGAATTGCAAGGTTACAGTAATTGCACACATTGGATATGCCGTGCCATTTGGCCAACAACTTATTCAAGGGGAGCGAGTCCTGCCTGAGGAGTAGCCAGAAGCGGCGTAAGCCGTGGGGTATGTTCCATGACAGATAGGGTTGTACTTGTCTAATTATACAGGAATCGACTGCTTGTATGACCCCCTTCTTATGTTTTATCAAGTTCCGATCCCTCTCATAACTTAGCTTCCATGTAGCTTGTTTTAGTTGTAATTTTAATTAGTTCATGGAAAGCTCTAGGAGAGATGCTTCCTCCAAGTCCAAGAGAGTGATGGCTCTCCTATAATTCTTTATGAGGGTCGAATATTCATTTAATGGGCCCATCAACTCTTTTGTAATAAGGGACCTGAGAGTGGTTGGCTTCCCTTTAATCAAACAAGTGACCCAACGGATAACTCCTGCAAGGCCTTGTGCCCAGCTGCTCCTTAGACCAAGTTCTAAGCGCAGGGTTGCTGCACTACAGCTGTTGTTAACCGAGGTTAAGTTTCTCAGGAGGCAGCCCTCAACTGTGTCCAAAAAACCCCATTCCGCCAGGTCGATTAATTCTATACCATAGAGCAAAGTCGGGGGGACTTTTGCCCGGAAAGCCTCCAGCAAGTGGACAAAGTGTCTTTTGCCTGTTGATTTATACAATGTTCTTAGGCCGTTTCCCTGTGACTTTGCTTTACGGGAGCTATTTTCTATGTGTAATTTTTTACCCAAGCCGCTGCTGACAACCATGCCTAGGAAAACATAAGTTTTTACTTTTTCTAATTTTTGGCCTCCCAGTTCCCAGCTAATGTGCTCCAACTTTAATTTGTTCCGTCCTTCCAAGCACATTATCTTACTTTTGGAGATGTTTATTTTCAGGAAGTGCTCCTCGGAGAAGGTATGGAGTGTATGTAGACGATTGTTAAGACCCTTAGGGGTAAGATCTAAAATTAAAATATCGTCCGCATACATTAGGCAAGAGATGTGTCTTTCACCCAGGCGTGGCGCAATTCCTACACATGTCGATAAAATAAAGGGAAGGTCGCTAACATAAAGGGAGAATAACAGAGGAGCTAGTAGGCAGCCCTGTTTGAGGCCGTTTGCCGATGGAATGAGCAGAGAGAGACCCCTTTCTCCCCCCAACAGCACTTTGCACCATGTGTTGTCATGCAGATCCTGGACCAAACATAAAAGTCTATGTGGCATACCTAGGGTGTGCAGCTTTCTCCACAATACTTGACGGTCGACCTTATCAAAGGCCGTGGAGAAGTCTATGAATGCCGCATGGACTCTCCCCTTTCTTGCTCTAATGTATTTATCAATTATTACCTGGAGGGCTGTTAAGTTGTCCATAGTCCCATGGTTTTTTCTAAAGCCTGTCTGTTCGAGAGGGAGAACATTTGAGGACTCCACCCATGCATTTATCCGTTTGAGCAGGCATCTAGTAAAAACTTTTCCGATTGCATCCAACAATGCAATCTGGCGATAGTTCTGAGGGAGAAGACGATCGCCCTTTTTGAACAGTGGGACCAGGATACTTCCCTTCCAGGAGGGTAGAACCTTTCCGCTTGATAGGCAGATATTAAAAACTGGACATAAGAGCTTGCTCCATTTGGCCCTGTTCTGCTTTAATACATTGATGGGCACTTCATCAGGGCCCATGGCCCCTGAACGTCTCATTTCCCCAATGGCAAGATCTATGTCTTTTTCCGAAAAGGGCTCTAACGGTGGACTCGATTCTATTGGCCATACTTGTGGAGAAAGAGTGTGGTTTCTAGCATAAAGGTTTGAGACAAAATCCCTCCATATATGTTCCTCGATAGGGATGGGAAGCGGACTGGTTCTCGTTCCGCACCCCTCACCTATAAGGGACCAAAATTGTCTCATTTCCCAATTGGTTGCAGCTTCCCTTATTTTTACCCAGATGGCGTCCTCTTTTTCTTTGCGTAAAGAGAGTAAGAGTCTTCTCCTTTTCCTTCTTATCGTTGTGATTTGTCGTGTTAGGGCGTTAGTTTTATTTAAATATTGGGCCCTTATTAATTTATTCAGTTCTATGTTGAGGAGTTTCAGTGGGCATGGGATTAGGTCGATGGACTTTTTCTTATTCTGTTTTTGTGCCCCTGTTATCACCGACTTCAGAAACAAGGAAAAAAGGTCGATTTCGCGACCATACCAAGATGGAAGCGCAGATATTGCTACATCGAGCATAGCTTCCAAGTTTCGATGTGCCCTTGCGTTCCAATAGCATCTTCCCGAACTGTTACCAAAATTTATTTGGTCACTGTTCAAGGTCCATTGATCGCATTTGGGAGGGTTTACGTTCATCGAGATATATAGCATTTTGTGATCGCTGAATATAGTATCGATTACAGCGATATCCTTTAATAACTCAAATGATTGAGACCCTATTATGACATAATCGAGGATCGACTCCCCTTGATACGATTTGTGGGTAAAGTTTGCTGGGGAATCCGAAGGGAATCGCACATTTGCGATTATCCCATCTGTTTCTGCCAACTCTTTTAATAATAATTTACCTAGTTTATTTGTTGATATATTTTCGGGGAACATTGCTCGTGGAATATGGAGTGTTTCTTCTCTTATTTTATTGCTGAATAAATTTAAACTAAAATAATTGGAGATCTTACAATTCAAGTCCCCCGTTAGGATAATAACTATGCTTGAATCTTTCTCCTTAATGCTCTGTATATGGAGGAAGATTTTGTTTAAGATTACATTAAAACCTGCTTCAGGCGGTATGTAAGCGTTTATCAGAGCCAGACGAATACCAGCTAAGGGCGTGCCTGACCCGAATAAAGTTACTACCTGAAAAAGCTTACTCGGGTCCATGAAATGATCATAGTCCCAGTTTATACGGTTCGATAGAAGACAGGCTATACCCCCGCTGGCGTGGCCTTTTTTGTTTGCGGTGGCGCTACCTTCCAGTACATAATACTCTTTCCCTATTTGGATATTTTCGCTGCACCATGTCTCCTGGAGGCATATTATGTTTGCCTCTAGCGACAAGAGTAATTGTATTTTCTCTGAATTATTTTTTAAACCTGCTGTGTTCCAAGATATTATGGACAGATCTTTGCTAAAGGTACTGGTTAGATACTGGTTTACTTGAGGATTTTTCAGCCAGTACTCTAGGCAGCCAGTTCCATTGATCACATTCCTCGTTGTCAGTAATTTGGTAAGATGAGAGGGAGGGTTTAACATAGGAAACTACTCGAGAATCTTTAGACTTGCTTATTTTTAATTCTTTGATTTCCCCTAGTTTGTTTATATTGCCAGTTGCAGCTAGCAACAGAGAAGAGGGGGGTTTCTGTTGGTTTGAAGATTTTGGGACATTATTTTGTCTAGAGTGCTTTAATACAGGGATTACATCTATTCCTCTACTCTGGAGGTCTTCTGCACGCTGTAAAATGAGATTTGCTACTAATTTGGAATGAAATTTCACCCGCGTTACTGGCCCCGCTGCAGATTTTAGTTGTTGGACTATATCTAGATCGGAAGTTTCAGATTGGCAGATTCCTGAAAATATTTCAACAAGAGAGATCTGTTCAGGATATAATCGGCTTCAAAAAGGGGAGAGAATTCTATCCATACAGTATCTATACTCTCTTCCTTAGGTTCTTTATACGAGGGACCTTTTGCAGGAGTTCCCAAAGGGGCAGTTATAAAGGGATTGAGCGATGGAACTTTTTGGGCAGGGGGATTTTGCTCATGCCCTAGGGGAATTGGTTTATCTGCCTCAATTAAACCTTGTGGGGGAACGCCCATGGAGGATGCTCCCCGGAAAACAGATGCAAAGGGATTAAGTGATAACGCAACTTGGGTTGGGGGGATTTGCGCCTGACCTAGAGAAGTTGATTTATGTACCACTATTGTATCCCTGTTACTGTTACCTTGCTGACCAAAGGTGAATATGTACGCTAATGCAACTGAAGGGGATGTGTGGATGGATACAGGGGCTGGCGTTGCCTTAGATGGGAAGGCTGTGTTTTCTGTGGTTGACAGAATGTCAAAATTTTTATTTTTTCCAACTGCCATCTGTACTTGGTGTGTCACTTTCTGTAAGGGAGAATTTAGATGTTTTCTAAAGAGGATCTTCCTCCGCCTATTTTTTTCTATCCTTCTTAACAGTTTCCTCTTATTCTTTCCGTTCTTTTTTGATATCACAATTTTCCCTTTGTTTTCATTTTCTCCCTGGATGGCTTCCTCCTCCATATCCCCGTCCCCCTTCTGTTTCTTAAAGATCGGGAACAGCTCATTTCCAATTTTTAGCGGAATTTCCTCGAATGGCTTTATTGCAGGATCGTTACCTGACGAACCTTTTAGTAAGGGGGAAGGCTGGGAAACGCTTATTTTTTCCTCTTCATGTGCTTTTTTAGTAGTGTTATTACTTGCTGGAAATTGATTTTTTGTACCTATCTTATCTGGGGCCAAAAAAGGAGAAGAGGGTACCTTCCCATCTACATCCTTCTCCCTTTGAGACCTCAGCAGGACTTTTAGAATTTGCGTCACTGTATCGAGCACACAATCAGATCCCCCTACAAATTTTTCCAGTAGTTGTAAAATGGATGCCAGTAGGTGTTCTAATATGTGAAGGGAATCAGAAAGTGGTTTATCGGGGCCCTTACATTGGAAGGTGTTTATTCCAGTCAAGTTTAAATTTGGACTTGAGGAAAAGTGTGAATGAGAGGACTTAGATGGAGTGCTACTGTAGAGGTGTAAGCCGGCATGATTCGACATTACCGGGGTGTTCAGGGGTTTCTCGACTTTTGTCTGGTCAGACTCTAAATATCGTTGACATAGATCTTCATCTAAGAGCATTGGGGACAACCCATTATGAAAGGACGTTTTAGTAGGTGAATTGTTAACTGCCTGGGTGCCATCCTCATGAGGTGTTGTCACAATATTTAAGTTATCTTGCTCTATGTCTTTTTTTGTTTTTATAACTACCTCTGGTATAAGGTCGATGTTATTTTTCAGAGTTGAGAATAGGGGGGGTGAAAACTCACACTTGGGGGGCGATTGGGTCTCCCTTGTTGTTGTCCCTGGACTCATATCCACAGTTATCTTTTTGCTTTCAGGGCTTTCTCGCGGGTTATTGGGGACAGGATCTAAATGTATAGCTTCAGAGTCCTTGGGGTCCTTTACTATACTGTCCACCCCTGTAGCTTTGTTCTTACCCCTCTCCCAGAGATTGAAAAGCTGGCAAGTGCTTTTCATGCTAGAGGCTTGACTAAGTTTGTTTCGAAGGGGATTCGATTTTGTTTTAGTGCCTGTTCTCCCTGTTATTATTTTCCCAGACCTTAGTTTCTTTGTCATCATCACAGGCAAGTGATATCGTAGTAAAACAGAAAAACAACGTGGGCGAGAATGTGATGAGAACAATTAGATGCACGGCCTGCTAGAAACCAACTATATCTATAAACTCAAAGGAGGCAATGCAATCCTACCCAGAACATTTCATATGAAATATAAAACAAGTATGGAGTTTACCGGGAATACGTGAGGTGGCCTAGCCTGGCCTTCTCGTGCCTCTGAGGGCCTCAGAGGGCCCGCCCTTGTCCCGGGCTTCTCCCGGGCGCTACCCGCGCGCTACCGCGCTGCGGTGTGCAGACACTCTATAAATACGTCACGAAGATTACGAGGGCGTGGCCTACAGGGAGAGCGTCACCGGGTGTGATAGGTGATTCACACTGCTGGGACTCTTGGGAGATTGAGTCCAGCAGTGCACACGCTCACAGCCCTGAAAGCCTTTTAGCCCAGAAGAGGTGATGACAAACAGCAGATTGTGAAGCGGGACCCGCGGAGCGGGTCCGGCGGAAAGTAGCGCCTAGCAGAGTGCTTCCAAGGAGTCTAACAGAGCGCTTCCAAGGGGACGAGTAGAGCTTCCTCTGGTCACCAGCACCAAAGCACAGTCACGAACACAGCAGGATAGGTATCCGCAGATTAGGCAGGTCCGGTGCCTTTTCTCCTCACAGCTGGGGGCGTGGCCTACAGGGAGAGCGTCACCGGGTGTGATAGGTGATTCACACTGCTGGGACTCTTGGGAGATTGACTCCAGCAGTGCACACGCTCACAGCCCTGAAAGCCTTTTAGCCCAGAAGAGGTGATGACAAACAGCAGATTGTGAAGCGGGACCCGCGGAGCGGGTCCGGCGGAAAGTAGCGCCTAGCAGAGCGCTTCCAAGGAGTCTAACAGAGCGCTTCCAAGGGGACGAGTAGAGCTTCCTCTGGTCACCAGCACCAAAGCACAGTCACGAACACAGCAGGATAGGTATCCGCAGATTAGGCAGGTCCGGAGCCTTTTCTCCTCACAGCTGGGGGCGTGGCCTACAGGGAGAGCGTCACCGGGTGTGATAGGTGATTCACACTGCTGGGACTCTTGGGAGATTGACTCCAGCAGTGCACACGCTCACAGCCCTGAAAGCCTTTTAGCCCAGAAGAGGTGATGACAAACAGCAGATTGTGAAGCGGGACCCGCGGAGCGGGTCCGGCGGAAAGTAGCGCCTAGCAGAGCGCTTCCAAGGAGTCTAACAGAGCGCTTCCAAGGGGACGAGTAGAGCTTCCTCTGGTCACCAGCACCAAAGCACAGTCACGAACACAGCAGGATAGGTATCCGCAGATTAGGCAGGTCCGGTGCCTTTTCTCCTCACAGCTGGGGGCGTGGCCTACAGGGAGAGCGTCACCGGGTGTGATAGGTGATTCACACTGCTGGGACTCTTGGGAGATTGACTCCAGCAGTGCACACGCTCACAGCCCTGAAAGCCTTTTAGCCCAGAAGAGGTGATGACAAACAGCAGATTGTGAAGCGGGACCCGCGGAGCGGGTCCGGCGGAAAGTAGCGCCTAGCAGAGCGCTTCCAAGGAGTCTAACAGAGCGCTTCCAAGGGGACGAGTAGAGCTTCCTCTGGTCACCAGCACCAAAGCACAGTCACGAACACAGCAGGATAGGTATCCGCAGATTAGGCAGGTCCGGTGCCTTTTCTCCTCACAGCTGGGGGCGTGGCCTACAGGGAGAGCGTCACCGGGTGTGATAGGTGATTCACACTGCTGGGACTCTTGGGAGATTGAGTCCAGCAGTGCACACGCTCGCAGCCCTGAAAGCCTTTTAGCCCAGAAGAGGTGATGACAAACAGCAGATTGTGAAGCGGGACCCGCAGAGCGGGTCCGGCGGAAAGTAGCGCCTAGCAGAGCGCTTCCAAGGAGTCTAACAGAGCACTTCCAAGGGGACGAGTAGAGCTTCCTATGGTCACCAGCACCAAAGCACAGTCACGAACACAGCAGGATAGGATTGTGACCAGAGAAGACCCCTAAGGGCTGCAGCACTGATTGTGCCACCCTCTGGGTCCCTGTACCTTGACACCCACACACTGCCTTTGCAGACTAAGTGCCTAGGTGTAGAACTAACCAAAGAGTGAACATGGCACACATCCCTGTGTGCCATGCCCACAAACCCACTCCCCTAGCATACATCAGCCACCCCTCTAGCTGGGTGCCCTATGTCAGTGGTGTGGGCACAGGTGCATGAGCCCTGTGCCCCTACAGTACCAAGGGCCATTCCTGGGTACTGTAAGTGCAGTGATGCCATTAAGAGTATATGGTGCTGGGAGATTGTCATTACGAACTCCGCAGCACCATAATGGCTACACTGAACACTGACAAGTTTGATATCAAACTTCTCAGCACATTAAACCCACACTGATGCCAGTGTGGGATTTAATGTAAAATGCACTACAGAGGGCATCTTAGAGATGCCCCCTGAAACCTAACCTACAATCCACGTCTTGTCTGAGAGGCTGCCTAGGCTGCCGCACAGCAGACATGTTGCTGGACCCCTGGGTGGGGAGCTCCCTGCTCTCCTGGGCCTGCAACAATGCACATCCTGGGACGAGGTGCCAAGCCTCCTCCCCCAGGATGGGCAGGGGAAGCTTCAAAGGCATTCCGCCTTTGTGAGCTTCTCCAGACCCTTTGTTATACTCAGCAACTGGGCTCCACCAGTTCTGACCCCCACTCTGGAAGGAAGACTAGTGGGAAAACCTACGTCAGAAAGGGGGTGTGCCAGCCTGTGCCAACTCCACCCCTCAGATGGGAGAGGCGAGGTGATGCACGACCCCGGGCTCTGACAAACTTGAAGATGGGGAGCCTTGCCCAATCACAGCTAAGCTCCTGCCCCCTCCCACAGGAGAGGAGCAGGCTAGGGGGTGTACCCACCCCTGGACTGGGGCCTATTGGTCCCTGCCCTTGGCCTACCTGTAACGCCCCTAAATTTATATTTAGGGGCACCCTGAACCTTTTTCCACAGATCCATATTACGAAAAAAGAAAGAAGATCAAGGGACAGGAAGACCTGCCGGGCAGCTGCTAAAAAGAGGAAGATACCCACTGATTTGGCCCCAGCCCTACTGGCCTTTCGACACTCGAACCGGCTCCTGTTAAACCCCGGCATCTCCAGTGGTCAGCAACCTCAAAAACCCCGGAGGACCTGACAGCCTTGTGACTCTGACTACCTGGGTCTCCCACGAGCAGTTGTACTGCTCAAAGCAAGTAGCAAGCCCTGGCATCAGCCCGGAACCGCGAGCCCTGCACACTCTGCACCTGTCAAGCCTGGCCTGTGCCGGAGTGAATCAAGAACCTGAGGACGTCCCCCCGGTGATTCTGACTTGGAATACAGTGCCCAAGGACCCTCCTCGACGACCCCAACGATGCCTGCAGTCTCAGGACAAAGGACCCCTCCGACCACGACCAGCAGAGGGTAAGATTTCCCGACCTCAAAAGATACCCCTGCACCCGGCGCCACACGGCCACCTGTGCCAAACTCCTGGGTGCCTACCTATCCTCCAAGATCCCAACTTACCCCTCGAAGTGTTGGTCGCTCCAGAAGATCCTCCGTCCCAGAGCCTGCAGCCTTTGTTCCCTTTTGAAGATCCTCATTGAATAACATTGGGTTCCTGACGGCTCGAAAGCACTCTGCACCCAGCCGCCCGAGTGCCCCTGGCAGTGCAACCTTTGTCCCTATCTACTTCCCCATTTGCCCTGAGCAAGTAACCAGGAGCCCAGCTCCCACAGCCGCGTGAACTGCTAGCCAGCAGCCACCAACCGAAGGCCCCCTGCCTCCCATTAGATAACATTGGGCCTAACTACCTCTGCACCCGGCTGTCCCTGCGCCTCTGAGGGTGTACCAGCTGTACCTAAATGACCCTGGGGGACCCCTGAGTCTATGCCCAGAACCTTAACTTCAGCAGTCGAGTACTCACCTGAAAACCGATGACTCACTTTCCTGCCATGGGATAACATTGACTGGTTTGACTCAAAAAATCTTTTAAGTGTGACGTTTTGAAACTTTAAAATATTCATCTAAAATCAGCTGAATAACGAATTTCCAATTACTCACCTGTGATCAGGAGGGAAGCCAGTACTGTACCTTGTAGCCCAGTACTGAACCGCAAAGGTAATCACAACCGTGTTTGCTAGTAATCTAACTTTGTGCCATAGGAAACCATTGACTGTTTTTCTGTGAAATTTCTTTCAAGTGTGAAGTTTCAAAATGTTAAAATATTCATCTAAAATCAGCTGAATATCGAAATCCAAAGTACTCACCTGTAATCAGGAGAGAAGCCAGTGCTGTATCTTGTAGCCCAGTACTGAACCGCAAAGGTAATCAGAACCGTGGTTACTAGTAATCTAAATTTTGTTCATAGGAAACCATTGTGAAATTCTGTGAAATTTCTTGTCTACTTTTGAAACTTACAAATATTCCTTAAAAATCGTACCAACTACTAAAATGTAATTACTTACCTGTCTTAAGTAGAGACTCCAGTGCTGAACCTAGGAGTTCAGTACTGGATTACAAAAGTAACGAGAACCTGCTTTACCTGGGCTTTGAATTTCCTTCCACTGGTTTTTCACTGAAAAGTTTCTAAGTGTCAACTTTTAAAATACCTTTATATTCTTTAAAAATCATTGAAATAACTAAAACGTTTTTACTAAACTGTTTTCAGCTTAGACCCCAGGACTGAATCTAGGATCTAGTCCTGGAGTTACAAAGGTAAGCGATAAAGTAATCAGCTGCATTTATGTAGAAAAATCCATTGAGCTCAATTTAAATTGTGTTTAGAATTGTGTTGCCTACTGCAATCATTGTACCTATTGTGTAAACTAAGTTTATTGCCTCTTTGCAAAGTAATTACATGAGAGTACCCATATCAAGAAAAGTATATTTTGATACCTGTTGGTTCTAAAAATAAAACAACTATATATATTGATATAAAAACCATTGGCCTGGAGTTCAGTTCTTGAATGTGTAAAACCCTTTGCTGACTGAGTATGTACAACAAATGCTTTACACTGTCCTCTGGTATTGCCTTACTGCTCAACCAAGCTACCATTTAGAGTGTAAAGTCAGACCTGACTTTAACCACTGTTATACCTCTGCGGATTGTGGACTCTATACACACTGTACCTTACTTTTGTCCAGTATATATAGAGCCACTTTCTCACACTTACCTCCTCTTTTTGCTTTATCTTTTTGTTGGCCTTAGGGCTTTGAGCATTTTACCACTGCTGACCAGTGCTAAAGTGTAGGTGCTTCAACTCCAAACATGGTGACATTGGTGTATAACCAATTCAAATAATTAGTACACTTGTAAGTCCCTTGTTACGTGGTCACCATATACTCAGGGCCTATTTATTACACATAAGTCACCAATAAGGGCAAGGTACTCTATATGTAAAAAGTAGGACATGTACTTGTAAGTTTCACATGTCCTGGTATTGACAACACCCAAATTATTTCTACACTAATGTGCGGCCAACACGTCTCATAAGCTAGCATTGGGGATTCCTTATTAAACTTTTAAGCTGTAGTTCCAGATTAGAAACTAGTAGCTGCATCATGTTCCTTAACTTTGGAATAGTAGTGAGAAACCATCTTTAGTGGTAAAGATGGCTTTAACATCCCTTCAATTCATTGAACTAGGTCCTAGTTACCTCGGGCAGAGGCTGCATTTATATAATCAGAACGGGTCCTGAGTATCCAAACACCTGTGGCTCCTTCGGGTTCCACGCTTCTGAAAAGCCTGGCAAGGTGGCATGTCCTTTTCGATAAGAATAGCAAAACTTTGGAACTCTTTGCCGGTCCACATTTGCCTGATTGAAATAGAACTAGAATTCAGGAGAACATTAAAAACCTGATTCTTTAGTCAGGTATAACCGCCAGCTTAACCCTCTTGTTAGTCTGCTCTTAGCACTGGGACACCTCTTTTGAGGTAGTCGTGGACCATGAAAATGCCTATTACATTACATTACAAATGACACTTTAAAAGAGTGTGCATCTCTCTGCTCCTACTGCTCTGAGTGCTTTGCAGCCTGTTTTCAATGCATGTCTGGGGTGGAGTGACAGCTACACTTTGTGCATTCCCTCTAGATAACCACACACACAAGAAGGATGGGTGTGACATAGAACTCATTTACTTTCCCCTGCATTCCAATAGCTCTTCCTGGGCAGGAAAAGTGTGGGGAGCTGAGACTTATACCTGAATGGGCAGTGTCTATTTTCCCATATAAAGGACTGATTACCCCCTACTGATAGTCTGGAAACAAGGCTGGGAAGAATGGGGGACCTGTGCACTTCAAGCGCCTGCTTTGAAGTGACCCCAACTTCAAAGGTATAACTTGTTATAAGTACTGGTGTTCTTACCCTACCAGGAGAGTACACTGCTGGTCCTGTGAAAAACTCTGCCAGGAGTGAAGACTACTGTGCTAGAAAGATTCTCACGCTGCTTGACTTCTGCTCTGGAAGAACTACTCTTCTGCTTTGTTTTGCTGTGCTACCCTGCTGCCTGTGGATCTCTGCCCTGCGGAGGACAGGACTCATGCCACTTGAACCTTAAGTGACACAAGGGATTAGCCCTGGTATGAAGTCTCAGGACCATCAAAGAATTCCTTTAGTCCAGCAACAGCACCTGGCCTCTACCATCTGTGAGTCCTACCCTGCCAAGTAGTGTCAATCCAGTCCTGGGCCCTTGAAAGTGAGCTTTTGCTCTGTAAAACCATCACAATTGATGCCATGATGACTTTGCACCAGTCCGAACCAGCGCATTGCCCTTCAACCTTGATGCAGGAGCTGTACGATGACATTGTTCTGACAGGCTGCATAACTCAATGATGACAGACAGTGCAGCTCAGCGACGGCGTGTGGCCTGCATCACAATGGGTACGTTGATGAAACCTACATTGCCTGAACGGATCACAACCAATGCATCGAGTCTTCAAATTCAGCGCTTGCTCCATCCAAGGTACTTTTTTAGGTAGACCAATGTGAGTTATACTGCTCAACTTTCTTACTATTTACTTTCAATAAAGGATGTTTAGTGAACGAAACCTGGAGATACGCATATCTGCTTCAAGTTGCCACCTTTCAAGCTTGCTGTATGCTTAGGTGCTGTTTGAGCTGCTGGGGTTGGACGTGACGTGACGCGAGTGTTGACGCGGCAGGGGTGTGGCTAGCTGCTGGCGGGCGAGCCGAACCGAGCCAAGCGAGTGGTACAAGCTCTGTGGGGCCGCGGGCGAGGAGCGAGTCGCAGAGTCCCTCTGAGGAGCAGACAAGGCGATTATGATCGGGGGGTTATGGTCGCGGCGGTGCCGTAGCTGAGGAGGCGGTAGCGGTACCAGACCCCAAGTAAGTCTGGAGAGGGAGAGGGAGCGGCGGGAGTGTGGCGCTTCACAGCGCAGGTACCACACAGCCGTGGGCAGGCAGTCACAAGCCCCGGTTGCATTTCTTCCAAACGTGCTCCTCCCTGGCTCGCCCGCATGGTGTGTCGGGTGTGTCAGCCCATCCCCGCTCCTGCAACCCCGCCAAAACCTGCCAAATCACTGCCCAAACCGACCAGCCCTAACCAGCCCTAACCAAAGGGGCTCGGACGCCTGTCTGCACGCCCAGTCTGCAAGCCCTGTGTGGTGCTAAAGATAGCGGCCCCTCCTTCTACCCGGCTTTGCACGGCAACGCCCGCCTGACCTGTGGTGTGCCGCCTCCCTGCGGGGTTGACAACTCTGGGCATTTTTCCCTTGCTCTCTTTTTGCCTCCTGGCCCACTGACCCTCACCCCGCCCCCTTCTTGCCCTGCGGTCACTCGCTTGACGTCCTCCACCCACCGGGAACCAGGCTGTGAAGGCACACGTACCCCTCCCCTTAACGTGGCCATAGACTTGTATCAGGGTAGGGTGTACCCCCGTGTCAGGCGCAGCTCCTTGGTCGCCGGAGTGATGGGTTCAGTTACTGGGTGGCCTCAGGTTGAGGGGAGGGGCGGTTGGGGGGGGAGAGGTGTGACCGGGGTGTAGCTGGGAGCAGCCTCGCGTTTGCCCCACACCACAAACAGCAGCAAGCAGCAACAGCAGAAACGGCAGCCACCTTGGCTGTTGTCCTCCCAGACACGAGACAGACAACCAAATTCTTGAAATCCTGCCAGAGAGGCAAAAGGGAAACTTGCCTCCCATTGCTCCACACAAGTCTATACGTTCAACCTAGGAGCCAGCACCCAGTAGAACCCCTCAAGGGAAGACCAGAAAACACCGCTAGAAGTCACCATCTCATTGGCCCCATCACCAGCGATCCCTTGTGATCTGACCACCCAACAGACGCAATGAGATCGGGGAGAGTAAGAAAAACCACCACCACAGCAACAAAAAGGAAGAGGACCAAACCGGAGATAGCCCGCGAGACTCCACTCCAGACCACCCTTACGAGCCCTCTGGAGTCATCGAAGCCCGAAAACTTGCCCGCACCTGGGAAGCAATATCTTACCAAGAACAAGAAGCTCCTCGGCCAGGCACTCGCCTCGAGCGGCTCAAAATCCAGGTCGCTACTGAAGTACTTTAAAAAAGCGCCGGCCTTACCAACGGCCACTCCCCCCCACGGACCCGGGGAGCCTATGAACTCCGACACTACAGGACATACAGGATACCCTGGAACACCGGGAAAGTTAAACATCCTCTCACCGAAAATGCTGTTCTCAACAACCACCAAAACGTCGGACTTTGACAAAGAAGTTTTCATCTTCGGGTCTACATTTAACGACCAGAGACCAGCCCTAGAGGGTGGCGGGAGTATGGTGGAAGATTTGTCACAAGGCAACCAGCCCCCACTGAGACAGCCCCACCAACTACATGCCTTCAACAAGCAAGAGGCAGGCGGTACCCCACCCCCCCCGGGTCGCCACCCTCTGTCATACATTATCAAGTAAACCAGTTAGTGACCTCATCATCTTAGTTATCTCAACATTTTAGCACCCCAAAGGAGGTTATCTCAGTTTCCCACAGTCAACTAATTTTCCCACAAATCCACAAGTACTCCAACCAGGCAGCCAACAGCGTCATCGTCAACGCTCCACTGCTGGACACTAATAGCCCTCAAAAGGGAAGCCCGGTCCAGACCATTCAACAACAACGTTTGCTCCCTTCACTAACAGCAATATTAACTTCCTCTAAAAAACCCCACAATCTTAATACAAACGATCTCCTCCTAGCGGACCTGTCCCCTTCTTTGAATAACTCACAATCCTTCCCAACTCCAAGTCTGAAAGCAATCAATCAGCAAGAATACTCTACTATACATAGCCCCTGGCCCCAACTACTTCAAACATTCCAATCAACAGTTACTGCATTAAATTACCATTCAGATAAACTGGACATGCAGGTTAACCTACTGAATACGCTAGCAGTATTTACAGCAGGGATCGACAATAAACTAGACAAACTGAATAATTTAATAATAGATGCACAATCATCCTCAAAACTAGTTCAGTCGGTCTGCTGCTGTTCCCCAATTATTGATTCACTCTCCTCACTGCCAGCCGTTCTCTCCACTGTTATAGACGAGGTCAAGCAGTTGAAAGAAGGCGGCCTGCAAAAAAACCCACACAAGAAATCGAAATTTACCCCAAACCCGTGTTCAGAAGTTGACAACATCCGGTTACCTTTGGAATCCGCTCCCCAGTTAAGTGGGGTTCGAGACTTCCAAATAGGTGACAGCAGTAACCAACCCAAACCACCCTCACACCGAATGCCCTTAAGGACACAAGCATCGGTCTCTAATGGGCTAGTAAATGACACCAGCCCTAATGTGGGAGAGCAGCAAGGTAGCCTGGTGACCTCAGAATCCTCCAACTCAGAAATCCAATCCGCTCCCATGCCTCCCCTCTCCAAGAGAGAGCGCAAACGCCAACGCAAACATAGAAATAAACTTAAAGTCAAAGAAACATCTGCCCCACAGAAATTATTTCCCGTCTTCACAACGACATCAAAGAAGGCAGGTGTAACCCCTTCATCATTACCTTCAATCCTCAAAAACGCAGTGCACAATGACCCAAAAGGGAGCGTACTTCTAAGCCCCCTTCAAAACCCCTCATCCTCTGGTCGGGCTCCAAGTATCTCATCTGGCCACACAGGGGTTCCCACACAAACAGTGGGACCCGATCCGCACCCAGACACAGAAAAACTAAGGGCCCAACCCAATGATCCCCCCTCCTCGAGGGACACAGGCACCGATTCACATTTCTAATTAGCCCCTCATTCCCCTCTGATCGAGCAGGAAAAACTTAATACCGATATTGTTCCCTTAAAAACAATCTTTATTCACAAATTAACAAATCTGCAAACCAGGCAGGTAACGTTGCTAGGGCCTCAACATCAGTCCCTTTACCATCAAAGAGCAGACTTAGGGGTCCCTACCGAAAAAGCCCCCGGTGTAACCCAAACCCATGGCTCCACAGGGATCAAAAGCGACTTAAAACATTCTTCGATCCTATTAGTCCCCGAATATAAATCAAGGGGGAGGTATGATACCCTTAACAGGTCAAACATATTAAAACTAGCAAACGACATCCCGGGGTTTGCAGCTCTATCATCGGACGACATAGACTCGATTGAATTCCTCCCTCCAAGGGGTGCACAACACTCTGAGGCAACCCTGGTGTCATTCAGATCACCCTCCTGGGTAGGAGTGTTCATGGACCACAAAGCCACCTTCCGGGACTGGGGCATCAGAATTCACCCCTACTCCACCCCGGGCTATCCCTTAGCGTTATTAAATCAGCCAGGCGCAGGGACAAAAATAGAAAGTCTCCCAGCAGGCAACAAAACAAAGCCCTATTCAATCCTAAAAAACGCGCTGGGGATCACAGAAACACAGACACCCCTCACTCCTGGAGAACAAGGCCCTGACAACAGCCAAGGATGGTGATGGCTCCCGGCCGCCCTGTCATGCGGGACATCAGTCTGACCTCAGGACGTGCCTTCGGTGGGTCAAAACCACATAGCACCGGCACAACCTCACCATCAAAAACCTGTGACTAAGACAAAGACAGACTCCATTTTCACAGTGTGTTCATGGAACATTAGTGGCCTCCAGCACAAAATAAACAATCCAGAGTCACACACCTTCATATACGGGCATGCACTAATTGCCCTGCAAGAAACATGGGCCACCCAAAGTTCTCCAGTCACAGGGTTTATTGAACTATGGAAGCCAGGAATCAGAGTCTGCCGCTACGGCCACCCAAAAGGGGGTCTGTCAGTCTACGTTTCAAATACTTTAAAAGGCCCGATTGTTCCGCAAAATTTTGAGGAAGATTGGCTACTTGGTGTTAAAATCAAATCATGGTCCAAGCAACGTTCATTTCTTCTTCTAAACGTGTATATCAACCCAAGCACGCGGACAAAAAAGGGACACCTGGCACGCCTATCCACAATCATGAGCGATTTGGCAGAGGACCACCCAAATTCGAACTGCATAGTGACGGGGGACTTCAATACTAATCTCTTCCAGGGCTAATCTACAGACCTCGACGGACTTTCTCCATTTACTCTATCAGTAGTTCCAGACCAATCCAAGCCTCCAAATCAAGTCCACTTTGTCCTGGGTGAGCTCCTCGTTTTACAATCCTACAGCGCTGGATACCTGGTAATGAACGGAAGGACACCTGATGACACCCCCCCAAATTGGACCTGGACAAACGGGCACAAGAAAACCTTTCTGGACTTCTCCATTTGCAATTCAGACCTGTTCCATCACCTGGCCAGCTTTAGTATCCACCCACGACGGGAAAGTGATCACCGTCCACAGGTCATCACCCTTAACGTAAAGCCGGAGTATCACTCGTCTGCATCAGCCACCTGTATTGGGATCCACACCGAGAACCTGAGGCGCCTAAAATGGAGCGACAATATAAGCCCCATCATCATGAATACATGTTGGGCTCTAATCAAAGGGGAAACAAATCAGACGGCCCCCCGACTGTCGTATGGACTACCCTATGCTCACATCTGGTCACGCTTTTTCCTGTTAAACGGCACTAATACAATGCTACCTCAATCCACCAGTTCTCACTCTCAATCCAGTCGAGGGTGTTGAAGAAAGCCAGAAACAATGCTCTGCGGGCACTAAGAAAGTCTCCAGGAAACAATGATCTCAGTCACGCCTACAAATTAGCGCAAAAACATTCAAGACGGCCATACAAAAAGACAAACGACTACATCAAAACCAACTATGGGCCAAACTCCTTTGGGAAAGCAAAAACCGAAATGCGAGAACATTTTGGGCCTTGATCAATCGCCTCAATTCTGGGCCTTCAAAAGTGGGGTCGGCAAACATTCACGAAGCAAGCTGGGCCGCCTTCCTGACCGACCACTTTAGGTCCCCGGAAAGCACAGTGATAACAGGGAGCTGCTTCCCCAAAGTGGTAGAAGCATCCCAAAGCACCTGCAGGCGCAAGGACTTAAACCACGTAGCCCAATGTACGGACGACATCAAGATCAATGAAGAAATGGTCGCCAACGCCGTGTCAAAAGCAAGGCCGGACGGGGCCCCGGGCCCAAACGGCCTGCCTCAGAGACTGTTTAAATCTAACATAGCTCTTTGGTCGGGGCACTTAACCACCTTGTTTAATTTTGCGCTCAGGTCTTCAACTGTTCCGGATTCCTGGCGTGGAGCAATAATCCACCCAATCCACAAATCAGGCTCCCGTCCCACTCCAAGCAACTACAGACTAATTGCCCTCCTTGACATCGAGGCAAAGCACTACGCAGGCATTCTTCTGAAGGAGCTGAAGGCATGGGTGGAACGGCGCGATCTGCTACCAATGAACCAAACAGGCTTTACTGCCAATTCAGGGACTCAGACTAACTTGTTTACATTGTCTATAATTATCGACAAAACGCTGTTATCATCAAGATCTGTGCACTGCTGTTTTGTTGATTTTAAAGCAGCGTTTGATCGGGTCCCAAGGGCAGCTCTATGGGCTAAACTGAAAAAATGGGGGATTCCAGAAAAACTACTGGATGGGATAATCCAACTTCACTCACACACCTGGGTCCAGGTGAAGTTGGGGTCCGGCACGCACCTCTCACGGAAAATCATGACAACCAGAGGAGTCAAACAGGGGTGCGTGCTGGCTCCCCTCCTTTTTAACCTGTTCATAGCAGACTTGCCGGCCACACTCAATGAAATAAACAGTCACCCCCCTAAGGTAGGAGGTGTACCAATAAGCAATCTTCTTTACGCCGACGACCTGGTTCTTTTCAGCCTTACTCGGGTCGGGCTCCAAAGGCTCTTGGACAGGCTGCACAGTTACACAATCAAGAATCAACTCGAGGTTAACTTAAAGAAAATCCAAGTTGTGTCCTTTGGAAGGAAACGCAATGGCGGTGGTGTGTGGGCATACAACAATAATAAGCTAACAACAGGATGCTCATACAAATACTTAGGGGTTCACTTTGATTCAAGGGGTAATTTCTCCAAGCAGCGCGAAGAAATGGTAGCAAAAGCCACGACCCTTCAGGTTACTTTATCTAAGCTTGCTAAAAAGCTGTCTGGTCCAACCCTCTCATTCCTACTGGAAATTCTGAGAGCAAAAATCGGACCCACCCTAACGTATGGCATTGAAATATTTAGGGGTAAGCTAAATATAACTCTGAACCAACTTGTAACCAAGATTTATAAAAAAGTTCTACATCTGCCCAAATCTGCCTCTGCCGCCGAGATCAGGCTAGAACTGGGCTTATTTCAGCGCCGGGACACCTCCTTGCGAGGTAGCTGTTCGCGCTATATAAATATCGGTATTATTATTATTATTATTATTATTATTATTAAATCATGAGGCCTCTAACACCGGCATTTATTTAAATTTTTGTCACAAGCTTAGAAAAGCAGCTATAGGAACCTTAGAGTCTCTAGTTTGGTTGGAGATCAGTCAGAAGAACCCTGGGGGTTCGTACGGCCGCCTTTTTACAGACTCCATCCATGAAATAGCTGCTGGCAATCTATGGGCACGACAGCCTTTAACACTTATATTAAAAAAAGCGTCAGAGCGTGCTCACTCCTCATGGATAAAGCGCTTCTCCGCAGACGCAGCCATGCATGGTCAGTCATGAACTCCTACGGGCGCATATCTCCGGCCACCTACCTCTCCTGTACTTATTCATTGCACTTAAAGCGGAGTTTTCTGGCCATTAGATTTGGTGTTTGGAGATTTTTAAAAGATCTGCCCACTTGGCTCCGCACCTCGGAAGACCAAACATGTAGGGGGTGCGGTAAGACAAATGAAACGCTAGAGCACGTGGTTTGCTCATGCCCCTCGTTTACGGCACAATGTAGACGCAAACTCAGAGCAGAGTGGAACAGGTTGGGCGTTCGGACTTGTAGACAGGCAATTATCATTATCACCTCCCTGTGCCCAGAAAACATAGCTCTAAATATTGCCTTTACAACATATATTCGGGACGCACACCGCATTTTTACAGCAAAGGCGGAAGGAGCAGTAATCCCCCAGCTTGTCCCACCCAGAGGCCCAACCGAACCTGCATCTTAGCACTTAGTTTTAAGACAAAGGGAAAAATAAAATGATGAGTTTTAGCTGCTGAATGTCAGTACATCAAATTCTTCTGTTCTTTCACTAAGTGTTATCGCTGCCTATCCCACAATTGTTTTAAGTTTTAAGGTGCAACGCGAGTAACAGGTGTTGATCAATTTTTACTGTTCAATTGTGGTGAAACATGTTTTGAAATTTTTTAATTACAATGTACCAATTTGTGGACTCAATTTGCAATGCTTTTAAGGGTATATTTTTTTATCCAAATAAAGATTTTTTTTACTTTACTTACTTGTACAGAGCTTGGTAAATAAAAAAGTGGCCTATTAAGGCCCCCCAAATAATTGATTCTTTCTAGTCGATAAGACCTAATTAACATTAAACATATATACAAGCATTTCCAACACTTGCTGGACCAATATTGGGTAGCAACCACTTGACTGATTGTAAGAATTAACTTTCTCTAGAATTGCACTTGCCAGAATGATTTGGGTGAGCTCTTCCAGGAAGACAGACAGTGTGCACCACTCCCCCAGTGTTTAAAGTGAGTGCGTAGTTCTGAGATTTCTCAGGGCCCGCGAGAGTCCAGAGAGAACTCAGCAAGTCCATTTGGTATAATTGATTCTTTAAAAATAATGGCTTTCTATAGCAGACAGTCAACCTTGAACAGAATTTTGCCCTTAATGGGTACCAAATTAAATCTTGTTACAGGTGCATTGAAGTAACATTTGACAGGTCTAGCTAATGAGCAAAAAATTGTTTGTTGTGGGATGTGAGGACTGCAGTATGTTTGCAAATGCGGGACTGTCAAAGTTGAGTTTAGAAAAAGCAAGGGTTGGTGCCGAAATTCTTATGGGTTGGGAAAGACTAGAGGATAGATGTACTAAGGGATTTTGTGGTCACACACACTGCAGTACTTGAAAATCACAGAATTTGTGAGCGCAAAACCCTTTTTCTAATGTAATAATCCCATTTAATGATTCAGAAAATATTTTCTGAATGGCATAATGGGGACTCTGACTCCTTCTGAATTTCAATTTGGAAAGGGTGTGTTTTCGGTGTCTCTTCCAAACGGCGAGCTGGTAAGATATGTATCAGTTGTTCACAACTAGAATTGCATTTGCAACCCTTTGTTCAGTTACAGACTCCTGAGTTGGGCTGGTAACTGATTTGCAAAGGGGAAGAGTTTTTTATTGTACCCCTTCCTAGTTAGAAATCAGGCTGTACCCTTACAGGGGGAGTAGGCAGTGGTGCAAGGGAGCACTACTAACTCGAATTGAGGTTTTTCAAAAAGACAAGCATTTTTTTTCAAAACAACCGAGTTTCCTTGAAGTAGGCTGGGCTGCTTTCAGAAAAACATGTTTTACAGGTGGTAGGGTCCCAGGTAGCACTGATCCGACCTCTGCTATTAGAACCAGACTCTCACCTAGACATTTTCCTAATGATTCCAATCAAAGTCAGTCTTATTGATTGGAAATCTGCTAATCACATTTCCTACAAAATATGGGGCTTGGGTTACTTACCTTAGTAGTACGCATAAAACCCAGATGAAGATTATAGGCAATCCCCAAATATGACAGAAAGTGTGAACATTACTAAATATCCTCAATTCGAACCTGCCCTAAACACAAGTTCACAGTTGCTAAGTAGTTGCTTTGCTTAGTACATTCTATTCTTGGCCCATATAGCATGGATGCCTTTCCTTACTCTTTTTCTTTTTTGTTCAGTCTTCTCAGGTAGAAATTTGGGGCCATAAATATCAGAATATCACTGCACAGTGTGGCAGGGAAATGGAAAGAATGCACAGTATCTAACATTGTGCGGTGCATTCCTGCTTTTTCTCAGTGCTGGCGCACAATGTACTGACTAACGCTAACGCAGGCACTCTTGAAGTATAGCGCAAGGGTGCCTGTTTTGTAGGCAGAATTGTTTTGTGCAGGAAGGAGCACATTCGTGCACAAAAACAAGCCCCTAAACGAGGAGAAATGAACATATTTTGTTTTGATATGCATCACCTGGGGAGCGTAGTAGTTTAGCACATTCCCGTGTCTACCACTTATAGTTAATCTGGGAATGCATTAAAATCAAAGGGGCAGATTTATGGTAACTGGCGCATCCCCAGGGATGCGCCAGTTATTTTGCGCTGCAGCTCCGCCACCCATGGTGTGTCGCATTTACAATGCGGCGCACCATGGTGCAAAAACTGCACAGATGCGTGACGCATCTGTGCCGTAAAGGTGGCGCATTGCTGGAGTTGCGTCGCAAGCGTGACGCAGCTCCAGCAAGGCTCAGGGGTGCCCTATCTGTCCAATGCTGCCTCAAGCCTTACGCCTGCTTCAAGCAGGCGCAGGGTTTTGACGCAGCATTGGCCTGAAAGTGACTGAGTGAAATCGTATAGATTTCACTCAGCCACTTTTGCTAGGCGCACCTGCCCCGGAACACCCACCCTTGTCCGGAACGCCCATGTGGCGCAGGGCTTTACAACGTGACGCATCTGCCTAGATGCGTCACGTTGTAAATTGTTCGTAGGGATGTGCCACGTTTACGCCGCAGTTGTGTGACGCAAACGTGGTGCATTACCAACATGAATCTGCCCCAAGTGTTTTGCACCACCCATGGGATGCCTCCCTGAGGCAGAGTAATGCAACACACGGTTTGTGCTGCATTGCATTACTCTGGATTTATCGAGCCACTACGGGTCACACAAGGTGGCCTTGTGAGGCTTGATAAATCTCATCTCAAGGGTTGTGTCACTTTTGCACTGCGCTGTATAGTACAAAAGCAAAGCAGCCCTTGATAAATATGACCCTAAGGCTACATTTATGAGCTTTATTATGACTATATTCATGACACTCTGCTTATTGTGTCTTGATGTATTTCATTTGGTTCAATTGCTTAGATGACTGCAACATTCTAGGTTACAGCCATGGAACCTCTTTATGTTTTTGACACTTTGCAACTCATTTGATTTGATTGTTGAGGGTACTCGTATAATTATGCACTAGTCTGGTAAATCCTCTGCTCTTCTGTGTTGTTTCTGCATTGAAGCTCAATAAAACATTTTGAAAAAACGTGCTTATTAGAATCCAATTTTTTTTAAAATTCTGTAGCAACAACACATGCCCTCAACTGGAACCATAGACTGAAGAGAGAATTCAGCATTAATGAAACATACTATAACTCCACCCACTGCACTTTCCTGTCCCTAAGTACACTAAAGTATAGATTTTATAATATAGAATATATAAATGGTAACTGTGAAATATGGGCCTGTATTGCAATTCACAAGACAGATTACATTTATAAATCATGAGGTCAGAAGAAAGTGCCAGGACAAACTATACCAATTTTTCGGCATGCAAAGCGTAACATGTACTATTCCCACTACAATCTATACCAATTTGAAGAAGGTGTGGGATATTAAAGGGGTGAAAAAATGCTTTTCTCATTGCAATCTAAACCAATTTGCAGATCGTGTTGGCCAATAAATGGGTACCATATTCTATTCTCACTTCAATCTAAACCAATATGAAGAAAGCGTTGGGCACTCAAGAGGTGTCAGTTACTATTCCACCTCAAACCTATACCAGTTTGGGGAAGGTGATGACACTAAAGGTGTAACATTTATTATTCTCACTCCTAATTTGAAGAAGGTGGGGGGGACACCCAAGGGGTGGAAAATGCTATCCCCACTCCAATATAAACCAATTTGGGGAAGTTGTTTGACACTAAAGGGGTGACATATATCACTACCACTCCAATCTAAACCAATTTTGATAAAGTATTGGACAATAACAGATTGACATATGCTATTCCTACTCCAATCTAACCTAATTTTGAGAAAGAGCTGTATACTAAAGGGGTTGACATATACCTTTACAACTCCAATATAAACCACTTTTGAGAAGGTGTTTGGGCACTAAAGGGGTGATACATATAATTCCCAATCCAATCTAACCAGTTGTGAGAAAGTGTTGTACGCTAAAGGGGTGATATATACTATTCCCACCCCAATTTAAACCAATTTGGAGAAAGTGCTGAAATGATGTAATTTACTATTCCCCCTTCAACCTTTGACAAACTGGGGAAGGTGCTGGACACTAAAATGTTAACATTTGTTATTCCCACTCCAATGTATACCTATTTGAAGAAAGTATGGGACAATACAGGGGTGCAAAAATGGTATTCCCTCTCCAATCTTTACCAATTTCAAGACAGTGTTGGACACTAAAGGGGTGACATACATTATTCCCACTCCAATCCAACCACATTTTGAAAAAGGGTTGGACACTAAAAGGGTGTAATTTACTATTCCCACTCCAACCTATTTTGGGAATCTGTTGGACACTAAAAGGATAACATTGACTATTCCCACTCCAACCTATACCTATTTTGAGAATGTGTTGAACACCAGAGGGGCAACATATACTATTCATATTCCAATTTAAGGGCCTGATTCAGATCCTGGCAGATGGGATACTCCGTTACAAACGTGAATGATATCCCTTCCACCCTATTAGTAGTGCCATAGGATATAATGCACTTGATAGATTGTAATTTTCCTGTTACAGAATGTCCTAATGATGTTGTGAATATGTTAGCCTAATGTTTCTAACAAATATGCAGTTACAGCCTATTATTCATGTGCTGCAACCCACTGAGCTATTTTTGTAATATGCAAGCTTCAGTTGGATAGAATTGTTTCTGTAATGGTTAAGCTTTTGTCTTATTTTTGCCTTCTAAGTTAGAAGACTTGTTGTAGTACATTGCCTTTCCTCCGTTAGGTTCCCAATATTGATATTTCTGTATACTTTCCTATAAGAGAGAGAAGCTTGTCTATGGCAGACAGATTTCTGATGCTGACATTTGCTCTGCAGCTCCAATGTCTCATGGTACAGTTTTCCCCCCTCCCTTATGAGCAGAAAATCAGTGTTTCAGCATTTCTTGCCTTGAGTTAGTTTTGCAGAATGTTTCCATGCCCTGGAGTAGCAGAGCTTCGGCTCTGTGGCCTTGAGGGGAGATAACAGTGTTGCCTTCGCAGGTGCAGATGCCTCATGTATGAGTTCATTGTTCACCCTCTGCTGAGCCCAGTACTTTTCCAGTCTGGGCGTGGTTTTACTCTGCCATGCTATGTGATAATGTATTGCTGTGATGAGAGGAGGCAGTCCTCTCGGTGCACTCCCTGGGGTGTAGACCTGACGGGGCCCATCTGCAGATGAATATTATGGCCAATAAAATATATTTCTAATTCTTCTCCACTGCCTGGCTGGCTTATTATATGATAGATGAGTGAGGTAAGTCGCTCAGGTGGATTTGAGCCACTCTTATCACACTTGTAATAATGCAGAGCCAATACTTATTACATTTGTGATGGAGTATCCAATCCGCCAAGATCTAAAGCATACCCTAAACCAATTTTGGGACAGTGTTCAACACCAACTAATACCAGTCCAATATAAACCAAGTTTGAGAAAGTGTTGGACACAATTGAGGTGGCATATTGTATACCCCTTCAATCTAAACTAATTTTGGGAAAGTATTGAATGCTAAAGGGGTGACATTCTATTCCTACTCAAATCTAAACCAATTTTCAGAAAATGTTGGCCACTAAAAAGGTGTAATTTTACTATTCCCAGTCCAGCCTATGCCAATTTGGGGAAGGGGTTGGACACTAAAAGAATAACATTTACTATTCTGATTTCAATCTATACCAATTTGAAGAAGATGTGGGGCACTGAAGAGGAAAAATATACTCACTTGAATCTAACAATTTGGGGATGGTGTTGCACACTGAAAGATTGACATTTACTATTCCCACTTGAATTTAAACCAATGTAGGAGAGCTCCTGGGCACTAACAGGCTGTCATTTACTTTTCCCAATCCAACTTATACCAATTAGGGAAGGTGTTAGACACTAAAAGGGTAACATTTACTATTCCATGCTAATTGTTACCAATTTGAAGAAGGTTTTGAACACAGAAAGTGGGACATTTACTGTTCCCACTCCAGTATAAACCACTTTATGGAAGGTATATGACAGCAACAGAATTACATTTACGATTCCTACTCCAATCTAACCCAATTTGGGGAAAGTGTTGGAGACTAAAAGATTGATATTTACTATTCCCACTCCATTTTAACCAAATAGGAGGATGGTTTGGGCACAAAAGAGGTGACATTTACTATTCCCACTACAATGTAGCCACATTGGAGGAAGGTGTTGGACACTAAAGGGGTGACATTTACTATATCCACGTCAATCTAACCATATCTGGGGAAGGTGTTGAATATTAAAGGGGTGACAATTAATATTCTCACTCAATTCTAACTATATTAGGAGAAGGTGTTGAACTCTAAAGAGAATGAATTTACTGTTCTCACTCCAATTTAACCATATTGGGAGAAAATGTTTGACACTAAAGGTGTGACATTTACTATTCACACTTCAATCTAAGGCTATTTGAAGTAGGTGTTGGATACTATAGATGTGAAATGAACTATTTCCAATACCACCTAAAACATTGTAAACAAAGTAATGCAAACTTAACATATTAATACATAATCAATACTCCATACTCATACACAATTTTTGAATGATTAATTAAACTAAAATGTAATCTAAAACCCACTAACCATAACTACAAACATATATATTCATATTTATACATTAACAATAAAAACTATTTTTAATACAATTAATAAATAAAATAATTGTTACAGTATTTATTGCTGTTTCTAAACTTTAAACCATTAAATAATGAACACATCATAGTCCAAAATTAAGTCATAAAATAAAAACAAATAGAATATGTTTTTTAATTAATTGAATATTTTAGTATAAAAATTATAATTTTGAAACAGAAAAGTAAAATATGTGTAACATTTGAATTTATTTTTCACAAAAAATTATAAAAATCTAATCCTTTATACAAAAAATGTCAAATGATATAACCCTAAAAATATTAGGTTCTTTCTTCCCCTTTTAAAGATCATCATTCAACTGTCACATATTTTTCCCTTTTCCCTGTAATTTCTAGAAATATTCTACCTATGAACTACTTACCAAATCAAAGGGTGCACAGAAAATAGCAACATGTTGACCTTGACAACATTTTCACAGACTTGATCTCAATTAGGTAGGCTGAGATTGCAAGCTGCCTCTCAGAAGATGTAGACTCTGTCTGTATGGGACAACTTTATGACTGTTTATAAATCAATTTCTGACATACTCATAATAGACGAGCCGTGAACAGTCATGGTTCAACCCTGAGGATACAAAAGCCTTTAAAGTTTTAAAATTAGTAACCAAATCAGAAACAGTGAAATATTGATTTGCACAGTAATTTTAGAACCGTATGAAATCATCATGATAAAAATGAATATGTTATGTAATTTTGCTGACAGTATGATTTTGCATAATATTGAGGAGTTATAGCCATATCCTTTGCTTTACAGACTTCCCCGAGGAAGGCTATCAGCCGAAATGAATTGGAAGTTTTGTGATGATTAATTCAGTAAAGAGAAATGTATTTCTATGAAGTCATAAACAAATATTGATCCACATGGAAGTATGAATAAAATACTTTGGATGCAGTAAAAAACGTGTTTCTACGAACAATTTTCATCATTAAACGTCGACTGGAGTCACCAGTGTACTAATCAGTGCCCTAGGAGACACCCACACAGTTTGTGCCGGTGCTATCTTATTTTGGCTTCCTAAGGATAGGACATAGAAACCGTAGTCTGAGAAATTAATCGTGTTCAAAATTGCATAAAGAGTTTCGAAGATTGGAAGAAGATTCCATCACAAGAACAGTTTGGTAAAGATGCAAACCAGGGTCCTGTTTCAGTAAAAGACACCTACATAATAATTTATGTTCAATCTAAATTGAGACAAATCAAACCTGTGTTTTAGTACCTTTATCCATAATAAAGAAGTCTCCATACCCTTGCTAGTTAAAAGTGGTATATAGGATTGAACCATTTTCATATGTCGCAAGTTTTCTTTATGTTCTAAATATTTTTCCTTAATTTGTGCCTTTGTTTGGTAACTAATTTGTGCTGTATTCTTCCAAATATTGCTCAAACCTTGGTCTTGGGGTGTATTTTTAACATATTTAAGCCAGGGAATGGCTTGCACATTAGTGTGGTTCAAACAGTCTTCCACCTTCCCACATGTGAACTTAATGTCAGGTGTTATCCATAGCCTGACCCATAAAAGTATGGGAGCCAAACCTGCAAGATCTTCTAGGAAACCTAACCCCACTTCGTAGTGAGATATAGAGCTTACAGTAGATCTGGAAAATCCCAAAAACCTATTCAGGAATCTGTTCTTTTTGCGGAGGTATAACCCAACATTCCTGCTCCATATGTGACCCTAAAGAGGCATTTGCTTTTGAAAGTATAGCCATTGCTTTCGGGGGCTTATTCCTCAATTTCATAGCAAACCTAAAAAGCTAATTCACATGCCAGCTCCATGAGCAATAGCAGCTGCAGCTACTAAGGCTACTTTGCTTGCATCTGGAATAAAAACCTTTGTGAAATGGAACATCCAGTCCTGCTCCATGAAATGTCAATGCCTGAATATGTTTGTGCAGAGAAGAAAGGGCGATTCACTACCTCCCTTAGCTTGCTTTTTCTGTTTTTAATTGCCTGGGTGTCATTTCATCTTGTTGCTCTAACCATAGCTGGATCTTTTTGGAAGGAAAAAGTGCTCCGTGCGTGTGTTATGACCAAAGATAATGAACGGTGCTATCTCTATAACAGAATCCCCTAACTAATAGTCTAAACCACTCTAAAGTGATTCATAGCGGGCTCAAAAAACTGAGCCTCAATGTAAATCTTACCGTGTGTTTTCAAGATGATAGCTTGCACGGAACCGGGAGTCCGTCCGTGAGCTCCATGCGGTTAGATTGGCATGTGACGTATGCGGAAGTGAAATAACGTAAACAATGTGTGGTGTTATCGCGAGAAGACGCGATGGAAACTGTGACGTGTACGGAAGGGTACCATGTAAACATAAACAAATAAAGCGATATGGTGGTGAACACAACAGTGAACAACAGTAATAATGCATGGTGGAAAAATGTGTGAACGTGAAGGTTAGGCACCTTTGTAAACTGTAGTAATGCATAATAATCATACGATTAATATAAACTAGGCGCTGCACAATATGAAAACATTACAACATGATGGTGAAAAGATACTGTATAGACATAAATAACAAGAAAATTCTGTCCGTTCATTCATCCCTTTCGGTTTGAGAGTTTGTAAATGATATATCCAAAAGTTCTCGTGCTTAAGCAGCGCTTTCTTATTGTCCTTGTCCTGACTTTTTTCCACCACTTCTAAAACGCAAGCTTTCAGTTGACTTATTTGGTGGTTAGCTTCCAAAACGTGTGTGGCCACTACTGATTTAGGGGCTTTGGTCCTGATATTACTTTTGTGTTCATTAAGTCTTATTTTTAGTTTGCGTTCTGTTTGGCCAATGTACGGTTTGCCGCACGGGCACTTGATCATGTAGATTATGTTCATTGTGTCACATGTGGCGTTAACACGCAGGTTTATTTTATTTCCTTACATCGGATGGTTGATGCTCTTGCCTTTCATTATATTATTACCGTTGTTGCAATTCCTGCAGGGAATTGTACCTTTAAAGTTTGCGTTGGGTGTAGTTTCTTGGGTCTGTTTGATTATTTCACCCAAATTTTTAGCTCTATTGAAAGCAAAGATTGGCATATCCTCAAAAATGTTCTTAAAATCTGGGTACATCTGTAACAATACCCAGTGCTTTTTGATGTTTTTTTTTAAAAGTTGGCTTGCTGTGGAAAATTTACTGACACAGGTGATTTTTGTTTCTTTGGAGGTTTTAGTCGATGTTAGTAAAGTTCTTCTATCTTTGTGTTGTACTCTTTCCATTGATGATATTAGGATTGACTCAGGATATCCTCTATCTCTGAATTTCTGTAACATTTTCTGGCACTGCATTGTGAATTCCTCTGGGTCTGAAACTATCTTCTTAACTCGTAGTAACTGCGAATAAGGTAGATGGTGCTTGAGCGGTGTAGGGTGGAAGCTTTGGTATGATAACAAAATATTGCGGTCTGTCTTTTTTGTGTGTAAGGTTGCTTCAAAGATATTGTTCTTTTTCATGATATTGACATCCAAGTAATTAATGGTTTTGTCATCTGTTTCAAATGTGAATTGCAAACGTTGATCAATGGTATTGAGTTGTTTCATGTTGCTGATCAAGGTTTTTTTGATGCCTTTCCATATGAGAAAGATATCGTCTATATATCTTACATATAGGCGCAAATTGTCTTTCCATAGTTCATTCTCCAGAATGTGTTTTTTCTCAAATTGATACATAAAGATATTGGCATATGATGGTGCAGCCGAATTGCTCATAGATGTACCTGACTTCTGTAAATACCATTTATTCTCCCATTTTAAATAACTATGCATTAATGTGAAGTTGAGGAGTTCCATTAAAAATACCTTCATAGGTTCTTCGTAATCCATTGAAAGTAGTACTTCCTCCACTGCCTCCATACCCAAAAAAGGCAGTATGGAGGTGTACAACGCTTGAACATCTATAGTACACATAGTAATTTCCTCATCTGGTTGTAGATTTACAATAGCTAGTTTGTTCAAAAAATCGGCGGTGTCTTTGATGAATGTGCTCATAGTATCTATCCTTAGGAAGATCATACAAAGAGAGCATGATATTACTACAACAACTTGCGTCCCCCCAATCTGTTTTGCAGTTTTTGAAATTCATTAATCTGGCACTTATTTTAAGAAAAGAAATGCACCATGAAAAACCATGCAGTGTTTTTATAAGTGAATTGTTTTTATCTGTTTTAAAATGTGGTATTATGGTCTTACATTGGACGGAATAAAAATCTTGGATGATTACCTTCTTAAAATAATTTTTTATAGATTTGTATTGTTAAATAATTTTGATGTATTTGTTTAATATTTTCTGCTAACAATAATACCATTAATATATATTTTGAATATTTTTACCAATTTAGATATCACAGTCTTGATACATCCTTTATATTCATAGCACACGTATTAATAAGAATACATAAACCCTCATAAAATGTATTGGAAAGGGTCAGGAAACTATACAATCATTGCTAAAATGTTATGCCTCCGTTGTTAATCAGTGGGTTAATGCACATATCACAAAAAATCAAAATCAAACCCTCACTGCGTTGGGATGTCTTTTCAATCACACAGAGTTTGTTTAAAATATATAATCCATTCATCTTCTCCCTGTATGTAATCAAACTAAAATCTACTGCCAATCTCCTATTCATGTTTCATCACTATTTGGTCAATAAATATATAGAAAAGGAAAAAATGGCAAAAGGAGTAACAAATACGGACAAATTTTCACAATAGATGACAATACATTCTCCTATTGGTCCTGTGACTAACGTCCACTGCGTAATTATTCAAATGTTTTCTAATATCATCACACCCACAGGAGGATAAGATTACACATTTTATTTCTTGTAATCTGTTCAAATTATACTTTTTTCATTTCTTTTATATATATATCACAACACACAAGCAACAAATGTATACATATATACAACAAATAAGCCTACCTATGTACATACCTATATACAACGACTATACACAGTAGAACAACATGTACACTTTATACAGCAAAAACATATAACAAAAACAATATATGACAAAATACGGGGGGAAGGGTATAATTTATTTATATATCTCTGTTAAGTACTTCCTATCTTTCACCCTATGGAACAATACTACAGAAGTGTCCTCCTATTAAATCTAGGTGGTACACTGGGAGGTAGTCAGACACACCAGTTCCAAACAAAAATGTTGTGGAACCCCACTCTTCACATGTGTCCAGTGAAGTATCTTTCACAAATAAATTGAAAATCAACAGGACTCCTCCAATTGGAAAGTGTCGACGCGGCCGCGTTCGGCCTTCCAAAGAATTAGGCCTCCTCAGGACAGGGCGACAAAAGTAGGGGGAAACAAACCTAGAATACATATAATACAATACATTAACTTGCAGGAAGATGATCAACACTCCACGTGCCACCGCACCCCGATCCACAACCGTCACCATCCTACTTCAACTAAGGTCACATGTCTCTACCATTCAGGATTACATCCAAGCACCAAGCTCAAAAGAGGGAGAGAAGCAGAGAATAACACCAAGGCCAACCTGTGATACCGTAACATCCCCTAAAAGAATAATAAAAAAGAGTAAGGGTCGGGGAAGTCTGTGCTCTAGGTCCACATAGTGCAAAAACCATCAAGGGGGTATATCAGTGCTCAATGTGAGGAAAAGGTGCGCACAATCAGTGATCACCACATGTCTAAACCTATTAACAAAGGCTCCCAAAACCGCAAAACTGCACCAGGCTACTTACTTGAACTTCACGGTGGCAAGCCACCCGCTATGTCGACAAACGCCAACTATTTCTAAAAGAGGGTCAAAATGAAGGCACACGTAAGTCGGGAACAACCCCAGGGATCTAAAACGGACTGAGATGGCAAAACCACTTACAAGTACAAAGACACCCCCTACCCCGGTGTCCTACCTTGCTTTGTCCTATCTTATGTTCAAGGGGTCAATCGCAGGGTTCTAGCATCATCCTGTGTAAACTGGAATAGAGGAAGGGGAAATGGAATTGCGTTACTGTGGAGACCAACCAGATCAAAGCCACACCCACGTTGTGTCTGTGGCCGAAGTCCCTTGTCAACGGCGCTCCGAGACTCACCGAAAAATCTAGTGTCGGCAGTCCAAAGTACTGCAGCAACAAGTCGCCATGAAGGTCCGATCATGCACTGACTCAGCTTACGCGGCATAAATCCACAGTCCTCACCCAGGCCCCCCACGTGACCAGGACGTACCGAGTGCATGCAATTAGCATAGAAAGGGGACTACATTCTGTCCCTACTCTGCTCCCTTCTCCCTCCTCACTCGAAAAATCAACTGCCCCAGTCAACGCGCAGGGTACATGCAACTAAATACAAAATAATATATAAACTGCCTAATCAAACGTTCAAGACTATATTAAGGGCAGAAGTAACGCGGAGTTCTAAGGAAGAGGGGTAAGCCTCCTGATGTAAAGTGCAAAAGGCATCTACATTGTACACTACTTCCCCCTCATGACTTGACCACAATAAATGCCTACTAATGGTGGTGACCCGCGATGGAACGGGAGGGACAGGACGCCGAGTGGTCATAGAGTGAATGGTCATCTCCAAGCAGTTACATTGAAGTATATACATAGTGACAATATCGCACAACATTTCAAGCTTTCAGACAATGGAAAAAATGACATTATCATTAACAGAACCAATACCAACGTAATTATATTTTATATACAATATATACACAATAGCTTATACATACATGCGGAACAGCAGGGGTGTTCGAGTTTCCAAAGACACCTCATCAAGGGCCTAAGATCTTATCAGTGCCCAAATTTCATCACGGTCATTGAGCCCTCCCCTGGCAGTTTCATACTTCTCAATCATCCTCGCCTCCAATTTATTGAGGGTTGTTTGTACCATCATTTTACTCTGCGCCTTCACTCCCATTAGTACAGACCAATTGATATCGTTCTCATCATGCCCAGCCTCAACATAGTGTTGTACTAGTGGTGCTCCCATGGTTCAACACCTAATTCTCGACTGATGTTGCACAACCCTCATCTTTACACTCTGAGTCGTTTGCCCTATATATGTTTTTCCACACTGGCACGTGATGCAATACACCACGTTTTTTGTGTTGCAGTTTGAGAAACCTAGTTGTACATGCCTCTTGTTGTTAATTGTAACTTGCTTGGTATTGGCAGTGTATGGGCATACTACACATCCGTTGCACTTGTAGTGTCCCACTACTGGGGGGAGACTCAACATACTCCTCAGATTACCTTTCTCGGGTGCAATTCTTGTTGCCTTGACTAGATGTTGCCTGACGTTTTTGGCCTTTCGGAATGCAAAAAGTGGTTTGGGGATATCAAAATGTTCTATTAATCGCCAATTCCTCAGAATAATTTGCTTAATTTTATTAGCCTTTGGGTTGTAAGTGAGAACGCAGGTCATCTTATCAGTGTTTTGTTTTTCCTTAGGTGTAAGTAGAGACTCACGCGGCGTAAACCACGCCCGCTTCAACGCTGTCCTAACCTGTTTTTTGGGGTACCCTCTATTGACAAGCTTAGTTTGTAGCTGTTCGGCATTAGCAAAATAGTCACTCTTATTACTGCAATTACGCCGGATCCTTAGAAATTGCCCATAGGGCAAATTTTCTTTCAGGGTCCTAGGGGGCCCGCTGTTAAAATGGAGTAATGTATTACGATCTGTAGGTTTACAGTAGAGGCTAGCTTCTAGTTTCCCCTCGTTGTGTATCACATTCAGATCCAAGAAATTAATTTTGGAATTACTGTAAGTAATGGTAAATTTCAGGTCCGCTGATAAATTATTCAACCACTCATGAAAAGCCATTAGTTGTTCTGAGCGTCCTCCCCAGACCATAAAGATAGTCAAGTCAAGTCAAGTCAATAAATTTATATAGTGTGCTACATACCCAGAGGTTCTCAAGGCGCTTGAAGACGGGTGGGGAATTACTTGTCAAATATCCACGTTTTAAGTTGTTTTCTGAATGCTAGGTGGTTCTGAGTAAGGCGAAGGTGAGCGGGAAGTGAGTTCCAGGTTTTAGCTGCCAAGTAGGAGAAGGATCTACCTCCCATGGTGGTTTTGTTGATGCGAGGTACAGTGGCAAGGGCTTGGTTGGAGGATCGTAGCTGGCGGGAGGGGGTGTAGAAGGACAGTTGTGTGTTGAGGCATTCGGGTCCGATTTCGTAGAGTGCTTTGTGTGCGTGGGTTAGGAGCCGTAAAGTAATCCTCTTATTGACGGGGAGCCAGTGGAGGTTTTTCAGGTGACCAGAGATGTGTTCTTTACGCGGGATGTCTAATACGAGCCTGGCTGAAGCGTTCTGGATGCGTTGGAGTTTTTTCTGGAGTTTTGCGGTAGTACAGGCGTAAAGGGTGTTTCCGTAGTCCAGTCCGCTCGTGACCAGAGCGTGGGTGACCGTTTTTCTAGTTTCGGTGGGGATCCAGCGGAATGTTTTTTTGAGCATGCGAAGAATGTTGAAGCAAGATGAAGAGACGGCGTTGACTTGCCTGCTCATCGAGAGTGAGGAATCCAGGATGACGCCCTAGTTCCGTGCGTGGTCCGTCGGGATGGGTGCTTTTCCAAGGGCCTCTGGCCACCAAGAGTCATCCCAGGCGGAGGGGGAGGTGCCTAGGATGAGGACTTCTGTTTTGTCTGAGTTCAGTTTCAGACGGCTGTGCTTCATCCATTCGGCTACTTCTTTCATTCCTTCATGCAGGTTGGTTTTGGCAGTGTTCGGGTCTTTGGTGAGTGAGAGGATCAGTTGAGTGTCGTCGGCGTAGGAGATGATGTTGAGGTTGTGTTGGCGTGCGATGACCGCGAGGGGGCTCATGTATACGTTGAAGAGGGTGGGGCTGAGTGAAGATCCTTGTGGTACGCCGCAGATGACTTCAGTGGCCTCTGACTTGAATGGTGGAAGGCGGACTCTCTGGGTTCTTCCGGTGAGGAACGAGGTGATCCATTCCAGTGCTTTTCCTTGGATTCCGACGTTTCTGAGGCGTTGTAAAAGGGTGCTATGACAGACCGTGTCGAAGGCTGCGGAGAGGTCGAGGAGGATGAGGGCGACTGTGTCTCCATTGTCCAGAAGAGTTCGAATGTCGTCTGTTGCTGCGATGAGGGCAGTTTTAAGTGCTGTGCTTAGCTCGGAAGCCGGATTGAGAGGGGTCGAGGGATTTGTTGGTTTCGAAGAATGCGGCGAGCTGGTTGTTGACCGCTTTTTCGATGACTTTGGCCGGGAATGGAAGGAGTGAGATAGGGCGGTAGTTTTTGAGTTCGGTGGGGTCAGCTGTGGGTTTCTTCAGGAGGGCGCTGAGTTCGGCATGTTTCCAGCTTTCCGGGAAGTTTGCGGAGTTGAGGGAGCAGTTGATGACGTCTCGGAGGTGCGGTGCTATAATGGAGTCTGCTTTGTTAAAGATGTGGTGAGGGCATGGGTCTGTGGGGGATCCTGAGTGGATAGAGTTCATCAGACGGATGGTGTCCTCAGTGGAGATTGGCTTCCAGTCATTAAGGATGTTCAGGGGGGGTGGGGGTCCTGCAGGGGGTTGGGTGGGTTGGTCTTCGGGTCGGTTGTCGAAGCTGTTGTGGATGTCTGCAATTTTGTTGTGGAAGAATGAGGCTAGGGAGTCGCAGAGGGCTTGAGAGGGGGTGATGTCGTTGGAGTTGGCTGAGGGGTTGGAAAATTCCTTGACGATGTTGAATAATTCCTTGCTGTTGTGGGCGTTGTTATCTAGTCGGTCCTTGAAAGCGGCTTTCTTGGCATTTCGGATCAGTTGGTGGTGTATGCGGGTGGCGTTTTTGAAGGCGTCCTTGGTGCTGGTGGTTGGGTCTTTTTTCCAGGCCTTCTCAAGGGAGCGACAGAGTTTCTTGGATTTCTTAAGATCATCGTTGAACCAGGAGGCCTTCTTGCTGCCTAGTTTGATTTGTCGTTTTTTCAGTGGTGCTAGGATGTCGGCGCTGTTGGATAACCATTGGGTGAGGTTGGTGGCTGCTTGGTCGGGGTTTGAGGAGTGGGCTTGGGGTTTTGAAGAAGCGATGAGGAGATCTGGTCGATGGTGATTTTGTTCCAGTTTCTTTGCAGAGTGGGTTGGGGGTGGTTGTTGGATGTGGGCTTGTTGTAGGTAAAGTGAACGCAGCTGTGGTCAGTCCAAAGGAGAGCTGTGGTGTGGCTGAAGGAGACATGTTTGCTGGAGGTGAAGATAGGGTCGAGTGTGTGACCTGCGATGTGGGTGGGGGTAGTGACAAGTTGTTTAAGTCCGAGGTTGGCGAGGTTGTCCAAAAGGGTGGTGGTGTTGCGGTCGTTGTTCTTTTCAAGGTGAAAGTTGAGGTCTCCCAAAAGGATGTAATCCTCGGAGGGGAGCGCGTGTGGAGTGATGAAGTCCGTGATGTCTTCACTAAATTGTGCGCGGGGTCCTGGTGGCCTGTAAAGTAGGGTGCCTCTGAGTGTGGTCTTGGGGTCGATGTGGATCTGGAAGTGAAGGTGTTCAGTGTTGGCGAGATTGACATCAGAGCTGGTTGAGATGCGGATGGATTTCTTATGGACGATAGCGATGCCTCCTCCTGTGTGGCCGGTACGGTCCTTGCGAATGATCTTATAGCCTTCCGGGATGGCAATGGGGATGTCTGGGGCTGATGTGGCGTTCATCCATGTTTCTGTTAGGAAGGCGACGTCCGGAGAGATGGTGTCTAGTAGATTCCAGAGGTCGATGGCGTGCCTGTGGACCGAGCGGGTGTTGAGCAAGATGCATTGTAGGTGGTTGGGGTCGGATGTCTGTTGTGTGTTCGTAGTTGAGGAGTTGTTCTTGGTGCCATCAAACTTGCAGGAGTTGCAGGAGAAGGGTCCATGGGTGTGTCCAGGAGCGGCTTGGACGCAGTTGGGGGAACGGCCGGGGTTAAGGGCTAGGAGGGTGGAGGAATCATAAGTAATGCGGGAGGGGTGGGAGGGACGGGGGCCAGGGGGTCTGGCGCTGGGTGCGGTCCAGGCGCGGACGGGCGTAGACGGGCTTACCTTTGGCGCACCTTCGGCGCGACTGCTGCGCGTGAACGCTGCGCGAGAATGCATCTGACATAAGTGGAACGTATAGGGGGAGGGGCGAGGGAGGAGCAGCTGGGAGGCGGGAGCGGGGCGGAGATCAGGGCAGGGAGGCAAAAACAACAACAACAGGAAGACACAAAATGGCAGTCAGCCCAAAATCGAAAAACGGGTTGGGGCACACTATGAGCATAAAAACGCTATCACTAAGGCAGTGGAACCGGCACAAGGCACAACCAGGCACAAAAATACAAAGCACAGGCAACACAGATAAACAGAGAGTAGCAGCGCGTTATGGCAGACTAGCGCCGCGATAATATGCTAATGAGCTCGTCAAAATGGCAGAACACCGTTAAACAGTGGAGCTGTTAATTAAGGCGATCTAGCGCAATAAGCAATGCAATAGTGGTCAATGCAGGCAACAAATTGGCACAGCAAGCAATGCAGTAATAGTCTATGCAACAGACTGGCACTAGTGTCGCGATAATATGTAAATTAGCTTGTGAAATCGGCAAAACAGCGCTAAACAGTAGAGCTGCCAATTAAGGCGATCTAGCGCAATAAGCAATGCGGTAATGGTCAATGCAGGCAGCTACGATACCAAATGCGATCTCGCAGGGCAGGGAGTAGCGTTGGGGAGCGACCGTATCCGACAGAGTCAGGACGGTCGTCGATAAATTGACTCCACCTTATGATTTGGGCTCTGAAGGGTGTTGTTTCTTTAAAGATGTGATTTTTTTCAAACACATCCATCACCAGGTTAGCAATCTCCGGCGCAAAACAACAGCCCATGGCTACTCCCTTTATCTGCAAAAACAAATCATTTTTAAAGGAAAAACAGCTATTTTTCAAACAGATCTTTGCCAAAGCTGAAATGAAACTGGTCGGGACAGCGTGTGGTCTAGTCCTTGTCTCCAACACCAGATCCAATACAAATAGCGCTTCTTCTTGAGGGATGTTGGTGTAGAGGCTTTCAACATCGAAAGTGACTAGCAACTGCTGGTCACTCTCGAATATTGAATCCTCCACCTTGGAAATAAAATCCATAGAGTCCCTAATATAAGCCTCTGTCAATGGCACGAATGGTTTCAAAAACACGTCAATATATTTTGCAAGTGGTTCCAACAAGGAGCCACAAGCTGCAATAATGGGGCGGCCAGGGGGATGATCAATGTCCTGATGGACTTTTGGCAAGACGTAGATATTTGGAATCCTTTGTGTGGTTGAATTGAGAAAATCATATTCCTTTCTGCACAGGTATCCTTCATCTAATGCTTGTGCAGTAATCTGTTGGATCTGAGCCTTCAGTCTATCGGTAGGGTCTTCCTTAATGGGGCGATAATGATCGATGTTATGTAGTTGTCTCAAAATTTCATTATCATACTCATCCACATCCCAGAGGGCAGTCCCTCCCCCCTAATCTGCTGGCTTAATAACAGTGAGGGGGTTGTTAGATAGGTCTTTCAATGCTACCATTTCCTGTTTAGAGAAATTGGGTTTAAAGAAAACCTTCTTCTGGTTAAGTACATCAATTTCTCTTAGGACCTGTTCTTCAAAAAGGATAATTTAGTCAGGCATAGCCGAACTGTCAGGGCAAAAAATAGATTTCTTGTGTAGCCAGCTCTTGTTTGTTTCCAATGTGTCGTCCTTATCTGAAAATAATACATTAAGTCTGATTTTGCGAAGGAATTGCAACACTTCAGTCTTAACATTTACAGGATCTTGTAGGGTCAATGGGACAAATGATAATCCCTTATGTAACACTTTTTCCTCTATCTCAGTCAAAGTGTGTTTAGAAAGGTTATAAATAGGGATAAATTCATTTCTGCTAGTCTCTATCCTATTTTGTGTAGCGTTTATCTGTTGTAGGTCCTGCGTCTTGTTCTGAAAACTCCCTGGTCTGGTGGTGGTGGTGGTGGTGGCCTCCATGGTCCTTTGAATCCCCTTCTCCCCCGTCCTCTGTCTAAAAAAGGAACAGATCTGGGATATTGGGAGTATGTGGGGTAAGGTTCGTATTGCTGATATTGTTGGTAATGACCAGAAGATCCTTGATCAGAGTCAAAGGAAGACTCTGAAAACATTATGAAGTTTCTTCTTGATCTGCCTCTATATTGTAAATAAAGTGAGCTCGGATTATTATTCTTAAAGAAATCCTCCTTCAGATATGGATATACAGTCTCCAGACTGAAGTTCTTGATATCCCTTGCCACCTTTGTTGTTTTCAAATTTACTGTGTGTGTTTTAAAATCACAGATAGTTTTCTCAATTGATTCCAGTAATGCTTTTGCATCAGTAATACCAGTATCAATCCCAATTTCTTCCTCCAATTTCTTGATCTCCTTAAGTTCTTCCTCACTAATTCTAAGGGCTGTTCGAATGGATAATACTATCCAATCACGGGAACATTTCGTACCCACCCCACTGAAGTCCAACAGATATGGCTTATCATTAACAAAAATCACAGGAATATTTTTAACCTGCAATCCCACCGGAATCGTATTGCTTTTCAAATGATCCAATAATACCTGAGCATGAAGTTGCGTCCTAGTATTCTTTTTACGTAACTGTATAAGGCGTTCCCCTTTATCAGAGCTATATGCTCCCACAAGTCTCTGATCTCCTCCTAACAAGGACGGGATCTGTAATAGCCTATTGACATCGTCCTCTGAATATTGTACCATATGAGGTTCATTCATATCAGAGCCGTCAATGGAAACCCCCGAGCACACTATTCCCACATCTAAACTAACAGCACAATTCTACACTAAAACAGTTGTCACTCCTCCAATGTTAGTGATGAACCAATTAACAAACTTATATACCATATGTACACTAAATACTCAAATCATACTACGTATCCCTCACACTTGAAAAAGTGTAAAACAATTATGTAAGCCAAAAAAACAAAAGGGGTTTACCCATATAACCCTCCTTTGCCTGGGTAAATAACAAATGTATAGAAAAGGAAAAAATGGCAAAAGGAGGAACAAATATGGACACATTTTCACAAAAGATGACAATAAATTCTCCTATTGGTCCTGTGACTAACGTCCACTGCGAAATTATTCAAATGTTTTCTAATATCATCACACCCACAGGAGGATAAGATTACACATTTTATTTCTTGTAATCTGTTCAAATTATACTTTTTTCATTTCTTTTATATATATCACAAAACACAAGCAAAAAATGTATACATATATACAACAAATAAGCCTACCTATGTACATACCTATATACAACGACTATACACAGTAGAACAACATGTACACTTTATACAGCAAAAACATATAACAAAAACAATATATGACAAAATACAGGGGGAAGGGTATAATTTATATATATATCTCTGTTAAGTACTTCCTATCTTACACCCTATGGAACAATACTACAGAAGTGTCCTCCTATTAAATCTAGGTGGTACACTGGGAGGTAGTCAGACACACCAGTTCCAAAGAAAAACTTTGTGGAACCCCACTCTTCACATGTGTCCAGTGAAGTATCTTTCACAAATAAATTGAAAACAACAGGACTCCTCCAATTGGAAAGTGTTGACGCGGTCGCGTTTTGGCCTTCCAAAGAATTAGGCCTCCTCAGGACAGGGCGACAAAAGTAGGGGGAAACAAACCTAGAATACATATAATACAATACATTAACTTGCAGGTAGATGATCAACACTCCACGTGCCACCGCACCCCGATCCACAACCGTCACCATCCTACTTCAACTAAGGTCACATGTCTCTACCATTCAGGATTACATCCAAGCACCAAGCTCAAAAGAGGGAGAGAAGCAGAGAATAACACCAAGGCCAACCTGTGATACCGTAACATCCCCTAAAAGAATAATAAAAAAGAGTAAGGGTCGGGGAAGTCTGTGCTCTAGGTCCACATAGTGCAAAAACAATCAAGGTGGTATATCAGTGCTCAAAGTGAGGAAAAGGTGCGCACAATCAGTGATCACCACATGTCTAAACCTATTAACAAAGGATCCCGATAAAGACATCAGCAAAAATCCGACCTAGGTGATCGCACATTCAGTCTTCACTATTCATGCCTAGTGGGAACATGGCTTCTAATCAATAATCAATCAATCAGGGGTTTATAAAGTGCGCTACTCACCCGTGGCACTGGGGAGGGGGGGGGAGCTAATCAGATCAGTCAAATAGCCAGGTGTTGCGGTCCTTCCTGAACATGTGCAGGGCCAGAATGCATCTAATGTTTACAGGGAACTTGTTCCAGGTCCTGGCTGCAATGTAGGAGACATTTCTCCCTCTTGCTCTGTTTCTGTGGATGCGGGGGACCTCTGCCAGGATGAGGTCGGCGAAGCGGAGGTTCCTCTTGGGTGCTTGGAAAGAGACTCTCTCGTTGAGGTATCTGGGTCCGATGTTGTTGAGGGATTTGAAGGGGGCCCTCTTTTTGATGGTGAGCCAGTGGAGGTTTAGTAGGTGTTGGGTCATGTGTTCGTGACACAGTGTCCCAAGTACGAGTCTGGCTGCCGCATTCTGGATGGTTTGGAGTTTGTGTAGAAGAGTTCTGTTGATTCCGGTGTGTAGGGCATTTCCGTAGTCCAGTCTGCTGGTTATGATCTGTGGGTGACAGTCCTTCTGCAGTCGGGAGATCCATTTGAAGGTATTGTGGAGGATGCACAGGAAGTTGAAACTGGTGGAAGTGACGGCATTGATCTGGCGGTTCATGAAGAGGGAGGAGTCGAAGATGATGCTGAGGTTTCATGCGTGGTCAATAATATATTGAGAATTCAATCACCTTCATATCTGCTTTGTGGAACCCTGTCAACAGATTAGAAACCTAGTTGATTCTTATCCTTGTAATGGTTTTCTTGAACATAGCTAAAGATTGATGATGGAATCAACCCAGATCTGTGACTAGGGGTGAGTGTCTGAAAAGTTTTGTCCATCCGTCCATCATCTTTTTGTGTTTGCTTTATTTCCCCAAAGTTGATAGGGTATGCCGCCACAGAAAGGCATTTCCAAAGCTACATTCTAATATGGCTGTCGATGTCTTCACACATCGCCACCATATTGAACCCTTTTCCGCTCAGTCAACATGTCAACCGGGCAGAAAAGCAGCAGACGGTCTTTCCATCCACCTCGGACGCCCCAGCCTTTGTAATATGGCGGGGGGTAATTTCTGCACGGATGGCGGGCGCGATCCACCCTCCATCCTAATAGGCCCTAAGTTTGGGGAACTTTATAGAAGTAGACAAAATGTTGCAGATATTTTCCTAATTCACATTTTAATGTTGAACATTTGGCACAGAGGCGTGGAATAACTTCCCTGATATTTGACTTAAAGATTCTAATTTATGTTGCAAAATGGAGGAAATATTTATGCAATTCAGGGTAGGTTGCCTCAAACCAGCTGATATCTGGGCTCAATATTGCCTTTATGCCTTAACTAAAAGCTTCTGATTAATAGTAGTAATATATTTATTTGTTGATTAATTAAAATCATTACAAACAAGAATAGATAAAAGCAACCTACATAAACAAACATATACTATGCACAGAGTTATAATCATATTAAAATAATCATCTAAAATTGCATTAATGCAGTCAATTCCATAATAATGTTTAAGCGTTTACACACTATTAAAATACAGGTATGAACTAGAGTACAATATATTAGCAGCAATCACTGTTATAGCAGCATTTAACTTAAAGTGACAGTGTTAGCAGTAGGAAATACTAGTATAATACATTTTTTGCTGTTTTCCATTTGCTAGCTATAGTAAAGTGCAATATGCATAACTATAGTAAATTAAACTAATAGACCCTTCAACTGGCATACTGATTGCACACTTAGGGTCAGGTTTACATGCCCCTTGCGCTACCAGTACTTCACTTTTTTTTACGCACTGGCAGACCCATATTTACAAGGACAGGAAGAGCCACCCAGTGCAACTTTTACTTTCCTTATAAATATGGCCCTTTACATGCAGCCTTTGCATGAAAGGGCCGTTTCATGGTGTTGTGGTGGGTGTTCCCACGCAACACCCATAGAACCAGACACATTTCCAGATTTACGAGGAATCGTAACCTTGGAAATGTGTAAGTATGCTACGCCACCCTAGGGGTGGCATAGCGAGGCACGAGGAGAAATGTTTTCATTTCTCTTCATTTATTTCCTCTTTCAAGGCATGCTGCATTCTACAGCACGCAGTGAAAGAGGAAAATGCCTGTAGTGATTGTTTTTATGGAGGAAGGTGCTCCTTCCTGCACAAAAACAATCTCCCCATGACGCAGGTGTCCTTGTACCATGGTGCAAGGGTGCCTGCACCAGCGCATGGCAGCTGTTTGTGCACCAGCGCAGGGGAGAGCAGAGTAATGTGACATATTGTAAATATGTTGCATTCCTGTGCTTTGAAAGTGCTGCAGCGTGGCGCAGCCAAATGGATTGTCATGTCGCGCTGCGGCACTTTCTTGTAAGTTTGCCCCTTTATTTATTAGAACACGTCTTAGATATGAATTGATAGCACGTTGAAACAATGAAGCTATCTCAAAAGCAGACAATAATAAAGCAGTGTCTATGAATCAGAAAATGTAAATTAGTCAATGGTAGGACATTAATTTTTAGTGCTTGAAAAGCTCAGGTAGTGCATTCATTGCTCCAAAAACATCATGCATCATTTCAGACTATATTTCCACTTTGTAAACAGTCAGAAGCTAGATGTAAACTCTGCTACAGATGTCCATCTGAAAACACTGCCTGCGTGAGATGCAGCTTCACAAAACTATCAAAACCGTTCATTAACTACGAACCCAAGAAACAAAGGGGTATGTCAGCTTGGAATGACATGTAATACCGTCAACAACATTACGGGGCAGATTTACAAGCCCCTTGCGTGACGTTTGCGCCACGGCATAAATGTTGGGGCCCATTTACAACGTGACACATTTGGGGACATGCTTCACGTTGTAAAGCCCTGCGTCACATTATACCTGCGTCAGATATAATGTATACAGGGTGGGCGTTCCCACACAAGAAGCCATATAGAACTAACGCAGTGAAATCTACAAGATTTCACTGAGTCACTTTATGCATTCACTGCGGCAAAATCCATATGCCCGCTCAGACCAGGCTAGGGAATGACGCATGGCTTTTTGAATGAGACTCATTTATCTATTGTGGTGCATTACTGGAGTTGTGTCACTTTCATGAGCAACTCCAGCAATGCGTCACTTTTGTGCCAACAGATGCGTCAGAATATCTGATGCATCTGTTAATCCTTGCGCCATGGAACACTGGGGGATATTCAGAAGAATTTATCTCTACCTTAACGCATCAAAAGTGGAGATAGATTTAACACCCCATTCACAAGCTTGTGCAAACTGCAGCCATCGCCAGTATTTCCGCGATAACTGCCCCAAATTTTAACTCCATGGTGGACATCACCAACTAACCCTAATGAGATGCAGAGAAGGCGTTACCGTGCAAAAACACAAGAAAAAACCACAACAGCACTTTCATAACGAACTGCCAGATCTGCGAAGCGCAACAAAACAGGCGATAAGCCGTGATAGCACCAGGGATTTAACACCTGCCTTTTGCTGGTGCTAAGCAGGACGCCTACCCACAGCATGAAAGGGCGCCTGAGGACCCACAGATGCCATGGAGACAATGATCATGCATCTCCGTTACCCATGAGGGCCACAACATCCCCGCTACCACCCCCAGCCCCCCCCCCCCGGCGCTCCCCGGACATACACATACCGTGCACGACACAAGAGCCACAAAAAGCACAAGATGACACACATTGCCAAAATAAATGCACACATGTGTGGCCAGAAGAACGAGAAACAGTCACACAGCACTGAAATAACAACCAAGAACGGTATTGTAATATAACACAAAACAACAATGCGGAAGACTCCTGTTTGGTCCATCAAGGACAATTTCGACGTCACAGCCTGGAAAAAAGAGCATAAAATCAGGACGTATGTCATGCACACATCAAAGGAGCGCTGCTCATCGCTGATCTCCTCATCTCGCTTTGGCCCATCGCATGTTTTTTTGCATTGAGGTTTGTGTTTTTTTCTCCAGCGAGGTGGTTGTATTGCGGACATTGGCCGCAATCTTGGCAGAATATCGCATGTTTTGGTGATGTTTAGCACATGCTCTTGTGAATATCCCCCACTGTATTCTAAATATAGCGCATCCATACTGGCGCAAGGACATTCGGCGCAAGGAAACTGATGCTTCTATGCAGATGCATCAGTTCATTGTAAATCTGACCTTACATTTGTTGATTTCAATTTGAGGCTACTCCTTTATAATTAATGAGGCCATATTAATGAACAGCGTAGCCACGCTAGAAGTGAAATTACGCCCAACAGCTATTTATTTATTTTTTTGGGTGCCGATTTATATAGCGCAAACTCAACCCGAAGGTATTGGAGCGCTTTCCAGGAACACCAGTTTCGTTACACAAGGACACATTCATTATTTATTTTTTTTGTATGTTTTGGTATGCACAGGGAGATTACGTGATATGCCCAGAATCGCAGGATGTGGAGTCGAAAGTCGGCATCTCTAGCCGTGAGACCACATCCTCTCACCTTCTTTGCTTAGAAAGATTTGTAAACACTAATGCTTGAAGCTTTCACAACCATGAAAGCATCTCCCTAGCTGCTGATGAGCAGCAAGCGGAATCCTACGTCAGCATTTTGCCCTTGTCTTTGAAGGCTCATTAGGCAAAATATAGCGAGCTACAAGAAAAGTGAATGTGCAGATGGCGTTGCCTTTGGAGACAAAATGTCCCACGGATGCCACGTAGCTTGTCATAGTGCTGGGTCCTTGGAAGGAAGCCTGCTAAAAAAATGCAATTCAACTGACGCACCTTGCAGTGCAACAGAACTGATGGGATCAAACAGACAGAAACATACTGATGCCTCGTAATAGAGATGTGTTACTTCAACCTTAAACATCAAGGTGGAAGACAGAGGAAAATCGGATTAACGCTGCTCAGCCCTGCCATCCGTTGCACGCGCCGGCTCGCTCCTCCAGGAAAATACATTGAAACACTAACGTCTCTACTGAGCTATGGATGAGCGCACACGGGGCATCAAACGTCCATCTACAAAAAGCACATATATATCCTTAGCACGGAAAGTCCAGAACATCGTGCGTTACTGCATTCAAAGAAGAGATAAGCTTATTTATATGGCCCCTCCACTGCTGGTACGTCACTTTTTCCTCATATTAAACGTGACGCACCAGCGGCGCAAGGGACTTGCAAATAACCCCCCCTCCCCCAATGTTTTTTTCTTTACACATATTGTGAAAATACTACAGGGCAGATTTACAAGCCCCTTGCACCACTTTTGAGTCACTTTTCCCATGTTAAAAATGACGCAAAAGGGGAGAAAGCAGCTTGTAAATCTGCCCCCTTATAAGTTACGTTAGTCAGATGCAAATGGTTTTAGTGCCGCCTGTCATAAAGGAGCAGGGGGCATATTACCAACAACTAGCGATAATTATCGCTATGTTGGTTTAGCGGCGATATTTTTATCGCCGAACTGCGGCGATTTTTATCGCTTAGGAACCTTGCTACTATCAAGTTTTATCTCCTAAGCGATAAAAATCGGCCGAAACGCATGAATATCGCTGAAAAGTCCGCGATATTCATGCATTACCGAGCTAATGCTCTTAGCCATGTTATCCACCTACCATTGGATAACATGGCTAAGAACTGCTCAAGGGTGTTAGCTTTTAGAGATATTCGCGCTTAGCGCGAATATCTCCAAAAGTTGATAATTGGAGATAGCGATGTTAGCGACTGTTTCCAGTCGCTAACATCTTGGCACGCCCACTTTGCATGTCATTAGTGATAAATATCACTGACATGCAAAGCGGGGCCCAAGATGGTCGCTATCTCCTACTAGCTGTCGCTAACTGGTGTTAGCGACAGCTAGGTAATAGGGAGATCATTTTATCTCCGCTTTCTTGGCTTTTAAAGCCAAAAAAGCGGAGATAAACCCCCTTGATAATATGCCCCTCGGTTCTCTGAAGTTTATAAATGAGTAATCTGTTTTCCCTATGGTTAATTCATGCCCTTCATACGGTGCGATTCACTTTAACTTATTTCAAAATCACTGACTGCTTGTAAGTAAATGAACTGATAAACATTGCGAGGGGTTCATCAGCACTTTGCATTCGTTTATCTTCATTCTTTGGACTTGAGTAAAAGAAATGAATGCCACATACACGAACCATAATATGTTAAAATTCATAAACCTTTATTCAGAAATGTATGCACAGATTTAGTCCTTATTCAGTACACAAAAAGCTACGCTCTTATTGCATAATATTACACAATGAAAAATGTACTATTATTGTTAAAATTTGGACACATCCTACATGTACTCAAACATGGGGGTGGCAAGTGAAATATCAGGATTAGCCAGGTCTTGCTTCCTGAAGGTGAGGTGGTCCTCGGTCAGTCGTAGGTGTGCGGGGAGGGAGTTCCATGTCTTGGCGGCCAGGTAGGAGAAAGATCTTCATTCGGTTGTGGTTTGCGGATCCGTGGGACGATGGCGAGGCTGGCGGATCAGAGCGACGCTGGCGGGTGGGAGTGTAGAACGAGAGGCGGTTGTTGAGGTATTCGGGGCCCATGTCGTGGAGCGCTTTGTGTGCGTGGGTGAGGAGCCTGAACGTGATCCTCTTGCTGATGGGGAGCCAGTGCATGTTTCTCAGGTGGGGTGTTATGTGGCTGTGGCGAGTGATGTCGAGGATGAGTCGTGCTGAGGCGTTCTGTATGTGCTGAAGTCGTTTCTGAAGTTTGGCTGTGGTTCCTGCAAACAGGGCGTTCTGGTGACGAGGGCCTAGGTGACTGTCTTTCTGGATTCGGTGGGGATCCACCGGAAGATCTTTCGGAGCATGCGCAGGGTGTTGCTGTGATTACTTATGGTAATCCCCATTACTCTTAGTCCTACTCGTCCTCAACCCAGTCATCACTCATGAGGTATACCACAGACAGGAAACAAAACAGGAAACGCTTTTAGGCTCCACCCCCCCTCCTGCCAGGTGCTATATCACACCCAACCACCAGAAGCACATCCTGACACACCAAGCAACAAAGGCCTGGACAGGGAGGGAGGGCGGGAAGTATGACTGGGTCGAGGACGAGTAGGACTAAGAGTAATGGGGATTACCATACGTAATCATAGCATTACCTCTACGTCCCTCGTCCTCGACCCAGTCATCACTCATGAGGCATATTAAAGCAACGTCAAAACAGGCGGGAGCGCATCAAAATCGGAGCGCTCGGACTCCACCCAGGCGCCCGATCAAAGCGGCAGCAACCCGAGAAGTGTCCACCAGCCCGGAAGCGCCCGCAACATGAGAAGCGCCCTCCAGCACGAAAGCGCGCACCGAGGCCGACACCCGCGCCCCCACCGCACCTAAAGGGAGGGCGCGAGAGCCACGCCGACATCAAGAATCCAGAGCCACGGGGAGAAGCGTGCCCGAAAATCGGCCCAGCGCAAACACCCCCGCACTCACCGCAAATCCAGCGGAGCACCAGGAAACTCAAGGAGCCAAGCAGCACAGGTTACCGGAATCCAAGAGAAGACAGGGAAGCCCAGCAGACCCCGCTTCAAGAATCCCACGATGGTCCATGGGAGCCCCCAAAGCCCAGCAGAGGAGGACCCCCAGGACGCAGCGAAGCAGGTAAGTGCCCAGCACTCACCCCAGCGTCTCCCATCAGGTAATCCACCAACAGGAAACAAAACAGGATGTGCTTCTGGTGGTTGGGTGTGATATAGCACCTAGCAGGGGGGGGTGGAGCCTAAAAGCGTTTCCTGTTTTGTTTCCTGTCTGTGGAATACCTCATGAGTGAGGACTGGGTCGAGGACGAGGGACGTAGAGGTAATGAAGCATGACGATGAGATGGCGTTGACTTGTTTGGTCTTCGTGAGGGAGGAGTCCAGTTTCTTCCATAGGGCGCTAATCTCTGTGTGCTTCCAGCTTTCTGGGAAGGTGGCTGACGCAAAGGAGTTGTTTATGATGTTCCGGAGGTGGGGTGCGATGATGGCGTCCGCTTTGTTGAAGGTGTGGTGAGGGCATGGGTCAGAGGGAGAGCCGGAGTGGTTGTTGTTTATGACGTGGGTGGTGTCTTCAGTGCTGACGGGGGTCCAGGCGCTGAGGGTGGTCAGTGTGATTGTTGGTTCGGGCCCTGGAGGCAGGGTTTGGGTGCTGAAGCTGTCATGTATGTCTGTGATCTTGTGGTAGAAGAATGTGGCGAGGGAGTTGCAGAGGTCTTCCGACGGTGCAATGTCGTTGTTGCTGGCCCTGGGGTTGGAGAGTTTTTTGCGATGTTGAAGAATTCCTTGTTGTTATGGGTGTTGTTGTCCAGCCGGTCTTTGAACGATGTCCTTTTGGTGGTGCGGATCAGCTGGTGGTGTTTGCGAGTGGCGTTCTTGAAGGCTGTCCTGTTTTCTGTTTTCCGTTCGAGGCGCCAGGTTTTTTCGAGGGTTCGGCAGGATTTCTTTGAGGATTTGAGGGCGTCGGTGAACCACGTGGTTTTCCTGTTGCTGGTCTTGCCTGGGGGTTCATGAGAGGAGCGAGGTCGTCAGCGCAGTTGGTGATCCATCGTGCGAGGTTCTGGCCTGCGTTGTTGGTGTCAGGGGTGTCGACTGGTGGGTTCAGGCTCAGCGATGTGGTCAGCTGGTCTGTCGTGACTTTGCTCCAGCATCTGCGGGGAATCTGTTGCATGTGGTTGTGAGATGTAGTCTTCTTGAACGTGAAGTGGATGCAGTTGTGGTCTGTCCAGTGTAGTCCGGTGGTGTGGCTGAAGGAGACGTGGTTGCTTGTGGAGAAAATGGGGTTGAGCGTGTGGCCAGCGTAGTGGGTGGGGGTGTTTACCAGTTGCTTGAGTCCGAGGTTGGCGAGGTTGTCGAGCAGGGTGTTGGCTTTGCTGTTGTTGTTCTCCAGGTGGAAGGTCAGGTCCCCTAGGAGTATGTATTCGGGTGATGCTAGGGCGTGCGGGCTGATGAAGTCAGGGAAGGTTTCGCTGAATTGTGTGCGCGGGCCTGGGGGTCTGTAGATGAGGGTTCCTCTGAGTGTGGTCTTGGGGTTGGTGTGGATCTGGAAGTGTAGGTGTTCAGCAGCGGAGATGAAGTCTTCGGCGTTGGTTGTGACGCTGATGGTGTTCCTGTAGATGATGGCGATTCCTCCTCCGTTTTGGTTGACACGGTCCTTCCGGGTGATTTTGTCGCCGTTCGGGATGGCTATGGCGATGTCGGGGGTCGAGGAGGCGTTCATCCAGGTTTCCGTGAGGAAGGTGACGTCAGGTGCTGTAGTATCGAGGAGGTCCCAGAGTTCGATGGCGTGTTTGTGGACGGAGCGGACGTTGAGGAGGATGCACTTGAGGTTGCTGCTGTTGCTTTGTTCGGTGGGCGGGGTGCAGGTTCGGAGGCATGTGAATATGCAGGTTTAGCAGGCGAAGGGTCCATGGGTTCGTTTTGGGGTGGCTCGGTAGTAGGCGGGTGCACGTCCGGTTTTGAGTGCATTGAGGGTGGCGGTATCACATCTCAGTCATGAGCCCTGGCTCCTGTGGGGGCAAGGGGTTCTGGCGCAGGGGGCGGTCCAGGTGCGGACGAACGCAGACGGGCTTGCCTTTGGCGCGTCTGCCGCGCGCCCACGGCACGCTGCACGCATCTGCTGCCCGGCCACTGTGCGGCTTCCATATGAGGGGCTGTGGGAGGGAGAAGCAGCTGGGAGGCGGGAGTGGGGCAGCGAATGGGAACAGCGGGGGCAGGGACGCAGGGACGCAGCGGCGGAAAAGGTGGCACAGAGGGAAACCGGGGAAAAGCGGGGAGAGGACACAGAAGGCAATACGGGGGAAAGGGGGCACAGAAGGCAAAAAGGAGGTACAGAGGGCACAGCAGAAGTGAAATGGGGATTACAAAATACAAAAAAGAAACTCCAAGGCAACAGTGAAAAACGAGGGGAAGACTATAGAAGACTCACGCAGCACCAGGCAGCGGCAGGGGCAAGGTGACAGCGGGGGCAGCGTCACAGGAGGACAGTGTGGCGGCTGGGGGGTGACTTACCTGAGGACAGGGTCAAAGGTCGCTCCCTTCACCGCCGTGCGGCCTCCATATGAGGGGCAGTGGGAGGGAGGAGCAGCTGGGAGGCGGGAGTGGGGCGGCGAATGGGAACAGCGGGGGCGAGGCTGCAGGGACGCAGCGGCGGGAAAGGTTGCACCGAGGTGATACCGGGGAAAAGTGGGGAGAGGACACAGAAGGCAATACGGGGGAAAGGGGGCAGAGAAGGCAAAAAGGGGTACAGAGGGCACAGCAGAAGTGAAATGGGGATTACAAAATACAAAAAACAAACTCCAAGGCAACAGTGAAAAAATGAGGGGAAGACCAGAGGAGACTCACGCAGCACCAGGCAGCGGCAGAGGCAAGGCGACAGCGGGGGAAGCGTCACAGGAGGACCGTGTGGCGGCTGGGGGGTGACACACCTGAAGACAGGGTCAAAGCCGACTAATGCTCGTATTACTTACCAGTAATCTTCATTACTCTGATTCTCTCTTCCGCGTCCTAGTACCAAGGGTGGGCAGAGCTCACAGTTTCACTCTGCAGAAATCCGCAAAGTTACATGAAAACTTCACGAGATTCCATGGACTTACAGAAGAGGGCGGAAATCAGCACATAAAGCATCTTGCACTGGTTTTTAGCATCGGGTGCCTGTTCTCCGCTGTTAAATCAGTGTGAATGGCACTACATGGCGTGTCAGAGGATGCGGCTTCTTTGCTGGTGCTCGAGTAGATTGTTTACTCAAGCTGCAGCTTTCTCACTGCGAACTGTCCTGACCAACCGCATGCCCCTGTTGAGAAAATCTTGCAAGGTGCCCTCTTGCTACCAGAAAATGGTTTGAGGGGGCGTCAATTCTCGCTCACCAACTTAGGGCCAGATTACGATCTCGCTGGGAAAGCCCTAACTAGAACTCTGATCCGGAGGGCTTTCCAAACGAATCGCACTGGGCGAGTCCGACTGAACGAGTACGATGCAGCCATATGCTGACGGACTTCGTTCGCTCAGATTCCCATTGAACTCTATGGGAGCCTGTGTACTGACGCATACACAGGCTCCCCTACCAAAAAGGTATGAGTGGGGAAAAGCATACACCCTATGGCGGGCACCCCATGTTGCCCACCACATTGGGCATGCATGGATCGGAAGGACCCATGGGCATCCCTGTGACCGATTTGAAGGGCTGAAGGGGAAGGGAGGGCCTGCTACGGACCCCCAAAGTCTGAGTCCAACAGCTGTTTCCTTTCGTCTCGCTGAGATCAAGGGGATACAGCTGACCGAATCATGCATCGTATTCGCTAGGTCGGAATCCGGCTCCTTTGCACAGCACGATTGATCTGGGAACGTGTCAGTCGGACATGATTGGGTTCCGGGAATGATTCGGTCGACACGAATAAGATCTTCGCATCGTACTTCGTCATTCAGAGTGGGTGACGACTCTGTCGGATACAAAGACGATGAATATGATTCTCATGTTCCGGTGCCCGTCAGGAGGCCCTCCTTACAAGATCGTAATCTGGCCCTTAGTGTTGCTGAGCCATGCACAAGACAAAACTCTCCACATAGCAGTTGGCAGAACTTGGGAAGAACTCCACAAGTGGTCAAAACTCAGCAAAATCCGCTGGCAGACCAGCTTCTATCGCCCACCCCTACCCAGCACTTACACAGGTTTACCTCATTGTATGACTTTTATGCACAAACTCCCAGGATGATTTCTCTTTTTATTAAAATCATCCTTAGCCCCACCCATAACACTTATTCCTTCACTAAAACACTTCCTGAGCCATACCAAACCACTGTTAGGTAATACCACAATAAGAAGGCAAGGAATAAGGGCGGAAGGGAGGGTTGTAAGTACTGGGATGAGGAAGAGAGAATCGGAATAGTGAAGATTACTGGTAGGTAATCCGACCATTACCACTTCATCTGCTTCCTAGTCCCATTACTTACACAGTGAGGGTAATACACAAGCATAGGCCTTCATATCACAACAGTAAAGGTAAGTATAAAGGTACACAACAATTTGGAAGTGCAATCAAATGTTTTTCGCCAACCCTCTCCCCTCAAACATGCACCAATTCAAATTATAGAAAAATAACAATTAATCCCAAAAATCTGTCAGATAATATATAGAGAGTTCCAGGAATCAGCTTTACAGAGTACTCCAGAACCTAATTTATACTTAGTACCTCAGTCTAAAGTAATCTTGTAATGAGAGACAAGCAGAGATGGAGAAGCCCAGATTGTAGCTGCACAAATGTTTGTAGCTGAAATCCCCACCCATTCTGCACAAGGTGACTGCCCCCTGTGGAATGAGCTTGAACAAGATTGAGAAATCCCTTGGCAGCATCCTTATAGGCCAAAGAAATAACCCTTCTATTCATGTGAACAAAATTGATGCACATTAAATCTGATTTCAAAAAAACTGAAGACTTGGTAAAAAAATAGGAAGGGCCTCTATGTCTTTCAAAGAAGCAAAGGAAGGGTCTAAATAAATCACATTCAAAGCAGGAGGTAGTAATATCTCCTGATTCCTGTGGGAGGTAGAGTTGTTTTTTGGAGGTAAATCAGATTCCTTAGATCATACCACCTTATCCTTAAATATCTTTAAATAGGGAGAGTGTCACTGAAGAGAATCCAACTCTCCCAATTTCATAGCTGAAGTTATGGCAACCAGGAAAGAAACCTTGAGGAAGACATATTTCTCTGAAAAATCTTCTGGAGGCTGAAAGGGAGGACCCTGTATAAAAGACAAAACCAGAGGCAGATCCCAAGGAGGACATGTTTTTTCGATTGGACTCCTTAGCAGACCATAGTCCCTGAGCAGATACATTCCACAAAACTGTTTCCCAACCCCAACTGCTGGCATCTGCATTTAATGTAGCATCCTCCCCAGCCTGGATACCCATCAGTGACTATGCCACAAATGGAGTTTAGCATTACATGTCTTTATTTGCATGTGTAACTACAAACCCAACATTTTAAACCAATCATCACTGAATTCCGCTCTAACACTTACATCACATTTCTACGGAGTCCTTCAGGAGCTAGAAGGGATCCATCATTTCTAACTCGCAAGTTTGAGACATTACATCTCTCCCTCTGTTAAATAACAAATTACAATATTTTGCAAAATATATATAGATAGACACATGCAATTAAGTCTCTTCAATCATTGTTTTTGGTGCTTTAATTGTTTGACCTGATCTGGTTCTGGAAAAATGGTAAGTGTCTTCACTAATGTCCAGTATCTGTGTCAACGGTGTAGAGGCCCAGCAGTCACTGATGCTCAGACACAGTCTCCTCTTCAACAGTTAGATCTGAACAATAATTAGGTGCCTGAAATAAGAATAGTTCCTGGTAATAGGCTTCCCAGGGTGCCTGGCAGTGACCAACGGTCCTTTAGTAGATACCACTTGAAAAGAGTATGCATCAAATACCACTTGAAAAGTCTATGCATCAAACAGAGCATCACATTTTCATTTCAGAATTTGTTGTGAGAGTACTATTTTGTTAGTTTACCAAGTCCTGCTCATAAGTTGTTGTCTTATTTTATTTTCTCTGATTGGTCAATTGAGGTAACCTGGTGTACATTGATCTTCCAAACATAAATGCCAGAGAACTCCCACCTGTGGTCAAGTGGGGTGTTGAACGATAAGCTCTCAAGGTAGAATTCAACACAGTTTTCAATTTAAGCTTCTCAAGGGTAACCTTCTACACGGCTTTCTTTAGCGTATTAATAAGATGCTCATCAAGTCTGTTGGCCTGCTGCCACAAAGATCTGCTCTTCTGATGCTTTATATTCAAATGCTCCAAGAAATCTTTCAACTCTCGAATGAGGAAAGGCGGGCCATTGCCAGGCTTCACTATGGCTGGAACACACCTTGTTGCAAAGATGCCATCTACTTTTTCAATGGCTCATTTTTGAGTAGTAGATGAAAGATTTTCAATGAAGGGTAAATCATGTGTATTTGACCATACTCACCAGTAGGTAATGTCTGTTGTGAAGTAGACCAAAAAATTCAATGGCTGTTTTCTCCCAGGCATGCTTTGCGAGTTCTGACATGTTCAAGAAGTGATGAATCGATTTTGTAGAAAGGCAGATGCATAGATGACTGGCCTTTAATTACTTTTCAACCATGCTATCAAGATAAGGATACCAGACTCTGTCTCAGTGAGTTTGTTTTTTAGCAACAATTCCACAATGTCCTTGAAGCACAAACTCCATGTAATGCAGAATGCATTGGCAAGGCTCATTTTGGACATTCCCAGGAAACAATCTGCCAGGAATGGACTGGAGGTCCTGCACTGGCTACCCATTGAACACCGTATTAGCTTCAATCACTCTGTATGGTCCATAAATCATTGAATGCTTCCTATCCTTCTAGGTTGAAGAATATGTTCAAGTGGCATTCTTCTTTTAGACGATTGCGCTCTTCACTTCAAATGCAATTGGTTTTACCAAGAACTAAGAAGAAGAAGTGGGGGTCAGAGCATTCTCTGTGTCAGCTAATAAGCTCTGGAACTCCCTGCCATTTGATCTTAGATCCGTCCCCCTTCTGCTCCCCTTTAGAAAGGCTCTTAATACCTGGCCTATCAAGGTATAGCATCCAGCGGGAGCTTCTGACTCATTCTAGATTCCTCGGTATGGACGGATGATTTCTAGCGCCTTAATGCCCTCGGGTGACTGCTGCGCTTTATAAATCCTCAAATCAAATCAAAATCGAATAAAATCGGCCACTTCATCTATTTTCTATCGCAGACTCTCCGGAATCAGAATTCTCGATCCTCTTGGTATAACTCCTTACTGAGTTACGGACAGTTAATTCAAGTAATTTTTGGATTTTTGATATTCATTATCACTGGTGAGTATTTGAGTGTGTTACTTACATGACTGATATGTAATTATACTCCTTAACATATCACTATCATGACTCACTGCAGTGATAATCTGGGCTAATGAAATAGCTGCTGGTGTGTTTGATTTTACATTAAATTAATATAGGCCCTTAGCCGTTTTGGATGGAGTACCATGACCGTGTATAGACACTCTGGAAAAGTAGTCAAAAGGGTTCTGATCCGTCCCTGAACAATGTACAATTGTATAATTGTGCTCTTGTAACTGTAGTTGCCATAGTTCATTGTGAGGAGGCATTTTGGCCCTTGGCTTGCTAAATATAGTCAATAAAGCTTGATGATAAGTTTTCAGCGTAAAATGTTTTTCGTACAAAAATGTATGGAAATGTTCACAAGCCCATACCATGGATAAATGTTCTCTTTCTGGTTAAGAGTAAGCACGCTGTGTTTTGGAGAAACTTCTACTTACATATACCACAATATGCCTTCTAGCATACAGGTGTCTGCTGTGAAGTGTAAGGATAGCACCTAATCCAACTGGGCTAGCATCAACAACAATCTCTATATGAAGCTTTGGATTGAAGTATGCCATTTCAGTAGCATTCTCAATGGCTTGGTTGACTGTTTTTATCCTTTTTTCACATTCACCAAACTAATGAAATGAAAACTTATTTTTTGGAAAGTCTCTCAATGGAGCATTTATAGGGGCAAAGCCTAGTATGTATCTGTAACAGTAACTGGTCATGACAAGAAATGAACACACCATTGAAACATCTTGCAGAGGATCAGCATTTGACAACACTAGAACTTTAGCAGGATCTGTTTCCATACCCCCATCAGAAAAGATATGGCCAAAAAATGTTAGCTTTGTTTTATGGAACTCAAACTTGTCTGCATTCAAAGTTAACCTTGCTTCGGCAAGTAAACGACATACTTGTGCAAGAGTTGTATCATGCTCCTTTTGTGTAGCTCCGAACACCAATATGTAATCGCTGTAATTGAACATATTTATGACAGGCTGTATGACATCTTGAAAAAGTTCTGCTGTGGGTGACACACCAAAACTTAGGGCCTGATTTAGATTTTTGCAGCTGGGTTACTCCGTCACAATGGTGATGGATATCCCATCTGCTGAGATATAAACCCCTAATATCCTATGGAATTATTATTTTGTCAGATGGGCTATCCAAAACCATTGTAAGGGAATAACCCATCCACTGAAATCAAATTCAGGCCAGTAGTCTTATGTTTTGAAACAGACAACATGTGTATAAAAGGTTATAATGTACCAGCAAAAATCTTCGAGTTCTAACTGATGATCCCATTTATTCAAATCAAGGTGAGAAAAGACCTATGCACCATTTAAATGTGTTATTATGTCAGCAATGTGAGGTTCTGTATGTCCCGATCAATTGCCTTGTTTGCCTGACGCATATTATTGCATAAACGGGCTGCTCCTTCATTGTCCTTTTTGCGCATTACTATCATCGGAGAAACAGATGGCATTGGACTAGTGGAATGCTCAATATTATCATGCTTAAGTAACAATTCAATTTCTTTTTCAACAGCTTCTTGCAGGTGAACATAAATGTGCCTATGTCTGTGATTAACAGAACGTATATCTTAATTGATACACAACTTCACTTTCATAGTCTTATGCTTTCCCAAACCATGAAATAATGAAGGGAACAGAGTTACTATTTTGTGGAGAACATTTGTGTTTTATTTCACAGATATATGTCTCATATCACTGGCTGTGCTGACACTGGTTAGACAGACTCTAGACGCTGTTCCTGGAAGCACATGGATGAGGGCTTTCACCTTTGTTTTCCTGTGTTTCATTGTCACTACAAATGAACTTTGACTTTTTAAGGGCGTCGATGCATCCCATATATGCACTTTGGTTTTCAATGACGTAAGCTGCGGCAATGGGGACAAATCATTACATTTCTCCTCAGGCATAATGTTTATCGATGAACCACATTCGATAATGAAAGGTATTGAACAACAATTTACTTTCAGTGTAATCTTCGGGCAAAGTTTGAATATCTGTGTTGCTTTGACATGTTGATCTTTCTTTGGCTGTCTTTTTCTTCACAAGCGGCTAAACCAACATGTGCATGCTTTTCTGAGGAAAACATCAACATGGCAAATCCTTCACTTTCACTTGATACGGATGAAGAAGAAACGTTTGACGATGACTAAGATTACGATTGGCTTTGTTCTATGTCAATTTGTCTTAAATGATTTTGCTGCTAGACCTTGTGGGTGTGTGTCAAACATTGCTGGGATATTCTGGTGGCCATTTTGTCTTCAAGCCATGATGCATTTACTTTTTTCTTTGCAAACCATCACAAAATGGTTCTCCTTCCCACAGCCTTTACATATGTGTACGAGAGCAAGACATTTACCTTCACTTGATAAAAAAAACACATCAAAAAGCACATATTCTTTTTACATGTAGATTTCACTTTGTGTCCTTCAGTCTTTTGTTTTGGCATACTATTCACACTCGTGACAGATTGAGTCTGGGCACCTCCAGCCTAAATGTTGGGCAGCCTGTATGTTAGCATGCTCTTCTCTTTGGTAGCCATTAACACTCGCTCCAAACTAAGAGTTTCTCTCAGCATTCGTTTTCAGAATTAATCTGACAGGCATCCGTCAATAAATCTCAGATGCATTGCTTTTTCAACTTAAATTAATTGAGTTTACAAAGTCTGATGAGTGGGTCGAGTCTCACCACAAATTCCCCAACTATCTGGCATTCTTTTTGAAGATGTATCATTCTTAATCAACATTTGGCATTGTATTAAACTTGAGATTCAATACTTCTTTAATCTGATGATATATGACTTCTCCATCAGTTTGCAGCATTTTCCTAATGACTTCTTTTACACCATCACCAGCAGTATTCTTGAAATGATTAATAATCTTTATGTTATCAGTCTCTTCAAGTGCATCAGTGAAATCATCAAAGGTCTCTATCCAAGCAGTCCATCTATTGGCAACATTTTGCTTTTTTGGCATTATCAAACAGTGGTGGTAGTTTCAAGAAAGCGGCAGCATTGAAGCCATTCCTGGAAGTGTCTGGCATTGAGGCTGAAGCCCTCTCCGGCGACCTTGGCTGTTTATCTTGAACCTCATTGTGTGAATTATATCTAAGGCCTTGAAATGTGCTGGCCTCTGGATCATCCTTGATGACTTTTAGAACTACGATCTCAGTCTTTGCCTCTATTCTCTCAGCCTTCTCCCTGAGTGCTCTTTGTCTTCACCACCTTCTAATTGTAAAATTATCTTGCAATTTGTGATCTTCACTAGCTGCTCTTTGAAAACCTGGTTGTATCTGCCTTCAGCGTTAATGCTCTGTATTACGGATATCTTTGAATTGCGTAGCAGCGTGTTATCTTTATGCACGGTCTTACCAGCAAGTTCTCATTCACCAATAAGTACATTTGTTTGCAATGCTTTATGTTGTTTTTAACTACTTTGCAGTAGTTGGAGTTGTGCTTTGACTCCACATGAGTAAAGCGTCAGGACTGTATTCCGAGGACAACATACGTGGCACGCGCGAGCAGTTTTCTTCAACCATGGCAAACTCTCTGGGAGAGCACTGTACATCTTTGGATTAATTATCACATCCTTGTCACTAGTTGCAGTGTCCTCCCTAGCCCAGGAACCAGTCAATTACTATGCCATACATGAAGCTTAGTATCATAAGTCTTTATTTGTGTGTGTGTCACTGCAAACCCAAGAGTCTAAGCCAACCTTTGTTGTATTCTGCCCTAATACTTACGTCATAGTTCTATGGAGATCATCAGGATCCAAAAGGCGTTCATATTTCTAACTTACAAGCCACTACGGTTAGCACTAGAGGATCTGGGAGAGCAAAGGGAGTTCCCTTATTGAGAACAACTCACTCCATCCATCAACGCTGATGAGCTATCATCAGCAAGGTTACTGTAACTAGCATCTTGTAGAACTCTGAATTTAGGAGCAATATTTATGGATGTGCAGCACTGATGAGCACCTTTGGAGCCTGAAAGAGAAGATATGAAAATCAACACAACCTCCTCTAAGGAAGAATGTAGATTGAAAACAGAAAACAGGGAGAGTAGCTTCGCGCGTGACCAACATGGCCGCGTGAGCACAGGGCTCCCAAGACCCTCTTAGCCTCCCACATCTATCCTGTTGTCTATCCTGTCCTTCATTGACATATCCGTGAAGATGAACCACGGGTGAGGCGAGATCTGCTTTCAGATTCCGAATCGGACCCCGGAGACCGGAGCTGTGGTGCTCAGAAGATTACAGCCTACGCCTCCGTGATGCCTGGCTGTGGAGTTGGCACAGTGCCCGAGCTGCAGTTGAACAACATCGGCCTGAGGTGGTGGGGTCGACCGGTTTGGTTGACTTTCCCTTTTGATTTGGTCTTTCCCGGAGGGAGATTCGACGGCAAGCGGCCCCTTAGTGCCGAGGTCAGCTATTCTACGCCACACCCGAGTGTACCTCCTCACGGCTTTGAGAATATTGAGAGGATACCTGGCGTGTGCCCTCCTGAGTGAGGCTGGACCACGGCCCTGAGGTCCTGGAACCGCCATCTTCCTAATTAGTCTATCTGCCTCACGTCGGTCTGTACTCCGTAATGGCCGGGTAACCAGAGGGGGAAAAGCAGAAGCTCAAGACATCCCAGCGGGGTGGCTATACCCAGACCAACAACATGGACCGTTATGCCCAGACTAGGGGATCTCCTAACGGAGGATACTAGAGATGCTCCGACTTCGGCAACTGAACCGACCCTACAAGACGTTATGGCCGCCATAGATGGGATCAAATCCTCCCTTGGGCAACAATGGAGACCCTCACCCATAAACTTGACACTGTGGCGATCAATGTCAATCTGATCCGTATGGACCTGACAAAAACTAACGAGAAAGTCAAGTCATTGGACATTAAGACCTTCAGTTTGACGAGTGATGTTGCTGATCTGCAGACGGAGGCCCGCAATTTGAGGGCCTCCAATGATCTCTTTGTCCGTCGTCTGGAGGATTTTGAAGGGAGGGCTCGGCGGAACAACGTTCGCATTATCGGTGTCCCGGAGAAGGCGGAAGATTCTGCAGCTGACCTCTTCATCGAAAATTTGGTTGTTAACCATCTTGCACCCAAGGGACTGACTGCATTTTTCATGGTCGTGCGGGCTCATAGAGTTCCGGGTGGTAAGCCAAAGGTGAGGGGCCCCACCGCGGCCTATGATCGCAAGGATTTTCAATTTTCGGGACAGAGATGCTATCCTGCAGGCTTTGCAGATGAGTGGACCTATGAAGTTCGAGAACACTACTATCAACTTCTACCCGGACTTTACCCAATCTGTTCAAAGGCAGAGACTTGGTTTCCTGGGGGTAAAGAGGAGACTGAGTGACAAGGGCCTTAAGTACGCTATGCTTTTTCTGGCCAAGTTGAGGATCGAACACGCTGAGCGCACGTATTTTTTTGATCGGCCTGATGCGGTGGCCGACTGGCTTGACACTCAACCGAACCATGCTGCGCCAGAGGGACAATCCGGAGGGGCAGAAGGTGGACCAATGGAATAGGAATAGGCACCTTTGCCTGGTTTCTGGGGTCCCCAGTTGGCCTCGAAATGTGGTTCGCTAATCCTGCAATGTGAATGGTTGTGGCATCCGAGGGGTTGCAGGTCTATTGGTGGGTCTCTTTCCTCCTCTGACCTACTTTTTGTAGCTTAGTTTGATGTGGGGGCGACAGGCAGACTGCAAGTTCGGGTGGCTTTCTAGTCTTACGCAGGGGTGCAGGGTGGGGGGTTAGTAACGGGATGCTGGTGGGGGAGTGGTTTTTTTTTGTTGGGGTGTGTGTTTGTTTTCCTGCAAGGCAATGTATTGTTAGACCTTCTGATCGGAGTGCTGGATTCTCGTTGGGTTTGGAACTTTCATTTTTGGATGGGGGTAGGGGGCTGAAACTGATGAGTTGGAATGTGAATGGGTTTGGGGATAGGATTAAACGCGGGATAGTGCTGCAATTATTGAAACGTCTTTCCCCAGATGTGGTCCTTCTTCAGGAGACGCACTTGATAGGTAATACTTGTCATGCCATGAATAGGAAGGGGTATCGTCTGGTCGCCCATGCCGGGTTTTCCTCATGCTCTAGGGGGGTTGGTATTCTGATTAAGGCTTCTCTCCCATTGGAGATCGATGCAACGGTCCTTGATGACAGGGGGCGCTATGTCACTCTAACGGGTAGGTGGGAGGGCCGAACTCTTTCTCTGGTTTCTGTTTATGTCCCCCCTGCCTTACAGTCAACTACTTTCACGGACTTGGGACGGGTGGTCCATGCTCTCCCCGAGGGGTCATTGCTATTGGGTGGTGATTTTAATGCTGTGGCTTCTGGTATGGCTGATCGACATCCACCTAGAGATCTTAAGGGGGCGCAGAACTGGCTTCATGATTTTCTTAATACTCTGGGCTTGGTAGATTGTTGGAGATTGTTGCATCCCGTTCAGCGGCATTACACTTTTCACTCGGGCTCGCACGGTAGTCTTTCTAGAATTGATTATGTTTTGGTCCCGGCTGCACAGGCGCTTTCTGTTACTGAGGTTGAGCATCTTGCTCGGGGGATCTCTGATCATTCTCCACTATGGCTTTGTATGGAGTCCAGTCCTGGGACGGAGGGTCGAATAGCCCCGATCAACCCATGGTACCTCCGGAACCCTAAAACTCGTGCGGGTGTGGTGAAATCTCTTGACAACTATTTTCTTGAGAATGAGGGTTCGGTTTCTTCGGCGGTGTCCCTATGGGAGGCTTTCAAGACTGTTATTAGGGGCCAGGCCCTGTCGTTAATCGCAGGTGTTAAGAAACGGAGAAACGAGGAGGTGGTTAAGATTGAAGCGGAGATAGCGGACCTTGAGCTCGGCCTGGAGTGGGAAGTTACACGTGCTAGGACGCATGTTTTGCGACTCAAGCAGTTGGAATATAGGGCGTTAGTTACTGATGCGGCTAAGGCAATGAGTAGAGAACAGCAGGGACGGCTTTATGACGTAGGAGATAAAGCCGGCAAATTGATAGTGTGGCTGGATAAGAATGATAGGCCTAGTAGTGTGGTGCCTGTGATCGAGACGGCGAGCGGTTGTTGTGTTACTGACCCTGAGGAGATCGTTCAGCTTTTTGCAGATCACTTTCAGTCAGTGTATGCCTCTGTGCCGGATAGGCCGGAGGAAGATTCACATCTATAGTTGCGTGATATTGCTCTACCGCGTCTTTCTGATTTGGATAGGGAACAAATGGATGCTCCAATAACCGCAGATGAGGTGGCTCTCGCGATTCGCTCCTTGCGTTCGGGAAAGGTTATGGGTCCCAACGGCCGGCCTATTGAACTTTACAAATTGCGGCATGACAAGATAGCGCCCTATGTAAGAGATATGTTTTTGGAGTCTCGTGAATGCGGTCCTCTACCCAGCGATCAACGTCTTGCGACCATTGTGGTGATACATAAGGAGGGCAAACCGAGGGACAGGTGCACATCGTACAGGCTGATTTCTCTTTTGAGCGCAAAACCTAAGATCCTTGCAAAAGTTCTGGCTAACCGCTTGATCACCGTTATCGGTGAATTGGTACATCCGGATCAAACGCATAGAAATACTGCCCTGAATCTCAAGCGTCTGCACGGCGTTCTCGCGAGAGCTGAGACGTTGCGTGAACCGGCTGTCTTGGCGTCGTTAGATGCCACAATGGCTTTTAATACCGTGGAATGCCCATACTTATGGGCCGCGTTGGCTAAATTCGGGGTTGGACCTGGTTTTATTGGCTGGGTGCGGCTTCTCTACGAGGAACCCCTTGCGCAAATTGTCATGAATGGTCGTGTTTCTACTCAGTTCAGTCTTGGAAAAGGCTCTTGTCAGGGCTGTCCCTTGTCTCCGTTATTGTTTGCCCTAGCCCTAGAACCCCTTGCTGTGTGGATCCGATGGGAACCCTCGGTGAAGGGTATTCAATGGTCTCCTGAATTCGAAGATTGCATCTCGCTCTACGCGGATGATATCTTACTGCATTTGACCTCACCCCGGAAGTCATTGATGGTTCTGTACGATGTCTTGGCCTCCTTTGGTAGGAACTCTGGTTTGATTATCAATTGGGCGAAATCCTACTTATATGTTCTTTCTGGTGATGTCCCTCTTTTCCCACGTACCTGCCCTATTCAAGTGACTCCGACGGGGTTTAACCACATCAGTGCTAAGGCAATTCCCCTTGAGTGCTGTTACTCCAGATTTCCCATTGTTCATGACGAGCTCAGCTCGTCATGAGCACACGACCAGTGTACTGCATGACGAGCTGAGCTCGTCATGAGCAGCGAATGGGTTAAGTACCTTGGTATATTTATCTCGTTGGATCCGATGGCCCGTTATGAACAGAACTTTCTCCCACCCCTGGCTAGATTGAAACAGGACATTGCGGGTTAGCGTAAACTTCCGCTTTCACCGCTTGGTCATGCGGCCCTATTTAAAAGGATGTCTCTGCCTCATTTTTTGTATGCTCTCCAGAACACTCTTGATATTGTTCACGCTAGCTATTTTCGTGCTGTCGAAGACCTTCAGAGGAAGTTGATATGGGACGGTAGGCCTCGTATTGCTCTTGCCAAATTGATGCTTCCCTGGTATGACGCGGGAATCGCTCTCCCTGACATCAAACGCTATTATTGGGCGGCTCAACTGGGTGCCATCAACCATGGTATGTATGGTCCTGCATTGAATCCTGCTTTTGCTATGGATAGATGGCTGTTGCCCGGGGGTAATTATTATAGGGCGCTCTACTCAAAATCGGTGGTTGAGCCTCTGTCGGGCCTACGAAGACGGCGGTGCGTACATGGCAGGACGCCAATACTTCCCTGGGGTGGAAAGATCGCTTGACTTTAGCGACCCCGCTCTTTGGTTCGGACAGGCTTGGGAAGTTGTGGAAAACCAAGGGGTTCGATAGATGGGACCTTATCGGTATTAGTAAAGTAGGTGACCTCTGGGTTAAGGGCCAGGTGAAATTGTTTGAGATGTTAAAGACGGAGTTTGAATTGGGTGACACAGAGTACTTTCGCTACGTTCAGGTTCACCATGCCTTAATGTCGGTCTTCCCTTTGGGTGAGGTGATTCCGGAATAGTCCCCACTTGAAGATAGGCTGTTGGATGGCCATGTACCCGACAGCACTATCTCCCTTGTTTACAAGAAATTCATTAATAATAGGTCTGATCTCCTGCTACATCTCCGGGACTTGTGGACCCATGACAGCCTTGAATTGGATGACGAGGTCTGGCAATCTGCGATATCCTCTCCCAAGGAGGTCGCGATTCCAGCTCGACTCCGACTGGTACAACTTAAGATCCTCCACAGGATTTACGTCACGGGCCCCCGTTTGGTCCGAATGGGCTTTTCCGAGGAGGGATTATGCAAGCGAGGGTGTGGGCAGGTTTCTTCTTTTCTTCATATTATTTGGTAATGTCGTGAGATTGCTGCCTTTTGGAGTGGGGTCTGGTATTGCTCTCCTGCTGGAGGCCAGATGCTGCTTGTTGAACATTTGGGAACCTACGGACTATATTGTAGCTCAGACTCAGTGGGCATCCCTGGGGGCCATGATCGCCAAGCGAGATATTGCTCAGTTGATGGGGTCCTAGAGGCCTCCTACAGTAGTTTAATGGAAGGAAAACATGGATTGGTGTATGTTCAGGGAAAAGACTGTGTACCTAGCATGGGGCCGTCCCCGGAAGTGGTGTAGAGTGTGGGGACCTTGGAATAGTTATTGTGGAAACATATGTATACCGCCTGCAGTTGATGACATTGATGTTCCACCTTCCCCCTGACCCATGCAGTTTGACCATTCTATTGTATTCTTATTACATTTGACCCCTGTCCCCCCCCTCCCCTTTCTTTATATCGATTGCTGCTCATTGTTTTTCTTCCTCCCTTAATTGAACTGGCACTATGTAAAACATGTTTTATGCCTTGCTTGTTTTTATATTTCAATAAAAAGAAACAAAAAAAAGAAAATAGAAAACAGAAAGAAAGATAATGCCATATCCAACTTAACCAGAATCCATGTAATCACTGGAGCCAGCTGTCCTCTCAGGATTTGCTGCAAATCAGTTGCATAATTTCATTCTTTGTGCCACGAAAGGAAAAGTTTCCCCACATCTGTCCTGAAATTGGCTCAAATGTACTCTAGATTCTGTAAGGGCACCAGGAATGATATGTACCTTTTGTTCAGAACCCCAGCGTTCTCCAATTTCTGGCACACCTCTGTTGTATGAGTCATTGCAAAAGCATAACAATGGGAGTGAATTTGTAGATCATCAAGATAAGGGTGTATCTTTATTCCCTTCTTGTGGAAGAAGACAATACTTTTGGAGTTTTTTCAGTCCAAAAGGAAGGACAGAAAACTGCCAATGCTCCATCACCGTACAGCATCTGGGAAACTGTTGAATTGCAGGAGCTACTGGGACAAACAAATAGGCATCCTGCTAATCTATTTTCCTCAGAATGTCCATCTGAGATATAAGTGGAATGACCTGCTGAATAGAACACGTTTTGAAAAGAACTATGTGAATGAATTTTTTCATGTCTTTCAAGTCTATGATCATTCTGTATTCCTCTAATGGCTTCTGCACCAGAAAAACTCTTGCATCCCAACCCGAGACATGTTGATTCCACCGGACCTGTGCTATTGCTTTTTTCCTGAATAGGGTCAATATACTGTCCAGTAGAGCATCCATTTTGTGCTGTTCCTTGGAAAAGGAGTATATGGAATTCTGGAAGTCAGACTAACAGGAGAAAGAATGATGCTGTATCCTAAGGAGATCACTTACAGGACCCATCTGTAAGACACTTTAGAGATCCAATAGGTCTGAAAAGAGAAAAGACAACCTTCCATAGGGGCAGGGAACCTGGCATAGTCAGGAACATTGCAAGGGATTGCCCTTGGAGCCATGTGCCTGACAAGAGGTACTGTTTTCTCAGACTTAGGTAAAAATGTTGACATATTAAAAGAAAAATCAGGTCTCTTTCCCTGTATTTGCCAAAACCCCTCCTTATCAAAATCCCCTTTTCTGAACTTGGAGGGCTACGTATGCTTCTGTTTCTTGAAGGATTTCCGTAAGACCTCCTCTAATTTTTCTCTAAATAATTTTTTAACTGAATAGGGCATCCAGAGATGACAATTCTTTGAGAAGAAGACAGATTCCATCCCCTCAGATGTAAATGATGTTGAGCAGCCACTACACCAGCCAAAGTGATAGCAGAATCTCTAAGACTATCAAACACAATATCAGCTTGGACTTCCATACATACTAGCAAATGACAAAATGTCCCCCCCCCTTGATAGCCAAGGCAAGAGATTAAAAATTGTTGGTCAAAGATTAAGAAGTGCACAGTGAATAAATGTCTGACCTCATCAACAGACTCAGCTGTTTTCTAATCACCTTTTACCTTTTTGTCCACAACATCATAGACCACATTATTCCAATTTAGAAGGGAAGGATGAGCCACCAAATTGTCCAATAGGGGCCTAAGAGAAACATACTGGGGAAGCTCACTATATCTCCCTTAGCCAAAGGATACAACATACCCTAAAATATCGCAAGAGATATCCTTATTTGATATGCCAAAGCAACCATAAATGTTCATTGAAAAGAATTAGGAACAACAATAAAAAAATGATCAGTCATATCAGCAAAATGTATTAATGAGCATGACACCTCCCCCATTAAAAACCGAGATACAAAATAGCAAACATTGAAATTATCTAAAAATTGCAGACACAATAAAGCCGGTCTTACTTTCTTAAAATTCAAGGGCACAAGAAGGGGATAAACATACATATGATACAAAATAATAAGTACCAGAGCATACATAGAAAGTCCATTCAATAAGGAAAGTAGTCCTGATATAAAGTCCATCAAATCCTTGTCCTTTTTTGGGAAGTTATATTATTCCATTTGTAGTTTCCACAGTGCTCAGTCTATACAAGCAGGAACAGCCAATGTCTGCTCTACACACGCCAGATCAGCCGACAAGTGTTTTGTCCGTTGAACTTTTTCAAGTTGACAGGAGAGCAAGCAGGCAGCAAACACTTACCTGCACTGAAACATGGGCTGCTGCACCATGAAATTACTCCCGACTCGTAGATCTTAGGTGGTCTCCCAGCTATGCTGTACCATCTGTAAGAGGGAAGGCTCCAAGAGCCAACACAGACTCATCATGAGCATCCATATAGAGCAATCACCTCCACAAGAAAATTTCACTCCAGCAGGGAGCATATTGGGTTTATGGAAAAGCGCTGCCTCTCTGCATATACCTGGATCAGGACTTATAGTCAGAAGAGGCCATCAAGGCAAGCATACTCATGCTCCTCCTCCTGCGGCCTGTACCCTGAGCTTCACACCAGCCGGCTCAGGAGGAAAAATAGGTTACCAATGATAAAAGAAATTGTTTTTAAAGAGAGAGAAGAAGCACCAAAGTAACCCCTTACTACTCGGGGACTTGAATGGGCAAGAAAAATGAAAAATAGGAAGTGTTTTAGGGAAGGAATGGTTTTAGAGGTAGGACTCGGGATGTTTGTAATAAAAAGAGAATATAGCTTGGGAGTTTGTGCGTAAAAGGGATATATGAGGTACACCTCACTGTGTAACCCCTTTGCTGCCAGCCCCCCCATGTGCCATGCCCTTTTTTGTCTACTTGGGGTAGTTTACCCTAAGGCCCTCATTACTTTTTTGCCACATAGAGTATACACACCAAATTTGGTTACTTTTTACCAACATTCTCAGCATAACATTTGGGGTTTTTGGGAAAAATGTGCTGCAGAAGAAACCATCTGGCTTTTTCCCTGCAAATAGTATCAACGAAGGGTTTGAGGTACTAATTTTCACCTTGTTCCCAGTTTCAGGAACAGGCAGGCTTTTGTGAGAAAACCAAAATTTCTACACAGTTTTGGAATTTTACTGGGACATAGCCTAATTTTCCTATTTTTTGTGGTTTTAACCTCCTTCCAGTTAGTAGAAGAAATAGATAAGAAGATACAATTCTTATAGAAACTACAGTTAAAATAAAAAAATATTAAAAGTGAAACCCACGTGAAATAAAAACAACCATTTATGCCTACTTTTTCACCTGTAACTTCTTCTAAATATGACAGATCTTTCAAAACAATATAAGCCTATATCTGTGAGACCTTTCTGGTTGTGGGGATACATAGGGCTTTTAGGTTCACTAAGAACCCAAGGTACCCATAGCCAATAACTGAGCTGCACTTTGCAATGTTTTTTTCATTCTGTTCCGGGTATAGAGCAATTCATTTGGTAAAAGACAAAGAGTGAAAAATATGCATCAAGGAAACCTGTGTATTTCAGAAAAGGGAACAAGATAAGGAGTTAATAAGCAGTGGCTATTTGCACATCTCTGAATTTGTGGGTAGCGATACTAGCATATGAACTAGACAGCATTTTTCAAAATGTCTTCTTTTTTTACACACTGTCTTACCATTGCAAGGTAGAAAAGGATAGAAAGACAACTGGTAAAAACACTTGTTCTACTATTCTGTATTTCCCTAGGTCTCTTGATAAATATTAAGCCTCACTTGTGTGGTTAGGCCTAGTGCCCGCGACATGAAATGGGGCAAACACTACATGGACACTTCACATTTTGCAAATGAAAACGGACCCTATTTTTAAATGTGCCTAGCTGTGCATTTTGAGCCCTAGCTCAGCCGGCACCTAGTGAAACCTTGCAAACCAGTACATTTTTAAAACTAGACACCCAGTGGTATCCAGGATGGATTTACTTGTGTGGTCTCACCAGGCTATGTTACCCAGAATCCCTTGCATACCTCAAAATGTGAAAATTTTCCTCAAATTTCTGTGATGGAAAGTTCTGAACCTGTGGAAATCCACACATTTCTACCCACCAAGCATTCCCCCAAGTCTCACAATAAACATGGTACATCACTTGTGTGGGTAGGCCTAGTGCCGGTGACAAAAAACAGCCTAATATACAATGTGGACCCATGACATATTTCCGCAGAACCTTTTTTGCAAACTTCCTAGCTATAGAGCTTGGGCCCTAGCTCAGCCAGAACCTAGGGAAACCTAGCAAACCTGTACTTTTTAAAAACTAGACTTGCAGGGGATTCCAGGATCGGATGACTTGTGTGGCTATCTCCAGGCACTAATAACAAGAATCCCTTGCAAAACTGAAACTTTGTTTTAAAAAAACACACTTTCCTCACATTTCCGTGATGGAAAGTTCTGGAATCTGTGGGGGGTCACATATTTCTACCCACCTAGCATTCCCCCAAGACAGAAAACGGCCCAAAACACAACGTGGACCAATTATGTTTTCTCCACAGAAACCTGACCCCTTTTTTGCAGTGTACCTAACAATGGATTTTGAGCCATAGCTCAGCCAGCACCTAGGAAAACTTAGCAAACCTGTACATTTTTTGAAACTAGACTCCCATGAGAATCCCCAATGGGTAACCTTTGTGGCTCTGACCAGGTTATGTTAGAGAGAATCCCTTGCAAACCGAGATTTTTGTAATAAAAACCATACCAAGACAGAAATGTAAGGAACATTTGATTTTTTTAGCTAAATTGAGTTTTACACTGCATTCTGGGTAAGAACATTTCAAGGCAATCATGCAAGCCACACCTCCCTAAACTCCCCTGGGCATTTAGATTTCAGAAATAGGTGGTTGTGGTAGGTTTCTCTACATGGCCACCGAGCCTGGGACTAAAAACTCAGGTGCCCCCTTTGCAAAACCAGGTCCTATCATAATTGACAATTTTGAGGCCACCACAATACTTATTGGGCCTTTCCCTGTCATGAGCACTTTGCCCACCCACTCAAACAAGGTTGCATTTTTATTGAAAGACCTCGGAAAATGCTGGGGGGTGGGAAATTTGTGTGGGGCTGGTGATTCCACAACTTTCCCACACAGAATTCGGAGGCAAACTTGACTTTTAGGGATAGAGATAGCCTCAAGAGCACATAGGCAGTGAAAGTGAAATGAGCCGATAGAGTGCCATGCCTGCTGATCATCACTACACTGTAAAAACAAATGCCTCAGGTAGCTTGGGAAGCTCTTCCCCAGATCCAGAGGCTTAAAAAAAAGGAAGAAGGAAATGCCTTGGACGTAACGGTTAAGTCCTTGGCACCATAGCGCCACAGCTTTGGACAGAACGGTTATTTTCCAAGGCACACTACCGGGTAAGGAATGGGATAAGTAAGGATATAAAGAGGTAATATGCACAAAAACAAAAACATTTCCAAACCTAACTGGTTACCTTACCAGATTATATATATAGTCATTAAAACAGGATACCATGTAACACCAAGAACAAAGGTAAAATAAATTGTAAATTACCCAATCCAAAAATATTGAAGGTGTTTTAAAATCTCTCAGTATGTCTGAAATACAACTAGCAGCATTCCTTTTCATTTCATGGTATTACTTTTCACTTTGATCAGAAGTGCATTATCTCTGAAAGAAAAAAACTGGTGCTTGCTGTGCTTCAAAACACTTTTAATATTTCCAAAGATTTGTATAGCATTGAGTAGGTATTCCCTAATAATTTGCCTGATGTAGGGAAACCATTACAAGCAGATGAACCGGTTAAAACCTATTCCTCGTAACCTTCAGCTTTTTAACCTAAAGTTTGGACTCTAGTGGAAAAGACAAATGGGAATGTGTACAATAACTTGTTTCTTAACCCACTCATGACTATGCCAGGCTAACATGCCAACACTGTATCAAGATAGGCTTCTCACTATACAAAACAAATGTTTTAACCTGAGATGGGCAACCCCCGAAGCAGTTTAAAATGGGAAATGGTATTTATAACGCCAGCCGAACTGCAGGTTCAATGACCCTGCATGCGTTATCATTCTTTCCTTTACCAAACATATGCCTTTAGCACGCAAATGTGTGGTAAAGTAAGTCAGAGCTTGTTATACCTGGCATCTTGTGGTGTGTTTCTGGTGGTCTTATTGCTTCCTGGTATACTGGACTTCATTTTTGCTGATTTAGTGTCTCTGCACAATTTTGCACTGCTATTTACTGCTAAAGTTTGAGTGCTCCTACTGTAAGTTGTGTTATATTTTAATTTCCTTGGTTGTCATTATTGATTTACTGGTAAGTCCCCAGTAAAGTGCACTGCATGTGCCCAGGGCATGTCAATCAAATGCTCCCAGTGGGCTGCAGCACTGGTTGTACCACTCACATAAGAAGCCTTTCAAAGAGGTCTCAGGTGTGCCACTGCAGTGTCTATGTGTAGTTTTAACTGCCATTTCGACCTGGCAAGTACTCCCACTTGCCAGGCTCTAACCTTCCTTCTTACTGCATGTAAGGAACCCCTGAGGTAGACCCAAGGTATCCCTAAGGGCAGGGTGCACTGTATATGAAATGTAGGACATGTGCTGGTGTATTTTACATGTCCTGATAATGAAGTACAGCCAGTTTTTTTAACTATTAAAAGGCTGTCTCTCGCATGAGTGATCATTGGAGCTGCCTGGTAACTTTTTACATGTGTTACTTTAAATTGGGAAAAGATACAGAAATGGGGGTTAGTTTCCCTGAGCTTAGGATTTAAAAACACATCTTTTAGTAAAGGAGGGTTTTTAAATTGTGTTTTTGAAAATGTCACTTTTAGAAAGTGGGCATGTTCTTGCTAACCATTCTGTGAGTCACTGCCTTCTTGTGGATTCCCCATTTGTTTTTAGACTGACAGGGGCTGTTTGTGAATTCACTCCAGACACTCACACATAGGAAGTTGAGGTGTGCCTTTCATATGCTGATGGACCATCCCGGAATAGATTGGTGGCAGGAGTTATCACTGACCCCTGAATAGGCTATAGCTGCTCTACACAATGCCGTCTCTACCTCCTGTAGCGAAGCTGCACCGGGGAGGTCAAAACTGTTTTACTGAGCAAGAGGGACTTTCCGCCTAAACCTCCAAAGGGAATAGTTGTATAAATATTAGGACCCTGACCCCAGAAATTTAGGACACTTTTGTACTAAGAAGCCTGCCAAGAAGAATAGCTAGGAGAGCTGCCAGAAGGAGTGCTGCTCCTTTTCTGTGTGTTGCTTTGCTGCGTTGGCCTACAGCTTCTGGTTTGGTCTTCGGCAGTGAAATAAAGTGGACTGAACTTTCCTAAACCCTGCTGTTAAAGTTTCCTTAAGGGCTTGAAATAGAACTTGCCTCCTGTTGGAAGTCTTAACTATGCACATGCCTTTACCAATTATGGCTTTACAACAGAATTTTTTGTAAAGATATGCACAGTAAAGACACGGTCATGGTAAAGGCATCGTTGTTAAGATATAATCGTATGCGTGGTCCGGCATGCAAATATTTCAAGCTAGCATATCTGTATTCTAGGAAGTAATGGCCTCAGAAAGACGTGTATGTTCTAGTTTCTAAATATGCCTAAACTGGGAATAACAGATTTCTTGACCATCAGAAGCATGCACCTCCCAACATCTTCAAAGAAGCCAAGTGGAGCCGCCAGGCCACAATGTAGTATTTTGAGCAAAAGAATCAACAAAGAACATCCTGGTGTGGCTGGCTCTAGGGAAAAAGCTGAGAGTCTAGGAACAACTAAAGAATAAGAAAACACTGAGCTTGCAAGCGACAGGAAGAAAGAGGATAAAAGGTACTATACTGACTGCAGAAGGTAATCTAGACCTCCCAAAGCAGGTTTATTAAGGAACAACATAGCAACCAATCACAGTGACAGTGAAAGAGAAATGTCCCATGAGCGAAAAAACAGAACAGATAAAAAAGCAACAAATCACAAGCACAGTGCTGAACATTTACTGCACTGACGTTCAATAGGAAAGGTGAAAGTGGCTGTATAAATATGAAATACAATGCTGCCTGAAACCAACAGAAAAGCTATCTGTTATAAGACTGCACCTCACAAAAAGTAAATCTCTAGAAACTTAGAGTCAAAAGTGACTGTTCATAACTTTATTGCAGTCTGGGTGTATGGCAAAGTGTTTGAACTATCTTGCAGAGAAGAAACTCTTTCAGGACAAAAACCCTTACTCACTCAGAGGTGACATGCTTCATCATTGAGTTGCCTTCCCATACCAAGTCTGAGGTCATTGGTATCGGTTACATCTCAGGAATTTCAGAGAGAAGCTGAGGTGTTTTTAAGGAAAATCATGTGAAGAGTTAAAGTAGGGGATGAGAGGGGCAGAGTGCAATATAGGGTGGGTTGCAGAAGACCAAATAACTTTTATTCTGTAGTCTCTTGGGGCAGGATTAAAAGACAGGAGTACTAGAGGTTATCAGCAAATATATCCCAACAGTAAGTCAACATGTTTCTGCCCTTAAGAGATCGACTCGGGATTCATGGGCATTCTTCAGGACCAGGTAAATAGTCAGTCAGCATAGGAAAGAAAAAAAGATAAAAATATATACTGACCAAGAAGATTCAGTCACCTGTCAGCTATGACGATGGCACAGGTTTGCTGTGGGTCCACCGTCTATCTGAAACAAACAAACAAGAATAAACATAAATATTAAGCATATCCAAGTAGACCTGCCTTGATGGGTGTACAGAGAGAGCTTCATTTCAAACAAAATGAGGCTTTGCGAAGAAGTCGCTTGCCTCATCAATCTCAGATATCATCTTACCTATTTAGTGATGTAAAGATCCCACTCTCCAGCTTGTAGGTGACACCACTTGTCACAAAGCTAAGGAGCAAAGTTGTTCAAAAGTGTAAAACGTATAGATTTACTCCTGTGTAAATTTATCATTGTGAATGTGCCCCCTCAGTGTATAGTGAATAATGCTTAAATTGCCTAATTGAAAAACTTGACTTGACTTGGCTGTGGCAATGTTCCCTACACAGAGGCTACTATCCCATGCTCCATACAATGCATATGCTCCACATCCACAACACCATATCTGGCAAGGGCTGCCTACAAGCTCTTCACAACACCATAACTGGCAAGCCGTCCCCAGCAACATTTCATTTACCTCTGATGTCTCATGACCATTATTTTCTGTCAAAGTATAATTCTTCTTTGTTAAGCAGTAGGACATCTTCAGCACTGTCAGGCCAGATGGGTTAACTTCATCTCTTACAACTTTACAGACATCATTTGCCTCCATGAAAGACAACATATCCTAAATTCATCTCCATTGTGATTGAATGTTAAACTTTGCTAGCCCCTAATATTACATCCCGCATAGCGGTAGATTATCACCATGTACAAACGTGCAAATTTACTCTAGCCAAGAGCAAAATTAAGAATGCTTTATGGGTGATAAAGTAAAGTGACCACCATTATATTTTAAGAAAGATATTGGTTGCTCAAACAACAGTAACCACTGCATAGTGCAGAGTTGTGTTCTCCTGACCTAAGTGCTATACTGTATGTTTACGGTATCCTTTTTTTATTTTGGCCCTAGCTTCAAACCTAGGCATCTCTCATAAGCATGGGCCGAAAATCCGTTTCGCTCGCGGATTTTGCGGATTTTCGGTAAATTCGCAATCCGCGAGATTCGCGAATCTCCCGCAAAATCCGCAAATCCGCGAGCAGCGGATTTTATGGCTTGCTCGCACTGTTCGCGTGAGTTCGCGGCTTCCCAGTACAACTTCGCGCCCCGCGAATAAGCGCAAAATTGCAGAAATACGATCTTAGCAAAACTGAAACTACTTACCAGGTTCAAAAGTTCAGGCTCATCATTAGTAGCCATTTCCTGTAGTGCTTCCTGAGGGCCCCCTCCAGAGTTCAGTTGCCAGTTGCAACTATTATGTGACCCTGCTCTGAACCTCAGAATAGTTACACATATGCCACAAAGGTCCTGAATTACAGCTAAGGGAGACAAGCAGGAGCCAGGCTGGAAGTTCAAATCCATTAATCAGCCCCTAATTCATTATTGTCAGTTGGGGCAGGGCAGGTGTTGTAACTAATTTTGCAACAATGAAAGCACTTAGCAAGTGCAAAAGATCACTAATCAGGAAGCACTAAGGAAGCAGGTGCCAGCTAAAAAAATATTCTGTGACACATTAATCAGCCCCAAATTAATTCAGGTCACTTGAGGCAGGGAAGGTGTGCTTGCTTTGCCACAATAATGTACACTGACTGGACAACCAGAGGGTGCTGTGATGAAACAGAGGGTGGCATGGGTGGGCCAGAGGGTGGCATGAGTAGTCAGAGAGTGGCAGTGGTGACAGAGAGTGGCAGTGATGAAGAAGAGTGTCCCAAACAGGCTGGACACGTAGAAACAACAAGTTCGCGAAACTTGCGACCCCACAGGTAAGTTCGCGTTTGCGAAATTGTACAAAACCCTCGCGAACTGGCAGAAACCCGCGCAAACACACAAAAAAAATCCGCAAATTTGCGAGAATTCGCGGATTTTGCGAATTGCGAGTTCGCAAATCCGCAAAATTCGCGAACGCGAGATTCGCAAAATTCGCCCATGCTTAATCTCTCATACATAGCAAGGTTCTGGACCAGTCTTGTTACCTGTGTGCCTTCATTTGGCTGACAGTGGACTACTGTAACTGTCAGAGGTTAAGTTTGTAAACTGAGGATTGAAACATGGCATTGGGTGAATCAGCAGTAATGACCTTACTAATTTTTTTTTGTGTCACTTCAGTGGAGGCCTACTGGCGCATTGTATATAGTTGCCCTGCTATATGCTAATGCAGATCCTTGTGCTAACATCCCTAATCGTGTTGTGCATGTTTGTGTGTGTGGACTGTGTGGTGCATACAGTGTGTGCATGAGTAAGTCTAGACAATGGAGACATACATGTTTCTTTTTAAAGCTCCCACACTGCTTTTGTTAATAAGATGAAGGTGAAGGTGTTTTCCTAGACAGTGGAAGTATAATGCTGACATTTCTGTAGGTTGGAGACCTAGACACCAAAGTGCGGAAAGAGGAGATGATGCTCTTTTAGAAATCCAACATGTCTTTTCA